>NW_026606155.1:24541000-25819500 GCF_029834395.1 Sorex fumeus
CTGCCCCCTTTTACCTAAAATTTCCACTACCACTCAACACTTCACATTCTTCTTCCTACTATATTTCTTCGCTCTAGCACTTGGTAACATGTAACATACTACTTCACAACTAGATCTAGCTTTAAAATGTATCATGTTTACTGCCTGTCTCTATCCACTAAACTCTTAAGTTCCAAGAGCACAGGTATTTTGTATATTTTACCTGGTCTCCAGTGCTTACAACACCTGGCAGATAACAAGCACTCAATAAATGCTGATTTAATTAATTTACTAATTATATAGCCTTGCCCAACTTAATTATGTTTGTGGATTCAAGCCATAAATTCTTGCAGTTCTGGTATGCTTAGAGAAAGCCAGTTGCTATTCTGGTTGAAGGTTTCCCAATGTGGTTTCAAGACTTCTCATCTTCCTGATTATCATCTAGATGTTCCAAACTTCCAGTTCAGGTTCTGACCAGTGTTGGTACAACAGAAGACTGACTTCTTGAAGGACAGGTGGGGAGGGATGGGGGGAAGGAAAGGGGGAGATGGAAGGGAAACTAGGGGTATTGGTGGTGGGAAATATACACTAGTGAAGGGAGAGATGCTGGAACATTATATAACCGAAATCCAATCATGGACAACCTTGTAACTATGTACCTCACTATGATTCAATAAAAAAAAGATTGTAAAAAAAAAAAACTGAATTCTATAGCATTGAGTTTTATAAATGAAGACCAAGGTTCATTAAACTATTTCTTCACACTTCTAGCCTGTCAACCTATACTAAATTAGGATCATGAAATAAATTAGAAATGAATGAATTAAATGAATTAAATGAGAAAAGATACACAGTTCTATTTAATTTTTCCTTCACATAGCACTGCACTGTAGCACTGTCCTCCCATCATTCATTGATTTTGCTCAAGCAGGCACCAGTAACATCTCCATTTCGAGACTTGTTACTGTTTTTGGCATATCAAATACGCCATAGGGAGCTTGCCAGGCTCTGTCCTGCAGGTGGGATACTCTCAGTAGCTTGCTGGGCTCTGGGAGAGGGGCGGAGGAATCGAACCCGGGTCGGCGGCGTGCAAGGTAAACGCTCTACCCACTGTGCTATTGCTCCAGCTCAGCCCTCCATCACATAAAATTAATTTTTTAAAAAAATTATACAATGGGGATCTTTAGTTTTTGATTCTAAATAAGGGATTTGGCATGGGTGGAGGGAGTATTTTCTACCTATCTTTGACATTCTTAATAAACTTTCAAAATGCTAACCTGGTAATTCAGTCCCCTAGATTTTTAAGATCTTTACAGTGACCTTCCCACTATCAATAAAATGCCAACCCCTCAGCATGATCAGCTGCAAAGTCTTCATTATGAGGCCCATTGATGGCAACATTTCCCCAGTTCTAGAGAGCTTTTTTAAAATATATATCCTGTGCAGCAGAAATACTCGAGCAAGCAGGTCTAGGCTTCTGATATCCCCACCATACCCACTTTCCTTCTGTCTCTTCAAAACTTAGAGATATCACCTCTACAAAGACTTCCTCTTCTCTTTCCACAAAGGTACTTCATAACCAGCTTTGCAAGTACTCTGAATACATTCTGGATTTATCTTAATGTTCTGCTCCTCCTATACTTGAGCCTTTCAAAAACTAACCACAAGGAAATGCACTAAGAATACATGCTACAAACTGATCTCCTGAATTGGAACTGGACATTCACCTCCATAACCCTTCAACAGGAGTACTGGGAACCTAAAGATGGGAACAAGAAGCCAAATAATTGGTTTTGGAATGATAGAAACCATCTTGGGTCAATGTCATCAAATCATGTGCTCAAATCTACACTGAAACCAATTCTGCCAGAAAGCACATGAAACTTAATCAACAGTCCTTTCTTTAGAAAACAAAACACACTGATTCACATCCAGATTTCAGGAACTTCTCTTGCCTTCTCATTTCTTAAAGTTACCTTAATGAGATCCTCAAAAGTAACTGCTGAGTATTCAGTGTTCTGTGAAACAAATTATTTAGGCCTGAAAATCTTTACCAATTATAACTAAATAAGAACTCCCCTTCTTGGGACCAGAATGCTAGTATGGAAGGTATGGCACTTGCCTTGCACAGAGCCTGTCTGGGTTTGATCCCAGGCATTCTATATGGTCCCCCAAGCCCTCCAGGAGTCATGCCTGAGTGCAGTGCCAGGAATAATCAATGAACACTGCTGGCTATGGCTCAAAAAAAGCTCAAAAAAAGAGCTCCCATTTTTAGTCTCATCTTTTTATCTACTGTCATTTATTTGAAAACCACTTTCTTTGCTAGGGAAATAATAGAAAAAAGGAATGGAGAACTCTTAACTCCCTCTTGTTAAATTTACACAGTGTTTTTTATTCCTCATCTTGTTACATAGGTAGAAACAAATCTATTTATACTTCATTAAAGCTGAACATTAAGTATATATAATGAAAACACAAGTGCATATTTTGATACACATCCAATAAAAAAAATGCATGTCTTGGGTCAGAGCCTCAGTAAAGTGGGAAAGGTGTTTTACCTTGCATGCGGCTAACCCAGGTTGGCCACATGCAACCGCCAGGTCTGCCAGGAGTGATTTCTGAGCACAGAGCAGGAATAACCCCTTAGGCACAATTGGATATGCCCTTCCCCCCCCCAAAAAAAAATGAAGAAAAATAAAAACGCATGTCTTTCCACCTTAAGATACATACCAGAAAGGACATATAACCAGAGATTGAAATTTGAAACTCAAGTGCCCATCAAGAGTGAAATGGAGAAGCTGGAGAGGTAGTACAGTGGATAGGGCATCTGCCTTGCATGTGACCAACCCGGGTTTTATGCCCTGCATCACAGATGGTCCCTAGAGCACTGCCAAAAGTGCTCAATGCCTCCTGATTACAGAGCCAGGAGTGAGCCATGAGCATCACTGAGTGTAACCAAAAATAAGGGACTAAAAGTGGATGTATTAATGACTATATATTTGGGTCTGGAAAGGCACTACAAAAGAGTTAAATCAATTGCCTTCCACATGATCTACCCTGGTTTGAACGCCAGGGTATTACAAACGATAATGATGGCCAGGGTATTACAAACAATAATGCCCAAAAGGAGAAATAGAGACACAGAGAGAGAGAGAGAGAGAGAGAGAGAGAGAGAGAGAGAGAGAGAGCCCGCCACAGAGCCAAATTGGGGGGGAGGAAGGTTGAAGGAGGAATTAGGGGGGTTTTGGTGGTGAGAAGCGTACATTAGTGGAGGGATGGGTGCTGGAACATTGTATGACTGAAACCCAACCATGAAGGCTTTGTAACTGTATCTCATGGTTACACAATGATTCAATAAATAAGTATTGTGGGTGGGGGGGCGGGAGCAGGGCAAAGGAATGCAAAGATGCACAATGGCTTCTGGGGGGAGAGTCAAGTAATGTTCTCTCTCTTGACCTTGCACAGTGGTTACATGTGTATATTCACTTTCTGGTAGTTTCATGAGTTATGGCTTGCCCCCTGTAAGGCTAGTGTCCTAGCCATGATACTATTGCTCTGGCACCCCAAGAATTCAATTTTTAAATGGGCAGAGGATCTGAACAGGCATTCCTCCAAGGAAGACATACAAATAAACACACACAAGAAAATGCTCAATATTACTAGTCATTAACAAATGCAAATCCACAATAAGATCCCACTGCACACCTGTGCAGAGAGCTAAAAAAAAAAAAAATTCACCTAGTACAACAACAAGCACTGGCAAAGATGAAGGACTGGAACCCTCATACACTGCCAAAAAGTGATATTAGCAACAATTTGGCAATTTCTCAAAAGGTTAAATACAGAGTTACTCAGTAAAACAGCAACTCCACTCATAGATGTGTGTCTGTGGAGTGTACCTGTATATGTGTGTGTGTGTGTGTGTGTGTATATATATATATACATATATGTGTGTATATATACTATATATTCACATATATATACATACCTTGTGTGTGTTTATATCCAAGAGAAAATGAAAACACATGTTGCACACAAACACTTACATATGAATAGCAGCATTACTTTTAAAAGCCAAGTGATAAAAATAAGCCAAATATCCATTATGATAAAATTTCAAGCATCCACATTTACTGCTGCAATATTACTCGGCAAAACTAAGTACTTATATATGCTACAACCTGGATGAACTTTTAAAGCATGCAAGATAAAAGAAACCTCAGTCACAAAAGATCACGAATATGATTTCATTGATATGAAATGTCCAAATAAATCTATAGAGACAAAAAGCAGATCAACTGGTTGCTTAGATCTAGAGAGAATGAAAAAGGGTGTGACAGCTAAAGGTCAAGGGTTTCTTTTTTAAGGTGATAAAAATGTTCTAAAATTGCCTGCGGTGACGGCTGCATATAGCCACGAAAATACTAAAAGCCACTGAGCTGCACAGTTTATATGGGTCAATAATACAGTATGTAAATTATAAATCAATAATTTTTTGTTTTTAAGAAAAAATGGCTTCAACTGCCATGGCCTTAAACAGCTATGCTGCCTTCTTCAGAAGCAGGCCCTATTTCTGCTTTTCAGTGTAATTTGGAATCACATAATCACTTTTGTCTCTTTGAGTTTCCCACCCATCTAGATCAAACCATACTTCTTTCTGCTGACCTTGGAGGTATGATATTTTTCTCTGAGCACTGTGAAATCTCTTTATTAAAAAAAATTCTACACCTAAAGACTCTTTTCCATCATAAAAATATACTAGAACAAAACAGCTACTGTACTCCCAAGTTTTCAGCATAAAACGCTTTATCCAAATTTTCATATTCTGCTTTCCAAAAATAGAATTTCCAATAAGCCAGGGATTTATCAGATGTCTCCATTTATAGGACTGAGATTTCCACAAATGAAGAGATAGTCTAAATGTACCATTTACAAGCTACATATTCTGATGCCAGCTTTGAATTTTATACATATTTATTTTTAAAAAATGATTTTAAATTAGGCCCCAAGAATACAAAGTTGCAAAAGATACCATCCTGGCTTTCTAAAGAAAGAAGTAATATAGAGAAAAGAATTTTTTTTAAATATTTGACAAAACTCCCCTATCATCATTCACCCTACCTGCTACTCAAAAAAATAAATTATGATTTTCTGTTACTCATCAACTCTGCTTATTCTAGGAGTACAAATGCTCCTCTGATTCACAACACTGACACAGGAGTCGCAACCCTGCACACAGGAAAGCTTCAACTAACATCCCACTGAGTAACTAAAAGACAAAGCATGAAAATGCAAGAACAACCAAGTATCTCCCACAAGACACCCCCCCCCCATCTAATCTCTGCTCACCGTTACAAATTCCACCCATACCTTTCTGAGGCTGACAGACAGGGAATGAAACCAGAAAAATACTCAGATGATCTTCCTCTGCCCACAAGCTTCTCTCCCATTTGAAGTCTTTGCCTTCCCCATCTGACACCAGAAGGACACTGTTCAGGACGATGTTTCAAGGCTACTACCAATGGGGTGGGCTTTTCCTATGTCATGGAGATGAAACTTTCAAATCGAAGAACCCACGACTATACCCCAAATGAAATATATTTGTCAGGATCCTTTAAAATCCAAGACAAAGAGACTAGAAAAACTGAACAGTTCAGAGGCATGTAAGAAAGAAGTTTGGGAAGTGACATCTACCAGTCACCTCTTACAAGCCAGCCACTGCGCCTGCCGCCTTGCAGCAAGAGCTCCCATTTACTGCATCTGGAACTGAGAGAAAGAAGTTATATACACTGCCTCAGTTTTCCTTGGCACTAACCCTGTAAGGTAAGAATTATTATTACTCCCTTTCTAAAACAGAGTACTTTATTCTAAAACTTTATTTTTTAATTTAATTTTAAAACTTCATTTTTAAATTAAAGGTGTTAAAATTAAATTTCATCTGATGAAACAGCGATAGCACAGTGGGTAGGGCGTTTGCCTTGCACGAGGTCAACATGGCCGATCCAAGTTCAATTCCTCCGCCCCTCTCGGAGAGCCCAGCAAGCTACCGAGAGTATCTCGCCCACATGGCAAAGCCTGGCAAACTACCCGTGACATATTTGATATGCCTAAAACAGGAACAAGTCTCACAATTTGTTGTGAGACATTACTGGTGCCCGCTCAAGCAAATCAACAAACAACAGGAGAACAGTGCTACAGTGCTACTAAAACAACTAAATAATAAATTAGTAATAAATAAATTAAGATTAATATAAATTTTATTAAATCAATTAAATGAAATTTTTGTTTAAAGGTTTTTTTTTTTCTTTTTCTTAATCTATCTTTTTTTTAAATTTTTATTAGTGAAACACCATGAGGTACAGTTGTAGACTTACAAATTTTTGTGCTTAGATTTCAATTATAAAATGATCAAATACCCATCCCTCCACCAGTGCCCATTTTCCACCACCACGGGTCCCAGTATCCCTTCCACCCCCCATCTCCCCCATCCTACCCTGCCTCTGTGGCAAGGCATAAAGTTAAAATTAATTTATTTAAAAATTAAATAAAGGGGTCAGAGTGATAGTACAGCACAATAGGGTGTTTGCCTTGCATACAGCTGACCAGGGTTCAATTCTCTGGTCAGAGGGATCAAAATGGTCCCACAAGGACTGACACATGATTTCCGAATGCAAAACCCAGAGGAACCCCTAAGCATCACTGACTGTGATCCCCTCTAAAAAAATAAATAAAAAGCAGGGCCCATTTTTTTAGTTTAATTTTTTTTCTTTTTTGGGTCATACCTGGTGATGCACAAGAGTCACTCCTGGCTCTGCACTCAGGAATTACCCCTGGCGGTGCTCGGAGGACCATATGGGGTGCTGGGAATCAAATCCGAGTTGGCCGCATGCAAGGTAAACGCCCTCCCTGCTGTACTGTTGCTCCAGCCGCCATTTTTTTGGTTTGATTTTTATAGTGAATATTTGAGGAAGACTTTTCCCTCATTGAAGACTAGATTTAGAAATAGGTTCAGAGACTACAATAGCCAGAATCAATCCAAGAGCTCAAAAACAGATGAGTGGATAAAGAAACTATGGTACATCTATACAATGGAATACTAGATAACTGTTAGGAAAAATGAAGTCATGAAATTTGCTTATGGGTGGACACAGTTGAGTACCATGCTAAGTGAAATGAGTCAGAAGGAGAGCAACAAATATAGAATGACTGCATTCATTTGCAGAATATTAAAAAAAATAGTATGTGAATAATACCCAAAGAGGGTAGAAAGAGGGCCAGGAGGAGTGGTCTATGTTAGGAAGCCTGCCACAGAGGGGTAGGGAGAGTATAGATAGGACAGAGAAAAGACCGCTATGATAATGATAGCTGGAAAGGATCACTCTGGACCGAAACTGAGTGCTGAAAGTAGGTGAAGCAATATATGTGATAACCTTTCAGTGATAGTATTGCAAATCACAGTACCTTAAAGAAAAATGAGAGAGAGGGGGGAGAGAAAAAGAGAGAGGAGAGACAGACACAGACACACAGAGGCTGGGGAAAAGGGGGGGGGGGTGCGGGCAGGAGCGGAAACTGGGGACATTGGTGGCAGAAAATATGCACTGGTGAAGAAATGAGTGTTAGAACATTATATAACTGAAATTCAATCATGAACAACTTTGTATCTCATGGTGATTTCATTAAAAAAATTTTTAATTAAAAAACATAGCCAGAGGCTAGAAAGATAGCTACAATGAGGACAACACCGTATTTTCTTTCCTCCATCCTTTCCAAGATACCCAAGGAGCAAAAAGCCCACTGAAACCAGGACCACAAAATTGTTAGTAGACACTCAGCACAGCATCATATCCATAGCAGGTGTTTGGTAAAAAACAGCTCACTGGGTAGTTGCTAAATGAATAAAGAATACCTGGGCAATATTAGAAATGGGATTCTGTTTTCTGATGGTAGGTGGACCAAGGTGAGATGTGACATGTCCTTAATGAATCTGGATCATTGAAATTGTACACCATTATTTAAAAGGAGCTTTCAAACAATTAGAGCCATTAAATGAGAAAAGTCCGTAACCCGAAGACAAGGTGAATTGCTGAAGGTGATTCACTGCTATATTGGTAAATCAAAAACAGGATGAAGAAAGACATAAGGGACTGTGCATCTTTCTATAAATGACTGCATGGGAACTGAGTTGACCAAATAGCAGGAGAGGTTCTCCACCCCACTGAGAAGGCCTTGCTCTTAACAATACAGTTCAAAATTCATCTTTATTCTCAAGATTAAATAAGCCTAAATACTAAAACAAACATGAGACTAAGGTAAAGCTACCCCAACCATGTTATTCCACCAGCAAAAAAAAAAATCCTTATATAATAAACCACAGTAGAAAATCTTGAGGATTGATTTAACGTGAGTGAGAAGTCTCAAATATTTGATCTGACCAGAACATTAAGGTTTCAAGAAGGGCTTACTGAATTCAATAAAATTACAAACCCCTTGAAAGAAAAAGTTAAAATTGCAAACCTCTCTCTCTTTTCACTGTGATCTAGAGTTAGCTTAGTGAACCTTCATAAGCAATTTCAATTCTGTCTGTTGGATCAAATGTGCTTCCTAGAGTATACTTGATCACCAAAAGTGTGTGTGTGTGTGTGTGTGTGCGCGCGCGCGCGCATGCACACACAAACTTAGGGAAGATGGGGTTTTGTTTTCTTTTGGAGGGTGGGGCTGTTTGTTTTTTGTTTTGGGGGTCACATCGGCAGAACTCAGGGGCTACTCCTAGCTCTGCAATCAGGAATTACTACTGGTGATGCTTGGGAGACCATATGGGACACCGGGGATTGAATCCAGGTCGGTATTGTGCAAGGCAAGTGTCGTGACCACTGTATTATCCTTCCAGCCTCTGTTTTGCATTTTTAATTAACTTCAACTCTATTAAACTTGCTTTAAAAATCTATATATTTTTAATTTGCTTCCAGACTCTTAAACGGCATTCATTCCAGAACAAAGCAGATGCTAACTTGATAGCAGTGTGTTAATTTTAGGGCAGCAGGCGGAAGTCAGTGACAGGGTGACAACTTCACAGCAGAACCCATGTGGCTAGATGAGAAAGCAACCACATTACCCCAAAAAAATACATGCCTCAATTTTCTGTCTTGCCTTAGCTGGAAAGTAATATGAATATATTCTTACTAGAGAAAATATTCTGTGATTATTACAAATTCTGTGAAGATTTGTATTTATGTCACCACAAGTATAAATATTTACATTCCAACTTGTTCTTTGAACTAGAAACACTCACAATCCCAGGCCTTGAACTTCTCTAACAGGTGTGAGATTGTTTCCCAAGGCTCAGTAAGAGTTGGAGAGAGAGAGGATTCACTGACAACCCTCTCTCCTCTAGATGGAGTGGACAAAACTCAGTATCTCAATCGTGAATTCTCTCTAGGAGTCTGAGATATTTGCCTTTTCCTAAACTTCTAAAAGTTCATTCATCTAGCACTTAACTCTCCTTAAGGAAGCTAGAAAAAAAAAAGAGCTGAGAAAAATTAAAGTGGTATAAATGAAAAATAACTCCTGTAAAACATGTCTGAATCCGGAGCTGGAGCGACAGCACAGCAGGTAGGGTGTTTGCCTTGCATGCTGCTGACCCGGGTTCAATTCCCAGCATCCCATATGGTCTCCCGAGCACCGCCAGGAGTGATTCCTGAGTGCAGATCCAGGAGTAACCCCTGAGCATCACCGGGTGTGACCAAAAAAAAAAAAAGAAAGCAAAAAACAAAAAAGTGTCTGAATCCCCTGGAAAAATGCTGAGATGAGAGCAAGCGACTTCTTCAATTTTCCTAAGCTCCAGTCCTGTCATCTGTTAAACCTGGTAATTTCTATCTTAAAATGACAAAATGAGGGTTGGAGAGATATTACACAGTTTGTCTTGCATGTGGCTGACCCAAGTTCAATGCCCAGTACACCAAATGATACCCTGAGCCCCAGCAGGAATGATCCCTAAGTGGAGAACCAGGAGTAAGCCCTGAGCACTGACAGGTGTGGCCCAAACACAAAGGACAAACTGAGAGAGCATAACATCATCACGTAGAACTAAAGGATCAGTGGTAGTTAGTGAAAAATATTTATTATTACTTAATATTGAAAACTGGGGAGGTAACTTTGACAAATAAAAGCCCCATAAGAGTTACAGAAAACTACCCAAATGGGTCACATGAAGATAGAAAAAACAGTCCCTGATTCTGTGAAACAGCATAGACAACAATAAAGGATATACCATACTTAGAAACACTACCAGAAAGACCAGCCTTTCATTGAAGAAATGAGTAGAGAGCTTCTATCATTAGTGTGGCATAGTATTTAAAACAAATTATAAGTCTAATTAACAGGGTAATGGTTAGACCTACCCTATTATATGTAGACAGGTTTTTTGGCATTCCCAACAATGAAACATATTCTACGCCAAAGCATGACTGGGAACTACTCTAGTCCCAACAGACGACTGCACTGGACCGTTTCTCATATCAGTTGTTAGTACAATATCTACTAATATAAGAAGAAATTCTGTAACAGGAACTCAGTATCTTCACTTCCACTCAGAGTCCTAATGTCTATCTGTAGGCTTATTATATCAGAAATTATATGACAAGAAGCACAAAGTACACTGGGTACTCAATAAATGGTAGGCAGTATTTATTACCAGGAAGCAACAAAATCAAAAGGCTGAACCTTTAGTCAAAGCAAAATAGTCACAAAGCAATTGAGAATGAGTGGCTCTTTTTTAGCCAAGAAACTAAGTAATTTGAAAGCAATTAGATTGAAAGTCAGTAACAACCTTTAAATGGAGTAAGTCAGTCAACACAGGCTAATTGGTGTATCACTCAAGAATGAATGCCAGGGTGCCCTTTCCTTTGGGAAAAAGGGACAAAATAAGAAATAGTCCCTATCCTCTGAAAATCTGCATCTATGGAGGATAAATCACTTGGTTTCACCTGTCTGTCTGCATTCCACCCATTTAGTACCGAGATAAAATCCACATCTTTATAATGAAACACTTAACAAAAATAGTAAACATATGACACCAGAAGAATTTGGGATTAAAATGTTATCTAGGGACTGGTAAAATGGTACAGCAGGAAGGTGCTTGACTTTTACACACAGCCAACACAGGTCCTTTCCCCAGCTCCCCATGTGCTCCTCCAAGCCCACCAGGAGTGATCCCTGAGCTCAGAGCCAGGAATAAGCCCTGAGTATTGCCAGGTATGGTCCAAGAACAAAAATAAAAACTTTTTTTTTAAAGTTATCTAACTTAAAATTTGCCCAAGCATGGCTTCACAGTTCACTCTACCTAAAACTTTCCAAGGTGGAGACCAACCATTAATCTCATTAAGCTCCCAGGATTGTCTGAAGGACTTTTATAATGTCCCCACACAGAATGATCCAGCAAAGTCCTTCCTGGTGTCTATCCAAATAAATGACTTTACTCCACAACTAGTAAGCTATCCTGTGGGGCTAAGAAGACAAAAGTATCTCTGGACTTTCAACTCTTGTGAAAAGGAATGAAGTCCTCTTTGAGTCTTTTTAAACATCCTTACTGAGTTATGCACTGACTATTAAATTTTAAGCTCTTTATAGCACAGAGCAATGGTGTTTCAGGGAAGGCAAGAATCAAGGTGAGTTATAGTGCCTAGAATGACTTCAAAAAGACAAGGTGGGTCTGGAAGGAAAAGAAAGGTAAACGATGATAAAACTAGATTTCAGAGTTTGGTATTGTCTGAAATAACAAGGGGATAAAGGAGATTTTAGATAATGCTAAGATCCAAGATATTTAGGGAAATAGATCGGAAAGAGTAACCTGCCAGTGAGCAATTTAGTCCTCCTCACATACTTTTTGCATTAAAAATAGCAGCATACATGCTTAGCATGTACAGGGCCTTAAATTCAACCCCTGGTACCACAAGCCCTTCCCCACCATCCCCACCCACTGGGGACCTCATCACTCAATGAGCACTACTGGATGTGACTTCTATGAAAGAGAGAGAGAGAGAACTAAATAGCAGCAGTTAGTACAATAGCCAAGACACAGAAACAACCCAAATGCCCACCCACAAATGAATGCATCAAGAAGCTGTGGGGGGATATATACAACTCTAAGTAAGAGCAAAATCATGCAATTTGCCACAAAATGGATGTTACTAAAGGATGTCATGCTGAGTAAAGTCAATCAGAAGGAAAGAATGAGAATAAATACTTTCAGATGTGGAACTTAAAGATACACAGCAAGATATCAACAGAGGGCCAAAGGCAACACAACGGAAGAAGTGATCCACAAAACTGAGTTGTGGGGGAAGGGACTGAGAGAGAAGGGCACTGGGGTCCTTGTGGAAGGGAGGTGTGTACAGAGGTGATGGGTGTGGTGTTGAAAGTACAAACTGCCCAACAAAACTGCCCTCCCGTTGTTCATCGATTTGCTCGAGCGGGCCCAGTAACGTCTCCATTGGAGACTTTGTTGTTACTGTGTTTGGCATATGGAATACTCTCGGTAGCTTGCCGGGCTCTCCAAGAGGGGTGGAGGAATCGAACCCGGCTCGGCCGGGCTGGCTGCGTGCAAGGCAAATGCCCTACCGCTGTGCTATCACTCCAGTCCAAACTATCACTAACAGTATTTAAAATCACAGAACCACAATCAACAAAAGTGTTTTTTTGAAAAAAAAAAAAGTTGAAAGTAGTCAGAATAACTGGCAGAAGCAAAGAGAAGAGGCCCAGTATATGAAAGAAGAAAGGCAGTCCTAGAGGAGAGTCCAAAGAAATCAATAAACAAAAAAGAAGAGGCCCAACAGAAAGCCTGCAAGAGAATGTGAGCTGGACATGAGTTCTGGATACACTGTCATTCCCTGAGTAGTAGGGCACAGTACCTAGGTGGTACATTACAGAGAATAATCAGACAAGACCACCTGAAGACTGGGTTAGTCAGAGTCAGAGTGCTTACAAAGGAGACCGCTACAGACACTCAGATATAGAAGTCAAAGATGTTTCGGAGATGGTGCAATAAAACTAAGAGGGGAAGTTGGTGAAAAAAAAATTCAAAAGAAAAAAAAAAACAAGGCTTGCTCGGGGACCAGACCAACAACAATAAAAGGGAAGAATCAGCAATGACTTCTAAGAAGTATCTGGAAAATTCAAGGGAAAAGCAGAGAATGCTCAGGCAAGACAAATATGCAAACACATGAGTACTGACTTTTTTGTTTATACAAGAGTCAGAGTTCTCTCCAACAACCAGAAAGTAATTTGGTCTTGGAATAGGGTGGAGTTTGTGTTAGCAGACTAGGAAAAATCTGTTTTTAAATCTGCAAAATGTTAATAGTACCATCAAATATAAAATGACTGAAAAATAAAATATACTTTGATAAGAACTAAATGGAGTAAGTCACTTAGAAAAAACAACATACTGTATGATCCCATTCATATGAAACATCCAAAATAGACTATAAACACAAACAGATAAGAAGGGGCTGAAGGCTGGGGACAGGAAAGAAGGTCAGGTTAGAAGAAAATGCTGAGTGACTATAAATGGGATTGGAGTTCCCTGCTGGACTAAGGAAGATGTTCTAAATTATTCATGGACATGATTATACAACTCTACAACTGTTTTAAAAACAATGACCTATAACTTCTAGTGAAAAAATTATATAGTAAGTGAATTCCGGTTAAATTAAAATGTTACCAGAAACAAACAAAAATAAACCACCTTGTGAGTACAGAGAGAGGTCCTGTGATTTCAGAAACTTACAGACAATCTCACCAATATAAATGATTAGAGTCTGGTTCAAATAAAGTCATCAACTTCACAAAGTCAAAGTAAGTCAAATTCCTCCTAGGAATTTAATAGGCATGGAAATTATTGAGATTTAAATATATAGATTCTTTTATATTATTTCTTAAAATTGATCTAGATTTTCTAATATTTAAGTAGAAATATTTAAATAAATTTCTAATATTTTAAAAAAGGACAAAAGACTATGTTTTTCCCAGTAATTGCATTAAGTCATAATACACTGAATGACTATAGTTCAATCTCTCAGAAACTAAATGAAAGAATGTATTATAAGTCAGCTTAATAAAAAGCAAGAAATTATGCTGACTTATGTAGGTAATAGTATTTAAGCAGGTGGAGCTATTACAGCGATTGAGCATACACGTAGAGATATCCTCTTGCTTGAAAGACACCAGACCTATCCAGTGATATCTGCTTCCACATATCAACTGATAAAAATCACTATCCTTTTCCCCCTGATCCTCACTATCAACAAAGCCACTGAACGCCTGGAATACTTGGTGGAGCAAATCACCTCTGTCAGTTATTTATCAAAAGTAATATTCACTGCATATCTGGGGCCCTCAGGCCTTTAAGGGTAATTTTACCTTCTCCTTCTAAATCACATAACCTACAGAGGCGCCCAGTAGATCTTTAGGGCTGACAATAAAACTAGGAAGGCAGCAAATAAAGAGCTGCTGTGCTTCTTTTCAAACTGCCTCGTGGATAAAAAGAACCAAGAACCATCACCACAGCATTGACTAAAGCTTTTCCTAAAGCAACATCTAACTATTGGAAAGGCATCAATGAGAGAAAATAACTGCATTTTGAGTACAAAAAGTATTGATTACTTCCTCTATGGAAAAGCATTCAATGCATTCAAAACACCACTGATTAAAATATAAGACTAATATTTTCAACATTTTTACTTGAATCTTAAATGTTGATTCAGGAAGCTTGAATATATATTTAACATATATCACCTGCCTAAACCTGAAACAAAAAGCTAGTAACATAATATTCTGATTCAAGAAATTAAAAAGGGCAATCTTTCTAATAAATATGACCTACTAGATGCTATTCATCAAATTTATCCAAGATACAAAAAGCCTAAAATAAGAAAAACCAATGTTCCCAGTTTCCCTCCCTGACCCCCCATCAATGGCAGGCACTTTTCTTCCCTTTCTCTCTCCCTCTAGAAAGAGAAGAAATTAATTTATATAGATTTCATTATCATTATTTCTTACAATTGATCTAAATTTTCTAATACAGAATTCAAAAAAGGGCAGACAAAGGCTTGAGTTTTTCCCAGTAACTGTATCAACATTAAAGAAGAGAAAAAAAAAAGAAAATAGACATTTTCCCTACTACACTATTTCTCCCCCAACCACCACCTAAATGAGATCACTTTGGCCTGAAGCCTCTTCCGGAGCACATCTGGTACAATACATGCAGCCAGACTCTCTTTTCTGGCGCTACAAGAAACAAAGACTTCTGACACTCTCCTCCAAAGGGAACGGAGATATCAAGTTCTCCCACAAGTGGTCCAGTCACCAGTACGGATAAAAGAGAAAGGTTTCTCTCTTCTATCCAGAGAGAAAACCAGGCTCTGGACAGCAAATGTCAACTTCCCACGCTACACTCTGGACAATTAGTTAATAAGTTCAAAGGAGATCACAAAATATAAAAACGGTCACCATACAACTTGCCATAAACACATCACCATTACTTTAGTAGGAGTTTTCATTTTATTTTTCTCTCACTTAAATCTGAAGAACTCTGAGAAAAGAAAATAAAGTTGTCATTTCACAGATGAGAAAACCAGAAGCTTTTATAAAACCAAACCAAAGATATTTGATAGACCTGCCCAGCTGCCAATGTGACATTTCCATTTGCATGTCAACTGGTATCTCATACCTAACCTGTACAAATAAAAGCTCATTACTCCCCACCCAAACCTGCTCCTCCTGTCTTCCCCATTTCAATAAATGGCACCTTCATTATTAGGTTAAAACCTTTGGTGTTGTCCTTGACTCCACTCTGTCACTGCACCAACCTACTCTTCAGTTAGCCTCAGTGGAGGGAGGTCCAGAGTCTGGTTGTTATTCATCTGCTACTATCATCATGTCACTGGAATCCCCTAAACTCTCCCTTTTGTCCATTTTGCCCTTACCCCCATTCTATTCGCTACACAATAATTTTTTTTAATTTTTTTTATTTTTTTATTAGTGAAACACCATGAGGTACAGTTATAGACTTATAAATTTTTGTGCTTGGGTTTCAGTTATACAATGATCAAGTACCCATCCCTCCACCAGTGCCCATCCTCCACCACCACGGATCCCAGCATCCCCCCCACCCTCCCATCCCCCCGTCCCACCCTGCTTCTGTGGCAGGGCATTCCCCCTTGTTCTCTCTCTCTTCTTTTGGGTACTGTGTTTTGCAAGAGAGGCACTGAGTGGCAATCATGTTTGGTCTATAGACTACTTTTAGCATGCTTCTCCACCCTGGGAGGGTCCTCACAACACCCTTTATTTGGTGCTCTCTTCTCTATCTGAGCTTCCTTTTCACCTAGCACGTGTGGCTGGCCTTCAAGTCACAATAATTTTGTTTCTTAAAAATATATCCGTTTAAGGCTGGAGAAATGGTAGAGGAGTAAAGCATTTGCCTTGCATGTGGTCAACTCTGCTTCAAGGCTTGATCCTGGCACCACACATGGAGTACTTCCTAAGCACAGAGCAGAGTCAGGAGTAAGCCCTGAGCATCTCCAAGTGTGACCTAAAAGTATATACACACTATACAATATGCTGTATATAGTAGCCTAAGAGTATATACACATTATATACTTTATTTGCCTTATTTGTACATATACATGGTTATGTACAAATATATATATGCATATATATGCAATATATACATATATGTATCCTCTGTATATATACACAGCATTCAACAACACTGAGGGAAATGGGATGCCAAGAGGCCTTATATATAATACAAACTCCCTTGACTTCCCATATCATTCAGAATTGTTCACTGCTGTATATTCTGAGAAATTGTACAGTAAGATGATTCTTTCCACTCAGGCAACCCAGGTTCAGCACTACCAGGAGTGAGAAAGGAAAAAAGGGAAGGAGCCCCCAAACTTATTTGATTTACCTCTCTCTTTTCTGAAAAAATATCACTCATTATCCCCTTAGAAATTTACCTACTTTAAGCAAACAAATCTAGTAATACTCCAGTCTACTCCTACTGCCCTGAACTGTTCCAGAACCCCAAGAAAACACAGGGGAGAGTGGGTGAGGAGAAGGCATAAGGTATAAACCACTCAGGTAAACAATAATCTAGAAGGTGCGTGGTAAATAATGCACTGTAGCACTGTCGGCCAGTGTTCATCCATTTGCTTGAGTGGGCACCAGTAATGTCTCCATTGTGAAACTTGTTGTTACTGTTTTTGGCATATCAAATACACCACGGGGAGCTTGCCAGGCTCTGCCATGCAGGAGGGATACTCTCGGTAGCTTGCCAGGCTCTCCGAGAGGGATGGAGGAATCAAACCTGGGTCGGCTGCGTGCAAGGCAAACACCCTACCCTCTATGCTATCGCTCCAGCCCAGATAAATAATGATGATTAGAAAATTTTAAAAAACTAAAAGTCATGAGAACAGATGACTGGTTAAAGAAAGTTTGGGACATCTACACAATGGAGTACTATGTAGCTGTTAGAAAAGATGAAGTCATGAAATTTACATACAAATGGTACTACATGGAAAGTATCATGCTTAGCAAAAATGAGTCAGAAAGAGAGGGACAGACATAGAAAGACTTCATTCATCTGGGGAACATAAAGTATCAAAATAGGAGACTAACACCAAGAATAGCTGAGATAAGTACCAGGAGGTTTACTCCATGGCTTGAAGGCCAGCCACACACGCTAAGGGAAGAGACAGCTCAAATAGAGAAGGGAGCACCAAATAAGGGGTGTTGGGAGGATCAGCCCAGGATGGGAGATGCATGCTCCCAATTCCTCTTTTGCAAACCACAGCACCCCAAAGGAGAGAGAGAGAGAACAAAAGGGAATGCCCTGCCACAGAGGCAGGGTGGGATTGGGGGGATGGGGAGTGGGAGGGATACTGGGATTAGTGGTGGTGGAGAATGGGCACTGGTGGAGGGATGGGTACTTGATCATTGTATAACTGAAACCCAAGCATAAAAATTTGTAAGTCTACAACTGTACCTCATGGTGTTTCACTAATAAAAATTAAAAAAAAAAAAAAACTAAAAGTCACAAAGCAAGGACTTCAGAAAATCTCTCAATATTCTTTGATAAAAATAACACCAAATTTACAAGACACTAATTCACGTGGAAGGAAATACCCAGATTTTATTTTACATAACTCTCACAGCACACTGTCAACATAGTTTGCTGTTGTCTAATAACAAATTTAAATTTTACTCTGCAGGAGAGAAGAGTATAGTGGGTAAAGCGCTTGCCTTGCAGGCGCCCAATCCAGGT
This sequence comes from Sorex fumeus, assembly GCF_029834395.1. NCBI lineage: Eukaryota > Metazoa > Chordata > Mammalia > Eulipotyphla > Soricidae > Sorex > Sorex fumeus. The sequence continues at coordinate 24,559,299 of NW_026606155.1, forward strand.
TTGATTCCTAACATCCCTCAAGCTCCATCAGGAATAATTTCTGAGGGCATATCTAGAAGTAACCCCTGAGTACCACCAGATGTGGCCCAAAAACAAATTTTTTAATTAAAAAAAAATGTTTAGAAAGTCCTGAAATCTCACACTAGGTTATCTGAATATTATATATTTGGCAGCAAAGACATCTGCCAGCTTAATTCTGTGTCATTTTTAGTTATTCAGTATATGTGCCTCCTCTACAGTCAGTGACATAATATCACTGTATCTTAAGACTCCCACATGCATAAATGATGAGATTCAGAACTGAACTGAATACCCTGAAGAGATGATAACCATTTCTAAATCTCCCACAATGGTTCCCATCATCTGAAGCAAAATTAAGTTTTACAGGAATTATAAGTAAGAGCAAAAAGGTTAAATTCAGAATTGTCTACTACTAAAATTACAAGAAAAATATTCTCAGAGTTGGGTTAAAATGGTGACTGATTCCAGAACAAAGTAAAAGTAAAGCCAAAACTGCTTACCACTACGTAGTCCTTACCAAAATGTTTTAGAGTTAAAAATAACTACATTTCAATCATTTCAAAATCTGCATTTCTACAATCTGTGAAATGCCCAAATCACAATAATAAATTATTGAACCTGAAGAGTCATCCTTAAAAAAAAAACTTTATAAAAGATTAACTGGTATAGAATGAATGAACAATGAGGACTTTCAATCAACAAATACATGACGATCCAAAATGAGTATATGACTCCTTGGAGATCTGGTATCTAGTGGGAAAATCCAGCAGCTGCTAAATGTAGGGTTTAGATTTTCTTGGAAAGTATGTGAAGGCAGAAGAAAACCAAGATTTGAAATCCTTACCTGTGTGCTCAGGAAAACCTTAAACAAGATTTATTAAAATTGGTTTTCTTAGGTTTGTAACTTCACAAAGCACCTAACAAAATAAATGATGCAAAATCCTATCTCCTTGGAAACCAAACGACAGAATTACCTGGCATTTCTATTTCATTCAAAGAACATTTAATATAGTACCCTTATATGACAAACAACTACAACTGCTTTGTATAAGAAGTAAAAACAGGTAAACTTTGACTAAAAGAACAAATACCCAGGGGAAGAGAATAATTGGAAAGAACTGCCTCTACCACACGGAAATCAGGGAAGCACAACCACGGATCCTTTTCTCTAGAAAATACTCCCAACATGTAGTAGAATTCAACAAGTATTTATGGGATCATTGAGTTTTTGCTCCTTACAGACCCTCTTCATGCAGATATAATTCATTTAGTTACCATTAAACAGAACTTTACTGCAGGTCTATAATATGCAAGTAAACTCCATTTTTCCTCCACAGATATTCTACCAAATGTCCTTTCAAATACATCCAACAAAACTCTCCCCAGAATTTTATTTTGAAGGTAAAAGTCATGTCTTAAGTAACGTTAATACTTACTAAAGCAGTTGGTTTTCTGTTCTGGCTCCAGTCTCTCTCCTTCAATTCATCTTACACAGTCCATTCAGGTTGATTTTTGTGTTCTGTGCACATCCTAGGAAATAAAACAATTTATGGCTAAATAATAATCTATGTCATACGTGAATCACTGTGATTTAAAAGTTCTTGAAATCAGAAACTATTGGATTACAATAGAAAAGAAAATACCATATGTAACACTTCTTTTTTTTTCTTTTTGGGTCACACCCAACAATGCTCAGGGGTTACTCCTGGCTCTGCACTCAGAAATTACTCCTGGCAGTGCTTGGGGGACCATTTGGGATGCCAGGGAAAGCACCTTGTGCAAGGCAAATGTCTTCAACTGTGCTATCACTCCAGCCCAACACTTCTTATAATAACAATATCACTGCAAATCTTTTGTTGTTTTGGGATTTGGGCTAAGGGGCTTTGTGTTCAAGAACACTTCCTGGCAGGGCTCAGAGGGCCACATGCAGTGCTGGGGATGAAACTGGAGTTGAGTGGAGTTTTTCACATTTCTCAGACAACAAGTGAAACTTCTAGAAGGGGCCAAGAGATGTAACTCAATAGTAGAAGGCCTTGCCTTAGAAGTGTGGGTCTACCCTTCATCATCTGGAATGACACTGCCATTGTGATCCCTATGTCAGAACAAATATTCTGTCAGAACTAAGAGTGTGACCTTTGGACTTGGCAATTACAGCAAAGGGAGGGGTGGGGGAGAGAAGGAAGTCAATGAAAGGGAGGAGGAAGAAAGAGATTATTACCAGAGACTTTCACTAAAAAGCTCCCCACCAGAACACAAACACAAATGATGGTTCTGTGTATTTACACCCATTGAGTTTCACCTCCAGTCTTCACTACCAATTCAAGGTTCATCAGCTTTTTTCAGCACTCCCAAACCACAGCACTAAACCTGTGTAAAAGCATGCTTTACTACAGGAAGTCTTAAGCATACAGGTCTTACTATACTGGCTGTAACTTGATACTCTCACAATACTGACATTTAGATCACCTTAGCTCGTTCTTTAAGAGAGCCTAGTGCCCCTCTTCCCAATATGAGAAAAACTGAAAAATCAGGACATGTATCCATCATAGAGTGCAAACCTTTCATGTATGAGTATAAATCCTCAGCAATAGCACCAATTTTTTTAATTATTTGAATTGTATATTCTATTATTCAACCTCTCTATTACAATTACTTAATCTAAAAGGAAGTGTCATTCAGTTTCTAATTTCAAAATGTATTACAAAGCTCAAAGTAATCAAAACAAAGTCATGCTGGCATAAAAAAAAGAAATAGATAAACATAACACCCAAAAGTAAACTTTCACATGTTGTCAATTAATCTTCAAGATACCAAAACTTCTCAGTGGTAAAAAGGACAGTCTCTTCAACAAATGGTACTGAGAAAAAGGAAACCAAATTAAAAAATTGGTGATGTCACATTCTTTGTTGGGCTGGAGAGATAGCACAGCGGATAGGGCGTTTGCCTTGCACGCAGCCAACATGGCCAACCTGAGTTCAGAACAAATATTCAATTTGTTCTGAGTTCAATTCCCGGCAAGCTACCGAGAGTATCTCACCTGCATGGCAAAGTCTGGCAAGCTACCCATGAAATATTCGAAATGCCAAACACAGTAACAAGTTTCACAATGTTACTGGGCCCGCTCGAGCAAATCGATGAACAACAGGATAGTGATAGTGATAGTGACATTCTTTGTTATCTTAAAACATACATTTTTTTTAAAAATTTAACTCAAAATGGATTGAACCTAAAATTCTATCTTCTAGAAGACACGAAAAACTGCATGACGTTATAGTTGACTCTGACTTCTTAGATAAAAACACAAAAAACAAAACAAACAAATGAGATATCAAATTTTGAAGCTTTAGGAGCCAGCGTAATATAGTACAGAGAATAAGGCGTTTAGCCTTGCCCACAATCAACTGTGGTTAGATCCCCTGTTTCCCATATGGTTTGCCAAGCACTGCCAAGAGTAATTTCTGATTGAAGAGCCAGGAGTAAGCACTGAGCATAGCTGGTGCTTACTCCTGGCCCAAAAACAGTAACAATGAAAAAATTAAAACTTTAGGGTATCAATGGTCACAATTAGTAAAGTGAAAAGACGACCTGTGGAAATGAGAGGAAAATATTTGTAAATTCTGCATTTGAGTTAACATGCAAAATATAGAAAGATCTCCTATAACCAGACAACAACAACAACAAAAACCCAACAGCCCAAATGAAAAAATGGACAAAGGGATACCAACTCAAAGGGCTACATCACATGCCTTATATGCATGAAGCCCCAAATTCAATCTTTGGCAAGACATGGCCCCCAAGAACCTCCAGGTATATACTTGGTAGCCCCAAGCACCTACAGGTATGGCCCTGGGAACCTTTTAAGCACTGCTGTGTCCAAGCAGCATCACATGCCCAGGCCCCCAGCACTGAACCATCAGTACAAGTCAACTGAGTATCAACAGAAGTGGCGCACAGGCCCCTAAAGTATGCACTGCTCGGAAGGCCTTACCCAAAATAAGACAACTTGTAGGGGAAGAGGGGGCAGAGAGACAATACGAAAGGTAAGGCGCTTGCCGTGCATACAGCCGACCTGGGTTAGATCCCTGGCACTACATATTGTCCCCCAAGTCCCATCAGAAATGATCCTTGAGCACAGAGCCAGAAGAAAGCCAGAGCACAGCCAGGTATGGCACAAAAAAAACAAATGAAAAATGAGTAAAGGATTTAAATAGGAATAACCTCCAAAGCTAACATACAAATGGCCAGTAAGTAAAAGATGTTCAACATTACCTATAACCAGGAAAGTATATCAAAACTGCAATGAAATATGTTACACCCAATGGGGTGATTTCTCTCAGAAACACAGATACAGACACAGACACACACACACACACACACACACACACACACACACGTATGCACATGTTCACCCCAAAAAATAGTTAGTAAAGATGTGGAGAAACTGAAGTTCCTGTATACTGCTGAGAGCAAAATAGTTTAACCACTAAGAAAAACAGTATGAAAATTATTCAGAAAGTTAAAAACAGAAGCTATCATATGATCCACTGCTTCCAGTTCTGGGCAAATATCCAAAAGAAATGAAAGCATTAACTCAAAGTGATATCTGTACACCCACATTCATTGCAGCCTTATTCACAAAAGCGAAGTTGGTAGAAGCAACTCAATGTTTATCAAGTTATGACTAGATAATACACACAGTGGCAGCATCTCAATCAATGACCACATTAGAGATGGTGGTCTCGTCATATAGCCAAGGTGTCTAGTAAGCTCTACCATCTAGTCTATGTAAACATACTCTATGAAGTTCACACAATGAGATCACCTAAATGATGCCATTTCTTAGGATGTATCCCTGTCATTAAGCAACACCCAGATGAACATCTACTGTGGAATATCATTCAGTCCTAAACAGGAAGGAAATTCTGACACATGGACTATTCTGAAACCTACGGACATTATGCTAACCAAAATACCCAGTCACAACAAAAGCGGATGCTGAATGCTTCTGCTTATATGAGATGTCTAAAGCAATCAAATCCGGAAAGGCTGTTGCCAGGAAGAGGGAGAAAAAGGAGAGGGAGTGATTTAATAGGTTCAGTTTCAGAGTTGCAAGCTTAAAAGAAAAGTTCTGGGGATCCATGTCATGTCAATGCGAATATACTTAATCTTATTAAACTAGCTGTATGCTTAAAAATAGTTAAGGAGAGTAAATTTTATGGCACTTTTTATCCGAAAAAAGGTGTCAATATTACAATAATCAAATTGGAACTATTTGTTCTACCTCCATCGCTTGTAATTAAGCAGCCTGATCCTTGAAGCTTTTCCAAGCAGTCATTTCTAGATTTCTTTCAAACTGTCTTTTCTAACCAATGGAACTGCACAGACAATTTGGACACTCTCTTTTTCACCCACTTAAATGAACTTTCCATAATCCGAATCAACTACTACATTTCTGGTATAAGTAAGCCCATGATTTGCTTACTTTACTTTTAAGAGAGACTCAAAATGATATCATACTCATTGAATTCTCAGCTAGGTAGGGAGAAGCCCAAGGAATCAGCTATTGAGTCTCTTTAAACCACCCATCCACCTGATACATAGCACAGTCCCGCCGAGAAAAGTCAGGCTGCCCTGACTACACCGGCAATCACTGTTCCCCCAAAAGCAATTCCTAATCAAATTGCTAAGAATCACTGTTTCAAAATACTGCCTTGAAAAGAACTTCAGAACAATCCCTAGCCAAAAATTATCAATCAGAGGTTCTTGACTCTTAGTAAGCTTTTTCTATGACACTTTGGGGTGGAGGTGGGGGCAGAGTTTGAGCCAACCAAGAGGTGGTCAGAGCTTACTCCTGGCTCTGCACTCAAGGACAATGCCCGACAGGGCTCTGGGGACACTATGCACTGTCCTCCCATTGTTCATCCATTTGCTCGAGCGGGCCCAGTAACGTCTCCACTGTGAGACTTGTTGTTACTGTGTTTGGTATATCGAATACGACACGGGGAGCTTGCCAGGCTTTGTCATGTGGGCGAGATGCTCTCGGTAGCTTGCCGGGCTCTCAGAGAGGGGCAGAGGAATCAAACCCGGCTCGGCCAGGCCAGCCATGCGCAAGGCAAACACCCTACCTCCGTGCTATCACTCCTGAACCGGGTCAGCCATCCAGGTCAGCTGAGTACAAGGTAAACACTGCACCCGCTGTACCATCTCTCTCACCCTTTTCTGTGACTCTTAGAGCTCTCCATACCCCATCATTTGCCTACTGCAATATCACTTTGCTATGCAATTATCATATCTTATTTCCCATTACGAAGGATCAGCACTAAGATCCTAATTTCTAAAAAGTAAATAAAGCAACTCTTTGAAGAATCACAGGCATTTCTCAAACAGGAGAAGACACAGGGTCGGGAAGCATACTCCGGTGTACCAGGCTTCCTAATTGGTTCCCTAAGACTCTGTGAGCCAGGAGTCAAACCCCACCTCAAGCAGTATGGTTCTGAAAAGTCACAAATGTACAAAATACTACCTTGCAATTTTTTCCTAGTAGCCACAAGTGAAGCAAGAAGTGTTAGTCAGGGGCCAGAGAGATAGTACAAAGGGTAGGACGTTTGCCTTACATCAGCCTGACCCGGGGTTCAAACCTCGGCATTCCATAAGGTCCCCCAAGCACCAGCAGGAGTAATTCCTGAGCTGAAAGCCAGGTGTAACCCTTGAGCGTTACCAACTAGGGTCCCCAAACAAAAGAAAACAAAATATTATTAGTCAAATTAGGTGAAAATGTTAAAAGTCTATTAAGTATATATAAGTTTCTTATTATACATTATCTCTTCTAAAGATATTAAGATGCCATAGTTCAGTTCTCAGTTGCTTCCTTCTCTCTGATCATCAGAAGTGGGAAGAAGACTGTAAAAACAGTGAGTTGTAAAAATGCTGGCTTCTATATAGACTGGTGGATGGGAGGCAAATGGAGGGGGTGGGGTGTTGGTGTTTAAGCATTTTATGCCTGAAAATCAAGAATAACTTTGCAATTTTACAGTGACTCAATAAAATTTTGAAAATAAAAAAAAAACAGTGAGTTGTGAGAAATAAAAATTGTAAAGGAAATGTACAGGGCTTACAATAAATAAATACATATATATATATCAAACGAGAATTAGGATATGGAAAAGTAAATTACAGCAAGAAAACATAGCAGCCAAAGCATAAACTACTGACTGGAGTCAGGTCTTAATTGCTGGAACATGATCATTCAGTACAGTCCATTGCTTTCCATCTCTCAACAGCTTTCTTCTGAGCAATTCAGAATTCACTCTAAGAGGAAGCAAGATGCTGAACCACAAAAACCAACCAACTTCTATATGCACAGCTTTGGTAAAGACTTTGTGGGGGGAAAGGGTAAGAGGAAAAGAGAATATTAGCTAAAATTAATCATATCTTTAGAATTCATCTCATCTAGAACTGCTCTGGAGGAGGGAAAAAGGAATCCCATGGCAGTTAAGGCTGGCTGTCTGATCTGCTCAAGTCACCTCTGAGTGACCCTGTGCTTATGCAAACTAGCAAGTCTCCCTTCCCAAGCCAGCACTAGCCAGAGAGTAGATCTCTCGGAAACTGGAGAGAGAGAGAGAGAGAGTCTAACATTATGTAACTGCCCACTGCCCACAGTTTAAAGTTAGGCATGGTACAATCCTAGTTAGAGGAAGAACTTATGCAACATGACAAGTAACAAATGAGAACTAAAAGCTGAGGATTCAGATCCCAAATCTCCTGAGCAAATGAGGTGGGGCTTTGCCAAATCTTGGCTTACCCACCAAGAAACTGCTCTTTACTTAGGGTGGGCTAAACAAAGGCACCAGTGATGTTCCTTAAGGTCATTTTGATGGCACTCCAGCGCTGCAAGAAAACACTCATATTCTTTTTCCAACTGGGGCCACTACCCTCTCCCCAGGTCATAGTGCAAGGAGGAAATGGATATGAGCCATCAAAGCTCCCCCTTGCCTCAAAGACATACCCTGGTGGATTTTCTTATCTTATGATCACAAATTCAAACTCCTGTCATTCCATCCCTCACCCAAATCACTGGACTTTAAAACCAGAGTCGGAGAGAGTACAGCCAATAAGGCACTTGTTTGCATGTGGCTAACCCAAGTTCGTTTAGGGACACCACATACAGACCCAAGCATGATCCCTGAGTACAAAATCAGGAATAGGCCCTGAGCACAGTGGGTGTGGACCCAAAACAAATAATAATAATGATAATAATAGATGTGCAGTTAACAGATAATTGGATTTCAGTCTCAAATGGCAGTGGAACCCACACCCACACTTGAGAGTGCACTGAGCTCACTACTGGTTCTGGTTCTGCATTCTGGGATCACTCCTGGCAGTGCTCAGAGAACCATATGTGGAGACAGGGGTTGAACCCTGTGTCAGTAACTCATGTACTCTCTCCAAAGCAAGTTACAAATTTCTACAGGAGCAGAGAAAATAAAAGCAGAATGCGTAACCCGCTCTGGGGAAGGGAAAGCCTCACATCCGGATGCTAGTCAACAAACTGACCTCCCCTGTGAAAGTTATACAAACCATCTTTTCATCTCCTACATTTTCCTGTTTTATGTATAATTATCCCTCTACCTGACCCATCTTCCGCAACCCTATTCATGTACTTAAGGGGAGGTTCAAAATTGGTACCTTCCAGAAATAAGGAAGCTACAACCAGTTCCTTTTACAAATACAAAATGAATCTAAAAAGGGAAAATCGTAAATTAGAATAAACTAAAAGGTTTGTTTTTCTAAAGTGCAAGTATTTTATGTACCAAATTAATAAAGATTTCTGGGGAAAAAAATAATAACCGGTACCATGGTAGGACACTGTTTGGTTATTTTCTTTAAAGTAGACTGAAAAATTAGATACTTAAATCATAATTTCCTTTTCCTTAACTTTGTAATTAAAGTAACTCCTAAAGTTTGCTAACAGACATTAGTTAAGACAATTTTGGGGGGGATAAATAAGTAAGTTTTTTTTAAAAAAACACACAATTTGGGAGTTGGAGGTGGGGGCGAAGAGACAGTACAGCTGGGAGGGCGCTTGCCTTACACATTGCTGACCCAGGTTCGAGCCCCAGCATTTTTTCCAGCTCCAACAACTCATTTATCTGTTTATCACAAAGGAAATTCAAATACAAATAGGACTTTATGGTTTGTAAAATGCTTTTATGCATATATTCTCATTAATTTTTGCAGCAAGTTATAAAGAAAGTATTTACCCATCTCTACAAAAAGGCTTTCAGAAAAATTTCAGAAAAACGTTCAATTATTACTCAGAATTTCAGGGACCAAATAATAGTACAGTGGCTAAGGGACTCACCTCAAAGGAAGCAGACCCGGGTTCAATCCATACCATCCTGTATTGTTCCCTGAACCCAGCCAGGAGTGAACCCTGAACACAGAGCCAGGAGTAAGCCTTGAGCCCAGCCAGGTATATACCAAAAAAAAAAAAAAAAAAAGACAAGATATCATAGTTAAAAATTCTGAATCACAGACTTTCTAACAATGTTGGCCTTCAGGGCCAGAGAAAAGTACAGCAGTTGGTGTGCTTGCCTTGCACACAACCAACCCAGGTTCAATCCCCAGCACCATACATGGTTCCCTGAGCTCTGCCAAAAATGATCCCTGAGTGCAGAGCCAGGAGTAAGCCCTGAGCACCATTGGGTGTTGACAAATAGCAGGAAAGCAAGAGAGTCAGGCTTCAAATATTTTAGAATTATTTTATGGACCAGGGAGGTAGTTCAAAGGGCTAGAATGCATGTGTGAGGCCTGGGTTCAATTTGTGGTGCCACATGATGCAGGTAGCAATCGCCGCCCCCCCCCCCCAACCCCCAGCCAAAAAAAATTATGTAAGTTAAAACTCAGAATTAATTACAAAACCTTTATGGGAATACCAGATCATCAAAACACCGAACCAGAAAGGTTCCTCCAGAAGGTCCCACTAGATGGTAACACAATTCTTTCTAGTGACCCCTGGCAGCACAGACCCCAGTAGCAGCCTCCCAGATAATAACTCTCAATAAACAATGTTGAACTCTTCACAAATTTCAAGACTTTAGAAATACCAGGAATAAAAAGGGGGGGGGGGGGTAGAAACGTTTTCTGAATTTGAGACAGAAACTTCTGTGATTTGAATTAAAAGTTAGAAAGGAGCATGCTATTTTTGGAATTTTAGCTCTAGTCTACAGAGATGAGCTCATTTTCTCTTCCTCGGAGAAGCTGAATTTGGTGAGAGAACCAGAAAGGGAAAAATCCAAGAATCTGCCTAAAAATCTTCAGGCTATTCATATATATTTTATATGTACACAGATAAGGACAAACAGAAACAGTCACACAATAATGAAGAAGATCAGAAGCACATAATCATGTGTGCATGCCTGAGTCTCTACACACTTCTCCCTACCTAGAAAAGCTGCAGGAGCTGTCAAGCCCTCATGAGAGCCCAAAGAGTGAGAAAACTCTCATTTACATGAAAAGAATGATTAACAATACTGAAAATCTCAGTATCCTCAATAAAAAATTAAAATTAAAAAAAACTCTCACCTATTGAAAAAAAGTACTTTCATTTAACAAAAACTTCAAACTGAAACTTAAATAAAATATATACACGTTCAAGATTCCCCCCCCCAAATACATGCTAACTAATCTCAAGCAATCTGCAATCTGTGAGTTCAACAGAGTTATTAGGAGACATTTGTTGATTTTTTTTATTATTATTTTGTTTGGGGGCCACACCACAGGTGCTCAGGGCTTACTCCTGGCTCAGTGCTCAGTGATCAATTTTGGGGGGACAGAACCCAGGCAGGTAGCTTGCAAGGCAAGTTCCCTAAGGGCTGTCCTACCTCTCAGGTTCCTAGGGGTGTTTTTTAAAAGTTGTTTAAAAATCAAGGTGCCTGGGGGTAGGGAGAAAGAACTATACCCCAATTAGATACACAATTCAAAGCAAAAGCAAGTAAGTCATGGAGAAAAAAATACGGGAAAGAAATAGTTAAAAGAATATCAAAATGAAATTTCATCTTTTCAAATGATTACAAGAGTTCCAGTCAATCTTGCGTTAAAACACTAAGAGGAAGTCAAAGTGAACGCTGCCTGACACTTGAAATCTACAAAGTTCACTGCAGCAGAATTGGAGGAGCAGCGTTAGGAACTGCAGAGAAGCGAACAGCAACACCTACTGACTGTCTTTAGCCACTTGCAAAACTTGTTCTCTCAGTCACTTGAAGAAATCTAATAATATGATCAACTTCAACAGTCCTTCATTCAAGCTTAGTGAGAAAAGAAAAAATTAAGTTGTCAACTACATAAAACTATTCATACTCCAAAATCTCTTATTTTGCCCCTAACCATTAATGTGCAAATTCATCACCCAAGACATTTTAAATGCATTGTTAATTGCCAGTGCCTTGGCATAAATAATTCATTTCCCGGGAAAAAAGTCTTAATATTAATATTCTTTTTAATAACTAGTATGTCATCTAATAGTTGGATACATCAGAGACCATAAATTGCTTTATGTAAACCTTTTATTTGAGACTACTGTTACCATTGTTCTATATTATTCCACCACCTTTCTTTAAAATCCTGGATATTGCAGCTTTGAAAAAGTGAAAAAAGGAAAAGTGAATGTCGTTAACTGAGGATTATATAGAAAATTAACAGTTACTAAACTGGCTATAGAGAGGCTGATCTATTGGACTTAATCCTGTTCTTTGCCAAAAAGATTAATTATGGAAGTGAAAGAATCTTTGCCTTTGACTGAAGAATATTTCATATGAGAAAACAAGAGAAAGTTGACACTTAACTCCCACAGAGTACCAGAATAAAAAACAATGGCTTTAAGAGTCTGAGTCAGAGTTTCAACATGAAAGGTTGGCTTTATAGAGGAAAAGCCAACCCCAGTTCATCCAGATAGACCTGGAACCTGATGAAAGTCGACACCTTTTACACTGAAATTTGCATCGCATCACTGGCTCCTAGGTCAGAAACAGAATCGTTCAGCAGGTAGAATGAATTTAAGCGCAAGCTGCCTCCAACCTACCCGGCATGAAAAAAAATTCAAACCTATATAAGCTAAGACATCAATCCCCACATGCTTCCCTTCAAAATCGAATACCCAACAATTCAAACAGCTCTGTTGAAAGTGAGCCATTTCCCTTGTCTGTTTGCCCAACACTGAACCTGATGGAATTTCAACCTGCCCAGCACGATGACCCGGTCCACTGAGCAACACCGTGGAGCCCCGCAAATTTCCCTTAAGGTCAGGAGAGAAGTTGGAAACAGATGCGGCGAAGGAAGAAAAGTTCTTTTTGTAGCACCCTCACGCCCCCACCGCCACCCCACCCCCTCCCCAGCCCTCTCCTCCGCGGTGTACTCGCTCCCCAGGAGTGAGAGTTGGAGCATCGGAGAATTTCACTCTTCCGCCCAAGACCCCCGCCCCGCCTCCGCCCCCCCACACACACAGCGAAATTAACCCCCCCCCCCCCGGCACCCACCACCTTTTTTTCCCCCCTTTCTCGGGATTAACGCTCGGCCTGAGCCGTCCAGCACAGCCGGCGGCACTGCGCTCACCCAGGTGGACTGGACGGAAGGGTCGCCCGGAAGAGACGCGTACAGAGGGGAGTGGGCGCAGCCACCCCCAGCGGGGGCGCGGGTCTCCCGGCTGCTGGGGGGCGGGGGAAGCGCCAGCGGGCGGGTGGGGGGGGGAGGGGAGAGGGGAGAGTTGTGCAGAAGTCCCCGTCCGAGGTGCGTGCGTGCGCGCGCGCCGGGCGCGATGCAGCCCGGACTCGCCCCCGGCCGCGCTGGGCTCAAGCCACTGAATCGGAAATTTAAAAAAAAAAAAAAAAAAAACTTTGACTGACCTCTCTGGGGTGCTGCTCCCGGCACCCCCTACTAGCACCAGCAGCCCGGAGCCAGCCCCTCCAACCCGGGGACAGGATGGAGGTGGGATGGGAGGGGGTGGGGTGGGGAAGGGAGAGACTGTCAAGTGGGGCGCCAGCGGGCTCCTCCTCCGCCCCGGACCCCGAGCGCGCGGGAGCCACTTACCGCTCGGCGCGGCCTCCCGGTGCCGCCGCGCGCGCGCTCTCCCCGGGGAGAAAGACCCGGCGCAGCCGCTCGGCGCGCGCTCCCTCGCCGCCTCCTCTGCGGCGGAGCTCGGCGGGCGGCGAGGCCGGGCCGGGGCGGGCGCCAAGCCGAGAGGGGGGCCCGGGGGAGGCGGGGGCGGAATCAGCCCCAACTCCCGAGCCGGGCTCCGAGGTGGGGGGTGGGGGTGGGTGTGTGTGTGTGTGGAGGGATCCGGATTGCAGACTCGGGAGAGCTGCCGGCAGGGGCTGGTGGGGGGGTGGGGGGGGGTGGGGGGCGCCGTGGTCCCTGGAGGAGGAGGAGGAGTCCGGGGTGGGGTGGGGTGGGGTGAGAGGTCAGAGGGGTCCCCCGTCTCCGAGCATCAACTATTGTCTGTGCGCCCGGGTCCCCGCTCGCGCCGCCTCTGGGGCTCAGCGACCCCCCATCCCACCCCCCCACCCCCAAAGAAAGAGCTGGAAGCGCCGGCACCAGAAGCGATAATGTGATGGGGTGGCCGCGGGGTCTGGAGATTCGAAGAGGGGGCGCCGGGGAAAGGGGAGGTGCGTGACGAGTGGGGGAGGGGACAGGTAACTAACTGCAGACGGGGGCGGGAAGGCCCGGGAGGGACCAGTGGGGGCAGGAAATGGGGAGGGAGTCACAGAGGCGGGATGAAGTGGCTGGGGGTGGAAGGGGGTGGGGGGGGGCTCCCCTCAGAGACCCAGCCCCGGCCCTCCCTGGGGACCCTCGGCGCCGCACACGCACTTTGGAGCTCGCTCGCACACGCACGCAACTGAACTCGCTCACAAAGTTGCCGGCGGTGGTGGCAGCGCCGCCGCCGCCGCCGCCGCGCTCGCCCTTCCCCTCCCCTCCGTCCCCGCCCCGTGGCTTCCACCCCTCCCTCCCCGCCAAGTCTCGGGTGAGATCACCGCCCGGCCGCCCGGCCCCGCGCGCAAGTCTCGCGACACCAGGAGCTGCAGGCACAGCCCGGGGGGCGGGGCGGCGGGGACCGCGGAACTCCTCGTTGCTATAACGACGGCAAAGCCCTGAATTCCTGTCTCCTGCCGAGAGCCGAGAGTCTTCTGCGAACGTGGGTGCAGATTTCAACCTGACTCCCGCCCTTGCCCCACACGCTGATGGTAGGGAAAAGGAAAGCCAAAAGAGAAGGGACTTCTTTAACCCTCTCTGAGAGGGCATCTGTGTAGGATCTGACCAAATTTGCCCCCAAAAAAGGCGATTTGGATTTCTGCCGCAGAAGGCAGCACACATCTGTACCCTCATATTCGTTTGTCAGCCTTATTGTCTAATCTCATCCCCAAACACCCACTCCAAGCCGCTGCTCTTCCCCATCATCCTCGCTTCCCATACACCCACATTCCCATCAGCACCCCAACTGGACTCCTCAAGGAGCTAGCTGCCTTACTCATCTCTGTATTCTCAGCATCTCCAGGGGCTTAGTGCATAATAGACGTTTACTTAAATCTATTGGGAGAAACCATAGTACCTAATAGACATTTACTTAAATTTATTAAGAGAAACCAAGAACAGCGTTCTTAGCACGTTCACCTTAATCTGGAGCTATTTAATAAGCTATTTAACTATTTAATAAACTTAAATAGTTTAGAATATCTTTCTACTGCGCAATCAGGTTTTTTTGTTTATTTTTACTGACACTACCTTCCCATGTCTGTTCACACAGAGTATGTTTTTCAGTCATTATAAATCCCTTGTTTCTCCATCTTTGACTAAAAAATTTAAAAAATATATTTTCCATGAGCATTGGATCATTTTATATCATTAAATTTCATCCTCAGAAACCTTTCTATGTACTCTTATTAACAGCTGTTAAAAATGAAGGTGAACTCTTTTCATCCTGTTTCTTCTTGCAATTGTAGAAACCTGAGGAAGAGGGGAGAGGATTTGAATTGAGAAAAGTACATGACAGCTAGGTAATTGAGACTCCTTTAGGTTACATGCAAACTTAAATGCTATGTTGATGAAAATATTTGTTAGAAACCTAAGAACTACAGTGATTAAAAAAAAAAACACAATGGACAGGGGCCATGGATATAGCTCAAGGGACTACTGCTAGTTGTGCCTGCAGGAAACTTAGGTTCCATACTGGCATGGCCAGGTTAAAATTCTATTTAAGGACCTGAGAGATAGCTCACAGGTAAGGCATTTGCCTTGCATGCTGCAAACCTGGGTTCAGTCACCAGCACCACATATTGTAACCCACGCCCCACCAGGAGTGATCCCTGAGCTAGAGGGCCAGGGGAAAAGCCCAGGCACAGTCAGGTGTGGCCTAAATTAAATACATAAAAATTAAAACCTTGTTAAAAAATAAAATAAAACTCTTATTTACCAAGTAGCCCTGAATTCCTGACACCACTAGGGTGTCCTGCCAGGGGTCACTCCTGCCTACCGAGCCAAGTACTGCTGGGTGTGGCCCCAAAACATCATCATCACAACAATTAATTCTGTTTCCCTCTTAAAGTGATAAAAAATTTTTCAGTAAATAATACATTTATTCTTTTACATAAAACAATAAAAATGAGTTTTACTTTATAGTCAGAGTCATGAGGTTTAACTACGTGTTGTAAAGTTGATTTTAAACTTTCTCTTGTCTGAAGTTTAAAAGCAATAAAAATATTGACCACGCTGACAGTACTTCAAAGGGAAAAAACAACTGTTCATAATTTATTTTTATGCTAAAATTTTTTCTCGTTATTTCATAAATATGCTTACTCAAACCAAATCAGCAAACTAATTACATCCACACCCTCAATAAATTTATGAAGGAATAGGGGGAGGAGAGAATGGGGAAATGGGTAATGAGGGAAGGAAGATGAAAGAAAAGGAAGGGAGGGAAAGAAAGAAGGAAGGAATGCTCTCAATATTAGGAACTGGTATTTTTAATACCAGTTGGGCTGGAGCATAGCACAGCAGGTAGGGTGTTTGCCTTGCATGCTGCCAACCCAGGTTCAATTCCTACATCCCTCTCGGAGAGCCCAGCAAGCTACCAAGAGTATCCCACCCACACGGCAGAGCCGGGCAAGCTCCCTGTGTCATATTCGATATGCCAAAAATAGTAACAACAAGTCTCACGAGGGAGACATTACTGGTGCCCACTCAAGCAAATTGATGACCAACAGGAGGACAGTGGACAGTGGTATTTTTAATACCAAGTTTTTATAAATACATAATGGAGCATCATCCTATCCTCATTCCTGTTCTTTTATAAGGAGCTATCATCTTTCGTAGCATCATAACCCATTTTTTAATTTATTTTTTAATTCGATCATAATGAGATACAGTTACAAAGTTGTTCATGTCCTATAATGTTCTAACACTCATCCCTTCACCAGTGTATATTTCCCACCGCCAATGTTCCCTATTTCCCTCCCACACCCCCTTTCACCTCTATGGCAGACACTTTTATTCTCTCTCTCTCTCTCTCTCTCTCTCTCTCTCTCTCTCTTTCTCTCTCTCTCATCTCTCTCTGTCTCTCTCTGTCTCTCTGTCTCTCTTTCCTTTTGAGCATTATGGTTTGTAATACAGATGCTGAAAGGTTATCAGGTATATCCCTTTACCTACTTTCAACACTCAATTCCTGTCCAAAGTGATCATTCCAACTATTATTCTAATACTGGTCCCTTCTCTATCCTCAGTGCCCTTCATCCACTACTCACATGTGGCAAGCTTCCATTGCATAACACATTATTTTAAGTCTGTTTTTCTTGTATTGTGGCTCAGCATTAAACACAGTTTTGCCCTTAGAAGATGCAGCCAATGTGTCCATCAACACAGCACAATTTCAGGGCCGCTTGTTTTATGACTCCTAGGTTGAACATATTTGAATAACTGACCCAAATGTTGGACAAATCTATTAACTTTATTCAATACTTCTTATGAGGCTCAGGAGATAAATATTGCCCTCAAATCACAAAGATAACTTCCCTAACCTTTGCTCATAGTGGAATAGTAGAAATTGTGTCTAGAACTGAAAACTATTCCTTCAGAACCCTGGTATATTATCTATCCCTCACCATTGGTAAGTAAACACAGCGGTAGGGGGTTTGCCTTGCATGCGGCCAGCCCGTGTTTGATTTCTCCGCCCCTCTCTGAGAGCCCAGCAAGCTACCGAGAGTATCTCTCCCGCATGGCAAAGCCTGCAAGCTCCCCGTAACATATTCGATATGCCAAACACATAACACCAAGTCTCACAATGGAGACGTTACTGGGCCTGCTCAAGCAAATCAATGAACAACAGGAAGACAGTACTACAGTGCTACCATTGGTAGAACATTTACAAGGATTTCTTAAAGAGGTGGAAAATAAAATCCATCAAAGCTGAGGTTCCTGAAGTGATATTACAGCAGGTAGGGCATTTGCCTTCCACGCGGCCAACCCAGTTCAATCTCCGGCATCCCATATGGTCCCCCAAGCACTGCCAGGAGTGATTCCTGAGTACAGAGCCAGGAGGAACCCCTCTGCTTTGCCAGGTATGACCCAAAGGCCCCCCCAAAAAACAACTGGGGCTCCACCTGCATGTTTTCTGGGTCAGGAATACCTCTATGTTCTCACATTTATGGGGGTTCAAAATATCGCACACACAAATATAACATAATGGACAGCATAAGAGGTAGGAGCATATGCCAAGCACAGATTATTTCTTAACTCACAAATCTATTGGCTCCTCTTCCCACCTCTGTCCAATAATCTCTTCATTCCTCTAAGGAAGGTGCTATCTTTCCTAGTACTAAGAATTGTAATTACTTTACCCTCTCTTTATCTCCTTCATTTGCCAGTGCACAGTTAAATTTATTTTCCTTTAGTTTTCCCTTCCGCTCAATAAGATATGCAGTGATAAGGAAAGAATTTGGTATGACTTTTGACACCAAGCATGGAAAATTGATGTAGTTCTGTTCATTATTAACATGAATTCACATTTGCATGTTTTACAGCTTAAATGTAGTTATCCAGCTTATAACCATCAGTTCAGAGCTTTCTGTAACACATTGTACATCTACCAAACATTGCTATTCAAAAAGCTAATATTGCTAATATTCTTAACTGTTAAATGAAGCAACAGTGCCCTCTCAAAACACCCAATTAAATTATATATTCAGTTGTTTCAATTTAGGGATTTATTGATTCAGATCTATGTGATACAATTTCGTTTACTTGTATACTAGATTTTGTAGAATACCTCATTCTTCTGCATTATTATATTCATCACATTTAAAGCACCAGCTACTCTACAATAAGTTAACATTCCTCAACAAAGCTATTACATCTTCTTGTCCACTCCCCCAGTCTTTTCAAGGACTATTTCATGCTTTCTCCTCCCTTATCAAAAACTTCCAGTCAACTCTTCACATTATCTTTGATATCTCCATTTCTCTCACATCATACATCCAGCTCAAAAGCAAATTTGTTGCCTCTTTTTCAAAATGCAGGCAGAGGGGCCGGAGAGATAGTACCAAGGTTAAAGCATTTAACTTGCACACAGCAGATTCCAGTTCAATCCCCAGCACTGTATGTAGTCCCCCAGAACCTTCTGGAATAACTGAGTCAGGAGCAAGCCCTGAGAACATCTGGGGTTGGCCAAAAAAAAAAAAAAAAACTACCAAAAAAACAAAAAACATACATGCAGAATTCAATCATCCACTGCTTTATTCTTTCTCTACCTCCTCTCCTCCCCCTCCTCTACTCCACTCTTTCTTCTCTCTCTCTCTTGAGTCATTTATCATTTGTATCATCACAATAGACTCCCTCCTAGTTGTGTTCCTGTTCTTTACTCCCCAATAATTTATTCTGCACATAGGTCTTACTACTGTTTCGGCATTAGTAAGTTCATGTCACTCTCCCCCCAAAAGCTTTCCTCCAGCTTCTCATCTCAGAGAAAAATCCAAAATTTCGGTTTTGGTCTGGAGAATTGCTTAGTCTCTAAGACCATCTAGAAGCTCTGGTCTCATCTCCATCTCTCACCCTCCCAGACACACAGCCTTTTCTCTATTTCCTAAACACCCAGCACTTTCCTGCCTCCAAGACTTTCATTTGCTCTTCTTTTTCTAAATTTCTTTAGGTGTGTTTTTAAAGTAACTGTTGGTCCTTTGCCTGCTTGTTCAGGTGTTCGCTCTTCCACTATCTTGGGCTGACTTCACAAGGTACGGCTGGATTTTCCGGGCTTCCTTGCGAGAGCTTCTGGTTAAGTCCAGTCATTGAGAAGTATGATGTGAACTTGTACAGATAGAAGGAGAGGACAGAACCTTCCTTCTTTCTGTTAGGAATCGTGTCTTAGCAGCTGGTCTCACTGACCCGAGGTTCACAGGAGGTGAGACCTATTCTCCAACTCTGCTAATAGCTTTAGCTCAAGAGTAATAAAGCTCTTTAGTGTTAGTAATCTCCAGGTTCTCTCCTCAGCCTAGTTCCTTCATTTCCTGTGTAAGAATTCCCCTTTGTTAGATTTGCTCCTTTTGAATTGTCAGTGTTGGCTTCTAGTCTCCTAACTGGACATAGATCCTTATTGTAGGCAGTAATGCTTCATGAAATAGCAGTCACCCCAATCTCAAACTCCGCAGTCTCCTTACCCAGCTTTTTCTTTTTTTATCACTCTCTGACATAGCACTTAACGGTTAGTTTACTGTCTCCCTCTCATCAACAATGTGTATGAAGAGAAAGTAGGAAATTTATATTTGCTTTGTTGTTGCTGTATTCTCAGCACCTAATCCCTAGCACTTATTGGGCACTCAATATATGTTTGTTGAATGAACAAATAGTGTTGCTTTAAACAAATTAAAGGAGCTAGCAAAGTATGATAGACAGACTAATTATCTCCTAAGACATAAATGTCCTGATGATGCCTACAACAGGTGAATTAAGCCATTCACTGATTGTAGGCCTCAAAAGAGGAACTTTGCATGTGTGATTAAATTAAGGATGTTGAGATGGGAAGATTAGCTGGAGTGGGTCAATATAATCAGAAAGTTCTCATGAAGGGAAGTTAGAGGGCGAGAGTTACTGAAGGACCTATGACCATGGAATCAAGGACTTAAAGTTGTTACACTGCTAGCTTTGGTAGAAGGGGCAGTGAATTAAGGAATGCATGTAGCATGGAAAAGCTAAAACAGACAAGACAAACTGTGCCCTAGAGCTTTCAGAAAGATAACAATCCCCCTTGCCCTCCCCCCCTCGCCCCGTTGACATCTTGATTATAGCCTTATGAATCTGCTGGGGACTTCTGGCCTCCAAAACTACAAAATAATCAATCTGTGTTGTTTTAAGCCTCTACATTTGTTACAGCAGTGGTAGGAAATTTAAAAATACACAGTTTTCTTAGGGCATCAACTTTCTGTAAATAGGGTGTGGCTTAGGCACTCCTAAATCCCTACTCTCTAGCACAGCAGCTAACATTAGCTAGGCACAAATGTTTATGGAATAAAAAAAAGTTTAATGGTAAAGTAGATACAGAACTTCCATCCTGGTAGTATGGTGAACTCACAGTCTGACACAGTCTGAGATCATCACTCGATCTTAGAAAGGAAAGAAAGCATCTTACTATTAAAAAGCCTCCTTGAACTTTTGTAGTCATGAAGACACAGGAGAGAGACAATACAAAGCGTTAGCACCAACATCAAAGAATTAGGATAAGTCACTAGTGACTTTGTGTGGTACAATAGGAAGCTCCAGTTTTATTTTATATGCAATAGGATGACAGTGAAGGATTTTCAGCCAGACAGTGACACCTTGAATTTGCTTTTCGGAGATCTATACACTTGAAGCATGAGATTTAGCATGGGTTGGGAAAGAAATCAGAACTTCTGTCGAAATGTGGTAGACAGTAGTTTACCGTAACTGATATATTGCGTTTAAATTTTAAACAGTGTGTCACTTAAAAACACCCTTACAAAATTTCTTTCCCTCTCATAAGTTTCTTTAAGAATCATATTCTGTGGAACAGCTCATGCTCATGCAGTTTCTGATTTCTGATGTTTGGATGATTTCTAATGTTTGGATGATTTTCTTTTAATCGGGGCTCAATAAAAATCCCAGAAAGATGGAAAGTCCTGGTTCACCAAACCTCTCAACCTTTTTCTGGGCAGGCATCGGCACTTCCTATTCCAGCTAAATTTTTTTTTTAAATCTGCTCTGAACCATTTCAGAAAAAGTTATTCATCTCTTCCATAGCAATTCCTTTGAGGGAGCTCTTTGCACTGTTGAAAATGACTTGAATATTCTCTGAGGAGCCAGAAATTTCTTTCCATCTAATTTTTGTATCTTTATTCCTTTCATCAGATTTTATGGGTGAGAATGTGTCAGGGAAGGAAGGTAGGGAAAAAAAGGTCCCCTGTCTCCAGTCTCTGGTCTTTTTTAAATCCCTCAAAATAAAATAAGGAATCGCTCATGACTTGGAGCGGTGGGCTGAGACCTCCTGGAACCATCTGGCTTATTTCGTTGCCAGCCAGAGCCCAGGCAATATTCACAGGAACCCTGCTGCTGCAGGGAGGCTGGAGTTGCAGCTGGGTAGCAACATCCACAGCGAGCTCAGTGAGATTCTGCAGGGGAAATCACACTTTGCATGTTTCTGCCTGCAGGAAACATGTGTTAAGGATGTCTGTGGGCATACCAAGAAACAGGCCTGGAATGTTAGAGCTATTGCAGCCTTTACTTAAGTGAAAAGAGGAAAAATGAAAATTGTTTCTAAATATTTAAAACAGCTCATTATGCACCCTTGAGCTTTGCCAATCACTTTTCATAGGTGAAGCTTTTAAAAGTCTCTTTCCGTTGTATTTGTTCTTTCACCATGGAGAGTACTCATGACTGCACACATAATTATTTTCTTTACCTCATAGGTACACAAAGTAAATATCCAGTGGAGTGGAAGAAAATATACCTGATCTTGAAACTAGCTTGGACACTGGGCTCTTCTCAACTTTAATTGTAATAAATTACTTAATTATTTTTTACTTCTGTTACATGTAAAAGGAGAAGCTGAGAGTCTGACCCTTTAGACTAAACATTTGTATGCAAATACATTTATCCCCTTTTAGAGATCTTTCTACTCTAAATGCTAGAAAGTGCTCCTTTCTACTTGAGAATTTGAGGTCTGGGCTTTTGTACTTGAAAAGGAGAACATTCCCAAATCACCCTCTGTTCATTTGCTTTACCCTTCTAAATTATGGCTGTTACCTTAACACCAATACTTGGTCTCAGATATTAATGGCAACTATGACCCATTCCCGTGAGATGGAAATTCCTTTACAATTCTGATAAATGCCTTCAGTTACATCTGACGGTAACTGTGGTCGGTGCTACTTGAGTTGTTAGATGGTGAATCTTGCTTGTCGCATGGCCATCCGGTAGGAGATATGTTCAGTTGGAATGGAACTCTGAAGACTGCTGCAGCCACTATTTTACTCTCATGCCATAGAAGAGCCAGGTCCATGACTGCTGGGAAGTTATGCTTTATTTGTTCTATACTTCCTCTAGAGGGCAGCACAAATTTCAATCTCTGCCAAATTGTTAGGAACAACATAAAGCTAGTTTAACTCACTCACATACCCCTGGCCTAGACTGATGTTGGGAGAGGAAGAATGAAAGCATCATACCCACTGATCCTGATTTTCACCTGCAGGAAGTTCTCAGCATGATAGAGTCAAGAGAATCTGACCTTCACTCAGTCCCACCTGCATTTTTGTTGTTGTTTTTGTTTTGGGAACACACCTGATGGTGTTCAGGGCTCACTCCTAGCTCTGAGCTCAGAGATTGCTCCTGGTGGGCTCAGGGGACCATAAGGGATGCCAAGAATAAAACTCAAGTCAGTCAAGTGCAAGGCAAACGTCCCACCCACTGTACTTTGTCCCCCGCCTGCATTTCTTAGTAGCCAAGGGCTTGGGATAAATTATTTCTCTTCTCTAAGTTTCAGTTTTCTTTTACTTAAAGTAGGAATAATAATGATGATTGATCATTTGAAATGCACAGGGTTGAAGTCAGGGAGATGATTCATAGGACTGGAGTACATGCTTTGCAAAAGTCCTAGGATAGCTCTCTGGCACTGAATGGTTCCTTGACCACATAGGATATGACTCAAAATTAACATAGTGATAATAACAATTCCAAAGCACATAGTTGTTTTGAGGGTTAAATAGCATAATACACACTTTGTTAGACATTTTGGCTGCCTAAAAGACATCTCCAAACCCCTTGCCCTTGCCTTCTTTGTCTTTCCAAGTCTGGTCTATACTGTCCTAAAGTTTCCAAAAATAGCTTATGCAAAACAGAGGGGGAAATTTTGGGACCGAGGGGGCGGGGAAACACCCACAATACTCAGATGTTACTCTTGGCTCTGCACTCAGAAATCACTCCTGATCGTACTCAGGGGACCATATGGGATACCTGGGATAGAACCTGGGGGAGCTGCATGCAAAGCAAACACTCTATCTGCTCTACTATCTCTCTGGTCCCTCCACTGAAAATTCTGAGTTCCAAAAAAGTATGTGGGAAGCAGAGTGCTGAGCAAGCTCCCTCTATCCTTCTGTGTTCTTCTTTCTGCATCAACTTCAACAGCTTTCTTTTCTTCTTCTGCAGAATGACTTCCTCAACTTGTGTCCACAGAGGGAAACAATCTTCGGGGTTCGTTCCAAACTCAAACATCTCCCGAACTCACAAAATACCTGGAGAGAAAAGGAGTTGACTAGCCTGGTTTGGAATCAGAAACCCATCTCTAGACAAGTCGGCTGTGACTGGGAAACTAGGGTCATGGCACATACAATGGAGTCATGACAAGGTGGTGGGTGGTTGTTCCAGGGAAGGAAAAGCAGATAACAATCATAGCACAGGTGGAGGAGTTCAAAACGAAGTGTAACATAAAGGCATCTTTAAAGATGAAAGGCCACTGACCATGCAAGTAGAAGCAAAGATAAACAAATGCGACTATATTAACTAAGGAGCTTCTACACCTCAAAAGAAATGGTGACCCACAGAGATATACCACAGAATGGGAAAAATTATTTACCCAATACCACCAGATAAGGGGTTAATATATAAGATATATAAGACACTGGTAGAACTTTACAAGATAAAAACAACCAACCCCATCAAAAAATTGGGGTACAAAATAAGCAGAAACTTCCTTAAAAAAGAAATCCAGAAGGCCAAAAAGGCACATGAAAATATGTTCTCTATCACTATTCATCAGGAAGATGCAAATCAAAACAACAATGAGATATCATCTCACAACACAGAGACTGGCACACATCAAAAAAGAACAAGAACAACCACTGCTTGCATGTATATGGGGAAAAAGGGACTCTGATATGCTGGAATGCCAACTGGTTCAGCTGTTTTGGAAAATAGTATGAATATTCCTCAAAAAACTAGAAATCGAACTCCCATCTATAGTAATACTCCTCTCAGAATATACCTTGGGGGCACAAGAACACACAGCAGTAATGCTCTCTCCATTTCCGTGTTTATTGCAGCACTATTCACAATAACCAGCACCTGGAAACAACCCGAGTTGTGTGCCTGAGAGTGCCTGAGAACAGGGGACTGGATAAAAAAAAAATCTATGGTGCATCTACACAGTGGAATACTATGAAGCTGTTAGGAAAAATGAAGTCATGAAATTCTCTTATAAATGGATGAATATGGAAGTTTTTCATGCTAAGTGAAACAAGTCAGAAGAAGAGGGATAGACATAGAATGATTGCACTCATTTGTGGGACATAAAAAAACAAGCATAGTATGAAGTTAATACTCAAGGATAGTAGAAACCCAAGCTAGGCAGATTGGTCCATTGTTGGAAGCCTGCCTCAAGTGCTGGAGGAGAAGACAGCTGGAATATGGAAGATACCACTATGGCAATGATAGTTGGAAATGATCACTCTGGATAAGAACTGAACGCTGAAAATAGGTAAAGGAACATGATAACCTCTTAGTATCTGCATGGCAAACCATAATGCTCAAAGTGGTGGAGAGAGAGAGAGAGAGAGAGAGAGAGAGAGAAAGAGAGAGAGAGAGAGAGAGAGAGAAGAAAAATGCCTGTCATAGTTGGGGGGAGGAGGGAGGGAAATGGGTCATTGAAGGTGGGAAATGTACACTGGTGCACTAGTGGAAGGAAGGGTGTTGGAACATTGTATGACTGAAACCTGAACATAAATGACTTTGTAACTGTGTATCTCACAGTGACTCAATTTAAAAAAAAAGAACTAAGAAAAAGAAGCACTAATTAATAAAAGCACTAATAAAAAAATAACACTAATGTTGATATCTTCTCATAGTTGAGAAAATCAAACTAGTAAGTCTTTGATTTTGATGTTAGGTGTTATTATGTACAGGGTTGGGGAGAGAACGCAAAACCATATTAGTGGAAGAACATCGGTGTTTCTTGGAGTTTAACCGGTGAAGCCCAGTGCAATGGTAGGGTAGCAGAACTTGATGGTTCATTCATGAAGACATATGTTCCTGGGAATCTCCAGCCTTGTCAAGCTCCAAGTCCCACCCTTTCTTCTATCTTGGAAGAAAAGATATAAAAGCACTTTCTCAATACAAAAGTTGGGTAGGAGACAGGTCTTGTCAAAGAGAGGAACAATTTAAAGTGGAATCTTTCTGCCCTGGGCAGAAATTAAGCCATGAAAGGGGATTTACCAGACACATGAAAGTGGTTACAAAATAGGATAAGGCAGGATTAAGGACCCTAATTAGAGTTTATGGGGAAAAAAATCTACAAATTGGGGGTGGCTCCCTCAGTGGGACTTGGCCCTCTGATGAAGAAGGCGAACAGGGTGGGGACACTCATGGAGGGGGAAGCATCCAACAAAGAAATGGAGGTCAGAGGGCATGTGGATTATCTGTGAACAGTCATAGGCCAAGAAGTAGAGTCCTTAAACCCTGGGTGCCTGGTGAAAGCACCTGAATGTCTGTCTGTTCCTATGCCCTGTCCAGAGAGTCTGATTGAATTGATCAGACTTGCATGCCAGGATTTAACAAGTATAGTGCACACTTTTCAGGCAGTGTTGTAGGGTCTGTGCAGAGCAGGGCCTAAGAACCACTAAGTCGTCTAATGGCACTGTGTTAAGCAAAATATAGAAAATTTTTAAAAATTGACATCTCCTTCTGAGAATGTGTTAGCGCTATATCAGCAACTAATTACCAGACTACAAGATTATTCCTTCCATGGATCCAGGAACTGCTTTCAACCAATGCCACCAAGACCTCTGGCATTTCTTTGCTTCCCCTTACCCAGAGAGAAGCCACTTGTTCCCCGAACTGATCTGACCTTCATCTTACAATCTGTGCATTGTGGCAAGACTATATGCAGTCTGCAAAGCAACAGAAAGAGTCTAGATGTTAAATTCTCATTTTGTTTTTGTGTCATACCCAGAGATGCTCAGAGGCTATTCCTGGAGGAGTTCTGGGTGTGAGGAGTCACTCACAGCATTATTTGGGGACCCATGCACTGCCAAGCATGAAGTACAACCCTCCTGCATGCAAAGAAAGTGATTCAGCCCTTTGCACCATCTAGCTCTCTGTACCTTAGATGTTGAATTCTTAGGCAGTGTTGCTTGTTCACTTACTTGCCCTTCATCACACAAATAGAATTTGTGTTTTATATATATATATATACATATATATAAACATTTGTATAATAGTGATTTTTATTAATTAAAAAAGTTGTTTGAAAGGAAACGGCTTTTTTAATTCCATATTTCTCAAGAATTAGTCCTTTGGAGCTGAAAAGAGAGCTCAGAGGCTAAGGCACATGCATTGTATGTTTTGTCTGGTCCCATTTTGTCCCTTCAGTACCACTTAGTCTCCTGAGCATCATTGTATCCTCAAGCCCTGGTACTGAACTGTCTGTGCAGTGGCCGAGAATCACTAGGAATCCTGCCCCCTTTCTCTGGTCTCCTGAGCACTTCTTAGGAGACAACCCTCCCAAGAGAATATTATTATTAATATTTTTTTTATTTCAAAGCCACCTTTCATATCCCTTCTACAACTTAATTTCCGTGACGGTATCATTTTACAACAGCAAAGTAAAGAATAAGTGAAATAGCTTTTGAGATATTGTGACTGAAACACAGGTTTCTATATACATTTCCCATGGGTTTTCTTATTAAGTGATGACCTTGCCATGATTTTATTCTTCAACTGTTCCCTTTAGTTGATTTCAGGAAAATTTCCAATGCTGCAACCAGAAACTCCAATTGCACACACAGAGAAAAATAACTCTCTACCACTTTTCTTCTCTGCTGGCATTCATCTCATTCCTCATCCCATCACAGATTCAGTTTTTGCAACCATGTTTATCTAGACTACCAATGAAATGAGAAAAGAAAGTCATGTGCTTCTGTCATTCACTGAGTTAAGATTCTGTTCATCACTGGAGTTGGATTTGGGCTTCTGTCTAATTCTGTTTTTATTAGAAATGCTACTTCTATTTAGTGGTTTACTCTTCTAATACTCAGAAGGAAGATCTCTGATGACTCAATCCTTTGTGTTCAAAGTGCTGGATATAACCTCTTTGAAATCTCCGTGTCCTGAGGCTTATCTGGTGGTCTATGCTGCCCAAGAACACAGAATTTTGTAGGCTATCCACTAGCAGTATGGAACTGGCCAACCTATCTCACATGTATAGTATCCTGCATATCAGGTGAATATTAGCTGTAAGTCCATAGCTTGATTTCTGTGTCACTAAATAAAATATATTGAGTCCCTTACGATTGCTGATTGACCATCAGCTTTCCCCCCTCCGTATGGTTCTTTCTCTGAGGTGGCTAGAGTCTGCGGTGCATGTAGGGCCAGGGCAGAGGCTTCTCTCCTGCCTAATTCCTCTCCTATAGGGAGTAAGTCTGGTGACTCCGGGGATCGTACTCCAGTGTGTCGAGGTTGACTTGCCAGGACCCCAACATCTGGCCAGTTTATTATCATGGAACAAATTACCTTAAAATTTAACAGAACACCATTAGAGATTTTCTTACAACAGAAACCATTATATATACACGTGTATATATATATTATATCTCTCATAATTTTGTGGTCAAGGAATTCTGAGTACAATAATGTTATGCTTCAGTTCCAAGTGACATAGAGCTGGCCATCTGAAGTCTGAAGTCCTCAATGTTGCACCTGGTGCAGATGCAGGGAGGCTGACCTTGGATGAGACTCACTACTAAGGTCTTACTGACCTTGCCTGAGATTGTCATCATCAAAGCTCCTCAGTGAAGACAGTTATACCAGACAGGGCTTTCAAAATGAGTTATATTCTTAAGGACAGAAGTTGGAAACCAGTAGTCTGGGCCTGAGAACAGAACATCACTTTTGCCACAGTCTATTGCTCAAGCAACTACTCCACCTGTGCTGCAGTAAGAGAGAGGACTAATAAATAAGTGTGGTCCTGAGCTGAAGAGATATTACAGTTGGTAAGGTACTTGTCTTACATGAGGCTGAGCCAGGTTTGATCCCCCACACCCCATTTGGTCTCGTGAGACAGCGGGAGTAAACTCTTAGCACTTCCAGGTGTGGCCCCAAATCACAACCCCCAAAAAAAGAATATGTGATTTTTTTTTATAAATATGAGCAACATTTTTTGAATGTTCCACATTTGTCAAATATGTGGTATGGTCCAGGCCCAGTATAAGAAAGAGGACTGTCCTCCCGTTGTTCATCAATTTGCTCGAGCGGGCCCAGCAACATCTCCATTGTGAGACTTCATTGTTACTGTGTTTGGCATATCGACTACGTCATGGCTAGCTTGCCAGGCTTTGCCGTGTGGGCAAGATACTCTCGGTAGCTTGCCGTGCTCTCCGAGAGGGGTGGAGGAATCGAACTCAGGTAGGCCAGGTTGGCAGCTTGCAAGGCAAATGCCCTATCCACTGTGCTATCCTATGCAGAAAAGTTCATACAAT
Source organism: Sorex fumeus (assembly GCF_029834395.1). Taxonomy (NCBI): domain Eukaryota; kingdom Metazoa; phylum Chordata; class Mammalia; order Eulipotyphla; family Soricidae; genus Sorex; species Sorex fumeus. The sequence continues at coordinate 24,588,329 of NW_026606155.1, forward strand.
CCCTAACCTTAAGAAAAGCAGCGCTTAGAAGAGATGACACATTCTGCAGTTCCTATTAATAACCTTTCAGTTAATTTGCAATACAATCACTTAATCACTTAACTTCCCGTTAGTCTTCGATTTGCTCGAGCGGGCGCCAGTAACGTCTCCATTTGTCCCTGTCGCGTGCTAGTGTAGCCCAATGGCATCTCTTCGCTCCGGGAACATGGAGGGCCTCAAACCGATCGTTCATGACCTTGACAAAGAAGTCTGACCATCTGGTAGGTGGGCGGCCACGCGGTCTCTTGACATCCCGTGGAATCCAATCAGTAACAGCTCTAGTCCAACGGTCGTCTTTAAATCTCATTACGTGACCAGCCCATCTGATTTTTGACACCTTGGCAAATGAGACAGCATCCCTGATCCTTGATCGTCGACGGATGTCAGAACTCCGGATTCGTTCTCTCATTTGAGTGAAACGTGATATTCCAAGCATAGCTCTTTCTATTCTTCTTTGGGAGACCTGAATGGCGTTCTCATCTTGTTTGCGTAGGGCCCAGGTCTCTGAGGCATATGTTAATGCAGGAAGAACAGTGGAATCAAAGAGATGTGCCTGGAGCCGGAGGTTCTTCGTCCTCTTAGCTATTTCTTCGACGTTCTTGAAGGCGTTCCAAGCCGCTCTCTTCCTCCTGCGCAGCTCGGGTGCCAGGTCATTTGTCATGTTGACCTCTCGACCTAGGTACACATAGCTGTTGCATTCGGAGATGGTCGTTCCATTGAGAGCGAATGGGGCGTCAGGAACAAGGCTGTTTCTCATAAACATTGTCTTCGTAAGATTCAGCTGTAGTCCTATCTTTCCACACTCACGGTCAAAGTCGGCCAGCATTTGTGCCGCTTGGCTGATGTTTGGTGTTATTAAAACAATGTCATCAGCAAAGCGGAGGTGGTGTAGTTGCCGACCATCTATCTTCACTCCCATTCCTTCCCATTCCAGTCGTCGCATGATGTTCTCGAGGGTGGCACTGAAGAGTTTTGGTGAAATGGTATCACCCTGCCGCACCCCTCTCTTGACATCAACGATCACTTCTTTGTAGAATGGTGAGATCCTGGTAGTGAATCCGCAATACAGCTCACGGAGGATCCTGATGTATTGGGCTTGAATGGCCTGATTGGCTAGGGCTTCAATGACCGCTTCCGTCTCAACAGAATCAAAGGCCTTCTTTAAATCAATGAACGTTAAGCAGAGCGGCATCTTGAACTCCCGAGAAACCTCAATGAGTTTGGTTATCGTGTGGATATGGTCGATGGTGCTGAATCCTTTGCGGAACCCTGCTTGCTCACATGGTTGTCCTTCATCTAGTGTTCTGCCAATCCTATTCAGGATGACTCGAGTGAACAACTTGTAGATGACAGACAATAGGCAGATCGGGCGATAGTTGCCAATGTCATGGATGTCTCCCTTCTTGAACAGTAGTACGGTCCTGCTGGTTTTCCATTGAGATGGAACCTTGCATTCAGACAGGTAGCGAGTGAAGAGCCGAGCCAGTGTATTGATGAGTACTGACGGCAGGTTCTTCAGGTGTTCAGGTCTGACCTTGTCTGGGCCGGGTGCTGTTTGCTTCTTTACTGACGAAATGGCGTGTCGGATTTCGGAAGGGAGAACGTTGGGAAAGACATATCCATCCTGTGGAATTTGGTATGTCGGCAAGTGGACATCGCTATCGAAGAGATTTGAGTAGAAGTCATGGATAATCTTCTCCATTGCCGTTCTGGAGGATGTGATGGATCCATCAGGACGTCGGAGGGCAGTCATCTTGGTCTTAAAGTTGGCGAAGGACAGGCGGGCGTTACGAATACTTTTCCCGGCTTCTGCCGCATCTACCAGTACTTCTGCTCTTCTCTCTTTGAGGTCTTCCTTCATCGCATCTCTGCACTGCTTTGCAAGCTCGGACGTTAGCTTGCGGTTGCCTGAGGCATGCGCCAAACCACGCTGGCGAATTAGCTCAAGAGTTTTCGAAGATAGGCGACTTTTTGTGGCTATCTCTCTCTTGGCATTCCTCGCACATTCATGGAGGTGCTGAACCAGTCGATCGTATTCCTCGTCAATGTTGTCAACAATGGCATCTTCCCATGTTGCCGCAATAGTACCAAAGAGTTCCCAGTTGGTGGTCGTTCTGGGAGTTCTCTTTTTGAACTTTGCAGCCCTTTCTCCCCGCTCTGTGAAGTAGAATTTTGCACGAAGGAGACGGTGGTCCGATCCCGTTCGAAATTTTGGGACAACAGCGACATCAGTCAGGCAAAACCGTCGATTGAATATGATGTGGTCTATTTCGTTGTGGAATCGTCCACCGGGAGACTCCCATGTCCATCGTTTAGATTCTGCCTTCTGGAACTGTGAGTTTACCATGAATGGTCTTGGTCGACATGATGAACTCAGACAGTCTCTCACCCTGTTCGTTCCATTCTAGGCCATGGGTTCCGATGTGAAGTTCTTCAGCTGATCTTCTCGGTCCTATCTTGGCATTAAAATCACCCACAATGATCTTGTAGAAGGTGTGGTCTTCTTTATAGAACTTCTCTAGCTCCATGTAGAACTTCTCGATTTCTCTTTCATCATAATGAGATGTTGGTGCGTAGACAATGAAGATAGAAACTGCAGGCAGTGAGCCACATCTATTCAAATGTAAACGTCCGATTTGGGTTGTTAGGCATTCGAATGAATCAATGCTCTTGGCCAAGTTTGTGTTGACAAGGACACTGACGCCTCCAACACCTCTTTTATCGCATGTTCCGAGGAACAATTCTTCTCCAGTGTCGAAAACGGCATGGTGAGATTCGTGTCTTCTTGTCTCGGTCAGACCAATGATGTCGTACTTGATCATTTGCGCTTGTACCATCAGGTCCTCGATGGATGCATCTGATGCTAGCGTACGTGCATTGAAAGTACAGACGATCATTTTTGTCTTCCTTCGTTGTGGCAGCCTAGGTCGGCCTTGAGATTTTGTCGGCCTCTCCTTTCTCATCCTTCTCAGTGCTGCCATGTCGGTGAAGCCTTCAGGGTCAGGTGAATGAGACCAGTTGTAGTTACTGGTTTTGGCATATCGAATACACAGCGGATAGCTTGCCAGGCTCTTCCGTGCGGGCGGAATACTCTCGGTAGCTTGCCAGTCTTTCCGAGAGGTATAGAGGCTTTTGGGGTGACCTCTAATCACCCTTGTAGGTGTTACCATATTTGAACCCTATCAAATATGGTACGACAATTCCAGAAGACGGGTATTTAGTGTCTTATGATGTGTCTGGAAAGCGTCCTGGAGTGTGGCGACGGCTGGGTAGTGGAAGTAGTGTCGAGAGTGGAAGTCTGCCAGTGGGGTATTTATCTGGGTAGGGTGGGTCTCCTGTGCACAATTCGATCCCTGGGTGGTTGATGGAAGCAGACAGGGCAGGGTAGGGTGGGGCTCCTGATTAGAATCCCTTTGTCACCTGTGGTGGTGGGAGCAAGCAGAGAAGCTCTGTCCCTGGGTCCGCCGAGCCTGGAGTCCAAGGTCTCAGAGAGTTCCGCTTACCTTGTTCTGTGGGTCTTCAGTTGTGCGTGGGTCTCGGCCGGAGCTGCCGCACGGGTCCGGAAAGCGTCCTGGAGTGTGGCGACGGCTGGGTAGTGGAAGTAGTGTATTTATTGCAATACAATAAATTAGTAAAATAGGAAATATATTTAGAAAGAGATTTTTTTGTTTATTTTTTGGGGTCACAGCCAGCAGTGCTCAACTCTTACTCCTGGTTGTGTACTTAGGACCCAAGGGGTCATAAAGGGTACTAGGGATCAAATCCAGGCCAGTTGTGTGTAAGACAAGCACCTTATCTACTGTACTATTGCTGTACTATTGCTCTGACCACAAAGAAGATTTTTTCAATCTTACAAAGATACAACTCTACTAATAATCTAGAGTTGCTCATAATTCAGATATTTATGTATTAATACCTGACAGACAAAGTGTGATGTGGTGCTAAAGCTGAAACGTGAGAGGGGAAAATCAATGGCAGAGATAGCTTCTTTGAGCAACAGATCTTGTGCATGCTGAGAATAAATTGTAGTCAGAGCTCAGCGATAGTGGGAAACATTCAAATAATTTTAGTTCTTACATGTCAGGCAAGTGGTTAGGCCAATTATCCTTGGAAAATAATTGTCAATCATAAATCAGAGAGACTTATCCTTGTAAAGAATGTTAAGATCATAAAGGAAAAGCAGAAAAGGCATGTTATCTTCCTCTTGGGAGAAGAGGAAGATAAGTTTCTAGTTCAGCAGCCTTCTACCTAGGATGCTGCCTCACCCTGAAGCGGAGCTGTTAGGCATGAAGCCACTTAGCTTAATAGACCCATATGTCACATTTGTTTAAGTTAGACTCTTATAAAAAGTCCAGAAAAATATGGTCCTACTGTCACCTTACACTGTTCATGAATGAAAATATGGCAAAAGATTTTGAGAAACTTGTTCAGATTCTGCTTTTCACAGATGTTTTCAGAAGGACCACTCAAATCATTAACTCATAAACTTGAATATTCCTTTGGCCTCTGGGTTTTGCCAAATTGCTCTCTTGTCACATTCGAATCAAACCAGAGGACTAAAGGAGGGCATGAAAGGGTGATTGAAAAAACAGAGGAGGCCCCAGCGTCTCACAAGTGTGGTCCTGGGCTGAAGAGTACAGGGAGAGTGAGTAAGGCTTACATGAAGCTGAGCCAGATTTGATCCCTGGAACCTCATTTGATTTTAAATTAGTTTTAAAATGTAATTTTAAAAATCACTGTTTACTCCAGGAAAATTAGGTTAAGAGAAATAAGGATGAAAAATAAATGTAGGGCATTGGAGAGATAACACAGTGGGTAGGGTGTTTGCCCTGCATGCATCTGACCTGTGTTTGATCATTGGCATCTCAAAAAGTCCCCTGAGAACCTCCAGGACCTGAGTGCAGAGCCAGGGGTAATCTCTGAGTATTGCTGGTATGCCTCCCCCCACCCCAAAGAAAGAAATGTCATCACTTGGAAGTGGAAGTTAAAGATAAGTCTTGTTCCCCTTCTAGTCCCTTGAGGGTCCCCTCTCTACCCATCACAGAGGCCTCTGTAGAGCCAACTGCATTCATTTGTTTCTCTAACCTTCACATCCTTTGGTAATTGCCCTCCTGGAGCTCTATCTTCATGTATATATTAATTTTATCATTAATTTTCAGAAACTAAAAAATAAGCATTTTGAAAACAATAGAGTTTCTATCTATCTATCTATCTATCTATCTATCTATCTATACTTTTTTATATTGCTCAAGATCTAGCTAATCATAATAGACTACATGTATTGGGAACTTTGTATCATGTGCTTTACTCATATTACTTGTCACAATCATCCTTTGACAGTGGTGCTCTCATTACAGATGAGGAAAATGTGACTCAATCAATTATATAGTCAGTAAATAAAATCTAATGTTTGAACCTAGGTATTCTAACTCGAGAGTCCATACAATTATGTACTTCTCAAAATAATAAGAATCATTTAATAGGGGTGGGAGTGATAGCACAGCGGGTAGGATGTTTGCCTTGCACGTGGCCGACCCAGGTTCGATTCCTAGAATCCCATATGGTCCCCTGAGCACCGCCAGGAGTAATTCCTGAGTGCATGAGCCAGGAGTAACCCCTGTACACTGCTGGGTGTGACCCAAAAAGCAAAAAACAAGAAAGAATCATTTAATAAATGTTCAGAATGTTCCAGACATTGACTTAAATACATTACATAGATTATACCCAAAATGGGCACCAGGTATGATTTAGTCTAGTGTCTATGAAAATACCATCTAGTAGAGTAAGGGTGAAGTATGTAGAATTCATGTATCAACATCCTTATTGCTAGAATTCTCTTCAACTATCTCTTTCATAACAAATTTTCCAGTCTCTTAACTATTTTAGGCTTATCTTATGTAATGTCCACTTCTAAACATGGTTTGTGAACTAAAGCAAATATTTGCAGTGGAATCAGATCAGACCATGTTATGTGTCAGTGCCTGAGGCGAAACTGCAAAGTTCTAAATCCAGGGTCACTGTCATTTTTCTTCCATGGCTCTCAATCCAACACAGGGTGTCATGTCAGTTCCCTTCCTCTGCCACAAATAAACTCAGTTCCGATCTTTGAATGTGACAGTAACTAGGATGTTCATCTTTGTGATGAGAGGAATATCAGTTAAAGTGACTTTCACAGTGAATAATAGGATATCTATTAAAAACTTAAACAGAATTTTATAGCTAATGATAGTTGTCTGGACAAAAAAAAATCTGCTTTTATTAGTTGTTCAATGATGGTAGGGCTGGGGCTGGCATCTCTCTGATTTATTTGGCTTTTTTAATGCCATATACAAAAAGTAGGCAAGCCAGAAAGAAGGTGTAAGAACTATTCCAGTTTTGTTTCTCTCAAAAGAGAAACAAAAGTGCTCTCCAAAGCATCTTCTACATACTTCCACTCTGTCTTATTGGCTATAACTGGTCACTTAATTGCTATAAAGAAGTCTAAAAAGCTCCAGGACTAGTTTAGATCTTCATAATCCTTTATCTTGTCTTGGGTACTTGGCTGCCCAGATCAAGAAAGCAGATGAAAAAGGTACTGGATAGAAGCCAGAGAGATAGTACAGCAGCGGGTTTGCCTTGCATGCAGATGACCCGGGTTTGATCCCTGGTATTCTATATGGTCCTCCGAGCACCACCATTACCCCTGAGCACCACTGGGTGTGACCCAAAAAGCAATAAAGAAATAAATAATAAGAGAGACATTTTTAAAAAGAAAGAAAAAGGAATATAAGAGAGGCATATATCAGTCTGCCATGGTGAAACTCAGAAGTCATCTTCAGTCCAATATTTGAGTCAGATTTGCTTGGGATGAAATTAGTCTTTGAAAAAAAAAAAATATATATATATATATATATATATATATATATTTAGCTCTCTCCTTATCCTAACTTATTGGTATCCATTCTAGTTTCCCTAAAACTGAAGTCCATTTTAAACCCGAAGCTACAAATTTAGCTAATTCCTGCCAATCTTTTTCTCTGGATTCTGCAACCAGCTATAACTTTCTGCCATCTGAACAGATGTTCCTGATCTTGGACTCAGACTTGACCTCTAAGAACTAATGCTATTAGTTGCTCATAAGACCTATTCTATCTTCCAGATCAGACTTCTTGATTTTGGATTTGTTCCTGATTGTTTTTTGGCTTTGGCTGGCTTTAACTCAAAACCCCTTCCTGGCTGATAACTCTCAGCATGCGTTGGAGCTCAAGCCACACCATTTATGACACATAAAAGATTACTAAATAAATTCTTGTTGAATTGCTTTGAATATCTAAATTCCCAGGATGTCAACTGCTGTTATTAACAGCAGTAGCCATCTGTCAGAAATGCTATTAAGGAAGTAACCTCATTCAGTAAAGATTTGTAAAATTTAATTTTATTTTATTAGGTAATATGGTGATATATAAATGAAGCTTCAGTTTTAAAAATAAAACTGTTGAAAGTTTTATTTGCTAAATGGTGAAACACCATATCATACAGGACAAGTTTATAAGTGATTTTACCTTATGCTTTTTGGTAGGCAGATCTATACCAAATATTGATGAGTAAGGTTTTGATAAAAGAAGTCAGAAGGTTTATAGAATAACAAAGTAGCAGACATGTTAACATCATGCATGAATTATGATATATTTGTATATATATTTTTTCAGTGATTTATATTTTGATGGTGGTGAGACACAACCAGCAGTGCTCAGGGGTTATTCCTGGTTCTGAGCTCAGGGATCACTCCTGGTGGGCTCGGGGGTTATATGGGACTTTGTGGCTTGAACCAGGGTCAGCTGCATACAAAGTAAGTGCTCCACTTGCTGTATTATCACTCCAGTTCCTGACCCAATTATTTAAAAAATACAGATGATAAGAAATATGGACATTCTTTATCCAGATAACAGAAATTACTTAACTCACCACATTTCTATATAACAGAATTAAGAGTAATGCTTAACTACAATTACCATGTTCTCATAAGTTCTGGTATATGTACACTCTTGTTATTCTAAAACACTTGTGACTTTCAACTTTATAATTGATTTGTTGTAGATATTGAAATCCAGGGCTGGAGCAATAGCACAGGGGCTGGAGCGATAGCACAGCGGTAGGGCGTTCGCCTTACAAGCGGCCAACATGGCCGACCCGAGTTCGATTCCTCCGCCCCTCTCGGAGAGCCCGGCAAGCTACCAAGAGTATTGGATATGCTAGACACAGTAACAACAAAGTCTCCAATGGAGACATTACTGGGCCTGCTCAAGCAAATCGACGATCAACGGGAGGGCCTTTACCTTTTATTGAAATCCATGGTTTGAATAATGATTTAATCAATGTTAAATTCTCTAGAAGAGCTTAAACTACAGATACTATGCTTATTTTGCTAACTGGGGAAATTTTCATATGTTGTGGTTTCTAGGCATGCTTATACCGAAGACAATCTTTGATTATGAATGTTCATAAATCCATCTTATTTTCTTACTGACTTGATGGTTTTCTCATTTCAATTTAGCATCACAATTTTTCTTTAGGAAAATCCAAATAATTGAATGAACACTTTATTGAGGCCTCAGAGACCAACTGTCTTCATACCAGCCTTGTCAATTCCAAAGGATTTGTTGCGATTATGGACATTGCATTAAAAAGGCTGTAAGATGTCATCCAGATTCTTAATGAGAGAAAACACTCAGTTTCTTTAAAATCTGTAAAATATGGGGGTGTGGAAGGATAAGACTGGGGAATAGGTTCTATGTGACCCACATGCTACAAATCAGGGCTACCTAATGGCTTGTCAAAGCACTGACTGCTGTGTTTGTTTGCTTTTTTGCATAGCCATATATTGAACAAGGGCCTCACACAAGTGATGCATGCATCCTTAGCCTCAGTCCTGAGGTTCCTATGCTTTAATAAGTCTGAGTTGGGACCTAAGAATTTCCAACAATTTCCCAATTGGTGCTGCTGCTGCTGATGCAGGGATGACCACTTTGAGAATCATTTATACAGGTTGTTGCTGAATGTTTTAACTATGACATTTTAATATTTTTTTCCTGAGGCTGAAGAGATGGTGCAGAAATTAAGGTTCTTACCTTTATTTGTAGCCAACCCCAGTCTAAAACCACATATGATCCTCTGAAACCTCATATGATCCTCTGAGCACCACAAGGAGTGATCTCTGAGCATAGAACCAGAAGTAAGCCTTGAACACAGAAATAATCCTGAGTACAGCCAGGTGTAGCCCCAGGTAAAGGTAAAGGTAAAGGCCCTCCCGTTGATCGTCGATTTGCTCGAGCGGGCCCAGTAACGTCTCCATTGGAGACTTTGTTGTTACTGTGTCTGGCATATCGAATACTCTCGAGCTTGCCGGGCTCTCCGAGAGGGGCGGAGGAATCGAACTCGGGTCGGCCATGTTGGCCGCGTGTAAGGCGAACGCCCTACCCGCTGTGCTATCGCTCCAGCCCCAGAACAAACAAAATCTAGTTTCTTTTGTTTTAAAACTTTCCACGTGTTTAATGATAAAAAAAATTGGTGTGTTACTTTGCACACAAGGCAAATGTCCTATCACCTGGCAAGCTACCCGTGATGTATTCAATATGCCAAACACAGTAACAAGAAGTCTCATGATGGAGATGCTACTGAGCCTGCTTGAGCAAATTGATGAACAACGGGAAGACAGTGCTACAGTGCTACAGTTACTTTGAAGATTTTCTGAATTTTATGAACTCTCTATGGAGTCACTAGAAAGCCTTAACTACCCTTTGTACCCTGGGAAAATTGATATACTGGATGAGTTTCTTAATACAGATCATTCTGACTTTAAGCAGTTATTAACTGAGCATAGAAGTTTGGAATAAAGTCTAATAGAACATTTTTCTCTTAGGGGCAACTAGATATCAGAGGAAGACACTTACTGAATCCTCGCTTGGTTCCTGGATCATGTAATTAGAATAGAATAGGACATCTGTTCACCTATTTTCTGAGCCTAGCAAATGGCACATTCCTCATCTAACAATTGCTAGCAGTATTTAATAATTTAGGACATGCCAGACAGATTTGGCTTAACGTATATTGCCACATTAAATATTTTATCATATTTAATCATCATGTCAACATCTTTCCAGATGAGAAAACAAGATTCGCAGAGGTTCAATAACTTTCCCAAAGTTGCAGCAACATTTAGGGCCAGGGCTTTGCTTCAGGACATTGATTTCACAGCTTACTCTTAACTCATATAGTGGACTGCAACTATGGGTATACTCAAATTCAATAAGCAGTTACTGAAGGGCCAAGGACAAGAGTATAATCTGATTTCATAACATTTGTGGCAGTCATTGGATGCTCAGAGATTATTTTTCTTGACTAATATTCTATAGATGCAATTTTAATGCCACCTTGATTTACCTGCATCTCTGTTGTTCTTACCGGACAAGGCTACTCCAATGACATGTATGGGTATATTACTCCACCCCCCCAAAAAAAAACCCATATGCGTCATGTCTCTGTCAATCATTTTTCCTTTTAGATATGCCAAGGGAATTAGTTATTTAAAGGAATCTATTGGCAAATGCTCTTCCTGAAAAATGAAAATCTTGTAATGAAAATGATCACCCCATGTTCTGTTCCACAGCCTGATTTTTTTTTAACACCATATTTTTTTTCTCTTGGCAGGTGGGAGGTGTTTGGTTTGAGTGGGAAGAGTTGAGCCCAGAGGAGAAACCAGGAGCCAAAGCCAGAAGCCCATTTGCTTTTTCATCCTTTTTAAATCTCAGGGCTAAGGAAGGCTGTAGGCGGACATGGACATGGTTGTTCTGGATGTGAGTTTCTCTGCTCTGGTTCTTGCTGCCCTCATGCCAGAGGAGACCTGCCTAAAGCAGCAGGTTTTCATGCCCTCACGGTTACTCAAAACCACGGAAGATGCTAGGGGGAGGGTACATTAGTACATCATCTTTTTTCCTAGATTCAGGCCCTCTACAATGAAGATTTTGACTACAAGATTGCCTATTCACCTGATCAGAATTCTTTTAGAACTGGACTGCAGTCTGGGGCTCTTCCTTCCATCTTCCTGCCTCCCCCAGCTCCTTTCACAAACTTGCACTGCATTTTGCAGGCTAGCACTGCTATTTCACTTCCCCACCAAAAACCAAAACAAAAGTAAAATACCACCTGATCAGGCACTTCCTCTTCAAAATTTCCTATATGTCTCTTAGTCTCATCTCAATGTTCACCAAATAATGTAGGACCTGAACAAATATAAGAAGAAATGGTAATTGTCATTGAATGCCAGGCAGTCTCTGGGTGTTCATGTCTTTGTTTGGAGTTAGATCCCTTCCCTGACAGTAGGATAGCTTGGGAAAACACAGATTGTGACTTGAAAGGCAGTACTATAAAAGATACTGTTGCTTCTGTTGCATTCTCTTGAGTCACTGCTATGGGAAAGGCCAGATGCTAAGTCAAGCATCCCTTTGGAGAGGTCCTTTTGGTTTCTGCCAATAATTGACACTGACTTTCCAGGCTTGGATGTAGCATCTTGAAAGTGAATCTTGGTGCTATCAAGCCTTAAAGCTGACATTTCCCCCCTTAAATTTATATTCATTTATTTGTTTGGCTGAATTCAGTTACTGTGTTTGGCATATCGAATACAGTAGAAATACTTTAGGGAAAGACAGAGGAGGAGCATGTAAGGTAGGGCAACTCCCAGTAATGGGAAGGGTCTTCTAAAGCAGGATTTTCTTATTTATTCATTTTTGTAGTGTTAGGGAACTAACCCAGAGCCACACACATATGCAAGACATTTTCTCTACCTCTGATCAAGTTCCCTTCTTTTTTCATCAATTTTTTTTAAATTAAAGAACCATGATTTGCAAAGTTAATGAGTTTTAGGCATATAACATTTCAACATCAATTCCACCACCAGTGTCAACATTCCTCCACTGGCATTCCCATATTTCTTCCCCCCTGCCCAGTCTCCACCCCATCAACCCCTGCCTGTCAACTTCATAGGCATGTTACAAAGTTCCAGTGGTTGCAGCCTGGATCTCATGTTTTCAGTATTGTTGAGTCTGTGTTTTGGAGCTATGGCTATACCACTCACCCATATCATCTGTATAACTAAAGTTCTTATGCCTTTTCTCCCATTACTTCCTGTTCTCTTCTTCCTCGCCTTGAATTTTTCCTTCTCTGTCCTTTTCCACTCTATACACTGGAGTCAAGGACGATCTAGTCAAGCTCACATTTTAACTGCAAACTTATGAGAAATCCTATGTCAGAATCACTCAGATAAGCTACTCTTGGATTTCTGATACACATAAACTATTTGAAATATGAAATGTTTATTGTTTTCAGCAGCAGTGCTGAGGGATGTTTTCTTACATAGTACTAGATAACCAACACACAGATTTTATAACTTAGTCACTCATTGAAAAAACCTAAAACAATGTCCTGTTTGGTGGGGTCTTGTAGAATCCAGGCTATATCTTCAAATATCATTTCACTTTTAAAGGAAGCAGGGGTTATTGGAAAGGTGATTTCAGTCCAGGGTAGAACAGCACAAAAATGAGCTTGGAACATCTTATTGCAAATAGCAAGATTCAGAAGTCAACATAAAATAATTTCCATGAGCACAAGATTCTATAATATATCCAATAATTGAATAGAATTGAAATCTCTTTCAAATATATTTGAACCCTGGAGTCACAACTATATTTAGAAAATAATTGGTCACCTTTGGAGGATGATGGGTAACTAACAAATGGAAAATATTCAAGCACTTAAACTGTCTTTTCTATATAAATTATACCACTGGATTAGTAGATGAGGGAAACATTTCTTTATAAGGCATGATAGCCAATAAATGAAAAAGAAATGATAGAATTAGAACTGCACTATTTTTCAAACCTTAATGAATTAATAGATCCAGACATAATCAAAAGCTTTTAACATCACAAAAGGAGAGACAGCCAGACAGACATGATGTGTCTCCTGATGAAAGAACAGAACACCACCTAGAGTCTTGCCAACGAGATCAAACTGAAGTTCAATTAGGCTATTGAATTCAGCTGCCAGTTTGCAGGAAACACAGGGTACAGAGAATATGTTGAACTACACCATGTGTTCAAGCAGTGATTTTATGTATTCAAATTCAGATTTAAGCATTCAATCAGCAAAGTCCAAACTTAGGGAACTTTACCAGTCACATAACCTGGGTTCATTGTATGGAATAGAAAGGGCTAAAATAAAAGTTTCTAGATTAAATGAGACAAAAGAAAATATGACATATTTAAAAACGGGTAAGAACAAACTGCAATGTTTAGGGATGTGTGTTTTTGTGACAAAACTCCAGAAAAACACAAGGAAACGATTACCATGAAACATGTTCCTCAAACTTAAAACACACATCAAAACCTTTGATCTCTAGACTCCAAACCCAGTTTCTAATTTAGTAAGTCTATGATGGGGATCAAGAATTTCTATTTCAGGCCAGAGAGATAGTACAGAGGAGAAGACACTTGCCTTGCATGCAGCCAAACCCAGTAAGTCACAGATGATCCTCAGGTACCTCCAGGAAAGATTCCTGAGCATAGAGTCAGGAGTAAACCCTGAATACAGCCATGCATAGCCTTCCTTCCCCACCCCAGAACTGAATTTTATTAATTTCCCAGGTAGAAATGAAACCTATGGTGCAGATATCACACTCAGAGATCCACTAGTATAAAAATCTAGGATAGACGGATACTACTTGAGATAAGCAGGTGAGAAAGGAGAGTATTAGTATTAGAATTGGAACAGGATACACAGAGGATTTCTAAGGTGATTTGCCAAATTCTATTTTTGTGCTGGTTATAAAATGAGAGCGATAGCACAGCGGTAGGATGTTTGCCTTGGATGCAGCCAACATGGCTGACCCGAGTTCGATTCCTCCGACCCTCTCGAATAGCCCGGCAAGCTACCAAGAGTATCTAGCCCACACGGCAGAGCCTGGCAAGCTACCCGTGATGTATTCGATATGCCAAACACAGTAACAACAAAGTCTCCAATGGAGACGTTACTGGGCCCGCTCAAGCAAATCGATGATCAACGGGAGGGCCTTTACTTTACTTACTTACTTTGCATTTTTTGTCTGTATTTTATATATAATTTTGTCTGCATTTAATAATATTCAGGCCCAAAAGAAAATTATTCAAATATAAACAAATGCATAGGTTTTTAAAATTTTCACAGGCCTCTAAAAGTTATTTCTTTATAATCCAGAACAGCAAATAAATGTAGAACATTTGTCTAATATAACCTAATAAAAGCTTTATTAGATATCATAGATTGCATTCTATTTCTAGAACAACTATAGGTTATCAAATACATAAGTCACAGAGAACTAGAATAATCAATATATGAGAGTAATTTTATAACATAATCCCAATTATAACATAGTCCCAAAACATAACTTATGAAACACAATGACAGTAAAGCCTGATGCTCAGAGCAAAATATTGTGAAAATGTGGATCCAATCTCATTGTACTTTCAGTCCTTTTGGGGAAAGCAGGTTTTTTTCTTTAAGCTATAAACCACACTACACAAGTGTAAATTGGGCGGGAGAGGCAGTGTAGATGGGGAGGCACTTACTTGCCTTTCATATGGCTGACCTATGTTGGATCCCTGAGATAGGGATTTGATTTGATTCTCTGAGCACCATCAAAAGTGACAAGCAATTTCTGAGTACAGAGCCAAGAATAAGCCCTGAAAACAATTAAGTGTGGACCACCAAAACCCCAGAAAGTATAAATTTAGAAGTGTAGTTTGTAACTAAAGTTAAAAAAATATTCTTAAAATATTTATGACAACAATTGACTTCTAGTAAAGCTTTTATGGTGATATCTTTAAAGTATCTCTTATTTTTATTTCATCCTGCTTTATTCTTACAACCATCAAATATTTATTCAGCGTCTTCTTTTTGCATGACTCCATGTTAAAGATTTTACCATAGTTTGATTGTTAAAACATTAGAATCGATAACCTGGGCATTTTGCTGTCTTGAGTATAGCAAGGACATAGTAGTCTTATAGGGATAATTTTTCTATTACTTCAGTGTCAACAAAGTGGTCAGGATATACAACTTTTCCTTTCCTTTCTAATTTCTTTCTCTGAATTTGAATTGAATGGCCACTATTGAATGGCCATTGCAGAAGTTGTGAAATTGTGTAGCTTCTTACAGAATGTTGCTACTTTGAAGAAATGATCAAAATTACTTGGTTAGTGTTGAAAGTGTTAGCAGCTGCCTGGTGAATCACGGTCAGTCCGGTCCTCCCGTTGTTCATCGATTTGCTCGAGCAGGCCCAGTAACATCTCCATCATGAGACTTGTTACTGTGTTTGGCATATCGAACACGTCACGGGTAGCTTGCCAGGCTCTGCCCTGCGGGCAAGATACTCTCGGTAGCTTGCCAGGCTCTCCGAGAGGGGCGGAGGAATCGAACTCGGGTCGGTCATGTTGGCCGCTTGTAAGGCAGATGCCCTACCGCTGTGCTATCGCTCCAGCCCCCTAGTGAATCAATAAATATATAATGAGAGCTTCCTTTATGACTTTTTTTTTTTTGGGTCACACCGGCGATGCACAGGGGTTACTCCTGGCTCTGCGCTCAGGAATTACCCCTGGCGGTGCTCAGGGGACGATATGGGATGCTGGGAATTGAACCCGGGTTGGCCGCATGCAAGGCAAACGCCCTACCCACTGTGCTATTGCTCCAGTCCCTCCTTTATGACTTTTAACATTTTATTTTTTGGCCAAAAAAATCAGATGAGAGATCAAATATATACACTGCCAATACTGCCTAAATGTACCCACATAATTTCTTGACATTTTTTGATTGTTCGCCAACAAATATGGACTTTCCAATCAAGGACCAGGTAGAGAATACATGGTTTCATTATAATTTACTGCACACTAAGCTCTAGCAGGAGGAATATGTAAACATATATTCCCTATTTTTAAAGTGCTTCCATCCCAGTGGAGAACAAAATAAACATTTTTTCCCATTGCAATAAGATTGTTTTAATTGAGATTTATACAGATTAAAACTGTTGATAAACAATGCTATTGTTTTTATATGCGAAACTTTCCTCAAAATAAAATGCCTTCAAGTTCTTTATAAACTATATTATCCAGATGGAAAAACAAGGGAAAAAGAGAGACTCTGAGATTGCCAGATATGACTCAGCAAGCCAGGGACATACCTAGAAATAGAAATGAGAAATGAAACAAGTTTTCAAGCATCTACCTTGAAACAAGGAATATCTTCTTTAGCTTAGCATAGCAGTGCTGATTAAGGCAGCTCTGACTGGAGGAGAAGGAAGCCAGCCTGTGAGTCAGCTCCATGCGGAATGCGGAGAGCGGAGAGCGGAGAGCGGATCTGAAGAGGGCCTCCCGGGGCGGGGGAACTGTGCAGAACTCTGACTCCCTCTTAGTCACTTCCTCCCAGGTGGCTTCGGAGACCTAACCAAGCTTTATGCAGTTGGCCATTCTGTCACCTTTGCTTTCTTAGATAGATGACGAAGAGTCGGTCACGTCTGACTTCTCAAAATGACTATTGCTTCCTGCAGGTAGACCAATTGGCTAGGGATTGCAGAGAGGACTGCAGGCTGTGAACTTTATTCTGCTTGCTTTCAAGGGTAAACTCTATCTTGTTGTCTGGAAAACCCCTGAGATCCTCCAGATTAAAAACTCCCCAGAGGAAATGATGTAAAATTTGTGCCCAGCACTTGGTCTAGGGTCTAGGTCGTATGTATGACAGTAAATATTTGTTGTGAAATTGAGTCAATACTTTTCTTGGACTCCTCATCAGGCTGTTTCCACTCAGGGCACCCCAGATGGGGGGCGGACGAGAGAACTCCCTGCCCCAAGGAACCTAGCCAAGGCAGCCGACCTCCACTACCCAACTGCCGCCATGCTCCAGGCCATTTTCTGGACACTCAGGCCGAGCCTCACCCAGGAGTGAGTCCCATGGAACCCAGGTAATCAGGACCTTTGTGACCTTGGACTCTGTACTCAATGAAACCCAGGAGCTGAGATCCTCTGCCTGCTTCCCCCAGTCTCCGGTGACCCAGGGGTCAAGTCCATAAGCTACACACTGCCAGCACCAGATAATTTCATTGACCACCCTCCAGAACTCATGGCTGCTCCTCCCAGAAGGGAGTATAAAAGGAGGCCTCATAACCATGCCACCGGACTCCGCGCCAGGCTGTTTCCACTCAGGGAGCCCCAGAGTGGGGCAGGCGAGAGCCCTCCCTGCCCCAAGAGAACCAGCCCCAGCAGCGTACCTCCACTACCCAACCACAACCACACTCTGGGTCACTTTCCGGACTGCACGGCCACAAAGCGGCAACGAGACACATCATGGGACACTTCCTACCCATTGTCCATAATTACCACACCATGTTTGATGGAATTCAGACCATAGGCAACACATCATAGAGAGAAATACACACACACACACACACATATGCCTCTCAGAGTGCCTGGCAAGCTACCAAGAGTATTCCGCCCACAAGGGCAGAGCTTAGCAAGCTTCCCGTGTCGTATTTGATATGCCAAAACCAGTAACTATAATGGGTATCATTCCCCTGACCCTGTAAGAGCCTCCAATCATTGGGAAAGTTGAGTAAGGAGAGGCTGCTAATATCTTAAGCCTGGGACAAATAGAGATGTTACTGGCGCGTGCTTGAATAAATTGACGAACACTGAGATGACAGTGATACAGTGATACTTTTCCACATGTGAAGTCAGAAAATCATGTAGTGCTAAGATTGTGTACTCAGTATGTTCTACTAAAATGTGGCTTCTTAAAAGCCTGTGTACTAATTATTGATTTCTGTATCTTGATATCTAATATATGACCTGGAGCAGAGTAGATGCCTAAAAATTAATGAATGAGCTAATGAATACTGAATAATGAAAAGTTTATATAATGCTAATTCTTGATATGTAAAACAAAGAAGCTGAAAAGAGAAATAATTCAAATCAAATTGTAAAATACATTTTTTATTAGGCTACTGCATATTTTGTCTTTAAGCAGTAGCCGAAAGTACAAAGAATCAAGTAATCAGCTCAACCCAACTGCTTGAAAAATCTAAAAATAACATGATCAAATGTTTTTTTTAAAATTCTAGACATCTCTGAGTATATGGGGCAACAGCTAATATTTTACAATATTAAACTAATCCATTCTGATTTCCTTCTTAATTGATTCTTCAGCACTTTCTGTGATCAGAATTGAGTTGTTAGACATATGTTCCTGAGATATATTGCTTGGGACGGGAAGCATGCATCACAGCTGACTTCCTAGAGTGTTCGACCTCAAATTAGAAAATATTCTTGAGAGTCAGAAAAAGTAGTTCTAAGCTGTAGTGCCTCCCCTATTAACATCAATACCAGATCACAGCTTCTACTCACCATTCAAAGCATTCGTTTTTCTGAGACTCTGGCTACTCTAGGAAGTGCACATCAGAAGACAGATGAATAACAGAGAAATGAAAACCTCCAAACATGCCCAACTTTGGCTCTAGGGGTTGTAGGAGAGGAAGGGTCATACAGGGACTGAGGAAGGCAGACATAAGATTTTGGTTTTCTACCTACTTCAGAACTAAATGTGTGCAAGGAGGTGCCGTGATCCACGGTTAGTCGAACGTTATCATGAGAGAGGGAATGAGAGCTGCAAAGATGGGGTAGGGAGGACTGTATGAAGCATACAGTGACTTTATTGCAAAGCTCATTGACTTTTATAGTATGCAGTAAACAACTCGTGGGAAAGCCAAGGGTTACAAGTTGGGCAAGCTACTCTATCTGTTATTCTGTTTTGCAGCTGCTTACGCGGGCAGTTCCTTGAACTTTCTCAGCAAAACAGGAGAGGAATGAGACTATGGCTTCTTGCCTGGCCAAGGAGGATCAGGTGCAGCCTTCCCTTTGCCCCACCTTATCCGGGTCAACCACCAGGGCATGACACTCCCACATGCCAAGTTTTTCCCCTGCTCATCCCCTTTTTAGTGGAAATAAACAGGGTCTACCAAGGCCAGTCCCCAATGGGGAAGAGAGCCTTAGAATGTCCAGATAACTAAGAGAAGCTCAAGAGAATAATCTCACTCATTTCACAAAGGAGAATTGTCCATCTCTAGGGCAGCCCTGCCTTTTTCCCACAGACAGCACAAGGCAATAAAGCAGCAGCATTAGTGTGACCTAAGTAAGTGAATTAACCTAAGGCAGTATCTACGTTCCTCCACAACTTATAGGGGCCCAGATGTTTCTCTGAGTGTAGACATAGAGGTGCTGTTAGAGTCTGGAGATAGGCAGAGACTTGATTATGTGGAAACATTATGTGAGACCAGAGAAAAAAAAGCCAGGACCCTGCTACCAGCAGTGAGTGCCTCACACTCCCGGGTCCTGGAAAGAGCCTACAAGAGCTGACTCAAAGCAACTGGGGAAGAGATCCGAAGAATTACCATGGATTTGAGAACTTCGTTCTTTGCTTTCCCAGAGGTCACATTACCCACCCTCATCCCCCAAAAAGACAGATTTCATGTTGGAAAGGGTCAAAGAAAAGGAGAGGAAATCTGAGAGATGGGAATTGATCGAAATGAACCCCTTAAATCTTTTAATTTTATTAGGTTTACCAAATTGAAGAAAAATTTAGAATAAGGTTTTTCTTGTCTTTTACCCACTACAATGACCATTATGTAACTGACGAATCTTTTAAGTAACATTAGAGTTTATATGTATGTATACTTGTATGAATGTGTGTATTTGGTTTGAGGGCCATAACCACCAGTGTTCATAAGCTTTTCCTGGCTTCGTGCTCAGGAGTGTCCCCTAGTGGTTCCCAGGAGAATATATGCAGCACTAGTTACTGAACCAGGGCCAGCCATCAACACTACGCAAGTCAAGAGTCTTACTTAGCAAGAAAAGAGCCTTACCCCCATACTATCTCTCAAGCTTCATATGGTTAATTTTTGAAAGATAGTATTTTTATACAGAAGAATATAGTACAGTTGTATTTATATGGTAAGATAAACAAAATATCAATATTAAAACAAAATATTAAGTCAATGTGTGATTATATGATATATATCTAGTACTTGTAATTTAAGCAGGAGATTGGGTACAAACAATTTTAGAAGGTGCTTCAGGAGCATATTTCAGGCTTAAAACTCTAGGAATGACTTCTTGAACAATTTTTTAGGACTGGATGGTCAGGCAGAGTGTGTATTTCTGCCACAATCAGGGATCTAGACAACCAGAAAGTTCTCTAAACTGTTCCCAATTTAGGTGTCAGGAATATATACCTTTATCTATTTACTATATATGTAATATAATATATATATATATATCTGGGATGTGACTCTTTCAAGATATCCTAATTCGTAGATCCAGTCAATACTTATGTGAAAATAGAGTCTCTGTTGATGTGAATAAATTGAGGAATCTAGGCTTATTCAGAGTGGATCCTAACAACACTCACGTGTATTCATAGGAGGGAGGTGCAGAAACATTTTACACAGACAGAAAAGCAGGTGATTGAAGATAGAAGCAGAGATTAGAGAGTGATGTGCCACAAGCCAAGGAAAACTGGCAGCCACCTGACAAAAAGCAGGGAAGAGGTTCTTTCCTAGAGCTACTTGAGGAAGCCTGGCCCTGCTGATGTCTTGACTTAAGTACAGTGATGTGGGTATGAGATTTTGTTCTCCAGAATTCTAAGTCATTAATAATTTTCTGTTTGAAGTCACTGAGTTTCTTGTGATTTGTTACACCCATCCCGTCACACCTCTGCCCAAAGTTATACCACCCTGATGTGATCATAGCTCAAGAAAGCCATCCTCTAAATCTTCACGGGGTGACCCTTGAAACCACAGAATTACTTTCATGGCAGTCCAGAAGCCCCACCCCAACCAGGCCCTCAGAGCCACTGTGTGGCAGCTTTTCAACATGGATGCTTCACTCATCTCTACCTTTTCCTTTCTGGGCTCTGTTCTGAGTTACAGTATTACACAACTGTAACTGGCCTCTGATTGGTGCTTTCTGCATCCCATCAGAATATGTGTTGCAAGAGGAAGTGCAGATTCCTTAGCCTTTGCAGTATGGCAAGCCGTGGCAAATTGTAACTGCAGAGATGTTTAAAAATTGGGATCCTTTATATTTCTATATTACACATGCTATTTTTTTAGCAAACTATTAATTTAATATGACTCAAAAATAGGGAGAAAATGAAGTGAAAGAGGAAAAGTGCCAAACGTAAGATAAATAAATCTTTGCCACTTGAGATTCTGCTTTCTCAAAGAGTCTAACAATTATGGAGGAAAAAAAATCACTGAACACAAAAGATAAAATTCAACTGACTAGAGTGTTCTTTAAACAACGCTTTTATTTTCAGGGAACATACTTTGACTTCCTAGTGTACATTCATACCAATCCCCAAGTCCCCTCCAAACACTACTGAACTTTATTGTAATCATTTTAAGTTGTCAAGGTTTTTATGCTTATTTTCACTTTTAGTTCAAAACTCCCAGAAGATTCAAGGTTGATTTCTATTCATCCAGCATTTTAAATTTCTGACTTTTCATTTTGATTCATTTCTTAGTTGCTTGTATTTCAATCTCATTATCTAGAGACTTCTTAAAAAAATCTACCTAGCTCTTACATAGTTGAAAATAATTGCCTATTTCCTTTATTTTTGAGGGAAAATAATATTCTTAGATTACAAGTCTTTTTTCTCTTAGAATATGGTAAACTTCTTGGCTGGCATTGTGTGTTTGCCAGATATTTGTTTTGCTTTGTTTTGGTTTACTATGTTTTATTTATTCATCTTATAGCTTACTTTTATTCTTATTTATCTCCACCCTTCCTGTCTCTTTTGTTGTTGTGATGGACAGGAATTGCACAGTTTTGTGCTCACACACACCTGATTGTTTGGGCCAGGTGTAGCACACTGTTGTAGGATCCAAAACAACTGTGCTGTCAGGATAAGCACTTGGTATGTGGGGAGGTGCCAAGTACTGAATTCAGGACCTTATATCTGCAAGGCAGGTATTCTTCTCTTAAACCTTTAAAAGATTCCTG
The DNA here is from genome assembly GCF_029834395.1 of Sorex fumeus. Classification (NCBI taxonomy): domain Eukaryota; kingdom Metazoa; phylum Chordata; class Mammalia; order Eulipotyphla; family Soricidae; genus Sorex; species Sorex fumeus. The sequence continues at coordinate 24,610,480 of NW_026606155.1, forward strand.
GCAAGAAATTGTTCTTTTCTCCTTGTTTGATGCTAATCCAGTTTGTTTGTATGCTTGCTGCTTGCTGATGAGTTGATTGTTTTATTTTGTACTGTTTGGGGAGGCAACTTTTATTATTTGCATATTATTGCTTATTGATCTAGGAGCCAGTCTTTTTTCTCTTTATCTGCAATTCTCCAAGGACCAGTTTGAAAGATTAGTATTGAAAACTCCACTTAGTAGCTAGGCCCTAAAGTCTCCATTGGTCATGCATGTTGAAAACCACAAGGCCAGACATAATGTCCCTATAGGTTGCTGTATCAAAATAGATGACACCCTCCTGGCATTTGAAAAAACTATTCTACAGACTTCTTGTTTTCACATAAAATATTTCTAGATATTTGTATGCCTTTTTCCATCTTGGTTGGATTTTTATTCATCCACGAGCAAAGAACTAAGAAGATGAAAGATGAGCGCTTCAGATTCCAGTAAACCTGGTCTTCCTTTGTTTTTGAATCCTGTAAGTTTACTGTAGTTCAAGCCCATATTAACTTTGGGGGCAGCTAAATTTCACATTTACTTGTATCATTAGGCATGGCTTATTATTTTTATTGGAAGACTTGTGGTTTTTCACTTGTTTGGTTTGGTTTGACTCTTGGACCACTCCCGGAAGTGCTTGGGGGGTGGGCTCATTGCTCACTGAAAGATCATTCCTGTCTATTGTTTTAGGGACCACTCAGTGCCAGGCATTCAACCTGGGACTTTGGCATGCAAATCATGTGCTCAAACCCAGTGAACTATCTCTCTGGCTCTATTGTTCTTTAATTTGAAATCTCTGAGACTCACACATTGCTCCAACATTCTGTATTTATATAACAAAGGTGGTTTGCTATTTTTGTCATGTTCACTTTATTTTAGATTTTCAGTCATGAATTCAATTTTTGTTCATTTTAAAAAATTTGTATATCATTTTGTTTTGTTAGTCTTTGGATACTAATCTTATTAGCTGACTCATTTAAGAGTTTCATATCATAAGTGCCACTAATGTCCTCATCTGACTAATAGCAAAGTTTTTGGAGTCCTCCTAGGCATACTATGAATTTGAACAGTAAATTGTCTATTTTGAGTCTTAGTTTTCTCATTTATAAAGTGCTGGTAAAAATAGCATCTATTTTTAGGATAGACTGTAAAGTGCTTAGCACAGTACCTGACATTTAAGCACCTATTGGAGCACCTATGAAAGGTAGTAATTATTGCTAGCATTATTGATTTACATGCTAAAAGTTGCTGAGGAGAAAAGAACTTCAGGAGGCTATTAGAAATTCCTGAAGGTCTGCATCAACTCTTTCACCAACAACCACTGGGAATGCTCTTCATCATATTGCATTTAAATAACGGCACCTTTGTCATAGGAACTTAATTTTCTTTGTAAGGTTATAATGAAAGATGTTGTCAAATATATTGCTAAACTTCAGCTGAGCTCTGCTTTAGCATTCTGCTAATAGCCTGAACAGAAGGAAATGAGAGTGATCTGACCTTGCTCTCTCCTATGGAATTTTTGCTTGCTGGTCTCCAGAGTTCACTGTTTCTCTTTGTAAAAGCTTATGAATGATTTATTAAGAAAATGTCAACTCTACCGATTTCTTTTTCAACTTTCCTGATCTTGAGAGGTGACTCGTACAGGAGAGCTCAACAGAGTGCCTCAGGGTATGATCCCAGTTCAGCACAGAATGGGGAATGAAAAATGGAGGGGTAGGGCCAAGCCAGACCTCCCTTTCCTAGGACATCCCTAGCATCATCTCTACTTTAATCAGGTGGGTTTTTTTTTTGTTGTTTTTTTTTTTTTTGCTTTTTGGGTCACACCTATCGATGCACAGGGGTTACTTCTGGCTCATGCATTCAGGAATTACTCCTGGAGGTGCTCAGGGGACCATATGGGATGCTGGAAATCGAACCTGGGTTGGCCATGTGCAAGGTAAATGCCCTACCCGCTGTGCCATTGCTCCAGTTCCTAATCAGTTTTTTTGAGTCCCATAGATTCAGGCTTCAATTTTTTCTAATATTTCTAATATTTTCTAATATTTTTAATTGGGGCTGGAGCGATAGCACAGCGGGTAGGGCGTTCGCCTTACACGCGGCCAACATGGCCGACCAGAGTTCGATTCCTCCGCCCCTCTTGGAGAGCCCGGCAAGCTACCGAGAGTATTCGATATGCCAGACACAGTAACAACAAAGTCTCCAATGGAGACGTTACTGGGCCCGCTCGAGCAAATCGATGATCAACGGGAGGGCCTTTACCTTTTATTTTTAATTGAGGTACTGTAATTTACAAAGTTATTCATAGCACCCAACTTTACAATCAGCCATGGTCAAATTCCATGTGTATAGTTTTCTGGACTCAACCCCATTATGCCAGTATCAGAGATCACTCCCTCCTGGGCTCTTGGGCCATATGGAGTGCCAGGGACTAAACCAAGATCAGGCACATTGCAAGGCAAAAGCTGTAACCTCTGTCCTATCACTCTGGCTCCGGAGGCTTCATTTTTCAAAAGCATCTAAGTGATATGAAAGTCAACAGTCGGAAACAACTGATCTTTCCTATTTTGAGAACTCACCGACTTAATGTATATGCTCGCCCTCAGTTTAAACCGTTTCAGATCTCTATGGTCTGTCAAAAATCTCTGAGGAAAAAAAAACAGCATGTTTTTCTGCAGTAAGTTCTTTAAAAAACATAACATTTTATCTTATTTTTATATTTTTTCTGATTCAACTTTTTTTTTACTCAGGCATATGGTTTATAATAGTGTTACTATTACTGCTTTATACTCATAATGCTGGTATACCATACCAGCTACAAGAATATCAATATCTCTTAACCACTGTCCCTGGATACCTTCCTTTAGCCTTTAGAGCCTCAGTTCTCATTTCTGTTGCTGATCTCTCAGGATTTGTTTCCACAGAGCATTGTCTATTCCTTTGCTTGTTTCTACTCCAGAAAAAGGTGAGATCATCTGATATTTTCTTTCTTTTTCTGACTTAGCATAATACTTAGCATAATACTCTGACTTAGCATAATATTCTCCACCTAGATTCATCCAAGTTAAGAAAAAAATACACAAGTTTATATTTTGTGTAGCTGACCAGTATCCCATTCCGAATATATCTACCACAAATTCTTCATCTACCTGTCTGTTGTTGGGCACCTGGGTTGTTTCCAGATTTTGGATAGAGTAGACTCTAATGAACCCAGATATGCATATATCCTTAGAAATTGATGTTTTTTGTTCATGGAATAGAGGTTCAGGAGTGGATTTTCTGGGTAATATGAACTTTTAATTTTTTGAGAAAGTTACATATTACTGTTCATAGAAGCTAAGCTAGCCCACAGGTCAACTAACAGAGAATGATGGTTCCTTTTTTCATAGCATTCTGGCTAACACTGGTTGTTTCCAAACTTATTGACCATTTTCAGTGATATATGTTTTATTGTTTTGATTTGCATTTCTCTGAAAACTCAATGATGCTGAACACTTTTTCATATGATTATTGGCCATTTGTATGTTTTCTTGGAGGAAGTGTCTGTTTATCTCCTTTTCCCATATTGTGATGGGGTTGTTATGTTGAACTTTCTTTTTTTTTTTTTTGCTTTTTGGGTCACACCCGGCGATGCACAGGGGTTACTCCTGGCTCTGTGCTCACGAATAACCCCTGGTGGTGCTGAGGGGACCATATGGGATGCTGAGAATCAAACCCAGGTTGCCTGCGTGCAAGGCAAACGCCCTACCCGCTGTGCTATTGCTCCAGCCCCATGTTGAACTTTTTAAAAGCTTCATGAATCTTGGACATTAGTTCTTTATCCAATGTATGTATGATGTGTGAATATTTACTCCCATTTTTATTTAACTGCCATTTCTTTCACAGTAAAGAGAGTTTAATTCAATATGGCCCCATTTGTTTATTCTGCTTTTTTTGACAATGGAAATCATTTTACTAAAGACTAATAAGTCCAATATCACAAAAAGTTTTGCCTATGTTTTGCTTCATATACTCTATGTATTGTGGGCCTTAATCAGGTTTGAGTTAACCTTTGTAAATGATGTGAAATAGGAGTCTAGTTTCTTCCTTTCTCCTGCCCACTTTTTTTTTATATAAAAAAAACAAACCATAAGGCTTTCCCATTTTCCCAACACCATTTTGGATAGCCTATCCCTGCTCCACTCAATGTTTTTTACTTTTGTGTTACAAGTTGATGGATTATTCCAAGGCTTTCAATTTTATTTCATTGGTCTGAGTGTCTGCCTTTACTCAAATACCATATAGTGTTTATTATTATAGCTTTATACTGTACTTTAAGAGTTGGGTAAAGTGGTGCTTCTCATCTCTTTTTCCTCATTATTTTATGGACTGTTTTGGGAGTCTTATAGTTCCAAACAAATTTTTGAAGCATTTGTTCTGTGTCCTTGACGAATGTGATGGAAATTTTGAAGGGGATCACATTGAATCCATATAATATTTTGGGTAGACATTTATCTATTTATTCTTCCATCTATGAGCAAGAATATGTTACCATTTCTGATGTCTTGTTTTATATCTTTCAGTAGTGATTTACAATTTCCATTAAGTATGTTGCCTATTTTGTTGAATAATTTCTAAACACTTGATTTTTGTGGTAGAATCATAAATAGGATTTTAAGTGTTTTTTTGTTATAAATAACTGTTGCGTATAAAATACTACATACTACAGATTTCTTTTTCTATTTTTCCTCATCATTTTTTTCCTTCCCTTTCATTCTCTTTCTCTTTTTCTCCCTCCCTCCCCATCTTTCTCTCATCCTTTTTCTTTCTTTCTTTCTTTCTTTCTTTCTTTCTTTCTTTCTTTCTTTCTCTCTCTCTCTCTTTCTTTCTTTCTTTCTTTCTTTCTTTCTTTCTTTCTTTCTTTTTTCACACTCGGTGGTATCAGGGGCTACTTATGACTCTGAGTTCAAGAGTGAGCCCTGGCAGTGCTTAGAGAACTACATATAGTGCAGAGGATCTTAAAAGTATTTGTTAATACAGGGCAAGTGCCTTAACTCCTGTATTATCTTTCTCTGAATTCAACAGATTTCTGTGCATTTATTTTTAAAATTCAATTAATTCACTTATGAAGCCACACTTGACAATGATCAGGTGTTACTCTGGGATCTACAATCAAAAGCTACTTCTGGTGAGGCTCTGGGGACCATATGGGATGCTAGGAATCAAACCCAGGTTGGCTGTGTGCAAGGCAAGCATGCTACCCACTGTATTATCTTTCCAGGCCTGCACTGATTATTTTTAGCTTGCTACCTTACTATATATGTTTATTGATTTATTTATTTTTAAAATTGATTTCTGGAGATTTGTGCGGATGGAGTGGGGTTTTCTTAAGTGTTTTCTTAAGTGTTTCTGAAGTGTTTTCTAGGCGTTGTATCTTGTCATTATGAATAGATCATTATGAATTATAAAATAATAGTTTGACTTCTTTACCAACTTGAAATCCTTTAATTTCCCTTTCTTTCCTGACTATTGTGGCTAAAACTTCCAATTCCATGTAGAATAACTTGTGAGAATAGAAATCCTTGTCTTGTGCCTGATTTTAGAGCAAAGTCTTTCAGCATTTTTGTCATTATGTATGGTGTTTGCTATTGGTTTGTAATATATGACCTTTGCTATATTGAGGCAAGTTTTTTCCAGCTCCATTTTGTTGAGTGCTTTTAGCATCAATGGAAGTGAGTTCTTTTTTGACATCTGGGATGAAACATGCTTGGAATTAGAGACTCAGACAGAGATGCTCTGAATTCCTGACTCCCAGCTTCCATTCAGGCTACTGACCTCTATAGCACTCCACTCAGGATGAAGAACTTCCTCTCTGCAGGGAAGGCAGAAGGCTGGCAAGGACCCAGTAGCTCTGTTTGCTCTGTTATCATTACACATCTTGCACCAAGCAAAGGAACTGTATCTTCCTTGTTCTCCTTCCTCCTGAAAGTAAAAATAAATCAAAAAGCCTTCTTTTTATTATCTTGGCATGTTACACAGGACCTAATTGTTCTGGGTTTTAGAATCTTTATGTATTTTAGTAGTTGGAAATTCCCCTCTTTTCTCTCACATCTAATTTTTTGACTCTGTCTCTGTTTTCCCTCATCTATCTCCTTCATTCATTTAGGAACTACTTACCAAGGTTGAACTGTGTGCCAGACTATGGCTGAGTTCTGGGGAAACAACACACAGTTCCCATTTTCAGGGAGCTGGAAAAGAGACAAATAAGTAATCACTATGCAGTGTGATTACATTATCCCAATTCTATTCTATTTGTATACTCCTCTTTTGAGCCACTTCTTTTGTAGAACTTGAGAAATGATAGGATAAGACTGGGATAAATAATGATTCCCATCAGTCACGAAAGATTGATTTTACAGAGCTTGAAGGCTGAGCAGTGAATTTTAATCAGCGCTGAAAAGAGAAATGGAACTGGCCTGGATTAAGTTCTTGACCTGCCTTCTGCTTCTTATTCTATCTTACTGTATTTTGAAATACAGTCTGGTTTGAAACTCACTCCTCTAGCTGATTTTACTAACAAACAAAACATGGATTTTTAGTGGGGAGGGTCTTCCTGACATGCTTGGAGACACGAAGAGCTTAGTTCTAACCCCCCAGGATATGGTGCCATTGGTGCCCGTAGTGCTCAGTGGGATGGAGAGGCCTTACAGTACTGGAGAATCAGGGCCTTCCACAGGCAGGTCAAGTGGTCCGACCTGCTCCAGAGTAGTCTAATTCTTTAAAGTTCTTCTTTTCATTTTTCACAAGTTTTTTTTTTCTCTCTGACTTTGGCTTTACCACTATCTTGGCGTTGCCTCAGACCTCTACTCTAGACATCCTGCCTGGGCAGTTAATTCCTGGAGGGTGGATTCTGTGTCCAAGTTTTGGACTGCAAATCTCTACACTGGATCTCTCCTTTCCCTCCTTTCCTCCTTCACTGGGCTTCTGCTCAAACCCCTAGGAGAGTAGAGGCATGCTTTCTGTTGGGGACGGGGGTTGTTTCTCGGCATTTAGGGAGATGCTTGCCCTGGACCTCTCAGTTCCGTGGCTCTAGTTCATGGCACCCTTTCAGAGTGTAGTTTGTGCTCTGAAAGATTCTGAGATTTACTTTGCTCTGTGAGCAGCTCCTACTGTATACTAGAGTTAGTCTTTGCTTTATTCACTTTTGGGTTTAGGGTCACACCCAGAAATGTTCGGGAGTTATTCCTGGTTCTAGGCTCTGGAGTGACTCCTGGTCATGCTCACAGGACCCTATGTGGTGAAGGGGACCAGGCTTCTGATTTATTAATGAGACATAGGATCATTCCCCAAAGCGGGTAGGGCATTTGCCTTGCACGCAGCCAACACAGCCGACCGGAGTTCAATTCCTCCGCCCCTCTCAAGAGCCCAGCAAGCTACCAAGAGTATCTTGCCCGCACAGCAAAGCCTGGCAAGCTACCCCTGATGTATTTGATATGCCAAACACAGTAACAACAGTCTCACATTGGAGACATTACTGGACCCACTCGAGCAAATTGATGAACAACGGGAGGACAGTGACAGTGACAGGATCATTCCCTATGGTTTTTCTTTCTCTCCACATTTCTCTTGTTTTCCTTTTAATGAGATTTTTTGGTATCTTCTCCAATAATTAAGGCATGGTTTTCAATGCTATTTCTGCAGGCAAATTCTTCAGATGGTTCGAGAACATGTTTAGGAGCCATATGATTAAATACATAGGTGTTTTCTATCTTTTTCATTTTCTTATCAATATGAAGCATGCATATCATAGCTGCCATCAGTGATTCATTCATCTTCAACATGTGTTCCTAGCCTTAACATCATTGTGTGATAACACTGCCATTGACTCCATGCTACACAGATCTGCAGAGCAGAGTATACTATTCAGACCTGGTCTGTGCTGTGCTGTGAGAAGAACACCTATCAAAGAAGGCCCTTCCCCACCCTCTCTGACTCATCCACAAGCACTCTGTCCTCTGAGCAGCTTTTTAGGCAACTGTTGCTCATCATTTCAGAAACAGAGAAAGTAAAGATTCTGGGTAAGAAACATGATCAGGAATACGAGTGGGTGGCAGGAATCACACAATGGCTTCCAAGACCTAGAACCTGCCTGTCCTGATATTGTTTATCCCAAGTCTAACCAAGGAATCTGGAAGCTCAAAGTCGACTCAGAACCTGTACAGAACTTGGGCATCATTCACTGATGCCCATTCTTATGTGTCAGGCATATTTTTACCCTTATATTTTTTGTTTGTTTTCATTTTTGTGGTGCCAAAGTACAAACCCAGAGCTTAATATACTCTTGCTAAATGCTCTACCACTGAGCCATACCATGGCCCTTAACTCTTACTTTTTATAAAACCCAGAAAGTAGGGCCTATTATTATTATTCCCATTTGTTAGATGATGGATCAGAAACACAGAGGTACCCAAAGCCACACACCAATCCATACAGTAATCAGCAGCAGCAGAGCTGTAATGTGGTCCCCAGAATGCAGTTTAGCTTAAGAGCATCAAACATCTCTGAAAGGATGACCTATTCCCAGAGTCACCTCTTAGAGAAAGCTGGGAGGGATGTGTGACTGACTGTCTAGGTGACTTTGGAACCATTCTCTCCCTTCCTTTCACTGAACTCCGATCCTGTTCATTGTCCTGAAAGACCAGGTGTTCCTGTGGTCTTTCCCATTCATCTGGCCTGACTTCTTACTCCCATTCATGTGGCCTTATTCTAGATTTTCAGAAAACAAATTTCCCCTTGGAAATCGACCTTCTCTAATTGTTACAGTGGCATCTCTCACTCACTGCTAGGTGGAAGTATTGGCCACTTTCGAGAAGTGCCTTAGAATCTGCCATAGAAAGACTGTCATAGAACCTTGGCTCTTGACCATCAAGGTCTAGCAGGTCCAGGCTTTGCTTTACAAATCAGGAAGAAGAATCTGAAGGAAGTAAAGAACTTCATGCCCAAATGGCAAGCAGGGTAGACAAAGAAGAGTGTAGGCTAGAAACGGCCCAGGAAGCATCCAGTCAGGCTCTGGTTAGAAGCAGGTTTACTTCCGTCCATACAATAAGGAACTGACATTTCTTGTACAAGTGTTAAGAACGGTATGCATCTTAGTTTCCCTTCCTTCCTCCCTCTCTCCCTCCCTCCTCTCCTCTCTTTCTCTCTTCTCCCTCCCCCTCTTCCTCCTACCTTCTAATTGAAGTGTTGCCATCCCTCACCCTTACCAAGACTAATCTGCTACTTGGAGTCATTTCTAACTGTCAGGACTATGCAAAAGCTGATCCAACCCTCTGTACTATATGTAAGGCCAAAAGGTACAACAGAAACTTTTTATTGCCCTATACTGAGCAAATATGGCTATATCAATTCATTTCCTTTCAAATTCCCTCTGTTTAACTATAGAAATTACCTGGGCATGTTCTTTAAACTAAAAGTAATTTCTTCTGGGGAAAAGAGGATAAAATAAATGGTGCCTCTGACCTTTGGTATTAAAATATCTTTATGTTTCCTCAGAGAGTGGCAAAGCACAGGGAGATTTTATAGTCTTCTCAAAGCTTCCATTTCCTGTTCTCATACACTGCTCCAAATGTACATCTAAGAGCTGAAACTACAGCCTAGGGGACGATTTTCTCCACAAGAAAGAAAAAAAAATATGAATTAGTGAAAAAGTAAAGTGACCAATACTAGGAGGATGTTACCAAAAAACACAAGTAAATGTATCACCTAGGGACAAAGGTACTAAAAATAGGAAGCAATGTAGCAGAACCATTCTGAGATTCTTCCACACATCTTTCTAGGATTCAACAATTGAATCTGCTCATATCAAAAAATATTTTATGCAAGATGCTGTTCTGAATGGCAGAGGCATAGCATTGGTCAGCAGTTGCCCTGTTCTCAAGGAACTCATCTTCCAGAAGGGAAGAGAGAAGCAATTCAAAAACAAACAAGCAAGCACAAGTTTGCATAAAGTACATGTGATAGTAAAGGCTATAGGGAAAGCAAAAGAAGGGCAATGAATACTAATGAGAAGGGGATTTGGTTGATAGGCTAGAATGAGAACTAACTTCAGCCTTTGTTCCTGGTTCCTGTCACAAGGCGAAATCCTGGAGAATTTCTTGAGTGTTATTATCCTTTGCTATACATAAGAAGCCCCTTTGGGCACACCTACATTTATGCTAATGAGATGAGTTAGTGTGGGCCCTCTAAGTAGCTGCAAGATGTGCCTGGTCACCAGAAAACCCCAAGATAAGGTTGGAACTTTCAGCTCCACCCCCAATCTTGAGGAAGACAGGGGAGTAGATTATGCTCTATACAGACACTTGAACTATGAGATTTGACAACCACCAGATTAAAAAATGTCTGCAGCATGCTGGAAAGTTGGTGTAACCCCAATTTCACTAGGACAAAAGCTCCTGTGCTCAGGACTTTTCCCGACCTTGTTCATGTATTTTTTTAATCTGTATATTTTGCAATATTCTTTGTAGCAGACATGGTAAACATAAATATTTCTTTGAATTCTGTGAACCACTCTAGCAAACTAATCAAACCTAAGATGGAGGTCATGGGAACTTCCAATTTATATCAAATTGGTCAGAAGCCTAGAAAATAGCCTAGTTTGTAATTGGTAACTGAAATGCAGGCCATCTGATGGAACAGGATCTGCAGGATTAATCTGCAGACTGTGATCATCTCTCTTACTTGTCCAAATTAAATTTGCAGGATATCTAGCCAGTGTCTACTGAAAATTAAAGAATTGCTTAGCAATATGGGGAAAGAGAGATGGGAAGTGAATACTTACCTCATATGTTAATATTCAGTCAAAATTTAGTCAAAATGTTAATATTTAGTCAAAATCTTAAGAAGAAAAATAAAGAGTGAGCCTTGTGGTCTTTCTGGTAAAGAAAATGAATGTGTAATGACCTTGGGGGAGGATTATGTTTGCCATCCTTAAGGAAGAACAAGAAGACATTATGTTTAGAGAGAAGGGAGGGGGAGAGACTGTCAGGATGAAGAAGAACTTAAAAGTAAGATTTTGAAGCTTATATTGAGAGCATCACAATGGTCATCACAGCATTGGATAAAGGAGTGGTCAGAAGTGACTTGCCCTTTTGGAGGACTCTCTGGTTGCTATGTGGAGAATGTCTTCTCCAGAGCCTAGTGCTTCTCACTCTAAGGGAGGAGGAAGCTGATGGCATGTGGGGAAGACAGGTAATTTGAAGAAAAGTGTTTAGAAAATGGATTGAATCTGAGGATCCTAGAAAAAGCTTCATGAAGGAAGTTATTTTAAGCTAAGATTTAAAAGATAAATAGGAATTGAGGAGATTGAAAGGGGAAAATCTAGTATTTTCAGACAAGATTGGGCGCATTCAGGGTAGTTTGCTATAGACGAGAAGATATTTTCAAAGGAAAGAGAATATACCAAGACCCTAGGCATGCAAGCATATTTGCTAGTGGAACTGAAATAAGAACAAAATGGTTGAAGACCATGATGGGATAACACCAGAGAAGGGAGAGCTCATACTTACAGGTTGGTGTCTGCAGTGGTAAAGACTGGTCATGATTCTAAAACTAAGATGAACTGCAGGAAGGTTTTCTTAAGGAAACATGATCAGATTTATATCTCAAAAGATGGCTCTGAGCATAGTAAGAAGTAAATTTTTATCGAGGAGAAAGAGTAGCTGAAAAGAGACCAATTTAGAAATTATATTGGCAGTCTGAGTAAGACACCATAAAGACCTGAATATGGTGGGGAATACAAGAGACAGAAATAACTAGAAGGATTTTAAAATATTCAAGAAGTTAAAGAGTACAGAATTGATTGCTAGAATTGGCCATTGGGTCATTAAGTTGTTCTTCGTGAGTTTTGTTTTGTGGAATATGGATTGATTAAGTTGATATTCCTGAGAGAGGGGAGCTGTCTGGTTTGAGATTTTAGAATGTTGGCTAATGCCCACTTTGCCTCTTGAGTGGCTCCTTATAAGGGCAAACGTACGGGAGGCAATTTTTACCTGTAAACCAACCACTCAGCTGTGGATAACTTGAAATTGCCTGTGATGGGAGCATGTATACACTGTAGGCAGACAATGCACAACATTTTCCCTCTCAGCAAGCTGGTTTATAGGGTACCATTGTCTGTAAGGAAAATTTGACTCTGGTTTCAAGACTTCAATTGGAATTTTAATTGTTGGTATTTTAATTGTTGGGAAAATCAGACATCATTCTCCAATCTTATTACAAAATGTTGACCTTTACTACTTGGATTTAATGCATAGGAACTTGTATGTAGAGCTCATCTTCTCCAGGATCTTATCAGAGTTAGCAAGAGAATAAGCTGAGGACATTGGGAAAAATCCTGGATGTCAGTAGACCAGAGTTTTTATTGCTGCTGTAATTACTACCTGACTGACTCTGATGTGACTTCTATTCTCTAGATTACCATGTTCTCAGCAGAAAACACCTAGGTTCCAGAAATAAATGAGATAAAGTTTATAAATGGTTAAACACACTAGTAGCTTCTTAATAGTTTTCCTTTTTAAAGCGTAGTAAAATAAATGACTAACCAGTTGATATTTAGGGAAGATAATCAGAGGGGATTTATGCACTCATATCTCTGGATAGCCTATAACTAGATTCTGGAGTTAGATCCTCCACTTCCTCACTAGGGATAGGGAGGGTAATTAAACATTAAGGTTTATTTCCTTACTGTTTAATTGGGAAAGTCATAGCTCCTAGTTCATTGGTGGCAGTGAGAGCTAAATGAAATGAAGTAGGCAAATTGAGAAGATGCCTGATATGTAGTAATTATATATAGAAGTTAGCTACCATGATTATGTTCTCCCCTTTGCATCTGACTTATGGTTATACCTCCAGATCTCATTAATTTAGGGGAACATATATCACCTTTGGGACATATGAGTGTGATTGACATATTAATGTCAAACAATTGAGTTTTATGAACTCTGTTGAAAGGAAAAACTGAAGTTGAAGGGGTTGAGTGGCCAAAACAAACATGCCTCTTCTCCCCCTGAACCAAAGACTCTGGGGCTGGCTCATGTTCTTTCCCCTGATACCTTGAAACACTCCCAGGATATCAGTCTTGGCTATTGATCTGTTTTATGACTTTCTTGCCTAGATACCTTGCCTCCCCTTGATCTTTTATCTAATGCCAAGGTCTCATGATTAGCAGGATGTGTGAAAGAAGTCACGTACTAAAGAACGTACTGGACAGGATGGTAGGAAGTTCATTCTCACATCCAACAATTATTTGCCGTACAGTGTGGGGCATTGCCTCCTAGTGCTGGGAATATAAAATCAAAGACATTCTTTAGTCTTCAATAGTTCTTTAGTTCTTTGAAGTGTTCTCAGCATCGCTGGAAAGAGACTCATAACTAACTCTCATGCCAGATTTCATCAACAGGTATTGCATTCCAAGTACATAGGATGGAACTCAGACTGACTTAACATACCAATGCCAATGCTGCAATTTGTGTTAATTAAACCACATTCAAGTGTGAGACACCACATATTAAGCAACAAAAATGTTCATTGCTCCAAATAACAATTAGTCCAAAGGTAGCGCAAATGCCACATGCATGACAGAAAGTTCCAATTCCTCTTCTTTGTAATACTTTTGGATTGTCCCTGTTCTACGCATATAGGTAGAAAATGAGAACCTACCCCATGTCAAAGAAAATGAGAACCTACCCCATGTCTTTGACAGAAGAAAGGAAACTTCAAACAAATTTCTCAGCATCTGTACACTTATATAATAATTCACAGAATCCAGTCTTATGCTCACCCCAAAAGTATTCATGAATGAAGGAAATAAGATAATTTAAACAAACACAGACAAAACAGGACCTAGCCCTGATACTGAGAATGATCTCACTGTTCCTGGACCCCTACGGTAGGAGTCAAGACCTGTGTTCTAAAAGCAGTGGAAAATGGGCTGTGAGTCATCCCAGAGGACTGGGGTGCGGTAGGGGGGTGTCACCATGCAGAAGTATTTGTACGTCACCTCAGAGTTCACAGAGATGGAAAAAGATTTTTTTCTGTGCAAGGAAGGAGATGGAAGAGATGGGAATGTTTCAAAAAGGAGACTTTGGAACTGGGCTGGGGATAATGAATATGAGACTAAAAGTCATGCCAGCTCTGGATTGAGAGGGTTTTGCGATTATTCTAAAAAGATTTGGCTTAATCCTATAGGAAATATGGAGTCACTCTGTATCTTTAGTAGTTTAAATCTACTACTACTTTTATTCGACCAAAAAGGAACAAATACCTACCACTTCTCAAGCATCTGCCACCTGCTTGAGGCCTTGGGGATGCTCTCCATTGAGCCATTCTTTGGTCCTCACCTCAACCTTCCTAGAATTCCCCATGTTACTATCAACATAATAGCTCTGGTCATAGTTCAAACCAATTGTTGAATCATAGTTTGATCAATTAACAGAAAAATCCAACTACTGATGCTTGCTCAGGGACACAACTACAACAGTGATTATCTCTGAGCTGCTGGTGGGCTATGGGGGACAAAGCATTGTTGAGAGACCGTAGAATGACTACTGTCAGAGTACAGAAGGCAAGTGACCGGCACCTGGAACAGAGTAGCAACAGCAGCATATATAAAGCACTATGTAAATAGAAGCACAATTCATGGGAATGTCACCAGTTGCCTATGTGGGTGAAAAGGTAAAGTTGTCCAAGCTACAGTCAGTCCAACTTTTTTTAATTTATTTTTTTACTTGAATTACCATATCATTACTAAGTTGTACATGATTGGGTTTCAATCATACAGTGTTTCAACACCAGTCTCTTCACCAGTGTATATTTCCCACTGTCCCCAGTTTCCCTCCTGCCAACAATTCCTTCTTCCCCAAGCATGCCTCTATAGCCAGCACTTTCCTTTTTTTTTCTCTCTATACCCTCCATCCCCATTCCCTCCCCTTTGGGCATTATGGCTTGCAACACAAGCACTGAAAGGCTGAAAGGTTATCATGTTTGTTCCTTTACCTACTTTCTGCATTCAGTTCTTGTCCATACTGATCATTTTCAACTCATTGCCATAGTGTTCTCTTCTCTATTCTAACTTGAGCTCTGACCTCTCCTGACTTCATGACATCAAACTTCCCTCCTTTCCAAGCCACCCTGCTGCTCAGGCTCCTCTGGCTCCTCTCACCCAACTTGTCTTTGGATGTCAGTGCTCCCCAGCCTTCCTCCTAGACTCTCTGCCTTCTCATTTCATAATTCTCTCTGGGATGCCTCTTTCACTTAGGAGGTTTCAATTATTGACCTGGAGCAATAGTATACAGCAAGTAAGGCCTTGCATGTGGCCAACCCAGGCTCAGTCCTTGTCTCCCAGTATGGTCTCCTGAGTCCTGACAGAAATGATCCCTGAGTGCAGAGCAAGAATAAGGAGGAAACCCTAACTACCACTGGGTGTGCCCACCACCCTTCCCAAAGATATTGCAATTGTCTTATATTTGCTGAATGTCTCAAAACTACTTGTGTATCTATTTTTTTCAAGTTTAGTACACTATTTTCAGTCATTTAAAAATAACTCTCCAGCTAGAACTTCAAACTCAGCATGCCAAAGCATACCCCCACCTCCACCCTCCCCACCCCTACCCACCACCAAACCTGCAACTGTAGCACATCCTCTTGCAGTAAAGCCTATCATTATCAGTTCAGATTATCAGAACTCAAAGCCTTGAAGATATAGTCAAGGTTTGATTAATCTACTATATCGACATACATGTTCCTAAGAAGCAGTGTTATGCAAAACTGGCTAACCACAGGCTTTAGGGGAAACATGAGTGTGGCACTCAAAAAATTATCAGTGATATTTTTGGGAACTCGTCCCTCCACCAGCGTACATTTTCTACCACCAAAGTCCCTATTATCCCTTCCCCCATCCCACCTCTCCCTCTGCCTCTATGGCAGACAATTTCCCCCATACTCTCTCTCTACTTTTGAGCATTATAGTTTGCAATTTAGATACTGAGAGGCTATCACATTTGGTCCTTTATTTAATTTCAGCACACATCTCCCATCCCGAACGATCCCTTCGACTACCATCGATGTAGTGATCCTTTATTTCAGCTGTCTTCTCCCCCAGCTCATGAGGCAGGCTTTCAACAATGGAGCAATCTTCCTGGCCCTTGTCTCTACCGTCCTTGGGTGTCAGTTTCATATTATGTTATTTTATATTCCACAAATAAATGAAGTCATTCTATGTCTGTCCCTCTCTTTCTGACTCACTACACTTAGTATGATACTCTCCATGACCATCCACTCATAAGCAAATTTCATGACTTCATCTTTCCTAACAGCAGCATAGTATTCCACTGTGTAGATGTACCAAAGTTTCTTTAACCAGTCATCTGTTCTTGGGCACTTCGGTTGTTCCCAGATTCTGGCTACTGCGAACAGTGCTGCAATGAATATCAGGTGTAGATATCATTTCTACTGTGCTTTTTTGCACCCTCGGGATATATTCCCAGAAGTGGTATTGTGGGGTAATATTTCTAGTTTTTTAAGGAATGCCCATATTGTTTTCCAAAAAGGCTGGACCAGTTGGCATTCCCACCAACAGTGAAAGAGAGTTCCTTTCTCCCCACATCCACTCCAGTACTGGTTGTTCTTATTCATTTTGATATGTGCCAGTCTCTGTGATGTGAGATGATATCTCATTGTTTTTTTGATTTGCATCTCCCTGATGGTTAGTGATGTAGAGTATTTTTCCATGTGCCTTTTGGCCATTTGTTTTTGTTTTTTGAGGAATCTTCTGTTTATTTCTTCTCCCCATTTTTTGATGGGTTGGAGGTTTTTTTTTCTTGTCTCCAATGGAGACGTTACTGGGCCCGCTCGAGCAAATCGATGATCAACGGGAGGGCCTTTACCTTTACCTTTACCTTTACAATTCAAGAAATATGAAGTGGAACAAGGAAAGCCTCTCCAACAAGTGGTGCTCGGAAAACTGGACAGCTACCTGCAAAAAAAAAAAAAAAAAGAACTCTGACCTCTGTCTAACACCAGGCACAAAAGTCAGATCAAAGTGGATTAAAGTCCTCAATACCAGAGCTGAATCCATAAGGTACATGGAGGAAAATGTAGGCAGAACTCTCTATGATATTGAAACTAAAAGTATCTTTAAGGATGAAACACCATTAACCAAGCAAGTGGAAACAAACAAATGGAACTACATTAAACTAAAAAGCAAACAAACAAATGGAACTACATTAAACTAAAAAGCTTCTGTACCTCAAAAGACACAGTGACCAAAATACAGAGAGAGCCCATGGAATGGGACAGAATATTTACCCAATACCCATCTGTTAAGGGGTTAATATCCAGGATATACAAGAAACCCCTTATTTTTCTAGTACAACAAGAGGCAATGAGAGGTTATAGCACAGAGCCAGAGCAGGGGCCCTGTGTCATCATTAGTACCAAACTCCTTCCCAAGTGCTACCAGGCCTCAACAGGTGACTTTGTCCTTTGTGGGAGCAATACAATTCCAGATAGCATGTCTTCATTCAGGAAGAAACATGGGAAAAGGGACAGATATTGCATGCCAATCATAGCCTTGTTTCAATTGTTTATTTTTGAACTGTAGCTTTACTGAGACACATACCCGACCACGCCGCCCTCTTCCCGTCCCCTGGCCCTTTCAACTCTCACCAGTCAGAAGCAGACATGGCTGTGGGAAGGTCTAGTTAGTTGTTTCAAGGGAGAAAAAGGTGAATGGAGGTTGGGTATTAAAAAAAATTATACTTGTTGCACTGAAGTAAGTAAGAACAAACTCTTAGTTCATGGAGAGCATTCGACCATGGGTTTAGAAAACACCAATAGTAGCAACAATTTATATTGGGGTTTTATCATCAGTAAGGTCACTGGGGGTAATTATTCCATCTCTTTGGCCAAATTTTTCTCATCTCTAAGGGGAGATGGCTAAGTCATGTTGTTTCTTATGTTTTTTAAATGCTATAATCTATCATTTAAGGATTACATAATATCAGTATCTATGTTAGCAAGTAACAGTCTTGCTTAGGAACTTAAGAGAACTGTGAATAATTCTTTAATAAAGCAGGCACTCTTTCAGTTCAGAATGACACAGTGCAGGTGCAAGACATAGAGGACATGTTGTCTATAGGATGGGTATTCTCAACAGTGAAGCAATGGTGTCAGGGATTAAAGCTAAAGTTTCTATTGCAAAGAATGTGCTCCAACCCTTTGAGTCATCTCTGGGTCTCTTTGATGAGGTTTAATAGCATAAAAATTTAAAATTCCCACAGCTAAAAGGGCACTTATGAGTAGTTGTAATATAGGTATTTTAGGGTTAAAACCAATGGAACAAAATAAAAAATTAACAAACAATTGAATCGTCCTTCAAAAAGGTCATACCAATTTGTATTCCTATAAATAGTGCAGTTATATACTGTAATGCCAATCCCCTTAGCAGAAAATGTACTTACAGATGGAATAAAAGTATGAGAAGTTTTATAGTATTTGTCAGACACTACCACATGCCCTTTAAAATAATTACTTATACAGTAATCCCGACTACCTTATGATATTGACCGGCTAAGAGGAAGATAAAAAACCTCAGAATGCTAAATAGTTTGTTCCAGGTCATGTACTTAATCATCAGCAAATCACAGAAGATCTTAGCTGTGTCTAAATCCATCCTTTTGGGTCTGTAGTCCCCAACCTCACAATTTATATCTACTGGGTTCTTAGGCTACGTGGAGGAATTCTACCTTGCACAAAATTCTGCCCAGAACAGAGTACAGATATGCTAAGAGTTATTCTAACAGGGATATCAGTCCTTATTTTTATTAAAAATTTAAAAAAATAATTTCTATTGAGGTATCAGGATCCTTCCACTCGTGTTCCAAGGATCCCTACCACCCACTGCCCCTCCCATGTAAGCCCAGTTCTTTAGACAAAATGTCCAGTTCCAATGACTGGCCATTTGTTGTTCCCTTACTATGTTTCTTTACAGTACCACATGTGAGATATTTTTAAAAATAAAATTTATTGTGGATCATGTAACATCTATACATGAATAAAACAAAACTCCTAAAATTTCACAAAATTGTAAATCAATAAGTTGCTAATTTTTAAATGGTATTTTTATTATTATAAAAATACTTAATAGTATTAATAATTCTATGTTAATACCCAATTTAGTCAGAATGGAAATTGAAATTTTTAGAAAAATTCTGAACAGGCCAATAGAAGTATAAAAGTGTGTTTTTCCCTAAGAAGATAGTATTGTCTTTGTGTTAGAAAATATTATATAGAACTGGAGAGATAATGCAGTGACTGAGGCTTGCCTTGCCTGAAGCTGACCAGGGTTTGATCCCTGGCATCCTATATGGTCTCCTGAGCACTTCCAGGAGTCAATCCTGAGCCCGGAGCCAGGAGTAAGCCCTGAGCACAGCCAGGTATGCCCCTAAAACAAAACAAAAATATATCAATTGATAATGCGTAAGTATCTACATGAATGAATAAGAAAAGATTGAAATAAAAACCTCCATAGGTATAAAAAATCAGCTGAAGAGATAGCACATTCAATATAAATGAAACATTAATTCACTGTTGGAAAAGTATAAAACCGGGGCTGAAACAAGAGCATAAGCAACCAGTGCTGGCGCGAATGTGGCGAGAAAGGGACCCTCCTTCACTGCTGGTGGGAATGCCGACTGGTTCAGCTCTTTTGGAAAACAGTATGGACGAGTCTCAAAAAATTAGAAATTGAGCTCCCATTTGACCCAGCAATACCACTCCTGGGAATATATCCCAGAGAGGCAAAAAAGTGTAGTTGAAGTGATATCTGCACTTGTTTGTTCATTGCAGCACTCTTTTTTTTTTTAAATGCAAACATTTTTTAAAAATTTTTTTCCCTTTATTTTATTTTATTTTTAAAGTTGTAGATTTACAATTTTTTGTGCTTTGGTTTCAATTATACAATGATCAGATACCCATCCCTCCACCAGTGCCCATTTTCCACCACCATGGATAATATCCCTCCCACCCCCATCCCCCCCATCCCCCCTGTCTCTGTGGCAGGGCAATCCCCTGTGTTCTCTCTCTCCTTTTGGGTGTTGCGGTCTGCAAAAGAGGCATTGAGTGGCAAACATGTTCAGTCCATAATCTACTTTCGACATGCATCTCCCCTCCTGGGAGGATCCTCCAAACATCCTTTATTTGGTGCTCCCTTCTCTATCTGAACTGCCCTTTCCTCTAGGATATCCGGCTGGCCTCTAAGTTATGGAGTAATCCTCCTGGTGCTGATCTCAGCTATTCTTGGGTATTAATCTCATACTTTGTTACTTTATATCTCCCAGATGAATGCAATCTTTCTATGCATTGCAGCACTCTTTACAATAGCCAGAATCTGGAAAAAACCTGAGTGCCCAAGAACAGATGACTGGTTAAAGAAACTTTGGTACATTTGGTACTGGTTAAAGAAACTTTGGTACATTTACACAATGGAGTACTGTGTAGCTGTTAGAAAAGATGAGACATGAAATTTAAATACAAGTACAAATTTACATACTACATGGAAAGTATCATGTTAAGCGAAATGAGTAAGAAAGAGAGGGATAGACATAGAAAGATTGCATTCATCTGGGGAACATAAAGTAACAAAATAGGAGACTAACACCCAAGAATGGTTGAGATTAGTACCAGGAATTTTGCTCCCTGGCTTGGAGGCCAGCCACACATGTTAGGGGGAAAGGGAGCTCAGATAGAGAAAGGAGCACCAAATAAAGGTGTTGGGAGGATCCTCCTCCCAGGATGGGAGAAGCATGCTGAAAGTAGACTATAGACCAAACATGATTGCCACTCAATGCCTCTTTTGCAAACATCAACACCCAAAAGGAGAGAGAGAACAAAAGGGAATGCCCTGCCACAGAGGCAGGGTGGGATGGGGGGAATGGGGAGTGGAAGGGATACTAGGATTCGTGGTGGTGGGAAATGGGCACTGTTGGAGTGATGGGTATTTGATCATTGTATAATTAAAACCCAAGCACAAAAAATTTGTAAGTCTACAACTGTACCTCATGGTGTCTCACTAATTTAAAAAAAAAAGGGCTGGAGCGATAGCACAGCGGGTAGAGCATCTCCCTTGCATGCAGCCAACCCAGGTTCGATTCCCAGCATCCCATATGGTCCCCCAAGCACTGCCAGGAGTCATTCCTGAGTGCATCGCTGGGTGTGCCAGTACCACCCCCCCCCCGGCAAAAAAAAATCAAAAAAAATTATTAAACTTTTAGCAAGCTAGAAATAAATAATCCTTTCTTAATCTAGTAGGGGACTAGATTTCATTCCCTCCCCTTCCCTCCTCTCCCCTTTCCTCCTCTTCCTACCCTCCCTTCTCTTTCCCTTCTCAAATTTACTCCTTAACTCTAGCCAATGTACAAGCCCAAACTCTCTCCTGACAATTTGAGACTTACAAATAGCTCAAGGTGGACTTTCTGATTCTCAAGGCTTGCTTCTCCCACATTATGCACTTTATTACAGTTCTCCAGGGTATTCAGTTTTTTCTTGTTTAACGTGTTGTCTAGGCTTACCGTAGTTATGAGAAAGTTAGTGTAGCGGATATACCATGATAAGAAATCAAAAGCTGTTTTCAAAGAATGTTTTTACACATGCTACTTTTAAGAATCTATATGAAAGTAATTCAAATATAACCTAAGAAACAGTTTCAAAATATCAATATTTATGAATATTATAAAAAGTAAGTCTATGCAAACCTTTAATTTAAGAAACCCTTTTCTGAGGTGCACGTACTCGTGATTTAAAGGGGGAAAGCCTGACAATGAAGTAAGATGTCAAACATTTGAATTATATAAAAATTTGAAAATTGTTTTAACACTGAAGAGATGGATGCATTGCTGTATGTAACTCAATGACTTAACATTTAAATTAACTCTGGAAAGCTGTGGTCAATTACTAAGTTAGATGTCTTCTGGTTGAGTCCGCACCAAATGATCTGTAACTATAAATGACAAACAACAAGCATTCCTGAGGCTCTGGCTAAAGCAGCTGCCACAGAGTTGATGATGGTGGGTCACTGGGCTGATTCCACAAACCGAAGGTCCCAGTTGCTGGGGGAGCAGCAGTACCACAGGAAGTATCCTATCTGAGGATCAGAGACCAGGGCAGAATTTTGTCTCTACATAAAACTCAGATTTCCTCTTTGACAAGAAAATTTTCTAATAAATATCTTATGCAGACCAAAACTTAAAGCTGCATAACCGAATCTAGTTATAATCTAGTTATAATCACACAACTAGTTATAATCTAGTTATAATCACACAACTGGACTTTGTATTTGCAAGATGAGCTTTGCTAATTTCACTATTAAAATAGATTCCTTTTGGGTTATGAGTATTTTCTTTACTTCTTTTTAAGTGAAACTTCTGGACCAAGAATGTATCTCAGTGCTTATGTGAGACCACATATTTAAACCCTGGAACCACTGACTACATAAATAAATAAAGTGATACTTCTGTTGATTTAAGCATATTGTTTTAGATTTTCATCATAAAAATAGTGTAAATATGTGTGTGGTGATGGATAAAATAGCTAAACTTATTATGGTTATGATTTTCTAAAACATAATATGTCAAATCATTGTGCTGTACACCTAATATGAAAGCAGGTCATATTTTAATTATATCTTATATTATGGGCTTTTGGGGAGGGCACAGGTGGCTGGTCTCAGGGCTTGCTCCTGGTTTTGTGCTCAAGAATCATTCCTGGTGGTGCTTGAGGACCATAATATGGTTCCAGGGATACAACCCAGATTGGCCACAAACAAGGAAAATGCCTTGTGAACCAGACTATCTCTCCGGCCCTATATATCAAAGTTTAAAATAGGACATGAAAGGGTGGCATTTTATTGATTCTTTAAATTTGTCGAAAACTGTCAAAAAGTTATAAGCTTTGTGAAGTTCAAGTGAACTTTTGGTGAAACTTTATACATGTGTATATATGTATATAAATATTATACTATTGCTGGGATTCTAGCATTTTCACCTTCCTGCATTTCTTTAGGCCTACAGCTGGGCCATAAAAATAGAATGACTCTCAATGAGTCAGTGAGATAGCACTGTGGGTAGTGTGTTTGCCTTGCATGCAACCAACTCGCTCAATTTCCAGTACTCCATATTATCTCCTGAGTCTTGCCTGGAGTGATCCCTGAGTACAGAACCAGGAGTAAGCCCTAACCATCACTGGGTGTGACCCTAAAACCAAAATAAAATAAGAAAAAAAATTAAACAGAACCACTCTAAAAGAATTAAGAACGTAGCACTGTAGCACTGTCCTTCCGTTGTTCATCGATTTGCTTGAGGGGGCACCAGTAACATCTCCATTGTGAGGCTTGTTGTTACTGTTTTTGGCATATTGAATATGCCACGGGGAGCTTGCCAAGGTCTGCTGTGCGGACGGGATATTCTCGGTAGCTTGCCAGGCTCTTAGAGAGGGACGGAGGAATCAAACCTGAGTTGGAGGTGTGCAAGGCAAACACCCTACCCACTGTGTGGTCATGCTTTTGAGAAAATTAGAGAGTGGTTTAATGTTTGTTAGGATAAAGGAAATTTATTAAAGGCAAGTGTAATATAATTCAGTATTTCATGTGAGAAAAAGTTGATCATGAACTTTTCTTATAATGTAAAAAAAAATGAACTTAGTCTAACATTAATTCCAAACTTGCATTTTGTAATGATATTAGTGTATGTGTGACATTTATTAATATTATACAGTATGATAGTAGGAGTTTTTTGGGGGGGAATGGAGTGGGGGAAGGTAGAAGGGTTGGGCCAAACCGAGCAGTGCTCCTATAATGCTATAGGAATCAAAACAGGATGGCACTAGAATAAAGGTAGAGTGTCAGACCAATGAATTAGAACCAAGGATCCAGAGATAAACCCTCATACCTAAGGACAGTTCATCTTTGATACAAGAGATGGGTGTGGAAAGTGGAGTAAGGAAAACCTAAACCTCTTCAACAAATGCTGCTAGGTAAACTGGATAACCATCTGCAAATAAATGAAATTGGATTCATGTCTTATACCATATATTTAGCTCAAAGTGGATTAAACACTCCAAGATTACACCAGAATCCATAAACTACAATGAGAAAAATATAGAGAGAATTCTCCAGGATCTAGAATTCAAAGCCATCTTCAATTTGCAAAGATAACAAAATAATAAATAAATGGTACTTTATCAAATTAAAGAATTTCTTCATGACAAAATAAATGGATTAAAATAAAAAGACATCCTATTGAACAGGAGTCTATATTTGTACATATTACATCAGATAAAGAACTAATATCCAAAGTAGGTAAAGCACTCACAAAGCTCAGCAAAAAAGAAACCAAAATCCCATAAAGAAAACAGGCACTTTCAAAAAAAGAGCATGTTGATATCCGATAAGCATATGAAAATTAGCCATCATTGTCAGGGAAATGCAAATCATAACAGCCAATGGGTCAAATTCCACCCCAGTGAGAATGGCATATATATATATATATATATAAAATATATATAAAACCACTGGAAACAGCCAGTGTTGGAAAAGGGATTCTCATTCCTGTTGGTGAGAATGTTGTGTGGTTCAGCCTCTATGGATGAGTGTGCAAATTTCTCAAAGAACTAACTATAGGGGGTCAGAGAGATAGTACAGTGGGTAAGGTGCTTCCCTTGCAAACAGCTGACCTGGCTTCAATTCCCAGCATCCCATATGGTCCCCCGAGCACCACCAGAAATGATTCCTGAGTGCAGATCAAGAAGCAACTCCTGGTTTGATCCCACAATGAAACAAAATTAGAAAAAACAAACAACAACAAAAACTAAGTCTAGAACTCCCATATAACCCAGCAACACCACTTCTTAGTACCTACCCTTGAAACACAAAAACTGTGATCAGAAAAGACATAGTCATGCCTATGTTCATTGCAGCAATCTGGCCAGGATATTAAAACAACTTAAATGTCCAAGAATAGACCAAGAGATAAAGAAGTAGTGGTATATGTGAACATTAAGCAATCACACACAGTGGAATACTACTGTGCTGTCACAAGGAAAAAAAGAAACATGCAGTTTTCTACAATTAGAATGGAGCTGGAGGGTATCATACTGAGTGAAAGCAGTCAGAGGAAGAAGGGGAAGTACCCAATTATCTCACTCATCTGTGGTATTTCAGGAACCAAAGCAAGGACATAGTCAATATCTACTGATAACAAACCCCGGGCACCCGAGGACAAACTGAGCACCAGAGTAGTGGGGAGTGGGTGGACAGGAAGTGACTCAGGTCTGTGAGGGCTGCGGGCACTTGGGTGGTGAGGTAACTGTATAGACTTCAACTCTGTTCTAAACACACTAAACTTTCCTATATTAAATATATATTAAAAATAAAAATGAAGTTTCTCTTGGAAAGATGAAAATGTTAACATGTTAAAATTAAAATATTGGGGCTGCATAAGGAGAGAGAGAACAAAAGGGAATGCCCTGCCACAGGGCATGGGGTGGGATGGGAGGGTGAAGGGGGGTAGGAGGGATGCTGGGAGCATTGGAGGTGGGGAATGGGCACTGGTGGAGGGATGGGTACTCAATCATTGTATAACTGAAACCCAAGCACAAAAATTTGTAAGTCTACAATTGTACCTCATGGTGTTTCACTAATAAAAATTAAAAAAAAATAAAAAGTAAAAAAATAAAATATTGGGGCTGGAGTGATAGCACAGCAGGTAGGGAATTTGCCTTGTACGCGGCTGACCGGGGTTTGATTCCCAGCATCCCATATGGTCCCCTGAGCACAGCCAGGGGTAATTCCTGAGTGAAGAGCCAGGAGTAACCCCTGTGCATTGCCAGGTGTGACCCAAAAAGCAAAAATAAATAAATAAATAAATAAAATATTTATGAATTTTTTTTCTTCTCTTAAACTGTGTCGATAGCACAGCGGGTAGGGCGTTCGCCTTACAAGCGGCCAACATGGCCGACCCGAGTTCGATTCCTCCACCCCTCTCGGAGAGCCCGGCAAGCTACCGAGAGTATTGGATATGCCAGACACAGTAACAACAAAGTCTCCAATGGAGACGTTACTGGGCCCGCTCGAGCAAACTGTGTCACAACTGTAAGGGGTTACCGAGCTCAGAGTATGATTACTTTTGCCCTGAAATCACTGCATTCATGATCCTCCATTAGTTTTTTTCCATACCTCCCCTTTGTTATTATAATAGGATAGAGGATGGGAGGGGTACCTATCCTTATTTGCAGTGAAACTCAGATTGGCACAGCTAGGGATCGTGCTTAGGTTGCTGGGTGATGGAGATCACGCTTAGGGGTAAATGGAAAGATCCTGGGGTTTGAAATGTGGTCTCCCTCATGCAAGAAATGTGTTCTACCACTGAGTCACATTTCTGACTCCGCTAACTTAGGCTTTTTTTTTTCTTGTGGGGTTGAGGGTTGGGTCACTACTGCAGTGCCTGGAACAGCACTCAGCTCCACTGGGCTTGTGTAAAGCATGAACTTCAGCCATTTGACCTATCTCCCTGACCTCTAATTTAGACAATTTTTTTAGCAAGTTGATATGGCTCAATGAAGAATCAAGATTGGGTAGATGTCAAAGGGAGGAAAAACCTGCTTCAAATAAACTGAGACCCTGACCGAGAGACTGGAAGAGATGTGAGTAAGCTATGAAAATGTCACAAGGTAGAAGTAGAAATAACTGATAAGGAGGCAAAATCAAAGTTCTGTGTCATTTAGAAGAACCACCACTTATCATTCAAAGCATCGTGTTATTTAAAATGTTTTGTTTAAAACTTTAAATTCTGGGGGCTGGAGTGATAGCACAGCGCGTGAAAGGGTGTTTGCCCTGCATGTGGCCGACCCAGGTTGGATTCCCAGCATCCCATATGGTCCTTGGAGCACCCCCAGAGATAATTACTGAGTGCAGAGCCAGGAGTGACCCCTGTGCATCACCTGGTATGACCCAAAAAGCAAAAAAAATAAAGTTTAAATTCTGGCAAAACTATATAAAATTTGTTCTCTCAATTATTTTTATGTGGCTTTCTACAGTCACTTATTTAAACGTGATCACTTTTCAAGTGGCCATGATAGTATTTCCTGATGCCTCTAAGGCTAGGCTAGTGTGTGTGTGTGTGTGTGTGTGTGTGTGTGTGTGTGTGTGTAAAATGAGGATTCAGGGAGAGGACTTTGCTGACTTGTGGGGAAGAGTGAGGCAGAGAAAAAATTTGGCTCAGCATGAGAAAGTACTTTCTATGTTTAGATCTGGCCAGCCGAGAACAGGAGTTCTGGGAGCTCCCTTTGAAGGTGAAGCATATTCACACAGGGGCCTTCAGGCCATCTGTTGGGTGTGTTTGGAAGAGATTCCTATCCAGGGTGGGAGAGGGCCCCCTCTGAGCTCTCTTCCAACTGTGAGCTTCTACAGCGGAGAGGATCGAGAAATTGCTGTACGCTCAGGTTTCAGACGAGCTTAGTGGAGTTCAAGTACATTAGATTGGGGCATTAAAATAGTTCCACTTAAAACCATTTATCAGCAGGTTTTATCCTTTCCTGGCACTTTGCTATATTTGGAGAAACTCTGAAGAAACCTTGTGAAGTCTACCACTTCGTTTTCGGGCCTGATCCATCCACTTAGGCAAGGGACGTGAGTGAGGGTGACTTTCACAAAAGCCATCTTTCATGGCCACACTGCAGAGGCATCAGCTTTGCCTTGTTCCTATCCATTTTCCCCAAACTGCTGCCAGAAGAATCTTTGTAAGATACAAATCTGAGCATGTGACCATCTTTCACTCCAAAGAGAAGCTTCATTTTCAAAATAAAACTCGAATTTCTAAGCAAGGCACCCTGACCTGTCCTGTTTATCCCTGAAGCTTTCCTCTTGTCATTAGCTCTCTAGTCTGCAAATGAAACACAAACCTGCATTATTTCCATTCTCCAATCCTCCTTGATATCTGGCTCATTTTTGACACTTTTAAGATTAGGCTCAGAAATGACGTTTTTTTACAAGAAAATGTCCCCAGTTTAGCTTGATCAAAGATCTTTATAGAATCTGTGGCTATGATCTATCTGAGCATCAGAGAAAGCACCTTTGGCTGACATTCAGGTCTGTGGGGAAAAAATTGAGCTGGAGAACTAAAGAGATGTTATCAGGGGTAAGGTACTCTGCTTTGTACAAGGCCAGCCCTTGTACGATCTCAGCACTGGAATATGATCACAGGGCACCTCCAGGACTGATACCTAAGCAGACTCAGGAGTAACCCTGAGTAAATAAATATTCATGCGCACAAGTTACCTGTATTTCTACTATGATGGTGAATATTCCCACCACCCTAGTAGGTTCAGAAATGATCAGAAAAGAAAAAAATTTCAACATAGATGATTTATCCTGTTAAGAAACTTTTTTGAAAAAATGCACACAGAACTTACTCTTTTGTCTTTGACTTCCTGTTTAGCATATCTGTCAAATTCATCCACGTTATTGCTTCTACTGGCACTTTTGTTTTGTTTATTTTTGTTATAAAATTTTTTTTAATGACAGGAAATACATAATTACCATAATGAGATCCAAATACAAAAATCAAATATAATGCACTATACTTTAGATGCCAGAGTTGAAATCTTATTTATGTAAGAACAGACAATGAATTGTGTTAAATGATTTGACTCTATTTACTTACAAAGATTAAAATCATATAGTAATCAATCATTACAAAAATTGACTTCTGATGATTTATTTTTGATAATTCTTTTGCCACTCATTTTTTGCTGAAGCAAGCAATATGAAACAATTTTTTTATGTGTCAAGGGACAGGTTGGAGAGGGGTGAAATCTGGGGACATTGGTTGAGGGAAGGTTACACTTGAGGTGGAATTGGTGTTGGAATTAAGAAAAAAAGATAAAGTACAGGGGCTGGAGCAATAGCACAGCGGGTAGGGCGTCTGCCTTGCATGCGGCCGGCCCGGGTTCGATTCCCAGCATCCCATATGGTCACCTGAGCACTGCCAGGAGTAATTCCTGAGTGCAGAGCTAGAAGTAACTCCTGTGCATCGCCAGGTGTGACCCAAAAAGCCAAAAAAAAAAAAACCAGATAAAGTACAATAGTTATTGATTCTTCTATAGGTTAACATTTGATTTGCTTCCAAATATAGACTACTATCAATAAAATTTCTATGAACATTCTTGGATAGGTCTTTTTGTGGACATATGTTTCTATTTTCCCGATTTAATGTCTTTGGCATGGAATTGCTGGCCCATTGATAAATGGAATTGTTTAGAGTTGCTATGTCTTTCTTTAAGTTGATACTTTTCATTACTTCAGCATGTACCTCTTTATTTCTGGTAATACCATTTGTCTAATAGTAATTTGGTCATTTCAACTTTATATTTATTATCTGCTAAGTCTGTTACTTTAAATCTATCAGTCTTTATATTTAAGCTATATTTCTTATAGACAGAACATAGGTGAACTAGCCCAATAGTTTTAATACAGTCTGACCTTTCTCTTTCAGTTGGAATGTCTAATCTATTCATCTTTTATGTGTATATGGCTATACCTAAATTTAGGCCTGTCAGTTGCTATTTGTTTTTCATTTGTCCTTCTGTTTTTGTCCTTTATTCTTCCTTTCATATCTTTTTGGAATGATAAGTATTTCTTATGATTCCAACTTAGTTTGTTTTTTGGACTCTCAGCCTTATTTCTTTGTTTCATTATTATATAAATATTATTATTACTATTATTATTATGGTGGCTGTTGTATGACAAATGCACATCTTTAATTGATCACAATATACTTAGAGTATTTTACTACTTCCTGTACAATATACTAACCTCTAACCATAAAGTTCCATTTTCCTCTCATCGACTGTGTAACTGCTGTCATTTACAACTCCATTACTGACATGATAGAATATGGAGTTGTAGTTCTTACTTTGAAGAGTCGTATGACATTAACAAAGTAAGTAAAAGAAGAAGAAATGGTCTTTTGGCATCAGTGAAAGTGGACTGCTGGGAATTCCCTTCCAGAAACCTGCTGTTGGAGAGGAACTGATGGACAGCTTTCAGCTGCGTGCTTGCCAATCTACAGTGGCACTCATGCCAGCTGACACTGTCCCCAGGCTGCTCCCATAGCGACTGAACATAGCAGAGAAACTAGTCAAGACACTCATGTCTGGCAGGGGACTCTTTCATGGCAGTCTTTGCTCTGGGAATTTAGCTGGCCAGGACACTGTTTTTCCAAGTTACTGCAGCAGAGGCTTCTACGTTGTCCTATCTCCTCCCCATCCCTTTTCACAGGTGCCAGACCTACACTGCTGTTTCCAGCTCTTCTTACTCTTATATCCACTTCCATCTGCCTTTCACAGGCATTCCTCCAGCAGATCTCAAGTATACCTAATTGTGTCTTGGCATCTGCCTCTCCGAAGACCCGAATTGACACTAGTCTTTTTGTTTTGTGTTTGGCTTCCTGAGTAGTACTAAGGAGAACTGGGCACCATTCACACTGATCCAACTGACTAGTACCCCACAGATAACCTGTCAACCGGGCAGGGTGGTTCAGTGGTGGGACCTCAGAATGCAATGAGCCTCAGGACCAATGGTGCTGGGGACCACCAGGGCAATACCTGGAGGTACTTGGCGGCCAGCAAGGCTATTTCTGATGGTGCTCATGGACCATGTGGTGCCAGAGATCAACTCAGGTCCTTGAGGATGCTAGGCATGTGCTATAGCACTTTGAACTATCTTCTTCAAAGTTGATTTATTTTACCAGTAAAATTCATTGGCATTTTATATATACCTTATATTTACTATTTCTGGTATTCTTCACTCCTTTCTGCAGATTTGAGTATCTTGCTTATTTTAGTGTGAAGAAATAGTCCTGTAGCTTATATCTATACTGACAACTTCTCTCATTAAATTTTTTTGGACATTTTTTTAATTAATCCCATTTTAAAAGAACATTTTTACTAGCTGTAAAATTCTGAGTTGATAGATTTTTAAAACTGTTCAGGCCTTGACAAGTTGCACCATTGTTTCTGCCTTCATTAATTTTCAAGAGAAGACTAACATCATTAGTGTCATTGCTTATTTATGTATCAGATATCTTCTTCTCTACAACTGCTTTCAAAATTGTTTTTCATCTTTGATTTTCATTAGATTTATTATTATAATGGACCTATGTGCGGTTTCCTTTGTTATCCTGCTTAGGATTTGCTGAAATTAACTGAATTTTTCATATTTTTTTCATCTAATTTGGGGGCATGGTTTTTACAAGATCTCCTTTTTTCATCATTTTCCTTTACTCTGGAACTTAATTACAAGTATAATAAATGATACGCTATATAATAGTAAGATTGTGAGGGGTTTTGTTTTGTTTTTGTTTTATCAATCTCTTTTTCTCTGGTCTTCAGATCTTCTACAACATTTACTTTTAAGACCAGGTAATAAAAAAATTAAAAAGTGAAAATAGTGCTTTCTGCAAGGTTACAGCTTAATTCTCAGGAAAAAAAACCCTTCTATTTTATTCCTTGACTCCATATTCCCTCATCACAAACAGGGGATATGATCTGACAGGAACCGCACATCAAACCTAGAGCAACATGTCCAGCTGCACACAGCACACCCAGGTATCAGGTAGGGAAGTAGTTGTTACCCTATTTTCCAGCAAGTAAACCAAGCATCAGAGAGATTAAAAGGTCTAGGGGAAAAAAATTAAGATTAGTTTCTATTTGGTTGAACAGACTTCTCTGACCTCAGTCAAGGGATCTTACATTGCATCTTGGGACAATGCCTGAGGGAACTTGGGTACATTGGTGGAAGGAAGTTGACACTGGTGATGGGATTAGTATTGGAACACTGTATGCCTGAAACTCTATTAGAAACAACTTTGTAAGTCACAGTGCCTTAAAAAAAATTAAAAGAGAAAAAAATGTGTTGGATATTTGGGGTATATAGATTTTTATAACCCATTTACATTTATAAAACAACAAATTGTAGTATTTATATCTACAAAATAACTTATTGGAATTTTGATTGGAGTTATTTGCTGGGAAGAACAAACAGCAATATTGTCTTTCTATCCATGAACATAGAGTATCTCTCAATTAATTTAGATCTTCTTTCATTTCTTTTCATCTTTTCATGGGTTTTTAAATTTTTCTTATATATATCTCATAAAAATGTCATTAGATTTGTAACTAAGAATTTAAATTTTGTGTTCTAATAAAAATGTTGGCATTTTTCCCCAGATGGGTTTTTTTTGGGGGGATGGGCAATCCCAGCAGTGCTCAGGAGGCCGTAGGGCCACTCTAGGCAATACTCAATCAATAGTCAGAGTTCAGTGCTAGAGACCAAAACTGTTTGGACCCTATGCAGGTAAAGCATGTGTCCCTGACTACTGAGCTCTCTCCCATCCCAATGGTGATTTTTTTTTCATTTCAAATTCCAGTGATTTATTCTAGCATATAAGAAAGCAATTTTGTGGTTGTTGGGTCACACCCAGTGATGGTCAGAGGTTCCTACTGGCTCTGTACTCAGGAATCTTTCAGGGGCTGGGGGACCATATGGGATGTGGATCAGCTATGTGCAAGACAGGTGTCCTACCCATTGTACTATCACTCCAGCCCCCTATAAGAAAGCAATTCACTTTTGTATATTAGTCTGTGCCCTGAAAATTTGCTATAATTGCTGTTTAGTTTCAATTCTTTGGGATTATTCAATAATGTCTTCTGTGGCTTCAGCCTTTTATTTCTTCCTGTTTAAACCTGTATATCTCCTCCCATCCCTGAATCTTATTACATCCACTAGCATTAGGATAAAAAGAAGGATATTTTATACAAATATCTATATTTATGGCTTCTCTAAAAAAACAACAGAGAAACGGGTAAATCACCTACTTTGGAAGTTTCTAACTCACTGAAATCCCACTAATTTCTGGTTACTGCATTTCTTTTCTTTGTGGGGAAAAAGGGTTAATCAAGAGAGGGTTAAAATTTCTGTTTAAATTGAAAATATGGTCAAAGGATAATAAGATATTTATAAAAATCAGAGAAAAAGGTCCAGGACATGTGATTTGGAAGAAAACAATAGCCTGCATAATCAATTCTTTATTTACACAGTTAAGAATGTTTAAGATCTCTAAATTTCTCCTTGTGAATGTCAATGATCTGCTAAACAGGCAGACTCATCTCACATCACCTCATTTACCACTGCACCAATTTATCGCTTAGATTTTAAAATTCAGCTCTGAGGAACCTTCTCCATAGTCCCCAGTGCTGGTTCTTATTCTTGAGTTTGAAGTGTGAGCCAAATCTTTCTCATTTCCCTGTGCCACTGCCATGTCACCTCACTAACTCTGCCATTATCCTTTAAAGAATCTGTGTTTTGTGTGTGTGTGTGTGTTTTGGTTCAAATGAATTGCAGATTATTAAAGCTTTACTGAAGTGACTCAGGAACTGTCATTTAGGAACATGATTACACACACTATCTATGGAATTATGGACTGGAATTCCAAACAAATAAATTACAAGGGTCAACTTATCACTAAGTTGATGCCATCTGCCACAATTAAGGACAGGAAAGCCATTTTGACAAAAGACACCAGCTGTTTTAGTGCTTTGCGCTAGTGGGGCCAAAGTTGATGTTTGTGTGTAGAGATACAGTATGTCTCTGTGTGTATTTTTGTACATGCATAGAGTAGGGAATAGGGAAGGAGGAGTGGAAGCAGAATCAGTTTTTATGGTAGTTGAAAATTTGGGCTTTATAGGCTGCAGGTGTTACATTTGCTTCCCTGTTAAATTAAGTATCAGCTACAGATAGGGAGCCAGTTTCACTAATTTTCTTTTAAATTTCAGAAGAAAGTTGCCTCATGCCGGAGGCAATGAAGCCAGGAATTAGGACATCTTCTCAAAGCAATAGGAGAGTGATTCTCAACTCAGACGCACATTGAAATCAATAGGGAGCTTTTAAAATCTACCTAATGCCTGGCACTATTTCAAGCCAATTGAATCATATTCTCTAGGTGAGGTCCAAGAAATCAGTGTGTATGTATAATACACACACACAGACACACACACACATTACCCCCCAGGTGATTCTAATGTGAAAATTAAACTAGAAGCTCTACCCAAGTGTAAAACATTCAAGCTTATACCTCTTCAGATGTGATGCTAAGATCTAATAGTCTTATCTGAGAAAGGATCATACACCCACTCCTGCAGAGGAGGCTGTTTATAGAAACTTTTCCTTTGTGACACTACAGGCACCTGATACTGTAGAAGGGAACTGGATCTCTTCTTTAATAAACAATGTTCTCTCTTTCAAGGGAAGAGGAGGCGGTGGAATTGAAACCCACCAAGATAATTGAAGCAAATAACTCCCAGTACAGATAACAAAAAGTTCTTCCACATATCTGTTAAATAAAGGCAGCAACTACTTTTAAAGGAAGAATAATTTGTACCATATCTTCCCTTCTTTGGAGTTATCTATAAATTTCCACATTAACCTGTAGTTACTGAGACACTTCTTATTGTTGAAAGAACATTCCTTTTTTTTTTCTTTTTGGGTCACACCCAGCGATGCACAGGGGTTACTCCTGGCTCATGCACTCAGGAATTACTCCTGGCAGTGCTTGGGGGACCATATGGGATGCTGGGAATCAAACCTGGGTTGGCCGTGTTCAAGGCAAACGCCCTACCCGCTGTGCTATTGCTCCAGCCCCCGAAAGAACATTCTTTATCTCTTCTCCCCACCACTCAGTTTGATTTTCTTTCATTTCTTTTGCTACAAGTTGAGGGAGTGAGAAAATTTCTTTATGTGTTTATTTTTAAAGCAACATATAAAATATTACCAACTGTCACTGTTACTCTCCTCCCATTGTTCACCGATTTACTCAAGTAGGCCCACTAACATCTCCATTGTGACACTTGTTACTGTGTTTGGCATATGGAATACATCACGGGTAGCTTGCTTTGCCGTGTGGGCGAGATACTCTCGGTAGCTTGTCAGGCTCCCCAAGAGGACCCCAAACTCGGGTCAGCCATGTTGGCTGCGTGCAAGGCAAACGCCCTACCCGCTGTGCTATCGCTTCAGCCCATTAACAACATAATAAACAATTAAAAATTCTTTCTGGCCCATTCAGTGGCCTAGTGAAAAAGAAGGCAGGGGGTGGAATTTAAACATTAGTTTCCACAAAACAGAATTGCCAGTATTTGGCATACTCTGATGAGTCAAATCAAAAGAAGAGATAATTTGTGGGCTAATAAAAAGAAACCAACAACACCCATGGTATAGTGTAAAGGACATTTGCTTTGCAAGAAGCCAACTTGACTTTGATCCCTGACATCCTATATGCCCCCCCCCCCCCCCCCAGCAATTCCAGGAGTAACTCCTGAGTGCAGAGCCAGGAATAACCCCTGAGCACTACCAGGTGTGATCCCAAAACAAAACAAAACTAGATGTCCTATCAGTTACATTTCAAGATTAATTAGAGAGAAGAAACATCTACTTTTAAAACTAAGCTGGGTTTCTTCTGTGGCTGGTAAATGTGCTTCACAGCTGGGATGTCTGATCAGATGTGTCTATCTGAATCCAAAAGTGAAGGCCATAGAGGTAACAGCTATCTGGTGATATGGCAAGGAGGGCAAAAATCAAAGGCCCAGGGGAGAAATGGAGAGAGATGAAGTTTGGAAATAAGTACAGGAAATGGGAGAAGGGTGTATGTTTTTAAATGGCCATACTCATCAGATCCCATTAAGGATATTTCATTTAGCCTTAGTGAAGTCGGTAGGCCTCCTCAGTTGACTTATGTGAGGTGGGAGGAGAGAGATGGTCACTTTCTCCCAATTCGCCACTGCCACCCCAAGATTGACTGGGAAGGTTAGAACTGATAATATCTGTGGATGAGCCCCTGCCTGGCAGGGGCCAGAGCCCTGCCAGACCCACCAGGTGGCTGTCAAGCCACACCTGACATCTGCTTGGTCTTCTCAGCTCAACAGTTGATCCCCACCACCTGATCTCACAGGAAGTTGCAGACTCAGGCTGGAGCAATGACTAACTCTTTGCTGGAAAGGAAATTCAGTCCTACGCCTTACCAGGGTTTCCAGGAACTTCGTCCTATATCACAGAAAAGAATTTCAGGAGTAGATGAATAGTGAAGTGAAAACAGATTTTATCTGGTGGTTTTTAGGAAAGGGAAAGAGGGAGAGCAAAGAAAGAGAGAATAATATTCTCAAGGGAGAACACAAACTTCTCCAGAAATGAAGAGAACCGCAGTACACATCTCAAGGAGGAGAAGTGGGCAACACATGTACTTGGACGCCATATGTGCTCAGCCACGTGGGCACAAACAGCACATGGGCCCAGGGAGCATATGTGCACACTTCCTTTGTTCAAGGTGGCTTTTATAGGGTTTCTCCCAAGATGCCCCGTGTAGGCTTTCTAGCTAGGTAAGAGTTCGTTGCTAGGGTGGTTGTCAAGGGGGTAGAGTTGGGAGTGGTCAGTGTTCTCTTTGAAATTTCTTTCCTAGCCTTTGTTCCTGAGCTTTTTGCAGCTTTAGGGCTATTTGGGTTTATTACATCCTAGGGATTTCATTGTCACGAGAGCCCTTCCCTCTCTACTTGCCTACATCATTATTGCACACTGAATTATCTCTAAGCTAAAAGAAACTTGCATTGACTTCAGAGTTTGGCTCTTGAGTTTAGGATACAATAATTATTACATGTCATTTCTTGATGACCATTGATGAGTGGAGGGAAAAGCATGTGACTAAATTGAATGGTCAGCTGGAATCACCATCACATCGGGGAAAAACTATTTAAGATGCATTCAATGTTGATGCTGTCATCATACTGGAAGACAGCTGGCTTTCTGTGTTGGCATTCTCACAGGTCCTGTGGGACTTGCTAACCAATTGTCTGGCTGCACTGACAGTTCAATTTAGTGAGTGGTAGAATTTATTTGGAGTCTACAGACAATCTGAGACAGTGGCCCATAAAGCATTTACATAGACAAAAAGATCACAAAACATCTAAACATCGTTCTCATGTATTACCTCAATAACTGAATTCTAACAGATACTTTTTTCCTTTAACATGGTGTGTGGATAAATGGCAAGCAGGAAATCCAGAAAGCTAATCCATGATCTAGTGTGTCATTCTTATTTCTTATATATGGAAAGTTTGACTTTTCTCTATTTCAAAACTTTGACTTTAGGACTCTGGGGAAAAAAATTGAATATATGTATTTTAAATATGTGGGAGTATGTACCAGGCACATTCCACAACTATACTGGTCTTTACCCTTTGTGTATACTGCCTCTTCCTAATTTATTCTCTTTTGCTTCTTGTTGAGTTAGACTAAGAAAGGGATATACTGAAAAAAAAAACAACAACAACAGGTGAGAGAAGACAATAATGGAACTATTTGTTTTTCTTATCTCCTTGTCCATAGCCCCCAGGCCTACAGTACTCTTTTGTAAACTTACAAAATATCTCATTCACTGCCAGATCATCCCACATGACAGGCATGGTCTCTCACAAAGGAACTCACATGTCCAAGGAATTGTGGTGATGCCGCTGGATCTTGAAAAATTAATTGCTTGATGCCTCTCGGAAAACAAAGCCAAGGGGTGATAGTGATAGTATAGTGGGACAGGCATTTGCCTTGCACATGACTGACCTGGTCTTAATATGGTCCTCCCAGCACCACCAGGAGTGATCCTTGAATTCAGAGTGAGGAGTAAACCCTGAGTACTGCCAGCTGTAGCCCCAAAACAAAATTAAAAAAAAAGAAAGGGAACTCAAAATGGATTTAAAAAATATAAGTGTAAGCTAGAACCTTTTAGAAGAAAGCTTTCAGAAGGAAATGGGGAAGAACATTTGATTGGCAATAATTTTTTTATATGACACCAAAAACTCAAGTAACAAAAATGGCCTGAAAGCTAAAAAGTGTATAAACTCCAGGGGAGCAGCCGGGGGGAAGGCCCCAAAGGCTTTCCCTCTCCCTGCCCGGGTTCAGGAGGCCTCGGGCCGCTCCCCTAGCTGGGGTGGCCTGGGCCATGGGACAGGCAGTGGAGGAAACAAGGGCCAAGTCTGTTGATTAATCAGTTGCCGTTTATTCCATTCTCCACACACGCCTGTTTCAGTCTCTCTGAGCCCCTCATTCTAGGCTCACACTGCTCCTCATTCCCATCTCCTTCTGTCTCTCCGCTCATCTGTCCGTGCTCCATCTAGCTGCCTGGGCTCTCTCCACATGCCTGCTCCTGTATTCTTCTTCTACATTCTTCTTTCTCTGCCCCCCTTGCTAGTCTCTCCGTACTCCATCATGCTGTCCTGCGCTCTCTCTCTCTCTCTCTCTCTCTCTCTCTCTCTCTCTCTCTCTCTCTCTCTCTCTCTCTCTCTCCAGCCCTAGTCTCTCTGTCTCTTCCACTTTAGCACTCTGGGCTGACACTACACCCAGTCTGGTAGCAAAATCAACATAAGAAAGCCCTTCCTGACTGCCAGGCTCAAGGGCAGAAACACCACCTAGGAGTATTTCAAAGCCCTTCCTGACTGTCAACGGGCAAAATACCTCTTAAGGTGTTTTTCTCCTTTCCTCAGTCCAGTAACTCAACCAACATCTTAGTATTAGTTACTTTTGTATGGACACAGTAAAAGATACATTGAGGCTTGTAGGGCACCTCTCCTGGGAAAATCTTGCCACAGACTCAGATTACAGAGCTCAGGCCAGATTAATCATTCCTAACCCTAGCAGGGTCCAAATCTAGTAATTATTTTTTGGATCGTGACAGCATTTGTCCATGACCAAGCTCTTAACTTATAGTTAAGCATTAGGCATTTTGGTCAAACCCAACTGGATGCCAGGATAGCACATAGCTCACTGCTTGCCCTGGGTCCATCCAGTCCCTCCTCGGGACCCTGCCTTTGGGCGTGCGAGGAAGTAAGGGCAGCTGAGGCTTAGGTGAGAGATACCCAGGAGGAAAATATCATTTAGAGTCAAATGACTCCCACTTACAAAAGCATAGCATTTACTACTGTCTTCCTGTGCCCAAACAAAAAAGACATTGCTCTGAATAAACTATGCAGAGGACTTAAGGAAAAGAGAAAAACAATATTTACAAATCAACAGAGCACAAAGAAAGAAGTTTACAAATATACACAGAGGAATGGGAGCACTGTAATGGGAGCAACCCAAAAAACCCAAACTACCTGAGGCTATGCAGGAAGGATAAACCAATGCTACCTTACAAAAAGGACAGCAAAAGAAACAACAAAATGAAGAAGAGGCAACTTATAAAATGGTAGAAAATATCTTATACATGGTATAAGATAAAGAGTTAATATTCAAAACATATAGGAACTCATACAACTCAATAGTAAATGCTCAAGCAATCTAACAATTGGAAGAGGACCTGGATATGTATTTCCAAAGAAGATACACAAGCAGGTCTATGCATAGATTTTCAACACTACTAACCATCAGAAAAAAGACAAAGCAAACTTCACATCTGTTAGAATGACTATTACCAAAGGCCAAGAGACAAGAGATCACAACTATTGTTGAGGATACAGAGAAAGGGGGAAATTTTGTGCACTGCTAGTAGGAATACAAGTTTACTCAGCAATTATTAAAAACAATAGGTATTTCTCAAAAAAATACTGGGGCCGGAGCAATAGTACAGCAGGTATGGTTTTTGCCTTGTACATGGCCAACCCTGGCATCCCATATGGTCCCCTAAGCACTGCCAGGAGTAATTTCTGAATGCAGAGCCAGGAGTAACCCCTGAACGTTGACAAGTATTACCAAAAAGAAAAAAAAAACAATGCTACTATCTAATTCAGTAATTCCACTTCTGAATATATATATGCATATGTATACATATACATATTCAGAAAATAATATGTGTGTATACACATATATATATCCAAAGGAAATGAAATAATTACCTTAGGGATAGCTGCACTTTAATGTTCACTGCTACATTATTCACAATAATCAACACATGGAAATCTAAGGGCAAACACATAAAGAAAATTTGATTTCTATAAAACTCAGCTCCCGGAAGCATTTGCGGCCGCGAGACATCTTATTATCTTGTTCTTACTTTGGACAACCTGGCAGGCTACTGAATGTAACCTGCCCGCACGGCAGAGTCTGGCAAACTCCCCGTGGTATACCCAATATGTCAAATACCAGTAACAATGATGGGTCTCATTCTCCTAACCCTGAAAGAGCCTTGAATATGGCACTTTTTAAAATCTCAGGGATAGGACAAAGGAAATGTTACTGGTGCCTGCTCAAGGCAATCGACGAACAACAGGATGATCATGCTCGTGATCGTGATTTTTATTTAAATACGTTCCGGTCTGTAGACAGATACATGTACATATATATGTATATATATATATATTACATATATATATAAACACATGTTGGAATATTTTTCGGCCATAAAAATAAGGAAATTGGGTCAGAGAAATAACACAGGGGTTAAGGTGTGTGTCTTGCTTATACCATACCCAGGTTTGATCTGCAGCACCAATGGTTCCTCTAAACAATTCCAGGTATAGCCCTGGGAGCCCCAGAGTACTGCCTGCCAAGCACTGCAGGGATTGAGCACTGAACTGTCTAGTCTGGTTGGTCAATAATTGCTGGGAGAGGCCCCTAGACTCTGGAAACTTCTTGGGGAGTGCCTGCCTACCACCACCAAATAAAGAAATCCTGTCATTTACTGTAGCAGATCAAGTTTGGGGGAATTATGCTAAGTGAAACAAAGTGAGAAACAGAAAAATACCATAGGATCTCATTTCTGTGTGAAATCTCTTGAGCAGAGAGATGGCCCAAAGCGCTACCGTGCATGCTCTACATGCAGAAAATCCAGGTTCCATTTTCTGTACTGCATGGTCATCTCAACACCACCAGAAGTGACCCCTGAGCACCCAAACTGGGAGTAGTCACTGAGCACAACCAGCTATGATCAAAAATCAAATACAAAGAAAATTCCAAATTCATAGAACCAGACAGTAGAAAGGTGACTTTTAGGAACTGGGGAGAAATGGGAAGATGTTAGTCAAAGGATACAAATTCAATAATAACTTACAGTTATAAAGTGAATAAGCTTTGGAGACCATGGTGACTTTAATGAACAATACTGTATACAGTTTATATTGCTTTGAGAATAGTACTTACATATTCTTATCAAACACAAATTATAATTATATGGGGTGATATATGCATCAATGGATCTTGTTGTGGCAACCATTCTATAATACTGAAGTATATCGAATCATCATATTATATATCTACATTACACAATCTGATATCAGTTATATCTCCATAAAGCTGGAAAATATAGCTGCCTTGCATTGTGCTTTATCTAATGGTTTAAAAAGTTACCAGAAAAGAGCAGAAGTATCACAAAAGGGGCATTGGACTGAGTTGGGGGTGAAATTTGAGGGGTGTCTCTTCCTTTCTGAGAAGACTTAGAATATCGTCTAATTCTACTGACCTCACTGTTATCCTCAAAGGACAGGAGGTGTCGCTTCCCATCTAACAAGGGAGACAGATCTCAGAGAAACCATCCCACCTCCCAAATCCCAAGACCATGAATTCCCTGTGCCATTTGGCTCCTCAGTCCTTCTCCTTTGCAAAACTGAGCCCCAGCTCTGTTCACCTTCACCCGAATGATCAAGTACCTTTCCGTCTGTTTTCTAGCTCCTTTTGCCCAGAGATTATTTTGAGCAACTGCACTGGAGTAGACTGCAACTGTGACTGAGAAGTGAGGGGACATTGTGAGAGGCATTTCTGGACAGATTCCTTGCTCTTAAGAAATTGCACTAGGGGACCAGAATGATCGTACTGCAGGTAGTGTGCTTGCCTTGCACAATGCTAACCTGGATTGGATCCCCAGAATTCCATAGAGTTCCCAAGGCCCCAGCAGAAGTAATTCCTCAGTGCAGAGACAGGAGTCATACCTGAGCCTTTCCTGGTGTGCCCTCTTACCACCTCACCCCAAATACAAACAAAAAAAATGAAATTGCCTACACAGGGAGGGATTATTATTGTCCTCAGAGTACTGTCTGCTTGAAGCCCCAGTCTACAGAAGCTAGGAGAGGACACCATTCAGGGGATGGGAGTTGAGGGGGTGGGGGTTAAAGACCGACTGGGTCTTTGCTGTAGAGATAGAGCCCTGACAGGAATACCTGGTACTGTACTTTCTCACATAACTTCTTACTGTACGAGACAATAAATATTTTTCCTACTTCATACTCCATTCTGCTGGGTCTTCTGATACTTTTGGCTATAAGTAAGAGAGAGAGAGAGAGAGAGAGAGAGAGAGAGAGAGAACCATTGTGATTCTGGTATTAACATCTAATATTCAAGGGAACTGTCTAAAGGAAATAATTCTGTCTTGGTCCTAGTTGGATTTTCCTATTCTACTGTCTGGTCGAAATCTCCTTGTCTTTGCTTTAAATGGTCACTCCAACCAACAAGCACCTGATTAAGGAACTCCAGAAATCTTAGAATTACTTTTTTCTGAATTGACTGATTTGTCTTGTCCTGGACTCTGCCAGCTGTTGACTTCATTTTCCAATGTCTAGTATTGAACAGGGTCTTCCTAGTATTTAGCTGGGACCTTATGGATGACCTTCTCTTTCAGAAATTAGATTTCTTCCATTTTCTGGAAGCTACCCAGCCACAGCTGACTTTTGGACAATGTTCTTGCCCTAACCCCTCCCAGGTCCTCCTGCATAGCTACTCCCTACCCCCATTGACTCCCACTCCATCGCAGTGTTTGATTTGGTTGTTGGTGTTTTATTTGTTTGTTTGTCTTACCTGGCAGTGATCAGAGCGTACTCTGGTGCTGTGCTCAAGAATCACTCCTGGTAGGGTTGAGAGGACCTATGTGGTGCCAGGGACCGAACCTGAGTCATCTACAAGTAAGGCAAGTACCTTTCCCTTTGTACTATCCCTCCTGCCCCTCATCTCAGGTGTTTTACTTTCTTCTTGCTTTGGTTTTAGTTTCTCTTCCAGTTCTTCTACTGTTATGTCTGCTCACTTGAATCAGAGGGTTTTCTCTAACTACTGCAGTTCCCCAGCCTGCCTCAACTGGCTCTTAGTTCTCCCAATAAATCCTACATTGTCATCAACACTCCTTTCCCAGAGAACTCAGTAGGCACCTTATGGAAGAAACCAGTTACAGCTGTTACCTGAGAAGGGCCCCCCCCCCCACTCCACCCCCAACTACTCAGAGCTGTTCTGCCTCTGGCCTTCCTGCCCAGGCCAGAATTCAGATCTTTCTGGGACTGTTTTGAATAG
Organism: Sorex fumeus; assembly: GCF_029834395.1. Classification (NCBI taxonomy): domain Eukaryota; kingdom Metazoa; phylum Chordata; class Mammalia; order Eulipotyphla; family Soricidae; genus Sorex; species Sorex fumeus. Next base: position 24,653,873 of record NW_026606155.1, read on the forward strand.
AAAGGGAAGCACACTCAAGATTGCACACATGTTTCTCCCCCTGACCACTCCTCATTTCCAGGGTCAGCCGCCAGGGCTGCTTCGTCTGCAGGTCAACAACAGGAAACTTTGTTGGGCTGAGAGAGATGCAAAACTAGTTGAGAAGACACCCACCAGCCCTTATTTCAGTTGGAGATGCCTGCCTACCTTGAAGGTCCATTTCAGCTCTTACATTCCAGGCTTCCAAACAAAACAGTAAAATATTCAACTTTATGGATTGCTAACAGATTCTTGGACTGAAACACTCAGTCACCCCCCACACGCCTGATTGGGTAACAATGAAAGTGCAATGGCAGAACATGTGCAATGCATTGTCTTTCCTTTTTAAAACCTCATTTTTATGAACCCCCTTAATTGAATCAGGCTTGAACTTCCTGTGGCATAAAACCAAATAGAATTACACTGATTCTAAAAATGTAAATGTATCCCAGATACAGCGGAATGATGTATTCATGGGAACGTTTAAGCCTGAAGACTTGCGTGCACATACTGTGATAATAAAGCAGAGCCTGAAGAGCAGGCATTTGAAATACAAACACTCACAGGAACATTTGCAGTTCCCTCCCTTTCTTCTTAGGGTGGAATACCCAATTTTGACCTTGAATCTTCTAGAATGTCAGACTTGGGGTGACCTTTAAGAGATCACTGGTTTGTGCTCCTGCTGGTAAGTAGTGATCACACACACACACACACACACACACACACACACACACACACACACTATGCAAATTGGTTAGGTGAAGCTCTATTCAGCATCCCTAGTTCAAGCTTGTACTTCACATTTGTCACAGTTCTGGGCATTGTGACCCAGAGGGAAAAGCAGCACAACAAACTCTCTTGGTAACCTGAGCATTCTGGTGACTGGCTCAGTTCTAATTCTCCCCTTCCCCTCATTCTGAAGAGCCTGCTTGAGAAACAGGAAAGTCTATATTTAGCAGCACATGCTTCTGAAGCGAGGGGAAAATAAAGGCATGTCTCTGCCTCCCTAATCCCGAGCCTAACTCTCTTCATTGGGTGTGCTTTTGCTCTGTCCAGAGATACCTTATCTCTGTGCCTCTTCTCCCTCAACACTCCTCATTCATTCCCAACAGACCATGAAAGAAAATCACCACCTGGTGCCATTTGGGTACCTCGCAGGCTCCCTGCATGGTGGCAGTCAGGAGCTGTTCCATAGAGCATCATGCATGTACAGAACACCAATTTCCTTTCTGTTTCTAAGAGAATCTAGGTAAGAGCATGGTCCCTTGTGATGTGGCTTCACCAGTGCAAGCATTCAACTCTGATGCTGGGCTGGGTGGGTGTCTCTTGGTGCTGTTACCAGGCAGATTTGTCACTGACACAGATTTCCTCCCTGATCAGCTGAGCGCCTCCCCCCTCCACTTCATGCTGCCTGCAGCCGGAGCTCTGCTGCAGAGGATGCCAGGCCAGACACTCTGATTCACGCTCTGAAAATATCAGCTGGCCTGGGGATGTGAGGGATGCGATAAATCTGGAAAACATAAATCAGATTCTCAGAGAGACTAGATCTGCTTGTGCACAGAGGATGTGGCGAAAAGCCCTCCCAATCTTTGGGGGCCAGACCTGGGGGAGGTAAAAGAACAGAGTGTCCAGTCCCACAAAAGGTGGGTGAGGAAGGCAGGGGCCGATGTGCAGAGGAGTCCTCAAAACATCTGATGTTCATCCCCAACACTAGACAAATGCAGAACCGAGTAGGTTGGAAGCTTCCTTAAAAAACACGGTGGGAAAAGCCAACCTATAAGACTTTCATGAGTGAATGAAGAAAAAGACCTCTATGGAGTCACGTCATTGTTCTAAAACCCAGAAAAGAAAGGCTTAGTCAGCTGACTTGAGCCCAGGCTACTGGATTATAAGGTTTCTTGACCTGGGCCTGGGAACAGTTGGGTTGTTCACAAACGACTGTATTTCTTTGAGTTGGACACACTAGGCATCTGAGTTTAAAAGTAGTTTTAGAATTTCAGGTGGAAAGGAATGAGTTTCAGACCTTAAATTCCTCCCTGAAGACCTCTCTTTAACTAGCATTAGGTCTTGCTGCAGCTATGCTACTTCTAGCATCAGACCTATTTGGCAGGGCAGGGTCGGGGGTAGGGGCTGGTGGCTTTGTGCCTAGGGGTGGAGGAGATTAAGGAGTAGGCAAAAGGGAAGAAACAGAGGTTAGATGGGCTAGGTTGGTACCACCTAGCAATAGCAAGGAATGAAAATTTCAGGAAACAATCTCATTTGTGTCTCATCACTAAGTGTCTGAGAGCTATATCCAGGAAGTCAAGCAAGACCCACAATCAAACTAACAGGTGCAGTGGTAACAACCCCGCCTACCATCACAATATCCAAGGAGTGAGGTGACTTCCTGCCTCCAGGTGTTTGGGAGACACAAACCACCAGGTGAAATGGAAATGGAAAGAGTCCGTATAGCTTATCTTTTCTGCCTCTCTATCCCATCAGCAAAAACAAAGGAAAGATAATTTTCACTTTCTCTTCCAGGAAAGACCGCCAAAGTTTTGTGTTCCCAGACTAGGTGCTCTGACCCCAGGCAGGGAATTTCCAGTCAGGCCCACATGGGATGGGGTAGGGAGTGGGGGAGAGGAAATGAAGAAGAGTTCAAAACAAGAAAAGGGTAGAGGCTTTTGTGCTTTGTGGGTAAAAGAGTCAGGGCTTGACCCCAGAACGATATCTGGATCCTTCAAACTTGGTAAAACGAGAAGGGGATAGGTACATGGGAATGTCCATGTGGTTGGTCTTTTATATTTGGCACCCCTGCTATGGCCAGATGAGTGATGGCAGTGGTCATTCAAACGTCCTAAGACAAATCCCGGGCCTTAAGTACCAGGCTAAGGCTTCTCTTAGGGAGCTGGAAAAGATCAACAAGGACCCTGTGGCTTCCTGGAATAAAAAAGTGCCCAATAAAATGAGGGAATGAGAACACTGCTGAGGTTTTGAAGAGGAGAAACAGCCACAGTGACAAGAGTATCAGTGAATAATAACTTATTGAGGTCTGGGGGTGACTCAGAGATAGAGCATCTGCCTTAATGGCCTAAGGCTTTGAGTTTGATCCTGCCACTGTCTAGTGTGTTCCAGAAGGCATTGCTGTTGTAGATAACCAGTACTGCAACAAAAAAGTGTGACCCCAGCACTGTAATCAAGTGTGGGGTCCCTGGTGAGCACTGAAACTATGTGTGAGCACTGAGCCCAGTGTGCCACCTCTCAACCAAATGCAGACTTCTGGGCATCATAAGAAAAACAATAGCAACAATGAAAAGGAAGGGGGTGGGAGAGGAAAATAAGCTAGTGAAAGAGTTGATTCCAATGATCTCCTAGGTTCAACACAGTTCATTCTGCATTGTTGGTCTTGTTGGATGCAAGTTGCTCTTCCCACACTGCATAATTCACAGAAAGTGACAAAGGGCCCAGGGAATTCCAGTTCACAAGTACACTGTAATCCCCCCTACCTGGGTCAAGGTGATGGCTATACAGCTGCGCACCATTTGCTTGCCACCATCCTAGTGAGGTTCAGACATCTGGGTCTTGCAGGAAGACATAAGCTGCTGCAGGTGGATTAAATCCAACATGCCAACAAGTAACAAAGGATTTGGATTCAATGAAAAATGCTTCTACTCTTTTCATTGTCAGACTGCAAACAAGCAGCTACACACAATCAGGCTCCCACATGCAGGGAGCTAGTTCCCTGTTTGCACAGGATGCTGCGACCTACTTTGAGCTTTGTGCTTCTCTGGAATCCACCACTGAGACAGCCAAGGTCTCATCTTTGGCCCTGACATGCAGCTAGCTTTGACTCTGCTTTCTTAGTTCAGGGCACTGTTTGTGGAATTTTCTTAGTAAAAAAAAAAAAGAATATTTCCAAATCCAAGTCTGAACTAGTCTTCTGGCAGGTGCTCAGCCAGCCACGTTCAGAATCCCATGATGCTCTAAGACTGAGTATGTGTCCTAATGTTGTTCTTCCATCTCTCTAATCCCACTTTCCAATATGCTTTCCACATTCACCCCATGGTTTTTATTAGTAACCCCACAGGTGTTCTTCAGGGTCCAGTTTATATCCCACTTTCTCTGGGATGATTTCCTAACTCCCGAGGCACAATTCACTGCTGTATATCTACACTTGGCCCATTATTTTATCTCCCTGTGGACTATAGTTAATTACTTACTGTCTTTCTTACTGTTAGATGGCAAATCCCCAGAGCAAGGGAGTCATAGCTTATTAACTCCAAAGCCTGTATAATATGGGTTTAATATGTTTTTGGTTCTCTCTCCCTCTCTCTCTCTCTTTCTCTCTCTCTCTCTCCCCCCCTCTCTCTTTCTTCTTTCTCTCATGCTACCAAAAAGTTCATTTCAAAAATAAGTGTTGCATAGGTGGAACGTCAAAGTTTGAAGAATAACTGTTTTTTTTTTATCACAAATTACGCCAATATTTTTTGTAAAATTTGTCATGGAAAGATAACTTTCTCTTTAAAATAGTATAGCAGGTCAGAGCAATAGTAAAGGAGGCAGAGTGCTTATGTTGCATACAACCAACCCACATTTGATCCAACAGAGCCCCATATAGTTCTCTGAACTCTGCCAGATCTCATCCCTGAATGCAGATCGCAGAGCTAGGAGTTAGTCTTGGGCACTGCCAGGTGTGGCTCCAAAATCCAATATAATTAAAAAACAAAATAAATTATGGAAAAGTATACACATAAAATGTACCCCTCTGACAATTTTAAAATATGTAGTTCATAAGCATTAAATACATTCTCATTGCCCTAGTATTGTCATTACCAATCTCTAGAACATTTTCACCTTTCCCAGCTGAGACTCTGTAAAATTATAATTCCTTACTCTTTATGCACCACAGCCTACCTCCCAACTATTCCATTTTTTTGTCTCCATAAATTTGACTACTGAATAGATCATATATAAGTAGACTCCCATAATCTCTGTTCTTCCATTACTGGTTTATTTCACTTAACACAATGTCCTCAAGGTCTGTAGATAAGCATACATCATTATTTCTTTCCTTTGGGGGGCTAAAAAGTCCCACTGTATGGCCACACCACACTGGTTTTCTTTTTCAGTTGAGGATCATTTGGTTAGATTCTCTTGGCAAATGTGACTACTGCAGCTAGAAGCATGGTAGGCATATCGGTCTCTTTGATGATAAACTAGAAGTGGAATTTGAGATCTTATAGTCATGCTCTACTTAATTTTTTTAGGAATTGCCATACACGCTTTGGCTACACGCCTTAGAAGCCCTAATTGAAACTCATGGATAGGAAATTATCAGCCACTGGTAATTGGGAGTCCAGTTATACAGCTGTCGTCATTGACTGCTACGGAAAATTACATTTCTCTGGACCTGTTTTCACTTTTATGTTATTGGTTGCCTACTAGGATAATTTTTCGGTGATTATCAGCAGTGACTACTCTCAGGCTTACACTCTCCCTTGTAAATGTACAGCAGAAAAGTTTGTTTTTTAGTCAACCTGCAAAGCTCTTTATTGATTGGCTCATTCCTAAACCAATCAGTGTGAACACACAATTAGAGTGGTGGGTGAGTGTAGGCCAATCAGGATTGTCTACTGGAGCTGAAGGCATGCTTGATCCTGCTCACATTAGGTTGCTATTACCAGTTATGTTTATTTCTATATAGGAGCAGAGATACTGGGTTGCTTCAAGAAAGTGGCTTTTTTTTTTTGCTACTTTCTTTAGAACAGCAAATTCTTTTGGAAATGCTAAATAGAAGTAAAGCAACTGTTCCTTTCCATACATTGAAACATGTTTTCAGAAGATTTCTTTCCACAACAAAGATAAAATAGTTGAAACTGTAAAAAATATAAAGATTATTTAAAGATAAGGAGAGTCAACAACCTGGGGGAAATTTATAGCTCATAAGAAAGTTCAGGTATTTCAGAAAGAATATTTTCAAATGAGGTACTTTCATAATGAGATGGCACAGGACAAACAAGAGGACTGGTTTATCCTGGAATCATCTGTTTGTTACTTAAGTTCAATTTTTGTTTATCAGACTGTTCCCTTTCTGCGAATAAACTACACTGTTCACTTATCATGTGTATTAAGCATGACTGCCAAGGACGTGGCTCAGTGCTAACTTCAGACTAGATATGCTGATCTCAGCTCTTCTTCTGAACAGCATAAATTTATTTTCCTGGACATCATTTCATGAACTAGAACTAAAATAGAAGTAGATGAATGCTTTTCTTCCTGTCCTGCATTATTGTACCTCTAAGAGTAATTAGATAGGTTTTACTTGTTGGTTCAGAGAGTAGTTGGGTCAATTATATTAATGCACACAAAAATAACTCCTCTCAGCATACTCTTTGATTGACTTCATGCAAAATCTGCACAAACAAAAAAAAATGTGAAGAACTCTGCTAAAATAAGATTAAGCTCAAATGGCAAGGCAGGACTGAGTGTAAAATTAATTGGCAATACCCACCACAAAATTGTCTAATCCAGTCTGATCAATTGAGAGCCAAATGGCCTCTAGTGGGCCCCCAGGATATTGTACAAGGGCTGCAGATGAAATTGGGTAAAATGGGGACCAAAGTACAAGATCCGAGGGCCAACTGGTAGATCAGGAAGCAAATTCAGAAAGGGAATGTGGTATAGAAATATTAGTTTAATCCGTCTTCTCCATTGTTCTACGGAGAGAACAGAAGCAAGACAATCTAATCTTGTGCCCTTGTTTTACCAATGTAATTCTCAAAATCCAATTTAACTTACATTTTTTCTAAAGAATCCTCCTCAACTACTCTAGCCCTACCTGCAGACTTCCTAGCATCAATGAAGTGTTAAAAATTCAGATGGGGGGGTAATCTGTACCTGTGAGGCGAGTGCATCAGCAGCCTGATGGTGCCTTCAGACTTATAGATACCCCAAAATTGCTGCTGTGTCTTTGGCCAGACCCCAACAACTTGGGGCAACGTTTACCGAGAAAGTAAATGGCCAAAAGTTAGGTAAGTGGGAGACACACCCACAAACCACCTCGGGCTCAGCTATATAATTGGAGGTATGGACTCTCTGGTTCCTGATCGAACTGCTTAACGGCCATAATCCCAGAGTCTCAGAAACAAATCTCGAAACCCAGCGGCTTTTGGCAGAAATGAGGCTGGTCCCTGCAGTAGGTTACCGGTGCTGGGCCACCCCAGGTGGGAATAGGTTTCGTGCCTTGGCCTTTTCCTCCTGGCAGCCTGGTGGCCACCATCCTCCAGAGGCCACTGGACAGTCAGGTTTGGGCCCGCAGTGACGAGACACACAGGGTCTCACAGGATGGGGGTGGAACTGCCCTTTCCTCCCCACCTTAACGAGACCCCAAGTCACCTCCCACGAATGGCATCTATGGCTCCTGATCAAGCTACTTAACGGCCATAATCCCAGAGTCTCAGAAACAAATCTCGAAACCCAGAGGCTTTTGGCAGGAATCTGTCTGACCCCGCAGTAGGTTACTGTCCCCGGGCCACCCCAGGGAAGAAAGGGTGCTGTCCCTCTGCCTGCTCCCCCTTGGCAGCTCGGTGGCCACCATCTGCCAGAGGCCACTGGATAGTCAGGTTTGGGCCCACAATGACGAGACATGTGGGGCCTCACAGGATAGGGGTAGAGCCAGCCCCTTCCTCCTCATCCCAATGGGGCCCCGAGTCACAGCCCACAAACGGATTCTCTGGCTCCTGATCAAGCTGCTTAATGGCTATGATCCAAGAAACTCAGAAACAAATCTCGGAAACCAGTGGCTTTTGGCAGAAATGCATCTGGACCCATAGTAGGTTACTGTCGCCGGGCCACCCCAAGGGGGAAAGGGCACTGTCCCTCCACCTGCTCCCGCTTGGAGGCTCGGTGGCCACCATCCTCCAGAGACTACTGGACAGTCAGGTTTGGGCGCTCAGTGAAGAGACATGTGGGGCCTCACGGGATGGGGGTGGAGCCGGACCTTTCCTCCCCGTCCCAATGAGACCTGAGTTGCCACCCAAGAATGGCCTTTCTGGCTCCTGATCAAGCTGCTTAACAGTCACGATTCCAGAGACTCGGGAACAAATCTTGGAACCCAGCAGGTTTTGGCAGAAATCCCTCCAGGTTTAAGTGTTAAAATTTCACAATTTCAAAATCACGAGGCCAGCCTCGCAACATCATATGTTATTCTTAACCAGCAATAGAAACAAAGTCTACTGTTGCCTTTTCAGCAGATCTGAGTCTTGGGATAAAATCCCAAATAATAATGGTGGGTCTGGTGTCGAAATATTGAATGTGATAAAAGTAGAAAGAGAGTAATGTGGAATTAATCTGCCCCACAGGTAGGGGGAGGGTGTGTGATGTGGGTATACTGGGGTTTTGGTGGAGAATGGGCACTGGTGAAGGTACAGGTGTTTCATTGTATGACCAAGACTTCAACCCGAAAGCTTTGTAACTGCTCTCACGGTGATTTAATAAATAAAATTATAAAAAATAAAAAAAATTCAGATAGGGGAACAAGCTGCAGCCATGCCCCTGACCAGACTCCACCTCCTCATGACTGAGCTCCACAGATGTGTTAAACCTGCCAAAAATTTCAGGTACACTGTTTTTTTGTTTTGTTTTGTTTTGGGTTGAAAACTCCAGGCCTTCTCAGAGGCAGGATGGGCAATCTCCCCCATCTCCCTGTACTTCTGGAAGCCCTGACAGCCTTGTCCCACAGCCACTGCCATGCAAGTTCATCTACTGGCCCTATTCCAGAGACTCATAAACAGATCTTGAAAGAGATCAACTAACTACAAAAATTACTCAGATACCCAGTCCCAGCTGAGACCTCCAAAGTGATCTCAGGAAGAGGTAGGCCAAGTTCTCACCCTCTCAAAGTCCACCACACCCCAACAGCTGCCATCATGCCTCCCATTAAATATTCTGGATTTTCTGGAGCAACATCTCCAAACTCTACAGTACTCACATCCCAGTAGGAGTACACCATATTGTATGGACTGCTATGCAGAAGCCAACTAATATTAACTAACTAAAACATTAATACTACACTGTACTATAGCACTTTCCTCCCATTGTTCATTGATTTGCTCAAGTGGGCACCAGTAACGTCTCCATTGTGAGACTTGTTCTTACTGTTTTTGGCATATCGAATATGCCACGGGGAGCTTACCAGGCTCTGCCATGTGGGCGGGATACTCTCAGTAGCTTGCTGGGCTCTCTGAGAGGGATGGAGGAATCAAACCCGGGTCAGTTGTGTGCAAGGCAAATACCCTACCCACTGTGCTATTGCTCCAGGCAAGATTAGTCTTTCCTAATCCTAGAAGGGTTCTAATCTAGATGTTACTTTTTGGATCATGACAGAATTTGTCCATGATCATGCTCTTAACTTATAGTTAAGTGTTATGGAGCTTTGGCCAGGCCCATTTTGATGCCAGGGTAGCTTATAGCTTGCCCTGGGTCCATCCAGTCCCTCGTCAGGACTCTGCTGTTGGGGTGCTAGGAAATAAGGGTACCTGAGGCTTAAGTTGAGAGAATAGATGCCCACTAGTGAATATCATTTGGAGTCAACTAACTCCCAAGTTATAAAAGTATAGCATTAGCTGTCTTCCTGTGTCTATACAAAAAGAGCATTGCTGTGAATTAACTATGCAAAGGACTTAAGGAGAAGAGAAAAGCAATATTTACAAGTTAACAGAGAACAAGCCCCACTACCTCCACTACCCAGCCTCCGCCACACTCCAGTCTGCGTGACACATCATAAGACACTTAATACCCTTCTTCCAAGATTATGGAACCATATTTGATGGGGTTCAAATATGGTTTGAACCATGGGAACACATGCAAGGGCAATTAGAGGCTGCCCTAAAAGCCTCCATCCCTCTCGGAGAGTCTGGCAAGCTACCAAGAGTATCCCACCTACACGGCAGAGCCTGGCAAGCTATTCGTGGCATATTCAATATGCCAGAAATTGTAAATACAATGGGTCTCATTCCCCTGACCCTGAAAGAGCCAACAATCTGGCAGCATTAAGAAGGATGAGCAAGGAGAAGCTGATATAATCTCAAGGCCGAACGAGGCTGCCAAAACGAAGAAGGACTAAAACGACTCTCTGTACTTTCAATGCACCATATGCTGGCATCCGGTGCATCCATTTACGAACTGATAGTGCAAGCGTGAAAGATCAAGTACTACATCATTGGTCTGACCAAGACGAGAAGGCATCAACCACATCATGCAATTTTTGACACTGGAGAATTGTTCCTCGGAACATGCAACAAAAGAGCTGTCAGTGGTGTTGGTGTCCTTGTCAACACAAACTTGGCCATGAGCATTGATTCATTTGAATGCCTAACAACCCGAATCGGACAATTACACTTGAATAAATGTGCCTCACTGCCTGCAATTTCTATCTTTGTTGTCTACACACCAACATCCAATTATAATGAAGGAGAAATTGAGAAGTTCTACATGGAGCTGGAGAAGTTCTATAAAGAAGACCACACCTTCTACAAGATCATTGTCGGTGATTTTAATGCCAAGATAGGACCGAGAAGATCAGCTGAAGAACTCCACCTTGGAACCCATGGCATATAATGGAATGAACAGGGTGAGAGACTGAGTTCATCATGTCGACCAAGAACATCCATGGTAACTCACAGTTCCAGAAGGCCTAATCTAAACGTTGTACATGGGAGTCTCCCAGTGGACGGTACCACATCGAAATTGACCACATCAAATTCAATCAATGGTTTTGCCTGATCAATGTCGCTGTTGTCCCAAAATTACAAATAGGATTGAACCGCTGTCTCCTTCGTGCAAAATTCTACTTTACGGAGCTGGGAGAAAGGGCTGCAAAGTTTAAGAAGAGAACTCCTGGGACTGGAACAATAGCACAGTGGGTAGAGAGTTTGCCTTGCACACAACTGACCCGGGTTCGATTCCTAGCATCTCATATGGTCCCCCAAGCACCACCAGGAGTGATTCCTGAGTCCAAAGCCAGGAATAACCCCTGAGCATCGCCAGGTGTGACCCAAAAAGCAAAAAAAAAAAAAAAAAAAAAAAAAGAAGAGAACTCCCAGAACGACCACCAACTGGGAGCTCTTTGGCACTATTGCGGCAACATGGGAAGATGACGTCGTTAACAACATTGACAAAGAATAGGATCAACTGGTTCAGCACCTCTATGATTGTTCGAGGAACACACACACACACACACATATATATATGGATATATATGGAGAGAGAGAGAGAGAGAGAGAGAGAGAGAGAGAACCATAAAAAGATGCCTGTCTTCTGGTCCAACCCTTTTGGAAAACAGTATGGACGATTCTCAAAAAATTAAAATTTGATCTCCCATTTGACCCAGCAATACCACTCCTGGGAATATATCCCAGAGAGGCAAAAAGGTATAGTTGAAGTGACATCTGCAATTGTTTGTTCATTGCAGCACTCTTTACAATAGCCAGAATCTGGAAAAAACCTGAGTGCCTCTCTTTACAATAGCCAGAAACTGGAAGAAACCTGAATGCCCAAGAACAGATGACTGGTTAAAGAAACTTTGGTACATCTACACAATGGAGTACTATGTAGCTGTTAGAAAAGATGAAGTCATGAAATTTACATACAAGTGGTACAATATGGAAAGTATCATGCTAAGCGAAATGAGTCAGAAAGAGAGGGATAGACATAGAAAGATTGCATTCATCTGGGGGATATAAAGCAACAAAGTATGAGATTAATACCCAAGAATAGCTGAGATCAGCACCAGGAGGATTACTCCATAACTTAGAGGCCAGCCGGGTATCCTAGAGGAAAGGGCAGTTCAGATAGAGAAGGGAGCACTAAATAAAGGATGTTTGGAGGATCCTCCCAGGAGGGGAGATGCATGTCGAAAGTAGACTATGGACTGAACATGTTTGCCACTCAATGCCTCTTTTGCAGACCACAACACCCAAAAGGAGAGAGAGAACACAGGGAATTGCCCTGCCACAGAGACAGGGGGGATGGGGGGATGGGGGTGGGAGGGATATTATCCATGGTGGTGGAAAATGGGCACTGGTGGAGGTATGGGTATCTGATCATTGTATAATTGAAACCAAAGCACAAAAAATTGTAAATCTACAACTTTAAAAAAATAATAAAATAAAATAAAGGGAAAAAAAAAACCCTGAGTGCCTGAGAACAGATGACTGGTTAAAGAAACTTTGGTTTACACATTTACACAATGGAGTACTATGTAGCTGTCAAGTCATGGAGCATGGGTGGGAGAGACATGCTAAAAGTAGTCTATAGACCAAACATGATTGCCACTCAATGCCTCTCTGGCAAAACACAGTACCCAAAAGAAGAGAGAGAGAACAAGGGGAAATGCCCTGCCACAGCACCAGGGTGGGACGGGGTGGGGGGGGATGAGGGGGGGAGGGATGCTAGGACCCGTGGTGGGGGAGGATGGGCACTGGTGGAGGGATGATCATTGTATAACTGAAACCCAAGCACAAAAATTTATAAGTCTATAAATGTACCTCATGGTGTTTCACTAATAAAAAGAATGATTAAAATAAAAAAAAAAAAAGATGCCTGTCTTCAAAAACTCTCAAGCTCATTTGCCGATGTGGCTTGGTGTGAGCCTCAAACAACTGCAAGTAAACATCTGAGCTCACAAAGCAGTGCAGAGAAATGATAAAGGAAGAACTAAAAGAGAGAAGAGCAGCAGTGCTGGCCAACATGGCAGAAACCTGGAAAAGCATTTGCAATGCCTGCCTGTCTTTAGCCAACTACAAGACCAAGATGACTACCCTCCAACATCCTGATGGATCTATCACATCTTCCAGAAGGGCAATGGAGAAGATTATCCATGACTTCCACTCAGATCTCTTCAATACCCACGTCTGCCTGCCCACATACCAAATTCCGCAGGATGGATATGTCGTTCCCAACGTTCTCCCTTCCGAAATCTGACACGCCATTTCGTCGGTAAAGAAGTGAGCAGCACCCAGCCCAGACAAGGTCAGACCCGAACACCTAAAAAACTTGCCATCAGTACTCATCAATACACTGGCTCAGCTCTTCACACGCTACCTGTCTGAATGCAAAGTTCCATCCCAGTGGAAAACCAGCAGGACTGTTCTACTGTACAAGAAAAGAGACATCCATGACATTGGCTCTCACCCGATAGCCACTATCACCCGATCTGCCTGCTGTCTGTCGTCTATGAGCTATTCACTCGAGTGATACTGAATAGGATTGACAGAACACTAGATGAAGGACAAACATGCAAGCAAGTCGGGTTCTGAAAAGGATTCAGCATGATTGACCATATCCACATGGTGATCAAGCTCATTGAGGTTTCTCGGTAGTTCAAGATGCCACTGTCTAATGTTTATTGATTTAAAGAAGGCTTTTGATTCTGTTGAGACGGAAGCAGTCATCGAAGCCCTAGCCAAAAAGGGCATTCAAACTCAATACATCAGGATCTTCCGGGAGCTGTATTATGGATTCACTACCAGGATCTCACCATTCTACAAGGAAGTATTCATCCATGTCAAGAGAGGGGTTTGGCAGGGTGATACCATTTCACTGAAACTGTTCAGTGCCACCCTCGAGAATGTCAAGCGACGACTGGAATGGGAAGGAATGGGAGTGAAGATAGACGGTCGGCAACTATACCACCTCTGCTTTGCTGATGACATCGTTCTAATAACACCAAACATTAACCAAGTGGCACAAATGCTGACCGACTTCGTGAGTGTGGAATGGTCAGACTACAGCTGAATCTCATGAAGACAATGTTTATGAGAAATGTCTCGTTCCTGATGCTCCATTCTCTCTCAATGGAATGAACATCTCTGAATTCAACAGTTATGTATACCTAGGTCAAGAACTCAACATGACGAATGACCTGGCACCTGAGTTGCACAGGAGGAAGAGAGCGGCTTGGAACGCCTTCAAGAGCAATAAAGAAATAGCTAAGAGGATGAAGAACCTCCGGCTCTGGGCACATCTCTTTGATTCCACTGTTCTTCCTGCACTAACATATGCCTCAGAGACCTGGGCCCTATGAAAACAGGATGAGAACGCTATTCGGGTCTCCCAAAGAGGAATCGAAAGAGCTATGCTTGGAGTATCATGCTTCACTCAAGTGAGAGAAAGAATTCGGAGTTCCTACTTACACTGATGATTGAGAATCAGGGATGCTGTCTCGTTTGCCAAGGTGTTGAAAATCATATGGGCTGAACACGTAATGCAATTTGGAGACGGCTGCTGGAGTAGAGCCATTACTGACTGGAGCCCACAGAATGTCAAAAGATCTCATGGCTGTCTACCTACGAGATGGTCAGATTTCTTTGTCAAGACCCTGAATGATCGGTTTGAGGATCTTCATGTTCCTGGAGCGAGCAGAGACTTTGGGCTACACTAGCACGTGACAGGGACAAATGGAGATGTTACTGGCACCCACTTGAGCAAATCGATGAGTAACAGGATGTCAAGTGATCAAGAAGTGATCAAATGAACAGAGCACAAAGAAAGAACTTACAAATAAACACAGAGGAATGGGAGCACTGTGATGGGAGCAACCCAATAAACCTAAACTCCCTGTGGCAAGGCAGAAAGGACAAACCAATGTTATCCTACACCCCAGGTTGTGTAAAAATTTTCTGGACAGAGGGGCTGGAGCTGCAGTACAGCGGGTAGGATGTTTGCCTTGTGCGTATCTGACCCGGCTTTGATCTCTGGCATCCCATACGGTTCCCTGAGCCCTGCCAGGGAACCAGAATGCAGATCCAAGTAACTCTGAGCACTGCCAGGTGTGGCCCCAAAACAAAAATGCAAAATTCTTGGGCAGAAAGGGGCCAGCAGTGGAAAGTTTAACAGTTGGTGCTGGCACGCGTCTTCAGGGGCTCACTTGTGGCTCTAGATTAACGGACACAGACTGCAGAGTGGGCATCAAGGTGTGAAGAAGCTGCAAGCCAGACCCTGCATTTTGGGCACAGTCAGCCCAAGAACCCAGGTTTTCTTGGCCTTGGACACCTGGGAGACAATGACTCCCCTCAGAGAAGACCCTCTAAAACCTGATGGGAGAAACCCTCCCCATCCCTTTGGGGCCAGCTACAGGGTCTTGGGGAAGGTGAGCAGGTGGGTCCCTCACCTCACAGAGATGGAGCAGACCTGGGAGCCAGTTAGGTTCAGGGTCAGCTCAATGTCCCCAGGGAAGGTGCCTGCAGCCATGGGAAGGATGCGAAGAAGCGGGCAGGAGGGACAGTCAACGCAGGCTGTTGTTGGCCAAGGGAAGGGCAGCGTGCGGGGCACCGTGGAAGGGGAGTGGGGGGTAAAGCAATATTATTTGGGTGAAAAGCTCTAGTCAGCCGACAGGAGGAGTCATTTCCTGTGCCCCAAGAAGGGAGCACCCTTGCATCCAGAGGCAATCAGCTTCCTGGACACGGCAAATGAGGGGTGAACTAGAGGACCCCAGAGGAGGAAGATGTTCCGGCTTTAGGGCTCCAGCGTGCCTGGGAGCACAGCTCACTCTGAGCCAGCATCTCCCTGTGCCAACATGCTCCCTGCCTGGCCACGCTGAGGAGAGGTGGCACAAACAATTTTTTTTCTTTATGGGTCACACCCAGCAATGCTCAGGGGTTACTCCTGGCAGTGCTCATGTACTCGGGAATTGTTCCTGGCGGTGCTTGGGGGACCATGTGGGATGCTGCGAATCGAACCTGGGTTGACCACATGCAAGGCAAGCACCCTACCCACTGTGCTCTCGCTCCAGCCCTAAGACCTCCATTCTTGTCCTGCCCCCAGGCTAGCAGCCTTCGTGCCCGTGACTAGGTCCCAGTGAGTAAAACATTAATACAGAAGGTTTAAACTGCAACACAGCTTACTTAGTAAATCTCAGGCGAGGACTTAATGCCCCCATGTGAGATACAACAGTTTTCAAAAATGTTCTTCTACTGAGTACTTTTTGATCATTCTATGAGTCACTTAGTGATAACAAGCAATAAATAACTGTGGGCCTGCCATGGGGGCAGACTTGAGAGATGACTGGGAAAATGGAGACAATGATGAGGGAGGTGACAGTGGTGGTGGGATTGGTGTAGGAATATTGAATGCCTGGAACAAATTATCATGAACAACCTTGCAAACCACAGAGAAGGTACTTACATACAAAGGAAAGTCCATAAAATGTACAACAGATTTATCAAATGAAACTGTGAGCCAGAAAAGTATGGAGGAATAGAGTACAAAAACTCATTGAAACGAACACCTTACCAAGAATGCTTTATCCATCTAGATTATCAGTCAGATTTAAAGTAATGAAACAGCAAGGCAACAGTTTAGAGAATTACCAACCTTGAAACCAATTTTGCAAGAAGCATTAAAAGAGCTTCTCTAATGGGGCATAGAGTAAACTTACCAACACATGGCACTGAGTATAGTACTCACTAGTGATGAATATGGTTACCCTTTTCTAGATTAAGATACATTTACTCCTCACTTGCTAGGGGATTTTGCACATTTTCAATAATGAATCAACATCTTATTTATATTGGTTAAATTAACTTTGCAACCAATCATCACAAATTGACTTTTATTGATTTATTTTCTGATAATTCCTTTTGCCATCATTCTAAGTTTTGTTGGAGCAATTTATATAAAATATTTTTTTTGCTTTTAGGGTCACACCTGGCAATGCACAGGGGTTACTCCTGGCTCTGCACTCAGGAATTACCCCTTGCAGTGCTCAGGGGACCACATAGGATGCTGGGAATCAAAGCAGAGTTGGCTGCACGCAAGGCAAATGCCCTATCCACTGTGCTATTGCTCCAGCCCCTGAAATAAATTTTTATATGTCTTCTAAGGGACTGGGGGTGGAGGAGAACCTGGGGACCTTGATGGAGGGAGGGGGTTATGTGGTGGGATTGGTGTTAAAACAATGTATGCCACAAACAACTCTATTATGAACAACTTTGTTCATAATAGTGAATTTTGTTCATAATATTATGGTGTCTTAATAAATTTTTTAAACCCAAATTCAGAGTGGGGACCAGAGAAAGAGTTCAGGGGTTAAGGAACTTAGTTTGCACATGGCCAATCCTAGTTCTATCCCTGGTATTACATGTGGTCCCCTAAATACCACCAGGAGTGACCCCTAAGCATAAAACCAGGAGTGGCCCAAAACACAACAAAAAATAACTAAATAAAGTTCAGACTGTGATATTAGGCCTAGAATCTATCTAAATCTTCAATTGGATAGCTACATGGCCTGGGATTCATCCACTCCATTTCCTCTGGAAAAGAAAATGGAATCAAGAATGTAATCATGAGAATTAACATAAATGGTGCCGTAATGAAATATTACCTGACTAGAAGCAGTCATAAAATGTTAGTTATTATATTCTATACAGTCTCTCTCTATACACACACTTAGCATATATATACTATATATGTACTCTATATAGCATATATATACACTAATA
This sequence comes from Sorex fumeus, assembly GCF_029834395.1. Classification (NCBI taxonomy): domain Eukaryota; kingdom Metazoa; phylum Chordata; class Mammalia; order Eulipotyphla; family Soricidae; genus Sorex; species Sorex fumeus. The sequence continues at coordinate 24,671,368 of NW_026606155.1, forward strand.
TATATGTATTAGTGTGTGTGTATATATAGCCAATTATGTGCTATGCTGCATATGTATATGAGTGTGTGTGTGTGTGTGTGAATATACACTTAGCATAGTATAGCACACCATTAGATACATCGATCTGGTCAACCCAACCCATTGCATTGAATTGAAAGGAATTGGAATTAAAAATGTTTTTCTAAGTGGAGAATGACTATAGAGCAGGTAAGAATGGAAAGGCCAAGAGAGCAGGGCCGAGATCATGCCGCTCTGAAACGGACAGGCACTTCACAAACAATATGAAAGAACCACAAAAGTCCATCCAGCTCAGAGAACTTCAGGCCTGCTGCTGTCAGGGGAAGCACTTGAAGAGAGACAGTAGATATCAACACATCGGTCCCAAAGAGCTCTGCTACTCAGAGCTTCTAGTGATAGGTGATCTGATAGAAATTAGGGTCTTCTGGGAATTTAGAAATAAGCCAAACTCACTCATAAATTTTTTATTCATTTACACTGTAATGGGGTTGGCTGGGCAAGGCAACCCTTAGCATTGTTAAGAGAACAAAACATTTTCCATTAGTTAAAAAAGAATTCAACAAATGAGCTGCTTGCAAAGCTGTTTGTTATGTTTTTGTTCATTGAAACCAGTTTGTTAGACCCTAGATTGAGCAACACAAGCCCACAAGCTCTTATACTTGGATTCAATGGATGTTTCTTTCTTCCTCAAATGTAAACACCTAAGGCTTGTTTGTGGCCAATGTTGAGAGCCTGGATCACAGACTATGTAAATCAATGCCAGGGCTTAAGGCTCTTTTCGTTAGTAAGTGCACAATCTTCAGAAAGTTAAATATGCACTCCACATATCCATTTTCTCCTCTGAGGAATGGGAATGAGCATTCGCCCCATCACAAACCTGGTAAATGAACAAATTCATACAAAGAACTCAGTCAAGCATCCAATGGGTGACTATTCAATAAACGTCAACAATTATGATCATAATAGCTACTCCATAATTCAGATTTCCAACTACTTTCTTTTTAGATCCTGTTTCTCTCTCTTCTCCCGCTTTTGTTGTTGGTATTGCAATGGAGCAGATTTTGCATAGGGACTTGGTGTGGACTTGTGGAACTAACTCTTCAGGGGTCCACACACTTGGTTGTAAAGCCAGCAAAGTGGGCCACAGTGCTCACTAGGGCTCCCACATTTGGGGCTGGAGAAGTTGTACACGTATGCTTACTATGGGCTACACTCTTCATCCATGTGCCTGGTTGCCATGCCTGATGGGAGGCACATGCTTTAGCTGTGATGCTCACACCATGTCCATTGGTGGTAGCATTCCTGGCTGCAGTACTAGCATGCATTCAGTTCTGGTGTCCTAGAGATTGCACATATGTGGTGTTGGGGCTCTTATAAAAAAGTTCCTGGGAATAGAACTCATGACCTCACACTGGCAAGGCAGGTGCTTCTGCCAAGGAGCCACCCAGCCCCTTGGGCTTCTATTCTTCAGCATTGTCTTCAATTGCTCACTAGTTTTTTGAACCACATCTTTACATGAAAGTTAGAGACAGCACTCTGCTGTTTTTAAGGATTTGAATTTTTAACCAATAAATCTTCTGAATTGTGCTCTGAGGAGATAAAGAATGATATGGGTTGTCATTGAAAAACTGTGTGGGAGATGGGAGAACAGGACCCAAAGGAGAGGGAGGTTGGTATAATTTATACTTATTTGAGAAATCAGTTCTTCTAAATGAAGTTGTTTTCCTACTCTGAGCAAAACATACTTCAGATTTTTTCCCCCAGACTTGAGAAAACTTCCATAGATCAGGTACCAACCAAATCATCCTTGCCCTTGAACTGAATCTGGGAAAGGCATGGGTTATGAGATTATGTATCTAAGACAGAAAGAATAAGTTCCAAAGTTCTCCAGAGAGAGCTTTAAGAATAGGCTGTCCTTTCTATCTGTTCTGAGCTGATATCACTGTTTTAATCTTTGGAGGGCGTCTGTGCTGTGACAGGGACCAGACCTGAACAATAAAGTGAGCACCTCCCCCCCGGGACCCCTTAAGAACAACAGCTCTGTGGGAAGTTTCTGTCCAGACTCTCTGCTATGGCAGGAAGCACACAAGATTGCAGGAGGCCTGGGCTTCCTTGCAGCCTTATAATCAGAAGGCTCTGACTACCCATGGTAAAAGCCACTGTCTGAGACACTCAGTGAGCCAGACAATGTCGCTGCTATCTTCTACTGCCTTCCAGGCTAGAAGGAAAGAGAACAGAAATGCAACTGGGCAAGTATGAGTTCACCACAGATTCAAACAGTGCCCTTGAGTGCAGGATGATACTGAATGGTACATTGGGACTTAATGGGCAGAGAGAAAGGAAGAGCTTCACATAAAATAAAAACTGTAGGGCCAGGAAATAGTACTGCCTAACACATACTTAACCAGGGTTTGGTTCCAACACCAAATAATCCCTCTAAAGCATTGCCAAGTGTAGCCTTGGAGTCTCCTGCATTGCTAAGTTTACTCAAGTATCCCCAGCACTTTAAGACTTAAGCTGTGCCACATTTTGTACTGAAGTTTTTTGTTTGTTTATTTGTTTGTTTTGCTTTTTGGGTCACACCCGGCAATGCTCAGGGGTTATTCCTGGCTCTGCACTCAGGAATTACTCCTGGCGGCGCTCAGGGGACCATATGGGATGCTGGGAATCGAACTAAGGTTAGCTGCGTGTAAGGCAAACGCCCTACCCGCTGTGCTATTGCTCCAGCCCTGTAATGAAGTTTTGACTCAGTTGGCTGAGAATTGCCTTTGGGCCTCCTGGGCACCTCTAGGAAGCCCTAAACAAACAAACAAACAGATAAAGGAATAAACAATCTCTTTTTAAAAAAAAATAGCAAAACAAGCACAAATCCTTGACCAGCCCACAAAGGACCTTAAGTTTTAAAATAAAGTTAGAGACTGAGGTTCCTAATTGGGGGTCACGCCAAAGCTCCACCTCTGGGAGTGGCTGAACTGGTAGCCCTGGAGAAGCCCAGGTATGGCTGCAGAAGGGAGCCCTCCACCTGCAAAGTCCTCTGGAAGCGAAAGTCCTAAAGATATGAGAAATTCAGGACCAGAATAACCTTCACCTCAACTGGCAGCAACCAAGACACACAATTTCGTCAATGCTGAGAGGATGGGATGACAGTCTAAAATAGGAGGACAACCTGGACCAAGAAAACAGTCCTGAGTGCTGTGACCAGTTGTCCTGGGGCATACACAGGGAGTGAGGAGGAAAGAAGAGAAACTCTGGACTACCCTCCCTTTTGCTACAGCGCTTTGCACATTCCTCTCTCCAGGCTGCTGACAGGTTCTCTGTCAAGTCCTCACCCTAGACACAGGGCAAGTTCTCTGTCAAGTCCTCACCCTAGACACAGGGCTCCAAGGCAGCGTCCACTCCATCTCAGCAATGGTCCCAAGACTCCATGCCTCTATCTTCAGCTTCTCTGTCAAGTTTGCAGGAGGCATTTCCAAGGTGTGGGGAAAAGACATGCTGATGTCATGGAACAAGGGATGGCTGAGGGTGAGAGGAAGCAGGTTGGGGGGTGTGGAGAGAACAGTCTTCTCCTACACAGAGTAGAGGCATGAAAATGCTTAGAGAAGTCTCCATGCAAGGACACTCTTCAGAACTAGGAAATACCCCAACAGAGAAGAACCTGAATGTTTCCCAGACTCACACCTGCACTACTGAATCCTGTAATGCTTCATCATCAGTCCTATAAAGTTTCTAAGTAAAGCATAAAGGATAACTGAAAAATTAAGATGATTCTTAATACTTTAATAAATCTATCTCTGCAAGACTCCAAATCCTTATAAGAATACTTTGCTTCCATAGATCTCTTGACATCCATCATGAACAATGGGCTTGCTACCGCAATAGTTTACCAGACATAAAAAATATTTTATCTTTGTGACAACAATTACAATGAACAGAGAATGTCTGTGTCTTATATAGACGTTGGCAATGAATCTCATGCTCCCTGAGATTTGTACTCTTGTATACCAGCTCCCTCATAAAACTGATGACTTTAGATGCATGGATTTTCTAAAATGCTGACAACTTTTTTAATTCTTCAGAGAAGTTGGAGAAATGAATAAATAATTAAAAAGTGGTATTTGTTTGATATATGGAGACATAGAAGCTAAGATTCCTTACATCCCACACCTCAACCAACAATTCCTATGGTTTAAGAAACATAAAACAGAGCTAACTATGCACACATACACAAAGCTATTTGAAGAATAATCATGAGGCTTGGAAAGTTTCTTGTATCAAGATTTCACATCTAGAAACCTTAAGCAACAAAATTGACAGATTTAATTACATGAAAATCACAAATTTTGTAAACAAAACAATGTCATAAACAAAATTAAGAACAACAGTACAGTTGTTGTAGAAAACAATCTGTATTTTCTTCAACGGATTAAAATAGAAATATCACATGATTTAGTAATCTCACTTCTTAGATGTATTCTAAAGAAAATGAAATTACTATCTTGAAAGGTACTTACATACATATTTCCATAGTTATTGTCACCCTTCACAATAACTAAGATATGGAAATAACCTAAGTGTATTGGTAGATGAACTGATAGAGGAAAAAGTGTTATATATACAAAACTTAGTATTATTTAGCCATTAAGAAAAAAAATCTTAAACTCTGTCATCTACTAAGCTACTCCCTAGCTAGGGGGTTTCTTTCTCTTCTACTTTTCAATAAACTTTTAAATTTTGAAATAAAGAAAGGAAGAAAGAAGAATGAAAGAAGAAAGAAAGGAAGGAAGGAAGGAAGGAAGGAAGGAAAGAGAGCACAAGAAAGGATGGAAGGAAGGATGGAAGGAAGGAAGGAAGGAAGGAAGGAAGGAAGGAAGGAAAGAGAGCGCAAGAAAGGATGGATGGAAGGAAGGAAGGAAGGAAGGAAGGAAAGAGAGAGCAAGAAAGGATGGAAGGAAGGAAGGAAGGAAGGAAGGAAGGAAGGAAGGAAGGAAGGAAAGAGAGCAAGAAAGGATGGAAGGAAGGAAGGAAGGAAGGAAGGAAGGAAGGAAGGAAAGAAGGAAGGAAGGTAATCCTTGCTTGAAATTATATGAAATCATGGGTTGAAAGTTGGGCAATTATGTCAAGTGAAATAAGTCAGAAAAACAAAAATATTGGACACATTTGTTTATACGTGGGTCTTAAATCAAACTTATAAAATCAGTGAGTAGAATGACATGACAGGGTTAGGCACGGGGCAAATAGGAAAATGTTGATCAAAGAACATACAATTCTAGTTAAAAAATGGCTGAACTCTAGGGGTGATTGTACTTCAAAATACTATGTTGTCCACTTGAAAGTTTATAAGAGTAAAACTTAAATATTAAATATCTTAAATATTCTTACCACACACGCAAAGATAATTAGTAAAGTGACGGGCTTTAGAGCAGCAATAACTTATAGCCTATATCATCATGTGTACCCCTTATTTTATATAACATCATTAGTATGTCTAATGAATTAACACCAAACATTAGCCAAGCGGCACAAATGCTGTCCGTCTTCGACCATGAGTGTGGAAAGGTCGGACTACAGCTGAATCTTACGAAGACAATGTTTATGAGAAACAGCCTCGTTCCTGATGCCCCAATGGCTCTCAACGGAACAACCATCTCCGAATGCAACAGCTATGTGTACTGAGGTCGAGAAGTCAATATGACAAATGACCTGGCACCCGAGCTGCACAGGAGGAAGAGAACGGCTTGGAACGCCTTCAAGAGCATCGAAGAAATAGCTAAGAGGACGAAGAACCTCCGGCTCCGGGCACATCTCTTTGATTCCTCTGATTCCTACGCCTCAGAGACCTGGGCCCTACGCAAGTAGGATGAGAACGCTATTCGGGTCTCCCAAAGAGGAATTAAAAGAGCTATGCTTGGAGTATCACGTTTCACTCAAATGAGAGAAAGAATACGGAGTTCCGACCTCCGACCTCCGTTGACGATCAAGAATCAGGGATGCTGTCTCGTTTGCCAAGGTGTCAAAAATCAGATGGGCTGGTCACATAATGAGATTTAGAGAAGACTGCTGGACTAGAGCTGTTACTGACTGGATTCCATGGGATGTCAAAAGACCGCGTGGCCGCCCACCTACCAGATGGTCAGACTTCTTCGTCAAGATCATGAACGATCGGTTTGAGACTCTTCGTGTTCCTAGAGCGAACAGACACCATTGGGCTACACTAGCACGCGACAGGGACAAATGGAGACGTTACTGGTGCCCGCTCAAGCAAATGCACGATTAACGGGAAGTCAAGTGATCAAGTGATCAAGTATGTCTAATAAAGTTGGGAACTCCCCTTCCCCCCAATACACACATAGCAAATCAAAGTATAATTCACAAAGCTGCCTTTCATAGGCAGACTTTTTCAGTACCTTCTATATTCAACTCTGAGACTTCATAGAATGTGCATATCTCTCCAGATACAACATGTCTAGGATCCAGATTTATACAGAAAATTTGATTTGTGCATTTCCCAAATTCAGCGTAACATTGAAAACAAAGTAGGTTGGGGGCTGAGGGGAGGAGTTCTCCAGTTACTTTTCAAACTTAACTGAAGAAATGCCAGAATCACACCAGAGGCTTTGAAGAGCACAGAAAGTCAACAAAGAAATGTGACTTGGATGTAAACAGTACCTGGAGAGTTGTGCTGCCACACACATTAAGGGTCTGTTAAAGTTATTGTCTTCATTCCTTTGGTCATCAGGAGATCATATTAGGTAGCTGACAAACTACACAGTTAGTTATAGATATTGACAACTTTCCATGTTTTAGAAAAAAGACAACTGATAGATTGAAGGAGCACCTGATTAACATTTTCACCTTGTGTCTTTTCTAGTAAGTTCCTAATGGTTTAAAAAAAGCTTATTTTTATTCACAACTGGTACTTCATTCTTGAGAAAAAATATATACAATAACTCATTCAAACATGTAAGAGAAAGAACAATCACTTGAGTGTTAATGAAGAATGAAAACAATTTATACAAAAGTGTGAAATTTATCAATAAATAAGAATAACTCTCAATCATACCAACAAATAAAGAAATAAATCAAAACAATGGGCTGGAGCGATAGCACGGTGAGTAAGGCATTTGCCTTGCACGCAGCCAACATGGCCGACCTGAGTTCGATTCCTCTGCCCCTCTCGGAGAGCCCAGCAATTTACCTAGAGTATCTTGCCCACACAGCAAAGACTGGCAAGCTCCTGTGACGTATTCGATATGCCAAACACAGTACCAAGAAGTCTCAAAATGGAGACATTACTGGGCCCGCTCAAGCAAAATTGATGAACTACGGGAGGACAGTGTTGTTGTTGTTATTGTATCAAAACAATAACCTATCTAAAAATGCATCTTATCAACAAAAATTTAAAATTTAGTAACATTAAATTGTTGAGGATTTGTAAAATCAGGCTCTTACATTACTGATGGCTATGTACTTTAAGGCAGTTTTTGAAACAAATTTAGTGTGTATTGAAAATTACAATGAAAATTACAAAACACTAATGCTTTATTTTTAATAACCTATTCTAGAAATACACATAAACATGATATGTGTACATGTATAAGGAAAAATTGAGTTGCTTTATTTATTATTGAAAAAAATTCGAATTTGGACAACTCATTTATGAGCCAAGCAAGAGCCAAATGTATACTGTGGAGGAAGGTAATACTAGTCTATAAATGACATGGGAGAAATGTACTTGATACAGGCAAAGAAATGAAACTAGACTAATACCATCTAAAGAATTACTAGAAATAGACTAAAAACTTGAATATAAGACCTAATCCCTAATAAAATACAAAACTAATAAAATAAAATACAAAACTTCTTGACATTACCTTCATGGGGTATTTGAGGTCTTTATTTAAACTAGCATAGAATTCATTTGTGAGATAAAAACACACATACACACATACTATGAGACGAATTCCCAAGGACAGGAGAAATGAGGACTAGGAGGATTGGTCCATGGTTGGAAGTTTGCCACATAAGTCCCAGAAGCAGTTTTCATGCCTGACCTCCAATATCTCGACAAATTCAACTCTACTTCTGAACTGCATGGCCACATATGTGGCCATTGACAGCTCTTTTCATTAACTATCATACTGTTCACAATTTTACTTCCTCTCCCTGAGTAAAGACAGGTAAAAAAGAAAAAGAGCAATACCTAATACCATACCTCAGAGACTCTATGGAAGAATAGCACTGTAGCATTGTCCTTCCGTTGTTCATTGATTTGCTCAAGCGGGCACCAGTAATGTCTCCATTGTGAGACTTGTTACTGTTTTTGGCATATTGAATATGCCCCAGGGAGCTTGCCAGGCTCTGCTGTGTGGGCGGGATACTCTCAGTATCTTGCCAGGCTCTATAAAAATTCACTTATAGCAAAGCAGAAATACAGTAAACCCAATGGGAAAGATGCATAAAACCCTACCGAGTTCAGTAGGTAAATAACACGGAAGACTCAACTAGCTATGGAAATTTTCAGAGGATGACTTTAGGGACACCATGTTGTGGATGTTTAATGAGCCAAAAAAAAAAGTAATGGCACAAATAGTCAAAAACGCACAAGAATTATAAAAGCTGGAATCTAAAACTGCATGATCAGAAATGACAGAAATGAGGAGTATGATAGATGGTATTAAAAAAAATTCAACATAAGGCAAAACAGCAGAATAACAGAAGCTGAAAAAAATATCAAGGAGCTCCAAAGTGAGATGAGCTCCAAAACCTCCAGAAAACATCAGAAAATAGAAAAATACAAAGTCTGAAAATGAAGTTGGGTCCTTGAATATGCAAGGCCTGTATCCCTGAAGAGTTATCTCCCCAGTTTCTCGAATCATTTCTTTTAGAAAGTAAAAGCACATCATCATGTATATTCATTTTATTTCACATGCTGCTTTCTAATAAATTACTTTTTTAATCTTAAAGAAAGATGTGATACATATGCAAAAAGGAACACCACTCAGCTATATAAAAATGAAATGTTACCATTTGCAGCATGGATGGACCTATAGGAATTATAGAAGTCAAGGAAAGACAAAAACTGTATGATTTTACTCATATATGGAACATAGAGAAATTAACCAAAAATTAAATAAAATACACTTTTAAACCACTTAATCACCTAATTTCCCGTTAATCGTCGATTTGCTCGAGCAGGCGCCAGTAACGTCTCCATTTGTCCCTGTCGCGTGCTAGTGTGGCCCAATGGCGTCTGTTCGCTATAGGAATATGAAGAGCCTCAAACCGATCGTTCATGATCTTGATGAAGAAGTCTGACCATCTGATAGGTGGGCGGCCACGCGATCTTTTGACATCCCGTGGAATTCAGTTGGTAACAGCTCTAGTCCAGCAGTCGTCTTTAAATCTCATTATGTGACCAGCCCATCTGATTTTTGACACCTTGGCAAACAAGACAGCGTCCCTGATTCTTGATCGTTGACGGATGTCGGAACTCCATATTCTTTCTCTCATTTGAGTGAAACATGATATTCCAAGCATAGCTCTTTCAATTCCTCTGCTCTTGGCCAAGTTTGTGTTGACAAGGACACCGACGACTCCGACACCTCTTTTATCGCTTGGTCCAAGGAACAATTCTTCTCCAGTGTCGAAAACGGCATGATGAGATTGGTGCCTTTTTGTCTCGGTCAGACCAATGATGTCTTTCGCGCTTGTACCATCAGGTCCTCGATGGATGCATCTGATGCTAGCGTACGAGCATTGAAAGTACAGACAATCATTTTTGTCTTCCTTCATTGTGGCAGCCTAGTTCGGCCTTGAGATTTTATTGGCCTCTCCTTTCTCATCCTTCTCAGTGCTGCCATGTTGGTGAAGCCTTCAGGGTCAGGTGAATGAGACCAGTTGTAGTTACTGCTTTTGGCATATTGAATACACAGTGGATAGCTTGCCAGGCTCTGCCGTTCGGGCGGAATACTCTCGGTAGCTTGCCAGTCTTTCCAAGAGGGATAGAGGCTTTTGGAGCGACCTCTAATCGCCCTTGTAGGTGTTACCGTATTTACTTTTAAATCAAATGAGAAGAAAGAAGTATGAGGGTGGGTCAGTGAAGGTCAATAGTATTGAAAAGAATGGAACTGATTCTTAATGGTAAGCTTGATGATGTAGTGTATATAATATGTTGGTTTTCAGTTTTATACCTCTGAAACCTACATGATGTAATTATACAAAATTCAGTTAAAACATTTTAGAACATCCAAAATTTATAGCAATAATTTAAATACAGTACTGTGATGTTAAGTGCCATAGTCTTTAGAATGATTAGGGTATACTTATTTGTACCGATACAAAAAGGTATACTAAGTGAAAGAGCAAATTGCAAAAACTTGTTCTGTTTTATACATGTGCTCTCTCTCTATAGGCGAATACGTAAGAGAGGGAATAAAGTGTTGAGACTTCTTACCTCGAGTAGAGAAGGTTTTTAAGGCACAATTGGCAGAGATGAACTCATTGCCATTCTGGTTTCTTTTCCTGCAGGAGAATAATATATTTTCACATTATTGACTAAAAAAAGTCAGATGTCTTGCTTTGCCAAAGATGTGATGGTGGTTACTTTTGTGCAAAGTTTTAGGAGTTAGGGAATCATTTTCCTTGTCTTTTTTCTCTTACTGTAACTCTGACAACATTTAGATAGAGGGTCAATATTTCCAATCACTGATTCTGGAGTAGAAGAAAAGAGGCAGAACTGTAGCCAACTCATGAAAAACATGTGGTATGTATAAAAAAAAAATCTGTGGCTAGATTTAGGCATATTTGTCCTTTTTTTAAAAAATTTTTTTCTTCTTTTTTTGTAGGAGTACTGCTATTTATTCAGCCACTGATTAGCTGATTGAATTGTGCATGAACTCCACCTTACTTTTTTTTTCTTTTTCCATTTTTTATAATTTTATTTATTGAATCACCGTGAGAGCAGTTACAAAGCTTTTGGGTCTAAGTCTCAGTCATACAATGAAACACCCGTACCTTCACCAGTGCCCATTCTCCACCACCAAAAATCCCAGTATACCCCCATCCCACACCCTCCCCCTGCCTGTGGGGCAGATGATTTCTACATTACTCTCTCTCTACTTTGATCACATTCACTATTTCGACACCAGACCCACCATTATTTAAGATTTTACCCCAACACTCAGATCTGCTGAAAAGGCAACAATAGACAATTTGTGTTCTATTGCTGGTTATGAATAACATATGATGTCGTGTGGCTGCAGTAGGGCCATGTGGTTTTGAAGTTCTGAAATGTTAACACTTAAATCTGGAGGGATTTCTGCCAAAAGCCACTGGGTTTCGAGATCTGTTTCTGAGTCTCTGGGATCAAGGCCGTTGAGCAGCTTGATGAGGAGCCAGAGAGACCGTTTGTGGGCGATGAGGTGGGGTCTCGTTAGGGTCGGGAGGACAGGCCCGGCTCCACCTCCCCCCCCATCCCGTGAGACCCAACAAGTTTCATCACTGCGGGCCCAAGCCTGACTGTCCAATGGCCTCTGGAGGATGACAGCCACCAATTCGCCAAGAGGGAGCAGGCGGAGGGACAGCACCCATTCCCCCCTGGGGTGGCCCGGCGACAGTAACCTACTGCGGAGTCCGGACACATTTCTGCCAAAAGCCGCTGGGTTTCGAGATTTGTCTCTGAGTCTCTGGGATCATGGCCGTTAAGCAGCTTGATCAGGAGCCAGAGAGGCCATTTGTGGGCGATGACTTGGGGTCTCGTTGGGGTGGGGAGAACAGGCCCGGCTCCACCCTCATCCCGTGAGGCCCTGTGTGTCTCGTCACTGGGGGCCCAAATGTGACTATCCAGTGGCCTCAGACGGATGGCGGCCACTGGGCCGCCAGGGGAAGTAGGCCAAGGCACGAAACCTATTCCCACCTGGGTTGGCCCAGCACCGGTAGCCTACTGCAGAGACCAGACGCATTTCTACCTAAAGCCACTGGGTTCTGAGATTCGTTTCTGAGTCTCTGGGATCATGTCCATTAAGCAGTTCAATCAGGAATCAAAGAGGCCTTGCCTCCAATTATATAGCTGAGCCAGAGGTGGTTTGTGGGTGTGTTTCCCACATACCTAACTTTTGGCCGTTTACTTTCTTGGTAAACTTTGCCCCAAGTTTTTGGGGTCTGGCCAAAGGCACAGCAGCAATTTGGGGGTATCTGGAAGTCTGAAGGCGCCATGAGGCTGCTGATGCACTCGCCTCACAGATACAGATTGCTGGCGGCACCATACCCCCTTGGGCATATTTGTCCTTGTACTACAGCATTACCTGACCTGAATGATATAAAGAATGACTTCTACACATTTTTATCCTGTGTATTTATTTATTGTCATAGCATTGTTTTGCAATACATACATACTCCATACCACTTATATAATACCTAGTTTGAAAAATTGACAGCTTAATAAAATTACAAATAACTACTTGTCAATGACCTTGTATTATTGACAAATAACAACTGCCAAAGCTGTATCTTAGAATTCAAAGACAGCAGTGAGTTGATCCTGAGGCTATAGCTCTTCCATGCTGTGGAGAGGCAGAGCTGTGCTGTTAAGTCAGTGGACAAGAAATATGGTGGTTAACTGGATATGTGTGAGAGAAATTTTCTTGTTACTATTACTGGGGGCCAGAGGAGGTCAGGATAGTAAAGGTTCTAACCACCTAATCCCAGAACTGAGAGCATCCCAGTAAATTTCCAATTGAGAAATTGCTTGTAAAGATATTGGGGAAACATTGCTCTTCTGTAGAAGGGACTGAATAGCAATTGTTGCTGAGTCACCATTCTCTGACTGCATCAGCCCCTGAAGATGTGTTCTGAACACTAAGGACTTCAGAACCATTGACCCAGGAAACAGAGAAGCTAATCACAGAGACTCATTTCCTAGGGACTGTTGCCCTTTACTCAAATTCCACGCTATAGATCCTTATTCAAGATGAAACACATCTTCTGTGTTGGGCACTGAGAGTCCTGTCCATGACACAGATGTGAGCTTAGTGCCAACGTCACAGTCTGACAGAGGACGCTGATCATGAATGCCTCAAACAGGCAGAGAGAGCAGCCAGAGCAGTGCCGGCTTCTTCCACTACTTAAAAGTATTGATTTTACGGTTGGGGTGGTGCAAAAAAAAATCCATCTAAATGAATGAAAGCAGCATATTCAGATCCTACCAAATCATAACAAACAGGACTTTCTGGTTTCAGATAATGAGGGAAACCTGTTGTAATCCTTTCTTTTTTAAAAAGTAATGCTTTAAATAGCATTTATTTTCTCTAAATGAAAAACAAGATCTGAAACATCACAATCTCATTTGGGTGGTATATATATATATGAATATATATATATATATATATATATGATTCAGTGCTACCTTATAATTATAACTCCCCTGGGGACTAGCTCCAGAAAACATTGTTTTCTTCACTGGCTCATTAATATTGAAACGACCTCAATCTGTCCCTGTGATATTTTCTTTAACTGCACCAAGGGTTAAAGTTTGAATTGAAATAATTTTTGTCGGGGGTATGGTGCTGCCAGCAGGTCAATCTGTACCTGTGAGGCGAGTGCATCAGCAGCCTGATGGTGCCTTCAGACTTCCAGATACCCCCAAATTGCTGCTGTGCCTTTGGCCAGACCCCAAAAACTTGGGGCAAAGTTTACCAAGAAAGTAAACAGCCAAAAGTTAGGTATGTAGGAGACACACCCACATACCACCTCCGGCTCAGCTATATAATTGGAGACATGGCCTCTCTGGTTCCTGATCAAACTGCTTAACAGCCATGATCCCAGAGACTCAGAAACAAATCTCGAAACCCAGCGGCTTTAGGCAGATATGCATCTGGTCCTTGCAGTAAGTTACCACTGCTAGGCCAACCCGGGTGGGAATAGGTTTCGTACCTTGGCCTGTTCCCCCTGGTGGCCCAGTGGCTGCCATCCTTCAGAGGCCACTGGACAGTCAGGTTTGGGCCCCCAGTGACAAGACACGCAGGGCCTCACGTGATGGGGTGGAGCTGGTCCTGTCCTCCCCACCCCAACGAGACCCCAAGTCATCGCCCACAAATGGCCTCTGTGCCTCCTGATCAAGCTGCTTAACGGCCATGATCCCAGAGACTCAGAAACAAATCTCAAAACCCAGTGGCTTTTGGCAGAAATGCGTCTGAACCCCACAGTACATTACTGTCGCCAGGCCACCCCAGGGAGGAAAGGGTGTTGTCACTCCACCTACTCCCTCTTGGCGGGTTGGTGGCCGTCATCCTCCAGAGTCCATTGGACAGTCAGGTTTGGGCCCGCAGTGACGAAACTTGTTGGGCCTCACGGAATGGGGTGGGGGAGCCAGGCCTGTCCTCCCCACCCCAATGAGACCCCAAGTCATCACCCACGAACGGCCTCTCTGGCTCCTGATCAAGCTGCTCAACGGCCATGATCCCAGAAACTCAGGAGCAAATCTCAAAACCCAGTGGCTTTTGGCAGAAATCCCTCCAGATTTAAGTGTTAAAATTTCGGAATTTCAAAATCACATGGCCCTACTGCAGCCACGCAATATCATATGTTATTCATAGCCAGCAATAGAACACAAATTGTCTACTGTTGCCTTTTCAGCCGATCTGAGTGTTGGGGTAAAATCTCAAATAATAATGGTGGGTCTCGTGTCGAAATATTGAACGTGATCAAAGTAGAGAGAGAGTAATGTGGAAATCATCTGCCCCAGAGGTAGGGGGAGGGTTTGGGAAGGAGGTATACTGGGGTTTTTGGTAGCGGAGAATGGGCACTGGTGAAAGTATGGGTATTTCATTGTATGACCGAGACTTAGACCCGAAAGCTTTGTAACTGCTCTCACAGTGATTCAATAAATAAAATTGTAAAAAATGAAAAAAAAAGTAAGGTGGAGTTCATGCCCAATTCAATCAGCTAATCAATGGATGAATAAATAGCAGTACTCCTACAAAAAAATGAATAAATAATTTTTGATCTGCAGTGACTGCCGTTTTCCTGAACATGATTATTTCTCGGTGACACCAGGAGCCCTTGAAGACACTCTTTCTTTAAATTCACTTTAAGGGAAGGGGATTGGGGAGGGGGACTGGGCCACACCCAGTGGTACGCAAGGACTATTCCTGGTTCTGTGCTCAGCAATGACCCATGCTATGACCCATATATGTGGTAACAGGGGGCTTCAATCAGGCTTGACCACATATAAAGCAAGTGTCTTGACCACTGGACTACCTCTATGTCTCCTAAAGTTGCTTCATATTTGCTTTGGGGTGTCCAGGATTGAACTCAGGAGTCCACACATCCAAGGCTCTAGTACTGAGTTACACCCAAGCAGCAGTCTTTTCTTAAGGGATTGGTTGTTTCTTATAATTGGAGTTGGTATATCTTATTTCCAATTCTGAAGAACAAAAATAAAACCTGCACCTATTTGGATAAAAAAACTGAGAGTTGAAAAGTAACTTATTTTAGTTCTGACAGCCTCCAGGCAGGGGTCATCTCCATGTTCTTGGATTGTCCACACCAGTTTTTTAACCTTTTTCCAACTGTGGCCACCCTTCTGACTGGTTCCTACCCGAGGCTCCCCTATCCTACCAGTTGCCCCAACTATTCTTCTTTGACCCAAAGAATATTCTGGGGAGGTTCACAGGGGTCATATGGCCCCAGCTGGGAATACTAGTTTAGACCAAGTTATCTTTTCTGCGAAGAGATGAATAAATATTAGCATCAGAGTGGTAAGAAATGATCTTGAGTTAGAACTTAATCTCAGAGCCCGGCAAGAAATCCACTCTTTCATTTATGTTGTCCCTAGAGTGGAAGGCAGAGGCCTGTTTGATGCCAGCCTAGAAATCTGACTTGGGTTAGCTATGGTTAGCATTCCTCCCGTGTCTGCCTGCACTCCCCGCTCCTGCGAGTGCTGAAAGTAAACATCTTGCTTGCCTGAGGCCTGAGGGTGTGGGCTAAGAAAAGTGCTCACAATAGACCTGCTGTACCGCAAAGAATTCTATAAAAGGTCCATCTTGGTTTTGGAAACACAGTGACTGCAAGTCCCGCCCCTCAAGGCCCGCCTGTGGCAGAAGCTGGGGGACCGGCCACACATATTTGCCATCCTCATCGTGTACTGCATAGAGCAGAACCTTTGGAGATCCAGCTCAGACCTGCTCTTGAGGAAGTTTAGCCTGGACAGCCCAGCTCCCGACCCTAAAACCAGATTCCCACTCAGGGGAGTAAGCTGAGAGCACTAAAAAAGCTTCATCAAATCATCTTAAAAGTTCATAAGCAAAAATAAAATAAACAAGCAAAAAAAAAAAAAAGTTCATAAGCAAGAGTTCTGGATGAGGAAATGACCTTTCCTGGGCTCCATTTTAGAGTTGAGGTTGGGGGTTCAGGGTCTTTACTCTGACGGATCCTCAGGCCTTCAGAGCAGAGCTGGGGGCTTCTCAGCCCCAGAGGAGAGAAGTTCTGGTTGACCTATTGTACAAGAGTCAGATTCTGGTAATGACACAGCTCTCTCATGAGGAAAAAGGCAAAAGATGCATGGAAGACAAGCACATGGTCCCCAGAGGTAAGAGATAGAATGTCAGAGAGAAGCAGCAGCATGAGAACTTTCCTGGGGTCTCAATCTAACAATTGTGCTCTGAGATGGCTCCTGTGGAAGACAAGAGGAAGGTCTGGAGGGACAGACCAAAGTTCCAGAAGAGCCAAAAGAAAGTGGGAACCTCAGTCCTATATGCAGAAGCAACTAAATTTGACATGTGAGCTTGGATACCCTTGCTTCAGGTGAGGTCCCAAGGCCTTCAGACCTACAGAATCTTGTGACAACCTTGCGTTGTTGTAAGCCCTGACACCATTGTGATTTGCTGCACATGCATCAAAACCCTGTTTCCTTTCTACATAGATCATTCACATCTCCAAACCCTCAGTCTTATTAAAAAAAAATAGCTTCTGTTTAGTTATTGATTACATTTTCTTGTTCATTAATACATGGCCTCTGAGTGTGTGTGCGTGTGTGTGTGTGTGTGTGTGTGTGTTTGTGTGTGTGTGTGTGTAAGTACTATTTCCTTTTAGGGATTGACAAAGAAATTCAAATCCGGGGCACACACATTATTATTGTAATTCAGAAAGTGAAATGATCTCCCAGTCCTCTACAAAGTATCTCCCCAGCATGACTAGGTGAAGGCACTGTTTCCCTCCTGCCTGACCAGAGCTCAGGGTTTCCAAAGCCTAATATTATGCTTTTCACATAACAGCAAGACACCAGCCCGAGTCTCCTGCTGCTAGGCTTTCAAACACAGCAGCAGTAGACATTTTTTCTCAACTTGATAAAAGTCACTTCAGTTGTCTCCTGATTTCAGCAATTTCCTGTCTCTAAAAAGGCAAGTCAGGAGATGGCTCTGGAGGGATCTAAGTGCATTAGCAAAGATCCGCCCACCCTGGTCAGCCCATGGAGACGCGGGGGCAGGGAAGTGGAGAAGCAGCTCCAGTAGTTGGGGTTCACAGGAGCATTGCCTTGAATTAAATGTGCTCAAAGGAGGAAATGGGAAGGACACAGAGCAGATTCCTTCCAGGTTGGTACCATGGCAACAGGACTTGGGGCGCAGAGCAAGTCCCTCCCCGTGTTTCCTTTTCTAATTGGCAGAAATGTTTGTAGCTGCGTGTTCATTTGAGAGAACTGCTAGCTGTGCTCAAAAGCCATCCAAAGGCTGTAGCTGTGGCTCAGTGGCACAGTACTTGCTTGGTATTGGAGGATCTGGGTATGTCCCCAGCATCATACATCCACACTCACATGCTCACATGTGCACATGCATGTATACATGTACACACAAAATCTTGATCTGGTTTAGTTAGGGAATTTTTACTTGGGTAACTAATTGAATGAAAGTCACACTGCTCCCCTTTGCCTATCTCACATGGGTTTTTTTCTGAGACATCAAATTCCCAGGACCCCTCATCTCTCCACCCCAACTTGGAGGGGCCTCACTGAACTGGCTAGTCAGACTTGGGCAGGGGAGTTCTTTCTCACAGATAACCCTCTGGTCTGGAAGATGGGACACTGTTTGCCCAGACTAGGGAACATGGGTCTCTTGCAAAATAGAATTATGAGGTGTGGTGATAGCAGATGAGGGTTGTCTGGGCGTTGCAACAGACAGACTGCCACTGTCCTCTAGTATTGCCTGTTCTTTGTCATGGACAAGGGCTAGGAATAGGAGCCTGGAGCAGCATTGGGGTGCAGCAGGGTTCCACCCCACTCTAGAGTCAGGATGCAGATAAGGAGCACAGTTCCTCACTGCCCCTTTTCAGTTTTTCTTAGAGTGTGGCAGAAAATTCTGTGTCTTGGTTGTGATGTTCTCTCCTGATGTTCTCCTGGGTTGTGAGTCCTGCCTTCCTGCAATACACAGAAAACCTGTAGGCTAGATGAAAACTTGATGTCACGGGCCAAGCCTACTTTCTGTGGGGATCTGGGTACAGCAAGAAGAGGATCTGGGGCAGCCCAGTGCTCCGAACTTTGTGGGAAACTCAAGTTATTATTGCTTTTCATGTCTCACACAACTACCCCTCCCTACTCACAACCATCAGTTCTGCCACCTGGCATGGCCTTTCTGTACCCACCTCTTGGGGGCTCCTCTGTGTGTTGGGGGTACTATGGCCCTTGCTTTCTGGATGAGATAGCAAGAGGGTTCTTGTCATAAGTAGCTTCTGTGCTATGGTCCAAACAAGACAAAACCAATCTTCATTGCTTAAAATCCAGGTGTGGGTAGTGACCCTATATGGGGGTCATAGAACTTTTAGCAAATTTAAAGGTTTAACTTATTATTTATCAACAGGAAATTTTTGGCTTATCCACCATTTATATGCCTAGGGTCATGTTAAAAATTCACAGTGTTCAGGGGTCATGAGTGGAAAGTTTAAACAGCCCCCTCCATGAGTCTGGGTAAGACACTATTTCAGCACAGGGTTAAGAGATTATTGTTGGGGAAAGAGGTTACTTTCCTTAAATTGGACCTTTATTTGATAATAGGCAATTGGGGCTAGCTAAATAATACAGGAATGAAGGCTTGCCTTGCATGTGGCGTACCCTGGTTCCACTCCCTAGCACTGCACATGGTCTCTTGAACACCACCAGGAGTGATCCGTGAGCACAGAGCCGGGAGAAGACCTGTGCATAACCGGGTTTGGCCCAAAATCAAAAAAGATAAAATAAAAATTGAGAACAGGCTGTTGTCAGTTGGGTGTGCTATGGCTTAAAGAAGTGTTCATTATTTCTGTCCTCTTTTTAATGCTAAGGTCCATTTGAAAGTCCTCTAAAACAGCAAATAAACTTTATAATACATCCTAGTGGTCTCTTAAGCTAGTTTCATGATAGTTGAATTACTAACATATTACCTGTGATATTTTATATGGGCTGGAGTGATAGCAGAGTGGTAGGGCATTTGCCTTGCACACAGCCAACGTGGCCGACCCAAGTTCGATTCCTCCGCTCCTCTCGGAGAGCCCGGCAAGCTGCCGAGAGTATCTCACCCACATGGCAGAGCCTGGCAAGTCACCCGTGATGTATTCGATATGCCAAACACAGTAACAACAAAATCTCCAATGGAGCCGTTACTGGGCCCGCTCGAGCAAATCGATGAACAACGGGAGGGCCTTTACTTTACTTTACTATTTTATATAACACTTAACATACAACATTTTCCATATGAGATAATGATCATGATTATATGATTTATTTATATATTGAACTTATATTTGTTAAATATTTACTAATGAGCCAAGAATTGTAAAGATATTTAACTCTTCTCTTGCAAGAGTTTATACTCTTTACAAATTTAACTCTTCTCTTCCAAGAGTTTATACTTTGCCAGATGAAATAAATGCACCACCAAAAAATAGCTAAATATACTTTGATATAAAAATCTGTTTCTTTGAAAAGACAGTGTAGGCTAAGTTCACCTAACTCCTAGCTTCGGGGGTTTAGCTGAAATTAGCTAAGGTTTGGCTCAGGTATGTGTTATCAAAGGGGCTACTGAGAAGCTCTGAATACAGGAAAGATTCTAGAGGTTGGGGAGAGAGCAGCTGGGTTGAAAGGAAGCCTTTTGCCTCGAAATGAAGTAGGAATCTTTTGGCTGTTCTGAAAGAAGTTGTGTGAATGAAACCCAGTGAAGAAAATGACTGGAGCATTCTTGGTCTTTTGGCTTTGAATAAGAACTAGATGTAAGTGAAACAGAAGAAGGGGGTTAGATTATCAATGGTGCATTAATCCTTTCAAGACACTGCTGGTTGGTTGGTTAACAGACTGTGCCGGCGAATCTATCAAAGAGTATTTCAGTACTAAATCAGAACAGAGAGCCAGGGGAGGGGGGCATGTGTGGGCATGAACAGGCCAGCAGAGTCCCTCAGTGTAAGCTGCTGGATGGCATGGATACCAGGTCCAAAAAGATCTGAGAAGGGCCCTGCTGGGCCTGTCTTTAGGTCAGTCACCCTTGAGCCAATCAATGAGAGCTGAGAGATTAAGCGGTACCACATTTAGGTGATGCCCCTGCACTAGCCATGTCTGTGAGGACGGTGTCCTAAGTAGGAGGGAGTTAGACAAATATAAATATGTGTCTAGAATGCCTTACTTGATTCTTCTTTTCTTTCTTCTTTCCCTCCTCCTTCTCTTTCTTCCTTCCTTCCTTCCTTCCTTCCTTCCTTCCTTCCTTCTTTCCTTCTTTTCTTTATTTTCTTCTCCTCCTCCTCCTTCTTCTTCTTTTTTTTTCTTTTTTTATTAGTGAAAAACCATGAGGTACAGTTATAGGCTTACAAATTTTGTGCTTGGGTTTCAGTTATACAATGATCAAGTGCCCATCCCTCCACCAGTGCCCGTCATCCTTATTCTTCTTGCAGTGCTGGATATTAAACCTAGTACCTGCCTGGTACTCTCCTAGGCCCAGGCTACCCACTCCTGGGCCTGTGCTCTCCACTTTATCACCTGCTCAGAGGCTTCACTTACAGGTGCCTCCTGGCCTCTTTCTGGGCTATTTGTTCCACTTCAGCCCCTTCCCACTTCATGAACCAAGCTTGGTGACCCCTCACCAAGGCTTCCAACAACATCAAGCTGGGTCCAAGGCACTGCAGAGCTTTAGTGGACAAGTGATGCAGTTCAGGAGACTCAGTGCTCTGAGGACTCTTCCTTGAGAAGCAGCCAGCACCAATGCCTGGGAAAACTGTTTGCCCACAGTGGTGCATCTGAGCAGTTCTGCATTCCCCCGCCCCCCCCCCCCAGGTTCTTCATCTCCCCGTACTTTCGGCACAGGGCATGTGAACTGTCTGGATTGGAAAGATGAGGTGGTATAAGAGAACAGAAGCTAAAACTTGATAGCCACCCCAAGGTGGAATAGCTCAATTGAACCAAACCGAACCATGGAGCTTGCTGCAGGGCTCTGGGTCATTTCTGAATAAGTTGGGAGACTGTGTACAGATTCCCAATCACACAGCAACCATGTGGCCCTCCTAAGCCTTTGAATCACCTGATGTGACTCTTGAGCCATCTCCATGGTTGTTTGTCATCTTCCTTGCCAGGGAACTATGGGCTACAAGAAGCCAGGGGTGACACTAACAGTAGATCTGCAATGAGAACCCCCCTTTCCCCTTTCTCAACACTGAGCCCCCTCTTGGGGCACGAATAGGAAACTTTCCTCTCTATGGTTTGCAGGACTCCCACTAATGACTTTTGGCTGGGTAGGATGTTGTGTGTGTGTGTGTGGGGGGGGGGAGCTGGAGAATCAGAACAGGCTTCTCTTATTCCCCCTGGAGAAAGATATGACTTGAAGATTCAGATCTTTTAGCTCTGGAATATGACAGAGGACATTGATCTTCATGATCCTAGTCACTAGGCCTGTTAAAAGCATTTTTTATTATAATTTGGTGGAGGGGGGAAGGGTGGAGAATTTGGGCTACACCTGAAAATGTTCAGGGGTTACTTCTAACTCTGCACTCAGGGATTACATTTGGTGGTGCTCAGGGGACCATATAGGGCACCAGGGATCAAACCCAGATTGGCTGCATGAAAGCCAAGTGCCCTACCTACAGTACTGTCTGTCTGGTATTTTTTAAAAGTTGTTACAAGCCTTCCAGAGTTGTCTGAGAGTAGACAGCCAACTGCCAGGTTTGGAAGAAGGCAGCATGACCCAGTAAGAAGAACTTGGTTTCTTAAGACAGGTCAATTGGGCTAGATACTAGTTGAATCCTTTCTTGGTATGACAGACAATTTCTATAACCTCTTAAAATATTAGTACACTTTAATTTCCTTCTAGGTGTAAATGGCTTGAAGGTGGGTATATTGCTAGACTCTTTCTGATGTGGAAAATTGTGACTGCAACCCTAAGCTTACTGCTTCGTAATCCAGAAATCAGAGAAAGACAGGTGCTTTGTGAACAAGAGAGGGTAGAGGCGGGACAGTTGGGCTGAGAGGGAGAAGCACAGGGTCACCCCATTGGGCAGCAATATTCTTGATGTTCTAGCTTTGTCTTGCATACCCAGGAATTCACAATAGCAAGTCTGAGCACTCAGGAAATATCTCTTAGACCGAAATGATTCCTAGTTGGATCCTGGTCAAGGAATTGTTCCATGCAGGGAAGGCAGGCAGGAAAGAAAGGGAAGGCCAGAGAGAGGCTGCTCTAGAAACAGAGCTGAAGATTCTCGTCACCTCTTGCCCTGCATGTCTTTGGAGCCTTATGATGGAATCACCTCCAATTTGCTTTGCCAGCTGGGAAGCTTTTGTCATGGTCTCTTGCAAGGTCCGGGGAAAATACTGAGTTCTATCCCTGTCTGGAGGGGAAGGTTCTGGTTCAGCTCCTTTCTACCCTTCTCTGCTAAGATGGGGCCCTCTGTTGCCCTTCTGAGATGCTACCTCCCCAATCAAGCAACCCCCAGCCTGTGGGGTGCAGCCTTGGGGGTAAGTACTCAAGGTAGAGAAGGACCAAGAGAACCTGGTTATCTACCTTCACAAAAAACACATCCACATTCACTTTGGAGGAGAGAAACGCCTAATGTTCATCAAATGTGGAGGCTAGGCTCTGGAGCCTTCTGCCTTGAAGTCGGTGGGCACCCATGGGAGAATCCTGTGAGGTAGAGGGGAGAGACCAGTAACTTTGTCCCCAACTGCCTGTGCTGCCCCGTGACTAGCTGGGAAGGCTAGGATTGGTAAAGTCTGCAGATGAACCTCTGCGCGGCATGGGCGAGAGCCCTGCCAGACTCACCAGGTGGCTGTCAAGATGCAACTGATGTTGGCTTGGTTTTCTCAGATCAAGAGTTGATCCTCAACACCTGATCACTCAGGGAGCCATGGACTCGGGCTGGAGCGAGGAATTGCTCTTTGCAGAAAAGTCATCAGGCCAGGGTTTCCAGATACTTTGTCCCGTCTTGCAGAAAAGAATTTCAGGAGTAGACAGGCAGTGAAGTAAAAGCAGATTTTATTTGGGGGGGGAGGGAAGAGAGAGAATGAGAGAGAGAGAGAGAGAGTACTCAGTGGAGAACATGGGTTTCTCCAGAGAAGGAGAGAGCTCCGGTAAGCATCTCAGAAGGAGAGATGGGGGCAATACATGTGCACAAGTAGCACATGGGTTCGGGCAGCATATGCACATCCTTCCTTTGTTCAAGGTAGCTTTTATAGGATTCTTCCAACCTGCCCCCACACGGATCTTCTATTTAGGTAAAAGTCCATTGTAAGGGTAGTTGCCAAGGGAGTAGAGTTGGGAGTGGTCCATGGTCTTCTTTGAAATTCCTTCCCTGGTCTTTTTTACTGCTGGAGCTTCTCTTGAGGGGGACCCAGCCTACTCTGGGACTCTTGGTACCAGGTGAAGTCTTATCAGGCCTTAGTTCTGGTTTCTGCAAAGGGGGCTTTTTGCAGCCTTAGAGCTATTGGTTTTGTTATTTGCCAGGAATTCCATTGCCATGGGATTCCTACCTTATCTACCTGCTGCCTACATCAGCCTTACATAGAAGGGTGGTGACTGGAAGATGTGAATTACTGCACAGCTACAAAGGCTCAACAGTTGCCAGTGTGAAAAGAAGCCAAGTACCAGAGCCAGAGCTGGGACAGGGAGCTTCCTCTCACTCTGTAGCATGCCCAGCATCCAATGGCCCCATGAACCTCTTTCGAGTTTAGAGTTTCTCCTGCCAATCAAATGAGATTTCCTGACCTCACTACAGTCAAGATAACCCTTCCCCCTCATTGTGCTCCCAATCACAACGCCCAGCTATTTTCTTTTAATTTTAATTTTACTCTCTCTAATGTGAATTTATTTTCTATATCTTTGTTAATCAGAACTACTTAACTGTTGACTCGGTGGCTCTTGTAAGTTATATGAAGACAGGAGTTGGTGTGAAACAAGTAAATAGCTATTCGTGTCCAACCATTCTTTTTAACATAGGGCTTCAATTTATGTCAATTAACCCACATTCTATCCCTCTCGGAAAGACTGGCAAGCTACCGAGAGTATTCCGCCCGTATGGAAGAGCCTGGCAAGCTATCCGCTGTGTATTCTATATGCCAAAACCAGTAACTACAACTGGTCTCATTCACCTGACCCTGAAGGCTTCACCGACATGGCAGCACTGAGAAGGATGAGAAAGGAGAGGCCGACAAAATCTCAAGGCCGACCTAGGCTGCCACAGCGAAGGAAGACAAAAAATGATCATCTGTACTTTCAATGCACGTACGCTAGCATCAGATGCATCCATCTAGGACCTGATGGTACAAGCGCGAATGATCAAGTACGACATCATTGGTCTGACCAAGACAAGAAGGCACGAATCTCACCATGCCGTTTTCGACACTGGAGAAGAATTGTTCCTCGGAACATGCGATAAAAGAGGTGTTGGAGGCGTCGGTGTCCTTGTCAACACAAACTTGGCCAAGAGCATTGATTCATTCGAATGCCTAACAACCCTAATCGGACGTTTACATTTGAATAGATGTGGCTCACTGCCTGCAGTTTCTATCTTCGTTGTCTACGCACCAACATCTCATTATGATGAAAGAGAAATCGAGAAGTTCTACATGGAGCTAGAGAAGTTCTATAAAGAAGACCACACCTTCTACAAGATCACTGTGGGTGATTTTAATGCCAAGATAGGACCGAGAAGATCAGCTGAAGAACTTCACATCGGGACCCATGGCCTAGAATGGAACGAACAGGGTGAGAGACTGTCTGAGTTCATCATGTCGACCAAGACCATTCATGGTAACTCACAGTTCCAGAAGGCAGAATCTAAACAATGGACATGGGAGTCTCCCGGTGGATGATTCCACAACGAAGTAGACCACATCATATTCAATTGAAGGTTTTGCCTGACTGATGTCGCTGTTGTCCCAAAATTTCGAACAGGATCGGACCACCGTCTCCTTCGTGCAAAATTCTACTTCACAGAGCAGGGAGAAAGGGCTGCAAAGTTCAAAAAGAGAACTCCCAGAATGACCACCAACTGGGAACTCTTTGGTACTATTGCAGCAACATGGGAAGATGCCATTGTTGACAACATTGACGAGGAATACGATTGACTGGTTCAGCACCTCCATGAATGTGCGAGGAACGCCAAGAGAGAGATAGCCACAAAAAATCGCCTATCTTCGAAAACTCTTGAGCTAATTTGCCAGCGTGGTTTGGCGCATGCCTCAGGCAACCGCAAGCTAACATCCGAGCTCGCAAAGCAGTGCAGAGATGCGATCAAGGAAGACCTCAAAGAGAGAAGAGCAGAAGTGCTGGTAGATGCAGCAGAAGCCGGGAAAAGTATTCGTAAAGCCCGCCTGTCCTTCGCCAACTACAAGACCAAGATGACTGCCCTCCGACGTCCTGATGGATCCATCACATCCTCCAGAATGGCAATGGAGAAGATTATCCATGACTTCTACTCAAATCTCTTCGATAGCCATGTCCACTTGCCGACATACCAAATTCCACAGGATGGATATGTCGTTCCCAACGTTCTCCCTTCTGAAATCCGACACGCCATTTCGTCGGTAAAGAAACAAATAGCACCCGGCCCAGACAAGGTCAGACCTGAACACCTGAAGAACCTGCCGTCAGTACTCATTAATACACTGGCTCAGCTCTTCACTCGCTACCTGTCTGAATGCAAGGTTCCGTCCCAATGGAAAACCAGCAGGACCGTACTACTGTTCAAGAAGGGAGACATCCATGACATTGGCAACTATCGCCTGATCTGCCTATTGTCTGTCATCTACAAGTTGTTCACTCGAGTCATCCTAAATAGGATTGGCAGAACACTAGATGAAGGACAACCATGCGAGCAAGCAGGGTTCTGCAAAGGATTCAGCACCATCGACCATATCCACACGATAACCAAGCTCATTGAGGTTTCTCGGGAGTTCAAGATGCCACTCTGTTTAACGTTCATTGATTTAAAGAAGGCCTTTGATTCTGTTGAGATGGAAGCAGTCATTGAAGCCCTGGCCAATCAGGGCATTCAAGCCCAATACATCAGGATCCTCCGTGAGCTGTATTGCGGATTCACTACCAGGATCTCACCATTCTACAAAGAAGTAATCATTGATGTCAAGAGAGGGGTTTGGCAGGGTGATACCTTTTCACCGAAACTCTTCAGTGCCACCCTCGAGAACATCATGCGACGACTGGAATGGGAAGGAATGGGAGTGAAGATAGATGGTCGGCAACTACACCATCTCCACTTTGCTGATGACATTGTTTTAATAACACCAAACATCAGCCAAGCGGCACAAATGCTGGCCGACCTTGACCGTGAGTGTGGAAAGGTAGGACTACAGCTGAATCTTACGAAGACAATGTTTATGAGAAGCAGCCTTGTTCCTGACGCCCCATTCACTCTCAATGGAACGACCATCTCCGAATGCAACAGCTATGTGTACCTAGGTCGAGAGGTCAACATGACAAATGACCTGGCACCCAAGCTGCGCAGGAGGAAGAGAGCAGCTTGGAATGCCTTCAAGAACGTCGAAGAAATAGCTAAGAGGACGAAGAACCTCCGGCTCCGGGCACATCTCTTTGATTCCACTGTTCTTCCTGCATTAACATATGCCTCAGAGACCTGGGCCCTACGCAAACAAGATGAGAACGCTATTCAGGTCTCCCAAAGAAGAAAAGAAAGAGCTATGCTTGGAATATCACGTTTCACTCAAATGAGAGAACGAATCCAGAGTTCTGACATCCGTCGATGATCAAGGATCAGGGACGCTGTCTCATTTGCCAAGGTGTCGAAAATCAGATGGGCTGGTCACGTAATGAGATTTAAAGACGAACGTTGGATTCCACGGGATGTCAAAAGACCGCGTGGCTGTCCACCTACCAGATGGTCAGACTTCTTCGTCAAGATCATGAACGATTGGTTTGAGGCCCTTCATGTTCCCGGAGCTAACAGATGCCATTGGGCTACACTAGCACGCAACAGGGACAAATGGAGACGTTACTGGCGCCCGCTCGAGCAAATCGACGACTAACGGGAAGTTAAGTGATTAATTTAAGTGAACCCACATTCGAGTGTGACCCACTGGTGGCACATGCTAGCATCGCATGTTAAGAAAAACTACCCTCAGTCCACCAGGCACTGAATTAATCTCTAAGAAGGCAGCAGGGAACATCTCCAAAGAGAGTCCTGCTCTCTGGAAACTTCCCTTCAACTATGGAAAATGGACAATCGTGACAAAAAGCAACATCAATGAGAAACTAAAGCAAGACTCTTGCAACTTACAATTTGGGGGGTGCTTTTCATACAGAATTTGATGTTTCAGGGGCTTCCGAGATGGTAAAAGGGCTGTTGCCTTGGCAATACTGCATCCCCAAGAACTGGCCAAGTTCCAGATGCACAGCGAGTGCTCTGTGAAGAAGTACAGGAAAATAAGTAAGGAGTGGTCTGTGTTAGTGGAGTAAACTTTCATGCCGGACTATATTGTAGGCTTTATCTCTCCTTTTCTATACACTTTGGTCCTTGGAAGTTAGGTAGAGCCTGGGACTACGTGCCCAGTGAGCTGTCAGGGGAAGGTCTGGCTTTCCAGCTGTTTCCTCCTCAGAGCCAAAGTCGATTTTGTAAAACAGAACTGACTCTGACTGGATATGAAACATTTGCAATAGAAGGAAGCCTTTGTTATTGTAAATCTCTGAGAAGTTGGGGCTGTCTGTCCCTAGGGCAGAGCCCACTCTATTCTGAATAAGCCTGTAGTTCTCTGAAGGTTGGACCTTGGGGCCATTTCCTGGGCTCCACATCCAGGTCCACAAATTATTGTGTTGGGGCAAGGGGCAAAGTATATAGTTGAAAACTCTCCAAATAAAGACACCCTATCTAATGGCAGAAAATATTTACCTAACAGGCAGAGGACAAAAGATTACTCTCCAAGATACAGAAAGCATTCACACAGCTCAACAAGGAATAAACCAACAACCCCAACAACAACAAAAGAAACAAACAAGAGGAAGAGCTCAACAGACACTTCCTAAAAGCACACATGAAGATATAAAAAGGCAAAAGAACAATCATTGATTGTCAGGAAAATGTAAATCAAAAAGACAATCCATCTCACCTCAGTCCAGTGAGAATGGCTCACTTCAAATAAGGATAAAAGCTATGGTGTGTGATGAAAACGGACTCTCATTCATTGCTTGGTGGCACTGCTGTCTGGTTCAGCCCTTATGAAAAAGTGTGGAGACTCCTCCAAAAATTAAGAATACAACTTCCCTATGACCCATTCATTCCCCTCCCGGGCACCTCTGCTAAGAACAGAAACCCACAGGGAACTTGCACACCAATGTTCACTGCAACCACGGTTCATAATAACCAAGCAAAACAACAAATAATGCAGTTTGCTGGAACCCAGATGGAATTGGAAGGCATCATGCTAAGTGAACGGAAGAAAAAGACAAAGAATGATTTTGCTCATCTGTAAAGCCCACAGAAACAAGATAAGAGATTAGACTGTCCCCAAAGGAAGCAGACTGAGGTATGGATAATAGTATTAATAGTATTGAGAGCTGAGGCTGCAAGGGGTGGCAGGCAGGAGGTAGAGAAGTAACATGGAGGGTAACTGAATGTCTGGTGGAGGGGGTGGTAAAGCAGCATTGCAAGGATAAAATAACAATATGGAAACAGTTGTAAACCACATTACCTCAATTTGAAAAAATGAAAGTGTGATGTACACTGATTTGATTAATCCGCCTCTCAGCCCCTCTTGCTCTGCTGGAATGTCTCCGCTCTCGGGAGTGGGCCGCAAAGGTGGGGCTGTTGACTCCCAGTGGTGGGCCTCCTTTTACCCCATGGCACTGTTTGTGGTAGGTGAGGTAATGCTGTCTTTTCCACAGAGGAAAAAACACACCATCTTTTCCATGGGATGCAAACAATCTGGAAGAAGAACATGGTTTTAGGAAAAGGCAGGTGCTCCAGTTAGAACAACTTGAGGTCTTTGCCTACCCAAATCCCCCAGTGCTATTCACACAAAAAGAGAGGTCTTGGCAGCTGTGCTTTGTGGACAAAGGACAGGGACGTCCCCTCCAGCTCACCTGCATGCTGTGTGGACAGAGAACTAGACGGTCACCGCCAACCTCCAGTTCCATTCACTTACAGAAATCGCACCCCTGGAGGGCTTCTCCCCTCACCTCAGAGTTTATCACTTGGTACACATCCAGTGGAGCCTGAGAATGGACATTTTGTTGGGGGTCCTGACTAGCCAAGACTTACTCCCAGCTCTGTGCTCAGGGGTTACTGCTGGTGGTGTTGCAGAGAATCATGTGTGATGCCAGATATGGGACAGGGGTCAGTCCTGTGCAAGGCAAGTGCCTTATCTGCTCCTGCTGTTTCCCAATAGTTGAAACACCGTCTCCCCGGGGCCAGCTGGAGGGATGGGAGAGAGGGTAGAAGCCTCAGATGCAATCAGGTGAACTTTCTCTTTAACTTAAAAAAACATTTGTTTCCAAGAGGTTGAGTGGTCCCCCTCATTTTTTTTTCTAAAAGGGGGTTGTAGGCCAAATAGGTTTGGAAACCTGCATCTTCCACTACCCCTCATCTCTAAAGGCAAGGCGAGGCACTGGGAGCTCCACCCAGGAGCCTGCTCCAGCCCTAAAAGGCACAGGAGGAACTCCAGTTTCCAGATGGGGGAAAGGGATGAAGGCTAGGCTAGTCTCAGAGGCAAGAGTACCCAGTCGGAGGGCATTGTCCAAAGAGGTGCAAACACCTGTGATAAGGGAAAGCCCTCCAATGGGAAGCAGCAAGAACTTGGGTCTAGTAGGGATGTAAGGTGGTCGTGGAATTGGAAGCTGACCACTAAGCAGTGAAAGAAGTGTGGCAGGTGGCGGGGCGAGGGGATGGGGGGCGGAAGCTGGACATGCCCTGGGACCCAGGAGGCTCACAGCAGCCACCATAGGCAGCTGCACAGACTCCGTTGTTCTCCAGAGCAGAGACCCACTGGTTTCTGGGCTGGGGGAGCCCACAGCCTGCATATCTGTACACGGTTCGAGCTGGGGCGAGCACCACACGCCCACCAGGCAATGCAGAGCGCTCTGGCGTTTCGTGCTAACAAACCCACTGTCCCCAAGGACTGTTGGGTGCCAAGGGTGAGTGTGGGTGGCCATGACTCACGATGCCGCGTGGGGAAGCAGATGCTGCCACTGCCACCCACGCTGCCACGGAAACAGGCTCAATCCGCCCCACATTCCTGCAGGGGACAGAGCGCCAGCAGCCTGCAGCCGGGAGTGGGGCTGTGCTGGTTCTGCTCGGGTTTGCTTGGGGAAGGCCTGTGCATGCCTCTGAAGCCCAAGAGGGGACAGCAGCCACAGAAGCTGGTGTGGTGACAGGATCCTGCATCGAGGAGCAGCAGGAAGACTGTGTGGGTTCGAGTAGAGGGGCTGGAGAGTAGGTAGGGGGAGGTGTGTGTGTGTGTGTGTGTGTGTGTGTGTGTGTGTGTGTGTGTGGGTCATGTCACAAGGCATCAAACTGGTGGGGTCCTACCTGTAATCAGTAGCATCTTTGAGTCTGCTGGTGGGACAGGGTATGAGGGGGATGCTCTTCCCACACTGCTATTTGGAACTGCCTAGTTGAAGCATCCTTTCTCTCAGCTGGACAGAAAACACCCTGGAGAAGGGTAAACTAAGGGACAGGGGCAACGGTTCAGTAGGGAAGGTGCTGGCCTTGCATGAAGCCCAGTTTTAAGCTCAGCACCTTATAATGTCCTCCCATCCCCCACCCCCTGCACTCAGGAGTAGTTCCTGCATGCAGAGCCAAGAGAAACCCCTGAGAACTGCTGAATGTGGCTCCAAAAGCAATAAAGAGTAAACTGAGGCCAGAGGATAAAGTGTCCTAAGCAGAGTCCCACAGCCTTCAAGGGGGCAGATTAGGGCAGGGAGCCAGATCCCCCACTATTTCCCACTGGAGTCAGCGTGCCCAGGACCCCATTTCCTGGGCCTTGGGGAAATTGCTTTGCTTGACTCTGCCCTTCCCTAGAACAGCAGGGAGAGGCGGGCCAGTCCCCTCCGAACTTCACCTACTTCTAAGCCAGGCAAATGAGGTTCTAGCACCCCGACCACCCAGAAAGGGGAAACCCCAGAATTTCCAGGCTTGCCCAATGTCCTCTCATTACAGGGCATGAAAGAGCCCGTGGGGGGTCTCTGGGGTTCTCAGAGGCGAGAGGTAAAGGTTCGAACTCTCCAGTTCCACCAGGGCCAGGTTCCCGGAGTCTCTGAGTGGCCAGTTCAGTGAGGTCCTCCCAGTTGTGGGTACATCACTAGGTTCATGGCCCCCCCAGGCTGATCAGAGTCTTTTAGCCAATTCCCCTACCCCCATGCGTGTTCCCTGTGGCTGAGCAGCTGGGAGGGATTTTCCCTCCGCCCCACAGTGGGGAAAGGCCACAGGGCAGGTCTGAGCTCTCCTTCCTCCTCCTATCTCTAGTTTAAGAAAACTTTTTTAAACCCCATTTTGAGGCCTTACACAGCAGGTAAGGGACTTTCTTTGCATGCCAACAATCCAAGTTTGATCACCACAAAGGAATCCCTGAGCAACTGCTAGGGGTCATTCTTGAGCTCAGGAGATAGCCACTGAGCACTATCGGATGAGACCAAAAGCTCAGTCTCAGAAAAACAAATTTAGGGTTGAAGTCATAGTACAGTACATAGGGCACTTGCTTTGTACCTGGTCAACCTAGGTTCAATCTCCGTGGTCCCCCGAATCCTGCCAGGAGTGATCCCTGAGCACAGCCAAGAGGAGGTCCACAGCACTGCTAGGTGTGGCCCCTCACTCCCCCCCGCCCCCCACCAAAAGAAACAACAATATTTTTTTTCCCTCATCCTGGATCCCTGTACCACTTCCCTGGGTCTCTGATCCATTAATTATCCCCTTCTCTTAGTTGCTCGTCATCTGCCTCTCTGCGCTCCTCCCTGGCCTATAAACATGTTTTTGTCTCTCCCACATAAAAACACCAGGAAACCGCACAGGCGTTCCTCCCAGCTTACTCTCCTGCCCTGGCAGCAATGCTGGGCAGCTGTGCTTGCCTTGTTCCCATCTATCTCCCAAAGGGCCCCCATCTTTTCCTGGGGCGCTTGACCTCACATCTGCCCTGGCCTCTTTCTTACGGGGGCTCACCAGACTCACGTCTACGACTGGGGGATGTCTCGGGGGCCACAGCTTGTCTAGTCTTCCCGGCACTGAGCAGAGGAATCAAGTAGAGGGCTGTAAATGCAGCAGAGGAAGTGAGAAGTCCCCCATTCCCCCTGGCTACCTTCTTGAGGCCCCCCCCCACCAAGCACTTATACTGTGCCCAAGTTTCCTCAATGGCCTCCCTGTCCTTAGCCTGTCCTTAGCCCTTGCCCCCCATTTAAGGCAGGAGACACCAGGCAACAAAAGAGGTTGTTTGATTTCTTCTGGCTTTTTCCCCACCAAAGGACAGAAGGAAGTCTCCCCTGCCTGGAGGCCAGACCAGTGGAGATCCTGGCTATGTGCTGGGGAGAAAGATAGGTGTTTCCCCAGGAGGCCTGGGTGAGAACGGGGACACTGGGCTGTTCCTGAGCTGTGGACAATCCTGCTGGAAGGACCACAAGAGAGCTGAAGAGGCACTAAGGCTGGGAAAGGCTTGCAGAAAACATGTCCTGGTGACAAAGTGGTTGACAGATGGAGCCTTACTAGCACAATCTGCCTCAGGGCCTCGAGGGTTGTGGGGTGGCTAGTTCCCTGACCCCTTCTCCCTGGAATGCCTGCACCACCAGAGCAGCTGGGGTCCTGCCAGTCCTGATAAGGGACTCCGCTGAAGCCAGCTTCCTAGACCTGGGCAGACCGCATCAGCACGCCAATGCTTTTCAGAACCTAATCTCACCACTCAGGTGCTGCTGGAATGACCAGGGCCCCAAATCATCAGTATGCTGTCACTCAGCTTCTGTCCCCAGGCAGTGTCCCTGACCAGGTTTCTGGGGGTAAAAGTGCACAAATGATGACAAAGTCATGTGCTCTACACTGATTCCTCCCAAAGCCCTTCAGGCCTCGTGTCTCAAAGGCAGCCTGAAAAAGCATGCAAGGACTCACCTCTCGAGCCAAAGTAGTCTCCAGAATGGGGGGGGGGGGGGACTCTTTGCCCAATGCAGAAGTCTGTGTGTGCTGTGGAGGCCTTCTGTGAATAAGAAAGTGCTCTGGAGTTGGGTCTGAAACAAGTGTTCTTCTCACTTCCACCCACCTGGCTCGGCTCCTTGGTCCTCACAAGAAAACACCCCACTGTGACCTAACTGGTCGCAAGGCAGAGAAAGAAGAGGGGGAGATGGTTTCTCTCTTGTGCAGGGAGAGGTTGGTTGGAAAGGTGAAAGAGCTTCTGAAAGAGCCTTGTGCAACTGCGCTAAGCCCCACAGCCCTCTTTTCTAGACCTGTCAGTCCTTCTGACACTCAGCCTTTCATCAACCTTGATGACTGTCACTGAATACAAATTGGGAGCACCTGGGATAAACAACGGGTGGGTGGTGGAGGTGTGGGAGGCAAGACCCTCTTTCCAGAGTCATAGATTGCAACCAGGACACACACACACACACACACACACACACAGAATAGGAGCCAGGGCCTCTCATCCTCTCTTAGGAAGGTGGGGCTGGAAAACCAGCTTTCCCTGCCTTTGAGTTACTTCCAGCACAGGCTGACAGGCTGACAGGCAGGGAAGAGAGAAGCTAATTTTTGCTAAAGGAGGGCCTGTGCTTGAAAGAAGAGTCTCAGAAGAGGGTTAGGGAGTGATCACTGTAAACACCAGGCTTGGCAAGGCAGGGCTGGTGGGTGTGTGCGTGGTACCAGTGCTCAGTTGAGTGGCAGCAGGTGTGAAGGGGAGCAGTCCTGGGGTGGTGCCAGAACTTCCAACTAGCATCATCCTGGTGGGCCACAGCAACTTGGAAGCACCTGGATTTCTGGGCCTTCAAACCTACACCTTTCTTAAAGGCACAGTTCTCTGTTACGGGATGCTGAGCTGCCAGCCAGCCATAGTATTGGCGTGCAGACTCCTTCCTACTTCCTTTGAGGCAGCGTGAACTCACTAGCAAGCCAGGCTGAGAGAGAGCCAGGCTCTCCCTCGGCGGTTTGTGGATACAAATGCTGACATCTACATGCTCACCAAGTCAAATGGTGAAGACCTAAGCCAAAGCAGTCTTATGTTTTGGGAGCTGGCATTCTAAATCACTGAGCTTTTCTCCTGGGCCTCTTGGGGTTACTTTTAGGGCTAGTGGGACCTTTTATTGTCCCCCATAATCCCCCATAATCTGGATAAATGTCAGCACAAAGGAGCGAATTCAACTCTGCCTGCAATCTGAATTCCTCTTTGTTTTGTAACCTAACATAATCTGGACATCTGAGAATTAAATTGTGGCATCTTTGGAGTCTGCTATTCTGTATACTAAAGCAGAGCTGATGAGGGGCACCACCTTTTACTTGCTGGGGAATTCAGTAAATTGATTAGCTGGTTAAAGAGGGCAGGAGATTTCACCACTGATTGAGACTAATCACATTTCACCATCTGCATCTGGTCAGTTTGTTGTCTTGGATCAAATCAGGGGTGTTTAGTAAAGAAAGTGAGTGGAGGTATGAGCCTGGGGTTGACCATGATGAGCACAGCTGACTTCAGACTTCTTGAATCCCATTTGTGTCCTGTTTGTGGTGGGATGGGATGAGAATGTCTCCAGGCTATGCCCAAACACTGTGCATTCCAGAGGACTCTCATTTGGTCTGGTAGATGTCCTCAACATCTGCCCCCTCCCCTTAGTCTGCAAAGAGAGATACTGCACAAACCAAAATGGTTTGCTTGGACAAAAGAACCACTGGTGTGTGTGTGTGGTGGGGGGGGGGGGGTGTATACACTTGCATGATATAGGGGATTGAATCCAAGTTCTTAAACCTGAAATGAGAGGTATGAGTACAGCCACTGAGCTACATTCTCAGTCCAAATAAGAACTATGTTGAATGGTCAGAGAGGAGAGTAAATGAGAGAGATGGAAGATGCAGGGAAGAAGTTAGTGAGAATGCATGCCGGTGGAATTGGGAACTATCTATAGTCCTCATCATGGGTAAGAGAAATACAGGGAAGGTGCATGGTATTTTGGAATTATTTTGACTGCACAGTTGACTATGACCCCCCCCTCTGGAACTCAACTAAATGGGAGAGTCAACACCAAATGACCAGTAACGGCCAGCCCCGGCTCCTTCATCCTGTGTGAATGTGGAGGTCCAAGTGCTTGTCCAATCATCGCAACAGTCCACACTGCCTTCAGAGAGACTCTGTAAAACAGCTGTGTGAACAGGGGTGCTTTACACCCATTTCCAGCTCTGTTCATTTATAACCCGGCAGCTGCTATGTGGAATCCACGTCAAAGACCTTTTCAGACCCTCAGGGTATCTCTGGTGTCACTTTCTTGAGCTTAAAAGATGGACTCAGATGAGGGCAGGATGTGCAAGGCCATGGGTTCCATCCTAGCATCACATACTCCCTCCCAGCAGCTTGCTACCTCTGGATGTAGCTCTGTGGCCACTAAGCAACACCAGGACCAAACACTGCCCAAACCAAGTACCAGTGGGGGAAGGATCCTAAAAAAGAACAGGCCAGGCCAGAGAGATAGCACAGTGGGAATTTGCCTTGCACGTGGCTGACTGCATTTCCCTGAGCATGGCCGGGTGTGATTCAATAATCCCCCAAATAAGGAAATAAAAATATGGACTGAGAACACAAAGATTAAGTATGTCTGTCTGAGGTTCTCCCATATATAGAATTACTTAACTCTCTCTCTCTCTCTCTCTCTCCTCTCTATTTCTGTCTGTCTCTGTCTCTCTGTCTCTCTCTTTGTCTCTCTCTTATCTCTCTGTCTCTGTCTCTGTCTCTCTTTCTCTCTCTCTCTCTCTTCGTGCCTTGTGAGGCTGGTGGTTACTCCCATTTCAGCAGCTTGAAACTAGGGCTCCTGTGTGCAAACATGCATCCAGGCCCTTTCAGTACCCTCTCCAGTCCTGCTTGACTTTTCTTAGCTTCAGTTTCGTCAAATGACAATGCTTTTAGTAATACTCATCTTGGGTAGATGTGAGGATTAGAGACAACATATGTAAGGTAGATGGGACAGAAGAGGCACAGACATTGAAGTGTGAATGTGTGTGTGTGTGTGTGTGTGATATAAACATACATATATCAACATACCAAGTATCTCAAAATTTTTAGTTCCCGGTCTGAGGAGCATTCCACTTTTTCCTCTCCAATGCTTCCCACACTGAAGCCGACTAGACGTCTTTGCCTCTGCCAGCTGACGGGTTCCCTAATAGCACACCATTTGAATGGGGAACACTTACTAGCTTGACCGCCTCCCACTCTGAATGGTCAGGCTCCTGGAAAAGCTAAATGAAGCTCGAGAGACTGGTTTCACGTTCTTAAAATAGTGCGACTCTTTATGTTCTAAGATCGCCTGTCCGGTACTAAGATGATATCCGCTGCCACACGCAGTCATTTTTATTAAAATGAGTTGAAATTCTCGAGAGATAGTTCAATGAGCTGAGTACACGCTTTGCATGCAGGAGCCCCAGGTCAGTCCTCATCACCACCCCCACCACATGGTTCTCTGAGCAAGCTGGGGAGTAACCCCCAGTGCTGGACCGGGGACTAGTCCCTGAGCACCACCAGCTACTCAAGTGAATATGTAAGTACATAAAATGAACTAAAAGAGGTGCATGTGCCACCTGAGCCCATGTGTAGCTTGCTTCCATATGTGGTGTCCAAGCACGTGTGTCACCTGCATCTCCCCTATTGAGATGTGTACTTTCATGCTTCCATGTTGAATTTGAATGCTGTGATGTGTGTAGGAGCTCTCTCCGCCCTTGGAGAAGCCCATGTTCTCTTTTTTCTCTTTTGAGTGCATTTCTCTCTCTCTCTCTCTCTCTCTCTCTCTCTCTCTCTCTCTCTCTCTCTCTCTCTCCACCTCCTCCTCCACACCTTCAAAAAACCCTCCAAATAAAATCTGTTTTATTTAAAAAAAATAATTAAAAGAAACAAAAATCTGTTTTTGCAGTTGCACTGTTTACATTTCTGGGGTTCAATAGTATTAACATAACATTAACATCACTAAACAGAGCAGAAGATAAAACATTTTCATCATCACAGACAAGCAGGTCCCTGACCAACTTGCTTAATTTTAATAAAAATAAACTGAAAACTGTCCCTGGCAGTGGAAGTCCGAGTCCTGACATCAGTCAACGAGGCCAGAAAGCTTGCACAGGAACCCACGTCATGGGAGCTGAGTCAGCCTGTGGAAGAGATGGAAGGAAGCCAGAGTTCCTGGGCCTGGCTCTGTCTCTGCTGTCCACCTCCTGAGGCACATTCAGGCTACTGGAAAGAGTGCAAAGCAGTGCAAAGCCCTCAGCACCAGTGCCTGCCACAGGTAAAACCAATGGCTTCCCTCCTCTTTCCCAACCCTGGAGACCTGCATGAGCTTGTCCTCGCCCCTTTTCTGCCTGTCAGAACCTCCCCTGCCTCTCCTTCCTCCTAGACTTCTGCAAGTCCCCACAGAGACCCTCTAAGCACAAATCTCTGAGGGACTTCTGTATTGTTCTTGAATCTCCAGTGTCTTAGGACCCCTCTAGTCTACCCTGTGGGACAGCAGACCTCTCAGAGGACCGACAATGCCTGTGATGGTCACCTGGCCAGCATGCATGGGCTGCCAAGTCTGAGGGCCAGGGCAGATATTACCCAGCCTGATCCTTGTGAACACCTTCAGGTCCCCTCTAGAGACTTGTGGAGTCTCATCTGCCCCACACACTTGTCACAAGAAAACCCCAGCAGTGGCCTCGGAGCTTGCCTCCTGCTCAGCTTTATTCAGCCTTTGCCATCATCCTGACTTGCGGTGGGGGTCCTAGGACTCTTGGCGGCTCAGTCTGCTCTAACTCCTTCAGTCGCTTACTTGCTGGGTAGAACAAAGGAAAATCATTTCAACTCCCTCGTCCTCCTTTTCTGTAAAGATCAAAGATACAAATCCCATACATCTCCCTGGAGATGCCTTTGCAAAATACAGTAATTTTTCTAGGAGCCAGTGACATAGTACAGTATAAGGCACTTGCCTTGCGTAGTGCCAATAACCCCAGTTTTATTTTATTTTTTATTGAATCACTGTGAGATAAAGTTACAAAGCTTTCATGATTTTCAGTTCTACAATTATCAGTTGTATCCCATCCCTCCATCAGTGTATATTTTCCACCACCAATGTCCCTAGTATTCCTCCTGCTACCCCTACTCCATCCCAACCCCTGCCTCTATGGCAATTTCCTTCTTACTTTCTATCTACTATGGGGCACTATGGTTTTCAATACAGATACTGAGAAGCCATCATGTTTGGTCCTTTATTTACTTTCAGCACAAATCTCCCACCTCAAATGATCCCTCCAACCATCACTGACCCTTCTCTATCCCAGTTGCCTTCTCCCCCAACTCATGAGGCAGTCCTCCAACTGTGAAGCAATCTTCCTGGACCTTGTCTCTATTGTCCTTGGGTGTTAGTCTCATATTATGATATATTTATTCCAAAAACGAGTGCAGTCATTCTATGTCTGTCCCTCTCTTTCTGTCTCATTTCACTTAGCATGATACTCTTCATGTCTATTGACTTATAAGCAAATTTCCTAACAGTTTCATAGTATTCCATTGTGTAGATGTACCATAGTTTGTTTAACTAGTTGTTTGTTCTCAAATAACCCCAGTTTGATCCCCTGCACAAATGGATCTAGCACTGCCAGAAGTGATCCCTGAGCACAGAGTTAGGAGTAAGCCCAGGCAGCACCAGGTGTGACCCAAGCTGTCCACATGCCCAAATAATAACTTACTTAAGACATACATAAATAGACTAACATACATATGTAAGTTTGTATTCATAGATTCAAATACAGATGTAAATTTATAGAATATAAAAATAAAAATGTTGGCAAACACTGAAAACATCCCAGCTGTTGCATTTTTATTATCATTCCCTGCCACAGCCTTATTGTGTTGGAAGCAGCTGCCTCCCGAGATGGCCAACAGCCGCCTCTGGACACCACCCAGCTCAACAGCAGAGAACCAACAAAGAGAAGCGATCAGTGTTGAAGAGTGGGAATAGCTGCGCTGAGATGCAGCGGGACACAGGCTGAAGGGTCTGGGCACCAGTTCTGACTCCAGGGATCTGGAAGCCTCCTCCATCAGGCCATGTCATGGACATTCTCTTAAGGGTGGACCTCCAAATTTTGAAAGCAACTTAATATTTCCCAGAATACCCAATAAAAAAATTTTTGAACTAGAATGATGCATCTAGAAATATACTGAGAAAAAAATGCAGCCAGAAATAGGGGCTAGGAACATAGCTCAGTGGTAAAGCACTTGCCTTACCTTAAGTGTGGAGTTGCTGGGTTTGATTCGTGACATGACCCAAACAAGCAAAATTCCACAGTAGAGATATATGACAAATCTTATATGTTTGTTAGTGACAGCGTTATTTCCCAAAGGGAAAATTTTAGAAACAGCCAAATGGACAACAGCAAAGGCTTTTGCAAGAGTTTGACTCCATCACTGCCTCACTGAAATATGATCAAATGATACTTTCTTCAATTGATCAGGTCATTCTTGGACCCTTGCTTTCTTTGTGTACATCCTAAAGTCTCTGACTGGCCAAGTGCTTTGCACTGTAGAAACGGCATGACAATCTTTAAACAAAAGCCCAGCTCTTGCCAACCACACCAGCAAAATTCCTCTGTGCTCTGACTTGCTGGGCGCCGTTCCACCTGGACAAACGGAAAACTTTGGCAACTCCCTGAAGTTCCCTCATTACCACAAGTTCCCTGCAGAGGGAACATGGCTCTTTTCCACTGTTGAGACTGAAGCAGGAGACAGGAAAAGGGGCGCGGAGCAGACGCAGCTGAATGCCATGCTATGAAGTTTAGCTTGGAGGCAGTGGGGCTGTTTTCTCAGAGGGGTGGCACAGTTCAGTCCCCTGCACAGCAGCATTGCTAGACGTGATCCCTGAGCACATCACTGCCAACCCAATGATGAGCTAAATCTTTCTGAAAAATAGTTTCCCCCTTCCCTTCTGTGTGTGTGTGGCGGGGGGGGATATACTGGTTTGCAGTGCTTGCACACTGATTAAGGTGCTCACACACTCTTGTGGTGCTGGAGACTCCAAATAGCGGAGCTGCCTGGGGCATACTTGGGCACATGTGCAGTGATGGGGATCACACTCAGTGCCTCACCAGAGGTCAAGAACTCTCAGCCGAGCTGCCCAAGGCTCCCATGAATCAACTCATGTGATCAGATTTCCTGGCCAAGTAGGTGGCAATTGTGAGATTCCAGGGAAAATTCCAGGGAGAAGAGTGAGTGTTATTTGGTACTTGCCACATATTAACTGCAAAGATTTCAGATGCAAAATCTAAGCTTCACAGGACCCCCCACGAAGTAGGATCCTTGACCCATTTCAGAAAGAGGAAACCTGAGACTTGCCTCGAACATTCCCTTCATGTCTCTTTTATGATGGGGATACAGATACATGCTGAGAAACGCATTGCTAGGCACCTTTGCAGTGCAAATGTCATAGACCTAGACACGTGAACCCAAATCGCCTAGTCTACCACATGCTGTGGCTACATCTAGACATCATCACATATGTGCAAGTTGTTGTTGAACAAAGTGTTGCTTAGGAAGGTCCTGTTTCTACTTGAGTAAAGGGCAGGGGGAACAACAGTCAACTCAAACCTTTTCCAGTCTCTCCTCCTCACTTCTCTACTCTTTTAAGCCACTTGGTCAGTTAACCGAGTGAGAGCAGTGCCACCAGGACCAGCTGGTGGTCAGGAAGAGCTAGGTTTCTGTCTCCAAAGGGTTCCAATGAATAGACATCTATGGACTGAGGCTCCAAGGCTCCAGAACGCAGAGCATCCCTCCAAGTCTGGGAGAGTGGGTGACCCCTGCAGCTGTCACCAGCTGTATATTCAGGGTCCAGGCCTTCATACGAACTTGGAGGAGCACTTTTGCAGATGCATGATTTTCCTAACAATTTTCTATGCTTATCCTTTTTGATAGGTTGACGAAGTCATTTATTCTACTAGTCACTCAACAAGTTACTGCACTCTTTCTCAGAGGCGGGTCAGATTCTGCGGGAGCTGACTCTGACCGGGAACCCTCTGTAAGAAAAGGGAGTATTACCAGAGGCAAAAGGACTTAATCCAGAACCCGGCAGCTTGCGGCAGAAAAGTGAATGGACCATGTGTTAAACTACGGGCGCCATGCCTCCCCGGGAGGGAAAGGGTGTTGCTCCTTTCTGCCTTTCCCCGCCCTGGCAGCAAGGTGGCCGCCACCTCAGAGCTTATAGGAAGCCAGGTATGAGCTGGCGGTGACGGGGCAACTGCAGTCTCATGGGAAGGGGGACGGTACTGGCTCGTCCTTCACGCCCTACTGAGATCATGAGTTGCCCCCCACAAGAGGCTCTCTGGCACGGCCATGGCTCCAGAGGCAAAAGGACTTAGTCCAGAGCCCAGCAGCTTGCAGAAGAAAAGTGAATGGACCATGCATTAAACTACAGCACCATGCCTCCCCAGGAAGGAAAGGGTGTTGCTCCCTTCCGCCTTCCCCCCCCACCCCAACCCGGCAGCAAGGTGGCCACCACCTCAGAGCTTATAGGAAAGCCAGGTATGAGCTGGTGGTGACGGGGCAACTGCAGTCTCATGGGAAGGGGGGTGGTACTGGCACGTCCTTCACGCCCTACCGAGGTCATGAGTTACCCCCCATGGCACGGCCATAACACCAGACACACAGAAACCAATCTCGTAATTATCTGGCTCTTTGCAAGAAATCCAAAATCGTGGCCGCGTGACATTATATGATTCTCATAACAAGCTATAGAAAACAAAATATTTCACAATGCCTTTTCAGCAATTCTGATTGTTTGGGGGGAAATTCTAAACAATAATGGTGCATCTTTTATCGAAATAATGAATGTAATCAATGTAGAGAAGAGTTAAGTAGAAATCATCTGCCTCACCGGCATTTGGAAGGGTGGTAGGGGGGTATACTGGGGTTCTTGGGGGTGAAAAATGAGTACTGGTGAAGGGAAAGGTGTTTGATCATTGTATGACCGAGACTTAAACATGAAAGCTTAGTAACTTTTCCCACAGTGA
This sequence comes from Sorex fumeus, assembly GCF_029834395.1. Lineage (NCBI taxonomy): Eukaryota > Metazoa > Chordata > Mammalia > Eulipotyphla > Soricidae > Sorex > Sorex fumeus. Next base: position 24,714,031 of record NW_026606155.1, read on the forward strand.
TTCAATAAATAAATATAAAAAGAAAAAATAAATAAATAAAAAAATTAAGGTGGAGTTCATGCCCAATTCAATCAGCTAATCAGTGGTTGAATAAATAGCAGTACTCCTACAAAAAAAAAAGAAACGAAAAGGGAGTATTAGTGGTCTGGAGTCATAGTACAGGCAATATGGCGTTTGCCTTGTGTGTAGCTGCTTTGGCTGCAACCCTGGTTTGATCCCCTGTTACCTCCTATGGTTCCCCGAGAACTGCCAGCAGTGACTCCTGAGCACAGGACCAGGAATACGACGTGAGCACCACTGAGTGTGGCCTTCTCCCAAAAAGTGAATATTAGAACAAGAAGAGGAGTGGCAATACATTATTAGTGTCTGGGGCCTTCGAGTGCATTATTTTGAGATCTCTTTGAACAAGAGGCCTGCCTGCCTTCCATAGACATGCCACCCACTCTAGGCCTGCACCATTGAACACTGTGACTCACTGTACCCAGGGGCCCTGCAGGGGAGGTCCCTAAATTGGCACATCAGTAGCTGCTGGAAAGTTCACCTGCTCTGCGCAGGGATATGAAAAGTTCACCTGCTCTGCGCAGGGAGGTGCAACACAGAAGCAGTCAGCTTTCTTGGCCCCTGCCATCAGATGCCATCAAATAATCACATTAGAAATTTATAATTTAGAACAATTAGTTCTATATAGAAGAGGAGCACGGAGTTGTCTCTGCCATGGATGACAAAGACTATGACAAATTTCTGGCTTCTGGACACCAACTCCAAGGAGGGGGCTTCAAGGGAGGGGAGAGGGCATGCAGAAGAGTGTTACTGTGAGAGAAGAGTGGATGAGTGCTTGTCACTCAGTACCCCAATGCTTATACATCTATGCTGCGTACAGTGATGTGAGATCCCCCTCTGCTGGGCCTCAGCTCCCCCTGCGCCACGACCCACTCTGAGACCAGCTGTGCTCCAGGCCCAAGAACTGCACCCACCCCCTCATATCTGAAGAACTGAGAACTTTCACCCCCATCCTAACCCCAATTCACAACCCCCAGCCCTCATCGACCTGGGATTTCATTCTGGGTCAGCCCCAGGCACCTGCTCCCTGTCTCAGCTGCATATATGTGGCATGTAGGTCCAGGGCACTGGAAGGTGGGGGCTGGTACTGGATACATTTGAGCAGAGCACACCCTGCCACTCTGCCCTGTACACACACACACTACACACACACACACACACACACACACACACAAATACACACAGAATTCCCCCACTCTCCTGCTTAAATGCTGACCTGGAAAGTCAGTGATCCCCAGAAAGACAATGAGAGCGGGGAGAGGGTTTGGGTTGAGGTGGAAGGGCAGAGATGGCCACAGAAGCCAAATCTCAAAGATGGGAAAATCCCTGCCCAGCACCCCAGCAGGCAGCTTGTTTGGCCCAGAGAGCGACGTGGCTACAGAGGGATAAGGATGAACCCAATGGTGGGCTTAGAAAGGACAGTCTCAGAGAGAACAATTCCCAAGAATTTTTCTGGGGCCAGCATGTGGCTTCAGAATACAGAAGAAAAACCTCTCACACATCCTGCACTACCCCAGGCCCTTTATCTTGCCCATCTGGAACCCAGTGCAGAGTGCTCACCCATTCCCCTAGTGAAGAGAACGTGAGAAGAAAAGTTTCCCACCCTTCTTAGGCTTTCTGCTTAAGGATGTTCTGTGTGTCAGCTTCCTGCCTCTTTTCTGCCCTCTCCTTTCCTCCCATTTCCTTCACTTCCTTTCCTCAAATAAGGTTTCTACCGGATTTGGCCATCTTGTCTCGGCTTCTGCCTTCAATCTTGACAACCTGGTTTTCTGCCTTCAGTCTTGACAGCCTGAGGACAAGAACCTGAGCGCTCTCTATATAAAACCAGGTCCTTAGAAAAGGAAGGAGCTTTCACACCTCAGCTGGCTTGTGCCTGGCCCACAGCAGGCCCTCGTCATGCATTTGCAGGAGGAAGTTAATGGTGGATGCAAGAGCCCCTCGGGAGGAGAAGGAGAACCCAAGAGCTTGTGGAGGCAGGAGATTCGTGTTCCGGCGGGAAGCACAATGTCCTGTCTGACGTTCCTGCACTCCATCCCCCAGTCTCACCCCTCATGCTTGCAGGAGAGGGTCCCCGAGACTGCTCTGAGAAAGCAGCTGCATTTTCAAAGTGCGTGAGTGGGGATCAGGGGGGATTCTTGGGTAGCAGGCTGCCGAGTCCCCTCCCTGGTGGCAGGGGCTGGCGGGACACATGCTCACTCGTGGAGTCCAAAGGCATGGCTGACTGGGGTGGGGCTGTGGCTTCCTGTGGGCTCCCCTGGAGAGATTTGGGCAACGCTGCCTCCCACAAGACACAAGAACTCCCTCTTTCTCTCTGGGGAGATGATACTGTCGGCCCCAGGCCTGGTGAATCTAGGGCTCACCTTCCCTTGGCCTCGGCCTGGTGCGAAGATGCAAATGAGATGGTCTCCATGATGGATGTTCATGGAACAGACCGGGTCTGCAAGAGTGTCAGGAAAGCCCAGACAGACCCTTCCCTGCTCCCCGCGTGTTCGTGGCAGTGTGGTGCAGAGAAGCCACACGGGGCTTTGAGCCCAGCATCTGTGTAGAGCCACTGTGCACCCTCAAGTCTCCCTGACTCCCTTCTGGGCTGAGGGTAGGGCCAGGCTGGGGGAGACCGGGAGCGCAGGTCTGGGGATACAGGACTCAGCATTTGCAGCAAGCTGGGAAGCAAAGGAAATGGAGAGGAGCTGCTTGCAGGGGTGGGAGGCAAGTCTGGACTGAAGGGGTGGGGTGGGGAGATCCAGAGACTGAGACACCCACCCCCCACTGAAGAGTGGGGGGCTCATGGACTATCAAGTGACCCTTACTGGGCAGGGGAAGGGTGGAGGCTTCTAGTAAAAGAGAAAAAAAATCCTCCCTTGCCAGCCAGGAGAGGTTTCATCTTTACCCCCATGCTCTCAAATTCCGTTCCTATCAGTGTCCTCCATCCTGCTCTTATCTGCTGTCTATGGGTGAAATCAGCAGCCCAGAGGCCCCTGCAAAGACCAAGAAAGTAACTTATTGCCCAGGGCCAGATTGTAAACTAACAGGATGTTAACAACATTCCCCTAACCTAGCAAAAATCCTGAAGAAGAAAAAAAAAAAGACAGTGAGAATTGCCAGGTCACCATGAGACAGGCCTGTTAGTCCAACCAGAGCCAAAAGTACTTGCTTTATCCCTACCACCAGCCCTCAGTGCTCTTTCTTCCCCTCCTGAGGGCCTCATGCTTCTCTCTCTCTCTCTCTCTCTCTCTCTCTCTCTCTCTCTCTCTCTCTCTCTCTCTCTCTCTCTCTCCTCAACAAGACTTTCTCTCTGTCTCAAACTCTGAGTCATTAGTTTTCATTATTTTCATCCAAGAATCTGGGACTGGGACTTGTGGCTGGAGAGACATGACAGCAGGTAAGGCGCTTGCCTTGCATGTGGCCGACCTGGCTGCCATCCCTGGCATCCCATCTGGTCCCCTGAAGCACCCCCAGCAGTGATTCCAAGAATGCAAAGCCAGGAGTAAACCCTGAGCACAGCTGTGTGTGGCCTAAAAAAAAAAAAAAAAAGAAAAGAGTCTGGGACTCATCAGCCAGAATAGAGACCTACTGTTCTTGCATCCCTGGGACTGTCAGGGGCTGCAGGGAGCTGAGGCGGGGTCTGGGGTGGGGGTGGGGGGCAGGGAGCAGGGAGGAGGCTTTGAACCCCCTCCCTTCTCTGGACTGTTCTGCAGCTCATTTTGCCTGAGCTCCCGGCTCCTGTCATGATGGACCTTGGAGTGCTGGCAATTTTTAGGAGTTAATCCCTCACCACCACACCCGCAGCCTTCCCTCCACACTTTCAGCCGCTCCCCACCCCCCCAACAGGTGGTTCCTGAAGCCAGCCTGGCTGAAAGGAGGAGGCCAGGTGGCAGGGAGCAGTACTGACCTGCTCCGGGGCAGAGGCTGTTGGAGCACCTCCTGACTCGGTTCTTGTCTGCCCCCTAGGTCTAGTGGAGGATGGAAACGGAGGCTGGAAAACTTCCCAGGTGAGGAGGCGGCTGCCTGCAGGTGCCAGCACAGGCTCGCAGGGCACTGTGTGAGAGCAGACCCTGAGGCAGGAGCACTGATTAGCACAACCCACAGGGGCACAGCGCTTTATAGTTTGCAAGGGGCAGAAATTGTGGAGCAACATCTCTCCTCCCATCCTTCAGCCCAGATACGAGGTCAGAGATTGGTAATAAGAAAGGAGGCAGGCAATGCTCTCCAGCAGAAAAAGTCCAGAAATATAGAGTAGCATGATGTGAGACTGACACCTAAGGACAGTAGAGATAAGGGCCAGGAGGATCACAACATGGTTTGGAAGCCAGCCCCACGTGCTGGGGGGAAAGGCAGTTGGGATGGAGAAAGAACCACTATGTAAATGATGATTGGAAGGGTCGCCCAAGTTGGGAGATGTGGGCTGAAAGTAGACCAAGGTCCAAATAATGATGACCTCTTAGTATCTGCATCGCAAATCACAGTGCCCAAAATTAGAGAGAGAGTAAGAAAGACTGTACCTGACACGGAGGCAGGGAGTGGGGTAGGGTGGGGGTGGTCCATGGGACACTGGAAACAATGGTGGTGGAAGATGTGCACTCGTGGAGGGATGGGTGCTCAAGCATTGCTTGAATGAAACGCAATCATGCAAGTTTGTAAGTGTATTTCACTGTGATCCAATAAATTTTTTTTAAAAAAAAGGGGGGCTGGAGCAGTAGCACAGCGGGTAGGGCGTTTGCCTTGCACGTAGCCAATCTGGGTTCGATTCCCAGCATTTCATATGGTCCCCTGAGCACCGCCAGGGGTAATTCCTGAGTGCAGAGCCAGGATAACCCCTGTGCATCGCCGGGTGTGACCCAAAAAGCAAAAAAAAAAAAAAAAAAAAAAAAAAGAAAAAAGAAAAAGAAAGGAGCTGAACAGAAGAGAGCCAGGGGACTCCATGGGGGTTACTGACCTTCTCTGAGCTGAAGACCCCTGCTCCATAGGAAAGCCAGTTGACACCTGGTCCCTGGCTTTGTTTTCTGGTACAATCCTCCAGTGAAAGGAACCAGGGCTCCTGACAGATCCTCAACTGGGGCAAGAAATGTAAACAAAGACCCTGGAGTGCCTTAGAGTATCTGGAAGTAAGCACTGAAAATCAAAACAAAAAGAGGAGACAGAGAAGGAAAGAAATCCAAGGGGCGGGGAGAGGGGGAAAGAAGAGAATGAGAAGTAGCAGGTTAACAGGCATCAGGACTTCAGTCATACCACAGATATGAGTGAGGGGTATAGCCAATATCCAAAACACAGATTCTGTAGAACTGAAAGCATGAGATCTAAGCGGCAACCACTGAAACTTTGTAATATGCCTATCAAGTTGATAGGTGGGGTGGGTGGGTGGAGTGGGGGTGGGGGTGGGGAGGGACTCTGGGAGCACTGGTGGAGGTTTTGGTGTTGAATTATTGTACGCCTAAAACTCAACTATCAGTAATTTTGTAAATCATGGCTCTTTAATAAATTAAAAAATAATTAAAACAAAAACCACTCACCCCGTAACGATGAGAGATGGGGGAGGGGGCATTGAAAGAACCCCAGGGGTCAAAGTGGGGGCAATTGGAGCAACAAAACAGATACAATCCAGAATTAGATATGAATTTTGTACGTTGGGTACAAAATTAGTATTCATGTATCTCTCATGATGTTAAGATATGGTTAGATAAATAAGTAGTGAGAAGAGATAATTTTCTTGAGGGGGAAAGATGTTTGGGCCACACCTGGTGATGCCCAGGGGTGTCTCCTGACTCTGCAGGACTTACTCCTGGTGGTGCTTGGGGAGCCCTATAGGATGCCAAGGATCAAACCTGGCTCGGCCGTGTGCAAGGCAAGTTCTCTACCTTGCTTTCAAGCATGGTATTTCTCCTGTCCCCAGAAGAGATAAATCTTGTCCATGCAGAAATTTCTTAATAATCTGGACAGATGCTCTGCCTCATCCAGTAGAGAAGTGGCTGTCCACTTTCTTCCTTCCAAAGAGGACAGTATAGAGAGGGGGGACAAGAATCTCTTTACAGTGGGGAAACCCAACTACCCTCCTTCTGCCAGATGAGCAAAGTTGTTGACATCAACAGGGATAGTAGTCATGGTAACACCTGTAACCTTGAGAGAGTTGAGGGAAATATCACATTACTTCTGCGGTCATCCTTCTCCAGACACATTAAACCAGTTTCATCACAGGAAATGCATCAAATTGCAATCAAGAGGTTTTCTACAAAACACCTGAGTGGCAAGCTTCAAATTGGTCACGGTCATCCAAAATAAGAGAGGTCTAGATGAAAGAATTCATGTCCCAAATAAAGATAAAATTTCACCTTACTGAGCAAAAAAAAAAATTCACATATCATGGATCTGACAAAGAGCCAATACCCAATATGCGTATAGCACTCACAAAGTTCAATACCGAAAAAAGCAAATAACCCCATTCAAAAAAGAGAAAGACATTGAAGACATAAAGATGACCTTTTAAAAAGTGCTCATAGTCACTTATTATTAGGAAAATGCCATCCAAATGACAATGAAATATCACTGTGAGAAAGGCCCACATCAAAAAGAAAGGAAACCATCAGTGGCGGCTGGGAAGCATGAAAAGGGACCCTGATTCACTATCGGTGGCACTGCTTGCTCTACAAGAAAAAAAGTATGGAGACTCAGCAGGAAATTAAGAATAGATCTTCCCTATGACCCAGCAATTCCCCTCCCAGGTAATATAGCAAGAATACTAAACAGGGCTGGAGCGATAGCACAGTGGTAGGGCGTTTGCCTTGCACGCAGCCAACATGGCCGCCCCGAGTTCGATTCCTCCGCCCCTCTCGGAGAGCCCGGCAAGCTACCGAGAGTATTCGATATGCCAGATACAGTAACAACAAAGTCTCCAATGGAGACGTTACTGGGCCCGCTCGAGCAAATCAATGATCAACGGGGGGGCCTTTTACTAAACATTAGGGAACTGGAGATATAGTACAGGGGGTAGGGTATTTGCCTTGCATGCGGCTAACCTGAGTTTGATTCCCAGCATCCCATATGGTCCCCTGAACACTGCTGGAGTAATTCCTGAGTGCAAAGCCAGGAGTAACCCCTGTGCATCTCTGGGTGTGACCCCCCCCAAAACACTAAACATTATTCCATACAAATACATGCACACCTATGTTCATCATAGCATTATTCATAACAGCCAAGGTCTGGAAACAGCCCAAGTACAGACAAGAGGATAATGAAATTGTAGCATCTAGACACAGTGGAATACTTCTCAGCTAGGAGGAAAGACAAACTCATCAGTTTGCTGCAACCTGGATGGAACTGGAAGTGAGGTGAGTCAGGAGAAAGACAAGCATCAGATGATCTTGATCATGTATGGAGTAAAAAGAAACAAAGACAGCCTTAGGCAAGGGAACCCTAAGATACTGCCAATAGAACAACGAGCTGAAGTGGGGGAGGCAGAAGGGTTCGATCCCCAGCACCACACATGGGCCCCCAAGCACAGCCAGGAGTGAGCCAGTAGTAAGCCTTGAGCACTGTTTCCTTGGACCTCCTCCCCCAAGTGAACAACCCTCCAGTATTTTTGTCCACATCACTGGCCAACATTAAGGTCAAGGGCCTGGGGTACGTGTGTTGCATACGAGGCCCTGCGTTTGATTCCCAACACTACACGCTCACCATGCTCCAAGCAATGCTGGTCTACACAGAAAAGCACTGACAGGACTAAGCACTGAGTCAGTGTAGCTGGGAGTGGACCTCCAGTCTCCTGAGCACTGCTTGGGAGTTTCCAAACGGAACAGCGAAGTCAGTGTCAGGCAGTTCTTGCTGCCTAGGAGGAGATCAGTGTTTGGGTGCAGGGAGGGGTGAGAGCCCCTGTGTGTCTTCCTCTTCCTAAGCTTCAAGCTGATCCAGGCCACCTGCAGCCCACAGGGCCCTGGGTGACATCCACAGGGCGTCTCCAGGTGGACTGCAGCACAGCAGAATGACCACTGGGCACCTGACCGACAGAAAGGCACATCTCACCCACTCTCTTCTTTCTTTCCCTCCAATGCCCTGCGGAACCACTTAATCACTCCTGAACTGTTTCTCTCAGAGCCCATTAAGACAGTCCTCACTCCACCTCATTGTGCAGTGGAAGTTTCTAATCAGTTTAATTACTTTGTTGGCAACCCAAGGACGGCTCAGTGTGTCAAATGGATGTTAATGGAACCTGGTGACCATTTTGCCTGGTCACCAAGACAATCTCTGGTGGATCTGACTGTCCCCATTATCATGAGGAGAGACAAGGATTCTAAGGATGAGATGAGGGCTTCGGAACCACGGGGGAATATAATGCCGTGGGTACCATTCTGGGAGGGTCGGAGGGTGCCCCACACTTTCCACTCTCAGCTGGAAGAGGAAGGGGACATAGTGGGGGAGGGACTGTGGTTGTTAGGAGACTGGGATCCTCTGTTGGGGTGAAGTGGAGGAATCTAGGGGTATGAAGCTAGGGGAAACAATTTTATTTATTTATTTATGGCTTTTTTGAGGTCACACCCGGCGATGCACAGGGGTTATTCCTGGCTCTACACTCAGGAATTACTCCTGGTGGTGCGTGGGGGACCATGAGGGATGCCAGGGATCGAACCCAGGTTGGCTGTGTGCAAGGCAAATGCCCTACCCTCTGTACTATTGCTCCAGCCTTGCAGGGGGCAAGAGGGGAGAGAGCAACTTTAGCTCAGAATTCATAAGCTAAATATTGGGGGTATTTCTGGCTGTGACTGAAACCCTTTCATCCCCAGTATAGTGGCACTATAGGAAAGGAACATAAAATTGTGTGTAAGGGGTTGGGGTGGAGAGAGAGAGAGAGAAGCAAGAGCAAGTGAGAGAGGATAGACAGAGGGAGAGAGGGGGAGAGGGAAAGAGAAGAATTAGAGCTGAGTGATGCAAGAATTGTCAAAGCCCTGACATGAGACAGTCCCTGCAAGTACTGACAGATGGGAGGCCTGCGATGAGCCATGTGTACCCCATCACCCCATGTGACTCTGTGGTCATTTGCACCAGGGTGGCCAGGACTGACAAGGCCCACAGGACACCTGTGTCCTTTGGGTGGGGTTGGTGGGGGAGGGATGGACCAGTTTCCCATAATCTCCCTCCAAGCGTGCGGGGTGCTGGGAAGCCTGAGGCTCTGTGTTCTAGCTGTCACCCTGGTGGCAGCCCAGGTCACTGTCCCACAGTAGACTGAATAGACTAAAACCAAGACTTGCTGATTTGAGCCAATCCTGCACCACAGCTGTGGGAGGCCGCAGGAGAGGGAGGTTCCTGGTGACAGGTGATGTGGGTGCTCAAACTATTTGTCTGGACTAACATTAGTCCTCAGGTGTATTCCACACCTAGCGGAGGGAGGTGGGGAGCCGTTACACACACATTCTCAAAGTTTTCCACAGCACTAGGAACTTGTTACTCTGAGACCCAGGTTACACACACACACACACACACACACACACACACACACACACACACACATGTTTTCGTTCTTTGGGAGTGGCCAAAATCCAGCCTCTGGGCTGGATTTCTGGGCTCTTCCAGCCCTGGGAACAGGACAGTACAATGTGATGAGGAGAAAAAGTGGCCTGTAGGAGAAGGGGTGGGCTGGCCAGAGGAGTAGGACAGGCTGGGTTCAGCACTTGAGTGGCAGGACTGGCTGACAAGGGACACTCAGATGATTCCAGAGATGAGGAGAGCCATGGGCTTCCTGAAGCTCCAGCCAGGACATAGGTGGGGTTGCCCTTGGCTCAAGTAAGGGCAGACTGCTGTAGAAGGACTGGGCTGTGTGTGCTGAGTCCTAAATGCAAGCGTTACGTAAAGGCAGCATTTCTCACTCAAGTTGGAAACAAATCCATGAACGGGAGCTTGCAAAATTTCAAAGAGCACAAATGTGTGAATAACAAGAAGTGAATCGCTTGTGGCCCATCCTTTTAACTTTCTCTCCTTTCAGCTTTGTTCTTCCTCCTGGCAAATCTCAGCGGGTGGCGTTTATGCTCAGAGAACAATTCTTGAGCGGTTAATACTCCTCAAATAGAAGCATGTAGTCTGGGCATGTTCACTAGGAACCTGACGTGAGTCTGCGTTTACAGTCACACACTTTACTCTCTTTTTTTTGGGGGGTGGGGTGCAGGAGGGGATTGGGGACATATAAATAGTATACTAGCCTTCCTCTTTCTCTGTTTTTGAAAATTCTTCATGTCACCACCTCAAAATCTACTGCTTTCAAAAGTTATTTTATCCTGGGGCCAGAGTGATAGTGCAACAGGCAAGGCATTTGCCTTGCACAGGTCTGACGTTCGATTCACGATTCACAGTATCCAATATGGTGCCCCAAGCAATGCCAGGAGTGCAGTCAGAAGTAAAATCCCTCTACATTGCTGGATGTGGCCCAAACAAAACAAAATAAAAGTTACTCTTTATCTTGAGTGCATGTGGTAAGAGCTTGAAGGTAAGCACTGGATTATGAGGGCTGAAGAGATAGTACAGCAGATAATGGTACAGTGCTTGCCTTGCATATGACTGACCTGAATTCAATCTCTGGCATCCCTGAGCACCACCAAGAGTGATCCCTGAGTGAAGAGCCAGGAGTAAGGCCTGAGCACCACCAGGTGTGCCCTAAAACAAACAAACAAACAAAAAGAACAATACAAACAAAAACAGAAGTGGAATATAAGGGCCAGAGAGATAACACAGTGGGTAAGGCACTTGCCTTGCATGCAATCAACCCTGTTCCATCCCTGGCACCATGTAGGGTTCTAGTGAGTCCCACCTAGCGCCATCTCCGAGCATAAAGCTAAGAGTGGGTCCTGAGCACCATGGGGCTGTAGCCACACTTCCACACCAAAAAAAAAAAAAAAGGTACGTGACTGTTTCCTGTCTGTCTGTTTCATTTTGTGCTCAAGTATGTGTGTCCCCATGAAAGGCCCGGCTGGCACCTCCTCCACACAGATGGACTGAGTTTATTGAATTTGTTTTGCAAATTCCTTTCTCATTTCCATATTTCTTGGGCATCTTTCCTTATCAGCGAGCAAACTTCTACCACATTCTTTAGGGTGCCAGGAATCAAACCCAGGGCCTCACATAACAGGCATAGCAGGCACTGCATTCACTTTCAGATGCAGCATAATATTCCTTGGGGGAACACTATCTTTTTTTTTTATCAGCCTCTACTTAGACATGGATTTAGACAGTTAATAGTCTTCTTTTTTTCTTTCCAAAAATCCAAAAGTTGCTGCAATAGCCACCTTCATTGGACATACACGCTTATGTAAGTGAGTGTTGTGTCAGGATGCCTCAATGTTCCAGAACCTTCTCTGTTTTATTTAGACATACACCTTGAACTTTGGTAGGCATACGGCTGCCAGTATAAAGACTACATTTCAGGACTGGGACTTAGGACATCTGCCTGTAAGCCTATGGCTGCAAGTCCAGCATGTAATGCCACACATACTGAGAAGGATGTGGGCAGCCCTGTTGTCTAGGATACCCCACCCTGCAGGTGATTTCTGGCCATACCACAGCAGCCGTGTATCCAGCCTGTGAGTGAAGAAGACTGTGAAGAAGGCTCCTGTTAAATACTGCATCCAAGAAGATGTGTGCGCATCAGGGCCAGGAAGTACAACCCCTGATGGACATGAATGTGACCTCTATACCAAGGGCAGGTGCCACGGTAGGAATGTCCATTAATAAGGCTGGAAAGATAGCATAGTGGGTAGGGGGCTTGCCTTGCATGCGGCTAACCCGGTGGTGCTTGATCTCTCAAGCACCACCAGGAATAATACCTGGACCAGGACTAATCCACCATTAGCTGAGGCTCAAAAGCAGAAAAAAAAATAAATAACTATCACCAAAGTACCACCATTAGAGAAGAACAGCCTCGTCCAGCACTGTGAGCACTGTCTCCTCACGGCACCACAACTGAGATATGTGACCCCCTGGGTCATTGCAACAGCATGGAGAGCAAGAAGGGAAGGTGGAAAGAATATATTTCTAAGGCTGGTGAGATGGCTCAAAGGGCTGGAGCATAAACTCTGCACACTGGGTCCCTGATTCCATCTCGGCTCCAGATAGTCCCTGGGCACTGGTGTCTGTGGCCTCAAAACAAAAGAATCTGCTTCTCAGCATCCCTACATGGAAGTATGGATCACATGGCTATGTTGGAGAGAGCGGGATATAGCGGCAGTGAGGCTACGACTCTAGGTTAGATCCACACAGAGAGGCAATTCGGTCCCACCTCTTCACTGACCCCCACTGGCCCTGGCTAGGTGGATATGGAGGGGGGCAATATGTCACCATGCCAAGAAGGGCAGCTCTTGGGATAGAAGAGCGACTAATTATGAAACCGAGACCCCCAGGGCTATAGAATCATCCCCCCGCCCCCTGCACACACACTTTCCATGCCAACTCCAGGATGATTAAATCAGGCTGTCTGGTTCCAGAAAGAAATAGACCTCTACTGTGTTCAAGTCACTGTTATTTTGGGTATTATAGCAATCAATGCAATATCCTAATTAAAATTAATATATTCATAGGATAAGCTCAGAGCTGTGAAATTGCCATATCAAAAGATATATGCATTAGAAAATTAATTTTCAATGCCAAATTGCCTCCCACAGCTATTGTACTGATGTGTTTCCTGGGAAGGGATGGGGGTGGGGGAGCTTGCTTCTGGGACTTTGGCATCAGCCCCCAACAGTGCTGGGCCAGGAATGCACACAAGGACAGAATATGGTTCTTTTAGGGATCCCTAGCCGTCAGCACACTTCATGAGTTGGACTATCAGTACACGTTTATTAAGTAAGTGAATAGGTGGGTAGATAGATGGAGGTGGACCAGTGATGAATCTAAATCATTTCAATATGCTTGTCACTCGGCAGACCCCCTCCCAGAACCACCTAATTCGTGGGAGACTTGGGCCTTGGACTCATGCTCTCCTTTCCCAAGAACCGGTGTTGTTTGAAGAAAACCAGGCCAAACCTGCTCAGATGTTCCAAATGGTTCCTTCTGAGACTTGAGAAGAAGAGAATTTCTTCATGGAGGCTCCTCGGGCTGACTTTGTATTTCCAGGATGAAACCTATCATTAGACCTTACTTGTTTTTGTAAGAAGTTGAGTAACTCTACAACCTCAGTTTCCCAATCTGTGAAATGGCGGTAAAAATTTCAGCTATCCTTTGAATTCACAAACTAATTAAGGGCCCAGCCGAGTTCAGGGTCCCCAAGTAAGTCCTCAGTAAGCATTTGAGAGCCTCCTTGTTACTCTCAGTACTGGGTGGCGTGAGATTTTTTTCAATGGACTTTTTTCATTCCCCCTTCCTGTGCTATGTATTTTTAGAGTGGAATTTCCTCACAAGATCCCTGAGCACAGGTTTTCTCTCTTTGAAAGGCAGAGATCAGGGGAGCAAGCTGGTGACTGCTCCTTCCTCAAGGGCCTGGGTTCCGGGGGTGGGGGCGTGGAGGGAGGGTCAGGCCCACACACACAGCACGTGCACACCCCCCTCCTCTAAGCTGGACATCCCCCCACAAGGAAGCCTCCAAGGGAGACAATCTCAGCGCAGTGAATGCCAGGATAACAGCGTAGATTTGTTTCTGGGGTGACTGCAGCCTTTCTGCCAACACTCACCAGCAGTCAGATCCTCACAGCCTAAGTAGAATCAAAGGTACTGGGTCCTGTCCTTCAGAGGGGTGGAAATTTAGACCTTTGGAGGACATGAAATAGGTCAAAAGCCCAGTGAAGACCTTGAATGGGCTTCATTTCCTTGGGGAGGAAGACAAGCCCAGCAGCAGAGCAATGTGTTGCTGAAAAGAACCTGAGCTGACATGTACAACATATGCATAGTCATGTACAAGCGCATGCACACACACACACACACACACACACACACACACACACACACCCCTGGTCCTATGGGAAGCTCCAGCCTTACAGACCAGATGAAGTCCACTGAGAGGTTCACTGAAAAACAGGAAGAAAGCAGAACCAGGATGTGTGTGTGTGTGTGTGTGTGTTGGGGGTGGGGGATATAACCCAGAACCTCACACACGTGGAGCAGGTGCTTTGCCTCTGACCCACATCCTGACCTCTGAGACTGGGGATATTTTAAGTGACAATCTTAATAATAAGGTTTATGGCTACAAGGTCCATACTGAGCCAGAAGGCAGATTTGAGAAAGGACAAATGTACACAGGGACAAGAGTTCCTGTGTAGGAACAAGGAAGGGGATGACAGGGCCAGGGAACTACCTGAGCTGCCTTAGGGGGGTCCCCGAGCCTTCTCACTCATGCTTTTGCTCCTCAGGACCACAACTCCCCCAACTCCACTGTCCTTGGCCTCTCCCGGGTGACGCTGAGCTCCTGCTGCCATCTGGCGGCCATTTGTGTGGGGCCCGGGGCATGAGAAAGGCAGCGTGTCTGTCCACCGCCAGCCCCTGCCAACCTTCCTTGACTTGAGTTTCCAGATATTCCAGAGTCTTCTTGATTCTGCTATCACTACTTCTGTCATGAGCAGAACTGGTCACTCCCTCAACACAACACTGTCACTTGAAAGTCACTCTGTCCCTGCTGCCAGGACAGGCAGCCCACAAGAATGAAACTTGTGCTAGGGACCTCAAGAAGCAGCTGCCTCGAAGTGGGCAGTGTGGGTGCCTCCTGGGGTGAGGGGGAGATATCAACTCCTCTGACAAGTTCCATTACACCACAGAATCATTGTTTGTATGAGCTACACCCGTTCCAACGTTCATGGTGATGGGCACTCACTGTGTGCCACCCAGATGCCCCCACAAGGGGAGACCCATCCAGCTTGGCATTCAAAGCTAAGACCCTCCCAGGATGACCATTCTCCAAAGGGAGCAAACCCAAGGGTAGGGCTCCTGCAGGAAGCCCCCCCAATAACCAGCCGGTGTTGGTAAGAGAGACTCAGTCTCTGAACCTCCAATCATGGCCAAAGGAGCGTTGCTGTGACAGTTTCTCCCTCTGACTCCCCCACCCTCTCCCATGACTCTCACTGTGCTGCAGAAAGACGGTAAAGGCTGAAGACAGACATAAGCCTGCTTACTGCCAAGTGCCAAAGAGGGGCATCCCTTAGACACACACACACACACACACAGATTCTCCACAACGAAACAAATAACCCCACTCCCTACCACCAGTGGGCAGAAGGCATGACTAGACAGTCCAAAAGCATACAGACACCAGCAGGCATATGAAGAAGTGCTCCTCATCACCTGTGATACAAGTCAAAAACCACAAGGGATGGTGATCACCCTTCACCTGCGAGAGGAACAAGAAACAAGTGCTGGCCTGGGTGTGGGGAGAAAGGAACCTGCTCGCACTGTGGGTGGGCATGCAAGCTGGCAGCCTCCTTGGAAATGAGCATGAATTGTGTGACTCCCTGGCCTACCCTGCTGTTCCCCAAACATGCTCTCCACCGGGCGCCGCATCAGAAATCCATCTCAGCTTTGACCTCTGGCTATCACGCATCACTTTGGGATTTTTGAACTCAGAGACCAGCTGACAAAAAGAGAAGTGACCACCAGTGTCTTCCCTGGCCCGGAGCATCAGGAGGAGGCAGGGCTGTGGCCCACTAATGGGAGGAAAGAACATGCCTGGCATGTCTTGGTAATCCTTCCACTAAGGCAAATGGAAAGTGATCAGCCCACAGTGGCAGCTGCAAGAGAAGGGCGAGACCAGGCCTCCCAGCCTCGGGAGTGAGGGAATCTGGTGAAGGCAGCAGACTGAGCCTACAGAGATGCACACCTGGATGAGCAGTGTAGGGGGGCACATGGAGAGGATAGTGTGCCGGGCGGTAGTGAGCACCCATGGTGTTTGCAGTGTCTGCCAGGTTGTAGTGAGTGCCCCTGGTGTGCCAGGTGGTAGTGAATGCCCCTGGTGCTCATAGTGTCCCAGGCGGTAATGAGTGCCCTACTGCTTGGTGGCTTCCACTTCAGGATCCAGGAATTCCTGGAGGTGTCACCTTCCCCAGGAAGTGCTCCCAGTCACCTTGTTTTAATCCAGGACATTTCTAAAGCCACCCCAGCACCAGATCTCACAGATTTCCATGGAAATCTCTGCTGTAAAAAACGTCTTCTCCTCCCAATCCAGCTTCTTGTACGCCCCCCACTTCCTGCTCTTCACAGCACTCTCTGAATTTCCTGCGCAGAAACGTCAGCTCAGAGTCTGTTTGCAGAGATGCTGACCAGCTGTAGCAGCTCCTCAGCCGGGCCAACCGGCACTGCCTGGGGCCAGAGCTGCACTGGCTCTGAACACGTGGGCTGGGGGGCATCCCTGGCGAGTCACATGTAGTGTATGCTACTGAAAAAAATTTCCTCATGTCTCTATTGCGCCACTTACGATGTACAATATTTTGGTTAAAATTACCAACATCAGGTATAAAGAAATTCTATGTGAAATGGAAAACTATGGTCTATCGCATTCTCTTCACGTTTAGATTCTGAGTTTATGGCAGCTTTTGTGTAACTCTGGAAGTAAACAAACAAACAAACACTGTCCTCCCTTTGTTCATCGCTTTGCTCGAGCGGGCCCAGTAACGTCTCCATTTTTGAAACTTTGTTGTTACTGTGTTTGGCATATTGAATAGTCACGGGGCGCTTGCCAGGCTCTGCCGTGCGGGCGAGATACTCTTGGTAGCTTGCTGGGCTCTCCGAGAGGAGCGGAGGAATTGAACCCGGCTTGGCCAGGTTGGCTGTGTGCAAGGCAAACGACCTACCGCTGTGAGAAATCAATTCTGCCCGGTCTAGTGTAGGTTCTGTTGACCCCACTGAAAACCAATAATAAAACCAATAATAAAAATTGTCTAATTTTACAATTCATTTTCCTTTACTGCACATAAACCCATATACTCTTTTTTTTCTTTTTGCTTTTTTTTTGTGGGGAGAAGGGTCACACCTGGAGATGCACAGGAGTTACTCCCTCCTGGTTTTGCACTCAGGAATTACTCCTGGCAGTGCTCAAGGGACCATATGGGATGCTGGGAATCGAAACTGGGTTGTGCAGGCAAACGCTCTACCCACTGTGCTATTGCTCCTGCCCCATATATTCTTTTGAAAATAAAAAGTGACTCCATAATAAGATGTGGTTAGTTCTTCAGATTAACGAGTGCATCGACTAAAATCTTGAGTATGTGTATACATTTTTATGTGTTATAATTTTACCTTTGCTTGGATAATTACATTTAGATCCTCAATTTCCTCATATGTATAACACACCTGATAAGTTAGTTCTGAATTTTTCTGGCCCACAGTAGGAACACACAAACTTACAGCAAGCTTTTCAAAGAAAATCACGATGACTTTGGATTAAACCGTTTCACTGAAAGTGACAATGGAATTGTATTTTGCTTTCCAGAATATTTCATCAAAGATGACTAGTCATGTGTCACTAGCCCTTGCAACAGATATGTCAGCTTTAAGTTTCTTTTTTAACCATTAGGTCAACTGTGTCTAATCAACCTACTATAGTAACTTATTATCTTCTATCCTTGAACTGAGTATTTCCAAGATCAGTTTACTTTACAACAACCCTTTCCATACTATCTATAGACATTAAACTTTAAAACAATGAAGTTTACTTTGAATTACTTTAAACATTTGCTCTTAGTTTAAAATGTTACTAGTGAGAAATTCTTTGATATATGGTTCCTCCTCCCTCCCAAGTCAATGCTTATATTTGGAGGAAGTAATTAAATTCCTTGATTGCAAATGTAATAAAGTAGGAGGTGCACAGTAATTTATGTCCTCTGAACTGAATGATAAATGAATTGTCCCAAACTTAAACTGGTAAAGTTCACACCCATGGTTAAGATCAATCCTCCCAAGCAAAGCAGGAAGTGCAAGTAATAGACTGGTCTATGTGGGCCACAGGAGCAGAATGGGAAAACAAGCTGGAACCTAACACAGTCCTGTTAACACACTCAAAGCAAGCGTGTGAGGATAGAAACAAGGTCCACCTGAAGTCCAGAAAAAGGAAGGCAAATGCCTAAATCTAATAGTGCTTGCCACAAAAAAAAAAAAAAAACCAAACACACACACACACACACAAACTCCAGAAAACTAAAACTGGGGCCAAGTGTTAGGACACATGCCTTGCACATGTGAGGCCCTGGGCTCAGTCCCTGGCACTGTGTGTCTCTGCTCTCCACACTCTCTGGAGTGGCCTCTATGGCCGCTACCACTGTGACCCTCACAACGACAACAGCAATAAAACCAAAAACTTACATAAATAGTGATTAGGAAAGTAGGGCTGGAGCGATAGCACAGCGGGTAGGGCGTTTGCCTTACAAGCGGCCAACATGGCCGACCCGAGTTTGATTCCTCCGCCCCTCTCGGAGAGCCCGGCAAGCTACCGAGAGTATTCGATATGCCAGACACAGTAACAACAAAGTCTCCAATGGAGACGTTACTGGACCCGCTTGAGCAAATCGACGATCAACGGGAGGGCCTTTACCTTTACCTTTTAGGAAAGTAGAAAAATTATAAAAGGACATTTTCCCCAGGGGGCAGGGAGACGTTCAGAATGATGCACTTTCTTGGGCTCTAATTTAATGTCCATAAACTTCTAGTGAACAACTGGTCTATCGGTTATTCTGATAGGAGGCTGGGAGTGGCATAATTTTAGGACTATAAACTAACGAACTGATCATTTCATCCACATATCATTCTTTTACTACTTTCATTATCATTAGTTTTCTCTGAAGGGCATTCAGGTTCTAAAATGAAAAGTTTCTAAGAAACTTGGGTTCTGACAAAATTTAAGTAATAACTTACTTCAGGACTTAAATACTTAAATACTATCAAGTTTAAGCTCTAATTCCTAACAAATGCTAAATCCAACATTTGAGTAGCTGACTGGCCTCTCTTGCCATATTAATTTTAGCTGTGATGTCATCTCCTTTATCTGTAGTAGACCAGTGCAATGCTAGTAGTTAGAAAGTGATGTTAATGAAAATTTCATTATGAAAAATGATCTGAAATGGGACTTTATTCTCCATGTTCCCTAAAAAAGAGGGGTTGGGGGTTGCTTATTTTGGGACCACATTCAGCAGTGCTCAGAGATGACATCTGACTTTGTGCTTCGGTGCTGAGGATTGAACCCAAGGCTCCTGTATGTAAAGCAAGCGCACAACCTGTTGAGTCATCTCTCTAGCCCAAAGCTGCACTTTTACGGCTCAATGTTCACTTCCCAGGGTTGTGTGGGCAGCGGGTGGGAAAATCCCTGTTTTCATGGTCCTCACACCATACCATTTCCTTATTATACCCAGAAACATTCCCTTTGCTTCTGTACTAACTGCTTCTCCTTTACCCCATGGCTCCGGTTCCTGTAGGTTTCCTTTTCTTGTTTCACATTAAATTTTCAGTTTGGGTCACACCCTGCAGTGCTCAGTGCTCATGCCTGGTTCTGTGCTTGCGGATCACTCCTGGCAGGCTCAGTGACTATATAGGATGCTGGGGATGGAACCCAGGTTGGTGGCATTCAAGGCCCTACTGGCTATACTATGGCTCTGGACCCTGGAGGTTTTCTTTCTGGATCCTCATTTCCAGAGGATGAATTAATACTGGCTGAGATAAAGAGATGATGACTACGGACATGGTAGAACTTGTGGAATTGGTGTTTTCTAGTTTCAGGAAAGTAAAAGATAACAACCAAATGAAGCTATTTTTAAACTCCAGACTTCCAATCTCCCACTCTCCAAGAACAAATTTAAGGTCACACATACTGAAATCACAAACCTCTGGATTGGTGGTTTTCAGTAGACAAACCACTTTATTTCTCTAACCTCTCACCCCGCCCAGCTCAGATAAAAGACAGGTGCTTTTCCCAGAAGCACGACACTTCAGGCCATTCAGGACACTCTCCGCCTCGCTCTCCTTCCTGCTGGGATGTCCCTTGGAAATCTAGGTGTGACACTCCTGCTTCATGGCCACCTGCCAGGGGGGGCACACCGCTGGCTGCACCAAAGCTCAGAGGCAGAGCCACCGTGAGGTTCCCACTCAGGGACACGGGGCAGGAGTCTGCCCTCCAAGCCAGCTCTGACAGCCCACAGATTATCTTTTATCACAGCGGCTGAACTGCCCCTGTGCGTCCCTGTTCAGAGATCTATTGGGGGCCATGAGGCCAGGAAAGCAACTGTTTAACATGGAGAAATCCTGCTCTTCAGTGACTGATGTACCTAAAGCAGCACACATGTGTTTGGTTTTAACATACTTGCTTGTATTCTCTTATATACATTCTCCGGCCCTCTCTGAGAGTCCAGCAAGCTACCCAGAGTATCCTGCCTGCACAGCAGAGCCTGGCAAGCTCCCCGTGGCATATTCGATATGCCCAAAACAGTTAACAATTATGGGTCTCATTCCCCTGACCCTGAAAGAGCCTCCAATGTGGCACTGTTGGGAAGGACGAGTAAGGAGAGGCTGCTAAAATCTCAGGACTGGGATGAATGGAGACGTTACTTGGCACCCACTTGAGCAAACTGATGAACAACAGGATGACAGTGATACAGTGTGATACAGTGACTGAAGCATAAATACTGATTTCTAAGCCCTAAAAATGGGACTCTATAATCAGAGCTTGCGGGCATGGAAGTGTCTGTGAGTTCTCTGTGAATGTGTGGACTCTGCATGTCTTCTAGTATTATCGGGGGTGTCTGGTCTACTTCTGTGATGTATTTTGGAGCGCATGGGACACAACCTCGCAGGCAAGTTTCCACATGCGTACCTATTCCTGAGGTCACCGATCCTAACTTTCCCCAGCAGTTCACTTTACTAAACGGCCCCTTACAGATGCCATGTCTCAGATTTCTCTCAGGCCGCAGAAAGAGGGGATATCAGCAATCACACAAAACCAAACTAGCCCTTTTCCTCAACCCTTTTGTGGCAGTGGCTGGGTTTCTTCCTGCTCCTTGGCAGCAACTGCAAATACCAGTCCAGGAAAAGAGCACAGTCCAAACAGAATGAAATAAAACAAGGCCACTGCGCCACCTGCTGGAACAAAGCAGTTCAACATGCTGGGAAAATTAAGGTACCCAAATGGACAGACAAAAAAATAGTAGGCAAAAAATAATGCTTAAAATCGTGAAGTAATGTGATACCACACACACACACACACACACACACACACACACACACACACACACACACACAAAACCAACAAACCACTCTTCAGGATACAACCTTAAATATATGAGAGATTACATCTCTCTATCAGAGAGTTCAAAATTTCTATACAGAAGGAACTCAAAAGATGAAAACTCAGAAAGGCAAGTTAATGTTATTTAAGCTAACAGATGATAGAAAATAATACTTAAAATAAGAAAATAAGGACTTGGGGATGGAGCAATAGTACAGTAGGTAAAATGCTTGCCTTGCACACAGCCAACCCTTATCTGGTATGGTCCTCTGAGCCCCACCAGGAGTAATTTCTGAGTACAGAGCAGAAACAAGCCTTGAGCATTGCTAGATCTGGTCCTCAAACAAAGAAACAAGCAAGAACAACAATAACAAAAGGAAAATAAAAACTGGAGAGATGATTTAAGTACAGGCTGAGTACAGGCTTTGTATCCAGAAGGCCTGGGTTTGATTCCTGGCACCACATGGTCCCCTAAACACCACAGGGAGAAACAAACACCCAATTGCAGAACCAGGAGTAGTCCCTGAGCATTGCCCCTGAACAAAATAAAAGGATAATAACAGAGATTCAAGATGTGAAGAACTCATTGAGATGAAGGGCAATGCAGAAAGCTATAGAAAGACTAGCAAATGGGAAGAATCAGTAAGTTTTAGGATAGTGATATACAAATAACCAGGTAGAAAGGAGAAATAGGTTCTAAAGCAGATGTTTCGAGAAACTGAGAACTGTTTGGGTCCATAAGGAAAGGCAGCAAGGGGTCAATGGAAATCTCCCAAAGGGGAAGCAAGACAGAACCAGACAGAGTCTATATTGAAAAAAAAATTAGAGGGACACAACAGAATGTTTCATAACAAAACAGCAGAAGACACACAGTTTTATTTATTTTTATTTATTTATTTGGCTTTTTGGGTCACACCTGTGGTGCACAGGGGTTCCTCCTTGCTCATGCACTCAGGAATTACCCCTGGCAGTGCTCAGGGGACCATATGGGATGCTGGGAATCGAACCTGGGTCAGCCGCGTGCAAGGCAAACGCCCTACCCGCTGTGCTATCACTCCAGCCCCAAGACACAGTTTTAAAGTGCTGGTGGAACATCCCCAAGGAAATATTATGTTACATGAAATAAGTCTCAATAAGTTGAGACTTAATAAATTTATGAACACTGACATATCAAGTATCTTTTTGGATCATTATGATATAAAACTAGAAGTCAAAAGAAGAAAGGAATGGGAAATCACCTATCTTTAGAAAAATAGGTATGTTACTGCTGAAAAACTACTGGGTCAATGAGGAAATCAAAGATGAAAGAAGAAGGGCCAGAGCAATCTACAGCAGGTAGGGCATTTGCCTTGCACGAGTCAGATCCAGGTCCAATCCCTGGCATCCCATATGGTTCCCCTAAGCACCCTACGAGTAATTTCTGAGTATAGAGCTGGGTGTGACCGAAAAAAAAAAAAAGCAAAGAAACAAATCAACAATGAAAGAAGAAAACTGTAAATCAATGAAAATATCCAAAATTACTAGAATCTCTGGGATGCAGCAAAATCAGTGTTAGGACAGAAGTTTATAGTGATATAGGCTATTTTAGAAAAACAAGAATCATGCATTTTTTAAAAATCTAAGCTTATACTCAAAGGCATCAGAAAAAGAAGAGAAAGCAAAACCAAGACACAACGATGGCTAACAGCACATGAAAACTGTTCATCCTGTTTACGTGAGGAGGGACAAATCAAAACTACAAAGAGAGCCTATTGAACAGCCAGGTATGAGCTGTCAGTGACGGGGCAACTGCAGCCTCATGGAATGGGGGGTGGAACCAGCCTGTCCTTCCTGCCCGACAGAGACCATGAGTTGCCCCCCACGAGCGGCTCTCCGGCACAGTCATGGCCCCAGAGGCACATGGACCCAATTCGGAACCCAGCGGCTTTTGGAAGAAATCCCTCCAGACTTAATTAGTAAAATATCATAAATCTAAATTATTTGGAATTTCTCCCCAACAATCAGACCTACTGAAGAGGCATCACTAAATAATGTTTTCTATTGCTGGTTATGAAGAGCATATGACATTGCGTGGCCGCTATCAACATCATATGCTCTTTATAATCAGCAACAGAAAACAAATTATTTAACGATGCCTTTTTAGTAGGTCTGATTGTTGGGGGAAAATTCCAAATAATAATGCTGCATCTTTTGTTGAAATAATGAATGTAATCAAAGGGGGGGGGGAGAGAGAGAGAGAGAGAGAGAGAGAGAGAGAGAGAGAGAGAGAGAGAAGTGGAAATCATCTGCCTCACAGGCAGGGGGAGGGGTGGGATCGGGGGTATATTGGGGTTCTTGGTGGTGGAAAATGTGCACTGGTGAAGAGATGTGTTTGATCATTGTATGACCAAGACTTAAACCTGAAAGCTTTGTAACTGTTCTCACGGTGATTCAATAAAAACAAACAAACAAATCCAACTGCAAAGAGACACTACCTGACACCTGTGAGAATGGCTATTATCCAGAAGAGGGGGTGCAGAGAAGGGAAAGGAACTTTGACTTGGTGTGTTGGGAATATAAACTGAAGAGTAGCAAGATTCCTTAAAATAAATTCCACTTCTGAGTGTCTCCCCCCTACCCCCAGATATGAGTACACAAATTTGAGGTCATCAGTGCACTTCTACATTTATCGAAGCACTATTTATAATAGCCAAGAACTGGAAACAAACCTAAGTGCCATGACTGATGGAAAAGGAAGATCTGGCATATACACGTATACACAACAAAATATTCAGCTATTAAAAATAAAAAGGTGCCATTTGCAACACAATGGACCTAAAGGGTATTCTGCTTAGTAAAATAAACTAAGGAAGAAAGACAAACACTTTATAATTTATTCATACATGGTACAAAGGAAACCAAGGGACTACTTAAATTAAACAAAAACAAGACTTCAGACCATAGGACAATTAGTGGTTACCAGAGGGGAAGGAGGAGAACAGGTAAACAGGGAAAGGGAATATCTGTAGGGTGAAGGACAGAATTTGACTTTCAATGGTGAACTTAATTTTCTATTCAGATATGCTGAGCTTCAATAATCAAGGCACACCTCAAACACGTTATGATTCAATGTTTACTTCAATTTAAGAAAAAAACTACTGTTCACTAAATTTTAGTGAAGTAACAAAACTAGATCAATGAATACCTGAAAAGACAAAATACCCTTGTTTTCCAAATATATACAGCTTTTCTTCATGTTTCAATGAAAATAGTATAATGCAACAAATGTACAAGTAGATACTGGATAGCACTGCACTGTCCTCCCATTGTTCATTGATTTGCTCGAGCAGGCCCAGAAACGTCTCCATTTTGAGACTTGTTGTTACTGTGTTCGGCATATTGAATACGTCATGGGTAGCTTGCCAGGCTTTGGTGTGCAGGCAAGATACTCTCGGTAGCTTGCCGGGCTCTCCGAGAGGAGCGGAGGAATCAAACTCGGCTCGGCCAGGGTGGCTGTGCGCAAGGCACACGCCCTACTGCTGTGCAATCGCTCCAGCCCAGATACTGGATAGCTTTCACAATTTCTTTTAAATCTTGATGTATTACTTTAAAATTATGTTAATTTATAATTTCTTTAGAAATAAGTGTC
Source organism: Sorex fumeus (assembly GCF_029834395.1). NCBI lineage: Eukaryota > Metazoa > Chordata > Mammalia > Eulipotyphla > Soricidae > Sorex > Sorex fumeus. The sequence goes on from NW_026606155.1 coordinate 24,738,870, forward strand.
TTAGACGTGGTTAATTATTTTTGGTTTTAAGGCCATAGCAGTGCTAAGGGCTCATTCTTGGCTCTGAGCTCAGGGTTCACTTCTGGTGGGGCTCAGGGGACCATATGCAGTTCCAGGAACGGAACCCGGGTCAGTTGCATGCAAGGTAAGGGCCCTGCACACTGTACTCTCTCTCTGGGTTCTGTTTTAATTTCTAATGCAATTAAAATCACATATATCAACAAAATCTCTTTGGTGAAGGTCCTGTAATTTGAAAAATGTGAATATGGTCCAATATTAAAACTTCGAGAACTACAATCCTAGAAAAAACAAACTTATCAAAACTGACCAGTAAAGAACTAGAAAACCTGAATAGTCCTTTGAGAAATGGAATCTACAGTGAAATTTTCTTAAACATTCCAGGTTCAGGAACATTCCAGGTTCAGGCAGTCTTCAGTGGTCTATCTTTCCTCCAAAAATTTCAGAAAGGACTCATCTGCATGGAGAAAAGCAGAAACACTCTGAGCCTGAAGGCAGCTCCTGAGAACGCACAGAGCACATGTCTGGTCCTGTGTCTGCACCCACTGGTAATCTGTGGATTATCTCTGTGAGTCTGCTCCAGATAACCTTAATTCCCAGATGATCTGTTTTTGTCTCCTGGAAACTATTACAGCTCGAGAAAACAGCATGCGGGTCAGTCAGGCACACTGACTGGCCATCTCCCTCACAGAGACCATGCAGAGACCATGCAGTATGGGGGACAAGGATTCTGGGTTTAGGCTCAGGCTCTGAATTACCTGAGTCTGAATCTATCAGGTTCAGACTCTTTCCCTCAAACACAATGGCTTCAGAAAATCAGAGCATAGGAAAAAATTAGGATTCTTGCTCATGCCAAATCTTACAATACTGAGGGACAGAGAAAAACAGGCTAATGGCTCTGAGAAATTTTCTCTATCAATGGAAGCATCAGAATCTTTCTCGCAAAATATAGAACAAAGTCAAGAATCTGGACACATGAGTTTCACTTGAAAAAGAAGCCAGCCAGGATGAAAGAGTGGAGAAAAACCAGTCATACAGTGGTGGAGCAGCTTGAATAAACCAATTCTGAAAGCCTGACCTAACTTGTGTTTTGTAATGAGCCATTATCCTATTTCTTTGAACTGAGTTTTCTCTTCCTTGCATTATTGATACATAATACACAAAATGAGTATTTTGGAACTCACTGAAGAAATACAATCTTATATTGCATATTCACAGAGGTGGTCACTCCCCAGTATCACCCAGATAAATCCGCATTCTGCACAAAGGTACATCTTAGTTGGGACCTTTGGGCTCATATAGACTAGGTGCTGGTATACAAGTGAGAAGAGCTAGGAGAAAGCTGAGTGGTAGTCCACAGACAGAGCCACGGACACAGGCATCACCTGCTATTTGCTCAAATCCAACGTGTCCTGGAATACCGACTGGATCTGATAAACACAGATCCAGAGGTATGTGTTTCAGGATGGGACTGAAGATGTGAGCGAGACTCATGGATTAATACAAAAGATCTTGGGAATGAAAAGAACCCTAGACTGAAGAGTGGCTTTTACCTTTTTCTGCAGTTTCCTAGGCGCTAAAAGATAAATTTTTATGGGTGACTTCCAGATAAACTAGATTGACCTCTAATCATGTTCTATTCATGCGTATCTGGGCCAAATTAATTTCTCCCAATTTTTTGTTTAGCACACTTGGAGATGCTCAGGAATTACTCCTGGCAGTGCTTGGGGGATCATATGGAATGCCGGGGATTGAATCTAGGTTGGCCTCATCAACGCATGGATCCTACCCACTCTACTATTACTCCGGCCCCACATTCCCCCAAGCTTTGACTTTGAATTAGTTTTCCTTAACCAGAACACATGAAGGGGGAGGATAAAACAAACAGTGAGTGTAGAAGTATAGAAAGTGCTGAACTACACCCATTGCCAGGGTTTTTTTTTTTCTTTTTGGGTCACACCCAGCAAAGCTATGGGGTTACTCCTGGCTCTGCACTCAGGAATTACTCCTGGCGGTGCTCGGGGGACCATATGGGATACTGGGAATCGAACCCAGGTCAGCTGCGTGCAAGGCAAACACGCAGCCCGCTGTGCTATCGCTCTAGCCCCCAGTGTTCAGTCTTACCCTCACCCCACAGTTATTCTCTTCATCTAGTCTAGGATATATTTCCATAGCTAGATTCACGGGCAACCAGTCAGTAAGACATTGTTTCCATCCTCTAGGAGAAAACTCTAAGTAAAATATACTGTATGAATAATAAAGGGTTCCAGAGAGAGAGAGAGAGAGAGAAAGAGAGAGAGAGAAAGAGAGAGAGAGAGAGAGAGAGAGAGAGAGAGAGAGAGAGAGAGAGAGAGAACAGTGCATAACGTGCTTGCTTTGCATGCAGTCAACCCTGGTTAGACCCCTAGCACTCTGTATGATCCCTCATGCATTTCCAGGGGTGATCCCTGAGGCTGAGCACAGAGTCAGGAGAAAGCACTGATGGTGTGGCCCCAAACCCAAAACGAAGGGACCAGGAAAACAACTCGAGCACTGAATCCAGTTCCTAACACTGGACAGACATTGCCACCCTCAGCACCACCACCTGCATCACTTGGTCAGAACCTCTCACTACCACTGTGCATGGTCCCTAGAATCAATCACTGGAGGTTAAGTGACCTAATGAAGAGCATATCTATGGCTATCTCACAACTATACTATTTTAGCTTGAATTTTATTTTACCCAGGCGAGGGACGTGTGCCACGCCTAGCTGAGCTCAAGTATCACTCTTGGCAGTGCTCGGGGGATCATATGTGTGCTGGAGATTGAATCAGCTTGCATTTTAAGTATAATGTAAGAAAACAATAGGTTAGTATACACCTCAAATTAGCATTTGCCAGGTTTTGATATGGTTTACTTTTCTTACTGATTTTCTTTCGTTAGAGAATACAATACCATATTGTATTTTGTATATTGTATTATCTACATGATCTAATATTCTATCATTTGACAGAACAGATTCAGTTCAATTCGTAAGACACAAACCACAACCTACCTACCACGTATGAAAATATATCCATATTTTTTTCCTTTTTGGGTTACACCTGGCGATGCACAGGGGTTACTCCTGGCTCTGCACTCAGGAATTACTCCTGGTGGTGCTCAGGGGACCATATGGGATGCTGGGAATCGAACCTGGGTTGGCCACGTGCAAGGCTAACACCCTACCTGCTGTGCTATTGCTCCAGCCCCATATCTGCTTTTAATATAGAATACATGCTATGGGTAGAATCACATGTACACATGTACACAGATCAAAGTTTCACCTTCAAATGGTTATTTCAGAATTCAAGTATGTTTTAAAATAAAATTTCATGCAGTGCTTAATGTGGTATTCTCTAGTTTTGAGTTAGACAGAAACGGACAGAAGGCAAAATGAAAACAAAATTTATTTCCTCAGTGTTATATCCACTGCCAATACTGTATTTTTGATGCAATATATTTGCAAAGAAAAGAAACAATCTCAGCTTTTATATTCCATTTTAAACAACTACAATATTTACAAGCTGTTCAGAATAACAAACACTCAGACACACACTCTCGGAGACACGCGCAGGTACATATATTCTTTCTCTGGTTTATACTGAATGCTGGTAGAGGCAATGAAGACTTTTCAGAGCCCATGATCAGAAAAGGGAAACCCATTTTCCTTCCTTACACCTACCCTCCTAGGGCCATTTTTAATTTTCTTCCTTCCATTTCCTCATGCAGAGCTCATTGCTAGACTCATGTAGGGTTAAGATAATCAGTTTTTACAATTTGTTTTCACTTAAACTATAAGCCTTAGAAAAGCATTAGCAGACGTGATTTCCCCTACCCCTGCTTCTATTATTTTGGTTGTAGAATCAAGCTTCATATATTAAGAAAAAAATCTTGTTTGACCATGACTACACTAAACCAAAGTGTCGTCTGGAGCAGCTGTCCCGTTTTCTACTGCTAGTCCCTTCTGAATTCCAAGATACCACCTCATTTGTGTGTGTAATACCCAGGAATTTATCCTTATCACGCTAGGCTCCACTGAATCATAAATTGTCAGGTAGAGGAGCTGAGTCATGAGAAAAAGTTATAACCCTATATAATAGGTATAAGTCATAGAACAGAGTTGTCATATAATCCTGCAGTAACAATTAGCTCTGATTCTTCCATCTAATGCTATGTTGCTTCCATTATTGGCAGATAATAATGTCCAGCTCACAAATAAACTTAATTACTTCAATTCAGAAAGACTATGTGGCTTACAGGCAATATAGATAAGTTCATACACGCATAATTCTTGACAGAGGACTCAGGATAGATTATTTGAAGTTGAAAATGTACTTCTGTTGCAAGCAAAAATTCACTCTATTCACATACCTGCCAAATCTACTTGTATAATTAATTCCTTTCCAACCACAGTTCTTACCTAAACATTTAATGAGATTTAAAAAAAAAAAGAAGAAGAAGAAGGCGGCCCAGGTGTATAACAACGAGATCTTTGTAAAGAAAAACAAAGAGATGCAAAATTTTAAATACTTAATAGTAAGAAACTACATATCCAAGATAATACACAATAATTTTCCTCTTTCTCTGGGCCTTTCTTAAAGACCGGATTTCCACATTAGACTGAAACAAAGCTAGAATAAAAAGGGCCATTTTATAACTTCATCTGGACAATGTTTCTTATCAGAGGAAAAATGGACTGGTTCTGTGTTCAGGCAAAGTAATTTTATATTATATTACACTACAAAAAAAATAACAAAAAATGAATACTGATGACTTAAAAAAAAGTTAGAAAGGGCTTTGTTCATACTCACAGAAAAAAACAAAACAAAACAATTAAAACAAACACAATTAACTATCCGGGCAGCAGTTTACAGTTTAGTATACAGTAAACATAAATTCAAATAATTCTCACACATAATTACTAAATCATCTTCTTCTCAAGTCATATTCAGGAGGAAATATGTCTGAAAGTCAACCAAAACAAAGAGAGAGTTTTAGATTCGGTTAAGATACAAAAACACAACTCTGGATGCATGAGTCCATGCTGTGATCCACCAAACAAAGTGTCTCTAAGCAGATGCTGAAGTATGCTGCTGGGAAGCCAAGTGGGCTTTCTTAAGGCCATGTTACCCTTGCTTAAATTTGAGGCTGTTTTCTATATTCTGATATAAGATGCAACGATAAACAACAGGAAGAAAAAGAATGCTCTTAAGGAGCTGTCACTTTCTACATGAAAACTTGGATTTTCTATTCCCTGACAATTGGTACACAGAATAACATTCTAAATTTCGCTTAAGACAGAGATACTGTGTGCCTACCTCTGTTTCAAGGACTACCAGAACTATCTCAGCTATACAGGAAATACCTTAAAAAATACTTCAAATCTAAGGGAAGTTAATTTTCCAGCCATGGAAACTCAAAGATGGCAGAACACCTGTTGTTCACCAATTTCCTGAAAGGCAATTAATCTCCTCTTAAGAATATACAACTTCATCACCTATTCTCCCAAGTAGCTTAAATATCAATTTTTGGGGGGAAGCAGGAGGTCACACCAGGCGGTGTTCAGGCTTACTCTGGGATCTGCACTCAAGGATCATTCCTAGTGGGGCATGAGTGACCATATACGGTGCTGGGGACTGAATCCAGGCCAGTCATGGGCAAGGCAAGCATACTACCTGTCCAGCCTCCAAATACCAACTTTTAAAAGTTAACCTAAAGTTGTAATTTTAGATTACAATTGGGAAAATTACAATTCTTTAGAGAAAATATGCAAACATTTGAAGTTTTATCGAGTACTGAAAAATGGTATAAAAAAAGAAGGACTTACACCAAGTTATAAGCTAGAAGATTAACCAAGAGCTTAATTTTGAGCTATGAAGATTGACACTGAATGAACAAAACTGGAATAAAAACCTCACAATTTATAACATTCTAAGACTTTTTGAAAAGGGGAGAAAAAACAAAAGTCCAAATGAAAGAAAAAGAAAAAGCAAAAAACAAAAACCAGAATGACATCAATATAAAACTTAGTGGAAATAAATTAAAAGTGTTTTCATTATATATTTTTTACTTTCAAATTATAGAACTCTAAAAAACTTTGGCAACAGTGAACCAAGGACACTAATTATGCATGCTGAAGTCTTGTACGAGAATGGGAAAAAGTAAGCAGGGAATCTAAACAAACAGTTCAAAATTCTCCCAGGGCAAGGGAAAAGGAAGTGCCTATAACTGATTTTATTAAAGTGTATATATTTTTATGTACTAATTTACATCAAACTTACTTTTAAGATGTGAATCTTTATTCAGTCATTACTTCTTTCCCTGGTGCAATAATTAAAAAATCAGTAGGATTTTTTTTTTAAAGGCTATCAGTTTCACACTTAAAAATTAAGAAAAGTCCTCTTGGGGTTCCTAATTCATAAATTCACTATTTAAAGGGGAATCTTATACAATATTCAACCTGTATTGAGATAAATCTTTATATTTGTATTAGTTGCTAAAAAAATTTAAAAATGAGTACATGTATATTATATATGAATATTTGTGAAATATGGATATATTTCACCTAAAATTTAGTTCCTGAATTTGAAATGACTTTTTAGATTATATAATATGTTTAACTCTTGGAGAGTGGAGCATTGGGAGGGGATGGCATAAAACTAATTTAATCCTCCTGATTGAATTATTTGATATTTAGGTTTTCATGTATATAGGAAAATTAATTATCATTCATCTAAGATCGTAAAGATTCTACTTTTCTTACTGAAAAGATTATACTTATTTAAAAAAGGGAACAAGTAGCAGGGAGCATAATACCTTTCAACATGTATTTTTATGGAGAGAAAGAGAGTAAGAGTGAGAGTGAAAAGGAGAGAGAAAGCAAGATAGAAAAGAGGGAAATCAGATTTCAGATTCAGAATAAAAAGAGGCTGAATTTTAATGGCCTACCATAGATTTGCCAAAATGAGGCAAATACAGAATATAGTGACAGTATCAGGAAAATACACGTTAACTGGTCAATTTAGAAATGCTACCTTTGTAAAAAGGCTCAGTAAATCATTTAACAAATGTGTTTAAACAGTAAATTTTGCTGTGTTCAGTCTATGAAAATGTCAATGAGAGGCACTTTGGGTCCTGAATGACCACAAAAAATTTAGGGAAAAAAAAGAGAGATTTTAGAGTAGAAATGCTCTAACATGCTGCATATTAGCTATTTACTACTTTAGTTTTCGATCTTTTTGCTAAGGAATTCTGCTATACAGTTAGAACTACAGCTGATTAGTAAGAGAAACAGCTTCTCTCTCCTGCCCCTTCATCAAAAGATACTCTAAGCCCATGGTGTTCAATACAGTAGCCACTGAGCACATGTGGCCAGTGAGTACTTGAAATATGGCTAGTATCACATATTGAAATAGGAGTTCCTGGAGAGAGTGGAGTCAACGAAATATCCGATTAAAAGTAATTTCACCTGCTTCTTTTTACTTTCTTTCCGTGCTGGGGAGAAAGGACTGCACCTAAATGCTCAGAGGAGATATACAATCTTCTTTGGAGTTTCACACACACAGAAAGGAAAAAAATTTCTGAAGGATTTGAAAAATTCCAAAAGTTACAAATTAAATTGAAATTGCAGTTCCTATTTGGCCCAATTACAAATCTGAGATATATATATATATATTTCCCTGAATACACACATTTAAAAACAAACAATACAATTTATCAGACAACATATGAATTAAGTCAATTTCACAGTTATAAATAGTCCAAATTACAGCCATTCACTATAAATTACAGGAGATAAATTTCAAGTAATAGAAAAAGAAGAGAGGAGGAAAATAAATGATAAAGTTATTAAAGAGGATACAACAATAAGAACTGCACCATTTGTGTAATTTTGTCTGAAAAACTTTTACTTGATAAACTGAACTGCATGTGAATAACTTCAAGAACTAAGAATCCATAAATGAAAGGCAACTGATCTTTTTCCTTTAAATTCTTGAACTTTCATCCTTTTCATTGAAAAGCAAAAGCATTTTCTTCCCAGAACTGAGCCGAGAAGAGCTTGCCCACAGGTGAGAGGAGCAAGCACCCTGGGCCCCATGGTGCTGGGGTGCATCTGAAATGTGGACACAGGAGCTGGCAGTAGTGTTCACAGGATCAATCCACTGTCTAGAGGCTCCGGGAAAATGCCAATGGTGAAATTATGCATACCTTAAGATTTAGTATTCATTTGAAAGAAACTGTCCAATGTTCTGGTATGAAGTGCAGACTAATGACAGAAAAATGAGCAGCACAGTTCCTGCTATGGGTGTTTGTAAGGAAAGGGGAGGGGTTAATCCCAAAGGCAATTTAAATAATGCATTTTATTTTTATATATAAATAAACATTCTGAGAAATCTCAGACTTTAGTGCATTGTTGTAAAAAATTAGTGCAGTCTTTTCATTAAAGTTTTTAGCGCTCAAGGAATAAGATAAATCTATGTCTGTTCATAGTCTCTTTCACTGTACATTAAACTTTTATACTGCTATTTGTCAAACTGAAGGTTTCTACACTGGTCTGTTTTTAAAAATCAAAGTATATGGATTTCATGATCTATGACAAAACATGGCAATTCTTTTTGGCAAGAAAATTAGAAAAATATGAGATCATAGTTTAGAAATGAAGTGCTGGTTGATTTAAAGCATAGGCAATGCATAAGAAAAAAAAACTTCTTTAAGGATGTAATTTTAACAGAACTATATCCTTCATGCAAAATGTTTTGTCGCCAGCTAACTTAAAAAAATATTTCAGCTTTATTTGGGGATGGAGACAGTGACAGGGGTCAGGGTGAAGGGAAAAAGAGAGGTGCTTGTTCAAACCCACTCTCTGTTCAAGTCTCTCCCATCTAGGATCAAAATGACACTTGCAGGCATCTTCTGCTTTCTCCTCTTTTCCCACTGTCTTGGAATTGAGAGGGCAAAGAAATGTAGTTACTAGACACAGGCTCATACTTCAGCCCCGAGTTCTAGTACCCCAGTTTCAATTACAGTCACGTATTTATCATCAATCTGGACCAGAAGCACTGTCTTGTCAATGTGGGATCTGGTACTTGGATCTCTGCTGCAAGGCACCCATCGGTGAATCACCTAATGAGGCAGAATGAAACGAAACTTAGTGGCAGAGGCCTTGACCACATTCACAAATGCTTAGTTCTATGCTTAGTGTTAGTGATTAGTTGCTACAAAGGCACAAAGGCTGAAAATGTGTATACAAGTCAGTCAGCCTTCAAGAAAAAGTACCATCATGGTGTTTCACTAATAAAGATTAAAATAAATAAATATTTGCATTTAAAAAAAAAAAAGAAAAGGTACCAGGCAATGCCGCAAGGACACTTACATGGCCTTCCATGCCCTCCTGGGGACTCCAGTCTTTCCAGCTATTTCGCCCAGCTTTCAACCGAATTCCCTCATCGGGCCACTGCAGCTCTTTCCTTTTTGACAAGTTGATTGCATCCAGAACTTGACTGGGATCCACAATCTGTGTTAAATAAAATGGATCACTTCCATTTCATTTTTATCTTCATGAAAACATATATATATATGTATATATATGATTCCCCACAAAATTTCTTTCATAGGGATCTGCATCTAAAGTTCTCTGTGTCCTCTCAAGATTTTTTAAAAATTAAAAATAATAATTTTAAGAGGTGCTGCCCAGATTCCTTCTGCACCACTGGAAGCCTGCCAGCAATGGGTATGTGACAATGGCGGGGAAGGTGCAACTGTCACCATGGCAAAGCTGCCTGTTCTTCCAGCTGGTGGAAACTTTCAACCTTCCAAACCAGTCTAGTCTCTAAGTACTGCTGTACTTTCATAAGAGTCATGCAGTCAACAAGTCAAGAAATAAAAGAGAATAAGCAGAGGCTGGAGTGACAGCACAGTGGATGAGATGCTTGCCCTGCATGCGGCAGACCCAATCCATCCCCCTGCATCTCACAGGGTCCCCCAAGCATCACCAGGAGTGATTCCTGAGTGCTGAGCCAGGAGTAACCCAGGCATCGCCAGTTGTGACCCACAAACCAAAAAGAAAAGAAAAGTTAAAAAAAAAAACACCTGATGAGCAGGAGTCTGGGGCTAACTCACCTGGACTCTGTAAGTCACATCCCCCTTTTTGGTATGGGCGTTGCTGGCGGGGGTGCTGCCGGGCTGTGCATCAGGGCCACTGCTCGGACCTCCATCGGTCCCCAGAAAGCCCACGAGGGTGTGATGCTTGCAGGCAGGGATGCTTTGGCTGGAGCTGCTGGAGGAAGGCAAGCCGTGCTGCATGCCCGCCAGGCCACTCTGGCTGGAGGGGTCCAGCTGGTTCACCATGGAGAGGCGGGACTGGATGGAGGATGGCAGGTTGCGCAGGGAGATCTGACTGGTGGACGAGCGCCGGCATGGCACAAAGCCCGTGGTGGACATCCGCAGGGAGGAGTGCCGGCTGCTGTAGCAGTATGAAGACTGGCTGGCCACTGAGGCCCGGGCGGGGGACTGTCTGACCAGGCTCGACTGCACGGAATGTGAGCTGTGGCTCGTGCCTGGGAGAGAGAGTGGAAGGGCCAGTGCTCAGTGGGGGACAAGGCGAGGACCATTCTTGGTGGTGGTTTCTACGACTTTCTCTAGCTTAAATGTCTCGCTCAGTGGAATCACAGAACTGAGCACGATGCCTAACGCAGTTAGAATTCTCAAAAGGAGATAGCAGAACTGTTCCGTTGTGTGCTATATATCGTAAAGCTTCTTTTAAAAATCTTTTGAATCTTTTTAAAATTTAAATTCTGGAGTATCAGAAGTCATGTAATTAAATGATATAGAGTAAATAACAGTATTTAGGATGGGGGGGGGGCTTAGTAGTACAGTGGTAGGGCATTTGCCTGGAACATGCTGACCAGCATCTCATATAGTACCCTGAGCATGACCAGGAGTAATTCCTGAGTACAGAGCCAGGAGTAACCCCTGAATACTACAGAATATAATTAAAAAAAAATACCCTAAAAAATAAAAAAAAATAAAACCACCTTACAATTTAGAATTGGAATAAACCCTAAAATACTCAAAATATAGTATTAATGATGTATGGGTTTGTTTCCTAGCACCACACACACACACACACACACACACACACAGACCACAATACTCAGAAGAAACCAAGAGAGATGGAAACGATATTAAGTGCTAATATCACTAGCCATTAAAACCCTTTCAAAAATAGTATCTCCAATACCCATCATAGAATTAATAACGATTAACATAAAAAATAGGATAATGTCCAGATGAGAATAAAACAGAATATATATATCTAAGGGGGCAATATGCATCCTCTTTCTATAACATATAACACAATGCCAGCAGCTAAGAGGCTATTTTGCCTTGTGTTACCTAGTGTTGGAGGATGGGATGTGACAGGCGGATGGAGCCCGGTTCCACTTCCCTGGCCTGGATTTCCAGTGCTTCCCTGGGACAAGTTACTCTGGGGATCATTGGCAGTTGTTGCATTGTTACTAGTGCAGGAAGTTCCACCTCCAGCATCAGAATCCTCAATATTGCCGCCACTGTTACATCCAGCTCCACAACCTTTCCTTAACCTAGGAAGAAATGACAAACAGGAAGCATTACTCACAAGATCACCTCCAGGCTGGTATTTCTTTCTTCTTCCAGCTACTCCAAATTGTCAGCACTGCTAATAATCATCTTTAAAACTCTTTCATGGTACAGACATTATTGTTTGGGGGGGGGGAGGGATGTGAGGAGTCTTCTGGTTTGTATGGTTTCATACAATTCATTCCCTCTTATATTCATTTCCTTAATTTCCCCAAATCTTATTCATTCTTCCTAAATACTGGTACCTTCCCACTACCATAATAAAGAACTCCTTGCAGCACAGTCGCACCATTAATTCACAAGCAGAAGCAGATTCCTGCCAGTGTATCTGTAGTACCAACCCCTGAAGAGTCATTTGTCTGAGTAACCCTGGGAGGCAATGCTGCAATCACACATCTTTTTCCTCTGAAAGCATAAGGTGGGGCAAACAGTTCTAGTCTGTCCTGATGGGCACTCAAACCCTTCAGTATTAGGCAAACCGGGACAATTGCCACCGCCATCTCCACCCCAATCACTATGCCATTGCTCTTAGGGGAAAAGAACTTAACCTCTTTAATGTAATGGTTACATGCATATCTGCTGAAAAGAAAATTACTAGGGACAGTGGTGCAAGGTCCTAGGCAATGTGATGGAGCGGGGAGGGGCTTCCTGAAACTTTGTAATCAATACCATAAACCTGAACACTTTTGTAATCATGTTACTAGAGCTATATAGGTACATATAAAAGAATTCTTAAAAAATGAAAAAAGAAACTTTTCTTCAACACTACCCTGGATTTATATTTTTCCCTTCCATGCATCTATGCCTTTGTGTGAATGAACTACATTCTCAAGACTTGAGCAATGACTACTTTAAGGTGACAGCGGGATCCTTCATTCCACGCCTAGGAATTTCAACATGTACAGTGCCCCTTCCCCCTTTTACTGGAAAAAAATTAATAACCTGGACAAGTTTATTACACCTCTTCTCTAATTTGCCCTGCTCAATAGTCCTTACATTCTAACTGTGCCAATATGCTGCAAGAAAGAAGAGAAAATCAATCAAACAAAAGAAGCAAACTACTCAAGATTCTATGGAACACTAGAAATAAAACCTTTTCAAAATTTCTGGGTCACACCTTGCAGTGCTTGGAGCTTACTTCTGACTCAGTGCTCAGCATACTCTATGTGGTCCCCTGAGCCCCACTCATTTCTGGTGAGGCTCAGGGGACCACAGAGAGTACCAGTGATCAAAGCCAGATGGGCACATGCAAAGCAAGCACCTGGCCCGCTATACTCTTAGCACCTAGAGTAATGATTCTTCTTAACCAGAGTTGTGTGTTAGATTTCTCTATTGAAGGTTTTTTTTTTTCTTTTGCCTTTCGGTTCACACCCAGAGGTGCACAGGGGTTATTCCTGGCTTTGCACTCAGGAATTACTCCTGACTGTGCTCAGGGGACCATATGGGATGCTGGGAATTGAATTCAGGTCAGCTGTGTTCAAGGCAAATGCCCTATCTGCTGTACTATCACTTCAGCCCCTCTATTTAAGGTATTGAAGACAAAAATACTCAGACAAAACTTTAGATAATAGCACTTATCCCTGGAAGAGGATTAGTATGTACTACCATTAAAAAATACATCTCCCAGTACTAACCTGTGCCAGGTTGACACTACAAAGCTTCTGATATTTCCCAAGCTGATCGGTCCCCCAAGAATTTCTTTAAGCTGTTCATGGCTGTCAGAGTATGAAGTTGTCAAAGGTGAGACAAAGATTGGGTAGCCAATGGGTTGATCACAAGAGGAGTTTATCATATTTCTCAGAGCTTGCTTGGCATTCTGGATGCTGCCTCTCTCAGGGTTACGGTTTCGTAAAAAAACAAGTTCTTGTTGCTGTCCTGCCCAGAGACCTCGAACACATTCCTTATTCACCTGGAAACCAGACCGAGGGGAGTCAGACTAATGGGGAAAGAATATAGTTCCTACAAACAGAAGAGCAAAAATCCGAGGGACACAAGAGACATCACAATAAGCAGAGTAAATGGTAGAAGGCCACAAATGAACTGTTTTCCCTAATCGTTCAACTTTCCCTAATCATTTCACCTACAGTGCTCTCCTCTCTGTCTGTCCTGTAAAAACATCTAGTAAAACATTGTCATTTCATTTTCCAAAATGGCAGTATGGCGCTGATGTTTTAGGAAGAGATAAATCCCTACACAAAACACAAAATGTGGAAAACAGACTTCTACAACAAGCAAACATTTTATAGTGCATGGCTTATTGAAAAATCTCAGAGGACAGAACATATCATGGGCCTAAGAAATCAAGTACTGGCGAACGATAAACATGAACGCAACATGCTCATTATTTTATTTTTTGTAAGTTTCAATCAAATTTTTAAGAAGTTTACAGAAGGTTGTCTAAGTTTCCTTCCAGCCCCCCGCCCCCCAGAATCAAATATATGCCTTTGAAGCTTATTTTGATAAATAATAAGTAAACGTACTTTGATGACTCTGAAGCTAAGGTAGCGCCTATTAAGCATGATGATTTTGTATTCATTGGTGCCATCGTCCATGACATGCCGCAGGGCAAGCAAGGAGGGGGAATTGGCGAGGACTGCACTCCGCCAGGCAGGGTCCCCTTCATGAGCAATCACAAGGTTCTTCTCATGAGATACAATGGCTTCGTAAAGCACAGAAGGGTCATCATACTCATCTGGAGAAGTGAAATGATCCTAAAGGAAGAAAAAAGTTATATATATCTGTTAATTTCAAACGTCTCACATCACATCATTTTAAGCAATCTACAAGTACCCCAAATCCATACTTAAATACTTTGTGCACATCACTTTTTAAAAAAAAATATTTTGGCATCTGGGCAACACCCAGGGGTGCTCAAAACTCAGTGGTCCCGGCTCTGTGTTCAGGGATTACCTGGGGGATCACATGGGATTCTGGGAATTGAACTTGGGTTGGCCGCCTTACCTGATGTACTGTCTCTCTGATAGCTCAAAACTTCTCTAGTGGAACTGGGGGTCTATTCTATTGCCAACGTGCTAAGCAACGAGGAAAATAGTGGTGCGTAAGTAACAGGCTCTATCCTCTGGGACACAAACTCTAGTTGAAATGCAGTACGGAAATTAGAAAAACTAGCTGTTAGTCAGACTTGAAACACCTCATTGGGGACTTGTCCAACTTGTATGGCTTGTAACTCCTCTCTCCACTGCCGTCAGAAGAGTTAGTCTTCTGAGCACTGCCTTCAGCTGATGGCTGCACAGGGAGGTGAGGCTGGGAGGGGAGACAGTTCTTCTCCTGAAGGTTGCGAATGTGACAGTCATTCTCCAAAGAACCCTCTTGAATCTGATGGAGATAAGACTGCAACTCAAAGCCAGTTGGGCTCCTTTCTTGATTCTGTCCTGCTGTCATGACGTCTTTGTATATTTCCCAGAGCACAGCTCCTCGGTTTCTTCTACAAGAATCCTGGATTTGAATTTTGCCTCTGGGGAATATGGCAGTTATGCCTTAAAATAGTAATAATGGCTTTCGACTCTGTTCCACTTCTAACTGCTCTTTTAAACATTAAATTTACTTCCCTTTACCAGTAGATTGCTGAATTTCATATTTTAGAAAATTTTTCCATTAGGGAAGAAATGGCATCTTTCTATAGCTGTACTGGTACAAGTGTTTAAATGGAAAATTAAGGTGCAGACAGATAAAATTCACATTCTTAATAAAATAGACACTAAAGCAGAAATCATTAGGCAAGTCGAAAGTGGAGAATGTTTCATCTTATTCAGATATTTCATTCACTGGGTTTTACTGCAGTTGAACGAGTAAGTAAAGTTCTGTGATTATCCCTGCAGCGTTTGAAGAGCAACATATGAAACAGGATGCCTCTTGAAGAGCTGCCTGGAAAAGGAGTCTGTGTGTATCCAATGGCAGGAAACGCATGCATTACAGATCCACTTATAAGGCACAATTACATTTTTAAAAAGGACAACAGTATACATACAGATGGAACTCTTATGTACTCGAAAATACCAGAAAAGATAGCATCCAATGACTGGCAGGGATTTTTTTCTCAGAGATTTTGTCTGATGCATGGTGTATGGGGTATGGTAAGCTGCTACACATGTGTGATGATTGGAAGATTTTTACTCTTGTGTGGTATTTAAATGCTACTGTTATTTTTATTTAAATGCAGTATTTTTTCAAAGAAAAGTAAAGAGATAATGTTGCCAGTTCTTCTGAGAAAAGCTCTCAGGAACATTAAAAAAACATAAGTGATAAGTTACAAACAGATGCACAGGATATATTACTTTTTACACAGTGAAAGGTGGGCCCAGAGAGATAGAACCTTGCATGTGACCAACCCTGTTTTGTTCTCCAGCACCATGTGATACTTTGAGCATCACCAGATGCAGCCCTGGCTAACCGCAGCACCTCAAGGCCCAAGCAACACCGTATTCTCTGATCCTCAAGTAGAACTGTCAACCAGTTGCCATAATTTCTGGAAGGAGCCCTAACTCCCGAGTACCACTTGTGAGGTCTCTCCCCCAAAACAAAATAAAACAAAACTTATAATTACGAGTTTCTTTGGCTGCTAAGTACGCATTGGCCGCTAAACGCTATTCTAAACAATGTGACTATAAACATTAATAAGAGTTATCCTGCCCTCAGAAAGGTCATGAACTGGAAAATTTTCACTATGCATCATTTATAAACCAAAGTGAACTTCAGTTTATTTTAGTTTTAACAGCTATATGATCCTCAAAAAGATGAGTAAAATAGAAAACCATAGGAGGAAAGATAAAATTAAATAGAAGACAAGAAAACACGGGAAGAAAGAAATCTGCTTAAGTTCTTTGAATTTAACTAACCCATCTAAAAAATTTACCTACAAAATCAAAATAATTTCCTAAGTTGTGATATATCACATATTAAAATATTAATGTAAGGTAGGGTATTATACGGTCACGGTCAAGTCCTCCCGTTATTCACCGATTTGCTCGAGCGGGCCCAGTAACATCTCCATCGTGAGACTTGTTGTTACTGTGTTTAGCATACTGAATATGTAACGGGTAGCTTGCCAGGCTCTGCCATGCGGGCGAGATACTCTTCAAAGCTTGCCGGGCTCTCTGAGGGGCGGAGCAATCGAACTCGGGTCGGCCATATTGGCCGACTGCAAGGCAAATGCCTTACCCACTGTGCTATCGCCCCAGCCCAGGGTATTATACAATTAAAGTATTCTACATATTGAATTTTTTTTGTAGTTCTGAAGAAATTAATATAATATGTGAATTTGGAGAATTAAAAATATCTTTAAGGGCTCAGAGTGATAGCACAGCAGAGAGGGTGTGCCTGTGTTCAATTCCTAGTGTCCCATATGGTCGCCTGAGCACTGCTAGGAGTAATTCCGAGCACTGTTGCCAGGAATAATCCCTGAGCACTTCCGGGTGCAAAGAGACAAAAAATCCCCAAAAAGACAGGAAAACACCTTTAAAAAAAATCTATCAAAGACTATCTCTTTCTATCCAAAATACAAAGGTTATTAGCAGTTGTGGGTTGTTAGCCCTCTAGGGCCAGAATATCTAATTCGCTAAGCAAGAGATTATTTGACATAATTAAATTTACCCTTTCTTGGGGGAGAGGAACCACACCAGGGGATGCTCAGGGCTAACTCCTGGCTCTGGCTCAGGGATCTACACCTTACCTGCTGTACTATCAATGCAGCCCCTAAATTTAACTTTCTTGTTTGTTCATTTTGGGGTCATATCTGGCAATGCTCAGGGGCTACTCTTGGCAGTGCATAGTGTGGGGATTAAACACGTCTCCAACATGCAAAGCATGTGCTCCAGACCTTTGAGCTATTTCCCGAGCCCCTAAACACACCCATTTTAAGTGTCAGATGAATTTTCGACAAAAAAAGCACTACTGTATGACAGTAGTCATCACAAATCACAAATCATCCTGTTATTCGTCGATTGCCTCGAGCAGACCCCAGTAACGTCTCCTTCATCCTAGCCCTGAGATTATATTCAAGGCTCTTTAGGAGAATGAGACCCATCACTGTTACTGGTATTTGGCATATTGGGTACGCCAAGGGGAGTTTGCCAGACTCTGCCCTGTGGGCAGGCTACATTCCGTAACCTGCCAGTTTGTCTGCCCCCGCGCCTGACTGTCCTCGCTCGCCGGGACCCCTTGGAGGGGAGCGGGTTGAGCTTTCCTCCCCGCCCCGACCAGGGCTCCGGCAGCCAAAGACCTCCAGGACCAGCCACCACCATGCTGAGACCACTCTCCGCACACATGAAGGTACTGGCAGAGGGACAAAGTCATGCGGGTTCCGGGGCCGAGATCTCCAAGCCTACTCGGATTTGGGCCGAGCATCCTCCACCCAGATCCTCCAAATTCCAGTAGGCGGGGGTCACACCCACCAACTGGCCCCCTGGCGCCGTGTAATCCCATCAGCGGCCAAGACTCAGAGACTATAAAAACCAGCTCCCGGAACATCTTATTATGACATCTTATTATTATGACAGTAGTCATACTACAGCTATAATCTAAGTATGTAATACTTCTATTACCCCCAAAACTTCTTCCCTGCCTTTTATTGATCTCTATATCTGAAGCAGCAATTGATCTGCTATCTGTAGCTTTAACTTGGTCTGTTTTAAGTTTTATAAAAATTATACAATCTGTGCTCTTTTTATATCTGGTTTCTCTAGCTCTGCAAAATGATAAACAGTCATTCATGTGACAGTGTGAATGGTAGCTCATTTCTTTTTATCTCTAGTATTTTATTGCGTGGATAGATATATATTGTTGTGTGCTCCTCTGCTAATGAACAGTTGAACTACTTCCAGGTTTGGGCTATTACAATTAAATGTGAATCATCAGATTTGCTAACTAATGAAAGTGGAATAGTTAAGAACAGAAAATGCCAGTATATAATTTTGCAATATATCATTAAAATGATCTAGGACTCCCATATGTATTTTGGCCTTATTTCACTTGTATTATCCTACCGAAATAATTTTAAATAAGGCTAAATCTGTCCCAATAGCCTGTTTTTTAAAATATAACATGACAAATAAAACTCAAAGTTTAACAACAGCAGCACCTAAGATACTGCCAAGATGTTACTACAATGTGGTGATATACGAAAGAAAGGTGTGAATTACAGTCATCTGAAGTCAAAGCAATAATCATGAGGGCCAACGGCCTTTATTTCCAATTTGTCACTGTTTAAAATTTTCCTCAATTTCACACTCAGATCAGTTACTTGCTAATAATAATTTACTAAAGTTAGTTCAAATTTACTGGTAGAAGCAGGTCAGGCTTCTGAGATTTAGCATCTCGTCACGAATTTTTTTGTTTATTTAATATCAGAATGTTTCCAAGAAACCTAAATTGTAAAATAAAACTGAAAATAGACAATTAAATACAAGTAATACACTAGAAATTTCCTCCTCTTACCTGATGAAGCTTAATGGACATACGTATTCCAGGGACTACTACTTTCCTTAGCAATTCCATGTCAGCAAAGATCCATTCATCTCGAACCGAAGAAATACGGAAATCTCCTTTAAACAGGGCATGCAATCCATAGAGGAATGACTCTAAATTACTGTTAAGATTGGAGATAAAAATTTATATATTTTGACAAAGGCGTCCACTGCCCTGATTCTTATATTTGTGCATCAGAATCATCTAGGAGCTTGGAATCACAGATTCCAGAAGCAAATGTCAAGGTTCAGAATCAGATTGGGGATAAGACCTACTTGACCAGGGACCCTTCTGAGTCACTATGATAAAATGCCCATGAAAATAACAAGCAATGAGTTTATAAGTAAAAACTAATTAAGGAGGCAATGAAAAAATTGTAGCCATCATAAAGGAAATTTAAAATACGTACTATTCCTTTAAAAAGTCTCCTTCATTTGGATGCATACATCAAGAAATCACTAAAAGTTCAAAAGTCTAACATGCAAGAATATTAAAAGCATGAATGCTATGGATAAACATTACAAAGAAATAAAGATAAATAAAAAGAGGTGCATTGTTAAAAAACAGAAAATAGTTCTATATGAAAGGAGACCAATGAAACTCTATAGGTGATTATTTATTTGTCTTAAATCACTTTTATCAAATAGTTATCCACATGTGTGAATTTTATAAGCCAGCTGTTAACCACTCAGTAGAATTCAATTATATTCATTAAAGAGTTAGACAAACATAAGAGGCTTTTGCAATAAACTTAGCATAGAATACTTAAAAATCAATATTTTAGATTTAGGATAAATAGCTCCTTTCAATACTTCTTGAGAACAGAAATGTCTTCCTTACCTGGACATATGGTGGGATGCAGTGCCCAGAGCTCTCCGACCAAGGACACACAGGCCGTAACATAGTGTCACGAGGGATGAATCTTTGTCCACATCAAGTGGCTTTACAAAGCAAAGAACAACAATTGTTAGAAAGGTTTGTATTTAACTGAATGGTGCCTAGTTATAAATCAGATAAAAGAATTCAACTGTACATAATTTTTAATACTGTCAAATAAAGAAATTTAACAGCATAAAATCATGGTCACGGTCCTCCCGTTGTTCATCGATTTGCTCAAGCGGGCCCAGTAACGTCTCCATTATGAGACTTGTTGTTACTGTGTTTGGCATATCGAATACGTCACGGGTAGCTTGCCAGACTCTGCCGTGCGGGCAAGATACTCTCGGTAGCTTGCCGGGCTCTCCGAGAGGGGCGGAGGAATCGAACTCGGGTTGGCCATGTTGGCCGCTTGTAAGGCAAATGCGCTACCCGCTGTGCTATCGCTCCAGCCCCAACAGCATAAAATGAAGTATGATAATATAGAAGAGGGTCTTTGTAATATTTAAATAAAATACAACATTTTACAACATTAGAACACTAAATTAACTGTTGCAGAGTTTCAGAATCCTAGCTGACTTAAAAAAAAAAAGATTGGTATGCATCCTTGCTGATCGTACTCTTTTCTGAAAATACAATACTCCATATATTAATTAGTTCTGCCTAGATGTAATCTGGCAAGTCAGCTTTTAATACCCATTATGTCTGCAACAGAAGAAAAAAGAAAGAAATTGAAATCCTTAAATTCCTTAAAATACTTCTTCCCCTCAACACGTAACTTTTTGAGGGGGTGTAGATATTGGGGATCAAAGCAGGGCCTCCTCCATGCAAGGCATGGCTCTACTACTCAGCTACATCCCTGCCTCCAACCTTTTAATGTTTAACCAACTACTATTATCTGTATATTCAAACAAAATAGCATGCCTTTATAATATTAAAGACTTAATTTGATAATATCTCAATTACAGAGTAGCATTTCTAGGTGTTTAGAAATACTTAAAGCAGGCCTAGAATGTGACATTAGTTTCACCTGGGAAATGTTAGAACTACAAGTTCTTAGGGCACTGCAGAGCAACAAAATCAAGCTTTGGAGGTGGGAGCCAGCAGTTCCAACTCAGGTGATTCTAAGAATTAAAAATTACATATGTAGCTTAATAATGAGCTTATCTATACTAACTTTATCAATGGTATATATTGTTGACTTTACAAGTCACCATCTTATAATAAAAAAAGTTTGGAAAAATTAAGACAATCCATTTTTGGAAAAACGGATTTGAAGAGTAATAATCTCTACCTTTGCTCTTCGGGAAGAGCAATACTCTATCCAATTGAGGTAAATCACACAGAAACTCTCCCTGGATATGCCTGCGAGCCGATGATCATAGTCTTCATCAATGTTTGGATTAAATGTTGGGTCCACGTCAACATAATTCCGATCTGCACACAGGCGTAGTCCTTCCTGCATTGTCTCATTAGCAAGCCATTCCTCTAGCTTAGAAGAGGTTGTGACATAATAAATGATACCCTAACAAAGAGAAAAATCAGGTTAAAATCACAATTTGAAATAATACCAATTCCTTCACAAATAATTGCAACTGTTTATTTTTTTAAAAAATTTTTGGTAACTGTTTATAATGATAAGACAATTAAAAAATACATTTATCTTAGAGCGATACTAAGGTACACATTTTAACCTTCAGTAAAAATAGGATACCTGCAAAGAACCAACCATGTTCAAGGAGAGGTACAGTCTCTGAATTTGGGCCCTGAGAAGTCAGCACTAACCCTTGCAATGTTCTGCCTCATACAAGTCTCTCTTTCATGCAAGCCTAGAGTCATACAATGTCATCAAGACGTCAGAAGAGCCCGAGACTATGGCTGACCACTTGGGGTTGGTCTAACATGTTTTAAAGGACTGCACACCGATAAAATCTTTGTGTACTGGTGGGACTGATGTTGGAATACTGAATGTCTGTAACAAATCATCCTGAACAACTTTGTAAACCACAGTGCTTATATAAATGTAAGGGGGAAAATAGTAAAAAAAAAAAAAGCACAATTTTGCACGCTGAGGCTTCAGGGATTGATACTCAGTAAGTATTGTCACACACTGTTGCTGGGAGAACTGGGCATTGTGTGTATCACTCCACTGTGAGAGAACAGCAGGAAGCTGGGGTGCTTTAAGTGGCTAGTTTAAATCTGTATCCATCCACAGTAATAAATAACCAGGAGAATAGTGACGATGAGTTCTGTGTCTCCTTCTCACAAATTCCTGAAACTGAGAGTAATCCTGGGGATTCGAAATTACAGCTGGTGTCACAAGTAGGGTGGTCTTGGAAACCTTCCAAATCTTACAATACTTATATTCAGAGTTTTTAAGAGCAGTGGCTGGCAGGAAGGGCTCAAGTTTTAAGTTTCTGTCTCCATTTGCTAGTTAGAAGATTAGGGACAAGTTAAAATACAGTCTTAAGACTCATAAGTTATACATGTACATTTTTGTGCTTCCATGTATTGTGTATTCCTTAACACAATGACTAACACGGGCGTGACAATAGTAGCTATTGCTCTTGAGGAACAAATGTTTTAAGCCCCACCAAAGAAAGTAATTACATGATCATTACAGGTTTGTTTTCATTGGCTTTATTGAGTAGTGGAGAATCTAAAGACCTATTTAGAAGCAAAACACAAGTTTAAACATACACACAGCAGGTTTGTTTTTCAAGAACAGCCTCACTATCAGATCTTAACAGGCACATAGCCTTACCTTGACATAGTAAGTAGTGAGCACTTTCCGGAGATCAAAGACTTGAAGCATAGAAGCAGCACTATTGTCAGTGATGCTATAACCCTCCAGAATGTACTTGGTGACGATCACTTCCCAGGCGAGCCAGCGCTGGCTAAACGCAGCATTAAATGAAAGCACGTGAGGAATATGGCCGGGCTCACAGCAGCAGAACCCTTCATCTTCCTCAACACCTTCGGTAATAGCCTCCACTTCTCGCTGCTGACAGTAAGTACCTTAAAAGAGAAAAAAAGAGATAGACACTGCAATGGAGAGGTAAGGAACAGGAATTGGAAATATACAAATGCTTTAGGATCAAAGAAACTTTAGAGTAAAGCACATTTTATAGGGTTTGAAAGGATGTGATTGATCTGGCTTAGAATGTTTATCAACAAACCGCAGAAAGCTCCAGAAATAAAGTGCACTAGGGCTGGAGCGATAGCACAGCGGGTAGGGCGTTCGCCTTACACGCGGCCAACATGGCCGACCCGAGTTCGATTCCTCCGCCCCTCTCGGAGTGCCCGGCAAGCTACCGAGAGTATTCGATATGCCAGACACAGTAACAACAAAGTCTCCAATGGAGACGTTACTGGGCCCGCTCGAGCAAATCGACGATCAACGGGAGGGCCTTTACCTTTACATATTCATCACCTACAGATTCACAATCTGCATTTGTAAGTTCAAGGTGATGAGACTGTGTGCACCAATGACCTTAATTTTGATTCAATAATCCACAAACTTCAAACTAAGGTTCACAATTGCATACAGATCATCTATTATTTCAAACCATAATGCCCCAAAGTAGAGAGAGAGTATAGGGGAAATTGTCTGCCAAAGAGGAGAGGTAGGTAAGGAGGTGGTATACTGGGGACATTGGTGGTGAAGAATGTGCACTGGTAGAGAGATGGGTGTTCGATTATTGTATGACTGAAACTCAAACATGAAAGTTTTGTAACTGTAAAAAAAAAAAAGGAATAAAACACTATTTCACAAGAGAAAAAAAATTGTATACAAATCAAATGAGTCAAGGTACATCTCACAAAGTTTTGATTTAACTAAATAAAAAGTGGGATTAGATACAGTAAGAAAGAAGTACAATGGGTAGGGTGCTTGCCTGGCATGCAGCCAACCAAGTTTGATCCCTGATATCCCAAATGGCCCCTTGAACCCTGCCAGGAATGATACCTGAGTGTAGAGAAAATAAGAGTAAGCCCTAAGTACTGCTATGGGTAGCCCAAAGAGCAAACAAAACAACAACAAAAAACAAAAAATAAACTAGAACAAGAATATAATCAGGGGCTAGAGTGATAGCACAGTGGGTAGGGCGCTTGCCTTGCATGTGACCAACCCAGGTTCGATTCCCAGCATCCCATATGGTCCCCTGAGCATCGCCAGGAGTAATTCCTGAGTGCAAAGCCAGGAGTAACCCCTGAGGATCGCCGGGTGTGACCCAAAAAGTAAAACAAAACAAAACAAAAAAACAAGAACAGAATCATCCTAGGACACATGATATAGACAAACATGCCAAACAAAATCAAAAGAATCTGAGTACTATTTACTGATACCAAGTTCATGATACAATAAAAATATTCTATAAATCAAGCTGATGTGGTATATGATTTATAATGGTTATCATTATAATACTAAATACATTTTCCCTATTGCTGGTTCTAACAGTAATTGAGTAAGATTAGATTATTGATATTTGAGGCTTACCTTCTGACAAAATTTCAGTTAGGTGTAAGAGTTTTGTTTGTTTGGTTTTGGGGCCACCATAGTGGTACTCAAGACTTATTATGCTCAGATATCACTTCTGGTGGTGCTTGGGGATCATATGCAGTGCAGGGGACTGAATCAGGGTTTGGTCAGGTGCAAGGCAACTATCTTTTTGGCGTAAGAGTTCAGGTGAAAGAGTTTTGATTGTTCTATATTACCAAAGAATTCTGTGAAATTACATTCTTCTATACAACACATCTATCAAAGAGGCATTCTTGTATTAATGCTAAATTAAAAATAGGAAATCAGGTTAAATATAGAATCAAATCGACAGCACTCTAGTACCAGCTAAGTATTATTCATCACATTCCTCTTATTATTCAATGGTCTTCCGTTTAGTTTTTAAGTTGCTTATGTTATATGAGAACTATAAAGTGATTACAGTTTAAGGATTGAGTTGAGCCACACCAAGCAATGCTCAGGGGTCACTCCTGGCTCTGTGCAGGGGTGGGATAGGGCCCACTCCTGGTGGTGCTTAGGGGACAATATGTGGTACCAGGGATTGAGCAGGGTTTGGCCACATGCAAAGCAAGCTCCTTCACTCCTGAGCAACTTCTCTATTATACTTTCATAAAGGCACGTCTTAAAGTTTCATTCTAGAAATAATAACTGAGAATGAACATTTTCTTCCTCTGAGGGGTGGGGAAGGGAGGGGAGGGAACACACACAATATATGTTTGAAAAACATCATTTTGAGAGGGGAAAAAAGAATGTCACAAAGCCTAACCCTGGTTAGGATTAACAAAGATCAGCTGAAGCGATAAGACTTGGCCAAGAGAAGGAGCAATATATATTTGATACTCGGGACCCCCAACACCACCATTATTTCACTTTCTCCTTAAATTACACAGACAAACTTCTCCAGAGCATTACCGGATGATAGAAGGAAACAAGTCTTGAAACCAGAACCTGGTGTTTGCAGTACCCTCTGCTGTGTCTGCCCATGTGGAGGGGCCGTGACCACAAACAGAATCACACAGATTTTCAGAATAAACACTTTGGCAATGTAAAGAGAGAGTAAAGTGGAAATCTGCCACACAGGTGGGGGGCGGGTGGGAGGGAGGTATACTGGGGTTCTCGGTGGTGGAGAATGTGCACTGGTGAAGGGACAGGTGTTTGATCATTGTATGACCAACCGAGACTTGAACTGAAAGGCTTTGTTACTGTTCTCATGGTGATTCAACAATAAATTTAAAAAAATATATTAAAAAAAACACTTTGGCACTCTCATAAAGTACTTTTCTAAACTCAAAATGAAAGTGGAACTTAATCAAACATCTCTCTAGTATCTTTTGAAAAGACCATATTAGGTGATGGCTTTTTTTTTCCTTAACCTGTGCATCATTGAAAGATGATTTCTATTCATTTTTTTCAATACCTGAATTAATTTTTAAAAAATTGCTAAATTGTTAGGGTGGGCTGGAGTGATAGAATAGCGGTAGGGTGTTTGCCTTGCGCGCAGCCAGCCCAGCCAAGCCGGGTTCGATTCCTCCGCCCCTCTCAGAGAGCCCGGCAAGCTACCGAGAGTATCTTGCCCACATGGCAAAGCCTGGCAAGCTACCCGTGATGTATTCAATATGCCAAACACAGTAACAACAAGTCTCAAAAATGGAGACATTACTGGGCCCGCTCGAGCAAATCGATGAAATTATTAGGGTACCAGATAGAGGCTAGACTAGTTTATGCTTTTTTCTGGGTTCTGAGCACTCTAGCATCTACAGTCATAATTAAATGATGGTGACTTAGGCAGTTAGTCATATCTTGACATCAGTTTTATATCAGCTTTGTAAAATGTCTTGAGAAAGTTTCCTTCTTTACCCAAGTACTAGAAAAAACCTTATTAAGGACAGAAAAATTAAGTTTCTAGAAGAAACTTCTCGAGCCTGGGTTTTTCAGATTGTGCCATGAAGCTGAATCTATTCTTTAGGTCTAAAATGTTCCTGCTTCATTTTACTTTGTCGGGTCTCTAGAACCCAGTCCAAGACTTTAGGCTATAGAATGACTGAATGTGAGATGTTTTAAATCTAATAAACACAAAGAATAATTTCTATTCCAACATATCCAAATAACACATATTGGTTAAAAAAAATTTTTTTAAATCAGCATAGTAACCAATACTGTAGCACTGTAGCACTGTCCTCCCACAGTTCATCGATTTGCTCGAGTAGCCACCAGTAACATCTCCATTGTGAGATTTGTTACTGTTTTTGGCATATCGAAATGCCACGGGGAGCTTGCCAGGCTCTGCCATGTGGATGGCATATTCTCGGTAGCTTGCCGGGCTTTCCGAGAGGGACAGAGGAATCAAACCTGGGTCCACTGAAAAGGAATTTTGAGACCAGGAAAGGAATTCTAAAATATCAATAAAAAACTTTCCAATGTGTTTCTTGGGTTATCTAGGTCTTTATCCTCTTCACAGCATAGTGTATAATATGAGTAAAAGCAAATAAAACCAACAAATATGCAATTATACACATAAAAATCATTTTAATTTTTTTTAAATTTAAAGAACCATGATTTTGAGTGAAAAAAGCAATCCAATCACCAAAATAAGTTATTGATCTATAAATTTAGATTTGGAAAAGTTTACTTGATAGAAGTAACATTTACAAATAAAAAGTTAATATGGGAGAATCTATAATTAGGAAAAAAATTGAGAGGACCTCCCTAGCAGTACGCAGGAGCAAATTCTTAGCTTACTTAGTGTACTGCTTAGATAGTGTAGGCCTGACAGTTCAAAGCAGGGTCCAGTGAAGCACTGTTGTCTATGCCCTGAGGTGCTGGGCCAGCAGGATCAGACCCGTATCAGCCCTTATCTGATACCTGGTTCTCTGGGGATCATGTAATGCCAGGATCAAACTCAGGACTCATGCATGAATGACATGCACTCTAACCCTCCAGAAGAAATTTTTGATTAAAAAACTGAAAACTCAGGGCTGAAGAAGTAGTACAGTGGGTAGGGTGTTTGACTTGCACATGAGTGACCTGGGATTCGATTCCTGGTATCCCAGATGGTCCTCTGAGTACAGCCAGGAGTAATTCCTGAGTGTAGAGCCAGGAGTAACTCTGCGTATTGTCCAGTGTGGTAACAAGACAAAAAACCTCTGAAAACTCAAGTCTTTGATATATAATATATATAATATGTATGGAAAAGAATCTTAAGAATATCAATAAAATGAAAATGGAAATACAATGAAAAGAACAATGAAACTGACAAGAAAGCAAGCACAAAAAAGAAAACAAATAAAACACCACTAGGAAAACAGCTCACTAGACACTAAGTAATACTATCCTTGGATAATGCAAAGTAATTTTTTTGACTATGAAACTTTGGGGGAAATTACAATAATTATTATTATTCTTTCATAACTCTTCTCCTTCCAAAATTTCAAAGACTAAGTGCAAGGTTTGCTCTGGCAAATGGCGACCTGCTGATGAGATTCCCAGAATCAAAGATCTCCCCCCACCCCTCTCCCAAACCCCGCCGCCCCCATGCGGAAGACAGCACTTAAGGCCTGTCCAGGGAGAGGAAGCCGCCAGGCTGCTTTGCAGGCTTCTTCACATCCATCCCCTACAGATAACAGAAGGCCTGACCATGGGCACCAGTTCTGGTCTCTGTTCCCTTTTCCCAAGATAATTTAAAATACCGCTAAGCCTCTCTGGTGTGGCTCATCCTAACTTCATCAGGTGCCAGTACGTTCCACCCAGGAGTGCACCCCAGTCAACTTCTTCTATTTCTTCACTTCACTCATCTCTGTTCCTCTGCCTGTGCCGGGTAAGGTCTCTGACCTATCACTGACGACCTAACTTGATAACTTTTCAGATGAGAGGCAAACATCTAAAACTTAAAGGTCACCGGAGTACATTGTAGAAATAAAAGATGAATGAATGGCTTACCTCTGAATTCAAGTCCCCGCAGTTGGAAAGTGACCAGTCCGTTGCCTATTTCTATCAAGTGAACGAGTGCATTGAGGTAGTCAGAGGCAAGGATGAAACAGTCCCCTGTACTGTAGTTTCCCCACCGTCCCAGGAGCAGGTCCCCACAGAGACTGTGTTGGAGGGATCTGGTTAAATGTTCATAGAAGATGGAATTCAGATTGTTGTCATCCGATCCTAAAGAAGAAGAGATTCAAAAATCATTATTTAGCTTATCTTAAATGCCCCTTATATTAAAAACAAAAAACACCAAGATTATTTAAAATAATAAAACTAGTTTATGGGTAGATTTCGATAAGGGTTAACGCTATTTAGCATTTTAAATTTCTCTATAGAACAGAATATCGGGTAATGGAGGAAGTTCCAAATTCAGGGTTAAAAGTCACATAAACTCTCAGAATCTTTGGTTTTCATCCATTAAAAAAAAAAATCTAGGAATTGGGTTAAATGAAATCTATGGCTTCTCCCCACCTCTTTATCATATAAATGGATGACTGACCCAGAAATACCCCATTCAAAGCAATAATTAATAACAGGTACTCAGAGTATTGTACTAGAGAATATATACTCAACAACTACTTAATTTTCAGCCTGATCAGGTAATAAAGTAATAAACAGGAAAACCCAGACTTAAGAGTCAATGGAAGGGCTGTTTCTGGTAACTGATATGCCTGTTCCAAAGGTGAGTCCCAGTGAACTGAGCTCTGAGCCATCAGGCACGTGTGGCAGGTAGGAGTGGCCCCCAAGTCACCCCAGGTGAACTCTACAAAAATGATTTTATAAAAACTTGATATATAAATGGTAATGCTCTAATTCACATACACTTAACTATAAACACAATGATTTTTAAAAGGTCATGTATATATATGTGCGTGTATATATGTATTTATATATACACACACACATATATATCTGATCATTAAGAACTCACAGTCTCCCCCATCAAGTTTTGTGTGTCTGTGTAAACATCAAATTCTTTAGATTTGCTTCTTTACTCACATGTAGAGGTATTACCTGGATTTCTATCAAGTTGAGAAGCCAATCTTGTATTTGAATGATCCACTCGTTTTGTGCTAAAGAAGGCAAAATAAAACATTTTCAGTAACACTTTTCTATATTTAAAAAATGTTTTTAAAAAGAAATGAATGAGTTTACTGTGAGAAAAGAAAAGAAAAGAAGAGAAAAAAAAAAGGAGAAAAAAAGGGCTGCTCTTTGGGGCCAGAGAGACATAACGTAGTGTAGGGCACATGCCTTCCACCAGCCGACTCAGATTAGATCCCCTCTGGTCACCCCCACGGGAATATTTCCTGAGTGCAGAGTCAAAAAATAGATCCTGAGTACCGTCAGGTGTGGCCCAAAAACAAACAAACAAAAACTGCTCCTTATGAAAGAAACATGCAATGTACACACGCTCTAAAAAGTATAGAGTACATGAATCAGTCTTAAAAAGAATAAGGTACAGCTATTAATATCCAGTGGCACAGTATTTTTTAGATTAGTGATTCTTAAAAGTGGCTCACAAAACCACAGCAAGGAATTTAAGACCCTTTTATTGAGTTTCCAATACCAAAACAATTTTCCTAAGGCTGAGCTGCTATGTGTCCTTTTTCCACGGGGCTGAAAGCTGCATGGTTGGGAAGATTGCTGGTGCTGTAACATGAATCAAGGCAGTGGCACCAAACCCAGTATTTTTCTCACTGCAACTCACGTACAAGAAAACAAAACAAGTTTTAAGACAAGGCAATAAAACACAGGATCTTGGGGCCAGAGAGACGTATAGGGCTTAAGGTGTTTGTCTTGCATCCTGCCAACCATGGTATGAATCCCTGCCACTACTTTGTGCTCGGTCCCTTGAGCACTGCCAGGAATGGTCCCTGAGAACCCCTGAGTGTGGCACAAATAACACCTTCTAGCACAGCGGTAGGACATTCGCCTTACAAGTGGCCAACATGGCCAACCCGAGTTCGATTCCTCCGCCCCTCTCAGAGAGCCCAGCAAGCTACTGAGTATTCGATATGCCAAACACAGTAACAACAAAGTCTCCAATGGAGACGTTACTGGGCCCGCTCGAGCAAATCGACGATCAACGGGAGGGCCTTTACCTTTTTACCTTTACCCAAATAGGAAAAAAATCATTAAACTGCAACTCCTCGGTACTTAATGAAACAATAACAAATAGTAGTTTTATTAAACTGCAATTCTGCATCACATCTTTTTTAGATTTTGTATGACAAAATACATACAAAGCACTTCTGTTGTATTCTGAAGTAAGATGTGCCAAGGGCTGACCATCCTCATGGGAAAGCATTGAAGCAACTGTCTGAATGGCAAATGGCACTAGCTGCCTTTTTTTTTCACAGAACATTACTTTTATTTGAACTGTTGAAGAATGAGTTATGATTATTCAGATAGGTATCTGATAGATGTTTCTTTTAAAATAACGTTCAGTATCATTTCAAGAAAAGAAAATGACAATACATCAGTTGCTAATAACACAATTAAAGTTTTCATGCAAAATCAGAATTCTGAAAAACTTTATATCCACTACTATACTTGTAGACAAATTTCTTTTGGAACAAGCTCAATGGGCTTGAGTGTATTCTTTGCACACCTATGGATGCAGCCTCCAAACAAAACAAAACAAAGAAATACTTTTCTTTTGATACTGGTAGACATGAGTATTTTTAACTGTATAATAAAGTGTGTCAAAATAGAGATATCTAATTATTCAGTGAACCAGCATTTTCAGAGTGATCAGTAAGTGATACTGTTAGACTACAGAGTGCCAAAAAATCCATCCAAAAGGCAAGCAATTATCAGTGGATTTTGATGGTTCTAAATTTAAAAAAAATTATAGATGTTCTAGATCCTATATTGCACCTAATCTTTAGAAAACTACCATTTGTCAACTTTTAGTGAAGTATTAAAAAGAGAGTATATATAGATTATAGCACTGTAGCACTGTTTTCCTGTTGTTCATCGATTTGCTTAAGTGGGCACCAGTAACAGCTCCACTGTTGTTACTATCTATGGCATATCGAATACGCCACAGGGAGCTTGCCAGGCTCTGCCATGCGGGCGGGAATATATACACAGCTGTCTAAAAGAGCTTTTAAAATACTTTCTCAACTATGTATTTGTGTGAAGTCACATTTTCTTTATATACTTAACTAAGACAACACACTGCAACAACAGATTGAATGAAAAAGCAGACAGGAGAACTCATCTGTGTTTTATTAAACTAGATGCTAAAGAATTTTATAAAACTGTAAACAATGGCTCTTTTCTCATTGATTTCTTTTTGGGACAAGAAATAGTTATCCCTCATTACATTATGTTATTTGTGCTAATATGTAATTGGTCTATTATTGTCATTTTTAAATTAATACCCATTTTAAATGTTCTGAGTTTTGATTTCTAACCATCAACACAAACTTCTTGGAAACTTCAATAGTTTTTACAATTACAAAGGAATTTGAAGACCAAAAAGCACTCCTAACATAAAAAATTATTTAAAAGTTTAAGTTGGTTGGGGCTGGAGAAATAGCACAGCGGGTAGGGCGTTTGCCTTGCACGCGGCTAACCTGGGTTCGATTCCCAGCATCCCATATGGTCTCCTGAGCACCGCCCAGAGTAACTCCTGAGTACAGAGCCAGAAGTAATCCCTGTGCATCACCAGGTGTGACCCAAAAAGCAAAAAAAAAAAAAGCTTAAGTTGGTTAAAAAAATAAAAAATAAAAAAAACAAAAGTTTAAGTTGGTCCTATGTAAGTAACAGTGAAATTCACTCAAAAGGGAAAAGTCATCATCGGTTTTAGACAAAAGACCAGGACAGAAGTTTCAAATCTCTTCACCTATTTGATCATCCTCTTCGCCTATTGCTTGTGTCAGTATGTGGCAATATATAGGCAGAGAAGCAGCTTAGAGATGTCTAGTAAAATAATAAATTAATGTACAGTCTTTTTGCATCTATATGTCTATAACTATTGTAAACCTTTTAAATGTTTGAGTTCCCAAACTCACAAATGCTCTTCTATGGAATTCTTTTGTAAGTTAAAAAAAAGTAAAGACATTTAAAGAAATTACAGAGAAAGGACAGTTAAGCCCATGGTATTATACCTATATGGAGAAAATACTTGGTGCACAAAGATGATCATTAAAAGCTTAACCTCATGACAGAAGAGAAACAACATATAATTTGGTTCTAAAACAGCTATGGGAAAGTTTAACAACTATAATATTCCTTATGTAAGATAAAATTTCAGAGTACTACTAATATGAAACAATTCTAACAAACAGCATTAAAATAAGAATTACTTAAAATATCTTAAGAACAGAAAAAGTGAGTAGAAAAAACGGAATAATTTTTAAAGATTTCTAATTTTGTAGAATGTTCATACTTTATAAAAATCATAACATTTTAGTAAAATATTTCACAAAATTATTAACCGTGAACTACACAGAATAACACTGTCAATAATTTTCCTTATTAAAAATAGACTTTCAAATGTTATATTTTACTCACTTATAATCTCTCTCCCAGAATTTCACAGGTCGAACATATGAAGTGATGAAAATTGCACTTCCCAGAAAAGGGTTCAGTGGAGTAGAAAAGAAAGCTGACACAGCAGCCTGAACAAACAACATGGCTGAATCTATCAGAAAACTGGTTAAGGATTTCAGCATTCATCTCAGTCTGTGCACAGGCACACGTGCACACACATGCGTGCGCGCACACACACACCATACAAACGTACTGCGATTATAGCAGTTTTGTAGATGAGGCTCATCAGAGGAAAACAGAGAAGGTTGTAATTAGAGAGTAAATGGGATATAACTTGGCATGTTAATTTGAAAGAAGTCAAATAAATATTTGCTAACATGTATTTGAGCAAAAGTCCATTAATCACAGTTGGGAAGAGCAATTTGGGTCTAATGTCCTGGAAAACTAAAACTAAAATTAACATATATAAAAAGTCTATAGCTTAATATTATGTGGTGACTAGCCTTTACTTATTGAAAGCTCTTTCCTGGGTGCAGGGACTTGAACCCAGGTCTCAGGCATGCCAGATATGCATGTACATTATCACTGAGCCACATTCCTGATCCTAAAAAGTATTTTTGAGAAATTATGGGAATAGATGTTGATTGGATCAACCTCTATGGAAAACAATATGAACACTTCTCAAAAACTGACACTCCACATGACTCAGCAATTCCTCTTGCCATCTGTTGTATGGGTCCAAAAACACTACCTTGAAAGGACATTTGTGCTCCTATGTTTGAGGCAGCACTATTAACAACAGCTAAATGCTGAAAACAACCCAAATGTCCAAGAACAGATGACTGCATAAAGAAATTGTGACTGAATTTGACTCATCAATTAGAAAAGATGAAATCATTCAATCTGCAGCTACAAGGAAGGAACCAGGGGTACGAGGCTGAGTGAAGTCAATCAGAAGGAGAGGAATAGATACAGAATGATCTCTCCTATATGGGATATAAAGAAACACAGTAAGGCCATAACAAATGGGAAAAGCCAACAGCCTAAGAGAGCTGGTCTACAGAACAGAGTAAGAAGAGTGGGGGACGGAGGAGGGGAGGGGACCTTGGGACACTCCAGTGATGATTTTGGTTTTGGAAGATTGCGTGCATGAAACTTTTCATGAACAACATTGTATATTACGGTGACTCAGTTCAAACTGGAGAAAAAAGATGGGAACAGAAATTTTGGACATAAAGGTCTAATTGTAAATACTGATTATACATAAAGGGAGAATAATTTTAGATATGAAAATTTACAATCATGATTACAGATTATGTTTTGTATCTTTAGTCCTTTAAAATATTTCTATATCGTGTGCACAATAAAATTCCTTTTATGAATATAATGTAAATATACACTCTAAATCAGCATTACTTCACTACATAACCTTAAACCTGAGGTGGACCAAAGAGAGATAGTACCAGGGGTAAGATGCTTGCTTGTACAGAGACGATTCCAGGTTCAATCCCCAATACCAGATAAAGTCCCCAGAGCACTGCTAGAAATGGTTCCTCAGTATAGACTAAGTCCTGAGCACCTCTGGATGAGATACCAAAACCAAAAATCTTTTCTCAAGTTGAGGTTAGCTGTGATCACAGATGTTAACATACGCTTAAAAATCAGTAAAAGTATGACTCAAAAGATTGTGATTTTGTTGCTTTTGTTTGGACACTACACATGGCAGTGGTGAAGTCTTTCTCCTAGCTCTGCTCTCAGGGATCACTCCTGGTAGGGTTCGGGGGGACCATATGGACTGCTGGGGGATCAAACCTGAGCTGGCTCCGTGAAAGGTTGTACCTACTCTCCGATCTCTACAACCCCAAGATTGTTAATTTTTGGTAATTTGTCATATAAAATCTAGCAACACATTCTAACCCTCTTTTTACAAATCAACACTCTCATCAGGTTACGCCTTCCCATTCTTTTAAAAATTTCATTTAGAAGGATACGTGGCACTGCAAAGGGTTGAGCAAAAGCATGAAAAGCAGAACCCCATGTAATCTGCCATGGGGCAATGTAGGTGTACACAAACTGTAATTTATAAAGGAGTTCCCAAAGCTGTAGAAGGAAAACAAGAACAATTAGTGAAAATACATCATACAGTAACCGAATTAGAAAATAAAAATTTCTTTTCTAACAAGGAAATGGCATTTAAATTATTTTCCGCTTGCATAAAATAAGAAGCTATATCAACAGCCGAAATATTGTATAGATTTCTAAGGAAAAACAATGAACTAAATTAAAAAAAAAATTCTGTTCTCTACTGACTATATTACTATTATACAAAAACAATGGGAATTAAGTTATATATCTTACAAACTTAAGTAATACAAATATACTTTTATTCTCAGGCCTACTTTCTTCACATTTTAGTGTTCTGAAAACTGAGCATATTTTAAAAACACTGTCAAAAGTAATGTAAAAGTAGCAAAGCAGGGTTTTAAGATAATATCTCTTCTCATTGCCGGTTACCTAAGAATTCAGTAGTGTTTGTTAGATTCTGTCTAATGGAAACACAACACACATATTATTAGTCTTATTAAAATTAATAAGTCTTATTAAAATTAATAAGACTTATTAAAATTAATAGGGCTGGAGCGATAGCACAGCGGGTAGGGCGTTCGCCTTACAAGCGGCCAACATGGCCGACCCGAGTTCGATTCCTCCGCCCCTCTCGGAGAGCCCGGCAAGCTACCAAGAGTATTCGATATGCCAAACACAGTAACAACAAAGTCTCCAATGGAGACGTTACTGGGCCCGCTCGAGCAAATCGACGATCAACGGGAGGGCCTTCACTTACTTTACTTTACTTACTTATTAAAATTAAGACCTCCTTTTGCTACTGAACTTGTCTTCAACACTGACATAGCGTGTTTACCCAAAACTTTCTCTGCATGCTAGCCAATGGAGGGACAAATGTCCAAACAGATCACAGAAGCTTAAAAGCAAGAGATTCTAACCAATCCTGAGTTAAAATTCAAACACTAAATACTTCATCTTTTATTTATATTTTGGCTTTTTGGGTCACACCCGGCGATGCTCAGGAATTACTCCTGGCTCATGCACTCAGGAATCATTCCTGCCAGTGCTTGGGGGACCATATGGGATGCTGGGAATCGAACCTGTGTCAGTCATGTTGGCTGCATGCAAGGCAAATGCCCTACCTGCTGTGCTATCGCTCCAGCCCCAATACTTCCTCTTTTAATCATTTAGTTCATTTGCAAAGCAACTGCGCAACTTCCAATTTAACAAAGAACCAGTGTCACCCAAATAGAACTTGCAGACAAATCCCTGTCTTCTTTGCTGAGGCAAAACTACCCTGGCAATTCTCAGCACTAATGTAATCAGGATGACAGCAAGTAAAAGCAAGAGCATATTATCTTTTTATTTTTTAATTTTTTTAATGGAATCGCCGTAAAATACACAGTTGCAAAGTTGTTCATGATTGGGTTTTTGGGTTTCAGTCATATCATGTTCCAACACCCATTCCTTCAGCAGTGTACATTTCCCACCACCAATGTCCCCAGTTTCCCTCCCGCCATCACCTCTCCCCAACCCCTTTGAGCGCCTGCCTCTATGACAGGCATTTTTCTTGTCTCTCTAAGAGCATGTCATCAAGATGCCATCACAACTGCTTAAAGGCAGTGATTCAGAATTTAGAAAACTAAATTCTAAATGTGAAATGAAACTGCACCAACTTTTAACTGTAATAATGAAGAAAATGATAGGCAATTATGTAGGTAAATGGATCGTGGGTATATCTTTTATTTCTATTTCTAGAAGTTTTTGGAAAGGTGAGTGAATCAATGCTGCATCTTCCAAGGATATCTTAAATAATGTTTCTAAAGAAATCTTTTTAACTCTCACTTGCTCATTATCACTCTTAATTTCTATCAAGCAACCATATAAAATGCAAAAAGCACAATAGCAGAGTTTTCTGCTTTCTTTACCAAAGTAGCCTAAGGATTTGTAAAAGTTCTAGAATGTACTAGCTCTCAAAAACTTTTCCTAAAAAAAATTTTTTTCCCTAAGAAATGAAAGTATGAAGAACATTTAGACTAATTAAAATGAAGTCTAGTGATACTATTTCAAGAACTGATGAACTTATATTTTATTTCAGCTTTTACTTATTTAAACCAGTATAATTACATGCAATAAATTTTCAACCTAAATATTTAAATTTCTGAGAAAGCACATGCTTCTGTATACAAAAAATTCTCTAATTGTCTAACTCCCTCCTTTGATTAACCATGCTCACTAGAAAAAAAAGTAATATAAATGATAAAAATTTGTATGAATTACATAGCAAATAAAATACTGCAACATTTTAGAGATATCACCATACTTTGAAGTTGGCACCTTGTTTGGGTGAATTGTCTTCCACTGATACTTCCCATGTGGGTTTCCTCTATCACATCTAAATGACTATCACCAATCTCTTAGGCTATTCTCCAGATCTTTAGGTTCTCTTCCCCAATTCATCCCAAATGTAGCTGACCAGACTAACCTTCATAAAATGGAGCACTCTTTGTGTTCTGTAGCTGCATATTTTGCTTCAGCACTGTTGCCTAACAAATGGGATAATATGTATGCCAAGGTCCTTTGTATGCTGTCAGTGTTCACATGAAATCTAAGCTCTCTGAATCTTATATACAATCTGATCGCACAATCTATGTTATTATAGAAAGGTAGTGTGAGTCAGAAGTCCTTAGTATGCTGTCAGTGTTCACATGAAATCTAAGGTCTCTGAATTTTATACATAATCTGATCGCACAATCTATGTTATTATAGAAAGGTAGTGTGAGTCAGAAAAAAATATTCTTGGCTGGAAAGCTCCCATCCCATTTATAAAATGACCAAAAGACACCTTTTTTAGTGGGTGGATAGTAGGTTTTGGAAGCATTCTGCAAACCTGAAAGCACCCTGCCCAGGTCATCATCACACCCATTTCTGATTCCTCATGGTCGTGCTGCTCTGAGAAATGACCCCTTTCAAGCACTCAGTCACATCTCTTTCCCACACCTATCTAGCCCAATTCAAGAATTAGCACTTTGATCTCTACAATTATTCAAAATCACATTCCCTTTTGGAAGATCACATATATTTAATATTATTCACTTATCATATATATATATATTTCATTATACACTTACTAGTGTTCCTCTAATTTTTCCATATGATCTTATTTCCTGATCATAGTGACGACCGTTGGCTAGGGATTCTAATTACCTCCAAAATAACTGGCCGGTCGATGAAGAGATGTTACTCAAAAGGAGAGGAAGCACATGAAACGCAAGCACACCCTTCACCGAAACAGCAGATTACTAAGGGAGATATTTTTCACAGACGAGGATACTCCTCTTGGGGAGAAGTTACCTTGCTGAAGAGGATAGACATGAAGAAGAGATCCAGCAGCATGGTCTCTGAGAACGCTTCATAGTCAATTTTGAAAAAGAGCACAGTGAAAATGACGGTGACATACTGATATGTGGGACTGCTGAAAGAGGACCGCAGCAGCTTCAGACCAGCAATGGTGATCATCAAAGCACCTAACCTATGAAATAAAAACAGCCCAGCTCAGCACACAAGGAAGAAAAACTTGACAAAACCTAACTTCAGAGAAATCGCCTTTAATTTCCTAAACTTTATATAATAAACTTACTATACATACATATATATATAATTTAAATGTCCACAGCAATTTATTTAGCTAACACCACATTCTAATTAACACTGATATTTCCCTCTAAGAATGTATATTATTAATCTTAACCTTTATATAAATACATACATTTACATTAAGTAACAATCCAAACATCTGGGTCTCCAGTTCCCCATTGCTTTATAACAATGATATTTCGCATGTGAAACCACATTAATGCTTACCCACCGATATGAACTTCACTGTAATCCCGTTGTTCCTCGATTTACTCGAGTGGGCGCCAGTAACATCTCTATTCGTGCCAGCCCTGATATTTTACCAGCCTCTCCTAACTCATCTTTCCCAACAACTAGAGGTTCTTTCAGGGTCAGGGGAATGAGACCGGTTACAGTTACTGTTTTTGGCACATTGGACATGTCACGGGGAGCTTGCCAGGCTCTGTCCAAATTTAATATGTATCAATATAAATTAGAAATATTCAAATACAATCATTTCAACTACATATCCAATAAAAACTGTATCTATCCAAACTATTTTTATGTACTTACTCTATTGCAATGTATTTAGATTACTACTTTCTCTTCAGAAACAAATTATTCAGCACCTCTCTGAAAAATCTCCTTTCTATAATTGAACGGATACTGCCTTCCCAACTGCACCAGAGGCTACTACCACCCCCCAGGATCATTCCAATGCCCCTCGCTCCAGAAAGACTAAGTCCCAACTGGGAAACAGTGATAAAGGACAGGCCTATCAGATGACTGCATAGGCAAATGACCACCTAGGAGATGTAGACAATGTATATAGCACACAGGATAGCTGTCTCCAAACTTAGCCATTTAATATTAAAAATTAAATTCATTTTACAAATGTCCTCTTATAAAATGAGATTGAAAATAAGATATCTGGGGTAGCAATATGCCATGAGTAGAAGTAGGTGCTCATGAAAAGGAAGTAAAAAATAAAGTTTGGCCTTAAGTTTTTTATACTCAGTGCCACTGTAACCAGACAAAACACGCTGTAGAACTGTCCTCCCATTTTTCATTGATATGCTCAAGCAGGCACCAGTAACGTCTCCATTGTGAGACGTTACTGTTAGTGGCATATCAAATAGGCCATGGGGAGCTTGCCAGGCTCTGCCACGTGGGTGGAATACTCTTGGTAGCTTGCTGGGCTCTCCGAGAGGGACGGAAGAATCAAACCCAGGTCAGCTCTATGCAAGGCAAACGCCCTATCCGCTGTGCTATCGTTCCAGCCCAGTGCGACACACCTAAGAATTATTTAAAGATTATGGTACTTGCTCAATAACTTAAAACATAGCTCAAGATAGCCCCAGTAGTCAAAACTTAAATTTGAGGAGTATTGTACTTACTCTGTATCCAGTTTTTTTGGACTAGCAATTGTCTCTGCACTGCTACTCAGTTCATTGAGAACAACCAATGGATAGATGATATTCTTCTCCAAAAACAGAAGCCACACGTGAAGTTTCTCAAACCACATCATAGTGGCTGCATCTAATAAGAGAGTGTAAATAAAGAAATGCATGTCATCTACCATACAAAAAGGTTCAGCAATGGGATGGAAAAGGAGAAAACTCTTACGACTCATTCAGATCTATCATAAATAATGTAAGATACATATTACATCAGTCAGTACTCACTTCCTATGATGCTGAGACATCTAAATTTGTAACATATCTGACTTAATTTTAGATAAATTTCAGCTTAAACTTTGTCATTTATGACTGGCTGGAACTTGGAGAAAAAATTACTAAAGATTATGAGATTATCATTATCCTCCAAAACCCAAACTATGAAACTATCTCCTTTTAAAATTCTTAAACTTACACACATTCAACATACTATAAGATATAATAGATCAGAACAGAGATAAAAACATTATTGTTTTAAATCTATATATTACATGAGTCCTTCTCACTGCTGGTAATATTTTTTCCCTGATATTTTAATGTTATTTCAATGGGGAAAGCATTTAGGATAAGTTGAAGGATTTTATTTGTTTGTTTTGAGGCCATCCCTGGCTATGCTCAGGGATTAGTCCTGGCAGGGCTCAAGGGACCATACAGGATGTTGGGAATCAAACCTGGATTGGCCACACGCAAGGCAAGAACCCTGCCTTGCTGTATCATTGCTAAAGTCCCTAACTTTCTGGTATTTCAATTTAAAAGAAGATTCTTCAGCTACCTGAAAGCAGTATCACTGCTTCAGATCTATCTGTTGGATGTTCTCTAATAAATATTTTTCTTCCAGTTGGTAAAATTAATTATTATAAGGGGAAAAATTAACTTTGCTAAGACCGAGTACTTTCAATAAGTTATGGATGTTAAGTTCACTCAACTCTGTAAAAATTTTGACGAAATTTTCGTTAAGATAAAAACTGAACTGAATGATGTACTTTAACGAAAACTGCTGCTTTTGAACAAAACAGATCACTTGCTATCACTTCTATTTGAAAAGAAAATTAATAGTTTACCATTGAAATAAATATCACTCTGGGTTATTTTTCTGATGGTAAGAACAGACTGGTACAGGCTCATATATATGTCTTATGTTGCTTTTCCCTAATTAAGAATATAAATTAAGTAAAAGGCTAGTACAATGCTATTACTATAACCAAGAGATAAGAGTTTAATTATATCTTCAGAATCAAATTGCTGATCAATCTTCATACTCTGTTCAATTTTGCTAAAAGGTGCAAGATACTTGTTTTGAGAATGCAAAGTCAAGATTGGTATACAGCACTCTCAACTACTTTGGAGTTCTCTAGAAGCTATTCATTTATCTTCAAACAACTGAGGAGTTGCTCTCTACAAAATTCAATAGCTGAAGAAAAATAGCTTATTCAATAATAGGTATGTTATATATAATAACTGATAACCTAAATGAGAACTTATTTCCCTAAAATGAGGAATTATTGTATATTACAGGCCATGAACCAAAACTATATTTTTAACATGGAAGTCAGGGTTTAGAAAACAGAGAGCAGGAAGGGGCTCAATGGCAGAGCACATACCTCACATGGGGATGCCCTGGTTTGATCCCAGCAATGCAAATGAATGAATAAATTAGAAACTTGTTGAGGTGACTGGCCTTCTATGGCTGACAAGTCACTTGATACTTTACCACAATTCTAAATGAACAACAGGCTTTTAAAACCGTTTTGCCACCCAAGTGGTACTCAAAAGCTCTGGAGTTGGGGGTAGGAGGGCTCCCTGAAATTCTTGGCCAGCCATGCTTGCAGTTCAAAGCCAAGGCCAGAGGATACAGTGACACTCAGATCCCTAAGAGGCAGGGATTCCACGGACTAGCCTGGCAGTGCTTTGGGATCCCCAGAGCTGCAACCGGGGATGTTTGGAAGAGCGACATGATGCCAGGGATTGTATCAGGGTTGGCTACATGCCAGAAATGTACCTTAACCCCTGAACTGCCTCTCCAGAAACTGCATCATCTTTTATACACTTCTCTTATAGAAACAGGAACAATGATCCTTACATAATCCCTAAACTTTAATATTTCAAAGGGAAGTCTTAAAGGGGATTGGGTTGCCAGCAGATGCCATGGGGGGAAAAAGTAAGGGAGTGGAAAGAGAAGTCTCTGACATCCACAGAGAGATTCACCAATGAGAGAGCTGCAGAGGTCAGTCAAAGGGAGACCTAAGATCCCTCCCGTGGAAAGCTGGCATTGCAGCGGTGACATTCATACCTCGACTGGAAACTGAGGCTTAACTCTTGGCAGCTTCAAACCAAGGTACAGGGCCACACCAATCAAAGTATGGCGGGTACTGAAATGGAACCATCTGTCAACAGAACAAGAGGAAATTTCTGCCATATTCAGAAAGTACCACGAGACCACTTACTTCGAACTTCATACTGGTTATACTCGAGCGTCTTCAGCAGAGGGTGGGAGAAGCAGTGCCACGGGAGCTGCTTTCTGACCTGAGGCAGCACGTAGTGGGTCAGGAAGCCCACGGAGCCCACCAGGGCGTACAGCACATACCTGAGCGCAGGCTGGAAGGAAAGAAGAGCTGAGAGAACCAGAAATAACCTCCCGAGCAAAGGAGGACCTCTGATCTGCCACATGAGTTTCCATTTGACAACAGAAAACAGCCAAGCTGATTTTGGAGTCTAAGAACTGTCGACGGTAAACATTTCCCTACTGCGTCATTTTAAAAATTAAAATCGGCTAATGAAGTGAGCTTTAATGTATTACAGATTTGTTTATTTGGCTTGAGGGGAGCGGGGTCACACCTTGTGTTCCTTAGGGCCTCCTCCCAGTTCTGTTCTCAGGGGGCTGCTCAGGGCAGTTCTTGGGGGACAGTGCAGTGCTGGGGGCCAACCTTGGCCTCCGCACACAAAGTATGTGCTCAGCATGTTGAGCTACCTCCTGGTCCCTGTATTACAGATATTTGCAAAGATGTTAGTGGGCCTGAGAGGTAGCACAATGGGTAAGGCTCTTGCTTTTCACGTAGCTGACCCAAGTTTGATCCCCAGCCCCTCATATAGTTCCCAGAGCAGCATCAGGAGTGATCTCTGAGCACAGACCCAGGAATAAGTCGAGTACAGGCAGTGTGGTCCCAAAACAAAAATAAACAAAGTGTGTTAGTTATTTTAGTTATCACACCAAATGGTCCATTTGGAAATCTTCTATTTAGAAACTCTAGAATGTCTTGGACAAAGATGAGTCCCCACTGGGGCCCTGATGAGCCACTGCACTTTACTAAGCTCTGAGTGTTTGGGGGTTCAAATGGAAGAAGGTGTGTGGGGGGGGAACTAAACAGGGAAAAATGTTAAGTGAACTAGCACAACCTGTGTTCCTGGCTAAACAGAGTATCAGAAATTTATTCACCCAGATAAAACAACAAGAAATTAAAATATGAACCAAAGGTTCCCAATAGGAGAAAGCCAGTGACCCCTGAGAGAAAGGAGAAGCTGTGGACAGCTTGAGGACGACACAGTGCCTATAGCCTTGAGAGGACTTCCTAGCTGCAGAGCTTTAAGGAACCTACCATGACGCCCAGAGTCCCACCAGCTGAGCAGATGGAGCTGGGAGCCAGGAAGACCCGGGTCCAAAGGCGGTCAGTGTTCACCAAAAAGGACAGCACAGTAAAGAGGAAAGAGCAGGCCTGAGAACTCTGAAGAGCTGTGGAGGGCCTTTCTCCCTTGAGAATTCAGGGAACTCAGCAGTGATTGTGAAAGAGTACATAAGACGAGCATTACACAGCCGTTAAAACCGTGCCTGTTCCCCCAAGTTAGACACAAAAGCTCACAATTCATGGGGCAATGGTAGAAGCACTGAGAACAGGATGCCCGCTGGGAGACTGTTGGTCCTGGTCCCAACCAACAAATCTTAAAATTAAGAATTAAAGGAATACAACTGTTAACAAATAACAGTGCTGAAAAGAGAAGGCTCAAGAGTATTTCTATAAATGTTAAATTATCTAACACCCAACAAGGTAGATTTATAATGGCTGGCATCCCATAAAAAAAATTTCACGTGCAAAGACTATAATCCTTGAAGGGAGAAAAAGAAAAGTATAAACTAAATCATCGGTAACACAAAATCAAAATTAGGAGACAAGGACATTTAAAAAAAGTTAGAACACAATTCTAAATATTCAAAAGTTACATAGAGGCAAGAGAGATATTAAAAAATAAAATGGAAAGAAAAACCTAAATCAAACTTCTAAGATAATAA
This sequence comes from Sorex fumeus, assembly GCF_029834395.1. Classification (NCBI taxonomy): domain Eukaryota; kingdom Metazoa; phylum Chordata; class Mammalia; order Eulipotyphla; family Soricidae; genus Sorex; species Sorex fumeus. Next base: position 24,783,299 of record NW_026606155.1, read on the forward strand.
TAATGTCTTGGGTGAAAGATCCTGTAAAAGAGATTAGTGGTAAACCCCCCCTATTATAGATGAAAGGTGAGCTAAGTAGCAGAGCAGTACAAAGTATTCAAAATTAAAGCCACAAAGAAAAACAAATCGGATCACCAGAAGTTACAGGACCCCCCTTAACAGGACTAAGACAAAGTTGCTCAATGGCATATGTGGGGGAGCGGAGAGGAGGGAAGAGAAGAAAGGGAAAAAGTATTTAATGTAAGAATGGGAAAAATTTTTCAAAGTTGATTAAAACTAGACAACAGAGTCAATTTACTCCATGCACAAAATTATGATGCCAATTCTGTGAAGGCTCACTAGAATCCATGATACCAGGAACAAACTGGACCACACCAAATCTTGCAGGGGTGGGAGTGGAAAGGAACCTGCAGGGGGAGGTGGGAGGGAAGGCAGGACCCCGAGGGCTGTAAGCGGGGAGGGCACCACATGGGAGGCACCTCCCCCAACCTGGACCTGAAGCAGCTGTAGAGACTCACAGCTGTACTGGATGGGCTGAGGATCTGGGGACCTTTAGAGGGACAGGTGCATTTCTGCATATGGAGGGAAGCGAATCAGAGGGCCGGGGAGCACAGTGGCAGCCAACATGCTTCCCCTAAATCCACTTCTGGGTATTTATGCCTGCACCGCCCTTCTGCATTGCATTCTGTACAATATTCCAGTGTGTCCCCTATGACCCACTGAAACAGAAACGATGACAGGTCACACCTGACATCAAATATCAGAGGACTGGGGTTGAAGCAACAGCACAGTAGGTAGGGCGTTTGCGTTGCATGCAGCCAACCTGCATTTGATTCCCAGCATCCCAGGTGGTTCCCTGAGCACTTCCAGGGATAATTCCTCAGTGCAGAGCCAGGAGTAACCCCTGTGCATCATCGGGTATGACCCAAAAACAAAACAAAAAACAAAAAACAAAAAAACAAAACAAATATCAGAAGACTTTCTCCCTGGAAGACCAATGACTGGGGTACTCCAGCTGCCAGCCCATAGCAGGAACTAGGCAGAAGGGAACCAAGGTGTTGGCAACAATTCATCAGCAAGACACCAAAGCTGTCTCTCCAGTCTCAGCGAAGCATGAGACTGACGCTAGCTCCTCAGAGCGGGGCACTCCCAGATCAGCCATTCAAGAGACACAGTTAGAAAACGAGTTCTATCATGAAGATCAAACAAAGAGTTGGATCATTTCATTATTTAAGGTCAAATGGGAAGTGAACCTGGACTTCTTTTCCCTCCATCAAAAGAACAAGGTGGCTCCTTACCTGCAGTACCGTGAACACGGTGCTGACATGAATAGCAAAGTAGAGCACGCCAATCACGATGCACACGACCAGGTCGGACTGTAAACGCTCGCTCTGGGAAACAAAACGGAATTACCAACTACACACACACTTTAATGAATCTTTCCTTTATTCCCAACTAGGGGATCAAGAATTATATTTACTCTTCCAATTCTTTAGTACCACAAGATATTGCTTACACAAACTAGCTACAAAAAGTCTTATTCTCTTACTCAGTCTCCTTATATTTTATACAGTAAAATCGCAATTGCAAGGAAATTAAACTAGACAAACTATATACAATGTATAACATTTTGCTTTTACATTAGGAGAAAAAATGAGGTTGTAACTATATCATTTGTCACATATCCATTTGGATAAAAAGTAGAATTTTCATTGTCTTTTGAGATGTAACAGTATGCATATTTCACATACTAGATTTTAGTTCTCTTAGCGGGAAAGACCAAAAACCTCTTAAAATATTTGGTGGTCAAGTTACCATTTATATTTTTAAGATATATTTAGAAATACCTTACTATATTACTCCTGATGGGTTTAGGGGACCATACAGGGTACTGGTGCTAGAACCCGGGTCAGCTGTGTCTAAGGTAAGTGACTTAATCCCTGTACTATCACTCTGGCCACACAAAGACAGTTTTAATCAACAAAAACAATAAAAATCAATTTAATTTATGTTAACTTTCATACACCTTTCAAACCTACTTGAGGTCAAGTAGGATTAAGAATTCTACACGGTGGGCCAGAGAGATAACTCATGGCGATGAAATGCAGGCTTTGCTTGCAGGAGGCCTGGGTTTGATCCCCGACACCACAAGGCTCTAGAGCACAATTGAGAGGGATCCCTAAGCACTAGATCGGGGAGTATCCCCTGACAACCACTGATTGAGAACCCCCTCGCCCCCAAGAAAAAATACACACCAAAAAAAAAAAAAAATCACAAAGAATTCTATACTGGTATGACTTAATTTCACCTGATACCCTCCCTCCCAACAACAACAACAAATCAATGTTTAGCATACTGCTCTACATTAAAATGAAGTTTAGGAATACACAAGCATTTCTTTTATGCATGCTGACATTTGAAATGAAGATGGTCAACAATATGCACACATGTGTACACATATCATTAAAGTACATAACTACATTATTACCCCCCTCTATTATTCAAAAAGTGTTGGTTATACAACACGATGGAGTGTCTGAACTGTAAGTCTGCATGGTGACTTTGAAAAGCTAAAACTTACAACAGAATTTCGAAGCTTTTCGGGCAGTGGATCTTTTACTTCAGACAGAGGGTCTTCTGGATTCTTGTCTTCTGTTTCTGGAAAAATCTTGGATTGCACCAAAGAGCTTGACATGTTTTTTAAAGAAGGAGAGAAAAATTAATAAGCTGAATATCCAGTAGTGTTTCAAATGGCAAACTTTTAAGACAGAAAAACAAGTGATTCCAGGATATTTGATTATTAGCAAGTAATAAATTCTAAAAAGTTTAAAAGGTAAAAGATAAAGGCCCTCCCGTTGATCGTTGATTTGCTCGAGCGGGCCCAGTAACGTCTCCATTGGAGACTTTGTTGTTACTGTGTCTGGCATATCGAATACTCTCGGTAGCTTGCCGGGCTCTCCGAGAGGGGTGGAGGAATCGAACTCGGGTCAGCCATAGTTGGCCGCTTGTAAGGCGAACGCCCTACCCGCTGTGCTATCGCTCCAGCCACCCGCTGTGTTATCACTCCAGCCCTCACGATAGCATAGCGGGTAGGGCGTTTGCCTTGCACGCGGCCAACATGGCCGACCCGAGTTCGATTCCTCTGCCCCTCTCGGAGAGCCCGGCAAGCTACCGAGAGTATTCGATATGCCAGACACAGTAACAACAAAGTCTCCAATGGAGACGTTACTGGGCCCGCTCGAGCCCTCTAAAAAGTTTAAGATGCCATATATTAGCACATGGTGAGAATATTTCTATTGCAAGATTCTTTTTTAACACTCAGACCATTTGGAGGAGCTAACAAATACTTGCAGCTGAAGTGGTTAGAATGAAACAAGACTGTATTTTGAGGGAGCCTCCTAAGCCCAGGCGCCCACACTCAGCTCCACCAGCTTCCCCCAATGGTGCATGCTACACCACGCCAGGGATCAAACTCCAGGCGTCTCAGAGCCAGGCATGCACTCCAGCCCTTTGAGCTATCTGCTTGGCCCCAAAGTTAATATATTTTTTAAATTTCCAAACCGGATTTTTAAAAACGTATGTCTTTTTATTTAATTCATTGAGTACTGGATTACAATACTATAGAAGTATAGGAGCACAGTTTGATACTACTCATTACCAAAGATCCAGCTACAGTATTACAAAGCTACATATTTTGATGTCAAATACGAATTAACTCAAGGGCACTTTGGCAAAGCATTGGGAAACAGAATTTGGAAGCTGAATTTGAAAGAAATGCCAAGCTGCTTAGATTTCTTTTATTTACTAACAACTGATTTTACTTACAAAAGTACAGATGGGTCACTGCTTTGTCTGCTGAGATGATAGGATACTGCTACTAACAAGCCACAAAACACGGAGAAAAGTACTGGAATATGCTGGCCATCCCAAGAATCCTATTGAAGGAACAGAGTTTGATAGATAAGAGTTTGCTAATTTATAATCTATCACAAAATCTTTTATAGCAGTATTTTGGAGAAAGAGAATTCACTTGACAAAAAGCTTTCAGTCATATAATTTAATCTTCTTTCAAATAAATTCACATTTATCACTTTCCGGTGAGCCAAAATCTTACTAATTAGTCTACCTTTAGATTTCTTTTTGCAATAAAGGTCTATCTAGGGATAAAAATACACTGGTTTTTGATTCATGATGCTGTCAATTTCTATTTTTATTCAGCATTAGACTTACAGTAAATTATGTTCCCCTTTTGAAAAATAAAATAACTTGATATTATAAGTCTCTGATTATTATAATAATGCAGCAGGAAAAACCCTAATGATAAAACACATTAGGCAAGACAAAACAATATTCGCTATATTTATTTCTTCATGACTTTTCTATAAGATACGTTCGTAAATAAATTAACTGCTCACTCCTGGAAATAAATCATATAAAGGCTGGTTTCTATAGCTAGTCACATGCATTTTAGGGATGTATCTGGTCTGCTTTCTTACTAGAGAGTCTCTGCATCGACCAGCATGGTACCAGACATACAGCAAGTAGCCATGCTTAGACCTCGCCTTCCAATAGGGACCTGGGAAGGAGAACAGCAAAAGCTGGGAGCTGGGTTGTACTTTATTATACCTCTCACTCTTTGTTCCACTTAATAAGTCTCAGAAATTGTTGTACAACAACGAAGAGGTCTTTTTTAAAATGGCTGGTTCAAAACTCAAAATATTGGACACTATGTGTCAAGCCCTATTCTTAATTTTTTTCCCTGGCTATACCTGGCAATGCTAAGGGTTTACTCCATTTTCAACACTTAAGAAAAGCTTCTGGCAGGGCTTCAGGGGACTATACAGGGTGCCAGGGATCAAAATCAGGTCAGCTGAATATGAAGCAAATGCTATACCTGCTACACTATCACTCCAGCCCCTAAAGTATTTCCTAAAAATTCTTATAGCTATCCTTAGAGACATACACTAGGGCTGGAGCGATATCCTTAGAGACATACACTAGGGCTGGAGCGATATCCTTAGAGACATACACTAGGGCTGGAGCGATAGCACAGCGGGTAGGGCGTCTGCCTTGCACGCAGCCAACCTGGCCGACCAGAGTTCGATTCCTCCGCCCCTCTCGGAGAGCCCGGCAAGCTACCGAGAGTATTCGATATGCCAGACACAGTAACAACAAAGTCTCCAATGGAGACGTTACTGGGCCCGCTCGAGCAAATCGATGATCAACGGGAGGGCCTTTACTTACTTACTATCCTTAGAGACATACACTATTTAGTCTCCAATTTTTAGATAAGGGTACAAAGGAAGAGTTGGTTTCAGCAATTTGTACTGTTAAGTAGTAGACACAGGATTGAACTTCCTGATAATTTTTAATTTAATGAGAAGAAAGTCAATCAAATTTGAGAATGATACAAAGACAGCCACGGTATGGGAAAAATTATTTGCCCCATACCCATCTGATAAGGGGTTAATATCAAAGATATATCAAATACTGGCAGAACTTTACAAGAAAAAAAAATTCAATCCCACCCAAAAAAAAATGGGTAGAAGAAATGAATAAAACTTCCTCAAAGAAAAAATACAAATAGTCACATGAAAAAATGCTCTACATCACTAATCATCAAGGAGATGCAAATCATAGCAATGAGTTATTATCTCACACCACAGAGTCTGGAACATATCAAAAAAGAACAAGAACCATCAGTGCTGGAACAGATGTTGGGAGAAAGGGACTCTCCTTCATTGCTAGTGGGAGAGCTGACTAGTTCAGCCATTTTGGAAAACAATATGGGTTTCCTCAAAAAACTAGAAATTGAGCTCCCATACAACCTAGCAATACCACTTCCGGGAATACCCTAGGGTCTCAAAAGCATACTGCAGAAAGGTCACCTGCACTTCTATGTTCACTGCAGCACCATTCACAACAGCTAGAATCTGGAAACAACCCGCAAGACTGAGAGCAGACAACTAGATAAAGAAACTACAGTATACCTTCACAATGGAGAACTATGCAGCCACTGGAAAATGAAGTCATGAAATTTGCTTACAAATGGACAGATATGGGAAGTATCATGCTGAGTTAGAAGGAGAGGGACAGACATAGAATAATTGAACAGTAGAAACAAAGTCCAGGAGGACTGGTTTACAGCTGGAAGCTTGACACAAGTGGTGGTGGTGGTGGTGGTGGTGGTGGTGGGAGGGCATTAAGATAGAGAAGGGATCACTATGATAGTTGAAAATCATCACTCTGGACAAGAACTGAGTGCTGAAAGTAGGCGAAGGGATAAACATGAAACTTTCAGTCCCTTACTGCAAATCGTAATATCCAAAGGAAAAGGAGAGAGAATGAAAAGTGTCTCCCATAGAGGCAGGCTGGTGGTGAGTAGGTGGGTGGCGGGAGGGAAACTGGGAACACTGGTGATGGGAAATGTACACTGGAGAAAGGATGGGTTTTGGAACATTGTATGACTGAAGCCCAATCATGAACAACTTTGTAACTGTGTATCTCATGGTGATTCGATAAAAAATAAATAAAACAGTTATAGAAAACACAAGGATAGCAGAAATCTAGGAACTTGCACATTCTCTTATCAGTGTAAAAAACATCTAACCACTCTCAAATTTATCAGTAGAGCCTGGGATTTGATTTTGTGGTAGAAGGTGTGGGTCACCTGAGTGAGGAACTAGGTTCAATCCCCAGCACCACAAATTAACTTATAAATAAAAATAATGCATTGATGTGTCTCCAAATGATTTCAACTTCAGAAGAAACAACTGTTAAGAAATGATTTTTTCCATAAGTTTTCTATGCACAAATCTTCTTCAATTTATGATGAATCTCAATAAACCCATTTAAGCTGAAAACACTGTTAAACCAAAAATGTACCAAAAACATCTAACCTAAAAAAAAAAATCATACCTTACTTCAGCCTATTAAATGTGCTTAGAATATTAACAGGCCTTTGTACTGCCAAAAACCTTTTACTCTGTTATCTTATATGATTCCAACTTTGAAATTATGACTCACTTCCCAAAAGATGATGAAAAAACAGATAAAATCATATCCTGTGGGATGATTTATAGGTAACATATCTGGGGAAAATGCCTGGAAATGAATCTCTCGATGCCCATTCTTTGCTGGAATTAGTTCTATCTCAAGTATTTCTCTCTACTAGATACTCCACCCTGCCCTTTTTATGCAAGCAAATAGCAGATCTCTATAAAGAGCGAAAAACAGAAAATAAACTTCATCATGCACACAAACTTTCTAACTACACTCTAAAACAGCTTGGTGTACTCCTTTAAAATCTATTTAAACCTAAATCCATTCTACTCTAAATTTCATAGCCAAAACACCAAAGAAACTGAAAAGTCATCAATACTTATCTAATTGCAAACCCCCCTCTCCCCCCCAAAAAAAACCACTTTTAGACAATAATGCCATTCAAGTTTCCTTTGCTGGGTTCTGTTTTATCCAACACTTAAAACACTGGCATCTCCTAGTGTTCTATGCTCAGGACTCAGGGTCAGGACTCCTTGTTATGCCTGGAGGATGCTGTGTAGTGCTGGGGATTGAACCTGAGCCTCCTGAATACAAAGTAGACGCTCTCAACATAATTTCCTTGTGCTTTCTGGCCTATGCAGCCTTTGTCTTATACTTTAATTCTGTCAATAAATTTTAGAACAATTATAACTTCTTTATACTATGAAGGGCTGGAGCGATAGCACAGTGGGTAGGGCGTTTGCCTTGCATGTGGCCAACCCGGCTGACCCGAGTTCGGATTCCTCCGCCCCTCTCGGAGAGCCCGGCAAGCTACCAAGAGTATCCTGCCCCCACAGCAAAGCCTGGCAAGCTCCCCGTGATGTATTCGATATGCCAAACACAGTAACAACAAGTCTCACAATGGAGACGTTACTGAGCCCGCTCAAACAAATCGATGAACAATGGGAGGACAGTGCTACAGTGCTACACTATGAACAACTACCCATTCTGCATCTTGAGCACTCCATAAACAATAACAAGTAAATGTGTCCCCATATAAACAATCATCTTCCTCCTTAAACTCACAGCCTTCACCCTGCTCAGTAGGATCTTTTTTTTTTTTCGCAGCTGACTATTCAGAAGTCACTCTGAATCCTATTCTGGCCTTTATTTCTTTAGCCAGAACCCCTAATACATTCACTGAATCTAATTTTCATTAAATTTCTCTGCAAGAGTCTCTCTACTCTCTCTCGAGTTCATTCCTGCTCATATTCAAGTCTCTTGTCATACTGGGGACCATGTAATTTTTCTAAAATACAAAACTAATTAATGCCTGGCCTTACCTCAGATATTTTCATGGTGATTTTTCCTCTCCCCTTAGCACACTTGGTCAAAAGATGTGAAATTCAGCATGGTTACCCTTCCAGCCTTACTGAAAGCCCTCTTTCTTAAATACTCACACCTCCATTCCTATTCTCAACATACTTTCTATACAGTTCCACAGTTTTTCCACCTTCATTTCAATCAGCTAATTCTTATTTTTCTTTCAAGTCTTGGCTAAAAATGTTGGAAAACTATCTTTAATCCCTTTCAGGTAAATAAATAACTGAATTCACATCCCTGAAACACTGATGTCACAGTCCTACACACTTTACTGAAAGTGTTGGCTGACTGGCTAATCACAACTAAGATATAAACAACTTAAAAAACAGTAGATGGTATTTAGCATAGTGCTGGGCATACAGGCAGCATTCCAAAAATGCTACTGAATAAATAAAGGATGCTAATGAGTCACTCATCAGGGTCCTTTTGACTCTATAATTCGCTATCTTAGAGTAATTATAAAAAATAAGACCAGAGATGAAGGATTATTTATGATGAAATTTAAATTATTATGTTTATAATTCAGTGATGTTTGCTAAAATAAGTAAAGTAAGTAAGTAAAGGCCCTCCCATTGATCATCGATTTGCTTGTGCGGGCCCAGTAATGTCTCCTTTGGAGACTTTGTTGGTACTGTGTTTGGCATATCGAATACGTCACGGGGAGCTTGCCAGGCTCTGCCGTGCTGGCAAGATACTCTCGGTAGCTTGCCGGGCTCTCCGAGAGGGGCGGAGGAATCGAACTCGGGTCGGCCATGTTGGCTGCGTGCAAGGCAAACGCCCTACTGCTGTGCTATCGTTTGCTAAAATAAGAATTCTCAAATTGATCCTTTCAAGCCAATGATGACAATAACTTTTAGTGCATCAATTTTTAATAGAATATAACTTTAATTTTAGTTATTAAACTCTCAAATTTTAAGAATCTTGATATGAACAGAGGTTACATAAGTTCTTTTTTCCCCTTGGCAGAGAGGGGTTTGCACCATAACCAGTGGTGCTGAGTACTTACTCCTGGCTCTCCACTCAGGGATTATTCCTGGTTGGGGGAGACCATGAATAGAGCTGAGGACTAAACTGGGGTTGGTAGCATGTGAAGTAAGTGCCCAACCCACTGTACTGTCTCTCCAGTCCCAAGTCACATAAATTCTTAACTAAAAGTCTAAGGTAACTAACACTTTGTTACTATCATGCCCAACTTTATTCTAGACTAGTTTTTAAGAATCGGTTTATAATTTTAACCTCCCAGTGCTGCACAGAAGAGGAGTTTCCTTTAATAACAGATAACTAAGAAATTTAAAATTTAAAATAAACAAAAACGAGAACAATGTTCAACATAAGAAGATCTAGGAAATAAATGCCAATGGCACCAGGGGAGATAACTCTTTATTAGTTCTCTTTAAAACACTTCAGAGAGACACATAGACAAAATATCACCCTCCAACGTGTAGCTCACCTTTAGAGCGCCATAACATAGTCCATACAGTAAGGCGACTGCCACAATGCTGCAGATGAAACTGTAAAGTGCCGCAAGCAGGCTAGTCGTGGCTGGATCGCAAAGAAAGGAATGATAATATGATAAGCATTTACGGAAAAAGTGGTTAAAAGTATCTAAAATGAAATATGGCTGCCTACTCACTTGATCTTAAAAGCTTCAGTTACTTCATCCCATGCTTTCAAACAATTTTAAAATAAAAAAGGATTTCCTAGCCATCATTTTTTATTGAAGATAAAATACGTTATTTGCTTTGCAAGTCAAACTTTTTTACACATATTAGAAAATTATAGTGATACTTTAAGAATTTATCTTGTTGCTTATGAAAGTTTGGGTTAACAATGCTTGCCTGAAAAGAAACTAAAGATGTTTAAAGTATTTGCTAAAAGACATCAATCTATGTAAAGAGAGCTTGTATTACCATCAGAAATAAATCTTGTATTCCCACATGTTAATTCCCACACAAAAAAAGTATAAAAATGAGGTTCTGGAGAGAAAGTACAGTGGGTAAGGTGCTTGCCTTACATGTGGCTTACCTGGGTTCGAGATCCAGTACCACATATGATTTCCCAAGCACCACCAAGAGTGCTCCCTGAGCACAGTCATCAGATATCTCTGAGCACAACCAGGTGTATCCCAAGCCATGCTCCCACACCCCAAAATAAGTAAAGAACTAGTTACTAACAATAATCACAACAAAAAACTTGATCCAGATTTACTTGTAAATAGAAATATGGGGATGACTAAAATAGTTAGCCTTCATTTAAAAAATGTGAAAAATAGACTTTCCATTAGTGGCAATTTTAAATGGTGACCATAAAAGTAATCTACAGAAAAAGAATCTCTTTAGGAGACACACATTATACAACTTCATATACTATGATAAAGTCCCCTGTTGTAAGTTACCTACACAAAATTCTCTTCATAGTTTTGAAAATATAGAATGGACAATGTTTTTTTTTTCCTTGCTTTTTGGGTCACAACCAGTGATGCACAGGGGTTACTCCTGATTTATGAACTCAGGAATTACTCTTGGCCATGCTTGGGGGACCATATGGGATGCTGGGAATCGAACTTGGGTCGGCCGAGGGCAAGGCAAATGCCCTACCCGCTGTGCTATCACTCCAGCCCATGAATGGACAATGTTTTTGAAATACTCAAACTTTCTTCTACCCACTAACGTATGCTGAACACTAGCCCAGCATGAATTCACAATCCTTTTCATAAGCATCAAAAATACGCCCTAGAGACATAACAATATAGAAAAGGTGTGGTTTCTACTTAAAATTTAAATAATCATCTAAACATTTTATTAGAAAGATAATTATGTCAATGTACAAATTTGAAAGATGAATGAAGAATGCAAGCATGAAATATGAAAAGAAACTCTAAAGTTATTAAAATGTTTTCTCCTTCCTAAATTTCTCTTTCCTCTCATATATGCTCATCTCTAAGTAAAATACTACATACAAAAAACTAAAGGTGTTTTTGAAACACAGAGGTTACTGACAAATTATGCAAACCACTGTATATTCCAAAATAATATCCATGAGTCCTAGTTACTTTATAAATGAAGTAAAATAGAAATACATACTTTTGTGTTTTGTTTTTGTGCAACACCAAGCTATGCTCAGGGTTTATTCCTGGTAGTGATTAGGGAACCTAATAGGATTCTGTGGATTGAACCTGGGTTGGCCATATGGGATGCCAGAGATGAAAGCCTGGTCTGGTAGTACTCAGGGATTTTACTGGCTCTGCACTCAGGAATTACTCTTGGTGGTGCCTGAGGGATCAAATGGATGCCAGGGATGGAACTCAGGTCTACAGTGTGTAAGGCAAGTGCCTTACCTGCTGTACTATCATTCTGGTCTCCTGACTTTTTCTCTTTGGACAATAACATTTATTATGTCTTACAAATTAACTCCACAATGCCTCCATCTTTCACTAAAGTTGCGAACTCGACTACATTTTTCTATCTATACATTCATTCCTGCTCAGTTTTCAATTATTAAATGGGGATCTTAGAAATTTCAATTCTAAAATAAAAAATCAGAAGATTACTTTGAGATTAACTTTATCATCTCATGTGTAAAAGTAATACTATAATCTGTGATTTTTAAAAAAAAAAATTACTCACCATTACCACCAAAGATATGAATATCCAATTGCTCACAAAGGTACATTACAAATGTATTCACCTGAGGCAGGAGACCAATGAAAAACACTACTGGGAAACAAAGTGTGAACACTATAGAAGGAAAGGAAAACATATTTAAAATAAAATACCGTATCTTTTAGTCACTTAAGGACAAAATAAAAATCCAAAAATATAAATCCCAGGTGATTATTAAAAAGGCATTTAAAATTACTTCTCTCTACATAATTGCTTTGGTACTTAGTAATGTTCTCAATTATAAAGATTAGCTTCAAAAATTATTTCAACTATTTTAATCTATATTTTAACCACTATACAAAATTATTTCAACTGTGAAATGGTTTCAGAGGAAGTAGTCCATTGCATCTGCCTCAAGAACAGAAGATTACATTTGTTTATCATTAACCTTTTCCATCACAATAACCCTACAGTTTTGCTCCTTACTAAGGCCTAACTTGGTGGTGATAAGGTGAGGCAACTGTATACCAAAGCATGAATGTCAACACCACTGCAGACATATTACCTTAATTGTAATATACTGTTTTAAAAATAGATTAAAACAATAAAAACTTATAAAATGATATTTCTCAACATAAGTGAACCCATTTGTATATATGTCAATGTTAAGATTTGAAATATTTTAAGGATAACTCACCTATAACTAAATCCCTCGCTGAAATAAGCACCAGTGGATTGGTGAACGTTATTCCATAGAGTTTGAACTTGGTTGTGGTAAGGTTTCTGCTACCATAATCCAAGAGCCAAATAAGACCACAACATATACAGAAATAAACTGGTCTACTGTAGGCAATGATACGGTTATGACCCTGAAAACGACATTTTTAAAAAGTTAGTTTAGTTACTTTTAAGCATCACAACCTGCTACTCAGATCCTTGGTGGCTTATATTCTATGAATTAAAAGCATTTCCATCTAGGGCCAGAGAAGAAGCTCAAAGGGCTAGAGAGGATGGCAAGCTTGGGTGAGGCCCTGAGTTTGATACTCAGGACAGTCTGACCTCCTGAGCTGCAGCACATTGCTGAGTCCAAGGCACACACCACTGGGCCTTGAATGCCCACGAGTGGACCCTGAATGCCTGAACTCTGCTGGGGAGCTACACTGAAAAGAGAGGCATACACACAAAAAACAGATAAAACTTCCACATGTCATTACACTACAAAAGAATTCTTAGAAATAGTAAAACGAAGTTGTTAAGCTGAACAAAAATAATTTACCCCTTAAGTTTTGTCCATGCACTCTCATAATTAAATATCCTATTTTGGTGAGTATTAAATAATACTCTACTATTACATATTCTATCATTTCGGGCTGGAGTGATAGCACAGCAGGTAGGGCGTTTCCCTTGCACACAGCCAACGTGGCTGATGCAAGTTCGGTTCCTCTGCCCATCTCGGAGAGCCCAGCAAGCTACCGAGAGTATTTCACCCACACAGCAAAACCTGGCAAGCTACACGTGACATATTCGATATGCCAAACACTGTAACAAGTGTCACAATGGAGACATTACTGGGCCCGTTCAAGCAAATCGATGAACAACAGGAGGACAGTGACAGTGACTATCATATTCAAAAAAGGGGACATAAACTGTTCTTAGAGTCTGTCTAAGGAGAGGTCATTTATTTTTTCTATTAAATATATTCTAGGGTAAGGGTCAGGGAGGTAGTATAGCAGATAAGGCGCTTGCCTTGAAGATGGCCAAGCTGGGCTTGATCCCCAGCAGCATATACCATCCCCTGAGCACAAAGCCAGCTGTAAGCTCTCAGCATAGATGGCTTACAGGTGTGACCCCAAAACCAAAATAAATTAATACTCTGGTCTGCGGTCTAAAAGCTGATGGTATCTCTCACAGTAAGTAGAGTTAGAAAACCAATTCTTTTGATAAAATCAAAAAGGAAGCCAGGAGGTAAGACAGGGTTAAATGCACATGCCTTGCATGTGGCTGAGCCTGTTTCAATCCCTGGTACCACACGGTCCATGACCGTCACCAGATGCAGCCCTGGACACCTTGAGCACCACTGGGCTGGCCTGGGTAAGAGCCACTGGGCTGGAGCAGCACCGCATCCTTGGGGCCCTGCACTGACCCATGACATCTGGTCACAAGAGAACCATAGGGAAGGGCCTCCGGGTCTTCAGATCACCCCCTGAGAGCCACCCCCCCAATAGAAATATATATTAAATAAGACTAAAATCACAAAGTGAATAATAAGGTTTTCAATCTCCTTGACAGTCATAGGTATAAAGAACAGATCAATTTATCACTTCCTTATTCATGCTCCTAATTATCTAAGCAAAGTAATATAAAACTTTTCCTACTCAAAGTTCTACTTTTCAATACTTACTCATGACCAATATTTCAAAATTATTAAATACCTAGTCAAAAAATCATGAGTTTAAATGATATATGTCTACCTCACTGATAACTTCCTCCTAAAATATGTTGTCAGCACATGAAGTTTTTAGTTTAGTTACCCATATACATATAAAGTTATAAAGCTATGCTTCCAAAATTTATATAGTATCGTAAATCAGTGGGAAATTTTTTTTTAAAAATTTAATAAAAATAAGGCTGCTAGCACAGAATCACTCAAAGTGTGCCAATTACTTTTCTCTAAAAAAAAAACCTACTATGCTAATTTTTAATAAATTTAGAGCACACATTCACAATACCCCTTTATTTTATGCTAATAAAATCACCCAGATTTCTTACTGCGTGTCAAAAATAAGATGAGAAAACAGTAACAAACATTTTAGTTAATCTAACATAACAACAACAAAAAAAGCTTTGATAAATGTTAAGTCACAGGCATGCTGGAGCAACTCACATGTCTAGGAGAAGAGGAATCTGGTTGAACACTCTGAAAATGAAACAGAGAGACAGATTATTCTCCTGAAATCCTGGTACTTTTATAATAAATGCTCAACATGTATGAAATAATTTCAAGATTCCACACCTAAGAAATGAGTACGTTAATTGTGTTGAAACACCAATACATCAACTACAGACACTGGTGTTTTGTTTTTTTTATTTTTTTATTTATTTTTGTTTGTTTGTTTCTGGGCCACACTGGTCTTACTCCTATGTGGTGCCAAGATTGAATCCAGTTAGGCCACGTGCAAGGTTAAGTGCCCTACCCACTGTACTCCCTCCCTCCAACCCCATCTTTCCCAGTTCTTAAACTTACTGTGGTTAATAATTTGTATCTAGCTTAACATTTCTGAAATGGCACATGAGAGATCAATCCATTCTACACCTCTACTCTTTACTATACAAATGTATAATGGTAGAATTCTCTCTTATGTGACATTACTGCACTTAGAAAATGCACAAAATATGGGTTAGTTTATAAGTTTTACAGCTCTGTCAACAAAGTCCAGGCATACTACATAATTCAATGGTATTGTATTGAATATATCTTCTAAGTTTTCAGATCAAAAGCATTGATTACATTAAACTTTATCCCTTAAAAAACTTTCTCAACTTTCCACAAAATGCTCTAGAGAAATTCTTTACCATCCAAATTATGGCTTTTCTGCTAAATTAAAATTTATTTCTAGTAACATTAACCAAGAAATTTCTATAGAATAGCCTATCACATCCATTAATTCTACAATGAATCAAGCATACTGAGTCTGGGGTACAAGGTCCTTTATTGGATATGGAATCAGGTCATTAAATTATTTCAATTCCAGCAAATATTCCCTAAAAATGTGTGTTTCAGAGAGGCTAGAGAGAAAGTAGAGGAGGTAAGGATCTTGCCTTGAATTCAACTAACCCTGGTTTGAATCTCAGGCACCACACTTGGTCTCCCAAACACTACTAATGGATCACTCCTGAGCACAAAGCCAGGAAAAGTCCAGGAGCATCATAGGTGCTCACCTCAATCCCCCATGCCCCACATACCCAATAAATAAACAATGATCATAAAAGTTTGTGTTTCAGTCTTATTTCTGTTTGTGACATTCTTCTTCTAATCAACTAATAAAATTCAGTCTTCCTAGTTAAAGAAACTTTGGTACATCTACACAATGGAATACTATGCAGCTGTTAGGAGAGATGAAGTCATGAAATTTATTTATAAGTAGAGGGTCAGGGAGATTATCATGCTAAATGACATGAGTCAGAAAGAGAGGAACAGACATAGAATGACCACACTCATTTGTGTAATACAGAATAACATAATATGAGACTAACAACAAGGACAGTAGAGACAAGGGCCAGGAATAATGCTTCATAGTAGGAAGCCTGCCTCATGAGCTGGGGGAGAAGGCAAGTGGAATAAAGAAGGGATCACTAAGTCAATGATGTTTGGAGGGATCATTCGGGATGGGAGATGTTTGCTAAAAGTAGATAAAAGACCAAATGTTGACAGCGTCTTAGTATCTGTATTGCAAACCATAATGCCCAAAAGTAGATTAAGTATGGGGGAAATTGTCTGCCACAGAGGCAAGGAAAGGGTGGGATGCAGAGTGGGGGTGGGGGAGGGAATACTGGGGACACTGGTGGTGGAAGATATCCACTAGTGGAGGGATGGGTGTTTGATCACTGTATGACTGAAACTCAAACATGAAAGCTTTGTAACTGTATCTCAAGGTGATTCGATAAAGGTAAAGGTAAAGGTAAAGGCCCT
The DNA here is from genome assembly GCF_029834395.1 of Sorex fumeus. NCBI lineage: Eukaryota > Metazoa > Chordata > Mammalia > Eulipotyphla > Soricidae > Sorex > Sorex fumeus. Next base: position 24,799,955 of record NW_026606155.1, read on the forward strand.
CCCGTTGTTCATCGATTTGCTCGAGCGGGCTCAGTAACGTCTCTATTGGAGATTTTTGTTGTTACTGTGTCTGGCATATCGAATACGTCACGGGGAGCTTGCCAGGCTCTGCCGTGCGGGCGAGATACTCTCGGTAGCTTGCCGGGCTCTCCGAGAGGGGCGGAGGATTCGATAAAAAAAATAATAAAATAAAATCGAATCCTGTCTTTTTTTTTAACCTTTTCTGTATTTAAAGTACATTCAAATTATTAGACATAATATCACAAGGGTTACAGTCAATGTGAGTTTTTGAAGACATAAAGAGGAGAGGTAAAGGTAAAGGCCCTCCCGTTGATCGTCGATTTGCTCGAGCGGGCCCAGTAATGTCTCCATTGGAGACTGTGTTGTTACTGTGTCTGGCATATCGAATACTCTCGGTAGCTTGCCGGGCTCTCCGAGAGGGGCGGAGGGATGAGATGGTCAAAATAGAAAGCAAGAACAAACGTCAACATTTTAAACATAGAATCACCAAATTTATTCCAATTAATTTTGTTAGTGTTTTTAGGGACTGAAAATGAGAAGCAGAGGCTTTAAGATCGTCAGTCTGTATGTTACTACTAAAAGCAAAGGAAAGAAAACTACTAAAACATGATGCTGTGCTATTTCTTACATGTCTGTTAAATACAGAGCACTAAAATTTATGAAGCTGAAGACTTCAAAATATCAAACTGGACAAAATTTATATTGAGGAGCAACAAAAAGCTAGTAAAAAAGGATGACATCACTGGCAGCAATTACAAACTGAAAAGGACAAGTGAAGCTCTCTCCTAACAATTTATGGGATTTCTCATTAAATAAGAAGTGATCAAAAGAAGAAGCACTGACAAAGGAAAACAGACTTGTCTGAGAAGTAGAATAACCATCAGGGTAGCATAAGTGGAGAACAGGGCCAGTGATGTGGCTTAGGTGGTGGAATTAAAGCCTCACGTGTGTGAGGCCTGGTTCTGACCTATGATACCTCATGCTCTTCCCAGCACGACCAGGTGTAGTTCTGGTGGCCTCAAAGCACTCCAGGCCCAAGTACTGCCCAAGTGCCAAGGTGAAGTACCCAGACAATGACAGTCATAGAACAAAGAGGAGAAACAAATACAAGATAGCATTCATGGGGATAAAATGATGTGTCACTCAGAGAAAGAAGTCAAAGAAAAGGACATAGATTTTAGCATATGGGAAACCAGCGATAACCACAAAGACTCTCAGCAAAGCAATGAGTAAAGAACATATGGATGGGTATTGATGAACACAGGTGTCTATGCATACACAGAGAAATTTTTTTAAAAGCTGACAGCATAAAGCTTTAACAAGTGAACTTAGAAATGTACCTGTAAGGAGGACAGACAGGGAGGAGAAGGAGGAGGGAACCCTTGTGGAGGGAAGCTGACCCTGGTAGTGGGATCGGTGCTGCAATATTCTATGTCTAAAGTTCAACTATGAATAACTATAAATCACAGTGCTTTAATTTTTTTCTTTAAAGCTGATGGCATGAAAAAAAAAGACTAGATATGATGGGAGAACCTGGATTTTCATCTTGTATAGTAAACAAATAGCCAAAACAAGCAAAGGTAGAGACTACCTGAGAAAGGTAAAGAAAACAGCCTATGTTTAGACACAGATTTTTGAAAAAAATGCAAAAAAAAATGTTACTGGATTTCCCCATTGGGGAAAAGTTTCAAGTAACTAAGTATTTTACAGCTTTTGAGATACTATTAAACTTGTAAACTATTAAAACAGCAGCAAAAGGACACCAATCTCTTACAAAAATATAAGTGTTAGTCTTATATCTAGCAATAATAATTTTAAATAAATTTTATCTACAGATAAAACAGAAGACAAAATATAGGCAAGCGCTAAATTTAACAGCAGTTAATTTCAAGAATGCAAACTCTAAACTACAATACTCAAATATTTTTAATAGGGGTAATTTAAAACTGTAAATCTAACAGTTTTTCATGCCATTTAAGAAGTTTATATGCCCATTGTGCTCCACATGTAATATATAGTAAACATCTGAAAAATATATCTGAAAACTAAAATGTATTATTATAATTCAGTGCATGATATGAAACCTTCTGTCTTTAACAAAGTGTTATTCTGTAGCCTGAAAAAAAAGAGAGATGCTGGTACCTTAAGCAGTGAGTATTGACAGCTGGCTATCACCAGGCAAAACTGGAAAACCCAGATGTCTCGGAAGAAGCCTTGTATGAGAAGAACAGATCCCAAAAATGCCACAAGAATAGCCAAGATGACAGCTAATATATTTTCCAGGATCTCACGATTTCTGAAGATTAAAAAGAAATGTATGAGTAAAATTTACAAGCAAATCATCAGTATAATCAACTAATCAGCACAGAAGAGATGCTAATAAAAAGCTCATGTTATGCCTACTGAGATGTGGTTTTGAAGTGAATTTGAATAAGGGTGGATTACATTGATTTGTGGGGAAGAGGGCTGGTAATGGGAGGCTAACAATCAACTATGCTCAGGGTTCACTACTGGCTCTGCACTCAGGGATCATTCCCTCATGGGACCATATGTGGTGCCAGGGATCAAAATGAAGTTGGCTATATAAAAGGCAAATGCCCTACCCAGTGTACTAATAATTCTCTATCCTCCGAGCTTGGATTATATTGAAAAAGAAATTCATTTGAAAATTACAAATTGAAGCAAGCTATAGTGAATTGTAAAATTCTAATTGTAATATACAGTGTGAATTTATACTTTAATGTATATTAAAAAATATTTTTTAACTTAAGAGTGAGTATTAAAGAAGAAAGGATAGCTGATTTTAATCTATGATGGACTGAGTTTGGTTGTTTAATTTCTTAGTTCGTAAACTAAGAAATTAGTTTATCTTAAACTCTGAACATAGCATTCTTTATTATATTTAGATTTATGGTAAAGGCCCTCCCGTTGATCGTCGATTTGCTCAAGCGGGCCCAGTAACGTCTCCATTGGAGACTTTGTTGTTACTGTGTCTGGCATATCGAATACTCTCGGTAGCTTGCCGGGCTCTCCGAGAGGGGCGGAGGAATCGAACTCGGGTCGGCCATGTTGGCCGCTTGTAAGGCGAACGCCCTACCCACTGTGCTATCGCTCCAGCCCTATTTAGATTTATGAGAAACTCAAATTTTCCTTTCTTCCTAACGCCTTTGTTCTTGGGCCACACCTCACTGCCTGTAGGGCTCTGACTTGTTCCTGAGAAGGCTGGTGATGTTGGGGAAGGGGGCATCGTATGCAGTGTTGGGGATTGAACCCGGGTCCAACTGAGCTCAAGGCAAGAACATGACTTGCTGGATTCTTTGTCTGCCTAGAGAAGCTCAAATTTTCTGAAGAAAGGTTTTCAGCTCTTTTGAGCAACATTTCATTGAAATGTCTCTGTGTATTTAAAGAACAAAGGAGTGTTTTGGGTTTCAAGGAGCTAATGGTAAGTCATTGCCCAGCTGCCATGCCAGGGTGAGGTGGAGTGGGATGGGGTGGGAGCGCAGCTCCCCCATGCAGTGTCCATGCAGTTTCTGGGAGAGCCCAGGAGAAACTTTCTCATGTGGTTCTAGAAAGTGCTGACTCTGGTTCTTCTTTTCCTTCTTTGGGTCACAAGTGGTGGTGCCCAGGGATGGAACCCTGGACCCCACAAGTAAAGCATGTTTCCAGCCCTTTGAATTGAGTCTTTTTTCTATTGCCAAGTGATGGTGTCACTTTTTTGGATATTGATGTTAAATTTTGAAATTTAGATAATCATCGAGCTGGAGCGATAGCACAGTGGGTAGGGCGTTTGTCTTGCACGTGGCTGACCTGGGGTTCAATTCTTCTGTCCCTCTCAGAGAGCCTGGCAAGCTACCAAGAGTATCCACCCACACAGCAGAGCCTGGCAAGCTACTGTGGTATATTCAATATGCCAAAAAACAGTAACAAGTCTCACAATGGAGATGTTACTGGTGCCCGCTGAAGCAAAATCGATGAACAATGGGAGGACAGTGTAGTGCTACAGTGCTCTTTTAGATATAACTTTGTTATAAAATAATTAATTGACCTAATTGTCAAATAAAGTATATATACATGTATAATAAGTTTTTAATAGATTTAAGAATTAAAATCTGGATAAAATTAACTTAAACTTAGATTTTATATTCGGAAGACAAACTAGGACTGGAGCGATAGCTCAATGGGTTAGAGTGAATGCCTAGCAAAGATGAAGCCTTCAAAGATGAAGTTGATTTCTGGAACCAAATGTCCCCCCAGCACAACCCAGTGTGGCCAAAGCACCACCACAGCACCAACCCAAGCACTGAATTATCTGGCTGGCACAGACCCCAGGACCCTGAGCAGTGCTGGAAAGTTCCTTCTGACCCTAACAACCACACCCTTCCCCACACATTTATAACAAAATCAAAAAACATGTTTCAACATGGTAAACAAGTTAAAAAAAAAAGTGGGTCATTGTGTATAATTCATTTACAAATAAATCTATGTAGATTTGTAATAATCTTTATTACATTATATTCTCACCTATCAAACAGAGCCAAAAGTGTGAGTCTGTCAAAGTTAACGCCGATCCAGAGCTGCGGCAGGATCCAGAAGCGGTAATAGTGTTTGACCTTTTGGGCGGCTTCTTCTGTTGGGCCGTAAGTAGCCGCCAAGTCAGGACTTAGATCAATGTCTTGCTGCTCCAACAAATCTGTATCTATGGTCAACAGTCTGTTCAATCGAATCTGAGGAAGAGAGAGCTAAAAGAAGGTCAGCATTGGAAAGGCTTAAAATAGCTTTAATGAAATCATGCTTCAAGGGCTACTCAATCAGCATGCAGATTATTAAAGCCCTCTCAATTCTCTACGCTGGTCTACTTTTAGTGGAGATTTCATCATGAGAAACCATAGACAGTAACAGCAGAAAATGAACAGAACAATAGGACCTTTGAAAAATACTAGGAAAAGTGTTTGAAATCTTAGCATCTTAGAATTATGCAGCTAGCAAACTTATTAACATCACTTATGAGGTGTAGGGAAAAAGCTCAAGGATCGGGGTGCATGACTTGCTTGCATGAACAAGGCTCCCTGTTGAATCCCCTGTCCCTTCGTGGCCACCAAAGCTGCCACGTGTAGCTCTGGAGGCCTCCACACACCACTGAGGAGGGCTCCAGAAATGATGGGTTCCAACAGCACCACACCAACTTGACCTAACTTTGAAGAGTTCAACCCACTTGTCCCAGTACCACTCAGGATGGCCCCTTAGTACTGACTTCTTGGGCAATCCCTCAAAAAACTAAAAATCACTTACAGTGAATCATTGGTGGCTTTTCTTATTCTTATGACATGTGACTTTTCTCGTTGACCTATGAACCTCCTTACCAATGTTACATTTAAACTCCTCTACATCTTTTCAATGTTCTCAACTCCCATTTCTTCCTATAGACTCTCACTGCAGTGGTTTCAAATCCCTCCCCCACATTCTAGTTTAGGATGGATGCTCATATGAGTCGATACAGAAAATGATCACATTTTATTCCTTTAGATTTAATTTATTAATCTGCCAGACTATAAGTTTCCTTTTCTTCAGTAAGAATCACAGACTGACAGAATGGAACACTGCACTGGCTAGGATTTTGATACTGAATGGCTTTCATAACATTTAAAAATCTAACTGTATGGGGCTGGAGCAACAGCACAGCGGGTAGGGTGTTTGCCTTGCACACGGCCGACCCGGGTTTGATTCCCAGCATCTCATATGGTCCTCTGAGCACCGCCAGGAATAATTCCTGAGTGCAGAGCCAGGAGGAACCCCTGTGCATCGCTAGGTGTGACCCAAAAAGAAAAAAAAAAATCTAACTGTAGACAACAGTAAAATAATCATTTTCCCATTTTTACTTTCTTTGTAGCATTCAGAAAATGCTAAAGAGAAAAAAATAGGGCCAGTTTTGACTCTTCAAACACATATATTGATATGCTCAATTTTGTTTGCTTCCAATCACAGGGTATTCTATCTCTACACGCCAGCTGCACTTCTCCCAAATACTTTTTTTTTAATTATCCTTCCCATTTTTTCAATCTTGGCACCACAAATATTTTCAATCAGATGCATTGTGGGGGCAGTGTTATCTGCATTGAAAGAGTAACTTTATTCCTGGCCTCCTCCAATTACCAGAAACCAGTAGTATTTCCCTAGGTGTGACAAGCAAAATTGCTTCCAGACACTGCCAAATACACACTTGTTGAAATATATTTACATGCCAGTTACATCCATTTATAACATTTATGATCTTAAAATTATGTTCACAACATCATGCTTTGGAAGCTGCTAATAATCCTTTTGGTGCTGAACGTATTAATGTACTTTCATGTATTGCTTATGAAGATTCAACTGTTTCATCCTTTCTAACTTCAACAGCTACATCTTTATAGTAAAGATAGTGTTGCCTGTTTAAAAGTTTCTCTCTATTTCATGTGGCATATTTTTAGTGTTACATGGTCACAAAGTCTCACATACACATATTGGTAATATCAAACAAACACTGTCAAACACTGTCCTCCCGTTGTTCATCAATTTGCTCGAGCAGGTCCAGTAACATCTCCATTTTTGAGACTTGTTGTTACTGTGTTTGGCATATTGAATATGTCACGGGTAGCTTGCCAGGCTTTGCGTATGGGCGAGATACTCTCGGTGGCTTGCGGGATCTCCGAGAGGGGCGGAGGAATCGAACCCAGCTCAGCCGGGCTGGCTGCGCATAAGGCAAACGCCCTACCGCTGTGCTATCACTCCAGCCCATCGGTATATCAATAACTAAAAATTATTTAACTGTTACATAACTGCACAAAATCCTTAATATTCAAAGTACACTTCTGAAACGGCATGATTTGAAATGCTATAACCAGATATATGGTGTTGATAAACAATGAACCTTTACATACACTCAAAAGTGTATTTAGAGCTTCATAAGTAGTGATTAAATTTCTGGGCTTTTTGGTGGTGGGAGCAGGTGGTGGTGGACAGGGTGGGTGGGGTCAAAGGATTTACAAAAATAATTTCACTATAATTTTCCATAAAACTGACTTTCTGTAACTTTGTCAAGATTTTCTGATATGCATAACTGCCTAATCTGAAAAGACATTATTTATAAAATAAAGTAAAACCTACCACATCATGTGGATAAAATCGAACTGAGGTAGAACTGGATACATGAGAATCCGTATCACTAAAATAAAATGAGAAACACTTTAGGGAATAGTTGGTGAATGAATAGAAAGAAAAATAAATCCTTTACAATTAGGTGATATTTACAATGCTATCACTTTTCCATAAAATCTCCAATACGAAACATAGTATTTTCCTAGATCTGTGATTAAGAATATAAGAACTTTGGGCTAGAATATCTACTTAAAACCTTTTTCTCAAATGAGAATTTGTATAAATTATCTAATCTTTCATACCTCAGTTTCCTCAACAGTAACATACAGTATCACTATCATGAGATTCTTTATAAAAAATATTTGAGTGCAATCAACACATTACCTAGAATGATAATCAATTTAAGCTATAATATAATAACACAGAACACATCAATTCGTTTTCCACAGTTCAGTCAAGATTAGATTTCAAAACTTGAGACCTCATCATAGTTATAATAGAAGAAGAAACTGTTCCTGAATATATTAACACACTGACACCAGTGCCACAATTCTGTTAATTAAACCACATTTAGGTGTGAGCCACTGGTGGTATGCATTGGTGTCAACATATTAAATATCCACTGCACCACCCCCTATTAGTTCAACTATTATGAAAATATCTAATCCTCCAATTTAATAATTTTTAACAGAGTAAATTCTAGAACTTAGTACAGTTGTGTAAATATTTTGGCTTTTTTTCCCAACATGCTAAGTGACTACATGAACCTATTGCTTTAAATGTCGCTCAAAGTCTGAGAAACTAAGCAAACTACCCACAGAAATGTGACATTTCAATAGGCATGACCAATTGTTAAATGGAAATCCAAAAATAATCATGACTCTTGTCAGCAACAACAAAAAAAATCCCTAAAGAATCAATAATTAATTTCAAAGTAACAACCTGAAAAGATGAATGTGATTAAAAACTTTGAAACAAAATACTGACATTTTGTAATGGATTATATTCTAGATACAAAGTTTCAATTTTTTTATTGCTTTTCTTGTAAATGCCCATTATCTTATTCTAAAAGTGAATGTTAATATTTGACTCTTAAATTTAAGTAATTCCACCCATTTGCAGCAGTTAGCAAGTTTTAAAACAAAAGTAAAGTTGCTCATTTTAAAAAAAAGGTGACATTCGGGGCTGGAGTGATAGTACAGTGGGTAGGGTATCTGCCTTGTATACAGCCGACCCAGGTTTGATCCACGTCATCCATTATGGTCCCCTAAGCACCGCCAGGAGCAATTCCTAAGTGTAGAACCAGAATAACCTCTGAGCATTGCCAGGCGTGACTCAAAATGTTAAAAATCTCCCCTCCTCACCCTTCCTCCCACAAAAAGAAATCATGGGAAATCAGCCCCACTAATATGTGTTACAGAAGGAAATGTGTACTTAATATTTTTAAATACAAACTAGCTTTTGTTTTAAAAATAAGGTTTTCTTTCTTTCATAACAAAAAATAATTCCACTTTTAAGACTCTTTGAAGACAAATGCAGTATGACAATGCAGTATGATAAATTATGTCAATTTGAAAATATTTTCATCTCAACACCAAAAGTTATGAGCATGGAAAAAATAAACAATTAGAAACAATGTCCATATAGTACACATACCAGATATTAGATGCTCTTCTTGCTGCTGGTTCAAAATTCACAAGTGACATATCACAGCCACCAGTCTCATAAAGTGTAGAAGAGAACTTACCTAGCAAATAAATGAGTTTTTTAGAAAGGCATTAGAATACTCAGAATATTTCCTACATAATACATTAAACTCTAAATCTCTTATAATTTTTTAATACACTGTAACCTTTCTCCCAAAATATTCTTAAAACAACAATCTATATATAATTCAGTAAGATGTTAAGTGGAAAGGAATACCGGACATTGAGGCAAAATGTTGACATACATAACCAGACATTCAAAGTAAGAGATTTAAAGGCCTAAGGATGTAGCATGCCTCCTATGTGTGAGGCCGAATTCACTGCCTGGCACAGAAAAAAAAAATTAATTTAAAAATAGGTCATTTTTTGTTAGCTTTGTCAGCTTTTCCTCCCAGCACAGTCTCCATTTAAGCAACCCTAAAAATGAACTTAATATTACCGAAAAGTCACTTGACCACAGTTTGGGAAATATGTGGTCATTTGGAAAGCTACTGATGCTTCAAGGTGACCCAAATTACAGGACAATAAATTCACATGCTTATCTTCATAGTTTTGTTCTGATCTTTAAGAAATGCAAAATGTCAAGATGAACTTTGAGGAAGTTCAATAGACTGAATGTAGCATAGCAATGTGGCTGATAATTACAATATTAAATAAATATTACCAGTTATATGATTCTGGATCTGAAGAAGTTCAATAGACTGGATGCAGCATAGCAATGTGGCTGATAATTAAATTACAGTACTTAATAAATATTACCAGTTATATGGTAACTGGAACACTCTGGAAATGGGGGAGGGGCAACATTTGCTATAGCCAAATATTTACCAAACTGATAAAAGGCTTAGTATTATAATGTTTGTAAATTATACATAGATTTAAAATAAAACCTTTTAAAAGTTACTTATTTTTGATCATGAAATTTAAAAATCAAAGTGGATCTTCACTTTGCCCACTGATGGTGGCAGAACATACATAAATGAAGATAAATTCCAGCAGAGAAATGACCAAAGGTCTAAAGTTCTACAATCATTCGAGTCAAATCAATGCTTCTTTTAGAATGTTTCCTTAGTCACCTGGAATTACTGAGGTTATAATTGAGGAAGGCAAATTTAACAATGTCAGGGCTAAATGATTTCTTCTCCATGCTATGATGGAAATAGTATACAATGATTTTTATATATGTGAAATCCCTGAAAAGTGACAAGACTGTCAGAATATACTAATAATATGCCTAAGGATTTCACAGAACATTTCAACAATTCATTCTTTAAAAAAGACAGAATCGAAGTGGGGGAAGTACCTTATTAAATAAGATTGAGTACTTGCTATAGATAAAGATAGAATATATATAATTTTAATTTTATTGTGATGTTTTCTATAGTAGCAAATATACTTTTGAGATTAATTAGGGAGAAAAGTATTCAGTGAAATGAGCAGTTTAATTGCTGGTATTTTTAAAATAAGTATTATTCAGTCTGTGTATTATCTAAAACTATATTTTTTAGTACCATCTAATAGTCACCAATCTCTTAGCACCTCTAACAAAAACCAGAACAAGGACTTAAAGAGAAATGACATATACTGCCAATTTGGTTACTTCTTAGAAAAGTGACAAAAATTGTCAGATAAGAAAATTAAAAACTAAAAATAATGTAATTTTAAAAACTGCAACTTTTTATACTTTTATCACTTACCATAATTTAAAAAAAAACCTGTGTTGCTAAGGTGGACTTTTATTAATAAGTAAATACCAGATTGAAACCAGATTGAATAACGCAGAATAATTATGTCTGTGTTAAAGAATAAATGGCAGAATAATAGATTTGAGAGGGCATTGGCTACTGTTTGTGAAATTCAGTAAGAATGGAATGTGTATGTTTGTATCAAACACATTTTATTTTATAGATAAGTTAATTATATATAAATCGCTTTCAACTATTAAAAGCATGTTTTAAATATGTAATAATTCCAAGGAACTTTTAATAATGCAAGTTCTATTATTAGGGTACTTAAAATATTTATATGCAATGAATTTAACAAAAAATTAGCTTAACTTCAAACAGGAGAGTAAAAAATCTTTATATCATGTTGTCTTTTGTGCATAGATGTTTAGTATGAAATATATATGGTACCATTTTAAGTAAATATAAAAATAAAACATGTTGTCCAGAAGACTTTTCAAAGAAAGCTGAAAAAAAAAACAAACTGTTTTATTACTGCAAAAACTACAACTTTGAGTGCTTCCTTATGAACCACTGAGTAATAAGCAGTAAACTTTAGAACCATAAAGAGCTGCATCAAATAGGTCTAAGGAAAGCAGTTGTAATTTTAAAAAATTATGTATGGACTTTAACAGTGCATTTTTAAAAGAAATATACTGTCTTCCTACTAACATTATACAGATTCAAGTTTCTAAAAATACACACAATATACACGAGAACAAACTAACATTGTATTAAAGCTTCATGGAATAGACTCAATTTAACTATACCATAACAACAGATACGCCCCTTTTTATCTTTGCACTTGGGAACTATTCTCTTCAAAAACAACAAATTTTATTCAGAAGACAAATAATTCAGGAAAGCATTTCATTAAGAAATATTACCTTTAGGACTTTTTAAGTAAAACTTTAGTAAAATTTAATGGCAATCTACTCAAGGTATCTTCAAAAATAACCACAAAGGGGGGAAAAATGTATATTACATAGGTTATAATAAAGATTATTATAAAGATTATAATTATCTTAAGTCTGTATCAATATGCAGCAAGTTCAAATATATTTGAGATTAAAATCATAATCACAGTTAATCTTTAGGTCCAAATACAAATGTGCCTTTATTGATAGCCCTATCTTAGTACTAATCTCTATTAAGATTAATATTATACTTCAACTTAAATATTATTTGCAATGATAGAAAGTCGCAAATAATATTCAAGTAGAACATCAACAAAACAATTAAATCCTCATATGACTCATGTCTACTAGTGAACACACTGAAATCCAACTCCCACTTATAATTATGTCTTATTGAGTGACTATATCAGGATTTTAAAATATTGGCTTTTGAAAAAATAAACAAGACTGGAAGATAGAACTTCAGATTAATTGCACTGGCTATGAGATCCCTAAAGATTTTTTTTAAATGAAGGTATCTGGGGAGCCAGACATACAGTATAGGGATAAAGGACTTTTCTTGCATGCAATCGGGCTCTTTCTACCCCTAGCACCATTGGGAGAAACCCAGAAGCTCCTGAGAACTACCAGGGGTACCCACCCCGCCAATATCTGCCGCAAAGTGAAGTACCTGGTTATTCTCAATTTTTAATATTCAAAAATAACTTCTGTATTAAAATTAAATTTAGGTACCATACCCATTTTGGGAGGTAAGAGAATTTCAAATTAACTATAGGTCAATACAGAAGTGACTGACAGCAGAAAGATGGGTAAAACCGCATAATGACTTTAAGAAGAAGAAACTCAAAGCATTGACCAAAAGACATGAATAATGCAATAAACAAACACAAAACACACACTGGCAAAATACTGATAAAAAACATGAGAAATAACAGAATTCTCTAACTTATACTCCCATCAACAAAAATTCTAACCACAAGACACAAAGTTAAGCTCATACTGATTTTAAGACTAATAACCACCTAAGAAAGCCCTCTTTGGTTATACATTTTATATTGGTGTCTTGGAAGACGGTATCAGGCCCAATGATTCCTAGGGTTTTCCTAATATTCCAATAACAACCAAGAGGTTCCTTCAATTTCTTGAACTAAACTCATTTAGCAAGGTGAATCCTGATACACTGCATTAACCTGATACATCACTTTTGCAGTAAAGCTTTTATGGCAGAGAAGGGCTACAAAGGCAGAGACAAAGAAAGCTGCCATATATATGCTTTAATGCATTTACACGACTAACTTAGTCTACAAAAAGTGCTTTATTTCTTAAGCATTATGTTACAACATTATCTCAGTGAATATATTTTTATATTTTTAAGGCTTCTGTCTTAAGGTCTTTAAGAATATGAGAAGCTATTTAAGACTCTGAGACTTTGTTGACACGTGCATTTCACCCAGAGAAAAAATGACACAATTCATTGCTAAAGAGGGGGGTTAGTGCAGTTGCTTTTCCAGGATAGAGATCATCAAAACATTTTTTGTAATGGGCCAGTTAATAAATATTTATATCTTGTGGGTCAGAGGGTCTCTATTGTAAGAATTCAAGAAGCAAGGCACTATAGCATGAAAGCAGCCATAGAAAACACATAAACATGATTATTTACTTTATTTACAAATAAGAAGCATCTAGTTGGACTTGTCACACAAGGTGTAGTTTTCCCACATCTGAAAAAATTGCTTTCAAACTTCATTAACTCTTGTGCTATGTTTGATAGAAGTCAAGTTACCATGCCACTTGTAATAAAAAAATTTTGATTTTGGGAACTTGTACTTTCTGAACTGGGTAATATTATGCTAGGTTTTTAAATCACAAGAATAATAAAGTAAGAAGTATGAGAAGGAAGAGATTGGTTTAAAAGAGAGCTTTTCAGTATTTGTAAGGGAAAATAGGTATCTTTATTTAACGATATAGACAGTAAATTTTATATTTTATTAATAATTAAGAGACATAAATATAAATACAAATATATTTTATTAAAATGGCCATGATTCTCTAGTTCGAGTAAACACATTTTAATTCTTAACTGTCTCTCCTATTGCCTGATCTCCAGATAAAGTCAATCTCCCAAAAGAGAATGCACAAGTTCATGTTCTATTATAATTTCATAATCTGCCAACATTTTCTTTCATAGGACAAATTATTTTCCTTATTTTTACAAAATACTGCGTACCAATGATATTGAATGACATTACCACTACCATTAACAACAGAAAAAAGTCACAAAATGGAGGAAAAGATACTCAATTTGTCTCTGACAAATTAGCTGTATCTAAAATATCAAAATAACTATTACACCTCTATAGTAATTTTTCCATTAGTGAACTTATTGTAGTATATATCCACATTGTTTTTTGATGATGATTTTCAGTGACTCTTATATGTTATAATCAATGTTTTTCCAATTTTTACAAAACCCCAATAAGAGACTTGGATATACTTCACAAAATAAAATCTAAAAATAGCCAAAAAGCGGATAAAAACATGCTCTTCATCTTAGTTGTAAGAGAACTATAAACTTAAACATTAGTAAGGAAACACTGTACAACCAACCAACGGCTACAATTTTCAAGGTCATCAACAACAAATGTAAGAAAAAAACAGGAACTTGAACTCAAATATATTGCTGCTGGGAATGTAAAACCACTGCTGAAAAGTTTAGAGGTTTTATTCACAACAGTAAAACCTTGAAAACAATACAAACACCCATGGTAGCTGAAGGGAGAAGCAATATACAGCATGTTCATACAATAAAATAATGCCAACAAGGAATAAACGACTAACACAACAATGTGATGAATGGCAAATGCTAAGCACAAAACAAAAAATTGTTTCACTGCACTTATAAGAACTTTTTAGAAGCAGGAACATTAACAATACGAAGTATCTAGTGGCTGCCTGTGGTGGAGGAGTGAGGAATGCGACTGTCGCAAAGAACTTCTTGAAGATGGCGAAAATGTACTGCATCCTGATTGCGCTAGTCCACACAGTGAATGTACACCACTGTTAAAACTCAAATTGCATGTGCTAAACATATGCAATTTAACAAACATTACATTTTAACAAAACTGATTTAAGAACATTCATACAGGTCAGGCACAGGTGAAAGAAGGATGAAAGAGCATAAAACGGCATATCATCAGTGAAATTTCACCATATACTAATCCAAGTTTCCAAGAATAGTGACATTTGTTACTTTGTTTATACTTCACATAAAAAAATCTGATGTATGGTAAGAGTCAAAGCAGTATATAAAATGAAGTTCCCAATGATAAGTCACTGTCAACTTTCAATATTCCGAACAATACAGAGACAGAGAGTCTCAAGAAAAATGGACTATTTTCCTGAAACACATTCTAAAGTTTCCTTGTTTAAGTCTGAGCTAATGAAAGAAGCATTATCGTTTCTTTCAGGGGTCTCTAGTTACAGAGAATTAAGAGTTTTTCACTGACTATCCATGTACAGATATCTTTACATACTTGTAAAATCTGTGGATGAAAGGATATGCTCATTTTTGGTCCATAGCTCTGTTTAGCTTCCCAAAAGTATTTCTTTAGTTTTTCCTTTCTCCGGACTTTGCCAATACGGATATCACCACATGTTCAATACATGAAAAATATCTCAATCTGCCTTTAAATACCATTTTTGAAGTGTAAGCTGCTTGCCTATGACTGCAAGTCACTTGCATTTTTTCAAACTCAACTTTTGGGGGGAGGTGGGTGATGACGTAGTACAGCAAATAAGGTACTGGCTTGCCTGCAGGTGAACCCCGTACCCCATAAGGTTCCCTCCAAAGAATCACCAGAAGTATCCCTGAGGGCAGAGACAAAAGCAAGCCCTGAGCTCCGGACAGGTATGGCTCCAAAACAAAATTAAACAAAACCCCAACTCTTTTTGTAGGTCATTCGTATCTCTCTTATCTCCAGGATTCATCCTCTTACTCCTTTTAGTAATTTCTGAGTTTTCCTCTGCATGTGTCCCCTTCATTAGACATATCCCTTTTGTAAACAGAAATTATGTAACTGTCTATGGACTAAAGGGACTGGAGAAAACAACAGGAACATTTTTCAAGTCACAATCTGAAAGACAAAGGCTGTCTCTGACACACGTCACGGCCACCACCATCAACAGTGCCTTTCCTACTTTCAAGGAAATGTCAACAACTGGTACAGTAGGTGTGGACCAAAATGAGAAGACATAATTAGAAGACAATAAAACAAACCTATGCAAAGGTTAACAGCTCCTATTAAACTGTGATGGCAGAATTAAAAACTTCTCTCATTTCTGTCACTGATTAGGAGAGAGGGGTATTTCTTTAAAAAAATCAGGGCCGGAGAGACAGTGCAGCAGGTAGGGCCTTTAACTTGCACGTGACTGACCTGGGTTTGATTCCAGGCATCCCATACGGTCCCCCGAGCACCGCCAGGAAAAACTCCTGAGCACAGAGTCAAGAGTAACCCCCGAGCACTGCTGGATGTGGCCCACTCAAGATTTAATCTATATTCCTACTATGCAAATATAAATAAGCTTTAATTTGGAATCTAAAAAATATCAACATTGGAAAATAATCTATGGAGTCTAGTGTTTCAAAGAGGTTTTTTACAATACAGATGAGTAAGACAAATAGTTATCTCAACCAGTGCCTGTTGCTTTCTGCAAAAATTTTAAGCTATTCAGGCATCAAAAACTTTCAAAAGTAATAATAATAAACTTGAAATTATATGCAGGTGCTTAGGATTAGAGTAAATACATAAAACTTTTTCATATAGGATTATTTTTAATATTCGTGGAGACAATATTCACAAGGCCTGCCAGGTATCATATATATAGTAGTAAATATTTTATTCATAAAGTCACTGCCACTGTCCTCCCGTTGTTCATCAATTTGCTCAAGCGGGCCCAGTAATGTCTCCATCATGAGGCTTGTTGTTACTGTGTTTTGGCATACTGAATACGCCACAGGTAGCTTGCCACGCTTTTGCAGTGCGGGCGAGATACTCTCGGTAGCTTGCCTGGCTCTCTGAGAGGGGCGGAGGAATCGAACCCGGCTCAGCCAGGCCAACTGGGTGGAGGAATTGAACCCGGCTCGGCGAGGCCGGCTGAACACTAGGCAAACACCCTACCCGCTGTGCTATCAGCATATATAAAGACTTCAATTATGTTTATTTTTCTTAACTTGAGGCTTCATTTTAATTCATTAATCCTATGAGAAGTATCACAGGTATACAATAAGGGTTACATAAGGATGTTCAATGAAATTTGTATTACAACAGTGAATATCAGGAATCATCTTGAGGACAAATAAAGGACTGGTCAAATGGTTAAAAAATTATAAATCTTAATGTAATAATAGTACCTATATAAGTTTTACTATTTTCACTGTTCTAACTTTTTGCACACTCTGATATAATCCACTTGTGAAATTTGTTTAGTAGATAATATTAGTGCCCCTTTAATAAATGAGCAGACTGAGGAAGTGGGAGAAAACAGTAAGTAACTTGACCAAAGTAAATGGTTAGTAAGTGATATAGCTTGATACTAAAGTCTGGTTCTGGATTTTAAGCACATCTAAGTGATAAAGTATCATGCAGTGACCTGAAAAAAAGTTAAAGGACAATTAATAATACAAAAAAAGTGGTATGTGAAAAACACAAGGCAAAAAACTCACACGTTTCAAATTCTGTTTTGGAAAAGTATATACATGTGTGCATTAAAAAAGGCAGGATGGGAAAATGATAAAATAATAATCTTTGAGTGGTGAGATTTTATATCACTCAAGTTTTCTTCATTATATTTTACCAGTATTGATATATTCCAGTAATAAACTTGTATTTGTATTATAAGGAAGGGGAAAGTACATTCTAATTTTATTAAAAGAATAAATGGTTTATAAAATTGTCAAACCGCTTAGCACTTCTTTCTTCCATAGATAATGGAGCATTTTTAGTGCTTCAATAAAAAAAGAAATTCTGCTTTCATTTATGTATTCTTTATGATGTCCCTCCCCTTATCAAAGGAAAAAAATAAAACAGAATTTTCACACTAAAAAACAAGAACAAGATCAAAGTTTTGCAAAAAGAATATAACTTCTATTTTGATGAATGAAAATTTTCTATGACACACAGCAGAAACTGAAGATTAGAACCCAAGGTGTTTTAGAGAGCCCACTTACTCTGCATTTATATTTATTATTTTCTAGTTTTAAGGCCACAATGGCTGTGCTTAAATTTTACTCCTGACTGTGCTTAGAGATCACTGCTGGTACGGCTTGGAGAGGCCATACAGGGTGCCAAGGATCACACACAGGCCAGGTATGCATAGGGCAAGAGCCCGACCCCTTGTATTTTCTCTCCAGCCCTAAGGATTCTTCTAAACAAATGGTTATTTTGAGAAATTTTTAAAATTCTTTGATAAAAATATTATTCAAAATGTTTAATTTCAAAATTTATACATCACTGTCATTTGAACATATGAACATGAAAAATAAAGAACTTTTTAAAAAAAGAATCCATCAACATTTTTCCTATTAGACTCTAAAAGAAACATAGTTCACTTTTTAAGATTATGATTAATGATTATGCCTGCTGAATACAGAAGTTAAAAATACTTTTTTTCCTGGTGAATAAGCTACGAATAATATTCTTTTTTTTAAAAGAATTTATTCGTAACAAATTTTTACATATCTAATTTGCCTACTTGGTAATCTTGACATACTAATCAAGATCAACCAAGAAAGAGTTTCTCAGCTTGCTCTTCAAACCAGTGTTCTCCCTTGAACACTATCTCACTTGCTTTTCTCTGTTTCTTTGCTTATTTCCATTCTGGAGAAGCCTGTGTTCTCTCTTGAATACGTCCTTCTCTCTTTCCACTCACATCTTTCTAAAGAAATTTCATTAAAAACTTAAGGGGGGAAGGGGTCCTCTGGGTTTAGATGTGTTTAAGAAAGGGATGTGGCTATGTATTCCGACACCACAGAGCAGATATAAGAAACAACTATGAAAAATAACATAAACAATGGCTGATTGCAAGTTTCTTTTAATCCGAAGAGTATTCCTCAGTATAAAAATAAACAATTATATTACATAGATATGTGTACCCGGCAGGCTACCAAGAGTATCCTGTCCACACGGCAGAATCTGGCAAGCTCCCCGTGGCATATTCGATATGCTAAAACCCAGTAACAATGATGGGTCTCATTCCCCTGACCCTGAAAGAGCCTCCAATGTGGCGCTTGCTAAAATCTCAGGGCTAGGACGAATGGAGACGATACTGGTGCCTGCTCGAGACAATCGATGAACAACAGAATGACAGTGATAAAATGATACAGTGAGATATGTGTAAGTGAACAAACATTACATGCACATACATCAGATACATATACATGACTATACATGTATAAGCATTTATGAATGTTATGTTTTATATAAAGTTAGTATGCGTGTATTCCACATACATTTTGACATAAATGTTGTTACAGTAAAATGTTTAGTAAAAGAAGCTAAATTTGGAAGGAAAAAATCCTTTATAAATATTCCAAACTTTTGGGGAATCTCGTGGTACACACTAACATTCTGACCATCCCAAATTTTTAAATTTTGGGTGGGCTACACCCAGAGGTGCTCAGAGCTTACTCCTGACTGTATACTCAGCAATCACTCCTAGAGCACTTAGAGTTGTACCAGAGTTGACAGTGTAAGGCAGGTGTCTAAACCAGCATTGTCTCTCCAGCTCAGATTTTAACCATCTTGAATATATAGTAGTCAAATTCATTCACATAAAATATTTTTATTACTGTTAATTAAAATCATGTAGAAACTTGAACCATAACACAAGAATATTCTACTGGAATATATTATAAAATTGAGTGTCTACAATTCTTTTAAATTCAGCTGCAATTCATTTTCACAATCTTTTGGTTAGCTTTATGTGCTATGGAACAGGTATATATACTGTTCATTGATTGCTTAATACTCATTCAGCTACCAGGCCAAAAACTAGAAGTCAGAAACCAGTTAACAAGAAAATACAAACTTCAAAAAAAAAGTCTGAAGATTCACCAGTGGATGGCAAAGTTGCCTCTACTCAGAAGAAGGTTTTTGTCTTATGTCAAAACTGTTCATAAGCACAAATTTTCAATAACCTAGACAGGCTTAAGGATGGAATTTCACAATTAAAGCTTACTTAAGTTTCAGAGCACTGTAGCACTATCCTTCCGTTGTTCATCAATTTGCTCGAGAAGGCCCAGTAACGTCTCCATTGTGAGACTTGTTGTTACTGTGTTTGACATATCGAATACATCACAGGGAGCTTGCCAGGCTTTGCGTGCGGGTGAGATACTCTCGGTAGCTTGCCAGGCTCTCCAAGAGGGGAGGAGGAATTGAACTCGGGTTGGCCGGGTTGGTCGCATGCACGGCAAATGCCTATCCACTGTGCTATCGCTCCAGCCCAAACTATGAAATTTACAGGTGGGAAATAATGTTTCATTTTATGTTTGACTTTTCACAGGCAAACAATCACAAAAGCGTAGGGCCAGAGAGAGTACAGCAGGAAGGGTGCTTGCTAATATGGCCAAGCCTGGTTTGATCCTCAGCACAGTCCTTGCAGAGCTGCACTAGGAGTGATCCCTGAATACAAAACAAAATTAAAATTAAAAGATTTTAGATTAAAATTAAGCCTTTTATTTTGGCTATATTAAACCCAAAAAGTAAAACTAATAGAGCTCAATTTTATATATACAAACTAGTAAATTCTCTTTAGCTCAAAATAATCTTGGGTTGACTCCAGAGAACTATCAGTAAGAAGTTATGAACTAAATGTGTTTGCAACTAAAACAAAAAACACTCCTTCAATCAAAGCAAGCAACTGGAGTAATCTACCTTACACTTTCAAGTACCGCCTATGTCTCTCCAAATTACAAATTCAAAAGACAAAATTATTCAAAAATATTTTACTGAATTTTCATTGTACATGAAAATATCCCTCTCTATACATATATATCTTAGATGACAATTTTAAATTGTAAGTATCTTAGATGGTCATTTTAAACATTTTGAATTTCCAAAAGATTTGCTAAAGATAATTATTTCCCCAATTTGCATATCTTTTATTAATATCTCAATGTAACTAAAAAATTTCATAAAATGGAGTTTAAAAAAGAGTATATGAAATGTGGGCATTTTACACCACATATTCTAATCAGACTACCACTGGATCATCATATTGATATATGAGTAGTTACAATATATATAAATGATATGATGAAAAGGAAATATATGCCTTCAAAGTATATTTTTTCTGCAATAAGATTTTCATCTTCATTATATTTACTTAAATTGTTCTCAATGGGCATTATAAACAAAAAACTGAAATGTACAAAGAAATAAAACTAAGTATTATGAATGATATGACCAAATGGCTCTATGATAGGACATGTATTATTTAGGTCTTGAACTACACCAAACCTGAGAATTAACTATTTTAAACAATATATATCTGCAGCTGTATTCATAGAAAAAAGAAAAAAATTATAAACTTATTCACAATATTAGAAGAGTCATCAAGTCCTCAGAATACTGCTTTTAGAATTACATTAAGTTCTGCTACAGGTGATGGACTTCTGACATCAACGACAGAATACCAGAAAGGAAGTTTGCATAATAATACACCATTTAAAAAGCATCTTTGCCTTTTCTTCAACACATTCAGAATTCAAAGACCTTAAGCCATAATCAAAATAATTTTTAAAATATCAACATTTTCCCACTTGAGACAAATGCCAAGGAGCAAGAAAAGTGCCCAAACCATTTTAAGAGAAGACTAAAGCATGAACATACATTAATACTGCTAACTACCTGTTAATAGTGGACAGGCTCTAAAGGAAACGCAGAGTTAAGAATAGAGAAAAACAGAAAAGGAATAAACAAAGGTAAGATTCTCCTTACAATACGCAGGACTAATACTATAAAAGGTGCCCCATGGTTCCAAAATGAAACTATCTCAAGAAAAAACTGCAATTATTATTACCCATTCTTTGCTGTTAAGTTTCGTATCACCAAGATTACATAAGGCCTGCATACCAAGTTCATCTTGCAAACTGCTGCCGCCTACAGCAGATGCATTGTCATGTGAGGCTTCTAAGTGGACACTCCCATTTCTCACCAGCAAGGAGGCACTAGCACTGAGCACTGCAGCCTGGGAAGGGGGACGGGACTGCACTTTGACCTGGGCTGTGGACTGCTGGCCTTGTTGACCATCTTGAAGGCTAGGAAAAAACATGGATTGGGGAGACATTACAGGGAAGAAAAGAGAAAACAACAGCTAGAATGAAGTCAATATAGAAAACTGATTTAAAAAAAAAAGTTTTCAATGTAACTGAAGGAAAAAACAATAAACTTTGTAAAATATAGGTTATATACTGCCAGCTAAAATTTTCTGGTCCTTACAAATGACTCATAGTGATGAACACAGTAAATATTTAATGTCTGTGTTAATTAATCAAGCTTACTCTTTTCTACTGTAAGGCAATAAATTTCTAATATAAGGATTAAGGCAGAAGCACATAAAATTCATGAGCATATTAAATATATGTAGTTGTAGCTGGTCCTCAATATTTCAGTAAAATATATATACTTTTACATATGACCCCGGATTTGTAATTCTAATTTGTTTTTTCAAAACATCTGCATCCCAAATTCACAGGAAGAACCTTTACATGAAATCCAAAGAATCACTGCCAAATGCAACCAAGATGACAATTTTGAATCAAAAAAAAAATCACAAACTAGTGCAAGAGAACCAGAATAACAGTGACTCAGCCAAGTGAAACGCAACAGACCACAATGATGCTGGAAGAAGTGTGATTAGTGTATAAAGAGTTTTCCCATGAAAAGTGCACAATCATAGTATTTAGGTTCCCTTACTAAATTCGGTCATTATCTTTTTCAATCCATATCAATTTCATTAACAAGGATTTAAAAATGTTTAAAAAAAGATTAAAAACCAGCAATCTTTCAGGATTATAAGCTTTCATAAATTAAAGAATATTTAGCATTTCATCATAAATTACTAAAGTTAAGTTATATTAACTTGTTTTTGTTTATTTCAAAGCACATTAAAATTTAGAATTCTTAGTACAATATTCAAATTTAAATTGATGAAACTCAAATCATATTGAGTATAACTGTCATGCTATCCTCTAGTCCATTTACTAAAATTATAGCTCTTGATGGGAAAAAAATATAAATGCTACTTAGGATGGTCTCATGCAGTCATTATTTTATAAGATTCAACTTCTTTCTAATCCATTAAATGCAAGAGTTTTTCTGATGTTTGTAGAACAAACTAATTTGCCCCCAGACAGTAAAGACATCTGCAACTTGAAGTAGCCATAAAATAAACAGACTAAATAGAAAATGCTCTATGTGTGCTTCAGACATGGTTATGGCAAGAGAATATACTCTGGAACTACAATGTCTGTTACAGGAACTATGTCAGCCTATTTTAAGTAACTAAACTTTTAGCTCCTCAGCTCCACTAACCACATTTCAAGTGCTCAAGAGCCACAAAATCTAACTAGTAGCTGCCAAAGCTGAAAGCTACCAACCACAGGACTTAGATACTGCTCACTAGAGTCTACCATACAGACAGTACAGATCATAGAACACTACAGAAGGCCCTATTAATCTCTATCTTAAACGTTCAATTTTTCAGGCTTCTTTAGGAGCCAATGAAAAGTAGACATAGTTAGGTGTATACCATGAAAATACTAAGTTGGCCAAATGCTGACTTGTCCATGCTTTACTGACATTGTGGGTAGGAGGCTGTGGGGAATTCACCAAAAAAAGTATTCATTTAGTAACATCTATGGAATAGAATCCGTGCAAAATAGAAGCAAACTAAGAGATGATCTTGAGAACTAATGGAACCAAATGTGTTCGTATCTTCCCTACATGTATATATAATAAACCTATTCATCTTCTTCAGGAGCTCTCTAAACATCTACATCTTACCAAAATGACTAAATTTCTCAGGAGTGAAAATTCTGATAAAAATGTGAAGTACTATGTCCCTTCAGATTCAGAAATAGCAGAATTTCATAAAAATGAACTCATTTTCTATTAAAATTTTCACTTATAGTCATATTCAAAGATTCCATTAAGGTCATTTGCTATCCCTGAATGTGAATATATTTTAAAATACACTAATCCCAATATATACAAAAATATACACACTTCTGAATAGTAGGAAAAGCATAAATCAACTCTGGAATAAAATCAGCCAAAATCTTTGTGGTCGAAAACATCCAGGTCTTGAACATCAAAGGCTCTTCACAAAATGATTATGTCTTTCAAATCCCTGATTTCAAAATCCTTCAACAACAGCCAAAATTGTCAATTTTGCAAAAATCCATGGAGCATTATACTTCATTTTAAGCAATAAGACTTAAGCATTATACCTCATTTAACAATTCTGTTAATTGACAAGAATTATCTTTCCCACAGTACCAACTGTAAAACAAAACTACCAATTTAAGAAAAAGTAGCAACCATTTTACACCACAGGAAAATTAAAAAATGTAGGTCCATAACTATCAATTACCAACATCATTGATGCACGATTTTAATAATGTCATAATTCTAATTTCAATGATAGAAATACAGTCACTTGTAGGTTCTGCTTTATACTATTAGTTATATTCATATGTCATTCCAACTAAAATGTAAACTCTGAAGAGTGTAATGCCATTATTCCTATGAATCTCCAGATTTAAAGAACACATACACAAGCAATAAGTATTTGGTGGATTCATTCCTGAGCACCACAAAATGGTCCCTAGAATTTCTGATTATGGATTTTTCTATTACAATGATCTTAGCTGATTACTGATCTTTCAGTTTTATATTTATTTTTATAAAAATTTTTATACAATATTTAACAAAATATTTATTAAATATTTATATTTTAACAATAAATATAAAAAGCTTTATCTCCCAATGCACTGATATTTTCTCTTCACTTTAGTCCATTAACTAGAGTTATAAAAGACATAAAATTATAGTTTTAAATACAAATACAGAACCATCGTATAAATGTTTAAAATATTCATCTTTGTTTTTAACTCTAGTAACGGACAAAAAATAGCAAGGGTTTATATATAACCTATCTACAAAGAAAACCAAATTAAAACTTTTAAAAATAATCCCTTAACAGGATATTCTAACAGGCACACAACAGGGTCAAAAGTTCTTTTTTTAGGAATTACTTGTTTCCAACTCTTAGAAATATGTATTTTACCAAGTTTCTATACAGATGTTTACTTAGAATTAAGTCTTTAGTGGTATTTATATATTACTTATAATTAAAGCGCTATCACATCCATTATGTTTCTTTTTAACAAATAACTTTTACAAATTTTACCTGACCAGGCCCTCTAATATTTAAAGATGAGATTTTGTAACTCATAAATGATTAACACCAATATACTTACTTAAATATTTTTATAATTATGGAAGATGCTTTTATAAAACTGGGATTTTTCATAATTCCTCACAACTAAATTTTACCTTATTTTATCTATCATGAGGTTAGTTAACTGGAATCTCATAATGCCAATGAGATAATTTTCCAAATTTCTAATGTGAGCCTTTACGAGTAATTTTATACCGTATTATGCTTTGAATGGTGATGTAGTAAAATCCTAGAAAAACATGGAGAACTCCTATGTGACTGGCTAAGGTGAGAAATATAGTTCTTTAATATTCCACCAAGAAGAGAAAAAAACTAATCTGTCAGCATTTGTCTGATGAGATCAGCAGGCTCTTAGCAAAGAATGAGAAGGCTTTTTAAAGACTAAGGAAAGAACATTTAAATGAGGTTTAAGACATGGAATCAGTTGAAAAGCAAAGAGACTATGGCAAGAATTTATTCAAGGAGCAAAAAGCAGAAGTTAGAAAAACACAAAATAGAGATAGTAAAACGAAACACTGCTTTTACTGCAGGTTGGGACTAGGCACAAACTTTCAGCAGAAAAAAAGTTACCTTAGCAAAAAGAAAGAGACAGAAAGGACACAGCAGAAGAGGGCGTACAAAAAGCAAAGGTATTCAGTAAAGGTTTCTAGACCAATTTTTTTTTTCAACCGGTCCCTTTCCATTGTTATACTGTAAACTTTGTCTGAACTACTTTTTATGAACATATATATTACTGCAAGATTAACAGGAACGTGATTCATAAAGATTAAGTTCCCGGCTTTAACATAAAATCTAGAAAAGTGTCATCTGAAATCTTAGGGAAATACAGGCCAGAGTGATAGTGCAGGGTTTAGGGGTACCTGGTTGTATGCAGCCAACCCAAGCACCAAAAGGTCTCCAGCGTGGGCCCTGAGCACCACTGAGTGTGGCCCAAATTCCACTGTTCCCTGCTCCCCATTAAAATCTCAGGGAAAGAAAAAATAAAACAGCATTTTTTTTTAATGATGCTCTGAAGAACAGGATTTTAATCAGGAGAACGGCTTACTCTTCCAACCAACCATGTGTTCAAAGGCTCTTCATTTTCAATTTAAAATGAAAATGTGGTAGAAATCATTTAAGTAATAAAGTTTTCTTGACAAAGAATTAATTAAAGTATGAGGTATAACATTAGGCAGGCACTGCTTTAAAAAACACAGGCAAAATAGCTTTATCCACATCTATATTCCTACTAGTAAAATACATATCTTTTGAATAATTTTATATTTCAGATTCAAGACAGGCTCAGGACATTTGACACAACTTAGAACAAAACATCTACTTAGGGGCCAGAGATGGCTCAGTGGGCTGGAGCACATGCATTGCATGCAGGAGCCCCAGTTCAATCCCCAGCACCTCATATGGTCCCCTAACACTGCCATTAGTAACATCCAAGCACTGACCAGGGAGTGTAGTCCTGAGATGTGGCCTCGAAGCCCCCCTTAAAAAAAAAAAAGAAACTACTGAAATTTTAATGGAATTTAATTTTGATATTATAGATTCCTTCTTAATTAGGAGCCTTGGAAAATTGTTCCTGTACAGTATGTAAACTGCGTAAGTTGAGAAGTTCTTCATAGATATCAAAACAGTTAATCAAAACAGTTAGCAGTTTTATGTCTAACTGACAGTATTTACCATAGTTTACTTTTGTGTCATTTACTAGTCTTGATGATTGTAAGTTGCCAGTTTTCAAATAATATAAAATTTATTTATTTAGTGAAATTCAACAAATTAGCTCCTCTGACGGAAGTCCAGTTATGTATTTTATTCCTCAACATGCTCACCACTTGGATCACGCTTAATAAAACAGAAGGGTGAGCGGTGGATGCTAATTTGGAGCAGGAAAAAAGTAAAAATAGAAAGAAGCTAATGTAAGGCCCCTCCATGTACGTATAGTTCCATGACTGCCCTAAAGAGTATTTTGGAATTAAAACTGGCTAACCCTATCTGCTTCTGTTCCAACAGTGCGATATAAGGCATGCACAATGCAAGAGGCCCAGGTCACATGCAGAGAAAGGGCTTGAAGGTACAGCAGAGAAAACGGGGAGGGGGGGAGGGGAAAGAAGCCGCTTAAATGCTTTCCTGGCACTGACAAGAGCAGGTCAGAAGGTCTGATACATGCATGCTAAGCTTGGTGGAACTTTAAAATACCATACCTTAGGGGTGATCCGATGAGCAATGTAGGAGGGGTAGGGTTACTCCCTGCATTGTGCCGGCGCCGCACTGCCTGGCGCCTAAATGTGCTGCGTTCACGGCGAAATGACACCGCCTCCTCGCTGGCCTGTGCTGCTGCATCAAGACAGACTTAGGTCAAATAGGAGCCTCGGTCAGAGATGGAAATAGCGGCCGAGCCTGCCACTCCCTGGACTTCCCACCCGCAGAGGGAATAAATACACCAGGAGAATGGGTCATGCACTTAAAGACTGGTTTCTCTGAAAACAATGTTTTGGATATCTGGCCTCATTGCCTTCTAGTTAATCTCAGTTGCCTTTTTTTTTTTTTAAGAACTGTTGCTTTAAATCTTTTCCTAGAAGTCTTGCTATTTATTTAACTCCACATTCTTCTATCCCCCTTTAATTATGAGTCGTAAAAAGGACCATATTTAACAGTTCCGACTAAAGGAACAAGGTGGTAAGGGTCTTACTAGAAGGGGGCCAGTAAAGGCAGCAATGATAACACTTTGTTTTCATGTCTCGGAGAAAAGGCCTTAACTTTATCTCATGCTATCCTCCACCAACATTTTGGTAGCATTTTGATTTTGAGAGTATTTTGATGCCAAATATAAATACAAGTTATAGGAGAAATAGTGTTTCCAAACACTCTGACTGCTATATTACACAAGTAGGTTTTTAAATGTTCAATTCAAGATGGCACGAATATACCCTAACTCTGAGGTAGTTTACTGCCATCAAATTTTATTCAACCCTCTATCCAGGGTACACTGTTCGCTCAACATTAGGAAACAAGAACCAATAAAAATGGCAAGTTTAGAAACTCATACCTTAATCCCAAAGCAATAAAGAACAATCTAAAAACAAGTTGACAACAATGAGAAAATCATATCACTGGCTTAAATTGATTACATTTTGATTTTGAGAGTATTTTGATACTAAATATAAATACAAATTATAGGAGAAATAGTGTTTCCAAACACATGAGAAGTCTGAAATAGATTATAAAATTATGCTGTTGTTGGATTCAGTACTACTGTAGGCTTTTTATTTTACATAAATTACTGATGCTCAAGTCATTATTCTACTTAAGAAAAAGTCATTTCCACCAAATGCTGGTTTTAATAAATTGCTAATTTAAATTTTCACATTTTAATCCCATCCTCAAGCTACCCTAGTGGATATTCTTTGTATCATTAATCCAATATAATTAGGAATATATGGACTACTACCAGAGAGCATGGATTTCTGTGTTTGTAGGCATTATTTTCTTTTACTGAAGGACCAACAAGCACAACATTATTTTATCTATTTGGCAAGCTTCTTCCAGTATGATGTATAAACCACAAGTTACAGGACACACAAATGTTTCTTTCCAACTCATGCACCACCATGATATCCTAAAGTTAGGCAACTAAGTAAAAATCTGGCTTTGAGATTTGGATCCAAATCCAAATCCTTAACTAATATATATTGTTTTCTCTCCAGTTTTATTGATACAGAACAAAAATTCCTTTAAATGCTAAAAAGCTGATACTTGCCAAAGCTCTTGCACACACCAATTATACAGAACTTGTAAGAACAAATACTGCTTTTTAAAGCTGACTTTCCCGGCTGGGTTGTTCAACGTGGTAACTAATGGCCATAAGCCTTAACTATTCCTGACAACTATAACCTCAAAAGGAAACCAAAAGCAGCAGCATCACAAAACAGAAAACCGAAGTTGGTAAGGCAGTCACTCGATGAAGAAATAACAGCAACAAGTTACTTGAAGGAAAGATTGTAAAAATTAGGTGAGTGATTGGTACAGCAATTAATAGTTCTTTGGCATAAGTAAGGTTAACTCAGGTTATGCAATCTGAAATCTCAATTCAACACTTATTTTGTGAAATTTAATTGGTTTCTGTTTTCCTGTTGTTAGCAGCAAACTGGCTTAATTTACAGGTCAAGTTACTTCATTTAGAAATGCTGAAGCATTCTGTTTAGCTGTAGATATTTTGTCTTAAAAAAGAGTAAAATTTACCCAAGTATAAGTACTGAGGAAAGTTTAATTCAAAGAATGTATTGAATTTATTCAGAACAACGTAAACACACAGCACATGATCACTGAATACAGAGGCTAAGAAGGGGGAAAATAGGAAAGAGTTTACTATCTTACTTCTACTGAAGAGTTAAGTACAAGCTAGTTATTTCATAGTCCCAAAACAAAAAGACAAACTACAGTGTCCATTTGTAGTCAGAATGTTCTGTGGCTTCTTCAGAATACAGTAACTTTTCTATTAATCCACCATTCATATTTTGGTATCTGTAAAAATAACTACATATTAACGTCATACTATTTTGGAGAAACACATTTTTTATTAAACACATCAAGACAAACACTGACCAAGGTATAAAATGAAGTTACAATTACTGCCTATGTTATCTGCAACAGTCATGGTATAGACAGCTAATGTTGAAAAAATCCTCAGTATTTACTACAGCGACTACTTTAATAGTATCAAGAATCATACAATCAACTAAAAACACTTCCATAATTTGTAATCAACAAAGATTAAACCAGGACTCCCCCACTCCAGTAAATATGCTATGTACACAGAACACCTCTATTTGCCTTAAGTTCTGATGAGATCAATCTCATTAGAATCAAGGAAAGAAAAATGTCCCCCTTTTTTTGGTTTGTTTTTGCTTTGGAGCAACACTGTGCAGTGCTCAGCCTTATTCCTGACTCTGAACCCAGAGATCACACATAGTGGGAATGGGGGGGTGGAAACCATAAGGGGTGCCAGGGATGGAAACTGGGTACTATCTCTCCAGACCCAGAAAAATGCCTTTAAAGACTAAAATAATTTGTTGTAATTCAGTCTATAAATTATAGTTACACTTGACGAAAACTCACTTCTGCAACAAACTACTGAAATAAATCCCTCCTGAATCTTTTGCAAGAGAAAGAAAACTGTGTGAAAAAAATGTTTTTTACTGGAGAATAGGGAGAAAACATCTTTAACCTGGTTTTAAAAATGACATTCTTACACTGCTTAAAACTCAGTAGGAAAGTAAAATTAGCTGGATTATTAAAGAGTTGAAATGCAAATTGTGAAAAGTTAGCACATTAGATACAACCAAATTTTATATGTAAAGGAGAGAAAAATCACATTCAAATAATTTTAAAGACACAAATATAAAATATTTTAAGGACAGAATAAAAATTGTGAATTTTAAGTTTTCTGTCTAACTGCAAGAGTTGTTTGCTTAATACTTGTGTTAAGCAGACTTAAAGAGACTGAATACAAATGAGTTCGTTTAAAAGAGAACTTTAGATGATTTAACTCTATTTCTAGTGTAGAAATCATCATTCAATTAAGTAAAGTAAAGTAAAGGCCCTCCTGTTGATCATCGATTTGCTCGAGCGGGCCCAGTAACGTCTCCATTGGAGACTTTGTTGTTACTGTGTCTGGCATATCGAATACTCTTGGTAGCTTGCCGGGCTCTCCGAGAGGGGCGGAGGAATCGAACTCGGGTCGGCCATGTTGGCTGCGTGCAAGGCAGACGCCCTACCCGCTGTGCTATCGCTCCAGCCCTAGTCTAGTGAGTGGTCGCAAGGTCAACCTAAAGTCAACCTGCAGCATTCAATTAAGTTAGAACATTTACTGAGGGCCTAAGGGCAATTCGTGTACAAGACACAAGTATCTTCTGAGTTACCGGGAGGTCACTCTCAGAGATGCTCAGTCAGGTGGTGTAGTGCTCGGGTTCTGGTGGTGCTGGTCACTCAAGAAGTGGGATAATACCCAGCAGTGCAGAGGAGTGACTAGGCAAGGGATCATGTGGTACCAAAATCAGACTCCGGGTTTTGCATAAATTTAGCTTTGTGCCTCCCCCTCTCTTTGAGTCATATCCCAGTCCCTAAGATTTTTATCTTAGGGGCTGTGGTCTTACCTATTCCTAATGATCACAAAGAAGACAAAGTCCATGACACATTGTTTCCCATCTCAGGACTACGTCCCACTTAATTTATCTCAGTTAAATAAGAAGAATTATTTAGATGTAACTATTTTTAATTATGGAGGAATTAAAATAATAAACTATCAGTATTTCTGACTTTATGAATAAAAAAAAGAACAATAAATGCATGTTAAGGGATATACAAGAGAGAAAGTTGATGAGCCAGGAGTAAGCGCTGTTCATATCTATCTTAAACATTAGAAATGTTTGCTTATAAACATGCACAGATAAAGATGAAATATACATACTTGAAAACAATGTCAAAAACATAACTGCTTAGAGAAATAATTCATATGAATAGCTGGTTATGCCTAGCGTCATAATATATGAAGTGAATTTATAAAATAGGGACAAAAAAAACTATACAAGATAGGTGCTATTTTCAATGGAAATTGTTTATTATATGAAAAAACAAGTAAATTTAAGGTGATTCTGAAAACAATTTTTTCTTGATAACAGACAAATCAGAACCAAATGATGTTAAAAAAAATAATTGGACTTTAGGGCTGGAGAGATAGTACAGGGGTTAAGATCTTGCATGACATCAACAATGATTCAATCCCCAACATCACATATGGTCTGGTCCCAAGCATACCCAGGGATCACTCCTGAGCACAGAGGCCAGAAATCACCCCTGATCACCACTGGATGTGGCCCCAAGCCCCACTCCCCCCAAAGAAAAGAAAATTAGACTTTAAAAAAAGAAGTCAAAGACACATATGCACATACTGTCACTGTCACTGTCCTCCGTTGTTCACTGATTTGCTCCCGGGCCCAGTAATGTCTCCATTTTGACACTTTGTTGTTACTGTGTTTGGCATATCCAATATGTAACAGGCAGCTTGCCAGGCTTTGCTGTGCAGGCAAGATACTCTCAGTAGCTTGCCGGGCTACATCTCAGAAAAATAAAATATGCATGCAAACATTCTGCAGTATTTATTCTCTAAGATAAGAGAAATTTTATTTAAAAATAAAATAAAGTCATTGTAAGCAGAGTTGGAAAGATATTACAGCATGTAGGGTGCTTGTCTTGCACATAGCTGACCTGGGTTTGATCCCTGGCATCTCATATGATGTACCCAGAGTACTGTCAGGAGTAATTCCCAAGTGCAGAGCCAGGAGTAACCCCTGAGGATCACCGAGTGTGACTCAAAAAGAAAAAAAAAAGATTAAAATAAAGTTGCTGTATGAAGAAACATACATTTAAATAATTCTCCAAGAAAAATTTAACCAAAGTGTTTTGGTATCAGCATGAAATCCATCTTATTAAAACATATTTTCCATTTCCAATTTCCTGTCAGCCAAGAATGATACTAGCATCAGCATACAAAGAATTTTTGCTCTAATACAGAAACAAATACTGAGAAGCATAACTTTCTGAGAGGCAAAAAAACAATGAGTCTACTGGACAATTTTCAAGCATTCATTCTGAGTTAAAAACCAGTTCTGGAAAATTAACATCTCCATGAAAACATTTCAAAGGATTCCTCAAGTTTTTGGACAAGTAAGCCAACAACAAACAAGAGCAAACAACATTAGCTGTGCTGAGTTCAAAAGAATTTTCAAATTCTTACTGCTATTTCCACAATTCTAGGTAGTCAAACAGAGTTGAGCAGACAACAATTTCAAGAAATTAAATGATATCCTAAGTCATAATTCACACCAACAATTGCTGGAAGAAAAGTTAAGGATTACTTACTCTCATAAATGGCTCCTAATCTTTTCTAATCCTTAGAAAATGGAACTGTCTCCCACACAACTGCACTCAGAAACAATTCTGCCTGTTTCAGAAGATTCACCTAATAATGGGTCATTAATGAAGAATACATATCTGATGTAATGTATACAAAGAATAAAACTTCCTTACAAAATATTAAAAAGCAGCAGCTCTCAGTTTTATAATTAACACTATAGTTTAAGATGCATTTTTACACATCTAAGCTCATTGGAGGCTGAGAATAGTTAATACTAGGCAGGCTTACACAGCCACTGTTTCTGTTTTACAGCTAACACAGAGGCATAGGTATAAATGTATCTAAATAGTAACCTGATGTGATATTTAAATGCAACTGATTCCCTGTACAGAAGTTCACTGTTGCCAAATTTAAAAAAATATATACTCCTATTAAGTCTCTTCCTACCACACAAAATCAGTACAAGATGGCCTGGAAATTCTAAACACCAACTCTAATTTGCCTCATCAATTAAAACATCTCTGTTCTTTTTGGGGTTTTTTTGTTTGTTTGTGGGGTCATACCTGGCAATGCTCAGGACTTACTCCTGGCTCTGTACTCAGGGACTGCTTTTAATGATGCTCGGAGATCATATGCCAAGTCAGGGATCAAACCCAGGTCAGCCACTACACGGCAAGTCCTCACCTGATGTGCTGTCTCCTCCAGCTGCAAACATCTTTCTTCTTAAAACTATCTTATAAGAATTGTATCAAGTAACTAAAACTCAAGCCTATTAACAACATTTAATAAACCTTCTTTGTGGTTTCATAGATTTTTGCTTTCTCTTAGTATAGACTAACTGTAATATAATTCTTCCTTAATGAAACAGGGTCAGCCGCATTATACATTCCCGACTGCATTATACTATAATAAAGCATTAAATTATAGTGCTGTTGTCCTTGAACAAAATGACAAAGCTAGTTTGTCCCTGACTTTAACAATCCTTCCATTCTGTTTCTGCTTTATTGGGAAGATATTCCAACTTCTTTTAGTGTCAGCAATTACTTTCTTCTGTTGTCATTATTTCAACCTCTCCAAGTTCCCCTCTCACTCCTACAGTTTGCTTCTTCTGACTTGTCAAATCAACTCAGAAATCAGAAAATTAAATCTATTAGAACTCACGAGTCTATTTAGAAAAAAGCACAAAAGACTTAATTCACCTGTTGTCTTTTGTTTAATGGACTCTGTCTTTTCTTTCTGATGTTTACAATACTCAGATTCAAAATAATTAATCTTCAATTTACATGTAATGGCACAACCCCTTCTTATTTATGAAGAAAACTCAATGTTCTTTGAATAAATTAATATTCCCTTAACAAAAGATTTCATTATTCCCCCACACAAAAATGTTATACTGGAATCTTATAAGACTGTAGCATAGGAACCCAAAAATCACATTTAAAATAATTTTCCCGATTAGAGTGACAAAGGTAAGAAATTCCGAATACAATACAAAGTATAAGGGAGAAAATATCAACATATTCAGTCCGGTTGTTCCTGAGGATCTGCTGAATCATGTAGTAAATAAGTTCAAGTAACCCATCGAAAAGTGATTTCTTAAAAACTGTAAAGTAAACAGGTAAAGGTAATAAACATGATAATCTTTCAGCACTTGCAAACCATAATGCCCCAAAGGAAAGAGAACAAGAGAGAGAGAATGAAAGTGCCTACCGTTGGTGTGAGAGGAGTGAAAGGAGGGAAACTGGGGACATTGGTGGTGGGAAGTGGACACTGGTGAAAGGACAGGTGCTGGAAACCCAATCATAACCTTGCACTGTGTTTCTCAGGGTGATTTAATTAATAAGTAAATTAATTACTAATTAATACTGTAAAGCTAGAAAACAGGATTTTTTTAATCATATATATGGTTATCTGTATACCATACATATTTTTTCATTCCTACTAGCCTTAAATTATAAAGAATATGCTTTATCATTATAGAGAAAAAAAACACAAATATATCAATAATAGAAATAATTTTAATCAAAAGTATGTCTTGCTTAGTTAGGCAGTGAATATTTATGAAATCTAATTTTAACCAAGTACTCGATTAATGGTTAAAGTCACTATGAAATCAATCACTTGTTAAGTAGTTTAATATTTGAAAATAATTTTTGGGGCTGGAGCAATAGCACGCGGGTAGGGTGTTTGCCTTGCACGCAGCCAACATGGCTGACACAGGTTCGATTCCCAGCATCCCATATGGTCCCCTGAGCACTGCCAGGAGCAATTCCTGAGTGCATAAGCCAGGAGTAACCCCTGAGCACCGCCAGGTGTGACCCAAAAAGCAAAAATATATATATATATTTGAAAATAATTTTTAATGAGATTGATATCCATACTACTTTTTATTTGAGACTGTTAATAAAACGTTTTTCTGCTGAAATTATGTAAGAATTTGAAAGGCAGATATTTTTACTACTACCAATTTTCAAATGAAGCAATTAGACTGCTTCTAAATGTATCTCTGTATTTATTTGTTTTCTTATACCTTAAGGGAAAATACACTTGAGGAGCATGACAAACTGACTTGTATAATACAAACTGCAGCACTATTAAGCATTATTACATGTCAGGCATTATACTGAGCATCTCACATCTAACTCCTACAATCCTTACAGACACCCTGTTGAATACTGTCTCCATTTTAAGGAGAATGAATTGAGGTGTGGAGAAGGTGATTCTAAGAATTAACATTGCAGTGAGCCTACGTACTAAGAGGAGAGCATGAATATCTACATAGTAAATAACCTCCTATGTCGGCACTTCAAAATATGTATTCTAAATTCCATCCTTCTTTACTACCAACACCACTCAGCTTAAAAAAAAAAGGAATTTGGCAGAATTTGGAGAATTTGGCAACACCACCAAATTCCTTAGAAGGGGGTAAGGGAACCTGGTTGATGTTCAGATATATAAATGGTCAGTGTTCTCTGTTTCCTTGGTCAATGATCTGTTCTTTTTGGGAGATTTTGTTTGTTTGGGGATTGGCTTTTTCTTTGTGTTTGGGCTTACTCCTGGCTCCGTGCTCAGACATCATGCCTGCTGGGCTCTGGGGACCAGATGGAATGCTGTGAATTGAACCCGGGTTGGCCGTGTGCAAGGCAAATGCCCTGCCCACTGTACTATGTCTCCGGCCCCCCTTGACCAAAGTCTAAACAAAGGGGATGGGCAGAAGATTAGGAAAAAAGGTTACAGTTCTAGTAACAAAAGACTTCATTATTCAAATCTTAGTGAAGAATCTGATTCCACAATAAACAGAATAAACAAACAATTCCTGGGCAGGAGAAAATAGTAAGAAACAATTTAGAAATACACAAAATGGAAAAGACATGCTGACAGTATAAAATCACTTACTAAATTTTGCACAGTTTCCCTTAAATTTGAAATAAATGTGCAAATACTTTCACCATGATGCCATCATCGTTATCAAAATACTTTTTAATATATCCATTGATGGATGCCAAATGCCAATATAAACAAAAATCTAAATTTAATAAACTTTAAGAAAAGTATGAAGTTACAGGGAAAAAATTTTAATTCCTTAAATCTGAGTTAGAAAGAAATAAAATCAAAGAGAGACCAAAAGTGGGCAGGAAGGAGGGGGGAAGCTGTAGGTTTTCAAAGTAAAGATCCGAGTTAAGGCAGTTAAGGCAGTATCTGGGAACATCTTATGTAACAGGTTAGTGATCTAATTCTCAAAGTTTTGCGGCATACACACTGCTTAAGAAAAGACTAAAAATGGTTTGGTGCCCTACATTCTGTTGTTGCCATTGTACAAAAACGAAAGAGGAATAATTTTTGTTACTCCAGTTAAAACGTTACGAGGCGAAAACTGGCTTACAAAATGAATACCATCAAAAGCAAAATTATATAATGCCATTGAAACAACATTTCCTTGTTGCTTATTCCAAAATCTTCTTCAAAATAATCATCTTCTTCCCGAAAGAAAATAGTGTTTTCTTTTTTTTTTTTTTTTAAATAACAGCAAATGGAGACATGTTAACACAGCACATTTTGATAGTAATTACTCTAACCAACCAATAGCACCAAAAATAGTAGTGACTCTGAGGGCAATCTTCTTCCTGCAATTTGCTTACCTCCACTGATTGCATCTTGCTCTTCGCCTTCTGGAAATGCAACTTGGGTGGGCAAGCTATTCCTAGATCGAGTGACAGTCTCTAACTGAGAAGCCCGTCCCAATAAAGACAGCTCATCTAGCACCTCTCCTTCTTTGGCTTCGAGATCTGATTTTGAAGTGGTTAAGGGTTTGCTACTTTCAGGAGCCATTAGCCTATTGGAGTCATTCAAACAGGCCACCGTGCCGCTGTCCAGGCTCAACACTCGGGCCCGTGTCTTGGCACTATTTGTGCTGGAAGTCCGACGCGGTGTCCGCTTTTTGCCAGTTCCCTCGGGACCCAGGTGAGCTTTGTGTGCGCGCTCAGAGTCGGCGCCCCTTTCCTTCGAGGCGTGCCTGGTCTTTAAGGTGCTGTACCTGCCCTCGGGAGACTGACACAAATGGGAAGTGGTGCTGGACGAGCTATCGCTGCTGAGCTGGTGAGCCGACTGCACGCTGGACGCTCGGCTCAAGTCGCTTTGGTCACTAGAGTCTTCGTCGTGACAGAATATCGCACTGTGGGGCTTGGTGCCAGAGACACCTCGAAAGGACACATAGTCCCTATGCCGGCTGGAATCAAAGCTGCTAGCCCGTTTCTTCCCTGTCCGTCTCCGGCCCGACTTATGGGCAGAGGCCTTCCGGTGGATTAAGCTAGACGATTTGGGGCGAACATCCCCTTCCTTCCCACCTTTGTCTTTACCAACTTTGGGATCCACAGCTGGCTGCTCCGTCTGCTCCTCTTCATTGTCAGCAGTTTTCCCGAGCGGTCTGTCTGCCTGGGAAGTAAATTCATTGGCATGGGGGTTCTTGTTAGCTTCTTCAGACGCAGAGGTGCTGAGACCCCTCTGATTCTGCATCTCGTCTGAGGTATTAGACTCCTTGGCCTCCTGAACCCCACTA
The DNA here is from genome assembly GCF_029834395.1 of Sorex fumeus. Taxonomy (NCBI): domain Eukaryota; kingdom Metazoa; phylum Chordata; class Mammalia; order Eulipotyphla; family Soricidae; genus Sorex; species Sorex fumeus. The sequence continues at coordinate 24,837,937 of NW_026606155.1, forward strand.
TTGGTACTTACTTCCAAGGTGGTCTTTTCGCTACTAGTCCTTTTGTCGCTGGAGCAGCTACTCTTGTCCTCTGGGTCAGCACAACACTCCTTTCTCCTCCCACTTTTCTTCCCTGCTTTCGGTGAGTCCTCATCGTGCTCTGACAAGATACTCTCTATGTGGGTCGAGCTGGTCTGTTCACTTTTATAGCTGCTGACGGTGCTGTGAGTGTCACGGTCAGTGCCACTGCAGTAGCTCTCTGTGGACCCACTGCTCCGGGTGCTCAGGCTCCTCAGACTGTCCAAGCTTTTGTCAGCCTTCAGTGCTTTGCTCTTGCCACTTCTTGGAGGTGGCGGAAAACTACTGGTTTTTGGCTCTCCGACAGGCTGAAATTCTCCAGACACACGAGAGTTTTCCGCCAACGATTCTTTGGATCCAGAATGAGGCTTGGAAGATTCTAACTCACTCACTGGGTCTAACCCACGTCTTTGCTGATACAAAGGGAAGTCATTCAGTGACGTGTCCGGAAAAGCAACAGCAGAGCTAGAAGTCCGTGGCACGCCTCGTGGCCTGTGATCTTTCCTGTAAGAGTGTGAATGCAAAGGGACAAGGGAAGCCACTTCTGTGTCACAGGCACTGGACAGAGACTGATCAACGTGGTGGTGGTGACTATGATTTGGCAGGCTCACTTTGTCACTAATGTCTCTTGGTAAATCCTGTCCACAGGAGGACAAGGAAGGCTGGATGGAGATGAAGGAATCATTGGAGACCAATCGGAAGAGTTTCCGGTCAGTTGCCAAATCTGTTTGAAACATATTATTTGGAAATGTTAACACAAATCTACAATCTGCTTTTCTACTGTTTAACAATGGAAAGAATTCACAGAACACAGTAAATTGAGTGAAACAATTTCTCAAGTTCACTGAATAACAGTTGGCCAGTCATTCCAAAGAGCTGGTTTCTGTTTCACAAAGAAGACATTCAAAATGATGGCAAGAACTAAACCTCTAAGTCTCAATAAATCCCAGAAAAGGCTCTATGCACTACCAACAATAAAATTAGAGGCAAAAGAGAATTTCTTACTTTAAATGAACCAGAATTTCTATGTGAATACTACTTCCAACTGACCAACTTGGAAACCCTGGCTTACCTTTCTTTCTAAACCTCCATTTCCTCAGCTATAAAATGTGACATCACTCTCACTGAGTAGCACTGTGGAATAACTGAATTAATTATATACATGCTGAGCACTATATCTGGCACTATTAATGGCAGCCATCATTATTTTACCTCACTTGGTGCAATCTTTTTGAAAAAGAGCATGATAATTTTACAAATCAACAAAAACCTAAAGAAATCAGAAAAAGAAAAAAACAGACTGTCCACTGCCTAAGAAGTACAATATAATGAGGCAAGATCTTAAAACAGGGAAGCTGGAGTGATAGCACAGCGGGTAGGGCATTTGCCTTGCATGCAGTCAACCTGGGTTCGATACCCAGCATCCCATAAGGTCCCCTTATGAGCACTGCCAGGAGTAATTCCTGAGTGCAGAGCCAGGAATAACCCCTGTGCATCGCCGGGTGTGACCCAGAGAGCAAAAAAAAAAACAAAAAGATCTTATAAAAGGAACTGGAGAGATAGTACAGCAGATAAGGTGCATGCCTTGTATATGCATGACCTGGGTCCAATCCCCAGCCCATATGGTTCCCTGACCCCTCCAGAGTGATCCCTGAGTGCAGAGCCAGGAGTAAGCCCCAAGCACTTCCGGGTATGGTGCAAACACCAAAACAAAACAAATAAACTCAACAAGGACTGATTGTATTTTTTACTTAATAAAAATTTTTTGCAGTGATAGCTACTAGTGCTTAATATAGAAATGCTTGCTCACATAATGCTCGTGGTGATACAAAGTAGTATTGCCTTCATAAAGCAAACTGGAATATAGCCAAAGACTTTCAAAAAAGTAGTACACTTACCCACGATAAGCAATCTAATTTTAGAAAGTGCTGCTAATGAATCCTATCAAATGTGTCTAAGTAACAAGATCAAAAACTTGTTCATCTCAAGAGTCTATAAAACCTAGTAAAACACAAAATGTATCTAAAAGTGTTGCCCAAAAAGGCTGCATAATTATTATCATACATAAAAAGGTAAAGGCCCTCCCGTTGATCGTCGATTTGCTCGAGGTGGTCCAGTAACGTCTCCATTGGAGACTTTGTTGTTACTGTGTCTGGCATATCGAATACTCTCGGTAGCTTGCCGGGCTCTCCGAGAGGGGCGGAGGAATCGAACTCGGGTCGGCCATGTTGGCCGCTTGTAAGGCGAACGCCCTACCCGCTGTGCTATTGCTCTAAAAAATGTCTTCAAAGATTATACAACATGAGAAAATAGTTAAGGAAAAAGATGAAAGGGATTGGAGAAATATTACAGTGGGTCGGGAGCTTGGCTTGTACATGGCTCACCTAGGTTCAATCTCCAGCACACCGTACAGTTCCCCAGGCCCTGCCAGAAGTGATCCCTGAGCACAGAGCCAGAAGTAAAACCTGAGCATCATCAGGTGTGGCCAAAACCAAACAAACAAAATGATGGTGCCATGTAGAAAAAGTTAGGATTCCAATCTGTAAGAATTTTTTTTTTAGTGCAAAGGGTACATGTAGATATGTTTGCATTATTGTCAAAAAAAATATACTACAGACAAAGAAAGGAATAGTCATGATATATGTGTAGCATGGTTAGGTTAAAGAATTAAGACACATGGGCTGGAGAGATAGCACAGCAGGTAGGGCGTTTGCCTTGCACACAGCCAACCCGGGTTCGATTCCCAACATCCCATATGGTCCCCCGAGCACTACAGGGAGTAATTCTTCCTGAGTGCAGAGCCAGGAGTAACCCCTGTGCATCGCCCAAAAAGCAAAAAAAAAAAAAAAAGAAGAAGAAGAAGAATTAAGACACAAAAAGCCACATATTGTTTAATTTCATTTATATAAAATGTTCAGAATAGGCAAATGTCTGGGACAAGATATAGGTTAGTGACTGCCCAGTACTGACTGAAAGAGGAAATAAAGAGCATAATAGGGACAGCTTATTTTGGAGATGATGAAATGTTCTCGAAGGGGATGGTGGTGATGAACACACAGCTGTTTAAGTACAGTAGCCCCTACCCCCTTATCTGGCGATTCTCTTTCTACAATTTGTCACCCAGAGCCAAGCATCTGAAAAGATGACAGTATTTTCAGAGATTACTTTCATGACTTCATTACAGTATATAATCATGAATTTCTATTTCTTAATAGAAATCTTTTTCCATAACTAATTTATAAATTAAACTTTATCATAGATACATATAGAAGGACAGGGAATACACTGTTTAAAGTCTAGTCTAACTACCACTTCAGTTAACCACTGGGACCTTGACACATATCCTCTGCAGACTGAGGGGGACTACTATATACTAAAAACCTCAGAAATGGGCAATTAAGGAAGGAACTTATGGTATGCAAACTATTGTACAGAGAAAAAAGTAAGATTGAAATACTTCTTGGCCAAGCGCTGGACCTCCCTAAACATCTCGAGTTTCTTCACTGTGGCAGCTTCACTTCTGGCAGGGAAAAGCTGCAAATCAAAGATGCTGTAAAGTTCACTTAGGAGCCACAACCAGCTATGCTCGGGGCTTACTCACAACTCTGTGCTCAGGAATCTCACCAACCATAAAGAGTCAGCTGACTGGGCTGAAGAGGTATCTCAGGGGTAGAGGGCACATGTCTCACATGTGCAAGGCGTGAGTTCAATCCCTAGCACAAGTCGCTCCACCCTTAGCACCATCAAAGTAGCCTCGATGGCCATCAGCACCAGGGGGCCAAGCAGCATCACTCTGCCAGGTCCTGGCCCTGAACCTAGCTTAGGGCTTAGGCCCAGATTGGCACTCAAGGATCTGGTGGTGATCCCAGGGACCAAGTGTATTGCTGGGGCCCAAACCCAGGTTGTCCATGTTCTAGGAAAGAGCCTTACATGCTGTGTTATCTCACTGGCACTAATATGATGGTATTTTATTTGATTGGTTTGGGGCCACACCCAGCAAAGCTCAGGGCTTACTTCTTACCATCTCTCTCTAGCCCTAGAGAATCACTTCTTAGAGTGAAAAAGTAAGAATCAGAGATGTGGCTAAGGGTAAGACTACCTGTTTTCTTCCCTTTCACTGTATGTGTGTGTGGTCTCCTCCCCCACCTCCTTCTCTCCCTCCCTCCCTCCCTCCCTCTCTCTCTGTCCCCTTGCCACCTCTCTCACTCTCTCTCTCCCTCACACACACCCCTCTTCTGTTTTCTTCTAACTATTCTGAATCAAATCGATAAAAATGATTATGAACAAATTGAACAACTACTAACTAGCTAATCATGGATCACTACCCTGTAACACAATTAATAGTTGACAAGGCATCACTTCTTTTTTTCACTTATACACTGAAAACTCCTTATTTTAAAATACCCAACTCAAACCTCTTACCTGAAATCCAGACCCAGCTATTACTAATTACTGCCACTGAAAATTCTACAAGCACCTCATATTTGATATGTCAAAACCTGAACTCCCTATCACCCCCCATTCTGTACTTTCTCTAACCCTAAATCTTCCTCATCTCCCCACTTTTAGTTAAAGGGAAGTCCATCCTTCCACACAGTTTTACTATTTCCACCACATGCTGCATACAAATCCTTCAACATTATTATACCCTCTCTTAATATCTACACACAATGTCAGACTACCTCTCATTATCTGTGCCTTGGATTATTTCAATAATCTGCTGAGTTCCTCCCTTCAGCTTCTGCACCCTTTCCTATATTTTCAATTACAGAAGCCTAAATGATTCCATTAAATAGTAAATCTATGGTATGCCTCTATTCAAAACTCTTTAGCCAGTGTCACGAGGAAATAAAGGTATAATTTTTAAAATGATCTGCAAGACTGTATAATTTGGCCACTTGTTTACTCTGGATTAGAAACACTACTTAGTACGTTTGCAAGTCAAGTTCCTACTTTAGGACTGCTGTATTGTTACCACTGTATGGAAGGAATCTTCACTCCAGTCCCTCAATATCATGACTGAGCGCTGGTTCTTTCACCTTCGTCATGTTTTTGTTCTCAGTGAGAATGTTCTTTTAAACTTATGCTTTCCCAGTCTCCACTGCTCTCTGTCCTCTGTCTCTGCTCATTATATTTGATCGACAATAACCATCTGGAAGCCCATAACAGAGAAACTATTAACTGTTTACTCACTACACTTATAATATTTAGAATGAGAGCATGTGAAGATTATTCTATTATTTGCTGTTAATCACATGAGAAAATACTTTGTGGCAAAAACTAAGTTTTAATGCTACAGGCACATCATGCATCAATTAACAATGGAGAAATGCTCTAAGAAAGACATTTTTAGATAATTTTGTCCTTGTGTGAACATCATCAATGTAATGACCCAAACTGGTACCTATGCCACACCTAGACTAGACAGGAAAAGTCTACTGGGAGCACTAATGTATGGTCCCATAGTCTCAGGTTCACAAAAAAATCCCAACAAGCACTGCATGACTGTGTATGAAAGTAACAGAACTTCACGATTAGTCATGATTCAGAGCTAGACTTGAATTATAAGACTGGCTCTAGAAGGTTATGTGATTTTTTGGGAAAGTTTCCCGTAACTCCTCTATAAGCCATGATATGGTTATCTGAAAAGTAATAATGCTATTTATTAACTTCAAATGTCTATAGGGACTAATAACTGGGTAGAAATCTATATGAGTGCTAAGAAAGAGACCTAACCCAGGAGTGATAAAATAAAGCCTATGAAGCTAAATTTGCCCTGCTTTTGTAAATATTTAGTGGAGCATAGCCATGCCTACTCATTTGTGTGCTGGCTCTTACTCATTCCACTCCACAATGGCAGTGTAGAGTCACTGTAAGACACAGTATATGGCCTACTGGCCATCTAGCTATATATAGAAAAAGTTTGCCGATCCCTAACCCAGACAACAGTATGTAGCTTAGTGGGTGCCAGACATCATCATTTATGTCAATATAGATCTTCAAGTATGTTTTCTAAGTCTCCAAATGATGAGACTAGAAAATTTGTTTCCGTAAGACTTAATTTAATACAGAATACAATCCTTTTCATATTAAAATAGAGATAAGACCCCCTAATTGTAATGCACAACCCTTTTAAGAATATTGCTAAATTTTTGAGACACTCTGATGGCACATTATAGGAAGGGATATTTTAATTCTCAAAGCAATAAATTCATCTTTATTTTTTATAAGAAAGTCAATCCTATATCACATAGTCTAATTCAAAGCATTTCTAAGGAGAGAAAGGGAAAGGTTGTCTGGGAATAATAATGCACAAAAGCAAATAAATAATTATGACACAAGGATGGTGCAGAGAAATAGTGCGGTAGGTAGGGTTCTTGCCCTGCACACTGCTAACCTGGGTTTGATCCCTGGCATGCCATAAGGTTCCCCGAGTCCCACCAGGCATGATCCCTTAGCACAGAGCCAAGAGTAAGCTCTCAGTGCAGTGGGTGTGGCTCAAAAAAAAAAAAAAAACCACAGACTTACAGTGAAAAACTTTAAATTCTAAGTACTGGTAACAAACTGAACTTTTTATAAAAAGATACTGGCAAATATACAGTAAAGAATAATAATGAAATAGAACATTTCAGAGTACAAGTTTTAACTTAGTAGCCTAATAAACATATTTTGTCATTAAGTATGAATATTGTCAGCCTGCCCTCTGCCAGTATCACTCGCAAGCGAATGAAAACAAAAGAGTGGAACCTGGGAGAAAGACTTCTAAACCCAACCCTGGCTCACTTGTGATATAACCTGGGATATCGCCACTTGAAGATGGGGAGGATAAATCCACCCTGATGTCTGAAAATTAAAATCCAATATAAAAACGTGAGTTTTGAAAGAAAAATAACTTTATGAATCCAAAATACCCATTTTTGTAAAAGGACTTGAAAGAAGGAGGGGAAAAAAATCGCTTAAATCAAAAATTTCTATTCAAATTCTGCTATAGGAAGGTACCAAGTTGTAGGCAGCTATCATTTCTCAATAAGTCCAACATCAAGATATTTCTCATAAAGGGTGTTAGGAGATCCGTCCAGGATGGGAGATGCATGCTGAAAGTAGACTATAGACCGACCAAACATGATTGCCACTCAGTTCCTCTTTTTCAAACCACAGCACCCAAAAGTAGAAAGAAAACAAAAGGGAATGCCCTGCCACAGAGGAAGGGTGGGATCGGGGGATGGGGGTGGGAGGGATACTGCGATTAGGGGTGGTGGAGAATGGGTACTGGTGGAGGGATGGGTACTCGATCACTGTATAACTGAGACCTAAGCACAAAAATTTGTAAGTCTACAACTGTACCTCATGGTGTTTCACTAATAAAAAAAAAAAGGTATTTCTCAGTTAAAAGAGAAACTATTGGGGGCCAGAGAGATAGTAGAGATAGTACAGCATGTAGGGTGTTTGCCTTGCACACAGTCGACCTGGGTTTGATTCCCGGCATCCCATATGGTCTCCTGAGCACCACCTGGAGTAACCCCTGAGCATCACCAGGTGTGACCTCAAAAAGCAGAGAAAGAGAGAGAGAGAGAAAGAGAGAGAGAGAGTGGCAGTGAGAGAGGGTTTATTCTATACTTGGACAAGATACGACAGCTGGCATTTAGAGGCCTAACGAATGGAAAAAGATAGTTTACCTACTAGGTTTTTACCTAGCTAGTTAAGATTTAAAAAAAAAAAAGGTAAAGGAATAACAGATTACCTCCTATCTCACACTCTTAAATTTTTTCTCTGTATTTACTTGGTATAATATGCATAACCAAATTCTATTAAAATACTAAAGGGGCTGGAGAGATAGCACAGCATGTAGGGCCTTTGCCTTGCACGCGGCCAACCCGGGTTCGATTCCCAGCAACCCATATGGTCCCCTGAGCAGTGCCAGGTGTAACTCCTGAGTGCAGAGCCAGGAGTAACTCTTGTGCATTGTCAGGTGTGACCCAAAAAGCAAAAAAATAAATAAATAAAATAAAAAAATAAAATTACTTTTAATACTGTATCACTATTACCCTGGTAAAACATTTTAAAGTTTCTTTAAAATACCATTATCAGTTGGGTGGGGCTGGAGTGATAGTATAGCAAGTAGGGCTCTTGCCCTGCACAAGGCTGACCCAGGTACAACATGTGTTACTCCAAATGGACTCAAGCCCTGCTAACAGTGATCCAGCACAGAGCTATGAGTAAGCCCTAAACACAACCAGGTGTGGCCCAAAACCCAAAAATAACATTAGAGCCAAAGAGATAGTTCACCAGGTAAGGGCCTTATACTCAGTTGACCCGGGTTTCATCCCTGAGAGCAGAGCCATGGGTAACCCCTAAGCAATCAGGTGTGGCCCAAAATCGAAAACCAAAACCAAACCCTAAATGAAATTATGGAAATTTCTGGCATAATATGAGCAGCATTTCCCACAAACTTATACTGGTCACCACAATATATAATGCTACCATAAAATATAATGCTCTTACCTTGTTCCTCACTTCCTTCCTTACAAAGACTAGAGCTCTGGCCCAGACTCAAACTGATATCATCAGAAGTCTTAGCAGTGTCCGTATCTCCTAAAAAAGTTAAGGGAAATATGTAAAGGCATTATGTTTCAATTAAAGACTATACAGTGTGGAATAACAAGGATATTATTCTAGGAATAATATATATCTAGGAATATAATAGACATCCATTAATTAATGCACTTTTTTAAAGATGTTCAAAGTAAGTGGGGAGTATCATGAATTGTCAGACCACATAACTATTCTCATAACAGCACAAATCATGCTATGTCTTTAAATGAAGCAATTTTAAAAAGCAAATCACGCTTTTTTGTTCCTGGAGCGATAGCACAGCGGGTAGGGCGTTCGCCTTACACGCGGCCAACATGGCCGACCCGAGTTCGATTCCTCCGCCCCTCTCGGAGAGCCCGGCAAGCTACCGAGAGTATTCGAAATGCCAGACACAGTAACAACAAAGTCTCCAATGGAGACGTTACTGGGCCCGCTCGAGCAAATCGACGATCAACGGGGGGCCTTTACCTTTACCTTTACCTTTTTGTTCCTCAAGATCACCATCCACCCCCCGGGTTAGGAGGCCCCACACAAAGTGGTGGGCTAAGCTAGAGCTAGCCACCCTGGCTTGGCTCCACCCAGCCCCATCCCAAGAAACAGAAGCAATGGGGCAGTTTGCTCCTGAAGATCACTGCCTCGTCCCTGGTTAGGAAACTGAAGTGGTAACCAAGTCTTCCCAAAAACAAAACCCCAAGCCCAGATGATTCACTAGTGAATTCTTTCAAACCTTTACAGAAGACTTATTGCCAATCCTTTCCAGGCTGGTCCAACAAACTGAACAAACACAAACATTCCCAAACAGTTTCTAGAAGGCAAACATCACTCTGATACCAAAAGCAGACAGAATTACAGGCTAATATTCTTGATAAACACAGATGCAAAGATCCTCAATAAAATATTAACAGAATCCAACAACTCATCAATGAGGTCATATACCGTGACCAAGTAGGATTCAGCCCAGGGATGCAAGGACAGTTTAACATACACAAGTCAATCAACATAATATACCGTATCAGCAAGGGGGGAAAAAAAATCATATGATCTTATCAATAGTTGCAGAGAAAGCATTTGACAAGATCCAGTACACACTGATGATAAAAACTCCCAAAAAAACAGGAACTGAAGGAACTTTCCTCAATATAATCAAAGCCATTTACACAAGATCATAGCAAACATTATATTCAGTGGAGGGAAAAACTAAAAGCCTTCCTTGTAAGATCAGGCACAAGACAAGGATGCCCACTATCGTCATTACTACCAATAGAAATTAGGCAAGGAAATGATATTAAGGGCATCCAGATAGGAAAAGAAGAAGTCAAGCTCTCATCATTTACAGGTGACATGATACTCTTATTTTTTAAAAAACCTAAAGACTACAAAAAAAGTTCTCAGAAACAACAGATTTGTAAAGTGGCAGGCTACAAAATTAATATGCAAAAAATCCATGGTTTTCTATTAATTTGTGGAAGTCCATGATTTAATATTCAAAAGCCTACTGTTTTCCTACGTACAGATAATGAAAGAGAAGAGATATTTTAAAAATCCTATTCACAATTGTGCCTCAGAAAATCAATTAACTCAAAATCAGCTTAAGAGGTGAAAGACCAATACAAAGAAAATTATTAAAAAAAAAAAACACTTCAAGAAATAAAAGAGATCATGAGGAAATAGAAACACATTCCCTGCCATGGATTAGGAGAATTAATAACATTAAAATGGCAATACACCACAAAATTGAATTGTACAAATTCAATATAGTTCATATAGAGATATACCCAAGACATTTTTCAAAGAAATGTGTCAAACATTCCTGAAATTCATATGGAACAACACCCCCAACACCCAGAATAGCTAAAACAATCCTTGGGAAAAAGATAGAAGGCATCATCTTTCCCCAACTTCAAATTGTACTACAAAATGGTAGTAATTAAACCAACATGGTATTGGAATAAAGACAGACACTCAGAGATCAATGGAACAGAGTTTTTGAATATCTGAAGACAGACCCTCAAGTTTGATCAGTTAAAGGTAAGGTAAAGGTAAAGGCCCTCCCGTTGATCGTCGATTTGCTCGAGCGGACCCAGTAATGTCTCCATTGGAGACTTTGTTGTTACTGTGTCTGGCATATCGAATACTCTCGGTAGCTTGCCGGGCTCTCCGAGAGGGGCGGAGGAATCGAACTCGGGTCGGCCATGTTGGCCGCTTGTAAGGCGAACACCCTACCCGCTGTGCTATCACTCCGGTTGATCAGTTAATTTTTGATAAAGGAACGAAAGATATGAATTGTAGCAATGAAAGCTTTTTCAACAAGTGGTGGTGGGAAAACTGGTTAGCTACAATCAAAACAATAAACTCAGACCTCTTTCTAGCCCCATGCACAAAAGTCAAATCAGAAGGAATTAAAGACCTTGATATCAGACATGAATTCATAAGGTATATAAAGGAAAACACAGGCAGAAATCTCCATGACATTAAAGCTAAAGTCATCTTCAAGGATGAAACATCACTGACCAAGCAAACATCACTGACCAAGTGAAAGCAAAGATAAACAAATGGGACTAAAGTGAACTAAGAAACTTCTGCACCTCAAAGGAAATGATGGCCAGTACACAAAAGCAGCCCACAGAATGGAAAAAATTATTTTTTTCCACTTTCCTCAACATTCATCTGATAAAGGCTACTATCTAAGATATACAAGGCACTTAAGGAATTTGATGAGAAAAAAACATCCAACCCCATCAAAAACGGGGAGAAGAGATGAGCAGAAACTTCCTCAAAGAAGAAATACAAATGGCCAAAAGCACATGAGAAAAAATGCTCTACATCACTAGTTATTAGGGAGATGCAAATCAAACAACAATGGGTATCATCCCATGCCACAGAGACTGGCACACATCAAGCTAGGGCATGGAAGGAGGGAGAAATAGACTCTCATTTACCACTGGTGGGAATATCAACTGACCCAGCCTTTTTAGAAAACAATACGGACATTCCACAAAAAAACTAAAAATTGAGCTTTCATCTGACCCAGCAATACCATTCCTCGGAATATACCCTAGGGGCCCAAAATCACAATGCAGAAAATTGTGTTTCTGCACTCCTGTGTTCATTGCAACACTATTCACAATAGCCAGAATCTGGAAAGAATCCAACTGCCAAAGAAAAGACGAGTGGATAAAGAAACTATGGTACAATTACACAATGGAACACTATGTAGCTACTAGGTAAAAAATGAATTTATGAAATTTGCTTATACACGGATGAACATGCATATCATGCTGAGTGAAATGAATCTGAGGGAGATGGATAGACACAGAATGATCGCACTCATCTGCAGGATATGAAAAAAAAATATTATGAGAACAGATAATAGACAAGAGTACCAAGAGAACTGATCCATGGGAGGAAGCTTGACACAGGGCAGGGGGTGGAGAAGCATAGTTTGGACAGAGATAAGACCACTAAGACAATGGTAGTTGAAAATTATCACTCTGAACGAGAACTGGGTGCTAAAGGGAGGTAAAGTGCTATACATGATTCTCTTTCAGGAACAGTACTGCCAACAATGCCAAGAAGGAAAAAAGGGCGGGTGGGAGGAAGGGCGGGAACCAAGAAAGAAAGAAGAAAGTGTCTGCCACAGAGGCAGGCTAGGGGGAGGGAAAAGGAAACTGGGGACATGGGTGGTGGGAAACGTATACTGGTTAAGAGAAGGGTGTTAGAACATTGTATGACTGATACCCAATCATCAACAACTTTGTAACTGTGTATCTCACAGTGATTCAATTCAAAAAAAGGAAACGCAATTTATGTAATAATAATGAGAAAATACCAATTTCCTTCCCACAGAAATTTAGTAAGTTGAAAAACTATAAGGTATAATAATATGAATTTGTCTCAAGTAGATTTACGGAATAAATAATAAATTTACAGAATAATATATACAGGGAAAACCTTATTTATTTGCATCCAATTTAAAGTTTTCCATAATAAAGCATTCCACCTTCCATGGTCCTTCCGAAGCCCATTAAAGTACGTTTCTCAAAGAAGTTTATTACAGATCAAAACTTAGTTCATGCAGTGTTATATAAATGATCAAATATCTGTATAAAATTTAGTAGATGAAAGAATATTATTTAAATCGAGTGACTTTTAGAAAAAGACTTTGTCATAAAGCAAATTCAAGAGTGATTTTTTCCATTACATGTGTATATATCATATTCGATTATCTTTATTACAACCAAAAATGAAATTGAAGATCAAAGGCAAGTTTCAAGTTAGCTCGTATCTACCTTTGATAGTTGCTGCTGTCCCAAGACGAGAGGAACCAGATCCAATCTGCAATCACAGAACAAATAAAACTAGGTAAACTGCTGGCAATGACTAGCAATAAAAATTAGTAAGGCTATCACATTATCAAAACAGATTATCACTACATAAATACAGACTAAGCATGCTATTTTATTTTTAATGTATTCAGTTCTCTTGATTTTATTTATTTAAATTTTCTTTCAGGCACACTGGCATACAGTACTGTTAATGATAGGGTTTCGTACATAACACATTCCTGCATCAGAAAGCCGACTTCCCTCTCCACTGTTCCAGTGTTCCTCTATCTCCTGACCCCCTTCCCTTTCCCGTTATTTTTAGAGCCACATAACCTGCTGAGTGTGGATTATGCTGCTTTCCTATCGGAGGCACAATGGGACAGTGAGTCCCTTTCTACTATCAGGATAAATGGAGCCAGGAACAGAATGTCCTTTCCTCAAAAAATGCTGGTCATATAATTACTATCAATTTACATATACATAATATATATAAAATACATGTGTGCATATATATATGTGTGTATATATATGCATACATATATATACAAAATCACATCATGACATATTCATGGTATAAATTGAAGGAGAACAATCTTACTGTCTGTCAGACAGTGTTTCAGCATGTATTTTTCTGAGTTCCAGACCAAGCCCACTGGCATACTGCTGACATCTTTAAAACAAATTAAAAATTAAAATACTCACTAAAAATGTTAGCAAAAACTGTGAACAGAAAATCAAAAAAAAAATCAACATACACTGAACTTTCAGTTCTTATATTCATAATGTTTTAAAATCTTCCTAAATTTTCACAGCCATCATTTATTATACTGCTATAAAAATCAAGTAGTACCACATCTATGAAAATGCAGGGGAACAAACAGAAATCTAAAGAATTCTAGACCTGTTTTCAAGGGACTCAAGATTAAAACAAGCAAATTTAGTATCTGAGAATGAAATTAAGAACATTCGTATAATACTTTCTATTTTATCAAATATTCAATAGGTGTATGTACAAGAAATTGGCTCAAAATACAGGCTACTATCAACTCTGAAAAACACAAATGACTGATGATCTGTCTGGCAATTAAATGAGTGTGTGAATGCACGCAGGCACAGGCGCACGCGCACGCACATGTATGTATGTATACAAATACACTGAAATGTTCATACTTAAAGATACTGGACCAGAGAGATGGCTCAACAGGCTGAGCAAAAACTCTCCACGCAGGAGGCCCTGCCCGATCTTCAGCACCACACGGTCCCCTGAGCACAATCAGGGCGAAACCCCCATGCACAGAGCCAGAACTGTTCCCAAGCACCACAGAGTGTGGCCCCAACCCCCCACTCCATCCCAAGTGAAATAATACCCCAACTGAAATAAAGAATGCCTATCTTACTCTGTATGAAAGTTACCTTCAGTAAAAAAAGAAGTAAATAAGCATACATACACAGGCTTAAAAGTACTAAGAAACTCCTGACACAGCCAGGTTAAAAATCAGCTCTGCAATATTTTTTGAACTATTTCTTTTTCCTTAGCTATGTTCCCTTTTAGGCGCTGCAATTAGCATGGGGGGACCTTGGGGATTCCCCAGGCAGTGCTTCAGGGCTACTTCCAGCTCTATGCTTAGGAGTCACACCAGGCATGGAATGGAATCCTGAAGCACTGGGGAAGTCTGGATGTGCTCGGTGCATTGAGTGATCTCTCTGCCCCCGACCCAAAAAACATTTTACTGACAAAGAAAGCTTCATTTTTCAAGCTAAAGAGATAGATCACAGGGCTAGAGCACATGTTTCTGCATCCAGAAACTCTGGGTTTGATCCCCAGCATGGCATGGCCCCCGAAACACAGACTTGGGTATAGCCCCCAAGCACCAAGTCAGGAGTGACCCTCAAGCAGATATGGTCTAAAAACAAAACAAACATTCCATTTTTAACATGCTTGTTAAGACAACCTATAGAACATTTGCTCTATTTCAACTAGAATAATAAACTCAGGACTGCTAAATAGACATTTTAAAACAAGCAAACAAAAATAATAACCATTTAAGAATTAAAAAAAAAAACTTTTTAAAAAATTAAAAACTTCTCAATATAGCACAGCGGGTAGGGCGTTCGCCTTACAAGCGGCCAACATGGCCGACCCGAGTTCGATTCCTCCGCCCCTCTCGGAGAGCCCGGCAAGCTACCGAGAGTATTCGATATGCCAGACACAGTAACAACAAAGTCTCCAATGGAGACGTTACTGGGCCCGCTCGAGCAAATCGACGATCAACGGGAGGGGCCTTTACTTTACTTACTTATAGGTATGATAGATAGCTGTTTGCTCAAAGTCTCAAAGTGTCCCCTTTTTCCATCCTTGCCAAGTCTCCCACTTCATTCAGAGGTTGGGTTTTTATCTTTTGACCTGTGAAAAGTGGGCCCTATATCTGGTCCAGTTCTGGCCAATAATGATAAGAGAGAGCCTGCTGGAGGCTTCAGGGAAAGACCTTTCATGTCTAGAAAGAGGACCAAAGACAAAATTCTCCACCCCCACATTCCTCACTTTTCAGTAGGCTTGTGATTGAAGCTTCTGTGTTCATCCTGTAACCCTAAAAGAAAAAGTCAAAAGAACTATGGAAATGTCAACCCACAGCCGGACATCACTGAGCTGCAGAACAAATGTCACACGGCCACCTCCAGATGTAGGTGATAAACTCCCATTTCTTCAAGTTGCTTAATTTAGTCCAGTTATATTACTTGTTCACAAAAGCATTCTGAATGGATACAATGAATAGTTATATTTTAGACTGCATGCATTTTGTATTATTTAAGTTTATGTAAACGTTAGGATTATTTAAGTAAACGTTATTTAAGTAAACGTTAGGATTATTTACATGTGAAACAACACAGGATTGAGAATATAAACTACTGAGCACGCATGCTCTCTCTCTCTCTTTCTTTCTTTCTTTCTCTTTCTCTCTCTCTCTCTCTCTCTCTCTCTCTCTCACACACACACACACACACACAAGAATTCAATGAATTCCCCCAAATGTCACTATAGAAAAACACTTAACGGTTTTAGCATTCATGATATATTCAATAGAGACTCAAGTCCCAAGCAGCATGTACACTAAAATAGTACTCTGTTTAAAGAAGGATTTTTAAATTATGACATGAGTAATTTTTTTCTTGTTATTTTCCACAATGTACTAATTTTTTTTCTTTCACAGTGGTGGGACTCGAATGCAGGGCCACCCCCCCCCGCCCACACACACACACACACACACAACCAATATTTAGCACTAAGCTACAAGCCAAGCCCCTCACTATCATTTTTTAAAAAGCAAACACATTTTTTTTTATTTATCATTTTTTTTTATTAGTGAAACACCATGAAGTATACTTATAGACTCACAAATTTTTGTGCTTGGGTTTCAGTTATACAATGATCAAGTACCCATCCCTCCACCAGTGCCCATCCTCCCCCACCACGGGTCCTATCATCCCTCCGACCCCCCATCCTCCCCCCCCCCCCCCCCCGTCCCACCCTGCCGCTGTGGCAGGGCATTCCTCCCTGTTCTCTCTCTCTTCTTTTGGGTACTGTGTTTTGCCAGAGAGGCATTGAGTGGCAGTCATGTTTGGTCTATAGACCACTTTTAGCATGTCTCTCCCACCCTGGGAGGGTCTTCACAACACCCTTTATTTGGTGCTCTCTTCTCTATCTGAGCTTCCTTCTCACCTAGCACATGTGGCTGGCCTTCAAGTCATGGAGCAAAATTCCTGGTACTAATCTGAGCCCTTCCTGGGTGTTAGTCTCCCGTTTTGTTGCTTTATGTTCCCCAGATGAATGCAATCTTTCTGTGTCTATCCTGCTCTTTCTGACTCATTTCGCTTAACATGATACTTCCCATGTAGTACCACTTGTATGTAAATTTCATAACTTCATCTTTTCTAACAGCTACATAGTACTCCATTGTGTAAATGTACCAAAGCTTCTTTAACCAGTCATCTGTTCTCGGGCACTCAGGTTTTTTCCAGATTTTGGCTATTGTAAAGAGTGCTGCAATGAACAAACAATTGCAGATGTCACTTCGACTATACATTTTTGCCTCTCTGGGATATATTCCCAGGAGTGCTATAGCTGGGTCAAATGGGAGATCGAATTCTAATTTTTTGAGAATGCAAACACATTTTTAAACGGAAAAAAAAATTTTAATGGACTATTCAGGCACATTGGGTGAAGATTTTTACTTTAAGAGGTATGTGCACTAAAATGGTTCAGTACTTCTGTGAGCCTCAGGTTTGATCCCCAGCACAGCACGTGCCGGGAGCAACTCCTGAGCCCCTACAAATATGACCCAAAAACAAAACAAAAAAAGAAATAACCACTGTTTGTCAGTACTGATACTATCTCTAACAATATACAAAAGTCTAATTCTACTTCACTTGAACCTCCCTAATGGATAACAGTAATAATTTCTTTTATTTCAACCATTTCTTTTATTTCGAAAATAATTAAACGGAAACTACCACAGTTCACCAACAGAACAGCCCCAAATATTTCCCCATCTGCACTCAAGTTCACATTTTAAGGAAAACTAAAGTAAGCACCCTATGCATTTATGAGAAGAGATACTTAAACTACATTCAGGATGGGATTCCGTCCCTCAACTGAGCAGAGCAAGTTCTAACCAGCAGGATGCCCAAAGAGAATTTTCAAACTGGCGACTGATCTGTCCTTTAACTTGTTCTACACAAAAACAGGGTGTAGAAAGACATGGCTCTCCAAAGGATTATTGGAATAATTTAGGCTTAGTCCCCACAGTAGTGGGATAATGCCAATTACCCTAGGGACTAAGCAGCAGTTTACAGAGAATAGAAAACATGCAACCATACCTAAAAACACTCATTTCATTCTGTACGGAGCTGGAAAAAAGCACAAGGCCAGCAAAAAAGCAGAATCAAGGATAGCAGCAGAGTTCTTCCAGCTGGCATTGCAAAAACTGAAGCTTGAGAATTTCCACATATGTTTTAAAACAAAGTAGAAAAAACTCCAACATTTCCCAGTATTTGTTCTATAGTACACTCAGTCCTAAATGAATCTTACTGCAAAAATCATTTGAGGGGCTGAAGCAACAGTACAGCAGGTAGGGCACTTGTCTTAGTAAGCAGCCAACCCAGGTAGAATCCCTAGAACCCATATGGTGCCCTGAGCCCTGCCAAGAGTGATCCCTAAGTGCAGAGCCAGGAGTAAACCCTGAGCACCCCAGGGTATGGCCAAAAGTTAAAGGGTTAATTTAAAAAATCATTCGAGGTACCCAAGTGATAATGCAGCGGGTAGGGTGTTTGACTTGCACGAGGCCAACCAGGTTCAATTTCCAGTATCCCATATGATCCCGAGTACCGCAAGGACTAATTCCTGAGTGCAAAGCCAGAAGTAACCAGTAACCCCTGTGTATCACCAGGTGTGACCCAAAAAGCAAAAAAAAAAAAAAAAAAAAAAAAAAAAAGCCATTTGAGATTTAAATCATGAGACACAACTCAAATAAAAATGCATCTTTAAAGTTTTTTGATTCACAGAATACAGTGATTTTCACCTTAGTACAACGCTGACAATGTGGACTAGCAGAATACAGTGGGGTAAAGTCAGGAGAATTACGTACGTTATCTGAATGAGTCAAGTCTGACTATTTCACAGTTCACTGTCTATGTACAGTTAAGGATAATTAAAAATCATTAACTGGAAATCAGCTATACACATGGCATGTGTTAGACAATTAGAAAAAAAGAAGGAAAAATCTACTCTGTAGAGGCTTATAAATTGCCCACACATTATCATACACCAAAAACAACATGCTAAATAAAAAAAAAAAAACACAAGTGCTTCATCTGCAAAAAGGCAGCACTACAAGGTCCTTGAAAAATGTTGAGGAATAGGGGATGGTTGAGAACAAGACTTTAGGTTAGACCAGAAAATAAAGAGGACTAAGTCTCTGACCCAGAAAGGAGGAAGCAGAGGAAAGGGCAACTCTGGCCCACAAGCAGCACAGTCTAACAGCAAGAAGACTGAAGGGGAAATCCAGAAGTGAGGCCAAGCCTAGAACATAGCAAAGAGTCAGCTGTCAACTTGGATGTGAAGGAAGGGCTTATATAATGACCACTGAAACCATGGTTATCTAAAGTTCTACAAAGAGAAGATTTAAGAGAACATTTAAGATTTCTTGCTAAATTGCTGTCTTGTAGAGCTTAGAGAATTTTACTGAAGTAATGTCCGGCTGAGAAGGCAAACTCGAGTAACTGGGACTTGGATTAGCGTGGGAGATGTTTAGGATCAAAGAGAGATAGATCGGCAAAGACCCAGCTGAGGTTAGAATGAGAGTACATTAGCAGATGTTAGCCAAATTTTGAAATAATATTTTCAGAGTTGCTATTTTAAAATTCAAAGCTAAAGGAACATGGGCCAGAACGATAGCATAGTGGGTAGGGCCTTGCATGTGGCCAACCCAGGTTCGATTCCTCCACCCCTCTCAGAGAGGCCGGCAAGCTACCCAGAGTATTCCGCCCACACGGCAAAGCCTGGCAAGCTACCTGTGACGTATCTGATATGCCAAAAGCAATAACAACAAAGTCTCACAATGGAGACTGGTGCCCACTCAAGCAAATCGATGAACAATGGGGGGACAGACAGACAGATATTTTTACCGTATTTAAGCTAGGTAAATTTTTAAACCATTTTTGAACATTTCTCCAATATATATAATGTGAAGGCAAGTGAGAGTGTGCAAACTAGAAGCTAATTTTTTTCTTCTTAATTAATCTTTTGTTTTTAATTGAATCATTGTGAATTACAAAGTTGCAAAGTTATTCATGACTGAGTTTCAGGCATACAATATTTCAACATCAGTCCCTTCACCATTGTCCACATTCCCCCACCAATGTTCCTAGTTTCACTCCTGCCCCTCCCCCTGCCTCCATGGCATGCAAGCACTATATTCTTTTTTCTTCTTCTATTTTCCCTTCTTTATTTTTTCCTTTTAAGCACACTAGTTCACCTCCTTTCAGCACCCAGTTCTCATCCAGTGACCACTTCCTTCTGCCATTGTCCTACGTGGTGCCTTCCCTACCTATCCCTCCTCAATTCCCATTGGCAAGCTTCCTACTAAGAACAAGCCCTCCTGCTCTTCATTTCTAATGCCTTTGGGCATTAGTTATTCCCCACTTTATTTCTTTGTATCCCACATATACTGAGATCATTCTGTGTCTGTCCCTCTCCCTCTGACTCATTTCATTCAGCATGACACTTTTTCAATCCATCCATGTATCAGCAAATTGCACGATTTGATCTTTTCTTACTGCCAAGTAGTAATCCACTGTGTATATGAACTACAGCTTGTTTATCCAGTCATCTGTTCTTGGGCACTTGGGTTGCTTCCAGACTTGGGCTATTGTGAATAGTGCTGCAGTGAACTTTCCTGCATTGTGGTTTGGGACTCTTGGGGTAAATTTCCAGGAGTGGAATTAATGGGTTGTATAAAAGCTAAAGTTCTAATTTTTTGAGGAATGTCCATATCCATATTGTCTTCCAAAAAGGCTGGACCAACTGACATTCCCAGCAGTAAACGAGGGCCTCTTTTCAGAGTAAAAATTTTTGTTCATTTTTGTTTGCTAGTTTGTTTTTGTTTTGGCTTTGGGGCTACACCCAGCAGTGGTCAGGGCTTACTCCCAACTCTGCACTCAGGGATTACTCCTGGCAGGCTCAGGGAACCATATGGGGTGCCAGGGATTGAACTCAGGTTGGCCATTTGCAAGCACAGCTAGCACCTGAACCACTGTACAGCACCCACCTCTCAATCTAACTATCCCGGGGAAATGGGCATGTTGTACAAGCTGAATAAAAATGTACCTAATGTAAAAATTCAGGTAAATAAAAATACTGGGTCTGGGGGTAACTCAAAAGGCTAAAGGCATGATCAGCTAAGGACTGCCTGTTCCCCCACCACCACCAGGAATGACCCACATGCACTGAGTCAGGCTGTAGGCTCTGAGCACAGCCAGGTATGGATCAAAAACAAATAACAAAAGAATTCTTTTTTGATCATCAAGATAACCCCAAATAGCATCTTACTATTATGGAGAGGGGATACATGAGTCCAGTATGAGGATGAGGCAAAGGACGAAAGAAGACACAGGTAAATACCTGGTTGCTAGGATCTAAGCCAGCGTAAGAATTTCTTGAACTGCAACCAACTGGGGGTGTGGCCTCTCGAATGAACTCAGACATTTCAATCCCTCCACCGGGATCACTGGAGGGAAATGAAGAAAAAGAGAGCAACTGTTATTCTAACACAATGACCTTTTAATTATTAGCAGAATTATTACTTAAGTCACTTTTTTTCTACATCGCTATGGTATCCAGGTAACAGCAAAAATATTGATCATTCTCTTTTATAAATCTGATCATTTGTATTACTTTATAATGACTGAAATATTTTCAGGACTTGAAAAAAATCAGAAAACTTTCCCAACCTGTCTACACCAAATCCCGTATTAGAAGCTGACACGAGTTAAAATTACAGAAAACTAAATACTGCACATATGTTATGTGCCATACGATCACTCTAGCAAAGAGATGATTTGCCTTCTGCTATCAAAGAGTAAAAAGAAACTGGGCAGTTAAAACACAGAATTTAATCAGACTTTACACTCCCTCATCCTGCCAAGGGCACAGTCCAACTAGGGAGTCTGACACAATGAGGAGTGTGCAAGAGAACAGTTGTCCCAGACAAGCTGTTTTTATTAAAATTTTTAAGTTAACATACTTAACTGGATAATAACTTACTTGAAAGAACTGGAAACCGTTTAAATATATAGATGAGTTATGTTACAAGGCATAAATTAAAATAGCAAAATAATGCTAAATTGTACTAATAACTATTAGACAAGAGGGGAACATTTCAAAAACATGAGAAATTCACATATATTACATCTTAAAGATAATAGAAATCCCAAATTATGAGAAAATGTGAGATCAAATTTCAAAAATTTTTAATAATATTTCTGGTTAATACTTTGAAAGAAATCAATCCTAGATGCTATCATAACGCTTTTTGTTGACTGTGTTTTACTCATTCTCCTGGGTATACAGAATAAGTACTCAAAAATTTTAGCTATTATTATTTATCAGGAAAATAAGTGCTACCATTTATGCTGGATATCACAGAAGATATAAGCTATCCTGTTCATCCACCTAATGCTATGCTCTGGCAATAAAACAAAAGCCAAAATTCTTCTGGTGAACAATCTTATCCCAAACTCTTACACGGTCATGGGTACTGGTGACCCCACCACTCAGATTTAGGAGTGACCTCTACTAACCAAAGTCTCTCAGTGTAACCCAATTTCGTGGTCATAGAGATCAGTTGTAGGATACATGCACTGACCCAATTTGGCATGAGTTGATGTCCTAAAAGTGCTCCGTTTATGCTAGTCTTGATGTTATGAGAACTTAAGGCCTGGAGGTGCAGCAGCAATTTTCAACCATTCTGAGGGAGCCTACACACAAAGCTAACTAAAACCAATGAGCAACGCACAGCCAGGGGAACCAGGGTCATGAAATACTTGGAAGTTCTGCACCATGCCATTTTTGAAGTTCTGCACCATGCACACAGACTTCACAGTAATGTGAGCATCACTCAGTTTGAAAGGGGTATTCTGATATCTGCAGTAAAAAGATGTAGGGAAAAGTTCCTGTATACCTCCACTTCAATATTTACCACTATAGCTGTTTGAATTCTAATGCAATTTTGTTATTAACTGTCTCATAACTATCATATTACTTTCTGCCTAAGGGATCCTAACTAGAGACAGCTTACTACAGTTAACCTACACCCAGTAGTGAAAAATCAGCTTTTATAACTTGAATCAGCTTTTATAACTTGCCGCCCATTTATAAAAATAAAACATACTGGAATTGTTTCAAATTTGATGGCCAATTCAGCATATAAAGGTTGACGTGTGAGAAAAGTGTAATATGTTCGTGTTTGTTGGCCATTTGATATGAAATCATACAGGCTACACAAGCCAGAATGAGAAGTATTTATTTTTAAAATATTAAATATTCAGATGGCTATCACCAAACTAAATTAGTGGTGAGTAATAACTGACTGGCAATATTATGGTTATCTCTACTGACATGCTCTAAGTCAGATTTTACAGATCTTAGAAGCTAGAGACCACAGTAAGGTCTAAGGTATAAAATATTCAACACCACAGAAAAAAGCAAAACCGTCAGCTGGCCTGGTTTCTGTAACAATTTTACTGATATATAACTGCTGTGTATTTACCACCAAACAACTTAATCCATGAAATTCAGTATATTAAAATCAAGCAACCATCACAATAAATTTTATACTATTTCTATCACCTCAAAAAACAATCCCTTTAGCTATTGCTTCCTGACCCTCCCCATACAATCTTCACTTCCACCCTATGCAATCATTTATCTGCTTTTCATCTCAATAAACTAGCTTATTGTAGATGTTTGATGTAAATGAAATCAATCATATGAACTCATTTATAAATATTTATGAATGTTTGCTCCTTTTGCTCGAGCGGGCCCAGTAACGTCTCCATTGGAGACCTTGTTGTTACTGTGTCTGGCATATCGAATACTCTCGGTAGCTTGCCGGGCTCTCCGAGAGGGGCGGAGGAATCGAACTCGGGTCGGCCATGTTGGCCGCGTGTAAGGCGAACGCCCTACCCGCTGTGCTATCGCTCCAGCCCTTTTAACTTAGCATATTTTTCAATGTTCATTCAGATTGTAGCATGCATTAATGCTTTGTGGCCAAAAAAAAAATCCCTTTATTTATCTACTCATTAGTTATTGGACATTCTTGCTGACTTGTACACATCACTTCTGATAGAGCAAATCTAAATGATCATAATATGTAACTTTATTATCAATAACAAATAAAAACAACTATTTCAACAAATAATCGTTTTAGTAAATAAAAAAAGTATTTCTTTTATTTCAATCATAGGAACATATGCAATTTAGTTTCTCAATTAATATTCTCTCCCCTAAATCTAACATATAAATACTACATCTTCATTTCAGAGATTAAAAAATTAAAAAGCCAAACCATGTAAAAAGTTGCTCAAGACCAAAGAAGACTGAACAATGTAACTGAATCACTGGAATATGAAGCAAGGGTGGTCAAAGAGAAAAAAACAAAATTTACTCAGCATTCTCCAACGTGTGTTCACGTTTTCTGTTTTCTCACACACACTTGATTGTTGGAGTGTTAGCCAAAAGTGGTCAAGCCAAGATTTGAAAACCAGATAGATCCATACCAATCTCTAAAGCCAAGTCTAGGACAAGATCTAGGACAGATGCTGACTTTCAAACAGACATTGCTATTCTCTCTCGAGTTTAAAATCACATGTGCTAGAGCAAACACTAAGGACTGCGTGAATTGACATTGTCGGGTAGCACATTATTTAGTGTGGGGGAGCAGCCTGTGCATCACAGATATGAGAGCTCCTGACCTTTCGTCCACTAGGGGCCAGCACACATCACCTCATAGTGATAACGCAAAGTAACTACAAATATTGCCAGTGGTCTCCTGGGGGGGCAAAAGTCACCACTGCCCAGCTGAGCAACAATGGCCTGAATAGCGTACTCAATTTCAACACTGAGAAGAAAGAACAATTAAAGAAGCAAAACAGACGAACAGATGAAATAGGGGGAAATGAATGACCTCTTAAAAATAAATCCTTTAACAACTTTTAGGTACGTCTCTCCTCTACAAATTCAGACGCAGAACTATTAGTCAGCAACAGATGTCCTAATTATAGCTAAACATGTAAAACAGCTACATAAAAATCATCTTTATTATGAAGACTTGAAGATTTTTGGCAATGAAGATTTCAGCACATACCTGGAAAGTATAGTGGTCTACAATTCTCACAGAAGCAAAGCAATACACCAAATTCAGGGAATCTCTACCTTTATGCCTTAACTTCCCCATCTGTTAAAAAAAAAAAACCAGGTACAGGGAAAGGCAGAAAAGAAGAAAGGGGTCTAAACTGTATTAATAAAGGAGGCTTCGCCAGCCAATTTATTATTAGTATCATTAACTGCTAAAGCTTAAATAAAAAAAAAAAACTCCACAGCACCATTACAGTACTAAATTTACAAATCTAATTCATAGTACCATGACTTCCTAAGGGTATGAATAAATTAAAAAGTCCCTAAAAAGAATAAATCTTACCAAAATGTTTAGCCCAAAATTTACCTGCATATAGGTTCTGTGGATCTTGAGTTTATAATACTGCCATCATTACTTCCATGAGAAGAGAAAACAAAGTCTTCTTTGTTTTCAAATTTGTTTTCAAAAAAAAAAAAAACACCTTCAAAATATTGATATACAAATCCTAAAAGTCAATGTGCTCTTTTCCTCTCCTGAAACATTAGAGATGTAATACAAACATTAATGACTTTGAGTCCTCTAAGACTCAGATTTAATGAGCTCTTTTAAACTTCTACACGACAGCCAATGAAAACTACAGCTCAAGTAGCCCTACTATACTCATTCACTCATGCAGCAAACTGGTAACTGTATCTAACAGAATGATCTGTCACTGTCACTGTCACTGTCCTCCCACTGTTCATTGATTTGCTCGAGCGGGCCCAGTAACGTCTCCATTTTGAGACTTGTTACTGAGTTTGGCGGGCGAGATACTCTCGATAGCTTGCCAGGCTCTCCGAGAGGGGAGGAGAATCGAATCCAGCTCAGCCAAGCTCTAGAAATAAAAAGTATTTTTTATTCATTTGTTTTCCTTAGAACAGAACATAAGACCACAAGTAGCAGCATAGCTTTGTAGCACTGTCCTCCCATTGTTCATCAATATGCTTGAGTGGGCACCAGTAACATCTCCATTATGAGACTTGTTGTTACTGTTTTTGGCATATCGAATACGCCACAGGGAGCTTGCCAGGCTCTGCCGTGCAGGCGGGATACTCTCAGTAGCTTGCCGGGCTCTCCGAGAGGGACAGAGGAATCGAACCCAGTTCGGGCCGCATGCAAGGCAAACGCCCTACCCACTTTGCTATCATAATAAAAACTAGAAAAAGACAAGGATGTATGCCAACACTTTTTCAATTTAACCACGTGCTAGAATTCATACCAATAAACAAGTTAAACAAGAAGTGAAAGACAGGGTGGGCTGGGGAGATGGCTCAACAGGCTGGAGTGGAGGTCCA
This sequence comes from Sorex fumeus, assembly GCF_029834395.1. Classification (NCBI taxonomy): domain Eukaryota; kingdom Metazoa; phylum Chordata; class Mammalia; order Eulipotyphla; family Soricidae; genus Sorex; species Sorex fumeus. Next base: position 24,864,154 of record NW_026606155.1, read on the forward strand.
CAATGGATCCCTGACACCACATGGTCCCGCCATGAGCACTGATAGAAGTTGGTACAGAGCACCATGGGGAGTGACTCCTCAAAAGCATAAAATTAGATAAGAAAATATGTAACTCTTATCATTTATTGAAAAATTGAGAAATAACCTATAAAGTTTCACCATTTAAAAGGACGTTTTAATAAAGTTCCTAGACACAAAGTAACAGGATCCATTTAAAGGAGAAAGCCAAAAACAGCACAGAAGTTTGATAATAGCATAAAAATTATTAAATGATTTGGCAAACAAAGTTATACAAGTGTTTTATGGAGAAACTATGAATCTTTATTGGAAGATGTTAAAGAAGATAAAATATTGTAAAGAATCATAAAGTGAATCTAAATATCCAATATAATCTCCACCCCCACTCCTACCACCCCAAATTCTAAGTTCTTGCAGACTTTGCCTGGCAAACTCTAAAGTTTTTATCAAAGAGTCAAGAATATCAAATCTACTCCTGAAAAAGAACAAGGTGAGAGGTTTGCCCCACAATATATCAGAAGTCATGTTATAAAGGTACAGCAACTAGGAGAACATGTAATGGTACAAGAATAGACAACTATAGATCAAAACAACAGGAAAGAAAGACCAGTAATATACCCACCCCAACAACTAGGACATATCACCAAGGAAAACAGTCCATTTAAAAGTTACTGAGTAAACCAGTTATTCATATTTTATCAAAGTTGATACCCTATCTGACACAGAAATTAAAATAATTTCAGGGTGCAGGAATGAAACTCAAGTGACAGAGCACACAGCTTTCACGTGTGAAGTCGTGGCTTTGATCTCAGGCACTACATGTCCTCTGAGCACCACTGGGTGTAGTTCTCCGACCAAGAAGCAAAATAAAATAAATCCATGTACAAGTGAAATGTCAAAACAAAAGAAAGGGGAATCTCTAGGAAAACTATATAGGATAATATCTTTGTGATTTCCACGTGGGAAATAATTTTTTAAGAAAGTCATTAGAATGCTAATTACAAAAAGGTTGCTATCATTGCACTTAATTTAAGAGTTCATGATAATCCTAAGAAATCCTAGGGAAAACATAATGACAAGTCAGAAACTGGGAGAAAAGACTTAATGAGTATTATCAATACAGAACTAGTATCCTAAACTTACTAGGAAAAATACTCAGTACTTACTAGGAAAAAGACTCAGTCACTGTCACTGTCTACCCGCTGTTCATCGATTTGCTCAAGTGGGCCCAGTAACGTCTCCATTGTGACACTTGTTACTGTGTTTAGCATATCAAATACGTCACGGGTAGCTTGCCAGGCTTTGCCATGCGGGTGAGATACTCTCGGTAGCTTGCTGGGCTTTCTGAGAGGGGTGGAGAAATCAAACCTGGGTCGGCCAAGTTAGCCGCGTGCAAGGCAAACACCCTAACCGCTGTGCTATCACTCCAGCCCACAGACTCAGTAGACAATACAAAAAAAAAAAAAAAAAAGACAACCGCAAAGAAAAATAAAACAAAATGTGGACACTGGAAAGAACAGAAAATCTAAAAGAACCACTTCTTTAAGCTCTTCATGAGGTCGGAGAGATGGTACATTAGGTAGGGTGCTTGCCATGCATATAATGACCCAGGTTTGACCCCCTGCATTACATTATGGTCCCCAAGCTCCACCTGAAGTGATCCCTAAGCACAGTCAGGTGTGACCCAAACTAGTATTTTTTAATTCAACCTCCTTAGTAATCAGAATAAGAAGCTAAAAGTCACAATAAGACACATTTAACACTTACCTGAATGAAAAGTTTTTAAAGCATAGCGATATAAAATATTCAACAGAATATAAACAAAAAGGCAAAATTTAGTAACAGATGTTGATAAACTGCTAAAGATTATATAAGACTGAAGACAAAAAGGAAATAAATGTTAAGAAGGAAACTATTAACACAAAATTAAAATTAATGGTCACTCTGAAGGAAAGAAAATAGAACAAAATAGGGAAGGAGTACATAAAGGCTTAGAAGGTATTTATATGAAATGGGTCACACATACATACATACATACATACATATATAACATGTATGTAAGTCTACAATTATTAGCCTCCAAATTATACACATAAGTGAGTCATTATAAAAATACATTTTATATAATTTAAAAACTGCTTAACCTCAAAGAAAATGGAAAAATCGCGATAGCACAGCGGTAGGGTGTTTGCCTTGCACGCAGCCAACATGGCCGACCCGAGTTCGATTCCTCCGCCCCTCTCGGAGAGCCTGGCAAGCTACCAAGAGTATCTCGCCCGCACGGCAGAGCCTGGCAAGCCACCCATGAGGTATTCGATATGCCAAACACAGTAACAACAAAGTCTCCAATGGAGACGTTACTGGGCCCGCTCGAGCAAATCGACGAACAACGGGAGGGCCTTTACCTTTACCTTTAATTAAAAAATTAAAAATATAATATCAAGATATAATTAGAGCTCAAAATTACTGAGCTCACAAAACACTGGTTACCAGGCTAGAGAGACAGTATGGTTGGTAAGGAGATTGCTTTGCACACAACTTAGTTCCATGCTTGTCACCGAATGTGGTCCTGAGCCAGCCAGGAGTAATCCCTGAGCACAAAGCCAGGAATAAATCCTGAGTAGCACCAGCTGTCGCCCCGAAAACCCCGAACAACACAAAATACTAGTAACCATGTACCATAAATGGTTCTAAATGCTTTTCATATACTCTTTGTAATAATTCCACAAGACCAAGCAGTAAGCATTAGTATTGCCTCATCTTCAAATGAGGAAGCCACGTCATTTAAAGCTTAAGTAATTTCCCCAAGGTCAGATAATCAGGAACTCATTCAAGTCATGACAGACTAAGGACAAAGTCTGTATTCTGTTTGCTCATCCAAACTATTAGGATATGCATTTCCTAACAGAGAATAGGATTAAGAAATATGCAGAGCTCAATTTTTAAAAATCTAAACTTTGGAGACATAAAAGACAAGCAAATAAATAATTATGTGTGTGAGCATGTGTGTATACATGTGCGTGTGTGTGTGTGTGTTTGTGCATGTGTGAGTAGCCACATACACATATCATAGAAAGATATCCCTCGATAAGATTTTTGATTTTAATGACTGAGCTCTCCCCAAAACACAACTACCAAAATTACGATAAAATTTTCAGGAAAATAACCACACAAGGGAACACTTCACCAAAACTTAAGTATGATCAAATCATGATATTATTTAAAGGGTAATATCAAAGAGAAAGTCACACAACTAGGTATTAAGTGTATTAAAAAGTGATAAAAGCAATACATAAAAAGAAAACAAACATTCAGCAACAACAACAACAAAAGTTAGATCAACAAGGCAGATAAAGAAGACCCCAAAAACTGAATTAAGTCTGCTGCACAAAAAAAAAAAAAGTTTTATCATTCACTATATCACTGTCATCCCGTTACTCAAGCGCGTTATTACCTCCATTCCTCCCAGCCTGAGATTTTAGCAGCATCTCCTTCCCAACGATTGGAGGCTCATTCAGGGTCAGGGAAATCATTATTGGAAAAAAATCATTATTTACCTAATGGTGCTGAGACTAACAAATCTAAAAAGTAATTACTTAAAATCTTTTCAAACTGGGGCTGGGCTGACAGTACAGTGAATAGGGGATTTGCCTTGCACATAGCCAACCCAAGTTTGATCCCTGGCATCTCATAAGGTTCCAGAGCACCGCCAGGAGTAATTCCTGAGTGCAGAGCCAGGAAAATCCCTTGAGCATCGCCGGGTGTGACCCAAAAAGCTCTGAACACTGCCAGGTGTTATTCTGCCCGAAAAGCAAAATGAAATAATAATGATTTAAAAAATAACATCACAGAAACCAATGTTTTCTGGGTAAATAACTATGAAGCAGTTATAACTATTATTTTTCTGCTATTTTAGCAGTCAGGCCAAGAGTGTTGTTTTAAAGGTCTAATGTTATCATCTGTATTTGTCACTGTATCCACATTAGCAAGCTCTACCTGGACCTTAAGGAATATCTAAGCATAAAAGGCACAACACAAAAATCACATCTTTACACATACATGACCAGTAAAACTGAGTGACAGGGTTTTCTTACCTTGGACCATTGCTGTCTTTTCTTCTAGTTGAACAGTTGCCTTGCTCGGCTTTGGCTCGCTGGTCTGTATTTGGGTTCCTATCCACAACTTCTCCAGCATCAAGTGCTCTGTGGAGTCGGTAGTTAACCATCTTCAGAACAATGAAAACAGCAGCTATCACAGGACAATAAACTGCTACTATAATCATGGAGGAAGGTAGGGCCTTTGGAAAAAAAAAAATAAAAATATGCATTTTTAAATATTTAACTCAGAAAAATCTGCAACTGAAGTAAAAACACGTACATCTCTATGCATAAAGCAGCAATTCTGTTATTAGCAGTAACTCTGAAAAGTTCTGTAAGACTGCACTGCCCAGTACAACTGCCACTAGTTACATGTGGCCACTGAGGATCTGCAGTGTGGCAAGCCTGCACTAAAATGTATACAAAGAATGTATACATTTGATTTTGATGAGTTGGACTTTTAAAAAAATGCTAAAAACTCAATAATTTCTATTGACTACATATTAAATGGGGCTGGAGCGATAGCACAGCGGGTAGGGCGTTTGCCTTGCACGCAGCCAACATGGCCGACCCAAGTTCGATTCTTCCACCCCTCTCGGAGAGCCCGGCAAGCTACCGAGAGTATTCGATATGCCAGACACAGTAACAACAAAGTCTCCAATGGAGACGTTACTGGGCCCGCTCGAGCAAATCGATGATCAATGGGAGGGCCTTTACCTTTACCTTTACATATTAAATATTTATATTACATGGGGTAAAATGCTAATGTTTTATGTTTCTTTCTTGTAGTCTTTGTAATCATACTGGGCTATTCACAAGGATCAGTCCTGGTGGGGCTCGGGGGATTGAACTAGAGTCACCTGCATGGACAGCAAGCACCCTACCTGCTGTACTACGGCTCCAGCTCCCCTATTTTTCTTAGTATAGCGATTAGAAAGTTTTTAATTATATATGTGGCTCACATTTCATTTCCACTGAATAGCAAAGCTAGATAATCCATGCCAGAAGGCTTTTAACACAACTGGAGAGGCAAGGTATCACATTCATTGCATAACAAGGAATGAAGCTGGAGTTATAACCCCACTTTAGGGGCTCTGTAAAATTTCTTGAGATATAAACATTATGTTCCTTAAGATCAGGAGTTAAAATTATCAGAAATATCTTAAAAACTGACAGTAAAACCGAATTAGATAGGAGGAACATCCAATATCTTAACTAGTCTTACTCAAAACTACTTAATCACTTGAAAATTATAATCTGCTAGATTAAAGATTACAGCACAGAATCAAGTAATAAACGGAAGTAAATCCGCAGCATCCTGGTGTGAGGACTGCAGTCTGTGTGTCTTGGAGATTCAGGGGTTTGCATCTGCATCCACGTTCGACAGACCTACAATACCACAACAGTGGACAACCTCCACAGCACAACTGGGTACCTGCAAGTACTTTCAGTAAAGATGTGTGATCCCTGACACACCAAAACCAAAATATAAAGATGCATGAGCACCAGTCAAGAACTGCTTGCAGGGACTGTAGACAGTTCAGCAGGCAGGGAACGTGCTTTGCATGTGCCTGACCCGGGTTCAATCCCCAGCATTCCATATGGCCCCCTTGAGCACCAACAGGAACGATTCATCCCTGACTGCAGAGTCAGGAGTAACACCTGAGAGCCACCTGGTATGGCCCAAAAATTAAAAAGAAAAAGAACTGCTTGCAACTGCCAATAGCATGTAAATGGGCACCCCGAATGCCCATTTACATGCTATTGGCACTACACTACAACAGAATGTCCATGAGCAGTAGAACTAAATGATCACAGCCTGCTGCAAGCACTCATGAAAATACCCTGACCAGAGTGAGTGACCACTTGCAAGTACCACAGTTAAGTGTGTAAATCTCAGTTGTGACAACAGCAACAAACAGAGAATGGAGAGCAAAGCAAACAAAAATCAAAGTCAATCATGAACAGTTAAAAACATCTAAATAAAATCCCTCCACCTGCCATCTTATTGCTAAAATAGTGGCTGAGTTCCAAGAAACACTGAAGTGTTGAAATGTGCATGCCCTATGTATTCCTTAAGTATGGTTTTTGTTTTTTGTTTTTTGGTTGTTTTTTTTTTTTTTTTTTTTTTTTTTCTTTTTGGGTCACACCTGCCAATGCACAGGGGTTATTCCTGGCTCTGCACTCAGGAATTACTCCTGATGGTGCTCAGGGGACCATATGGGATGCTGGGAATCGAACTCAGGTCGGCGGAGTACAAGGCAAACACCCTACCCGTTGTGCTATTGCTCCAACCCCTAGAATATATTTTCTTAAAACACTGAAACTAAAAAATATAGAAACAAAGTCAAGCTGTGACTATTTCAATATTTCATACTGGAAGCCAGTAGCAGATGATTACCATTTGTATTTCTTTTGTTGGTTTGGGGGCCACGCCCAGTGACACCCAGGGCTTACTGCTGGCTCTGCTCTCAGGGATCACTCCTGGGTTCCCAGGACCATATAGGGTGCCTGGGATGAAAACCAGGTTGGCTACGTGCAAGGCAAGTACCCTATTTGCTATACTAACATTCCAGCCCATATTTGTATTTTGTATTTCTTACTCAAATTACAAAAGTTTTGCTTTTTCCTTTTTTATTTTTTAATGAATCACCGTGAGGTACAGTTACAGACTTACAAACTTTTGTGCTTACATTTCAGTCATACAATGATCAAGTATCCATCCCTCCATCAGTGCCCATTCTCCACCACCAATGTTCCCAGTATCCCCACCCCCACACCCACCTCTGCCTCATTCCCTTTTACTCTATCTCTCCTGTTGGGTGTTATGGTTTGCGATACATGTATTAGGTAGCCATCATGTTCATTCTATAGTCTACTTCCAGCACGCATCTCCCATGCAGAGCGAGCACTCCAAGCATCCTTTACTCGGTGGTCCCTTCCATATCCCAACTGCCTTTTTCCCCAGCATGTGAGTCTGGCTTCCAAGCCGTGGGGCAATCTTCCTGGTCCTTATCTCTACTATCCTAGGGTGTTAGTCTCCCATTACTTTATATTCCACAAATGAGTGCAGTCCTTCTATGTCTGCTCCTATCCATTCATCCATTTATTTTATGCTGTGCAATATAAATGCTAAATCCTGTAAGTGGTTACCCTCTAGGTTTCCAGGTGATAAGACAATGGTGCTATAACAGTTTCATTCTCCCCCAATGAAGTAAAAGTACAAAGAAACACAGTGGATGGGTTTGTGACTAAATATGTTCATTTACATTACTTCACAGTATTCCCTGCTGCCCCATACATAGAAGACAGTATTGGTATGGCTCTTTAATTTCCATAAGCACTCTCTGTAGCTGAACTTCAATAATATTACCAAAAAATGTCTATTAAAAGGCATTACTTTACATAGTTTCATGGTTTCCTAAAATTCAACATCAAAAACTAGAAACTAGTCAAGTCACCCATGCTACAGGTTTTTGGATTATACACAAAAAGGTCAAGCCAAGTTGTATTTACTATTGTTTCTATTGCTTTAAAGTAGTTAAATTAGGCCTACCACGGGTATTTTCAGAAAAGCTCAGAATTATACTTAACAACACACAATTTCTGAAGGAAAAAATCCACAAAATTGCTTATTTTTCTGTTAAAATACCATTATTACATCCTATTCACCAATAAAAATCTAAATTTAAAGTTATTTGGATTTTTTTGCAATATTTATATAGTTCAAAAAGTATTAAAATAGTTTGAGTCCCATTCTCATATCTTAAAATAGTTCGAAAACTATGAGTCTTTCCAAAGGAACAAGTTCATCTTTTTTAGCTGTAATGTGTTATTGCAGATTTAATCTTCAAATTACTGTGGATGCAACCAAGCAGATTAACTGGCATTCTGTGATAAACAGGTATAGTCTTTTTGTTTGTGGCACTAGATGGCAGTAGTCAGGGCTAATTCCTGGTTCTATGCTCAGGGATCATTCCTGGTGGGGTTCAGGAAAACTTATGTGGTGCCAGGGATCAAACCCATGCTCGTCATATGCAAGGCAAGTACCCCATACCCAGAACTGTGACTCAGGCCCAGATTTATTCTGAATTTACATAAATGTCTAACTATGTGATTCATACAGAAAGGGCTATTTTATTATATTTATTTATTTATTTATTTTCTGGGATAACAAAAACAGTGGAGAGCAGAAAAGCAAAGTACAGAAAACGGTATGATATTTCCACTGGACAAAGAAGGTCCACAGTAAAGAACTAGAAAGGTCTCATCACTGCCAAGAGTCATTCATCATGGGTTTGCGTCCCATTCTCATATCTTAAACATCAACCTATCTTATAGCTGCAATATATCAAAAAGTTAACACCAAAACAGATGAGCCACATATTTTTCCATCTATTATGTCAAAGGTCACATCTTGATTTTTGAATACTCCTTATTAATAATCAGCTGTCTGTAAGTTCAAGGTTAAATAATAGACACTGCCCACAACTGAAGTCATTGCTGTGAAAAGATGCTTAACACATCACTTAACTATTCATTCCTAATGCAAGATTCCTCTGATACTTGTTCTTCCCTACCACTGCAATTACGTGATAATTTAAGGCACTGTTTACCAAGATTCTGACACCACAGCCATGATGGACATTCAGCAACAAGTGATTTAAGATTTATCATATTTTAATTTCTTAACCTGGCATATTTCAATTTCTTAAAGTGACTTCTGCAAAGAGTTAAGCTTTAAAATTTTTAGAAGAAATATTTTTAAAATCCCTATAATATTTAGGAAGACTCACTTAGCATGATGTCCAAAATACTATAAAAGCACTGATAAACTAAAAAAAAAAAATTTTTTTTTTTTTTTTACATTTTGGGTCACACCCAGCGATGCACAGGAGTTACACCTGGTTCATGCACTCAGGAAATACTCTTGGCGGTGCTCAGGGGACCATATGGGATGCTGGGAATCGAACCTAGGTCGGCTGCGTGCAAGGCAAATGCCCTACCTGCTGTGCTATTGCTCCAACCCAAAAAAATCGTATTTTTTGAGGTATTAAATGAAAATACAAATTAAAGATTTGTGAAACATTAAAGGACAAAAGGAAGATCTTACACAGAAAAATGATCACTATAAACAGTATTTAGGGACCAGAGGTAATACAGGGGGATAATGTATTTCCTTGCATGTGGCCACCCTAGTTCCACCACTAGCCCCTCAAAGGGTTCACAAGTACTGCCAGGATTGATCCTACAGCAGAGCCAAGACCCTGAGCACCAATGGGCATGGACCAAACAACCCCACCATCAAAGGAAAAACAAAACCACAGTACTATATTATTTAATACCCATTTGCATGGATGTAAAAAATGCTTATAGATTGCTGAACAAAATATACATTGATAGATATGTCACCCAAATCCTCCCATTTCTCTACTGTGCAAAAAATAAAGAGAAACCCACATGAATCTCTAGGAAACTTTCACCAAAAATAGGGAAGAAACTACAATCACCAGAAAAATGTAAAATGATAGATTGATTACTAATGGAATATCATATGACGGTGAGAACAACAGTCACATGCACTAATATAAACTCTATCATTGCAATATAACGTATTTCAAATGTAAACTATGTATTCTTGATTTTTACCACATTTGCTTCATTTTGGGTTAATGAATATATATTTCTTTTATAATTAGAAAAATTTCAGATTTCAATGATGAGGAGAATATTTTCATACTATGGAATGGGTACACTGGCCTTTCATGTTTTACAAAAATATGAGCTATGTTGGTCATTCAATAATGAATGGGTTGGTAAAGGAACCATTTCACATGAAGGCATTTTCTTACTTGACTCCTATTTAAAAGTATTTTTAAAAAATCTTAACTCTCAATTAGACTTCCCTGAGAAAGGCAGGAAGTATTAAGAGTTGTCAGATGGCTCGAGATATTCAAATAAAATAAGATCAGAAATCTGTAGTGAGACTCCTTAGCACAAACTGTTAGATGCTTTTATTAATATCAACTCTCTTAAAAGTTGAATGGGCCAATACCACAATGAAATATCACTTCATATGCTTTAGGATGACTACTAAGTGAAAACACGCTTAAAAGAAAACAGCAAATATTGGCAAGAATGTGGAGAAATCCCAACCTCTGTGCACTGTGAGAATGTGAAATGGTGAAGTCTCGATGAACACAGTATGGTAGTTCCTCGAAAAGTTAAAAATAGAATCACCATATGATCAAGCAATCTCACTTCTGCATATTCATTCAAAAGCACCAGAAGCAGGATTTCGAAGGGATGTTTGTACACCAAGAGCAGTATAACATGCAAAGTGGTGGAAGCTCTGAAAATGTCCATCAACAGATGGATAAACAACATGTGGCCTATACACACATGGAAGGTCAACCTCATACAGAAAATCCTGCCACATGCTACATCAGGGATGAACCTGGAGGTCTTGATGCTAAGTGAAATGTCAGCTGAGGAAAAAAAAATACTAGATATTCCACTTACATGAGGTATCTAAAGCAGTCATATTCATTAAAAATCAAGCACAAAGGACTAAAAACCATTAAAGTGATCCTCAAAAAACTTTAAAGTGTTATTATCGTCATAGCAATTGATCTTAAAGGGGGGAAAAATTAACCTTCTCGTTATATGTGATATATTGCGGGAAACAATTTAATAGGAGAATGTGGATTGAAACACATTAGCATCAGAGTTACAATTCATGTTTCCCACCATACCATACATATTTCGTCAATTTATATGGACCCAATTTCCCCAGCTGCAGTGCCTATCTCTGTCTTATTTAACAGCACTTAAATTATATAAATGACACTGATAATTCCAATATAAATTAAATGGGCCAGGGATAGAGCTCAAAGAGCTGGAGCATATGACTTGCACTCACCAGGTCCCAAGACCACAAGCCCTCCCACAACAGCATCACTGGATGTAGGTGATGCTAGGTGGTGCTGAGTGAACCTAGTGACCCCTAAAACTTCAAGTCACTTCATCAGCTCAAGTACTGAACCATCAGGCCCATACAGCCAGTCCAAGTATTGTCTGGTGTTGCCCCTGGGCTTCTGAGCACTACTTGGCAGTCTCCTGCACACAAAATCACAACAAAAATAAATAAGAGTAGTAAATTCACAAAGAAAAAAGAATGGAGGATGTCAGACGTGAGGGTGGGTGGGGGATTATTGTTCAACAAGTAAAGAGTTTCAGTTCTGCATGATAAAATGGTTTTAAAGATCCACTGTCCAGCAAAGTGAATATACTTAACACCATCACACAGCACACTTTTAAATGTGTTAAAAAATGGAAACTTTGTGTTTTGTTTTAAAAGTTAGATAAATGAATATCTTGCTTTGTCTTCTCCAATGAGAAAAGAAAAGCAAGTGTTGAAAAAGGAGTTGGCATACTGAGACAGCTACACTATTCAGTCCTCTTAAACTGATAACTTATCTACAAAATAAAAAACTAATATTTCAGCCAAGAGGGAGAGGTTTAAGCTATTCAAGATGATGCAAAATAAATTTACAACTTTAAGAAAGACACTTAAATTTCTGGAAGTGGTCATACTAGAACCATTACTGTTGTAAAATAACCTTTATACATTACACTTCATTTCAAAAACTCTGCTGGGGTACAGAGAGGTAGTATAGTGGGTAAGGTGCTTGCTTTCCTGTACACAGTCAACTCAGGTTCAAGTCACAGCATCAAGTATGGTCCCTCAGGAAGCCCCAGTAGTGATACTTGAGCACAGAGCCAGGAGTAAACCCATAGCAGAGCTGCCTGTGCCCTCCGCCCCCCCCCCCAAAAAAAACCCAAAACAAACTCAAGTGAGTAAATCTCTCTTCCGGCTAGTGTACTGCAATACAGACTGTTGTATGTATGTGTAATTCATAATATCACGATTATCTATGCCACCGAAATAAAATCTGGATGTATACCGCTTCTTTAATGAAATACAAATATAGTTGTTCTCAATTAGAATTGATTTCAAAACATATCTTTTCCAGTTCATACTGTTTAGTGTTTATCAAATAGTAGAGTACTTAAGTGTTGGCCAATATCTAATACTTATGTGATTATCATGCGCCTGGCCTATTTCTAAATATTATGTAGGATATATTAGCTATATACCACTCATGAGCATCATATGAAGTCAGAGTTGTTACCCCATTTGATGGAATAACTGAGGCATAAAGCAGAAAGAACTTCTCAACAATGTCTCAGAATGCTGAGTTAATTTGGTTTCAGGGTCCTTGCTCTTCTTACTCACGATGACTACCTCTACATCAGCAAACTTTATCTATTTAAGGTCAAACAAAAAATATTTCTCACTTTGAGGTCATCTGATTCAACAACTCAACTCTTCCACTTAGTGTGAGAGTGGGCATAGACAATATATTAATACAAAAACATGGCATTTTTTAATAAAAGTTTTTAAACAGGGTTTGAATTTTGTATAATTTTTACACAGCACAAAATACTACTATTTTTTAAAACACTAATGAATGCAAAAATCATTCTTAGCTCTGGGGACACAGAAAGTACCTGTTCTCTAATTGGTGATCTCTACTCTGAACAAAGGGCTCTTTTCTTTTCTAATCGATAAACCAAGATCACGAAACAATCCTGCGGGGAAGTATAACTCTATAAATTCCAACATCAGTTTTCATCTGACTGTGAAGCAAAGCAGCTGCTAACAAGCACAGGCCTGTAACTGCCTTGCCATAATGCATGTCTCCCAAATCAAGCCACATTACAGAGTGTCATTTAGAAACAATGTAGATGAGCTCTCCTCTTGCTTGCCATCTAAGCAAATGAAGTGCAGTTGATACTTAGAAGCAGTTTTGTAGGGGCTGGAAAGATAGTAGGTAGGCTGCGTGCCTTGCATGCAGCCAATCAGGGCTCTATCTCCAGAACCCTGTAACCAGTTCGCTGAACCCACTAGGAGTGATCCCTGAGCACAAGAGCCAGGAGTAAGCCCCCAGTATTGATCTGAGTATGATCTAAGAATGAAGCAAAACCTTCAAAGAAGAATAGTTTTACAAACTTACAGGCAAAAATATGAGAACGATTTGGAATAATCCCCTCTCAGTGAGAAAACATCGATTTATACTGTAAAATACTGGTTTGAGGTTATTGTGGAGATATGCCATTGGTTCCATAGAAATCACAAACAACAAAAAAATCTTCAATAGCATTATATCACTGTTTGGCAGAATTTCGTGAACTAGGAACAAAGAGTCTGCCAGTAATATAAAGGAAAATTTTGTAAATGAACGTAAGCATGAAGCGTATCCCAAGTCTTTCTAAAAGAGAACAATAGAATTTTTTTAATTAGCTCTTTAATATACAGAAACTTTGGGGCTGCAAAGATAGTTGGGGAGAACAAGGGAGGACAGCTGCCTTGCATTGCATGCAGCTGACCCAGATTTGATCCCCATCACCACTTACAGTCCCCCAAACCCTGCCAGGAGTGATCCCTGAGTACAGAGCCAGGAATAAGCCCTGAGCATTGCCAGGGCAAAAAAAAAAAAAAAAATACAAACAGGTACCAACCAGATCACATTTCCTACAATATCTTTAATTAGACATTTTTCTTCAAAGTGTCCAGAAATAAAAAAAAGTGTCCAGAAATAAATTTATAACTACTAAATAAAATTGCCAGCCCTGAGACTTTTGTTGCTTTATGATTTGCTACTATTCACATACCTCTATAAGAGAAAATGGGGCAACAGGTTTTTTTCCAAGTTCTAAATACTAAATCCATTTTGGAGTCTTGTTTTTATGTCCACACTTCTCTTCTTATGTGGTTTGGGATGTCTGAAAGCTGCGAACTACCAAATTAGTCAGGGCTTCTAACAAGCTACATACAAAAGCAACAGTCTCTGACAAATCGAGAGAGAAAAACAGAACTTCAGGTTTTCTTTGCTTAAAAGTTCTTTTTTCTACCAAACTGCTGTCAAAATGGAAGTAAATTTAATAACAACAAAAACCTCTGGTAAATGAAAACAAAAAATTGGCAGAATTGCCACATAGACAGATTCTGCCCTAAAAAAAATAAATTCCATCTGTCTAAAATACCTGGAAAGCCAGAGAGACAGTGTAGCTCGTAACAATGACCTTGAAAGCCAACCTGGGGTCAGTCCCCAGCACTGCTTGAGATACCAAAAGCCCCACCAGAAGTGATCCTTGAGCACAAGAGTCAAGTGCAAGTCCTGAGCACAGTCAGGTGAGGTCCCAAAACAAAACAAAACGGGACTAACTTTTGAGAATTACACAGTTATGATAATAAGGAATGCTGCCGAAGTCTATTTTTACTGGGTTCAGAGGCCCTACAGGGCAAAGAACCAAGAACACTTTCCATTGCCTAGAAAGCTTCCTACAAAGAAGGAGGGGGAGGGCAGTTAGGACCAACTGAGAAGAGACCACTATGACAATGACAGTTGGAAATGATCACTCTGGACAAAACTGAGTGCTGCTAGGAGGTAAAGTGATATGCATGACACCCTTTCAGTAACAGAACTGCAAACCACAGTGCCAAGAAGGAAAATGGGGGGGGGGGGGGGTTAAGGGGGAGGAAGGGGAGAGAGAGAAGTGTCTGCCTTAGAGGCAGGCTGGGAGGGGAGGGAGAGAGAGAGAAGAAAGGTGTCTGCCTTAGAGGCAAGCTGTGGGGGGCGGGGGGAGGTGGCAGGAAGGGGTCAGGCAGGCAGGAAACTGGGGACACTGGCAGTGGGAAATGTACACTGGTGAAGGGAAGGGTGCTGTATGAAACTCTGTATGAAACTCAATTATGAACAACATTGTAACTGTGTATCTCATGGTGATTTAATTTAAAAAAATAAAAATAAAAGAATCAAGAACCCAGAAATGGAACAGCTCCCTTGAGCTGTTGATGGAACTGGTCCCGGGCTTCAGCTTTTCAATTGGTGTGCTGGAATTTAAGGAAAGTCCCCTTAGGCTCATTCACAGCAAAAAAGGAAAACGGTGAATTCCACACTAAGTGTTTAACACTACACTGTGTAGGATTCAGTTCCATACCCACAAGTACCAGACGTCTTTCACTTCTGCTAGAAAAAGAATAACTTGGAGAAGGGGGAGAAGGACTTGAAAACCAAATATTGCCCATGAGTTATTTTTAAAAACTCTTAGGGGTGTGAAGAACTGACAGAGTAGAAAAAAATGGGGGGGGGGGGGGGGGTCTTAAAGCTTTCACATAACTCACTGCTTTATAAACTCACTGCGCTCAGGTCCAAGTACCAAAGTCCTGGCTCAGGGACCTCCTTGGCAAAGAAGAGGGCAGGTGGTTTCCCTCCAGAGAATGGGGGTGGAGAAAAGTGAATCTAGTGCTGAGACTGAGATGCATGTGTACTTTTCCACATTAAAATATATATTCATATTTAAATATATTATATATAATATATAGCACAGCAGGTAGGGCGTTCGCCTTGCACACGGCCGAGCAGGGTTTGTTTCCTCCATCCCTCTCTGAGAGTCTGGCAAGCTACCGAGAGTATCCCGCCCACACGTCAGAGCCTGGCAAGCTATCCGTAGCATATTCAATATGCCACAACAGTAACAACAAGTCTCAAATGGAGACGTTACTGGTGCCCACTCGAACAAATCAATGAACAATGAGAGGACAGTGCTACAGTGATAATGATATATTTAATGTATATTAAATAATAATTAAATAATATATATTAAATATTTAACATGTCTCCTGCCTCCATGCCTGGCTGTCTTAACCAGGGCCCATCGAAGGGAGGCGGGTTGAGTTTCCCTCTCTGCCCCAAGCAGAACCCAGGCAGATGAAGACCTCCAGTATCCAGCCACAGTCATGCTCAAGGCCACTCTCACACACTCAGAGCAGCGTCACACTTTAAGGAACCGGCAGAGGAACCCAGGTGTGCGGGACCCAGGGCTAAGATCTCCAAGCCTGCTTGGACAGGGACTGGGCCTCCTCCAACCAGAGCCTCCATTTTCCAGTAGCTTGGCAGTCACACCCACAAACTGTCCCCGGCGCCATGTAAGCCCATCAACGGCCAAGATCCAGAGACTATAAAACAAAGCCCCAGAAGTACGAGACCACGCAACCTCTTAGAGTCCAGTTCTCCCTCTCAAGACAATCAGGCAAGCTACCAAGAGTATCCTGCCCACAAGGCAGAGCCTGGCAAGCTCCCTGTGGTGCATTCAATATGCCAAAAACAGTAACAATAATGGATCTCATTCCCCTGACCCTGAGAGAGCCTCCAAAGCAGCACCATTGGGAAGGACGAGTAAGGAGAGGCTGCTAAAATCTCAAGGCTAGGACGAATCGAGACGTTACTGGTGCCCGCTCAAGCAAACTGATGAACAATGGGATGACAGTGATACAGTCATTTAATGTCTTTAAAATTAAGTTGAATATATAAATATTTATCCATATGATTTTCTCAACATCCAGCTACAACGTCAGTCAAACTAACTTCAGGCAGCCAGGCCAGCAAAAAACCTATCAGAGGTCTTCAACTGCAGGCTCACAAGTGCAAAAGGGTTGAAAAAATGCTGCTCCATATCAAAATCAGGATCTAGTTTCCCCCCAAGGGAAACTCGTTTCGAAGCCATCTACCAGAACTTGACACTACCAATATAACTGAAGAATATCATCTGTATGATATTCTAATATAAAGAACCTCATGATAAATACCAGATGTTCTGTTTTATGTTTATATTTACTTTATTGTTAAATAAAGTAAATTTGTGTGTTATAACGTCACTTTATATAACATTTTTCTTTTCCGTTTTTGGGTACACCTAATCATGCTCAGGGCTTATTCCTGATTCTGTACTCAGGGATCACTGCTGCAGTGCTCAGGGGACCATATGGTGTGCCAGGAATCAAATCCATGTCAGCCGCATGCAAAGCAAGTACCTTATCCACTATACTATCCCTCTGGCCCACAAAAGCCATCTTTACGAACACTTTTAAGTATATTTGAATGTTCTTACAGAAACAACATTCATATTTTTCTTATTATCCAGCTGAAAAGGAACCAAAGTAATGTAATACACTGAGGTTGCCATCCTGTACGGGACGCTAAAGATGAGTGGCTGAACAAACACAAGGGGAGAGAACGCAGACTTAAAAAACGGCAGGACAGAAAAAAATCGTAACAAATACTGATAAACCTTATAAACTCCACAGAAATTTTCCTGTGTCTATCCAGCATGGAAAAGTAAAAAGCTTTCAGACGACTTGCAACTTGTACATATACATTTTGGTGCAAGTCACCGTCTTTACAGTTAAAATGTTCTAAGATCGTATTTAGTTGTCTATCAATCTACTCTCCTATTCCATGAAAGTGTTTTGTTCCATATACTCACATACTTGAGCAACAGCTTTATTTGACAGAAGCTATTACGAGTTTTCTAGCTTCATAGACATCAACATCATTTTCACACATATTTATATTCAACACTTTTTGGGTGTATGTATCATATTATTACTGGAAATACCACTTATCACCAATACCCATTTGTGCATCTTTGAGACCATTACTCTTTCTTCCATTCATCTCATACATGCATATGTTTAAGAATATATCTGGAAATTATAACAGGTTATTAAAATACATCAGAAGAGCAGTTAACTGTTACTTACGCATCTAAAAGAAAGGCTAGTACAGAAAATCCCTAAATATTATGCAGATGATGTATCTAGAGATTTGTTTTCCTTTTTTCACCCCAAAATTTCCCCAAATGAAATCCCAAAAGACATAACGTGAGGGGCTGGAGTGATAGCACAGCGGGTGGGGTGTTTGCCTTGCAGGCAGCCAACCCAGGTTCGATTCCCAGCATCCCATGGTGGTCCGCCGAGCACCACCAGGAGCAATTCCTGAGTGCAGAGCCAAGAGTAACCCCTACGCATTGCCGGGTGTGACCCAAAAAGAAAAAAAAAAGACATAACTTGAAAGGCACCAAGGCACTCCTAGAACCTTTGTTCTCCCTTGAACACATCTCCCACATGCTTATCTCTGTCTCTTTGCTTGCCTTGTTCCACCCTGAAAAATCTGTTTTCTCTCTCAAACATGTACTTCTCCGTCTCTTCCCTGCTCACATTTTTCTAAATAAGATTTGGTAAAAACTTTCTTGCTTCACCCCCCGCCCTCCCCCCCAAAAAAAAGAAAGAAAATAAAGAAGAGCACCAATAGTGTTTTAATCTACATCTATGTTTCTGAATATATCCTGGTCCTATGTTTTTTAATACAAAAGGAATATATACATCTCCTCTTGTAAATTAGTAATTGGACATTTTGGTGCATAAATCACTCTTTATAAAAGGTAAATTCCCTGAGAAATCTGACTTTAAAAAGTTCAGCAAACTGATTTTTATTTTTAAAAAGTCCATTTTCCATGCGGCCGCATTTGCAGTCTCATGACATCTCATACCTCACACCACTCATATTCCAAGAGTAACAAATCACATTTGATGGGGTTTAAAGCAGAAGACAACCAATCTTAGAGGAAAATATATTTTTACAGACATGTGTATGTATATACATATATATGAGAAAGCACACAAGGCTCAACTTCTAACAACATAGTAGTGATCTCTTACAGAAGGGCTTAAAAGCCCGTGGGTGAAATACAACAACCTTCACACACTTTCCTCTAATGAAACTTTTTTGGAGCATTTTCAACGATTTATTCATAACAAACAACACAAAATAAATCATTTCGGTTCTGCTTTGGGGCAGGGGTTGGAGTTCGAGATGGTGGTGGGAAGGAAGGTGTAATGGTGGTGGGATTGGTGTTCTAGTATTAAATGTAATCAAATATTGTGAACTACTTTATAAAAAATAAAATTTTAAATATATATATATAAAGTGTATAAAGAGTATGCACTGTAGCACTGTCCTCCAGTTGTTCATCGATTTGCTCGAGCAGTCCCAGTAACATCTCCATTGTGAGACTTCTGTTACTGTGTTTGGCATATCAAATACATCACAGGTAGCTTGCCAGGCTTTGCCATGTGGGTAAGATACTCTTGTTAGCTTGCCGGGCTCTTCAAGAGAGGCGGAGGAATCGAACCCGGCTTGGCCGGGCTGGCTGCGCGCAAGGCAAACGCCCTACTGCTGTGCTATGGCTCCAGATTTTTTTTTAAAAAAGTCCATTTCAAATTTAAACTTGGTAAAATGAGGAACCAGAAGTTACCTTATAAAATCCAACTTAAGTTTATTTAACCTTTTCTTTACTCCTTCGATGCTGCTCTTGTGATAGTCGGAAGCCATATACTTTAGCTATGATGCACTCGCACACACTTGGTTGTGGTGCACTGGAGATCACACATTTTGTTGTGGAGCCAGGGATCCCCAGTGCTCCTGGGACAGAGCTTAGCCATGGGGGCAGTGCCAGGATCAAACTCCCCACCTTAGGATGTTTGCAAAGCAGGTGGCTTTTGCCCTCAACCAACCCTGGCCCCTGGACCTTTTTCTTTATTCTACTTATTTCTTACATATGCTGTTGAAACAATTTTTCATCATTCATACTAAATGCTAAAAACAAGAATTTATTAACAAATTCTGTCAACATAATTTGACAATGCTGAAGACTTAACAGGTAAGTTGTCATCTTCCCATTATAGTTCACAAAAATTCCAGCTCAGGATTTATTCAATGTGTTGATCTGATAGGCAAATACACTAAAAATTTTTTAAATAATGGGATTCATGCTATACTGATCAATATAACCATAAATGCATCATACTACACAATCACAAGAAAATTTAATATAATATCTCCAGTTGATATAAAATTTCAGTAAAAAAAAAATCACTAAGCCAAGGAAAAGTCAAACTAAAGAGCATCTAGTAAAAATGAAGTACTAATTTTTACAAAAAGGTTATCAAGGGGCCACAGAGATAGTACAGTAGGTGGCTAGCCTAAGTTTGAACCCACATTTGATGCCCTGAGCACGGTCAGAAGTGATCCCTGATGAGACAGACAGGAGTTAGCCCTGAGAACTGCTAGGTGTGCCAAAAACTAAACAAAACAGTCCTACCAATGCAGGTATTTGGGATCAGAGACATAGTATCACAGGCAGGTTGCCTGCCTTACAGGTTCCACACCTTGCACCACATATGGTCTCCCAGCACCCAGTAATAATTTGAACACAGAGCCAAGAGTAAATCCTGAGCATTGCCAAGAGTAACCACAAAGAGGTTATCAAAGGTTACTGATAATTTTTTTTTATTTCACCAAACTTTAGTGGCATAAGCTACAAGCTGAGATCCTAATACAGGGTGAAAATCAGTAAGATTTACCAAAACATAAGAAGCACATTTGTTTGCCTGATAGCACTACCACGGTCCATATATTATTTCCATTATGTTTTCCCCACACTTTCTCTCAATCTGTTTGAAGCAGCATACCATACAGTCCACTTCTACCTTTAAGAAAAATTCTGAAACTAGACAACATAATCACACACTAGATTTTTAAGGAAGGTAAATATAAAAAGTAGCAGACAAGAATGAGTAAGGGTAGAACATATCCTACTACCTCTGTTCCTCATTTTCTACACTGGCAACTCTGACACACTTAACCCAACGTGATTCATTGGGGACCTGGGGCTGAGCCTCCCCGGGAAAGCATCTGCCCTGCAGGCAGTGAGGCTGAGTCAACCTCTGGCACTGCTCTGGAAGGCCCTCAGGACCCCAGCAAGCACTGCAGTCAGGCTATTAAGCACAGCAACTAAACGGCAACCTCTGGAGAACACCACAACCAAGAATGTGACCACCCTCTTGGCCCCCCCACCCCAGACCACACAACAACAAAGGGAAGCGAAGGAGTGGGGGAAGGGATTCATTGTCAACTGATGCCTTCTAACTGGCAATTCCTTGAGATAAGCAGTAAGAAAGACCCCTTCCCTGAGCTGCACAGGAGAATGAAGAAATGAGTGTTTTTCCAGGTGCAAGTCCTTTAGAGGGATTATCTTGAGACAATTCTTTCAAGAAAGCGTAATCCCTGTTTCACAGATAAGAAAGGTAATATAGGAAGGAAGAGCCTGAGAACTGGCCTTCAGTAGGCGGCTGGCCACTGGGGAGAAGCTAGGACAATGGTGAAGGAAAGTGGCCACTCCGAAGGCGGGGGAAGCCTGAAGGTAGTAAAGTGAATGAAACCATATCAGTAACAGTAAACCACAGTGCTTACAGGAGGGGTGCGGAGGAGGGCTGACCCTGCATAGAGGTAGGCTGGGGGTGGGGCAGGTGGAGGGAAGAGTAGTTACTGGTGATTGATGCTGGAACATTGTATACAGGAAACTCAATCATGAATAACAGTAAATCATGGGGCCTCATGATTTAAAAAAAAAAAGTTTAAAAAAAAGAAAAACTTTAAAAAGCTGAGGCCATGAAATCCTTTGCCCACAATTGCTGAGTAGTAAGTATAGAACTTATGTCCAGACTGACTTCAGTGGTTAAGAACCGAAGGTTTATTTTTTGTCAAAATTTTTTTTTAAATTGAATCACTGTGAGATTCAGTTACAAAACTGTTCATGACTGAGCTTGAGTCATACAATGTTCCTACATCCATGCCTCCACCAGTGTACATTTCCCACCACTCCAGCCTGCCTTTATGACAGAAACTTTTCTCCTTCTCCCCCTGATCTCCCCTCCCCACTTTCTGGGCACTACAGTTTGCAATACAGATACTGGAAGGCCATCCATCATGTTTGGTCCTTTACCCACTCTCAGCACGTAGCTCCCATCCAGAGTGATCACTTCCAACCATCAATTGTCAGTGCTGGGTGGACAGGGCAACTGGGACAGAGAAGAACCTAAGTTTCTAATCAAGACACTAGACAGTCCCTGGAAAGAACCCTCTTAGATACTTTCTCCCCTAGTAACTCCCTGTGAAATAAGATAAAGTTATGTCTCTGTCCCCAACCTACCCCCAATCCTGGAACGGAGCTTCTCAAACCTTTGTTATTTCCTAAGTGGTAAGAGCACTAGAAACATATTTTGTTGGTCCTTTACTTGGGTTCCTGTTCACCAAATCCTGTATCCGAGGAAAGTCCCTAGGTGACAGCAGTGGGTTTTGTTCTGCTGCAGTTTCTGAATAGGAGTAGGTCACCACAAATACCAAACAATAACCAGAATATCTCTCTCTCTCTCTCTCTCTCTCTCTCTCTCTCTCTCTCTCTCTCTCTCTTTCTCTCTCTCCACGACCCCCATCTTCAGAGAGACTGGAAACAGAGTTAAATAACTGATCGTGCCTCCATATAAATCCCCAAAACACAGGGTAGCATATGTGGCTCTTACCACACTGCCTGCTCTATGTATCCCTCACCTGAATACTCTGCTGTGTACCCTTATCATGGTCTTTATAATCTACTGGGACAGAATAAGGAAACTCCTCTCCTGCATTCTATAAACCACTTAGAAATTTACCAGACCTGAGGGGGAAGGTGTGGTGGAGGCATTCGAAGGAGAGCCAAGAGTCAGAAGCAGTGGTGACCACCTGACTTCCAGCTGGCACCTGAAGAGGAAAGGAGGGGAGGGGAGTGTGCCCCTAAATCAGTAGGGACTGACTGGCACTATCAACAGTGTTAGAATTCAGTTCAAAACTGCAGGACCCCCGAAAATTGTTGTAGAATGGGAAGTGGGGGTGGGGGTGGTACTTCCAACACATCTGGTGTTGGAAGTACTGTGAGCATGTCAACAGTGTAAGAGAAACACCAGGATAGACAGGGCTTTTTTTTTTAAGGGGGGAGGGGAGAGGGTCTGCTGCGGGAACGCCTCCCGGAGGCCCCAGGGTCATACCTGGCAATACCTGGCCAAGTCAAACTAGGCACGGTGGGTCAATGATCTGACCTGAGGATGTGGCACTGCCTGGCATGGTGGAGCTTGGGACCACCAGGGCCGTACAGTGGTGTTCGGGATCCCCAAAGCTATACCTGCTGGTGCAGGGCACAGGGGGACAGGGACAGAACTGGAGGCCCGCACAGACCTCTGTGTAACTGTGGAGTTACACCAGGTAACTCCACAGCCCCGGATTTCTTCTTTTTCTTTCTCTTTTCTGAGGGCTGGGGTTTTGGATCACACTCAGGGGTGCTCAGGGCTTCCTCCTGTGTTCAGGGGTCGTTCTTAGGGGACTTCCTGTGTCACTGCAGATCCAATCAGGCTGGGCTGCATGCAAGGCAAGAGGTTTCATCCCTGTACTCAGGAGCTTCCCCCCAGCTAATTTTTGTGGGGGTGACTCTTGGTGGTGCTCAGGAACCAGGCAGTACTGATAATTAAACGAAGAGCCTCAGACATACACGGCATATGTTCTATCACTTGCGCCACAGCCCCAGCCTCCAGCACAGGCTTTCTTAACACTTCCCCTCGTGAAATGCTAACACCACAGATACACTGTATGTGGACTCCATATACATCTGCACTTTATACTAAAACAACCAAACAAAAAAATTTGAGTCACCACACCCAGTAACTAATTTTAGCCCCTCTGTGGGCAACTTTACTCCCACTGAGAATCTGTACTCTGGAGCCAAGATCCTCAGCAGTGTTTTGACATTTTGGACAAAATAATCCTTTGTCGTCAAGGTGGCAGTCCTATACATGACAGGAAATTCAGCACCATCCCTGGACTCGACCCATTGTAAACCACAGTGCCTCTCTCTTAGAGTTAGGTTAAAACTCCTGGGGAAAGGTTTCTGGGCTTTCAGGCACGCAGGAAAGTAACAGCGATTGCTATTCTTGTTTTGTTTGGTTGGATTTTTTTGTTTGTACTCTTTTTTTTTGTTTTGTTTTGTTTGGGGGCCATACCTGACGACGATTCTCAGGCATTACTCCTGGCTCTGCACTCAGGACTTACTATTGGCAATGATCAGGAGACCATACAGGATGCGGGGGGGGGGGGGGGGGGGGGGGGCGGGAGAACAACCCCAGGTCAACCTCATACAAGGCAAGCGCCCTATCCAGTGTAGTATCTCTCCAGCCCCCACAATTGCTACTTGTTATTGCTACTTAGATATTCTTAAATTCTACAGTTCCAAAGTTTGTTCATAATAAACTGGAATTGACAGGACATCAGCAAACACTACAATTCTGGAGCTGGGGTGAAAAAGCACATGTAATAGGAGCAGAACTGGCAAGAAGTAAGCAGCATTTTATATAAATATAACAGGGAAAGAACCCCACATTAGACCCATAAGTGAAAGGGCATTAAAATTTAATAAAATCCATTTGTATTGCAGGCCACAGAATAAAGCTAACTAACCCCTCCTCCCCTAAATGATGAGTGAGGCAAACTGCTTTAAGTATATAGAGACCCATAATGAAATTCCTGGGAGAACACTGAGCCCTAAAATGGGCTTTCACTGTACTCACATAATATATAGTCACGGGGAGCCAAGACTAAGAATATACTTAGATGGTGATGCAAAGGGCAGCCTGAGCGTTCTAGATTCATGATACATGTTGGGAAAGATCAAGGACAGGACATTTAGTTCATCACAAATCAATCACAGGAAGGCTTTCTGGAACAGATTAACCAGAAATGCATCTAGGCATCTACATGAAGGACAGTGATCAGAGGCTGCTGTTGGGGTCAAAGGGAAGAGATGGCAGAGGCAAGGCAGAGAGCTGCCACAAGGGGTTGAACACAAACTCTGCATGTTGAAAGCCCCAGGTTCAATCTCCTACACCTCGTGGTCACTTCCACCCCTACTTCTAGCAGAGCT
Source organism: Sorex fumeus (assembly GCF_029834395.1). NCBI lineage: Eukaryota > Metazoa > Chordata > Mammalia > Eulipotyphla > Soricidae > Sorex > Sorex fumeus. The sequence continues at coordinate 24,889,020 of NW_026606155.1, forward strand.
GGGAAGCACTCCCATACTTGAGCTGGGAGCAGCCCCCAAGCACTAGGAAGTATGACCCCAAAACCAAAAGAAAAAGAAAGACAGGTAATCTGTGTAACTCAGAGGCAGTGGTTTAACTTTTAGGAGTCAGTGTTAGTATATAAACCATTGGGGACAAGAGGAGGGCGCAGAAGGGAGGGAGAAAGGAGTTGGATTTTTAACAAATCAAGTTGAAAGATTTAAGTAAACTTTTGCACATAACTGATAGCAAAATAAATTTCAAAAGGGCTAAACTACAAAAACAGATATATACATTTATATTACATTTATATTACAGAGGAATAACTTCCTTAATCTGCACACGTTTTTAGATACCTATATGAAAATAGAAAATGAAGAAGGCACATGAACTGTTCACAAAAGAAGAAAAATGATCCAGAAGTTCAACCTACTTTATATAGCTTTCTGAGAAACAGAAATCAAACCATTCTAAAAACTACTTCTTCTGTCACCAGATGGTCCCCCGCGGACCACCAGGTATGGCCCCCAAAACCCCCCAAAAATAACATATAAGACACCTATTTCTCACATGAAAACAGGAACTATGTGAAGCTATGGCACACGCGGGCACACATGGGCACACACATTCACGCATACGTGCTTGCAAGCATGCAAAATAAGTGACAGAACCCCTCTGGAGGGTAATTTGGCAATATTTTTCAAAATTGCAAAAGTCTTTACCCTTGACCAAGCAATCTCATTCCTCCAGGATTTTTTTTATCTTAATAATATAGCTAACCACAGGTAAGGTGACATTTGTACAAACTAACGTACAAGTAAACTACTGAACAAACATGTACATGAAGTGTGCATCTGTATGCTGCAACAGGACTCAAAGAAAACAATGCACAGTGGTTTCCTATGGGAGGATGATAGGCAAGTACAAAGGACAACTTTCCACCACCTGTTAAGAGTTGGAGGATTTCTTTTTTAAATAAGCAAACTACCAAATTATTACCAAATTAAGAAGTTATTGGATAAAACATGAAATTTCTGCAAACTTCTTCAAGAAAGGTCTTTAAGTATGACTAGTGAAAATGTTACATTTACATATTTTAAAAATTCATAAATTCAAAAAATAAAGGGATTAAAAAAACAAATGCATGAAGAACTTAAATACATCAAAGGGTTCTCAAAAATCATCCAGCAGGTGAAAAGTTGAATGTTGGAACATTGTGTGACTGACAACTCAATCATAAACAACTTTGTAACTCACAGTAATTCAATTTAAAAAAAAATTTAGAAAATCATTCAGCAAGACAACACTACTTTCAAATAAGGACATATGAAAAGCAAAGAAGAGATATGTCTGCTAAACATACAAAAGTTACTCAACTCATGATTAAGGAAACACAAATAAAAACAAGATGTTATTTTATACTCTCACACTGAAAAAATGTATAAAATACCAGTGTTACTGACAACAATGGAAAGTGGGTCCTCTCATACAATAGGAAACTATAAACTAGTGACATTTTTTTAAATATAATTGAGAAAAACCTTATTTTGAAATATATATATGGCCCCGGGCTCAGTGATTTATTCTCTAGAAACTTACACTATAAACTCCCCAAAGTCAAATCGTATATGCCATAGCGGAAAATTACTTGGCCATAAGAAGAGATAAAATCATGCATTCTGCTGCTACATGGATACATCTGGAGAGTATCTTGCTGAATGAAGTTAGTCAGAGGGAAACAGACAGATTTGGAATGATCTCTTTCATATGTGGGATATAAAGGAACATAACGGTGAAATAACGAATGCCCGAAGAGAATGGAAAGAAAGAATATGAGAACCGGTACTCAGTAGGAAACATGCCACTTGTAGGGGCTGGGGACAGGACAGAGACGGTGGTAAAAGATGGTGAAGTGTCATGTACAAAACCCTATCTGCAACAGTATTGTAACTGCTGGGCAAAAACTTAAAAGATAAATAAAACAATAGTTTTATTTATTGATGCAGACTGGTGGGTGGAAGGTAAAAAAGGGAGGGGAGGGCAATTCGTGGCAGGAAGTGGACACTGGTGAAGGGAATCAATATTGAAGCATTATATGCCTGAAACCCAGTCATGAATAACGTTTGTAATTTCATGGTGACTAAACATAAAAAATGTTTTTCATCTTTTTTAAAAAATCATATAGGCACCAATGGGCACCACAATACTGCACCGGCGTCTGCTTTTATTCGAGCATTATGTTCCCTCCATTCACCTCACTTTAGTCTGAGTCACATCATCTTCATTTTGCAGCAGGAGAAGGAAAAAGATGAGTGGTGACTCAGAATAAGCCAATGAGTGGGGAGCACGTAGTTTAAACCATCCCGTCGAAATGTGTCCTCACCGAGACTTCTAATCCTTCTCCATTAGTAAGCAAAAATACATAAAGTTATAATTAGCTAAAAAGCCACAAGTCAATCAGTACAAAGAAGAGTTCAATGGTACACACTGTGATATTGCTTTAGCTTCACTTTACCGACAAATATGCCTTTACTAAAGAAATAAAAATATATACAATAAAAGGTTGAGTAATACTGACAGTGCACAATGATGTGGGGAAAAGTGATGCCATATTATTTGTCAGCAATTGTGTAAGAATACCAAACCGGGTGGGTGGGAGAGCTCAAAAGCCTGGCGCTCACACTTTGCACGCAGGAGACCCCGTATCTGATTCCCCGCATTGCATGGCTCCAGAACACCACCAGGTGTAGGACTGAGAGTCCCAGGCACCACCACCACTGGAGTGGCGCTGGTGGTCCCAAGGACCTCTGAGATCAAGTAGCGCCCAGCCTGAAACATCAGACCTCAAGAGCTGGCTGAGTACTCCAGAGTGTGGCCACCAGGCCTCCAAGCACTACTTCAGAGGCTCAGACAGGAGTGGCTGAGAAAATGGAGACAATGGTGGAGGGACGGTGACAGTGGTGGCGAGTTTGGTGTTGGAATAATGAATGCCTGGAACAAATCTCTGTAAACTACGGTGTTTAAATAAAGTGGGGTGCAGCAGAGATGGCCCTGGACTTTGCAAAAGGCCTTCTCTGCTGTGCTGCTCCTGACGGGGGCAGGTGTTGTCCCTCTGTGTGCCCTCTAAGAGCTCCTGCAGTCGCCATTTTCTAGAAGCCAGTGAGAAGCACCAAGTACGAGTCACAGTGATGGCAAATTCCAAGTCTTGCTGGACAGGGGAAGAGTGGGCCCTCCTTCCCCCTGCCCCAATGGGACGCCGAGATGATGTCACATCCACCCACCATCAACTTAAGCTCCCATGTGGCCACAATCCAGCGACACACAGATGAATCTCGGACCCGAGCAACTTGCAGCAGAGATGGCCCTGGACTTTGCAAAAGGCCATCTCCGCTGGGCTGCTCCAGACGGGGGCAGGTGTTGTCCCTCTGCCTGCCCTCTAAGAGCTTACAGTGGTTGCCACTGTCTAGAAGCCAAAGAGAAACACCAGCTCCCACGTGGCCACAATCCAGATACACACAAATGAATCTTGGACCCCAGCAACTCGCTGCAGCAATTTCTTCAGACCATAATATTAAAATCTTAGAATTCTTAGAGCACACGGTTGCACATTATGTTACATCCATAACAAGCAATACAAAACACATGGTCTAGCATTGCATTTTCAGCAGGTATAAAGGGTGGTAGGACTGGTCTTGAAATATCAAAGATAACAAAAGTAGCAAAAGAATATTTTGCGAATTGTCTGCCACACAGGCAGGGGGAGGTATGGAATGGGGGCAGGGGGGAAATCTGGGGATTTTGGTGGTAGAAAGCGTGCACTGGTGAAGAGATGGATGTTTGATGACCGTATGATCAAAGTTCAAGCATGAGATTTTTGTTACTGTATCTCATGGTGAATAAAATATTTAAAAAGTAAAAGAAAAAAAAAACCCAAGATGACCAAAACTAAAATAAATAAAGTGGAGGGAGGGATAAATATAAAACTGAATAACGAAGAAATGATTAAACCGTAACTGGATTTAAAAAAAAAAAAAAGCAAACAACTTCATCAGAGGAACCTAAGAGGCATCAGGCGAGTCCCTTTGCCTGCCCCAACAGGACCCCGGAAGCTGCAAATTCCAGAATCCAATCACCGCCATGCTCCTGGCCAATCATCACTGGCTCACCTCTAGCCCCTCAAGCACAACAATGAATCTGCTGAAAAACCCAGGTATTGTGGGTTTTGTGACTGAAACCTCCAGGCTCACACAGTCAGAACTGGTGACCCTCCTCTCATCTCCCTGTGCTTCCAGGTGCCTGGCAGTCACACCCACGAACTGCTTCTGGGCACCATATAAGCTCATTAATGGCCATGATCCAGAGACTCACAAGTAAATCTTGGAAGAGAACCATAAGCTACAGAGATGCCTCCGGACCCCAAAATCACCGTCCAGTTAAAAATTTAACTCCAGCTCTAGCACTAATTTGAAATTTTAGAATTCCTGGAGCACACGACCACAAAAGCATCCAGACAACATTTCATACTTTATGTCACTGATATACCAAAAGTATAAAAAAAATAAAAAGCCATGGCTCCAGAGGCAAAAGGACTTAATCCAGAGCCCAGCAGCTTGCGGCAGAAAAGTGAATGGACCATGAGTTAAACTACGGCACCATGCCTCCCCGGGAGGGAAAGGGTGTTGCTCCCTTCTGCGCGGCAAAGTGGCCGCTGCCTCAGAGCTTACTGGAAAGCCAAGTATGAGCCGGTAGTGACGGGGCAACTGCAGTCTCTTGGGAAGGGGGACGGTACCGACTCGTCCTTCACACCCTACCGAGGTCACAAGTTGCCCCCCATGAGCAACTCTCCTGCACGGCCATGGCTCCAGAGGCAAAAGGACTTCATCCAGAGCCCAGCAGCTTGTGACAGAAAAGTGAATGGACCATGCGTTAAACTACGGTGCCACGCCTCCCTGGGAGGGAAAGGGTGTTGCTCCCTTCTGCCTTTTTTCCCTCCCGGCAGCAAGGTAGCCACCACCTCAGAGCTTATAGGAAAGCCAGGTATGAGCCAGCAGTGACGGGGCAACTGCAGTCTCATGGGAAGGGGGGTGGTCCGGCTCGTCCTTCATGCCCTACTGAGGTCCTGAGTTGCCCCCCACAAGCAGCTCTCTGGCACAGACATAACACCAGATGCACAGAAACCAATCTCATGATCATCTGGCTCTTTGCAGAAATCCAAAATTGCGTGGCTGCAATAGCGGCCGCGCAACATTATATTATTCTCATGACCAGCTATGGAAAACAAAGTATTTCATAATGCCTTTTCAGCAATTCTGATTGTTGGGTGGGAAATTCTAAACAATAATGGTGCATCTTTTGTCTAAATGATGAGTGTAATCAATGTAGAGAAGAGTTAAGTGGAAATCATCTGCCTCACAGGCATTGGGAGGGGTGGGAGGGGGGTATATTGGGGTTCTTGGTGGTGAAAAATGAGTACTGGTGAAGGGAGAGGTGTTTGATCATTGTATGACCGAGACTTAAACCTGAAAGCTTAACTTTTCCCACAGTGATTCAATAAATAAATATAAGACAAAAAAATAAAAGAAAAAGAAAAAATATATATGTAAGCACACAGGCTCAACCTGTAACATGTTAGGGAATCTCTTACAAAGGCTTAATGACTCCAAAATGAGATACAACAATTTTCAAACACTTTCCCTTAAGGAAATCTTTTAGATCATTTTTAGCAGATTATTCATAACAAGCAATACAAAATAAATTCTTTAGCACCTGCCTTTAGGTCAGGCTTGGATGGAAAATTTGAAATATTGGTGGTGAGAAGGTGTAATGGTGCTGGGGCTGGTGTTGAAATATTGAATGTAATAAATCATTGTGAATAACTTTATAAAAGTAAAATTTAAAAGAACAACAACTAGCTGTAAGTATCATTTTGAAGATAACTGGGAAATTTTGAATAGGCTAGATATTTTAGATATTAATTATTTTTATTATTGTATATGCACCAATGGGCACATAATACTCCCCCAGTAATCGTAATTGTCATTATGATCAAAATGCTATTACACAGGAAATGAAGCTTAAAGCATTAAGAGGTGAAGCATCATAGCCTGCAACCTACTTTCAACTGAGTTATATGTACGCATGTGCACAGACATCATGCAGAGAACAATACACAGCTGAAGTTGGATTTTTAAACGTTCATAATTATTGAATGTAAGTTAAAGTATAAGAATAGTATGATCACATGCTGTTGTTTCAACAATTTTATTCATTTGAAAAAAAAACAAAAACCTCACATTCTTTTAGCTTCCTCCCCATAACTGCACCCGAAACAGCTACTGCCCCCTGCCAAGATCATCCAGCAGCCCCCGGGGGGAGGATCAGGATAGCCAACCACGGGAAACACTGCTTTCAACCTACTCTTCAAGAGCATCCACTGTAGGGCCACAGAGCACTCAGTGGTCTGTAGCACACGCACTGCACGCAGGAAGCTCAGGTTCAATCCCTGGCACCACATGGTACTCCATACCCTGCTGGGAGTGACCCACAGCACTGAGTCAGGAGTGGCTCCTAAGCACAGTGGGTGCAGTGAAAAAATAAAAAATAAAAAAACATACTGTAATCTCTGCTTTTCCTTAGGCGCAAAACTACTTTTTTAAATATACAATCCAGGTATTCTAATTAGCCCTATTTTTTTTACGATTAAAAAAAAACTTTAAATTGAGGATTTTAATAATAAAATGCAAAAACAAAAAACAAAACACCCCCTACAAATTTCATTTGGGCTCCGTCTTGAAGTCTGTGATGCTGTGGAATTTCTGATTGGTATCTGTGGCATATATACATAGAACAAGTAATAACTGGTTGATCCAGAGTGTTTTGGGTTTTTGGTTGGTTTGTTTGTTTGTTTGTTTTTGCTTTTGGGTCCCACCTGGCGATGCTCACTGGTTACTCCTGGCTCTGCACTCAGGAATTATCCTGGCGGTACTCAAGGGATCACATGAGATGCTAAGGATCCAATCCAGGTCAGCCCCATGCAAGGCAAACACTCTACCTGCTATACCATCGCTCCAATCGCAATAAGGGTGTCCTTAAAGTGTTTTATATGCTTTCTTTTAACCATTCCAAACACTTACAGGGAATAGTTATATTATGAACATATATAACATTCTAGGAAGTTTTTTTAACAATTCACTAAGAAAAGCCTTGTAACATATTACAGTAAAATATTTTATAGTAGGGCAAACCACTACACCCAAGAACAAGAACATATAAGTCTTTAATAAACAGTTTTTCCCCCAGAACAGAGATTCCTTTGCCTGGCAGGAAGATTATGGGAAATGCTATTCCAGCACAAAAAGGAAACCTCATCAAGGGCCCCCACCGTAAGACCTACCACAGTGTCTGGCAAGGAGCAAATGCTTAAATGTATGAATTACCCTCTGCGTAAGGCCTTCGAGGAAATAATTGCATCCTCCAATTCCTGAACACTTTATGACACATCAGGGATTAGTCATATTCTACCTTGTAATATGATTGTGTTATTTGTCTCATTGCTTCTAATATATAAGTTATGAAAAACAGCATCATACAGCAAGTTAAAACACTGGCATGCATCGCCCCATAAATGAATTCTAAAGTCTTCAGAATGATTTCTGAGGTCGGAGAGGCAGCTCAGAGAACTGAACACATACCAGAGGGCCGGAACACAGGCTTTGCACATGGTATAATCCCCAGCACTGCAAAGCACCCTGAGCACCACGAAAAGCTGCTTCTGAGCACTGCCAGATGTGATTCAACCTCTCCCTCAAAACAGTCACTTATTTTCATACAATTCTTCATATATAAAATACCTCAATTTAAAAATAGCCCAACACAGATTAATGGTCAATGTATAAAGGGCCAGGGGGCAGTTTTAAGGGGCAGGAGCCCATGCTCTGCAGGCTGGAGGTCCCAGTTCAACCCCTGGCATGGCTCCTTGAGCCATCCATCCCGGGAGGGATCCACGAGCACTGACTCAGGAGTAGTCCCTGGGCAATGAGTGGTCCAAAAGTCAAAAATTAAATAAAGTTTTTTGAAAGGCATGTTTTAGACCAGAGAGGTAATACAGGAGTAGGGCACTTGCCTTACATCCCACCAATGCCAACCAAAATCCCTGACACTGCATATGGTTACCCACACACCACTAGTTGTTCTTGAGCACAGAGCCCTAAAGGAATAAACTCTGAGTGGTGCCAGATGTGAGCCAAGTTCTCCCTCCATCTCTTCTCCCCTCACCAGTAAAAAACAAAAAAGCACGATTCAGAAATCATTCGGAATATTCTGCTCTTTTGTCCACCTACAAGAATCTACCACACTCACACACACACACAAAAAAAAAAAAAACCTTAATTTTTCTTATACAATGTTGATAACTATAAATTATAAAATTCTTTAAAGGATGTATTCCCAGAGAAAATAAGCAACCCAAATTAACAGTGATAATAATAAATGCAATATAGTATCCTGGGATAAATCCTGAAAATAGGGGAAAAAAAAACACTAATAAGAAAACTGGTGAAGTTCAAATAATATATGTGGTTCATTAATAGTACTGTTTCAATGTTAATGCCTTATTCTTGATCATAACATGGATAAGATTTTACTGTCAGAGGAAACTGGCAAAGGTTGAGAAGTCTCTATACCATTTTTGTAGCTTTCCTATAAACTAAATTTATTTCAATCTATAAAGTTTTAAAGATAATTGATAACTAGGGTGAGAGCGTCTGTTTGGTTTATGTCTAGACTTCATTCAGGGAATGAGGAGGGGTAGGAAAAGGAAAACAGCCAGATACATGATTCAACCTTCTCAAATTAGTGACTAATCTTCCTGCCTATTCTCAGGGCAGTTGGCACTCAGGGCTCTATTTGGTTTGTACAAAGCTCCACCACACTTATTTTCCCTTAAAGCCTCAAAAGGAAATGGCTTGCATTTCCCTGTGTTTTCTTTGTTTTGTTATTTTCTTATCATAACACAAAGCAACAGACTAGCAGCAACTTCCAAGTTATAGAAGAGGCAATTCCTGAGGTAGGTTCTAATGAAAAAAGGAAGAGAAAGAAAGTCTAAACAGTTTTACAGTTTGGCCAGAGAAAGTATTTAATCAGTTTAAGGAAGGGAAGGCTGGCAGAGGAAACAGACAGATGAGAATTAGTAGCTATTTATTTCACTGTGGTTTTAAAAAAAAAAAATCCACCTTTATGTGACAGAAGTCAACATTTGAAAAACCTTTAAGCTATTTTTGTACTGTCTTTTTCTATACCCTTGATCTGCGCTTCAGCAGATCAAGGGTATAGACAGTTTGGTTTCAGCCGTCCAAACCCACCTACAAAATTCTCCATCCTCCTCAGCTACGCAGGAAGATTTGGGAAAACTATTTTACCTCATATTAAATAACATAAAACTGTGACTGATATCCTCTCCAGGAAATATTTCTGATCACTGATCAGTTGACTGCTATGAAAATGAACAGGTACAGAAAACAGAAAATTGTTATATGCTATATGTCTCTATATCAGACATCCCTAACTTGAACTAAGAAAAATTTACATTAAAAAAGAACTTCAAGAAATATTTTAAACCTGAGAAATAGTATAGGGATGAAGGCACTGGTCTTGCATGCAGCCAACCCTAGTTCGATCCCCTGGGCCAAATACAGTCCCCTGAGCACCACTAGGGTGTCACTATTGAGCAGAGAATCAGAAATAGCTCCTGAGCACTATTTGAGTATGACCCCAAACACCTTCCACCCACCAAAAGAGAAACTGGACTGGGTTATCAAAAAAAAAAAAAAGTTGCAACATTTCATGAAAAAATGAATTTACAACAGTTAAATTCTCTCTGTGTTTGGAAAGCATAGAGTGGAGGTGGAAAGGGAGCGTCACCACTATTGATGGAAATCTTAATTACCACTTTGTGGGACAATCTAGCACTTTTGACCATTTTTGTCATTCCAAAATACTTGTCCCTTGGCTTCCATAATATGCTCCTTTCCTTATTTTCCTCGAAAATTAGGAAATAAAGACTTTCTTGTCTTTGTGGTTTTTAACTGCCTTTGGGTCTTTGAATTCTATCTAAGGCATTTTATTTTTCTTTTCTCTCTTTTACTTATTTATTTATTTTGGTCCATTTGTTAAGAGTTAAGGTCATGTGTCTCAATGGTGCTGGAAACATACAGTCCTGTTGCACATAGTCACCTCACCTGGTATTTTCTTTTTTAATGAATTCTGCTTTTCGCCCCAGATCATGATGTAGTATCCTCTAGAAGGATCATTTAAATACCACCCGTAACTTTTCTTCTGAAAAAATCTCTTCAACACTCCGATTTGATGTTCTCCAATCAAAAGTATTGGAGTCTCTCCAAACCTCAATACTGCCTGGCAGGCTACCATCCGAATCACTTTCCAAAAGGTAGGGTTTTACATTCTGGAGATGCTCCTCAAACCATGAACACTGTCACCTCCCCCTGCCCCATTCTGAAAGGGAAAATTACCACAATCATATTCTGCAGGCCAAGGACATGATACAAAACTGTAAAAAGCTCTGCCTCAGCCTCACTGCCACTGTTGGTCCTTCGCCCACCAGCACTCTTGCCCCCTTCCCCACCTTTTCTTCCTTCTTTCTGTGGATGGCCCCATGTTTCTTACACTATCCGCACCACACACCCATGCTACCTTGTCAGGAGCCCTGCATTAGTATCGATCCATTTCTCATTCTCACATTCATATACGCTTAACAGAAAGACAAATTCAGTATTATTACAATGCAACAGAAATAAGCATGCCATTAATCCAATTAAGTCTACTTCGAGGAATTAAAAATATAGCTAGGATGATGACTTAACTAAAGAACAAAAAACCTAGAGTTTTCCAAATTGCTAAACGTTACAACTTGCAAGAACCAGTAATATGAAAATGATTAGATAACCCTGTAATTAAATATACTGTAGATACACTATAGATACAGTGCAGATACATACACAATAAGGTCCACCACAAAACGATTTAAGACATTACTTTGAGGGGGACAGAGGACATGTAGGAGCCCCAAGTCCAATCCCCAGCATCATATGATACCCTGCCCAGAGCCAAGAGTAGCACCTAAGCAATGCCAGGTAAAAACCTCCACCCACCACCACCACCAAAAAAGTTATTTTTCTCATACATGGAAACACTCACAATTTATCATCAAGAAAAAATTAAAAACTGAAAAATCAGGAAGTTGGTGATTTGAAACATTTTCTAAATTTTTTGTAAGAAAGAGTATATGTAAATATACACATATATATATTAATATGCCCAAACACATTCTGGTTAACAAAATGTTCAACTCAGGGCCAGAAATATAGCCCAAGGGCAAAGCACTGGTCTTGTATGTGAGTATTCTATCCCTGGTACTGCAAAATTAAAATATTCAATAATTTCTCATTTAGCATAATCATACAAAAGAATATAACCCAGTGATTTTTTTTTAATTATTATCTGGAACAATACTGCCTAGTACTGTTCAAACCCACTCAAATATAACAACAAGGATGAATCTCAAAAACATTATGCTGAGTAAAATAACACTTTGATGAAACATGCGCTCTGTGACTGCACTTATATGAAGCCCTAAAATAATAAACTGATGTGGGGTGGAGGGCAGGGGAGAAGGAGACCAACAAAGAGAGGAAAACTGGGAAGGCCATGCAGGGGCTTGCTGGGGCAACACTAATATTTTACAACATGGCATATTCACCTTACCCTTATCCAATGGCTCACTTAGGATCAGGGCCTTGCAGAACTTTAGCTAATATGTGATATCCATGCATACTGAAGTATTTCAGGCTGATCTATACTGATGTCTGTATTACCAATATTGACAATTTTTTTCACTCTTCCATGTCTGAATATTGTAATAATACTTTAAAATTTTAATTTTTATTAATGCCAGCTCAAAAAAGCAAACTATGTGGTTAAATCTATGTTTCCAGAGGCAGAAAAAGAAATAGGCGTTCTGCTAATTTTTCAAATGCAAATGGTTTTATAAGTTAGGAGTGATTTCTTTCAAGAGGCAGGAAAATATGCCATCTTTAGTAAAACATCAAAACATTGTAAAAATCAAGGGCCATTCACAATCTTTTCTGCAAGTTGAAAAATAAGATGGTTTTCTTGGAGACCACATCTATGATCCATCTTTAAACAATATAGCCTAAATTTATTATAGTTAACATTAAAGAGAGAGAGAGAGAGGGGGGCTGGAGCGATGGAACAGTGGGTAGGGCATTTGCCTTGCACACGGCGGACCCGGGTTCGATTCCCAACATCCCATATGGTCCCCTGAGCACCGCCAGAATAATTCCTGAGTGAAGAGCCAGGAGTGACCATTGTGCATCACCAGGTGTGACCCAAAAAGAAAAAAAAGAGAGAGAGAGAGAGAGGGTAATAAGAAGACCTGGGAGATAACTCAAAAGACTGGGAACACATGGCATACCATAGCCCAGGCTCCATCCCTGGCACCGCACCATAAGTACTGCAAGGAGCAAGCAAGCACCTAGTGGGGAGGAGGTCCAGAGGACCACTGAATACTGCCCAAAAACTAGAGTAAGAGAGATAACTACAGAGAGAGAAAAAGATAGATTACAGTTATATCTGTGCCATAGTCAAATAGGAAATCAATTATATTCATCTTGATACTAAATATTGAAAATATGGTCAGAAAAGCCACAGGATATGGATCAAAAATTAAACTTTTCCTAAAAGATACAAAATACTCTAATAAAAGTCACCATTTTTAATTGATAATTTAAAATATTATTGTAGGCACATATGCTGCCTGAGCCCATGTGCTGCTTGCACCCACGTGGCTGAGCACATGGGATGCCCGAGCACATGAGTCGTCCGCATCTCCCCTCTTGAGATGTGGACTTTCATGCTTTTGTGTCTAATGTTGGGATGTGTCCCTCCACCCTTGAAGAAGTCCACATTCTCTTGAGAGCGTTACTCTCTCTCTGGCGCTCTCTCCCCCTCTACACCTTCAAAAATCCTCCAAATAAAATCTATTTTACTTAAAAAAAAAAAAAAAAGATTGTATTATATGTAAATACTATTGCATTCCCAACTCAAAACATTTTGAGAAAATAAAATTTTCAGTTTGAGTTATAATAAATTTTGCTTATATCGACCTTCAAAGTATTCCTATGTCTTTGGGGAAGTAAGTGATGAGGACCGAGAGAAATTCTCACTAAAAGATTTATCACTCTTCAGAAAATAAAGATCAAATATAAAAAGTGATAATCAGATAACAAGAGAAAGTGAACTTTCATAAATTTGGTATACTTGGTTAAATTTCTGAACACAATCCGTGTATAGGTATATCACTATATACTTATATATAAATGCACAAAGTGGTCAATACAAAAAGCTGAACTTCTATTGGGTTTTCTAAAAGTTATTCTTGAAAACTCCCTATTTTAGGGGTCGGAGCAATAGTACAGTGCAGGGTAAGTGCCCTGCATGCAACCAACCCGGTTTAATCCCTGACATCCCCTATAGTACCCCGAGCACTGTCAGTGATTTCCTGAGCACAGAGTGATTCCTGAGCACAGAGCCAGAAGTAAACAGTAAACCCTGAGCATCACTGGGTGTGCTCCTCCCCCCCCCCCAACCCCTGGGGGGGGGGGGCGGGGTGGAACAAAAAACAGAGGTAGTACAGATGAAAATTAATGCCAACCAGGAAATGGGAAGGAAAGTATGAAAAGCTGTAGAACTGAATGTGTCACTGAGGGAAAAAGACTTGACCAGACAAGACTAGCTACAAGCAGGTGCCATGAAGACAACAGGGTAAGAAATCGATGGAAGGAGGAATCAGTGAAGGATTCAAATGCATTTTTGAGATGCCTGTGAACGAGCCAGAGGAACTGTTGAGTAGGAGGCTGGCTGTCAGCACTGCCTATGGGTCAATTTCTTTAAACTGACCAGTAGAGGTTTTGAGGAAGGACAAAAGATCACACCCCAAGCCTTCTGCATCCGGAAAGCATGCACGTGTGCACCATTTTAACATGTGCAAGTGCCACCGACTAGAACCTAAGGACCATTTTAAAGAAACAGACTGCCCTTACACAGTTCATCAGAGGAATCAAGAACTCCAGTTCTTTTTCATATGTAACGTTAAGCAGTATGTTAAGATAATGATTTGACTTAACTGGAGTTAACAGCTCTAGTCACACAACATTGGAGGAAACATCATTATAGTCATTCCTTCAAATGACATTTACCTTTTGGCCATTGCCCCTCGGAAGGTATATAATTTCTTCAATTTCATAAGTATTTTGTTATGGAAAACACCCATGAAATTGCTCACAAATGAGTACATCAAGGCTCAGAATTGCCTGTATTGTCCAAAGGGAATACAGTAACAGAGTCGAGATTCAAAAATCAATGTATCACCAATTCCCGGCTGTTTTTCCACATGAAAATGCCAGAAGTGCACCCCCACAAAACTCACCATCTGTGACACGTCATGTGCAAAAATAATCATAAGATAAAACAGGGTGGGGAGGTTTGGCTTAAGGGAACAGAAAGAACAAGAGAAAAATACTGCTTCTTGATTTTGATTTGATTTTGATTTGCTTTATTGTGGGAGGGGGTAGGAGGGTAGATTGGGCCTTAAACAGCAGGCGGGCAGTGGGGAAGGATGGAAAGGAATGCTACTCCTGGTTCTGTGCTCAAGGGAGAAAGCAGTGCCAGAAATTAAACCCCAGTCTTTTGCATACAAGGATGTATTCAATCCAGTGAGCTTTCTCCCACCCACTTTTTGATTTTTACTACTTAAAAGTCTTAATATGATAAAAAGTATGTCTTTCACCTCTCAGTATCCAAAACGCCTAATAGTTCTGAGTCCTATACAGAAAATCTTAGAACTCTGCCTACTCTATGTACAGCCTCTTCAAAGACTGGGCCGTGGAGGGAAAAAAAGCCGCCTGCACTTCAAAAGCCTGGGGTAAATCCCAGCTCTTCATTTGCCTAAGGTCATAAAACAAGTCATTAACAGCTAAGCCTCAGGTGTCCTCATCAGTGAAAGGAGGACACAAACATATTTAATAACTATTACTACTTGTAATTATTATTGGAAGAGCACACCAATGACTTACAAACTGAGTTCTATTTAGCATGGTAACTGTTTATATCGTAGACTGTTAGACATAATACTTTATCACCGAATGTTGTGAGATGTTGTTCACACCATCTCCCCCCACCGCCTAGTTTCCTGAAATGTTTAGAGCTCTTTGGCCCATCTCCTGCCTGGAAGCCCAGGTCACTCTGTGCTTATCTTCTCGCAGCAGTTTAAATGCTCTGAACTGGTCACTGGTCCCCTGTGCTAGGCATCGTGTTCCTGGGGGGCAGGGCTGTGCTTTCTCATCAGTCGCTCAAGAACTGAGCACACCTATGTGCGGGGCTCTTGATAAGGTCGTGACAAAACAGAGAACAAAATAGTCTGTGTCTTCTTAGAGCTCGTATTCAAATGAGCTCAAAGAAACAGTAAGCAATTTCCTATTAGTAGTAAGTGTCATTAAAGAGGGAGGTTGGAGGACTAGAAGTATCACAGGATCTGTGAATGTGCTACTTCACAAAGATCATCAAGGAAAGACAATTAAAACCTTGGGGCGGGGGGGGAGTGGAGGATCAAGTGCAAGGGCACTTCTACTTGTGAAGCAGGAACAAGTGAGGATGAGGAGAGAATGTAATATAGCCAGTGGGGGATAAAGACCCCTGGGAGGACAGGTTCTGAGCACAAGCGTGTGCCATGATCTAACTTACATCTTATAGAACCACTGGCGCTTCTGTATGAAGAACCTGAGGAAACAGAATATGTGACAGGAAGAAGGCAGATGCTGGTAGAGTCAAGACAGGGAAGCTGACGATGATTAGCTGGGCTGTAGTTGGTAGAGGGAGAACCCGCACAATCTCTTGAACTGAATGTTCGTGAGGGGGGAATCATCAAGGAAAGCTTTTGAGAGGCTTAGGAAGAGTGGAACTGGCATTAACTGACACAAAGCCAGAGAAGCAACTTTGTTTTCCCAGAACCCAACAAATTATCCAAGACACAGAAGCCACTCAAATATTTACTTGTGGACTGTTTTCCGTAAATTAACCAACCAAACCTCCAACACGAAACAGTGAACTGGATGCGTTTATCGCTTCCCACTGGCTCTAAATGGCCTATGGTACCCTGTGTTCATTGCACAGACCTGGCTAGTTCAGGTGCTAACATAGAAACCCAGCACAGGACTGCAGCAACTAATCCTGCCATCTCAGGAACCAGTTTCGGTTTTAAATGAACAATTCTCCTAGTTCTAAATCTGCTAGGAAGAGCTCTGCGACAGCCTGAGGATTCTTACACCCAAAGTAATTAACCTGTTCGTTAATGATGTCATATTCCTGGAAGGTAAGAGACCTGCAAATTGAACTCCCTAGGCCAGAATTAATTGAAAATTCTAACACTTGCTGATAAATTTTCAGAATGGGACATGATGAAGCAAGTCCCCCTTTTTTAAGAAGTAAGCCACCGATGGGTCTTGAGCATTCTTCAAAATTGACCTTCCCACCACAAGCACTCAGCCCCTTCAAAACCACTCCCGTAACTACGCCCGGCCGCCTGCTTGAGAATACGAAGTTTTAGCACCTCTTCCCCAAACCAGGCACTTTTCCAGCCTGGGAGTGGAAACGAACGGAGCTCCACTCAGCAGAGAACGGAGTCTCCTCACGTTTACTATACTGCTTATGGTCGGCTTCCCAGATTTTGTCACCCGGCTGCCTCACTACAGCTCCACAACGAACCAGTTGCCCGAAATAAATTCAAATGCATTCTAAACTGAAACGTGGCCATCCTTCCGGAGCAGCGCCGAGATTTTTAACTGCAGAAGCCCCAACACCTTCTCTGTCACCGCAGTTTCCTGATGCCCCACCCGAGCCTGGCAGGTCTTGCTGCCGGTGGGGGTTTGTGCTTGTTTGTCTGCTTGTTTTCCTGCGCTTACAAACTTCCCCAGAAAACAGCAGCGCTCACAAGCCTAGATCCCTTGCGCCAAGCTGCCCGTATTGCATTCAGCAACAGGCAGAACTTTCCTCTTCCCCTCGACCAGTCAAAGGTCTTGAACCGAGCCCGAAAGCTCGGCTGCAAGGCCTGCCAGATTCGCCGTTATCTCGCCCACCCGCTCCCCGCCCACCCCCACCCCCAAAGCAGGCCTGGAGACACCAACGTAGAAAACCCACCGGGAAGGGGGAGAGGCGTGGGGGGAGGGGGGAGGGGGTGCAGGGGGGGGGGGTCGCAGCCAGCTATGAGTTTCCGAGACAGGGAGGAGATTCAGTGCCAGACCTTTTTCCCTCCACCACCACCTCCCCCCTACCCCACCTCGGCGAGCCCCCCGCCCAGCCGCTCTGCGCCCCCAGCCAGCAGCTCCGTGCGCGGACGGCGGACTCGGCGGACGGGGCGGAGGGAGGGAAGGAGGGAGGAGGGAGGGAGGGAGCGCCCGGGGAGAGGAGGCGGCGCGCCCCGCCTCGGGGGCAGGGAGTGCCCCGGGGGTGCCCGGGCTGCCCGGAGGAACGGAGCGCAAATAAGCGCGCGTGCCAAGGCGGAATGCGGCGTCCGTGTTTCCCCCCCCACCCCCACCCCCACCCCTCCGCCACCCCCCATCCCCGGGGGAGCGCAACGCTCAGCGCCACCGCGAAACGGCTCGGGCCGGGGTTGCCCCGCTCCACCGAGCGGACGGGCAAGGCTGGAGGGGTGGAGAGAGACACTACCGGGTCAGGACTGAACACCAACACCCCCCACACACACACACACATACACACACACACACACACACACACACACACACTCCCCTCGGCAAGAAGGGGGCCTAAGGCAGCCCGGGATGCCCACGGTGCCCGCGTAAACAGGGCAAGCGCGCCGCGGGGGCGGCAGGTGGTGGGCGCCCCGGAGACCCGCGGCGGCTGTCATCGCCGGCACCGGGGTGGGAGGGGAGGGCAGGGCAGGGAAGCCCCAGCGCCCCAGGCGAGCGGGGAGTGCGGGGCGGGGTGGGGACACCCCCCGGGCGCCCCGAGCGGGTTTGGGGGGGACGCGGCGGGTGGCGCGCGCACCGGCCCGCCAGAGGCCACGAGCCCAGCCGCCTCCCCGCCTCCTCCACACTCACCATGTAGAGGGTGAAGGGCAGGCCGAGCAGAAAGAGCCACAGGTAGAGGTGCAGCGCGTTCACGAAGGTGGCCTGGTGCGGGTCGTAGTACCAGCCCCCGCTGAGCGCGGCCCACACCCCCTGCCGGAGGATCTGCAGCGTCTGCGACCCCATCCCCAACCCGGCGCCGCCGCCGTCGCCGCCGCCGCCGCCGCCGCCGCCGTCCCCGCCGCCGCCGCCGCCCTCGCCCTCCTCCCCGGCCCGGCCCCAGCGTGGGCCCGGCCCCGGCTCTAGCCCCCTCCGCAGCCCGGGGAGAGCGGGCCGGCGCTCCGGCGGTCGCTAGGGCTGCGGCAGGAGGCGGAGGAGGAGGCGGAGGAGCAGGAGGAGGAGGAGGAGGAGGAGGCGGGGGACAGCGGAGAAGAGGAGGGGACCGGCCTCCGGAGCGCCGCCGCCATCTTGTCTGCTACGGCCCGGAGCCCGAGCCGGGGCCCCGCCGCCCGCGGCCCGCCAGCGCCCACGCCGCCGCCGCCGCCGCCGCCGCCGCCGCCGCGACCCCCGCCGCCCGCCCGCCCGCGCACCGCCCGGCCGCGCAGGACGCCCGGCGCCCGGGAGCGACGCGCCGCCAAGCCACGCCCCCTCCGGCTCCTCCTCCTTCCCCCCCCTCCTCCTTCTCCCCCTCCTTTCCCCGCGGGGCCGCGCGGCGCCTCGGCCCCGCGGGCGCCCCCTGCAGGCGTCGGGGGGAAAGCGCACGCCGGGCTGCAGCGGGGTGGGGGGGGGGGTGCCCCGAGGGGCCTGGCAATGCAATGGTACTCCTAGACGCGCCCCCCACACCCCGTGCATTCCCCGTGCTGCTTAGTGTGTGCTCCCAGCCCTCCGAACCCTTTGCCTTAAAAAAAGAAAAGAAGTCTGGCTGAGACACGCTCTGGGTTATTGATGAACGACCCAGAGAGGAAAAGGGGGTGTCCTCCGTGTCCATGGAAGGCCCAGAATTAGGTGAGGCTGACCAGCAGCGCGCCCAAGGTGGGCAAATTATGTTTCGCTCCTTTGACACGGGCTGGCGGCTCCTGCGGGCAGAAAAAAAAAGAAATAGCCACCCATAGTTCAGAATTAGGTGGGTTTCCTACTTCCAAAGATGGATAAAGTAATAGAAGTTGCAAGAGATATAAAGAAATATATACATGTGTGTACATATATATTATATGGGATGCGGGGCTCAAAAGTTTCTAAGCAAACATGCTCGCAGGATTCCTTGCTGGGTTCGGTCCTGGGCAGGGGAGGCATGGCAGGAATGACCTCAGAGCAAACGTGCAGGGAGTAGCCCTTGAGCACCGCCAGTGTAGCCAAAAAATAAAAGATGTAAGGGAAATAGACAGATTTATCATTTGCACAAGATGATTTTAACGTGCTGTGACTTGTAGCCATCTTTGTTAATGGGCCAATCTAAACGAGGTTGAAAGACTCCACCCGAAGTTACAATAGAGTCTTGTACTTTTTTTTTCCTTTGGATATAAAAACTGGGAATTGTTCTTGGCCCAGTGAAATGTTTACCAGCATGTCTGATTTCACTGAATGAATAAAAACAAAATTTAGAGTCCAAGGTTTATTATACCCATAAAATGACTGTAATCCGGGATTTTAAAGTGCCTCAAGAAATGAGAAAAGCAAGAGGCTCAAAAGAAACGGGACATTTTAAGAAGACTGAAGAACCATGGCTGTAATTCCTCTTTTGCAGGTCACACATTTTCATACCCATTGCACTTGACCTTCACAGCATCCTTATTATGGATAAGGAAATCAAAGTTCAAAGAAACGAAAGTGACTGTCCCTGTTCTCAGAAGTAATGAGTGACAGAGAAGACATCTGAAATCAGATTGAACTTTGAAAGTTTCTGGGAACTCCTAACCTCCTTGCAGATAAGGATTTGAACCTCTCAGTTATCGTTCAGCAGCTTCTGGCTATCTGTGACCAGCTTAAATGTACAACCAGTTGTTCTCCAAGACCAGCTGAGTCAATATCACCTGATAACTTGTTAGAAATGCAAATTCTCAGTCACTTCACCAGAGAACCTCTGATGTGCATCGGTTCAGCAATCTCTTTTAACAAGCCCTCCAGAATATTCTAATGTTCTTCAAAATATATTAGTATGTCTAAAAACACAGAAGGAAGATCAAATCATGCCATTTTTGTATTTAAAATAGTAATCTTTCTGCTTGATCAAAGACATGAGGCTTTGTGAGGTGTTCATTTGTTTCCTGTCAGGGAGACAGGAAAACTCTCTGAGCAGATTTTGGAGTGATTGAAACTTTCCAACACAAAGAAAGATGTCAACAAGGATTAAATTCCAGTTCCACATCAGTTTCTATGCTGGCAAATATCTACTGTAGTTTAATGTAAAAGAACTAACAGTCAGAAGTGGAGACAAGAGTTACATATCTGTGGAATTAGAGGCCAACCCAGCTGGCGTGATGAGCAAGCTGCCAGAAGACAGTATCTGGAGGGTATGGAATATGGAACTGGCAGCAGCCAGGAAGGCAGCCAGCAGCAGGCTGGTTCCACACAGAAAGTGTCGTAAGTCAATGGGCCGCTGCCACTCAGCCTTGGGAAATCCAGAACTGGACCAAACTTGAGAAATCATGACCTACATTAAGAATATGTATTGCTTAGAGCAAATCCTCGCCCTCGGTGGTGTATCCCTAGTCAGGATTCCTAGGGGAAATTGATGGAAACAAACAGAATTCGGGTCCTCTAGGTGATGTGGCCAGCCAGGTCTAGAGGCGAGAACTTAGGTTCATTACAAGAGGACAAATACCCACAGGCTAGGTCTGACGGGTGGAGTGAGTCTTTGACCATGAGCTTAACACGTGGACTGAAAGCTAGTCTCACAAGGAGATTTTGTCTTATCATCATCTTGCGTTGAGGTCCCGGAGTTCTGTATTCTAATTTTCCTCTAGTATGGCTGGATCTGGAAATCTCAGAGTCTAGAAATGGCAAGTGGCAAACTAAGAGGGAAGGAAAAGCAGTTGTACATGGTATCTTTCAGCGCTGGCTTGGAAAACACATTTTAGAAAAATGCTAATTAGCTTAGAGAAACAATTATTGAAAGAATGTCATGCGTGTCCTTCCTTCAGGACTGACTCAGTCGTTGGATGAGGAGGGCTGTGGAGAGAATCCTCAATGCTTTTTATCTGTAGTATAAGTGTTGGTGTGTGCTGCCACACAAGCTTGCTATTTCAGAGACAGAAAAGCAAGGGACAAAGAGGATAAAAGGTTTACCCAGAGTAACAGACCCTGTTATGCCCATAAAAGATAAAAAGCAGGCCAAGAAGAGAGGAATTTAATTTGCTAAGTGTTAACCCTCTGAGCCAGGCATAAAAGCCATTAATAATGTTACACTTAGCATGTCAAAGTTAGTCGCCATGACATACTGCCAAACCACCACCTGACATTTGCTCATCTTTCAGCTAATTCTATTAAAATGATGCTTCCTGACGAGTGCCTAGGCCCCCTGAGGGCTATGAGGGCTTTGACAGCAGATGCTGTCACCTGACTAAAAGGGTCAATGCTAAGTGTTCAAAATCTTCTAATAACTCTCACCCAAGCCCACCTTAGAGCGAGGTGTACAAACCACCACCACTGACAAACCACCACCACTTAGATGTTGTTGTGTCTATTGTGGACGTTATAGCCCCTGTGTCCTGCTAGCATCCCAGATGCAGCATCCTGTCTCCCCCAGTTCAGCCCTTCCAATTTATTTCTTCCAGGAACACCAGCATCTTCCAGTCCGCTGAAATGCTTCCTCCCTTCTCCAGGCTGTTTCCTCTTTGTTTCTCCTCTCAGACTCCCTCTGGTCATCAGATTAACCATCATGGTGGAGGTCCTACTCAATTCACACCAGAGAGCCTCCTATGGCCTCAAATCTCTCTATAAAACCACAACACATTAATCTCCCTAATCCACTTTTCCCACGCCTCGCCTTCTCTTTTCTTGCACAAGTTTCAATTCCCTTCTTTTGCCTGAGAAGGCAGAGCCCTTCACCAGACATTCAAAGTTACCCACAATCTGAATCACTAATTTCTCTAACTTAACTCTCTAGACTCTGTGACATTACCCTTTTACTGCTGAATCGGTGTACTATTTATTCTTTTTTTATCTGCCCATCCACTGATGAGCTTCTGCTCCTGTGTTTTCAGATATCATTTGTCTAGAAAATCTTTCTCCCCCAGACACATACTGAATCCTTTCATTATGTTAAATTCAAACCTATGTACCTATTTTCTGAATAGCCCAGAGACTGAAATATTCCATTCTTTTGGTACTTAAATGTGAACTACTTTAAATCCATCTAACCCAACTGTCCCCTTCTTGAAGGCAGCCTGGCAGCCTGTGACAGGATGCCTGGTGAAAAGCTGCTGAGATCAACTGGCACTCAGTTCATGAAAGTTGAATAAATAAAACAAGCAGAAGGCAAATGACTTTTCAGTTCAAGATCTTAGTGTTTGAGCTTCCATTTGGACACTCTTCAACATTTAAAAGCAAGTCACCCACTTAAAAGAAATAAGGAATAAAGGTGAAGGCAATTTGGAAGAGGATGAAATTGCCCTAGAATTCTGTCCTGGTTTTGAGTCATTTGCTAAATGTTACTTTACATCACGTCGGGAAAACAAATGTTAAAGGGGAGGAAGGGGACTTTCCTAAATATTACATAGCATAATTATGAAATACCAGTATCTAGATATGTAGCTTGAAAGTAAATTTTTAAGCAGTTCATCTTTGGAAATCTCAATTCAATCTACTCTGCTCTTTTGAAGAGGTCAATTCCAAAGGATGAAGACTTTAATACAATGTTTCCCAACCTTTTCCCAGCCAGGGCTTCTTTCTGAACTTGTTTCTGTCTGAGTACCCCCACCCTCCACCCTGCCCCTGTTTTACTGATTGGCCTCTAATCTTGAGTCTTCCTCGTCTTGGTTTTCACCTGTGTACCCTTACAATGTCCTGAGAACCCATGGGGGAGCAGGACCCCTGGTCAAGACATGCTGTTTATTTATTTTGAATTTTATTTTTATAAAGTTGCTCGCAATAATTTATTACATGTAATATTCCAACACTAATCCCACCATCATTATGCCTTTTCACCACCATATTTTGAATGTTCCCAACATGACCCCAAACCCTGCCCCCAAAGCAGGACCAAAATAAGTAAAGTAAAGTAAAGTAATAATTTATTTTATATTGCTTGTTATGAATAATCTGCTAAGTCCAAAAATGTTTCCTTCGAGGAAAGTATGTGAATTGTTATATTTCACCCTGGAGCCATTAAGCCCTTGTATAAGAGATAACTAAGATGTTGTGAAAGGTTGAGACTTGTGTGCTAATATGTGCGTGTGTGTGTGTGTGTGTGTGCGTGTGCGTGTGTGTGCATATTTTTTTCTCCGTGAGATTGGTTTCCTTCTTCTTTACACCCCATCAAATGTTGTAGTATGCTACTCTTGGCACATCAGTGGTGTTGAGTACAAGATGTCCCGAGGCCACAAATGCAGCCATGTGCTATTTTAAAGCATACTTTTAATTGTTTTTCTTTTGGAACCACACCCAGCAGAGCTCAAGATATCACTCCCAGCAATTTGTGGGGACCATGTAGTGCTGGGGATCAAGGTTGGGCCTCCCACATGCAAAGCATGCACTCGGTCCATTGTGCTATCTCGCCAGCCCCTTAGAACAATGCTAGTTAAGTAGTTCTCACGGTGGTTTATGTGTCATTCTCAGGCTATCTTCTGTTATTTTTCAGAAACCCAATGCACTTTCCTTAAGCTCACAGATAACTTCAGAGCAATGAAAGAAAAGGGGAAGTGTAAAGGGTATTGCAAAACTCCCCAAAGATGGGGAATCCCTGAATTATAAACAATATACATATATGTCACTTCCCATCATTTGGTATTAAAGAATTTCTAATTTAGTTAGATGTCTGCTGTATTCCATTGGACTACCTAAAAGAGTTTATTTCTCTATTTTAGCCAGGGTAACATGATTCAGACAGGACCTATTGGGCCCAGTGTTTTAGCTGGATGGTTTTCTAAAAAGCTCACTGTAGTTTCCAGTGTTTCCAGTGTCATCTGGAGCTCTTGCCTGTTGTTATGCAGAAATGAGAGCATCATCACCTCTGGAGGCTGGATGTCTCTGCTCCTTTGGCAAGGAGCCCCGAGAACATTCCATGAGAGCAGTGTTCAGTAGTCGAAGGATCACTGGGGGTGTGGAATGAAATGAACCTATGTTTCAAGCCAGAGTCAGCTACTTTCTAAATTAGTCCTAGCCCCATGCTCAGAATCGAAGAATCTTGGGAAATTCAATGTTGCAGACTCATTGCAAATGGTTTCCATGGCTGGAGGATGGAAATGGATCCCATGCTCAGTGCTTTGAACTATCTTCCTTGACCTACAGCATTTTTCTATGGCAAACATGAACATTCCAATGACGTAATTAAAGATCTTTTCCTTGGAAAGTTTTCATAGTTTTCTTTATGGAAAGCTTGACAGCCCATGGGAACATATTTCTTGCCAGTTCTGAGTAGTTTTATTTGCTTTCATTTGGGGCCTTTAAAAAATTTGCCTTATTATTACTGGAATTCAGTAGCAGTTAATATTCATATTTAATTTCTAATTGTGCACAAAAAGTATATTTTGTTTATACAATCTAGGGGATAAAAATTTCACAAACAAAGCAGATCCTGATGTAAAGTTAAGCCTCCCTGCCATTCTAGCTTTCTCACAGTTTCAGTATTTCCATCTTTTAAGCCCATTATAATCTCAAGTCCTGTGGCAAGTGGTTTTCAATATGTTATCTGTAGACCACCCAAATTACAACCTATTAAAATACAGAATTCTGAATTAGAACATATCTATATGGTAAGTATTGCAAAACTCTTCCAATATTAGGAAGCCTTGAATTAGAGGATTAATACAAATATGCATTGTTTCCCATATTTTAATATTCTTTAAAAATATTTAAGCAGTCAATAGAATACTGACTGAAGTCATTAAGAAACTAATTTGAAGGGAAAAGGTGTTGGTCCCTTCCACCTTCTTCCCTCTGGAAAGAAAGATGGCAGCCGCTTGGGAGCTTTGTGGAAAGCCAGGTATGAGCTGGTGGCGGTGGGTCCCTCATGGGACGGGGGGGCGTTCCCAGCTCGTCCTTCACGACCTACCAAGGTCACCAGTTGCCCCCCACGAGCTGCTTTCCGGTACAGCCACAGCTTCAGAGCACAGAAACTCTTAATTATCTGACTCTCAGCAGAAATACTTCCAGACTTAATAAGTAAAATAGCAGAAACCCAAAACCGCGCAGCCGCAATAGCGGCCACGCAACATCATTTAATTCTTTAACCCAGCTGTAGAAAGCAAATCATTTCACGATGCTTTTTCAGCATGTCTGATTTGGGGGGTGTAAACTCTAAATAATTATGGTGCATCTTTTATTGAAACAATGAATCTAGTCGAAGTAGATAGAGTGTTAACTAGAATTCATCTGCTTCACAGCCATTGGGAAGTTTGGGGTGGTGGGGGTTTATTGGAGTTCTTCGTGGTGAAAAATAAGTATTGGTAAAGGGAAATGTGTTTGATATTTGCATGACCGAGACCTAAACCTGAAAGCTTTGTAACTTTTCCCACAGTGATTCAATAAATAAATAAATTTTTTAAAAAAAGAAACTAATTTGAGAGGTAGGCAGAGAGAAAATATAAGGTAAGATGCTTATTTGGTCCGCAGCATCACAAATGTTCTCTGAGTACTGCCAGAAATGGTCCTTGAACACAGAGTTGGGAATAAACTTGAGCACTTCCAGTTATGACTTTCAAAACAAAACAAAAAGGAAAGAAAGAAACTTACATGGATTGATGTTTAAGATATATGATTAGGCACCAGGGAGGTAGCTCAACAGGCTGAAGCATACTCTTGTGTGCTGGAGCTTGGGTTCAATCCCTGCTACAGCATGGTCCTCCAGCACCAACAGAGCACTGGGCCAGGAGGTATACCTGAGCACTGCCAGATGTGGCCCAAAAAG
Source organism: Sorex fumeus (assembly GCF_029834395.1). Lineage (NCBI taxonomy): Eukaryota > Metazoa > Chordata > Mammalia > Eulipotyphla > Soricidae > Sorex > Sorex fumeus. The sequence continues at coordinate 24,915,256 of NW_026606155.1, forward strand.
CAAAGTAAATAAATGATAAAGTGAAAATAAATATATATAGTACATATGAAGCACCGCTGTTTGCATAACAAGCGTATTATATTGTGTGGGATTATGTTCTAATGTTCCAATTAAAACATCTGAGTAGATGGCAACTGACTACTCTAGAGGAGAGGAAGACTCACTTTTCATTGTACTTTTTTTGTACTTTTGTGAAATTTATCTCACAGACATGTTAGCTTTTTTTGTTGTTGTTGTTGTTTGCTTTTTGGGTCATACCCGGTGATGCACAGGGTTACTCCTGGCTCATGCACTCAGGAATTATTCCTGGCGGTGCTCGGGGGACCATATGGGATGCTGGGAATCAAACCCAGGTCAATTGCACGCAAGGCAAGCGCCCTACCCTCAGTGCTATCGCTCCAGCCCCATGTTAGCTTATTTTTTTAGTTTATTTTTTTTAAAAAATTATAATTTAGAAAAATAATTTAGATTCCTAGATTCTACTCATCTTTCTAAATTGAATCTCTTCCATGGGACCCAGAAAACTTCATTTCTAATAATTTTTTTTTTTTTTTTGCTTCTTGGGTCACACCTGGCAATGCACAGGGGTTACTCTTGGCTCTACACTAGGAAATTACTCCTGATGGTGCTCGGGGGACCATATGGGATGCTAGGAATCGAACCCAGGTCAACTGCGTGCAAGGCAAACGCCCTACCCACTGTGCTATTGCTCCAGCCCCCAAATTCCTTATTCTTCTGCAAGGACACCCACTGTTCTTGACCTTTACTTAAAAAATATTCTTGAGCCCAGAGAGAAATCTGAGCACATGATTTGCAATCAGAAGCCCACAAAGGCTCTGGCCCCATTTGTTCCCCCCAGCACTTCTGGGAACAATCTTCAAGTACACAGAGCCAGGAGTATTCCCTGACCGTGGTTAGGGGTACCCCTCCACTTCTTCACACACACTCACACACGCGCACACACACACACACACACACACAATTAAAAAGCTTTCTGCTTTTCTTTCTTCTAACCCCTCTATAGCTACCACCACCAACACTCCTCCCTTTGCAGGCTTCCTTACATAACTGGTTTAGGTCTCGTGCTTTTAGTTCCGTCACATTGTGGCTGGTGTTTTTCCCATCCCTTCCCTCCCACTCTTGCCATTCACCAGAACTGTAACACCAGACCCATCTGCTTTTTCTGCTCCCAGCACACATGCCACATCCCAGGTTCTAATATCAACTACGACCTGTGTTCTTCCTGGAAAGTCTTAGGTGTCTCCTCAGTCTCTGTTACATCCCTCTTAGTAATTTTAGCACCCCACCCATCTCACATTCCACCGAATCTCACCAACTGTTCTTCATCTATACCACTCTCACTCCGGTAGCACACAGGAAATAGAAAGCAATTGGCATATTAATTCCTTGCCCTCCCTATGAAACACTAAATCTCTCTATACATACGTGCATCTCCTGCTTTTCTTCTCTTCTGGTTCTTCTCTTTGCTGACGAGGTGTTATACCTGAGAAAATAATCCCAAAAGTGCTCTGGGCCCCACCTCCTGCAGTCTCTAAACCATGCTTCCCATGTTTATCATGACCTCTCAGACATCATCAACATGCTTTTTTGCTGGATCTGTCCTACAGCTCAGCAAGCATTATTAGGGATCACAGAGGTAGTACAGAGGTTAAGATGCGAGACTGGCATCAGTTGGATCCCCAGCATGCATGTATCCCCTAGTGTTGCCAAGAGTGATGCCTGAGCATCCCCTCTATGTGACCTAACCACACCAGAAGAACAAAACAGGCACTCTCACACCCAAGCCTCGACTATAACTGTCTGCCTTCTTTCTCCTCTTGTTCACGCCCAAGTTTCTTACGAATAAAATTATATCCTTCACCCACCTTGAACTTAAATCTCATAGTTGCTCTTGCCTCAATCACTAGTGATTTCCGAGTTGCCGAGTTGTCCGAGTTGTCCAAGAGGTACTTTTGGGTCTATATTATTGAGTCCTTTTCCTTCTGGATCGTTCCTCTCTTCTTGGTTTCCTCTGACTTCTCTGATAAGCCTATACTCTATTTGCTTTAGGTGTCCCTGTTGTCCTCCTATTCCTCCATAATAGAGAATTAAAAATGAAAAATATATATATATTATTAGCAGTCCTCTTCCATCATGCTTCTTTGTTAAGAAAATGTTAAGCCTCCTAACCTGAACCATGAAGTGGCCCTTAGCCTAGTAGTTCTGTGGGAATTATCAGAAAAGGAAAACAAACTCCATGTGGGAGGTAATTAGAAATACAAGACCTCAAAATGTTTATGAAAATCATTGTCTCAAGAACAGAAAAATGAGTTCTGCTTTAAATAGGACAGGACTAATCTAAATTTTCTTTGGGGGTTTTGTTTGTTATACATCCTTTCTTTCCAGCAGCCTCAGATTTACTAAGAACTCTTAAACTTCCTAATCTCTAATTTATGAAGAGCCTTTATGAAGCATTTATTTGTTTACTTAGATGTTAGGCCTGTATTTTGAAATCCTGACATTAACTTTTTGGAGTTTTCTCAGTCCAGTCTTTGCCATTCTGCTTCCAAGTGGCATTTCCAAGTGGTAGTTTGCTGATTTTTTTCTTCATGACAGTAACTCATTCATACTTTTTTATTAGTTAAAGTATAGAAAAGGGAGATACTATTACCTACTGGCCTCCTAACCACTACAAATGTTTGGTTTCATTCTTCCCAATTCTCTGCCCCTTCCCCCTAATGACTTGGGACCATATTCTAATTGGAGTTCAGAGCCTGATTTGGAAAGTTTTTATGTCCACACATGCCATGTGCCTTGGCAGTTTGCTAAGCCTGAGAAACTTCAAGAGGCATTTTTTTCCCTTCTGACTTACCCATGTGTTTTACTAAGATTCTTGGAAACATTGCTTTGTGTGCCATGGGTATTAGCCTGCAGCATTAAGTAACAGAAAATCCAATTCAGACTCACATATGTAATAAGGAAAAGTATTGCTTCATTTCAACGCAAGTCCAAGAGGTAAGGCTGGCGTCAGGGGTGGTTCCTCTCAGTGCCTCAGGATCTGTTTCTCTGTAGTGAAATGGATTGTCTGAGATAGCCTCCTAGAAGTGTGGGCTTGGACCTCACACCACCACCTTCACAGAGGCAGAATGGCTCTGTGAATTGTATTATTTGGTAGTTAGGATGGTTACTGTGGTAGTTACTGACTTCACAAGTGTTGCCATTTCTGTGGGTGAAATTTGCCAGCCAGCAAGGAAACTTTTTCCCCAGGAGTCTCTAGCATACTTTTGGTCACATGCTTTTTTCTTAAGTCAACCTCTGTTCTCAGGGCAATGGCACATACTGATTGACTTTGGCCAGGGTTTCTGAAACAATTACTTGCCAAGGGAATGGAATTACCCTCAGACGAGGCATTCCCAGATGTGGACTGAGACACAGGGGGCATCTTAGGAAGAGCAGATGGCTAAAAAAATACTGGATTCTGTTAAAACATAGAGAACAGAAATAGAGGTTATAGAGGTAACCAAGCATGGGTTTAGAAGCTAAATCTTTTCTTCCTCTCTTTTTTTAAATTTTATAATATAGGTTTATTTTCATTTCCTTTATTTTATATTTTAATAGCTGAGGACTTATGGGGTTTAATATTAAATCAAAACAAAAGGAAATACAGTACAACATCCTTCCCTCTGCTCACTCTTGTCATATAGATATATTTTATATGTACATGTAAGAAAAATACGTATGTACATACACATATGCAAACATACACTAATACATAAGTACATACACTTTGTAAACAAAGTAGATCATGCTATATTCTGTTGTACACCTTGCTTTTTATTTCTAAAAATATATATTGAAGATTATTATATCGGCACATAAATTTTTTTTCACTTAATTGTACAATAATATACAAATGTGTATTTAATTACCTTGTGGATGGCATCTAGGTAGCTAATAATATTCTGCTCTAAAAATGTTAATATAATTAAGAACATAATATATATTTTATTTTGCACACTTGAGATTTATATAGTCTAACAGGTGGAGTTCATGCTACCTTGTTCTACCTACCTGTTGTTCTAACTAATGTTCTCACTAACAGGGTATAAAAGAACCTGTTTTGGTGCCTGAAAGATAGTAAAGCAGATAGGATATTTGCCTTATATGTGTCAAACCCAGATTCAATCCCTGGCACCACATTTAGACCTAGACCCTGCTGCAAAGGAGTGATCCCTGAGCATAAGCCCTGAGCACTGGTGAGTGTGGTCCAAAAACCAAAAAACAAACAAACAAAAAGAAGTAGTGTTTTAAAATCCCTCATCAGCAGCATGCCATCAGGCTTGTGAATCTTTGGTCACTGAACATTAAAGTCCCACCGTGATTTTAATTTAAATTTCTTAATTTTTTTTTCTGGGGCTGGAGCAATAGCACAGCGGGTAGGGCATTTGCCTTGCATGCGGCCAACCCGGGTTCGATTCCCAGAATCACATATGGTCCCCCAAGCACCACCAGGAGTAATTCCTGAGTGCAGAGCCAGGAGTAACCCCTGTGCATTGCTGGGTTTGTGGCCCAAAGAGAAAAAAAATTTTTTTCCTGCTTTTACAAATGTTAATTTATCCTGAATATTATTTAATTTTTAAAAGGGTCACATTTGCAATATAATATAATATAACATAACATAATATAATATAATATAATATAATACCCAAAAACAGTATAAACAAAGGCCAGGAAGATTGCTCCACAGTTGGAAGCCTGCCTCATGAGCTGAAGGAGAAGGCAGCTGGGATAGAGAAAGGATCTCTAAGTCAATGATGGTTGGAGGGATCTCCCAGGATGGGAGATGTATGCTGAAAGTAGATAAAGGACCAAACATGATCGCCTCTCAGTATCTGTATTGCAAACCATAGTGCCCAAAAGTAAAAAGAGAGAGTAAGAAGGAAATTGTCTGCCATAGAGGCAGGAGGTGGGATGGGGTGGAGGTGGCGGGAGGGATCCTGGGGACATTGGTGGTGAAAAATGTACACTGTTGGAGGGATGGGTGTTCGATCATTGTGAAACTCAATCATAAAATTTTTGTAACTATATCTCATGGTGATTCAATTAAAAATAAATAAATAAATAAATAAATAAATGGGTCACATTTAAGTGGCACTCAGGAATATCAGTGATTGAACTCAGGACTTCCCATATGCTAGGCAACGCCCTACCACTTGAACTATATTCCAGGTCCTGGTCCTCAGTTTCTTCTTTTTTTTTTTCTTTTACTTTTTTTTTTAATCACTGTGAGATAGACCCTTACAAAGCTGTTCATGATTAGATTTCAGTCATACAGTATTCCAACACCCTTCCCTCTACCAATGTACATTTCCCAGCACCAGTGTCCCCAGGTTCCCTCCATCACCCCCCATCCATCCACACCCCTCCCTGCCTCTATGGCAGGTGCTTCTCTTCCTCTCTCTCTTCTTTTGGGCATTGTGGTTTGCAATATTAATACTGAAAGGTTATCAAGAATATCCCTTTATCTACTTTTTTTTTAATGCTTTTTGGGTCACACCTGGCGATGCACAGGGGTTATTCCTGGCTCTGCACTCAGGAATTACTCCTGGTGGTGCTCGGGGGAACCATATGGGATGCTGGGAATCGAACCCGGGTCCACCACATGCAAGGCAAACACCTTACCCGCTGTGCTATTGCTCCAGCCCCACCCTTGACCTACTTTTGACCCTCAAATCTTGTCCAGCATGATTATTCCAAGCTGTTATTGTCACACTGGTCTCTTCTCTATCTTACCTACCCTCAGTCCCATACACACTTGTGGTTAGTTCCAACCACCGACCAGTCCTCCTAACTTTTCCCTGGCCATGAATATTAGTCGTCTACTATATATATATATATATATATGTATTTTTTTACATGCCACAAATGAATGCAATCATTCTATATCTGTCCATCACCTTCTGACCCATTTCACTCAGCACGATAATCTCCATATCCATCTGTTTATAGGTAAATTTCATGACTTCATTTTTCCTAATAGCTGCATCGTATTCCATTGTATAGATGTGCCATAGTTTCTTTATCCATTCGTCTGCCACAGTTCCTTCTTTTGTGAGTTAGGATGAGCCATTTTCATGGTACTAGGAATCTTTTATACTTTGTCTTACAGTCTCTACCTTTTTATATTTGGCCATTTCACTTGTTTGCTTTTGGTTTTGAACTTTTGGTCTACATTCAGCAGAGCTCGGGGGTTATTTCGGCTCGGTGTTCAAAAGCCATCCCTGGAAGTGCTCCAGAAGCCATGTTTGGTTCCAGGGATGGAACCAAGATTGGCTGCTTGCGAGGCAAACATATTACTCTTTCCAGCCCTGCTAATTTTTTTTAAATGACACTTATTCCCTTCTCCTTTCTGATTTATAAGTGCTCATATATTTGGGAAATCACTGTCATGAAGCAGTAATAGTTCCTTCCAGTTGGACATTTGTCTCTGGACTTTGCTAATGATTTTTTTTCATGTGAAAAAATTGACATGGTGTTGTGTATGTCCATTTTTCCCTTTATAGCTCTGGATTTTACATCATATTTAGAAAGTTTCTTCTCACTTTATGACAAGACACTCTTCATTTTTTCCTGATACGTTAGTGGAAAAATGCCTTGGACAGATGTGAGAAATAAATCCAACTCTGATTATTTTCTCCGTTTTGTTAATTTTGTGCTGTTTCATGACAATGCTCTATTGTCTTGTAACATTAAGTTATTGCTGGCATTCTCTACAAATGTCTTAAAAATCTGTTTTCAGGGCTGGCGACATACCTCATTAAGAAGCCCACATGCTTCACATGCAGGAGACCACAAGTTCTATCCCTGGCATCAGATGGTCCTGAGGACCACCAGGGGGTGAGCCCCAGGTCAGGACTAGCCCCTGACCACTGCCAAAACCAAAAGTAAATAAAATCTAAGTTTCTATTGACTTTAATGAAACAAAAACTTACAAAGTTTCTGTAATTTACCCTAGGCCACAATATATTTAAAAGTTGGGGAGGGTTCTAAGGCCGACTAGAGATTTCAATAGGTTGAAGAGGCCACCAGGAGTAACCCCCAAGTGCAGAGATAGGAATAACTCTGAGTCCTGCCAGATTTAACCCCCCAAAAACATTAAATTAAGTTTTATAAAATGGTCTTAAAGGTGGAGAGATAGTACAGGGGTTATGGTGCTTGTCTCGACTGCAGCTGACTCCAGTTTAATCCCAGCCCCACAAACAATCCCAAGCACAGAACCCAGTGTAGCCATAGAGCAATGCCGAATGTCTCCTCCACTCACCGCCCCCTCAAAAAAAAATCCAAAATTTAAAAATTAATTTTAAATGGTTGTACAATGCATAATACTTGTTGCACTGTCATTTATCATTGCTATTTAGAAATGTGCTGATGGAGGACATGTTCTTGCAATATAAACATTGAAAAACAGTAAAGTATGGCTTAAGTAATTGAAGTTACATAAAACGGGCACACTTGCACTTCCACTTATTCTCACACTCCTTTTAGACATGGGATGGGGGTAAACAGTGGGCTTTTGGGTGCAATCTAAGATGCTGATGGGACCATTGAGTAATCATTGAGAGGCATGCCCTCAGCCACTCCCTTGGGGCCATCTCCTCCAAGGCTACCCAGGGAGAGAGGCTACTCAGCAACAAAGATGCAACTGAAACACATCTTAGTTCCTTAACCTGTAGATTTGGTGGCTGGCTGGTCCAAACCAGATACCCAGGGACAGAGTTCCTGTTCACTGAGAGAATATAGTGATTCTTGGCATAGAAACTAACATTGTTTCATCATAACAGGGTTCCAACTGTGGATTGTGACCCCATATGGGGTCTTGTAACTGAATGTTACAAGATGTTACAATGGAGGTTATGAAAATTTGGTGCCAGTAAAAGCTCTCTGAATGCACAACCACCAAAAATTAATTTAAAACCAACATTATAATGAATCTGAAGCTTTTCTGGCTGTGTTCCCCTACCACAAAGATGTCCTGAGTGCAAAGAATGCTTACAAAGTCGTACCATGGTCCATGCTGAATAAAAATCCTGTAATCTGGGGCCAGAGAGATAGTATAGTGATTACGGCCCATGCCTGGCATGTGACCAAACCTGATTCTACCCCCAATACAATGTGGTTCCCCAATCATCACCATGTACAATCCCGAAGACCCACCCCTAGTATCACGCAGGTAATCCCTGGCCTTAGAGCCTCAATAGCACTGCATCCTCACACCTGTGCATTGAACTGCTGGCCTGGCTGGTCTAGAATCATAGGAATAGTTCCTGAGAAATGCTTGTGGGGGTCCCCCCAAAAATCCTGTGACCAACAGACTTCTGCTTTCACACTATCACGATACAATAGATGTATCTATTTAACTCTCCATCTTTCCCAAGAGAGTGGGGTATCTTTAAGGGAAGAAGCTTTTTGTTGCTTAGAACCCCTAAAGCTTTCTGGCCTCATCCTTCTTTATAGGACTGTGCTTGTTGCCTGCTTCTCTCTTCTGTGGTCAGTCAGCTAATCTCAGTCCCTCTTCAACAGTCACTGTTTATTGAGCAGCTTCTATGAGTCAGCCATTGCCTGGAAGCACTTCTCATGCATTACCTTGTCATCTTCCCAACAGCTCTAGGAAGCTCAGACTTATTATTCTACTATTTCCCACATTTTAACAGGGAAGAAACTAAGGAACAGAGAGATTATACAGTTTGCCCAGGTTAAACAGAAAATAAATCCCAGATGAGCTAACTCTAGTCTCACAGCTCTTAATAACTCTCTCACATTATTTCCCCAAGACTGTCAAGAAAAAACATTTTTTCTATATTAAACTTATACTTTGACCTTAGTGTTACATCCGACATTGAGAAACAGAGACAGAGACAGAGAAATAAAGGAGGGGTAGGGAGACGGATTGAAAGAGAGAAAGAGAAAGGGAGAAATAGAGCAAAAGCGAGCGAGCGAGAGAGCGAGAGAGAGAGAGAGAGAGAGAGAGAGAGAGAGAGAGAACCAGAGAACTGAAGCTTCCTTAGGAACAAAGAAATTAATCTGTGTTTTAACTAATCTATTGGGAGGCTGCCAGATTAGCGTCAGGACTCTCCACATTTGTCTTTTGGAAATAATCAAGATGGATGGCTTTTGCACAAGCCATGCCATCTCACTGAGAACACGGAGTCAAGCTTTGGTGAGACCCAATCACTGCCAAGGAAGTAAAGCAGGTCAGTTACTTGTTGTCACGACAACTGTCATTGTGTCTGCTTCTGACGGTCCTTAGTGCTTTGCACAGATAAAATCCATGTGAGTTAGTCCCTAGAAGCTTGCTGCAATTTGACCCATTTTACTTGCTCAAAAAAAAAAAGCGCAATTGAATATGAAACAAAAAGACTCCAATTTATAATTCTAAAATATATCATCCAACCTAATTTTTTGGATGAAAAATTACTGCATGACAGTGCTCACAACCGACAGTCATACAAGGGATTAGAAATTTAGGGTCATGGAAGACGCGGGATTGAGTTCAGAGAGATAGGGCTCATTTCTGCTTTGCTCCTTTTTAGGAAAGAGAATCTATTTCCTCACCTGCATAAGACATAATATAAAATAGCCTATTTATCTTGGGTTTTGGGGAAGATTATAGAAGTTTAAAATAATCTGCTATCAATTGCTAATCAAGCACCAATCCTTTTATTACCTTCACTACCAGCCAGTGCCTTACATTGCCACTTACTCGGTAGTCCTATAGGCTAGCTGTCTTTCCCCTACTGCAGGCTCAGAAAGGTCTCCTCAGTGTTGCACTCACATACTTTCCCCTTTTCTTTTCTTTTCTCTTCCATTCTTTTCTTTATTTCATCTGTCTTTATTTTTTAATTTTTGTTTTCTTTTGGTTTTTTGGTCACAGTCAGTAGTGTTCAGAACTTATTTTTTATTCTGTGCTCAAGAATCATTCCTGGCAGTGCTCAAAAGACCATATATGATGCCCAGGATCAAACCAGTATCGGCTGGGCAAGGCAAGTGACTAAACTGCTGTGTTATGTCTCTAGCCTCATACTTTCTTTTCTTTTTTTTTTTTTTAATTTTTATTAGTGAAACACCATGAAGTACAGTTGCAGACTTACAAATTTTTGTGATTGGGTTTCAATTATACAATGATCAAATAGCCATACCTCCACCAGTGCCCATTTTTCTTCTCTTTTCTTTATTTTTGTTCTTGTTTTTCTTTTTGGGCCACACCCAGTGGTACTCAGGGCTTGTTCCTGGCTCTGCATTCAGCAATCACTCCTGGCAGGACTCAGGGGACCCATATGAGGTACTGTGAAGCAAACGTAGGCCAACCCCATACAAGTCAAGTGCCTTACTCACAATGTTATCTCTTCACTACCACCACCCCCCACCAATAAATTATTTTGCTAAGGTGGAAAAGCAATTTCTCTAAATTGGAGTGAGTTGATATACTAGCCAATCCCAAATGACAAATCTGCTTAAGCAGCTGCTAAATGAAAGGGTTTAACCAGCTCCTATTTCTCCTGATTCTGCAAAGTCAAACAAGCATCTGAGAGCCAAGCTTCTTGGAGATTAATATTTTTCTCAGCCTTTCAGACTGGTATCCTCAGGTCGTTATGAACTGTTGGGGATTTTTTTAAGCAACAACAAAGCCTAGGAAAGGCAACTTTCAGTGCTAAAGAAATACATTAAAATTCAGGTTTTTACAGAGAAAGTCACGAAGATAGATAAATAAGCTGAGGATGACTCACACCCTTCCATGTCCATTAGTCATCTTGAGGGTGACACTGCTCCTGATGATGCTCAAGAGGCGACCTACTCTGTCAGCAGTGGGATCGCAAGCCATTTGAATACTATGGGCATCATTATGTCATCTCTGGGGGAGGGAAGAGGCGTTGACAGACTCCAAGATCCCAAGGCTTTTAGTTCATCGGAAAATGTGATTCAGAAGTAATCATTAAACACATGGAAGGGAAACAAGGAGTTGAGTGATAAGGGTGGCGAGTTTAGGCAGGAATCTTGTAGGAAAATGCCCTGCAGACTTGCAATTGGCACCCTTGCCAAGTCAAGCCCAGATTAGCCAGAGACTGAGTCTCCCAGTTACAGATAAAGAGACTGAGAGCTACCTTCAAGGCCATTCTGATCTTGTTCTCTTATCAGGCAACTCCAACTTCCTTTCCTTATCTGTACCCTCTACACGCTCATTAGTTAATATACAAGTGACTTCTCTTACAGAAATGAAAAGTTCAGACTATACCTGACAGAATAGGAACAAGATAAAGAGATTTTTCCAGAATGTCTCTAATTGGGGCCGGAGTGGAAGGAAGACACTTGCCTTGCATGTGGGCATTTATTTCATTGCAACTCTGGTTCGATCCCTAGCACTGCGTATGCTTCTCTGAGTACTTTGTTGCCCCCAAACTAAAACAACCATAAACCAAAAAGCAGAGTGTCAGTTACCTTTATCTTTCTTATCCTCTGTTAACATCTCTTACCCCTCTCTGCCCAGAACACACACACACACACACACACACACACATATATATAATATATATATATATATATATATATAGAGAGAGAGAGAGAGAGAGAGAGAGAGAGAGAGAGATGGATGGACAGAGTGCCTCTATATTATATTAGGCCTTGCTTGGAGAGTGGCTAGAGTTTATATATATAAACTCTGCAAGGTCTCTTTCAGAGTACTTTCTTGATCTCTCCTATACATACTAATTTTTACTTTCTTACTAGGTGGGGGGTGTGGGCAGTGAGCGGGGGCACATCTGGCAGTGCTCAGCGTTTACTTCTCACTCTGTTGTGGGATAATTCCTGGCAAGAAGATCATATGTGGTGCTGGGGATTGAACCAGGGTTGGCTATGTACAAGGCAAACGCTTAACTCTTGTACTATCCCGCCAACCCTTTCTTCTTAATACCTACAACTTGTCTGTAAATCTCCCACCCACCTATTTTTCTCTGCCTCATGTGCTGACCTTTTCCAAATAGAAATTCCTTGAAGATAAGAATCATGTTTTAAACTTCTTAAAATCACATACCTAATCTTAGGATTTAGCCCTGTAAAGACTCAATAGTATCTTCATGGTCTGGGAGAATTTAAGGAAGCCTAATCTGCTTTCTCAAGAGACCAGCAATAAAAAGCCTTGGAGTTGGGCCTACACAAACCTTTGCTTTGAGTCTATATCTAGACTCAAGTCCCAAGCTACCATACCTGGGTCCCATTTCAGGGACCCTGTTGTATTCCCTTTGTTCTGGATTGGACTATGGTCTTGCTCAGAGATTTTCCCCCAAATCCAAATCCTACCTGTGAGCCTCACTCTCGAAAGCCAAGGACCTGCTCTGTCTACCTGGAACTGTGCCTGTAGATTTCAGATGCCTCAATTTCCCCACCATGGTGTGCTCCACTCACCTGTAGCTCATCTCTCTCTCCTGCTCCCAGCACCCACTCACAGGCTTGCTTCTTACTCTGACTTTTCTGCCAAGACCTTCTGGGAATGCTTGGCTCATTCCAAGAGTTCTGGCTGATCTCTGAGTCCTTTCCACTCTGTCATCAATTGAGCCATCTTTCTGAGATTCAAAAAAAAAAAAAAAAGAAAATTCACCTCTAAGTTGGAAATGTGTGCATACCCAGGCACACACATACACATACATTCCTTCACTAGTTGAGAATTTTCCACAGGTTGTATGGATTTATTATCTGCTTTGTTAGGGACATTTTTCAGCATTTCTCATCTTCCAACTTCGAGTTGTAATTTTCTTGAAATCAGAGGGAACTCTCAAAGATCATATATTCCAACCCTTTTCTTTTTATTTCCTTCTCTATTTTACTATCCCACAGTTTACTTCTATTTAGAAGCTTAGTGCTCGGAGAGCCCGGCAAGCTACCGAGAGTATTCGATATGCCAGACACAGTAACAACAAAGTCTCCAATGGAGACGTTACTGGGCCCGCTCGAGCAAATCGACGATCAACGGGAGGGCCTTTACCTTTACCTTTAGAAGCTTAGTGCAATGAGATTTTGTTAATGGCAATGATGAGTTTGTTAAATAATTCTTTGTTAGCCCAAAGAGAATGGTGCTAGGTTTTATAGAAGGTCTTAGCTTAAAAATCGGTTATCATCAAAATCCATTTATTTAACTGCAGCTAAGATGGAAACTGCATCCCAGAAAGGAAACACGCGCGCACACACACACACACACACACACGCACACACGCACGCACGCACGCACAAACACACGCATATACATACACACAACAGAAGTATGTATCATTCACTTACACTCACACTCATACTCCCTAATAGGATATGCCAGCTTTCTGTCTAAAACAATCAAAATACCTCCCAGTTGAAATGACAGCATCATTTTACTGTTGCTGAAATAGGAAAGTAATAAAGCAAGTCTCAGCAGGCATGGTGGAAATGCACTCTCTTGATGTCTCATAGGCTTTTATGATTCGTATCTCAAAAATGACGCCATGAAACCAAAAATTCAAAGCTGGGGTTGCTGTGGGTTGTCAAAAGTGTAGTTAAGGGCAGTCATTTTAGCTGTACCCTCTAGATTTGGAAGAAGCAAGAAGGTGAATTTTCTCCCTTCACCCTGAGGTTGCAACCGATACTTGGTTTTTCCTGCAGCCATTCTCTCACTCGGCTCTATGCAGGTGGTGGTACTATCATAGATGCTATAGTTAAGAAGAATTGCAAGGGAAACAAGATCTCTGTGATTAGTCCTGGCTATTCCTTTCTCTTAACCAGAGATGTCTTTTGCCACAGTCTCTAAACCCAGTATCCACAGAGGAGTGCATGCTGTTTCTCTCACTGCTCAGTTTGGAAAGAGAACTCTGCACTGCAGAAAAGCCCTGTAAATTCTTTCCACTGCCAGTCCCTGGTCTCTAGTGGCTTCCACCTCTTTGACATAGCTTCTCTCAACCCAAGTAAGGAAAACAAGGCTGGTTAAAGGATCATGTAACTACAGGGAATTGAAATAGGAGGATAAGAGACAAGCAATTAGAAATGATGGACTTGTGTCCTGGAGCTTCAGTCCAATCTTTGACTTTGGAGTATTATAAAACCCTCCGTCTTTGAAACGTAGGCATGGATATTTATCCTCTAAGGCGCTCTATGGAACACCTAGAGTTTCTTGAGTAGTGGCTGCTCTCCTTCATGTGAACATCACTGTATCTGAAGACTTCTTATTCCTGGATATTGGTTGTGAGTTAGTGAAAAAACCCTCCAGTGGTCTAAGCACAAGTTTCTGTTTTGCACTTTCAGTTTACACAACAAACAAGAAAAAGATTGAGCTCAAAAGGCTGAAATCTTCCCCCAAGACAGTGTGTATTAATTTTGAGACCAATTTTTAATACTAATGGCGAGGCTTACAAAAATGAGTAGAAATGACTCAGAAATGAGGTGGTTTGGAGGCTGGAGGTAAGTTGCTTGAAACAGCAGGTAAGTTGCTTGCTTTGCATGTTGTTGACCAGGTTTTGACCTCCAGTACCCAATGTGGTCTCCAGAGCCCCATGAAGAGTAATCCCTGAGAACTACAGGATATGGCCCCAAAACAGAAACAAACGAACAAACAAAAACCCAAGATGGTTTATACAGTCTCAATTCTCATGACACTAAAAACATTAACCAAATAAGAATACAACTCATCTAAGAACACTTCTAAGAGAGGTCCCAAGAGTTCTGGTGCTTAATATACTCAAATCTTTTCCCAGTTATTTAAATACTAATCTAGGTCCTGCTGTGAAGGACTTTACGGATGTAATAATCAAGGTGCCTATTCAGTGGAACTTAAGACAGGGTCATGATGCAGTTCTCTTGACCTAATTACTTGGCCCTTTAAATCTGGAGCTAGCATGCAGAGATAGAGTCAGAATTATGAACAGGAAGATTTACCATTGCTGGCAATGATGGTGGGAGGTCCCGGGAACAAGAAAAATGACAATCTCTACAGTGTCTAGCAAGCCCTGGATCAACCAGTCAGCCAGAGAAGAGAGACCGTCATTCTCTTGCTGCAGGAATCTGGATTCTGTGAGTGAATAAATTTTAACAAAGTCTCTGAGATCCAGATAAGAGCCCAGTCCAGCTGACACCTAGATTCAGTCTTCAGGGGAAATGAGCAGAAAGTCATACTATTTTCGGATCCCTGACTTACCAAAACCATGAGCTAATAAAAATGTATTTAAAAAGAAAAAAATCGTGGCAGTGTTAGGGTTAGAATTTAGGGTCTCACACATGCAAGACATGAGTTCTGTCACTGAACCACATTCCCAGCCTGATGACATACTGTTTTAAGGTGCTAAATTTGTGGCAACTTGTTACTTACTTATGCATGGAGAGCATTCACATAGCCTGGGAATAGAGTATCTCAGTTCTTGGGAATCCAAATCTTCATATTAACAATCTCTTCCAACTCATGTTTATTAGTGTCAAAGACTGGAGGTCTGAGTGATAGTACAGCAGATCGGGCACTTGCTTTGCATGTGGTCCACTTAGGTTCAATCCTCAGCACACCATCTGTTCTTCTGAGCCCTACCAGGCGTGATCCCTGAGCACAGAGCCAGAAGTAAGCCCTGAATACTGTTGGTTATGAACCAAAAAAAAAATTTTTTTTTAACTGTGAAAGGCACTGGGAAAATTCTGATAGAGCTGGAGATCTGGAATCTGTAAAACCTTGATTCCTAAATTGGTCCTTAGGCAACTTGCTTAACCTCAGGCCGGGGAGATAGCACAAATTGTTGAACACAATGCCTAGTAGGTGTGATACCTGGAGATATAATCTTTGCCACCACCAGGTGTAGTACCTATACCACTGTAGCACTGTCCTCCCATTGTTCGTCGATTTTGCTAGTGCAGGCACCAGTAACGTCTCCATTGTGAGACTTGTTGTTACTGTTTTTGGCATATCGAATACGCCACGGGGAGCTTGCCAGGCTCTGCCATGCAGGCGGGATACTCTCTGTTATCTGTAGCTTGCCGGTCTCTGAGAGGGACGGAGGAATCGAACCAGGGATGGACGCGTGCAAGGCACACACCCTACCTGCTGTGCTATCGCTCTAGCCCAGGTGTAGTACCTATAAAAATATGTTAAAATTGTGTAAAATTTCACCACAGAAAGGTTACTTAACCTTTTCTGTGTCTCTGTTAATCTATAAAGTGGAACAAACAGTACTTACACTCAAAGTAATTTGACTTCAGGGGTTGGAGAGATAGTTCAATAGGCTAAGCACATGCTTTGTGTGTGGAGGGCTCAGGCTTGGTCCCCAATTCTGCATGGTTCCCTGAGCACAGAACCTTAAATAGCCTTTAATCATTGCCAGGTGTGGTCCCCAAACCAAAACCACAAAACAAAAGATAATTTTAAAGGATTTGAAGGCATTCTAGTTAATTCAGGAAGGGCTGACTGGTATTGGCTAGCATCAAACAGGGCATTAATCCAGACTTGAATGATATGAAGTGCATAAACTCTCTCAGTTGAAAACATGGAGCATCACTGAGCACAGTATGCTCATCTGATGAGATATTTTATTACAGGATCCTCAGAGACTGAAGACAGCAAGGTCTTGATTTATGCCCCCCTTCCACAAACATCCTTGATAGCAAGGTCGGTCAGTCCCACGCTCCCATCAGAAGCACCGTCTCCTCTAACCACCTGTGTGATGCCCCAGCCCCAGCAAGCTTTAACCTAGTCACCCATCCGGGCTCCACCTCACTTAGCTAATGAAATAGGCCCAGAAACCAGACTCCATTGTCAGAACCCCTAAGGAGCCAGGGGAGTCCCTGGATATTGTCAAAAGCTTACTTGACACAAAAGATGGATAGATATGTCACAAGCAGAACACATGCTTCTACTCCCCATTCCCATAAAAATCTAAGGTTTTTGTTTTCTAGAAGAAATGATAACCATGGTCATGGTACATAAGTATAAAAACAAATGAGCACTTGTGCAATTACAAATAACCCACACACCTGAGCATGAGAAACCCTCTTCAGCAGTGTGTTCGCCACTTTGGTTTCTTGGGCCCCGGCTAATATTACTCTCTTGCTTTATCTTCTCAACTGAGATGACAAAATCTTTATGGTTCATAAAAATGAAGAGGATGATATTGATAATAGCAATAATAGCTCTCATGTGTCAAGTGCTCCAAGTGCTATGCACTCTTTATTTGTACGCCTTATAAATAATGCTGTAAGATAGGGTAGTTAGCTTCCTTTTATAGGCAAGAGAACAGAGGCTCCAGAGAGGCCAAGTGGATTGCACAGTTTGATCTAGCAGAAAAACAACTGCTATTGGATTCACATGAGGGTCCCCTTGACCAGGAAACAAGGCTAAGGGACTGGAGGTGGGGATTGCCTGAATAAGCAATAAGTTTGGTAGCCCACATAAGCAAACCAAAACCTAAGCCAGAGTCAACACACTCAAATCAGAGGAAATGAAACTTTGCTGCCAGTCAGGCTTTTGCTTAAGCTATTGTCACTCAATTACTTCCTGTCCTTCCATGTCCTCTCTATAAAAACCTCTCCTCTAGATCTGATCAGTGGCACACTCCTGACCATCTTTGGCACTGTCTAATGCCAATTAATGTATGTTTTGATTTTTTTTTTCATTCATCATCCTGTTAATCGTCGATTGCCTCGAGCAGGCCCCAGTAACGTCTCTTTCATCCTAGCCCTGAGATTATATTCACGGCTCTTTAGGAGAATGAGACCCATCATTGTTACTGGTATTTGGCATATTTGGTAGGCCACGGGGAGTTTGCCAGACTCTGCCCTGTGGGCAGGCTACATTCGGATAGCCTGCAAGTTTGTCCAAAGTAGGAATGAGGTAATAAGATGTCGCGCGGCCGCATTTGCGGCCGCGCGGTTCCGGGATCTGGATTTTATAGTCTCTGAGTCTTGGCCGCTGATGGGATTACACGGCGCCAGGGGGCCAGGTGGTGGGTGTGACCCCCGCCTACTGGAATTTGGAGGATCTGGGTGGAAGATGCTCGACTCCAATTCGAGTAGGCTTGGAGGTCTCGGCCCCGGAACCCGCGTGGCTTTGTCCCTCTGCCAGTACCTTCATGTGTGCGGAGAGTGGTCTCAGCATGGTGGTGGCTGGTCCTGGAGGTCTTCGGCTGCCGTAGCCCTGGTCGGGGCGGGGAGGAAAGCTCAACCCGCTCCCCTCCAAGGGACTCCGGGAAGGAACACCCAGGCACGGGGGCAGAGACTGCACTTTTCTCGTCCGGGATCTGGATTTTATAGTCTCTGAGTCTTGGCCGCTGATGGGATTACACGGCGCCAGGGGGCCAGGTGGTGGGTGTGACCCCCGCCTACTGGAATTTGGAGGATCTGGGTGGAAGATGCTCGACTCCAATTCGAGTAGGCTTGGAGGTCTCGGCCCCGGAACCCGCGTGGCTTTGTCCCTCTGCCAGTACCTTCATGTGTGCGGAGAGTGGTCTCAGCATGGTGGTGGCTGGTCCTGGAGGTCTTCGGCTGCCGTAGCCCTGGTCGGGGCGGGGAGGAAAGCTCAACCCGCTCCCCTCCAAGGGACTCCGGGAAGGAACACCCAGGCACGGGGGCAGAGACTGCACTTTTCTCGTCCGGGATCTGGATTTTATAGTCTCTGAGTCTTGGCCGCTGATGGGATTACACGGCGCCAGGGGGCCAGGTGGTGGGTGTGACCCCCGCCTACTGGAATTTGGAGGATCTGGGTGGAAGATGCTCGACTCCAATTCGAGTAGGCTTGGAGGTCTCGGCCCCGGAACCCGCGTGGCTTTGTCCCTCTGCCAGTACCTTCATGTGTGCGGAGAGTGGTCTCAGCATGGTGGTGGCTGGTCCTGGAGGTCTTCGGCTGCCGTAGCCCTGGTCGGGGCGGGGAGGAAAGCTCAACCCGCTCCCCTCCAAGGGACTCCGGGAAGGAACACCCAGGCACGGGGGCAGAGACTGCACTTTTCTCGTCCGGGATCTGGATTTTATAGTCTCTGAGTCTTGGCCGCTGATGGGATTACACGGCGCCAGGGGGCCAGGTGGTGGGTGTGACCCCCGCCTACTGGAATTTGGAGGATCTGGGTGGAAGATGCTCGACTCCAATTCGAGTAGGCTTGGAGGTCTCGGCCCCGGAACCCGCGTGGCTTTGTCCCTCTGCCAGTACCTTCATGTGTGCGGAGAGTGGTCTCAGCATGGTGGTGGCTGGTCCTGGAGGTCTTCGGCTGCCGTAGCCCTGGTCGGGGCGGGGAGGAAAGCTCAACCCGCTCCCCTCCAAGGGACTCCGGGAAGGAACACCCAGGCACGGGGGCAGAGACTGCACTTTTCTCGTCCGGGATCTGGATTTTATAGTCTCTGAGTCTTGGCCGCTGATGGGATTACATGGCGCCAGGGGGCCAGGTGGTGGGTGTGACTCCCGCCTACTGGAATTTGGAGGATCTGGGTGGAAGATGCTCGACTCCAATTCGAGTCTCTGCCCCCGCTACGGCAGCTGAAGACCTCCAGGACCAGCCACCACCATGCTGAGACCACTCTCCGCACACATGAAGGTACTGGCAGAGGGACAAAGCCACGCGGGTTCCGGGGCCGAGACCTCCAAGCCTACTCGAATTGGAGTCGAGCATCTTCCACCCAGATCCTCCAAATTCCAGTAGGCGGGGGTCACACCCACCACCTGGCCCCCTGGCGCCGTGTAATCCCATCAGCGGCCAAGACTCAGAGACTATAAAATCCAGATCCCGGACGAGAAAAGTGCAGTCTCTGCCCCCGCGCCTGGGTGTTCCTTCCCGGAGTCCCTTGGAGGGGAGCGGGTTGAGCTTTCCTCCCCGCCCCGACCAGGGCTACGGCAGCCGAAGACCTCCAGGACCAGCCACCACCATGCTGAGACCACTCTCCGCACACATGAAGGTACTGGCAGAGGGACAAAGCCACGCGGGTTCCGGGGCCGAGACCTCCAAGCCTATGTTTTGATACTCTTCAAAAATTTTCAAGTGTCTCTGTTTACTTTTTTGGTTTTGTTTTTATTTGGAGCCATAGTCGGCGGTGCTCAGGTCTACTCCAGGCCATGTGTACAGGGGTCATGCCTGGTCATGCACAGGGGACCACAAAAGACTCTAGAGATCAGACTGGGTTTGGTCACATGCGAGTCAAGCATTTTAGCTCCAGTACTATCTCTAGCTCTTGGTTCACCTTTCAACATCGGGAAACCCACTCTCCCTGGATTCCTCTCTGCTCTTGTTCTTCCCTATCTTGAATATTCTCTTTCATTTTTCTTTCAAAATCACAATCTGTTCATAGCTTCCATCTGACTTAAACCTCACCCTACTTTTCATGGGACAGGGAATAGTATCCACTTGATTGCCGTCATAACTGCTTTACCATCTGGTTTCCATGACCCTTCTAAGGCCCCACGCTATATTCCGGCCAACTCTTCCCTGTTCATTCTCTGTGATTTTTTTTCCTGTGTCTGCTTCTTGTTGCCAGAAATGTTCCTTTTTTTTTTTTTTTGCACCATTCCTCTATAACCTAGCTTAAAACCCATCTCTCCACAAAAATGGTCTTAGTCCTCACACCTAAAACATTTTCCTTTCGTTGCCTGGTTGTGACACTTTTTTTTGCATTTCATTAGTGCATATTGCCTCCTTACTGGTATATATACTTTCCCTCTTCTTCTCTTAGACTGTAAGATATTTGAGTGCAAAGAATAACCAATTTATTTTTTGGGGGTAAAACTTACAGTGCTCAGCAAATGTCTCGATTAGTTCTGCTATAAACTTGTTGACCCATCAGCTGAGTCCTGGATAAGTGGGTGGATGGGTGAATATTGGATGGTTGGAAGATTTCAGTCATTAGGCTCTGGATGAACATTTTGGCCAGACTATCTTGACAGGAGAAAGTCTAGACCTATAAATTTTAGTAAGAACCTTTCAGATGAAATTTTCCTTCATCTTAGCCTGTATTGTTTAATTGCTGAGAGTCTTTCTGATGAGAACCAGATCATGACTCTAATTCTAGAATGCCATAATCATAGTTTATCTATTTTATGACCACAGATGCTCCCTTGAACTGTGCAAGGACATTTGTAAATACGCCCATTATTTTGAAAATGATCAGAGGCATCTTGGAGTAAATCTGCCAACTTAAGATAAAGAAAACAACTGAGCATACATGTTAATCTTGTGGGTTACCATCTATGAGATATTTTTATTAAGAGGACACAGACTGTCTTTATTATAGAATTTATAAAAGTCCAGTGAGTTTTAAGTTTCAGGTTCCATGGCAGTTGACAACTTACAATAAATATTCATTTTGAGTCCATTACTTTCAATGTCCCCTGTTTGTCCACAGACCATTTAGAAAATTACCACCTGTGTCTCCTTACCAGACAATGCCCAAATATATGGGAATATTTTCTTAACATATTTTTCTTCATTTCCAATGATAAGTCCTAAATAGACTCTCTTTAATACCTCTTTTGTATGTCATATGCAAGTCGTACTTTGTTGCTTACATTCCTTTTTGTAATGATGCATGATCCTCTGGCATGAATAATATCAGCTCATGGAAGTCACATGTGATTTTCTGGGCAAGATAATGTTTTGAAGGAATCCGGGGAAGTTTTTCCATAAAAAAAATCCTTAGCTACTAATGAAGAATTTAAGAAACAGTTGAAATTTTGTTATTTAGTTTGGCAACTTTAAGCAGAGGTTCTCAAACTTTCCTTTTTATTTGACTCACCTGGAGAGGTTAACAATTCCAAATGTCAAGTCAAAGAGATAATACAGGGGATAAATTGCTTGCCTTGGACTTAGACAATGTGGTTTGATTCCCTGTACCACATTATGTTCCCTGAGCACTGCCAGGATTGATCTCTGAGCACAGAGCAAGGAGTAAATCCTGAGCACTGTTGGCTGTGTCCTCTAATCCTCCCCCATAGAAATAAGCAAATAAATAATGTACTGCTGGAAAACTATGGTTCAGTCCCATGTCCAAAGGAAGAAGTCTGAATCCCTGGGTTGATGGCATCACAGAGCTAACAAAGACTAGATGCAAACACTGCTACCTTTTGTTTTTATTAGAATCATTGTTTTTATTCATGTTCTGCTTTTACAGTTATGCATATTATGGGGCAAGGAAGATAGCTCAAAAGGCTGGAGCTTTACATGTAGGAGCTCTAGGTTTGATCTCTAGCATCACAGGATTCTCTGAGTAGTGCCTGGGGCAACTCCCAACCACTGAGTCAGAAGTAGCCCCTGAGCACTGCCAAGCACTACCAAGCACTGCCGAGGGTGGTTACAGAACAGAATAAACAGTCAAACGAAATAAATTTCTGCATGTTATGGGGAGCATGCCCAATCATCCCCCCCATAGATTCTGTTATTTATAGAGCACAATTGTACAAAACATATTTTTCAGGAATATCTATTTGTCTATATAGAGAAATGTGTATAGAAAGATACATATATGTGTATGTGAGTGTGTGTGTGTGTGTGTGTGTGTTAATTTACCAACTTTTATCACTGGCTTTGGGGGCAGGGGATGAACCGAGGACCTTGTACATGCACTGAATTACATCCCATACTCAATCTCTTTTAGAGAGGAGAGTGTTTGGAGTACATCCAGCGTTGTTTGGGATCTATTCCCATCTCTGTACTTAGCGATCACTACCAGTGGTACTCATGGAACCATCCAGTGCTAGGGGTCAAATATAGACCTTCTGCAAGTGAAGCATGCACTCAAAGCTTTGAGCTATCTCTCTGGTCTCCAGCCTCTGTCTTCCTGCTTTTAATATTTAGTTATGGTCTGGAGAGATAGCATAGGGGCAAAGCACATATGCAGTTTCCGCTGGTTTGATCCCTGACACTGCACAAAGTCCCCCAAGCACTGCCATGAATGATCCCTGAATCCAGGGTTTGGAATACCCCCAATCACTGAGGTATATGGTCCCTACTAATACTCAGTGCAATCTGAGAGCAAGTGTTGTCTGGGGGTCCATGGGGTGCCACCAAAGTGGAGAGTATTCAAAGTGGAGAGTGTCATTTGTGGACTATAAAATAACATAATATGAAACTAACACCCAGGGACAGTAGAGACAAGGGCCAGGAGGATCACTCCACAGTTTGGAAGTCTGCCTCATGAGCTGAGGTTCGAGAAGGCAGTAGGGATGGAGAAGGGACCACTAAGTCAATGATGGTTGGAGGGATCACTTGGGATGGGAGATGTGGGCTGAAAGTAGACTAAGGACCAAACATGATGGCCTCTCAGCTGTACTTTAAACCATGATGCTCAAAAGTATAGAGAGAGTAAGAAGGAAGTTGTCTGCAATAGAGGCAGGGGGTGGGATGGGGTGGAGGTGGCGGGAGAGATACTGGGGACATTGGTGATGAAAAATGCACTCTGGTGGAGTGATGGGTGTTCACTGTATGACTGAAAATCATGAAAGCTTTGTAACATGCATTTCACAGTGATTCAATTAAAAAAAAAACCCCAAAGTGAAGAGTGTATCTACCATGGGCCCACCATGGGCTGCTACTTGGGCCCACCACAAACTCTCCAGTGAGGGGCCGTAGGAGATCGAGATCACAAAAGCCCACAGGAGTTTTAGGAGATGACAAACGCTGATGACAAATACTGAATCAAGAAATCTTATTTAAAATATAATGGTGGAGAGGGTATGGTGCCGCCAGCAGGTCAATCTGTACCTGTGAGGCGAGTGCATTAGCAGCCTGATGGCACCTTCAGACTTCCAGATACCCCAAAATTGCTACTGTGCCTTTGGCCAGACCCCAAAACCTTGGGGCAAAGTTTACCAAGAAAGTAAACGGCCAAAAGTTAGGCATGTGGGAAACACACCCACAAACCACCTCCGGCTCAGCTATATAATTGAAGGCATGAACTCTCTGGTTCCTGATTGAACTGCTTAATGGCCATGATCCCAGAGACTCAGAAACAAATCTCGAAACCCAGCGGCTTTTGGCAGAAATGCGTCCAGTCCCTGCAGTAGGTTACCGGTGCTGGGCCAACCCAGGTGGGAATAGGTTTTGTGCCTTGGCCTGTTCCCTCTGACAGCCCAGTGGTCGCCATCCTCCAGAGGCCACTGAACAGTCAGGTTTGGGCCGCCAGTGACAAGACACACAGGGCCTCACGGGATGGGGATGGAGCCGGTCCTGTCCTCCCCACCCCAACGAGACCCCAAGTCATCACCCACAAACGGCCTCTCTGGCTCCTGATCAAGCTGCTTAACGGCCATGATCCCAGAGACTCAGAAACAAATCTCAAAACCCAGTGGCTTTTGGCAGAAATGTGTCCAGACCCCACAGTACGTTACTGTTGCCAGGCCACAACAGGGAGGAGAGGGTGTTGTCACTCCGCCTGCTCCCCATTGGTGGCTCGGTGGCTGTCATCTTCCAGAGGCCATTGTACAGTCAGGCTTGGGCCAGCAGTGACGAAACTTGTTGGGCCTCACAGGATGGGGGGGATGCAGGGCCTGTCCTCCCCACCCCAACAAGACCCCAAGTCATCGCCCATGAATAGCCTTTCTGGCTCCTGATCAAGCTGCTTAACGGCCATGATCCCAGAGACTCAGAAACAAATCTCAAAACCCAGTGGCTTTTGGTAGAAATGCGTCCAGATCCCGCAGTAGGTTACTGTCGCTGGGCCACCCCAGGGGGGAAAGGGTGCTGTCCCTCCGCCTGCTCCCCCTTGGCGGCTCGGTGGCCATCATCCTCCAGAGGCCATTGGACAGTCAGGTCTGGGCCCGCAGTGACAAAACTTGTTGGACCTCACGGGATGGGGGTGGAGCCAGTCCTGGTCTCCCCATCCCAAAGAGACCCCAAGTCATTGCCCACAAATGGCCTCTCTGGCTCCTGATCAAGCTGCTCAACGGCCATGATCCCAGAGACTCAGGAGCAGATCTCTAAACCCAGTGGCTTTTGGCAGAAATCCCTCCAGATTTAAGTGTTAAAATTTCGGAATTTCAAAATCACATGGCTCTACTGCAGCCACGCGACATCATGTTATTCATAACCAGCAATAGAACACAAATTGTCTACTGTTGCCTTTTCAGCAGATCTGAGTGTTGGGGTAAAATCTCAAATAATAATGGTGGGTCTGGTGTTGAAATATTGAATGTGATAAAAGTAGAGAGAGAGAGAGTAATGTGGAAATCATCTGCCCCACAGGTAGGGGGAGGGTGTGGGATGGGAGTATACTGGGGTTTTTGGTAGTGGAGAATGGGCACTGGTGAAGGTGCAGGTGCTTCATTGTATGACCAAGACTTAGACCCGAAAGCTTAGTAACTGCTCTCACGGTGATTCAGTAAATAAAATTATAAAAAATGGAAAAAAAAGTAAGGTGGAGTTCATGCACAATTCAATCAGCTAATCAGTGGTTGAATAAATAGCAGTACTCCTACATTAAAAAAATAAATAAATAAAATATCATGGTGGAAGAAAGCTAACACTCTGGTAGAGGATGTGGTGTTGGAACGTTGTATGAATGAAACCATAACATGAGCAATATTGTAAATCACAGTGCCTCATACTTTTTTTAACTAATAAAATAAAACATGAGGAAAGAGATAACATGTTTCAGAAGAAGTGTAGCTTTCCTTAGAAAGAGAAAGTTGTAAAGCACTTACACACCCCAGGTGGGAATGCCGGTATATTCCAGGAATGTAATGTGCCCCCAAAAGCAAAGGGAAACAGTTTCATACCCAGATTATACAGACATAGGCAACTGAGGCGGAAAGGAGAGTGCGTGCTACCTGCTTCTTCCAAGCTGGTCTTACTGGAATTTTTCCAAGCTGTCCCGCCTCTGGGGTCCGTTGCTAGGGTGTTGTCAAGGAGAGATAGCTAAATTATTCTTTGATGGGTCCTTGAGGGATCCTCCACAGATTTAAACTGGTTCTGACTTTATGAAACTCACCTGAAATTCATTGGCAAGCACCAACCCAACCCAGATATATATATGTATATATATATATATATCTCCAGATATATGTATATATATACATATATATATATCTCCACTGTACCATCATTCTGGCCCCTCTTCAGTCACTTTGTTAGTTTCTTCTCATATCCCTGACCTCTAAGTATTGGAGTCCTCAGGACTCACTCTAAGGGCTTCTCTTTTCTCTCCACACTTAATTTTGTGGTGATCACACTTCATTTCCTTGCTTTAAACACCTGACTCTCAAATAGATAACATCTCTGATTACTAAAGATTGGTGTATCTCTTTCTTTCATCACCCGCCTTCAATTTACCAGCAAAATCCTGCTGGGTCTCCTTCAAAATATAGCCAGGATTCGACCACTTCTTACCACTTAATTTATATCAACAAACATTGTATTTTGCCTCAATGATTGTAATAATCTCTTCACAGCCTGCTTACTTCTGACTGGATTCTCTGCAATTTGCTTTCATCACTAAGTCAGAATAAAACTATTAGGATGTAAGGTCAATCATGTTAACCTCTGTGCAAAATTCATCTCTGATTTTCCTTTATACACTAAGCAAAAATCAGTTCTTACTTAGATTTACCAGACTGCGCAGAATCTGGCCTCTATTATGTATTTTTGCCCACACACTGTTCTAGTGTCTGCTTCCCTTGCCTCTCGATCCAGGAAGGGCTAGAATCATCCCCTTCTTCAGATTTTTGTTCTCAAGTCATCTCAGGGAGAAACTATGATCAATCTATCTAAAATCCTCCAACATTTGAAAATAGGTCTTGCTTGCTTTATTTTTCCCGTCTTAGGTTTTGTAAATATTTACCATACTTAACTCTAGGTTTACATATTAATCTTATTTTCTTCTATGATCCCCCAAAGGTTTGGGGCTTTTTCTGAGGGACCACTATTACCCTTAGGGACTAAGTGATTAGTACAATGCCTAGCAATTGACTCAAAATAAATGTGTGAATAAACTTGGGTGAGTAATTGATCCACATATCTGATTACCCTCTTAGAACATGAACTCCATGAGACTAGAGATCAAACCTGTTATTTTTTTCTCTATTCTATCTCTATAGAGCAGATCACAGGGTCTAAAAGGTAGTGGATAGTATTTTTAAAATAATTAAAAATATAAATAATGTTAATATTGACAGAAGGAATTTATTGATGGGAGCAAGGTAACACAGATGTTATGGTTATGAGACAGCTTCAGCAATCTCCAAATCAATTTCAGAGTTTTACCAGGCATTGTTAGGAGGTTCTTTTCATTTATGCTTAGAGTCTGCCAACATGAAATTACATGCAATAATGTGCAACAGTGTTGTTGATCTTCTTTAGGAACTAAGTCTGAGAATCAGTATGTAGAACAAAGATTTATGTAGAAACAAATTATCATTTAAAATCTCTTAAATCATTCAGTACAGATTACGGACTTATGTACTCTGTGCCATCTCTCAGTAAGTTCAACACAGCTAGATTTTCCCCAGAGTTGGAACAGATGGCCTTGGCTGTTCTTTGGTTGAGCACCAGATGAAGTACTTGGCTTAAATTTAAGGGCCATATTGTAAGGGGAAAGTATATATATATATATATATATATATATATATATATATACACACACATATATGTACATATATTCATCTGGATTATCTTGTTGAACATATAGTTCACTTCACGCAACTTAAATAGTTGTGTAATAATTCCAATGGACTATTTTGTCATCTGTGTTCTCAGATGCTTCCCTTTTCACCATGGAGACAGGTGTAAAGGAGGTGGAGAATAATGCTTGACGGTATTGCAATAGTTGGCATGACCAACTGGGAAAATGTCAACCATAATAACTTTCCAAATTAAAAAGAAAGACTTTGATCTAAATTGTATACACTAAACTTATAAATGGTAATAAAAAAGGATATTGTGGAATGTCCACTGTGTTCAGGGGACTAGTATTTTTAATGTTTAGTTTATCATTCAACGGCCTCATACCAACTCTTTGAAGAAGGTATTGCAGGTATTATAATCCTTGTGAGCCTGCTGAAATCCTTCCATAACAGCCTAGGCAGACAAGCATGCTTGTCTCATTGCTCAAACACACTTAGTGTTGGCCAGTGATGAATGTACTGATCCTCAGGTGTGGTGCAATATCCTTGTCCCTAACTCTTGGAATGTCTTTCAGTCCAGATCAAGACTATCTTGCTGGGGTGCTTGGAAGTGTCTCTCCTGCCTCCACTCCCAACCAAAGGTAATTGAATACTATAAAACAGTAATGAGTGAATCATACTAGTCCAAAAGGACAATGTTTATGGTAGGGTCATATTTTCATTTTTAAAAATTTGGGGGGGAGGGATGAAGAGATTATATAGTGGGTAAGGTGCTTGCTTGCAAACAGCTGACCTATGTTCAACTCCTGGCTTCCCACATGGTCCCCTGAAACTTACCAGGAGAGAGCCTTGAGTGCAAAGCTAGGACTAAGCCCTGAACCCTACTGGTTGTGACCCAAAATCCAAAAAATGTTTTGTTACAAAGCAGCCCATTTAAGGGTGAAAGAAATCATGAACTTCCCTTATATTTCTCTTTTGAACATGTATTCTCGAGCGGGCCCAGTAACGTCTTAATGCCCTAATTTCTACACTGGGTAAAATTTTTTCTTCACCATGATACCAATGAAATGACTATGAATGCCACCATCACTTTCAGACATGCAATGTTGGAATATTTCATCATTTTTTACACTCCTTAAATATTTTCTCTGCATTTGTGTGGTGAGCACAGTTTCTTCCACATCTTCAAACAGATCATGATCTTTATCATTGATCATGAGTCTGGTTCATGGTACCAATATATCTTAACTTTGTATCACCTTCCCTTTCTTTTCTTTAGCCTTTTCCTCTGGAATGGCTTCATCCTAATATTTGTGATAGTGTGTTAATTGGAGAAGTGATTCACAGTAAAGAGTACCTCCTGGAAACAGAGCACACCCAAATGGGTAGGGTGCTTGTCTTGCACCTGAAACCCCATGAGTTCCCCCCAAGTACTGCCAGAAGTGATCCCTGACAGTAGAGCCAGGAGTAAGCTCTGAGCACCACCAGCTGTGGTAAAAAAAAAAATGCTGCAGCAAAAGATTCAACTTGTCTGAACTGATGGAGAGGGAAAGTAGCAAAGAAGGAAGTAAGAATGCAGTGATTCCACATCTCAAGTTTATAGGTGATGACAGTGACTCTTGGATAGTTTGAGTAATACATAATATATATATATATATATATACATACTACACATACATACACACACACATATATATACACATATATAGTATGCAACGAATAAGGAGCAGATCTGAATCTGGTCTAGAGGTTCCAGACCATCAGCTTTCCATTGCACCACATTGTGCTTACCATAACCAACAAAATACCTTAAATACAGGTACGGGGCAACATTGAAAAGCAGACTTTCTGTGAATAGATGTGCAATTCACTTCATGGATCTGGTTGTATGACCTTGGCCAGAAGGTAGCAGATTAAGAGAGAGGATTTCCTGAGGTTAGCAGCATAAAAGACCAATGGAACCAAGTTATATATTTTGAAGGAGCCCCAGAACATGCTATAAGATGCCTTCAAGAGGTAGTCCAGTCAAAGGGAAAAGTGATTCACAGTAAAGAGTACCTCCTGGAAGCAGAGCATACTCAAACTGTTTAATGAAGGAAGCTGTTTAAGGGACTCCTCTATTTACAAAGGTATAAGTGAGGCTTGGATAATAGGAGAAAGAATGCAGTACCCTGGGGCCAGTCACAGTGGGATTCTGTTCCTCATTGCCCACCTTGCAAGGACAAAGGGAAGGAGCCTAGTTTCATGGAGAGAGGACACTCACCTCTCCTGGACACTGTGTGGCCATCTGTGGACAGAAGCAGTCAATCCAGGGTGACCCATTAGGAAGGGAGCATGGTAATAAATTTCTCAGCCTTGTTCTTTGCTGTTCAATTTCCAGATTAATGCTTCCCATTAGTTACCCTGACCAGAAGTGAGTGGGAAAGCATTGATTCCATAAATACCACTCTCCCAGGCACTGCAAAAAATCAAAAAGAGAAGAGAAGGAATCTGCCCCTAAAGGGCAAATGAAAGATGATTTTCTAAATTGGACCGACATTAATTGTATTGTGCAGGATATTCACCACTAAGATGACACACTTGTGAAATAATATCCTGTTGGTGGATTCCAACTCACGGTATCATTTTTGTATATCCTGATGTTCTCATATTAGGTTAGGTTTAAGTAAGAACAAATTAAATATTGAAATAGCTTTGCTTTCTGGCTCACCCAAAGTGAAAGGCAAGGTGAACTTAAGCCCTCTTAATGGTTCATGTCAATAACATTGCATAAGCAATGTTTTTGCTCAATTCTTTTTCCATTGTGTAACTTTTTTTCCCTCACTCAGATTTGTCTCCATCATTTTTAACATGTTCCTTCCTTCCATTTCTGCTCTTTCCTTTCCTCTAGTAAAAAATAAGGACAATTTGGCGCATGCTTCCATCAACAGACGTTTGGAAATGAAGTAGCGTGGCAGTCTTTCAAGGATTTCTCTCTTTCCTCCCTCCAGAGAGGAAAACAAAAGGGTAAGGATGGCTTGAGGGATTGGACCAGAACGTTGTTTTACTGGAATTTGCAGCTGTTTCTGGATTGCAGAAGTCACTGGAGGGAAACAATGTGCTCAGGCACTGGAGGAAATGATTTGGCTCCAACTTGTCCCAAATCATCTGGGGAGGAATTTTCTCATTGTTACAGAGCTTGCTACTCAACAAAGATTTCTGAGTCTCCATAGGAGTCTGTTTAGACGAGAGGCATCAGAAATTCACATAGGACATATCAAAGAAAGCAAAGGTGAAAAATGCTGGTCTAGGACAAAAGCAGGAAAAACCTAACCTGGGCACAGCAGGTAGGGTGCTTACTTTGCACACAGCCGATTGAGTTCAATCTCCAGCACCTCATATGGTCACCCAATCACCCCAGGATTGATTCCTGAGCACAGAGTCAGGAATAAGCCCTTAGTACTGCTGGGTGTGGGTCCTCACTCTCCAAAAAACCCTGACCTTTGATCAAGGGAGAGACGACTCTCCAGGTTCTGACCTACCTGAATAGCTCATTTAAGATTCCGCATAGATTCCTAAAGTTCTGGGGACAAGAGTGAGCCTATGAGCTTCCCATTTTTACTCAGAAGGCAAAATAGAGAGACTTATAGACAAGTGAATCCAGTTGATAAATGAATAAGTGAAAATATTCCAATGGAACATTTCCACATTTTATGTATGCGCACTCCCTGGGCCCAAAATGTATATTTATGTAAGAGACTCATTTAACTTTTCATCAAGTTTGAAAGGTTAGATTTATGTGCTTAACTATTGCTGGCTCTAAAGAAAAATAGAATAAACTAATCTGTATACAGCTATGCACTCATATGTATTCCTGTACTATTTCAGAGGAAGCCCCTGATTTTTTGTGTTTTCCTCCCTGGGTACTATCCCAGGCACAGGTCCTCAGAATGTCAATGGAAGGAATCTGTACAACATTCACCAGTTAAGCAAAGACAGGGCTTGATGGGTCAAAATACTCAATAGCAACTTTAGTGTCCCTTGCTAGGTACCCTCTTTAATTTGAGGTTCTCTTTAGTGATTTATTTTTACAAAGTTAATGCCCCTAATAATGTACTGAAATTCTACATCTTGGTACTATGAACATGACTTAATTTGGAAATATTGTCTTTGCAGTTGATTGTAATATGGTTAGGGTCTTTGGGCACATGGTGGTGTAGAGGAATGGTATATCTACGTAACTAAACCACAGAGCAAATAACACTGAGAGCATGAGACTCGAATGACAATTTATTCCTGCGGGGAGGCAGGCTGCCGGATGGGAAGGTAACTGGGGACATTGGTGGAGGAAAGTAGACATTGGTGATGGGTTGGAGCACTGGAATATTGTATGCCTGAAACTCAACTATGAGCAACTGCTAATCACAGTGCATTAATGAAAAATTAATTTTAAAAAGATAGCATCATTAGGGGGAGCTATAATCTAGTCTGGCTTCTGTCCTCACAACAAGGGGAAATCACACACGACTTCAAGTGTAAGGCCCTGAGTTCTGTTCCAGGAGCCTCTCCATCTGCTTTGTCTGATCCTGGAAGTTCTGCTCTCTGTGCTTGGTAGCTCCACTGCCTGAGATATCCAGAACACAAACGATTTTCAACAACATCATAAGTGACTTTTGGTGGCGTCACAACCAGGTATGTTTGAGAACTACAGCTAAAGAGTGTGATTCCCTGTGAGGTACACAGGTGAAATATGTGTGAGCACTTTTTGTTGTTTTGTTTTTTCCTTTTTATTTATTTATTTATTTATTTTTATTGAATCACAGTGAGATACATAGTTACAAAGGTGCTCATGATTGGGTTTCAATTATATAATGTTCCAACACCCATCCCTTCACCAGTGTACATTTCTCATCACCAATATCCTCAGTTTCCCTTTCTAGCAAATTTTTTAATGAAACACTGTGAGATACAATTACAGACTTACACACTTTCGTGATTACGTTTCAGTCATACAATGGGCAGACACTTTTCTTCTCTCCCTCTCTCTCTCTCTCTCTCTCTCTCTGCATTATGGCATACAACACAGACACTGAAAGTTTATCATACATATCCCTTTACCTATTTTCAACACTCAATTCTTGTTGAGTGATCATTTCATGCACCTTTTTTAAAAATTGGGTTTTAGAACAGAAAAGTTTGATGTCACGCTGTAAAGCATCTCCATTTTCTAAGGAGCGAGGGCCATGATGATTTTCACATTGTTTGTTTTGTTTTAGCAGTATCGGTCCTCAATTTATTCCGTGAGACCCTGTAGACTACATTACTTTAAAAAAAAAACATGAAGTTGCTCCTATGTGAGCATTTTGGTCTGTAATGCTACCAGCTACGAGCATGTGTGTGAGCATCACAGTAACCTCCAGAGAGCACTGTGAGCAAAATGTGCAAGAGCACTACAATTCAATCAGTGCTACTCTTAGCGGGGCATGTGTGCATGCACTGAAGCCTGTGACCCTCCCATGAGGACTGAGCTGACTGTGAGCACTGCAAGCTGATATGTGACTCCTCGCAAGCACCATAACTAATAAGTTTGGGGCTGGGGAGATGGTTCAGAGGGCTGAATCTCACATTTTGCATGCAGGAGAACTCAATCTGATCCTCAGCTCCACAGGAAATGATCATCTACCAATATGCGAGGAATAACCACAGACATGAGCACCATTGTGTGAACACAAAAGAAAATCAAATAAAATTGCAACCAACACAGCCAAAAGTTGTTGGGACCTCTAGTAATTTCAACAACAGTAACATAAGGGAGGGAAGCTGGAAGGAGAAATTAGAATCCGGAGAAGATATGTAAAGAAGAAAGAGAAGGTGAGGGTGCTGGAGAAGACAACCATCAGCAAGTCTGAAGCCACTTGAAGTGAGGAGACCAGCATCATATTCTTCCTCACTGTCCAAACTTGCCAAAGCCTTGATGTTAGACATCTATTCTTTACAAGTATGAGACAAGATGTCTTTGCTGCTTAAATCACCAGGATGTGGTATTTGGATACTGTACTTAGTCCCAGGAGACAAATCCAACTATATTTGATGAAATCTTCTGGAAAGATCTTTCATTCGATCTTACCGGAAGATTTCACTTCATTTGACAAAGAAACTGAAGCTTGAGAAGCAAGATGTCTTAGGCAATCAGAATCAGTGAGGGCAGAGCTTTGGCCATAAATCTGATCTGATTCATATAAGCCACAATAAGCACCTACAGAAGGCTTAGAGGATGGAGAAATGCTATTCCTATCTCCACTACATAACCACTTCTCTGCAGCTGTTTTCACCCAGGCTCCAGCAAGATTTCCATGAAGTTGGAATGCTTATTCAGTGACCCTGGCATTGATAGTTCTATTGATGCTCACAGACTCATCTGAGAAGCCACAAGAGTTGGGAGAGATTGCTAGTGACTAAATATTCAAAATTTAACTTATCTAGACAATGTGAACACTTCCTGGGAAGATCCAACACAATTTCACCTACACCTGGTGACTCATTTTACAAGAATCTAAGGTTCTGGTGACATAGTTGCAATTCCCCAAGCCAGCTTAAGTCAGAAAGTTTAAGTGGCACAAGGCCTCCATATCATTTGAAGGTTGTGGGTCCAAAGGAAGCTGCTCTGTTGTCCTGTCTTTGCAGCTTCAGAAACCAAAAGTTCTCATCCTTCTCATAGGAAGGAACTCAGCCTGCCTGTTCCACCCTCCATCAGCTTTTCCTAGGACCCAGCATCCTGCCTGGTCCACCCATCTGCCCACCTGCTTTCCTTTGGGTCGGGTCCTTACTTGGAACTCTGTCGTGGCAGGCTGGACCCCAATCTGCCATCTGTCAATCCTTTTGCCTTCTCCCTCTTCGATGCCAAGAGAGCCCATGTGTCACACTATCTCCCCAGCTTCTCTGCATTCTCTCTCCTCAGTAGCTGATCTAGGCAAGAGAGGGAGGCTAATTGGATTTGAATTGGGAAACCAGCTTCTGACTTGAGTGCATCAACCACACGTTCCATGGTTCAATTAAGTACAAAACTCTGAGCATTTCTGTACAAGACAGAGATGACAATAGAATAACTGAAAAAAGGAAAAAAGAAAAACCACTTCTTAGAGAAAACTGGAATTTGTTTGCATGCATGAAAATTTTGGTTTTGCAATTTGAGAAGCAGAGAGGAATTTTGGTAAAGAGGAATGCCAGGAAAGAAGGAAAGCATTGTTTGATCGCCATCTGATCTAGTTTTGAATCCTGATGATAATAGGACAAGGCCAAAAAGTTGACTCTGCTCTTCAAGAGACTGGGCTACTTTGGCAGCACACAGATCTTCCTCCACAAAGACATTAAAAATTAGATAGTATGTGAATATAAAGGTCAATATATCAATTTGAATATTAAGAGTATTTGAACTGAAAGTTCAATTACTTTTTTTAGCTATTAAGAGAACTTAAAGTTTTCTCATGGGGAGGGATTAAAAACCTTGCCTTGCATGCATCTGAATCCATTTCAATGGCCAGCACCACATATGTTGCCCTGGGTACAGCCAGGAGAGATCTCTGAGCACAGAGCTAAAAGTAAGCTCTGAGCACTGCTGGGCATGGACCAAAAAACAAAACAAAATTCATTGGTCCCTAAACATATTGTGGACACTCAGTAGCAGTCCGAGAGGTAAGCTAGCCCAAGTTTGAGAGTCCAGGAACAAAGTATAGCATAGGATTGGGAAGGAGGCCTTTCTTACAACTTCTGCAGGAAATCAGGTCCACTTTGATACCCTCAGCTTTGGGAAGATCCAAAGATAATAATCCTGGCCTGGACTTTGTCATTTTCATGATGGGTAAATGGGTAGCTGAGTGGAGGGGTGGCTTGGGGTGGTATAGATAAAGCTTAAAGAGGTTCTGAGAAAAGCAAATGGACTATGTGTTAAACCGAGCCACCAAGCCTGCCCAGAGGGGAAAGGGTGTTGTCCCGCTCGCCCGCTCCTCTCTGGAAAGAAAGATGGCGGCCGCACGGGAGCCTTGTGGACAGCAGGTTTGAGCCGGGGGTGGGGGGCAGCGGGGGCCTCATGGGAAGGGGGGCGTTCTGGGCCATCCTTCACGCCCGACCAAGGTCACCGGCTGCCCCCCACGAGCGGCTCTCCTGCACGGCCACGACTCCAGAGCACAGAAACCAATCTCTTAACTATCTAACTTTTAATAGAAATACTTCCAGGGTTAATAAGTGAAACAGCAGAAATCCAAAACCGCGCGGCTGCTATTGCGGCCGTGCGACATCATTTTATTCTTAAACCACGCTGTAGAAACAAATCATTTCACAACACTGTTTCAGCATATCTGATTGGTGGGGGTGGGGGGGTCGTAAACTCTAAACAATAATTGTGTATCTTCTATCGAAACAATGTATCTAGTCAAAGTAGATAGAGTATTAACTAGAACTCATCTGCCTCACAGGAATTGGGAGGGGTGGGAGGTGGGGTTCTATTGGGGCTCACGGTTAAAAATAAGTATTGGTAAAGGGAAATGTGTTTGATACTTACATGACTGAGACCTAAACCCGAAAGCTCTGTAACTTTTCCCACAGTGATTCAATAAAGAAATAAACTATAAAAAAAAAAAAAGAGGTTCAGAGAGGCGGGAGTATAGCACAGTGTGTAGGGCATTTGCCTTGCACACAGCTGACCCATGTTCGATTCCCAGCATCCCATATGGTCCCCTGAGCACTGCCAGGAGTAATTCCTGAGTGCAGAGCCAGGAGTAACCCCTGTGCATTGGTAGGTGAGACCCAAAAATGCAAAAAAAAAAAAAGAGGTTCTGAGGTTAATAATCATGAAGAAGTAGGGGCTAATTTTAGGGGAGAGGACAATCACAGCAGACAATTCAGAATGACTACGATGATAGACTCAGGTGTTTGGTTTTTTTCTGTTATTTTGAGATATTAAACAAGTATTTTCTGTGGTTGCTATGCCCTTTACCATTTCTGAAGTTAATTGGCATTCATTGTCACAGTGAATAAATGACATTATATAATTTCAAACGCCAATATTTTTCTGCCCGTTACTTTTTTTATTAACAAAGAATTAAAATTTATTTCAAATTTCCCATCACTTCTTTGTAGTCAGTCTTTCCCTCTGTCCCAGCCCCAGGAAACTGCTTATCTGTGTTGTGTTCTATATAGTTTCCCCATTGTAAGAACAGCGAATCAGTGGCAGAAGATCATGCTTTGTGTTTTGATTCTGTCTTTCTACTTAACATAATGTCTCTGCCACTCACCCATGCTGTTGTGTGTGAGCATTGTTTCTTCCTACAATTCTGTGTATGTATTTTATTTAACACACCACTAAACTATTCTGCAACACCCAGCTGGTTGGAATTCTATAATCCACCCATCGTTCAATCCTAACACTCTCTACCTAGAGACAGCACCAGATTCCACAGTTTAAGGACTCATGAATAACTTCAGAGGCCAATCACAAATCCGGATTGTTATCAGTGCTTCTCATAGCTATACTGGATTCTATATACTGGCTCTATACTGGATTCTATACTCCCACTGGCTCTATAGTCCCACAACTCCCTCCTGGGCTTGATTGATTTGCTTGAGCAGTTTACAAAAACAAGAGTAACGTTTTACCTACTAGTTTACCAGTTTATTATCAAAGGCTCTGGAGGAGATGTAAAAGTCAAGGTTTGTAGAAAAGAACCTGCCCCTTTTTTCCCTTTCCCCTTTTAATGAAGGCTTCATTGCATAGGCAAGTATAATTAAACCATCGGTCATTGATGATTTAATCCCATCTCCAGCCTCTTCCTAGGTCAACTCATTAGAGTTGACCTAATTTAGGGTCACTTCAAGAGCCCACCACATGCAGCAAAGTCACTCATATCTTTCAGGGGATTCAAGGAGACACAGCCTACCTCCTGAAATCCATATTCAAACACTAGTCAAATCCCTTTCTTTCATTCAATCTCCCTTTCTCCCTTCTTTCCTTTCTATCTCCCTTCCTTCCTTCCTTCCTTCCTTCCTTCCTTCCTTCCTTCCTTCCTTCCTTCCCTTCTTTTTCTTCCTCCTTTCTTTTTCTTTCTTTTCTTTCCTTCCTTCTTCATTTGGTGGGGGTGGGGGGGAACAAATGCCTAGAGATAGTACTCTTGGCTCAGCTCTCAGGGATCACTCCTGGAGGGGCTCAGGGGACTAAATAGAATGCTGGGAATGGAACCCGGAAAGAACACATTCAAGGCAAGTGCCCTACCCATTGTACTATCTCTCCAGCCCCTCAAGCTCTTTTTAAAGAACAATAACAATTGTCTTGAGATTAATGAATTTGAAATCCTGGCATATAGTGTATAGTCAATAAATGATAATTTACTATCTGTTGATAGAAGGTCTCTGTATAACACTGATAGTATTGCATGTAAAAGAATACATAACAAAGCATTTTGATGATGATGGGACTACTCTGTTAATTTATAGCACAGCGTTCGCCTTACAAGCGGCCAACATGGCCGACCCGAGTTCGATTCCTCCGCCCCTCTCAGAGAGCCTGGCAAGCTACCGAGAGTATTCGATATGCCAAACACAGTAACAACAAAGTCTCCAATGGAGACGTTACTGGGCCCGCTTGAGCAAATCGACGATCAACAGGAGAGCCTTTACCTTTACCTTACCTTACCTCTCTTCCCTACTCTCAACACCCCCCACCCCCAGAATTGTTGGATCCATGTGGAATTGACACCAGACTCTGCAAAACAAGGAGCTTCTACCAGATATCTTAGTTGTGGGAAGGGACAAGGGGGAGATTAAATGAATAAAGACAATTTTATTAATGATTATGTTGAGTCATATGACTGGATTCCACAGGACATCAAAAGACCGCGTGGGAGGCTGGAGCCATAGCACAGTCGGTAGGGCGTTTGCCTTGCACGCGGCCAACCCGGGTTCAATTCCCAGCATCCCATATGGTCCCCTGAGCACTGCCAGGGGTGATTTCTGAGTGCAGAGCCAGGAGTAACCTCTGTGCATCGCTGGGTGTGACCCAAAAAGAAAAAAAAAGGTCACGTGGCTGCCCACCTACAATGGTCATACTTCTTCAAGACCCTGAACGATCGGTTTGAGGCTCTTTGTGTTCCTGGAGTGAGCAGGTGCCATTGGGCTACACTAGCATGCGACAGGGACGAATGGAGACCTTACTGGTGCCTGCCCGAGCAAATCGATGAGTAAGGGGATGTCAAGTGATCAAGTGATGCTGAGTCATATTAAGTAACAAAGTTTACTTGAAACATAAGTTTTTTTCTTACCAATGGTCTTTCATATTATTAAATAGTCCTCCCAAAACTGTTGTTTCATTTGCTTGTAGAAGTTCCTAACTGAGCAAGAATAATTTGAGTGTATTTTATTATTGTTTATTTGGCCGGAGAGGGGAGGAGTAGGGAATAAACTTTTGGGTCTGTCAGTGTTCTGAGGTACTCCTGGCTTGGTGTCTGGGAAGTACTCCAGACATGCTCAGATGACTATGTGGTACCAGGACTGGAATCCAGGCTTCCTACATGCAAAGCAAATGCTCAGCTCTTTGAACCATCTCTCTGGTTTCTTGAGTGAATTTAAATCTGCCAGATTAGATTCTGAATTGAAGACACCGATGACCACACTCTTAGAAGTTTTAAAGTTAACTATGTTCCCTAATTATATTTAATGTAGAAACTATTTATTATTATTATTATTATTTTTATTAGTGAAACACCATGTGGTACAGTTGTAGACTTACAATTTTTTGTGCTTGGGTTTCAGTTATACAATGATTGAGTACCCATCCCTCCACCAGTGCCCATTCTCTACCTCCAGAGCTCCCAGTATCCCTCCCACCTCCCCCCATCCCACCCCACCCCTGTGGCAGGGCATTCCCTTTTATTCTCTCTCTCCTTTTGGGTGCTGTGGTTTGCAAAAGAGGCA
The DNA here is from genome assembly GCF_029834395.1 of Sorex fumeus. Taxonomy (NCBI): domain Eukaryota; kingdom Metazoa; phylum Chordata; class Mammalia; order Eulipotyphla; family Soricidae; genus Sorex; species Sorex fumeus. Next base: position 24,954,767 of record NW_026606155.1, read on the forward strand.
TTGAGTGGCAATCATGTTCAGTCTATAGCCTACTTTCAGCATGTATCTCCCATCCTTGGAGGATCCTCCCAACACCCTTTACTTGGCGCTCCCTTCTCTATCTGAGCTGCCTTTTCCCCTAGCACGTGCGGCTGGCCTCCAAGCCATGGAGTGAACCACCTGGTACTTATCTTGGCTATTCTTGGGTGTTAGTCTTCTATTTTGTTATTTTATATTCCCCAGATGAATGCAATCTTTCTATGTCTGTCCCTCTCTTTCTGGCTCATTTCACTTAGCATGATACTTTCCATATAGTATGTAAATTGTATGTAAATTTACTTGTATGTAAATTTCATGACTTCATCTTTTCTAACAGCTGCATAGTATTCCAATGTGTAGATGTACCAAAGTTTCTTTAACCAGTCACCTGTTCTCAGGCACTCAGGTTTTTTCCAGATTTTGGCTATTGTGAATAGTGCAGCAATGAACATAGAAGTGCAAGTATCATTTTGACTATACTTTTTCACCTCTTTGGGATATATTCCCAGGAGTGGTATAGCTGGGTCAAATGGGAGCTCAATTTCTAATGTAGAAACTATTGTCTCCCTATAATACTATACATAAAGATGGTGTGATTTAACCCAAGTAGTTCCAATACAAAGCAAAAGAAAAATGTTGGTGTGGTGGTGTATCATAGGGAACCTGGGTACACTAGAGGAGGGAAATTGACATTGGTGGTGGGATCGGTGCTACAATATTTTATGTCTAAAACTCAACTATGAATAAGTATGTAAATCACAGTGCTTCACTGAAAATAAGTAAATATGAAGGAAAATAAAAGAAAATTAGTCAGAAGGAAGTACCAACATGCTGCAGGTGACAGTGTGAGAATGGTCACATTAAAGGTTGGTTATTATATTTTCCTGAAATTGTGACTTGAGTTATTTATGGCTGAATAAAAGGGGAATATAAGGGAAAAGAACAGAATAAACTTTAGCAGGGATCACTTCCAACTATCCTTGTTATAGTGGTCCCTTTGGACGAGACTGAGTGCTGAAAGTAGGTAAAGGGATAAATATGATAACCTTTCAGTACCTGTAGAGCAAACCATAATGCCAAAAGGAGAGAGAGAGAGAGAGAGAGAGAGACAGAGAGAGAGACAGAGAGAGAGAATAAGAGTAAGAGAGACAGAGAGAGAGAGAGGTGTCTGTCATAGGCAAGCTGGAGTGCGGAAGCAGGAGGGAAACTGGGGACATTGGTGATGGGAAATGTAACTCTGGTGAAAGGATGGGTATTGGAACACTGTATAACTGAAATCCAATCACAAACAACTTTGTAACTATGTATATCATGGTGATTCAATTAAAAAAATTCAAAATAACTAAATAAAATAAACCTGAGCATAAGAAAACAGGGTGGGGCCAAGGCATACAGGTGTGGCCACAGAGCTGAACCTAGGGCAGGAGCCAACCAAGAAGTTTCCTCTAAGAGTAAAGCAATGAGAACTCCCAGAAGTAGGGCTCGATGTATGTAGTGATGACATTCACTAGATGCAAAAAAAGAGGGAATGAGTGAGGAGACCATAAAAGAGAATGAAAGAATGACAACTAACTGTTTGTCAGGACAGAATGAGGCCAATTTTAATGAAGAACTGCTCTGTTTAATGCAGCTATTTTCACTGTACCTAATACAGCTCCTAGAAAAGCTGACTTGTGCATTTTCCTAATCACATAAAAATGTGTGTGTGTGTGTGTGTGTGTGTGTGTGTGTGTGTGTTCTTTGCCTTTCAGCTTCTGAGAAAAAATCAACCTTAGTGACATCCTCTCCACTCACCTATTCTCACCACTCACTCTCTTCCTACCACTCACCGAGTTTCAGTGAATGGTAGGAAGTTGGCCTCAGAACTCAGCTTTTCTGTTCCTTTCTTGTCTGCTCTGCTCTTTCCTGAACTCCTCATTGCTTTCTAACATGAAGTCATTCATAGCTGAAGGGTGTCCTCCACCATGCACCGACAGCTAACACGTGTGCTCACTCCTCACTTCCCTGAACTCTCACTCTTCATTCCTCCCCAAGGTTTTCACTTGAATGCAGTGTGTTTCAGACACTACTTTGTTCTCCACTCTGCCTTGCAGAGAAGACTCTCGGCCAAATCTTGCCTAGATGCTTCTCATGAGTGTCTCTGTCTTCGCCTACAAACCTGGAAAACTTCTTCAAGCAAGAGAAGTTTAGGTTCACTCCTGAAACAAGGAACTCCCACAGGAAGCTTCAGGGTATCTGGGATTTAAGGGAATCTGGGAGCTGCAATTAGGTGCTAATGGTGATAAAAAAAAAAAAAAACTTTTTTTTTTTTGGTGTGGGGAAGGGGTTGTGGGTGGATGGGGGTATCCAAAGGCATCTTTGTAAACAAAGTTGTGAAAATGATAGAATTACTTTTTAGCCCATTCCACCCCTTCCAAGACTTCAGTGCTCCTATTCTATCTTTAGATGTCTAGGTCTCCCTTCCCTGCCCTGCCCAACCTGAAAGGCCAGTAAGATTCTGGACCTAATTTTCTATGCTTATGATTATTCAAATTTACATCTAATTTTTGTCAGTCAATAACAAAAGGGTCACAGGCACAGATATAAACTGATACTTCACTAGTGAAGGTATAGGGAAAGCTGTATATGAAAAGATAGAATCATTAGTCACTAGGGAGATGAGAATTCCATTCACAATGACATAGGGCCACACAGTCACCAGAATGATGAATTACATTGCCGCCCAAAACTTAAATTTTGTTTGTTTGATTTGGGGTCACACCTGGCTCTGCTTAGGGCTTACTTCTGGCTCTGTTCAGGGAGCATTCCTGGAGGAGCACGGGAGACCAGATGGGGTGCTGGAGATCAAATTCATGTTAGCCAGTGCAAGACAAGTGCCCTACCCAATGTACTATCAAAAAAAATGTTTAAAAAAACACTTTTTAATGCAAAAGATTAACTATGACAAGCACTGCCACAGATATAAAGTAGTTGGAAGTACCATACTCTGCTGTTAAGAATGGAAAATGATAGAACCACTTTGGAAAAGGGTTGGGAGATTTTTATTTTTATTTTTATTTTTATTTTTTTAAAGGCGTGCCGGAGCGATAGCACAGTGGTAGCGCGTTTGCCTTGTGCGCAGCCAGCCTGGCAGAGCCGGGTTCGATTCCTCCGCCCCTCTCAGAGAGCCTGGCAAGCTACCGAGAGTATCTCGCCTGCACTCATACTCAATATTCCAAACACAGTAACAAGTCTCAAAAATGGAGGCATTACTGGGCCTGCTCGAGCAAATTGATGAACAACAGGAGGACAGTGTTTATTTGTTTGTAAAAAGGCAAAGTAAATATACCATGGGACTCAGCCTTTCCACTACTGTATTTTTACCCGAGAGCAACTAGAACATGTCCATGCTAAGACCTGCACACAGAGATCCAAAGCAGCTTCATTTGTAACCTCCCAAAGTTAAGCAATCTGAGTCTACTCAAGCCCCTAGAATAAAGCCTTATCAGTTGCAGGGTTTAAACAACAGAAGTTCTTTTTTGTTTGTTTGTTTGTTTGTTTTCACTGAACTGGTGGCTGCAAAGTCTAAGATAAGCTTTTAATGAGGCACTGGGAATGACTCTCTTCCTCTCATGTAAATGTTTTTCTTTATCATCGGTTCCTTTCTCAGAGACAGCTTGGAGGCAGGGGCTGGTGGTTGCTGGCTAGGTCCCAGCAGTGACCACAGTAGTGGGGCTGTAGGAACTGGTGAGAGTGAGGCTAATTCTCACTGGAAAACCACTACAAAATACTTTACAGCTCCAGGCTTGAGATGGTGGAGTCTATTTCTCCACTCATTGAATTTGGGCTACCTTGCAACAAATGTGCAAGTTCTAAAACTGGGCCCAAGAGATCTTTCCACTTCTGCATCGTTCTCTTGGCATACTCATAAGTCTAGTAAGCCTACTCTAGACTTCAGTGGGGGCGGGGGGACGGGATGGTGTGGGGCAGGAGAGGAGTTGCCCAGCACCCAGGCCCCAGCCCCAGAAGTGAAGTCATCTCTGATCATCCCACTTCATTCAACCTGTCAATGAGTGTCTCCAACTGAGACCAGCAAAACTGCCCAGGCCAGGTCAGTCCCACCTGCAGAATCTTGCAGAATCTTGTGCCCATGCCCACAGATGGTTGCTGATGGAAGTGGCTCTGTTCAGGGGTGGCTTGTTATGTAGTAACAAGTAGCTGCAAGGCTGACCTATGAGCTAGCAACTGAGATCTTAAGGCAGTTGCCAGGAAGCTCCGAAAAACTAGTTTCTAAAGTTTTCACTACCTTGTGAATAGCAAGTTGTTAACTCTCTGCCCTTCAATAATTTGGTTCCTCAAAACCGTCAGTGTTCTCATACATTTTAGATGAGTTTTGTTTTTTTTTTTAAAATCATGTAGGTCATTTATACGTGTATTTGTGAAGTTTGACTATATATTTAGAAAGTGGGTCTATTTTGAGAGCTTTGGCTAATCAGTTTTCTCTTTGAGGTTGTCCTTAAATAGAAGGCATGGCGGCCAGTTCTGGCTTCACTAGCAGACAGTCTTGAAACTACTGTTTACTACCTCTTCCTTTTCGTCCACTACCCTTTCCTCTTCCCTCCTCCCCATACCTTCACTTCCTCTCATCTGCTGAGCAGAATGCCTGGGATGGATGACAGAGCTCTTATCCTTTTCCTTTAGGAAAGCCTGAGTCTTATTTCTACCTTTCTGTCCTAGCACAGCACCCCCCCCCCCCCCCCCCCCCCCCCCCCCGTGCACCTAGTAAGGTGCCAAATATCATGCTGAATGTTGATAATATCAAATAGCCGTGGTTGAGTGGAAAGGCCAGAGGCAAGTTAAACGAAAGGGTTGCATTAGAGAGACAAGCTGCCTTGTAAATGAGGCTGAAGCCATGTGTGGGATGGGTACAGCAATGGCTGTGAGGCGGATCTTGTCGGCAAGCATGGTCCGAGTTGACTTTGGTTCGGCACACATCCAGTCACGGGTAGCTCATTGTCCTGGACAAAGGACACAATTAGAATCATCTATGTGGCAAGGACTTGCTCTAATCTCTAGCATGTAGTTGACTCTGGGGAGAGGTTGGAGGAATTTACATTGGGTCCATGGACCCTGTGTGAGTGAAAGAAATCTAATACTCAGGCTCCATTTCCCCGTGGGGGGGATTAACATCATTCAACCCTCTGGTGCCTGAAATGGCCATTCAAAGTCAGAGATGTTACAGTGGATAAGGACTTGCCTTGCCTATGGCTGACCTTGGTTGGATCCGAAGCATTGCATGGTCCCAGATCACCACTGGCAGCAACCCCTGACCTGAGCACAAAGTCAAAAGTAGTCCTTGAGCACCAGTGGATGTGACCCAACCCCTTCCCCCCAAAAAATAAGAGTCAGCAAGGATCCCTAAGGGACTTCTTAAACTGGCGGTGAGGGGACCCTGACACTGAAACGCTGGTAGTGGAAAGATTGGTGTGGACAGAAGCCTCTAAGCTGATGCCTTTCCTGACCTGTCTGCTGCTCTCAGGCGCTTTGGGAGCAATCACTGTGCGGGCTTGTGAAACAGAGAGGCTAAGTGCTGGTCTCTGGGGTGTGATAAGATCAGGACAAACCCTCTGGCTCAATGTGCCCATGTGAACAAACACAGACAAGCTCTTCCTCTGGCACTAACACTCAGACAAGGATCAGATCTCTAATTAAGAGGGTGGGGTACACAGCTGAAGGTCAAACCCCACTTCTACCACTTCCTGCCCCGAGAGATGTCACACAATTGAACAACTGGCATGGAATTTGCTTGGCAGGGTGTCTGGCAGGGAGGGAAGGAGAGGGAGCCATGTTGAAGTTAGGTGTGTCCCCAGGCACCCAGTTTGCACAATGCCCTTTCTCTAGTGGTAGTGCCCAGTTGTCAATGGCAAGTGCCTTGCTCCTGCTCCCTACACACACACACACACACACACACACACACACACACGCATGCATGCATGTACATGGGCCCTTGGAGAGACAGGTGGCACTGGTCATACCTGTGGTACTCAACACTTCCACCAACCCTGAGAGTGTGTCCAGAGAGATTTCCTGTCCCTGGTGTATACCTTGGTCCTGAGTCTCTGTCTGCTCCCAGTCCCCAGAGTCACTTTCAGAATGACTTTCCTAGTTAAGCTTTAAGAAGAGCAGAGAGAAGCTTGATAGAACCTAGGACTTTCGCTAAAAGTAGCTTGAGGCAGGCAAGTCCAGGGTCCCCGGCAGTCCTGGATTCAGGAGCAGGGAAGGGACAGGCCAAGCAGAGTGCGCCTGGCTGCGTGTACCTTCACCAGGTGACAGGGCTCATTCTTGTCACCCAGGACTCCCCTCTTCCAAGTAGTCCTCACGGAGGTCTCTAACCAGTGCACTGACCTTCCCCAGGCATAGAGGAAAAGCGCTGGGTCTGGCCCAGCCCTTCCAAATCACAGAGCCTGACAATTTGTTGTAAGGAGCTCTAGGGAGTTGGGGATGGGCTCAGGGGAAGGTGCTTGCCTGGCATGTGTGAGGTCCTGGGCTCCCTCCCTGGCAATGCAAAAAAAGAAAGGAGCTATCAGGTGATTCTGGGGCTTATGAAAGAGTGGGAGAGCTGCTGCTCTGATGCCTTCCTGCCAAATGTTTGCTCAACCTTTGCTTGACCTCTTGGGAGAGAGAACTCACCGCCTTCCAGCCAGCCCCTTAAACATGTCTTGCCCAATTAAATTCCTTGACATTTTCTCTCAGTGGTTCTAATTCTACCATATCTTTACGTTAATCAAGGGAGCTAAAAGTAACCAAGTACCAGGTGAATGACTTTGTTTAAATCACATCTGGTTCGGAGTTGGATGACATCATTTGTATTATTGACAGATCTTATAGTGGAGGCTGTAGTGAATGATATGGGATTTCTACACCTACTTTCTTTCTTGTGGGTGAGGTTTGGGCTCCAGGGCCACGCCCAGTTGTGCCAGGAGCTACTCCTAGGTTTCTGCTCAGGAAGCACTCCCGAGATACTCAAGGGACCATATGTGTTGCCAGGGATAGAACCAGAGTTGGCCACATGCAAGACAAATGCTTTACCTGTGGTACTACTTCTATGGACCACATAAAGACTCTTCACTGTTCACAGAAACATTCTTTTTGAAGAGATAGCCTAAGGGACAGTACGATGAAAGAGAATAGTAATGGGAAATGATGTGTGGAAGCGTACAAGGAACAGGACTGGAAAGGCTGCAGTGCTTAAGGCTTGCCTTGCACCCAGCTGGCCTGGGTTTGATCCCTGACATCCCATATGGTGCCTCAAGTCCATTAGGAATGATCTCTGAGTGCAAAGCCAGTAGTAAGTCCTGAGTACATCTACGAGTGGCCCCAAGACAAAACAACACCATAAAGAATGGAAGGAGTGCTGCTCTAGCACTGGTGAGTCCTTAGCTCTGGTCTAATAGGTGCTTTTGTTTTTTGAGGCCTGTTGGGGAGCATTTGGGTATGCCCTTTGTCTCTCTACACCTTCCTTTCCTTGTCTATCAAAGGAAGACGCTAAGGAAAAGCCAGTGTTTGGAATTCTCAGAGTGGGAGCCAATTTTTTTATTGAATTATTGTGAGATTGTTACAAGGCTTTCATGTTTGAGTTTCAGTCATACAATGATCGAACACCCATCCCTCCACTAGTGCATATTTTCCACCACCAATGTCCCCAGTATCTCCCCGCCCTTTCAGCCCCACCCCCTGCCTCTATCGCAGACAATTTTCCCCATACTCTCTTTCTACTTTTGGGCATTATGGTTTGCAATAAGATACTGAGAAGCTATCACGTTTGGTCCTTTATCTACTTTCAGCACATATCTCCCACCCTGAACGATTCCTCCAACCATCATTGACTTAGTGATTAAGAACGACCTGGTGTCCGAATACCAGCAGTACCAGGATGCCACGGCCGAGGAGGAGGGTGAGATGTATGAAGATGATGAGGAAGAGTCAGAGGCACAGGGCCCTAAGTGAGGCTGCTGACGGGCGTGGCTAGGTGGTCTCCAGGGTCCTGCCGCCAATGATGTCCCCGCCTGGCCCTCAGCCTACTCACCTCACATGTGGGCTCCCAAGTTTGCCCTCAGTGCTCCTGGTGCCCGCTCAGTACACCTGGTTTCCCCACGGAGCGTCCCCTTCTTCTTTTCGTGTTGCTTGTCTGTCTGCTTCCTGTGGGCACCAGGCCTGATGTTTTATGGCATTTTTTTTAATGGTTTATGTTTCTATTGGGGAGGGATACTTAATAAACTTACTGCTGTCAAAAAAAAAAAAAAGTCATCATTGACTTAGTGATTCTCTATTCCAACTGCCTTCTCCCCCAGCTCATAAGGCAGGCTTCCAACTATGGAGCAATCTTCCTGGCCCTGTCTCTACTGTCCTTGGGTGTCAGTCTCATGTTATTTTATATTCCACAAATGAGTGCAGCCATTCTATGTCTGTCCCTCTCTTTCTGACTCATTTTACTTAGCATGATACTCTCCGTGACCATCCTCTTATAAGCAAAATTCATGACTTCATCTTTCCTAACAGTTTCATAATATTCCATTGTGTAGATGTACCAGTTTTCTTTAACCAGCAAACGAGTGTTCTCGGGCACTCATTTCCAGATTCTGGCTATTATGAACAGTGCTGCAATGAACATACAAGTGCAGATGTCATTTCTATTGTGATTTTTTTGTATCCTTGGGATGTATTCCAAGAAGTGGTATTGTGGGATCAGATGGAAGCTCAATTTCTAGTTTTTTAAGGAATACCCATATTCTTTTCCAAAAAGGCTGGACCAGTCGGTATTCCCACCAACAATGAAAGAGAGTACCTTTCTCCCCACATCCACGCCAGCACTGGTTGTTCTTATTCTTTTTGATGTGTGCCAGTCTCTGTGGTATGAGATGATATCTCATAGTTGTTTTGATTTGCATCTCCCTGATGATTAGCGATGTAGAACATTTTTTCATGTGCTTTTTGGCCATTTGTATTTCTTTTTTGAGGAAGCTTCTGTTCATTTCTTCTCCCCATTTTTTGATGGGGTTGGAGGTTTTTTTATTGGACAATTCTACTAGTGTCTTATATATCCTGTATATTAACCCTTTATCAGATGGGTATTGGGTAAATATTCTTTCCCATTCCATGGGCTCTCTCTGTATTATGGTCACTGTTTCCTTTGAGGTGCAGAGGCATCTTAGTTTAATGTAGACCCATTTGTTTATGTTTGTTTCCACTTACTTGGTCAGTGGTGTTTCATTCATCCTTAAAGATGCTCCATGGAAGGTTCTTCCTACATTTTCCTCCATGTACCTTATGGATTCAGGTATGATATTGAGGTCTTTAATCCACTTCGATTTGACTTTTGTACCAGGCATTAGACTGAGGTCAGAGTTCATTTTTTTTTTTTTTTGCAGGTAGCTGGTGAGAGTCAATCTTCATGAGATTATTTCATCAGGGATCTGTGTTGACTGGAAGACCACACCACTTATCCACCAGAAAAAATGTGGGACATCCCCAAGGCCCACTCCCTTAGGCCCCATGTATTCTGGGCTCTCTGGGATCAGGTTCTTAAGACTCGGTAGGCACCAGGAACCTCGGCAGGAGAGAGAACAGGTGTGGAAGGAGCCAACAGCGACTGTGGAGACACCACATACTGGCTCTCCTGAAATAGGCTTCAGCCTTCTGTCAAATGACTTGTGAAGATTTCCATAAATAAATAAAACTCATGGTAAATATGGATCTGTTAAAGGATCTTAAAAATAGGATCTAGGACCAGGGAGATGAGCTAAGGCCTGGAGCACGTGCTATGCACGGGGGAACCCTGGGTTTGGTTCCCGTCTCTGCCTTGTCTCCCCCATCTTCAAGAGAGACTCCCCACCTCCCACTTCCCGCCCTAATGGGTGGGACTCCCTTGACCCTCTGGGTATAGCCCAGAAACAAACAAAATAGGATCTAGGTTTGGAGCTGTGAGCGTGGGGAGGGGAATTATACAACATTCCTTTCTCCTACCCTTTCCTTGTCTTTTCTTCACTCATCCTTGAGCTTTTGTCTGAAATGTCAGGAACAAGATTCCTGAGAACTTATTGACTGATGTAGTTCAAAGCTATTTCTTGTTTGTATTACAGAGCTGCTGCCGAGACATGGAGTCCAGCATGAGTGAAGCAGTAAGGGGCAGGGCAGGACAGGATGGAACAGGATGGGACAGGATGGGACAGGATGGGGAAGGACAGGGAAGGACAGAACAGGATGGAACAGAATGGGGCTGAATGGGGCCAGGGGAGGTAGAATGGAACACAGGACAGGGCAAGGCATCTTGGAGCAGGATACCTGCAGACCTCCCCAATAAGGAGGTGCTCTGGGATGGGTCACTGGTGATGTGCCTCAATTCGGAATCCAGACTCCTCAAGGAGTCTTCTGAGCACTCTGAGACAGGGAAGGGTTCCATTATTAACAGCCTCAAAAGAGAGCACTCACTGGGGTAGGGCAGTTCCCATCCCTTCCTATCCTGTGAAATAAAGTGTGTATGTCTACCAGAGCAACCTGAAGGATGAGGGGAGGTAGGTCAGATGGTGATGGTACAACGCTCAAGAACTTTTCAGGGTCAACTGTTAGGGAATAGATCTCAGGGCCCAGCTGGGTAACTTCAGGAGTTCTGAGGACTCACTGGCTGACACCCAGAAGATGGTGTACAGCAAGAGATGATGTGGCCAACTTTTTCTCTTCTTAGGACACTTGTAAGTCAGCTGATATTTAATAATATTTATGAGGGGCTACCGAGAGTATCCCACCCTCACAGCAGAGCCTGGCAAGCTACCTGTGGCGTACTTGATATGCCAAAAACAGTAACAATGATGGTCCTCATTCCTCTGACCCTGGAAGAGCCCCCAATATGCCATTGGGCTACACTAGCACACAACAGGGACGAATGGAGACATTACTGGTGCCCGCTTGAGCAAATCGATGAACAACAGGGTGATAGTGACAGTGATAGTAATATGAGGGGCTGATGGGCTGAATGAATGAGTGAATTAATGATTGCACACAGCTCTTTCATAGGCTGAGAGGACTTCTGTTCTACTCTTGCTTGATTGAATTAGTTAGAAACTATTTTTTCCTCACCTTCCCCCCTCCCCCCCCCCAGGCTGGAGCGAAAGCACAGCGGTGGGCGTTTGCCTTGCATGCAGCCAACATGGCCGACCCGAGTTCGATTCCTCTGCCCCTCTTGGAGAGCCCGACAAGCTACCCGCGATGTATTTGATATTCCAAACACAGTAACAACAAAGTCTCCAATGGAGATGTTACTGGGCCCGCTGGAGCAAATCGATGAACAACAGAAGGACAGTGACAGTGACAGTGACAGTGCCCCCCCCTCCCATTAAATTAGAAACAATTTGACTATGAATCTCTGCAAGTGTAAACTGAAGCCCATCAGGGCTCTCTGGAATGAAAGTTGGTCCTTGATGGAGGCCAGGGGGCAAGGCGGGTCCGAAGCTGAGCCCCAGACGGCCAACCTGTGCTGACTTCCTCTCTAAGCATCCTGCTCCATTCTTTCATTTACATGTGATAGTCTGTAATTTCCACTTCCCTTTGTCAAATGCAGCTGTCTGTGACTATGACTTTAATTTCCCTACTCAAAGGCCAGCTGACCAAGCCTGAGTTCCCTTCATTGCTGACATGTTTAACTCATGTCAACTGCCGTGGGTCAGGGATCTCCCATTGAATCAAAAAAATGGTCCTGGGAGGTGGTTTGAGACCATCTCTGTTTACTGTATAGATTTAGCCAAAGAAGCAGTTCATGGGAAATAACTGAGATTTTGAAAGAGAGAGAGAGAGAGAGAGAGAGAGGAGAAAGAGAGAAAGTGAGAGACAGAAGAGAGAAAATGAGAAAGAGAGAGAGAGGAGAAAGATAAAGTGAGAGGAGAGGAAATGAGAGAAAGAGAGAGAGAGAGGGAAGGAGAAAGAGAGCACATGCACTCAGCAGTCTGGAGCACATGCTTTGCATGCAGGAGGCCACGGTTCAATCCCTGGTACTGTATGATCCCCTGAGCATAACCAGGAATAACCCCTGAGCATTGCTGGGTATGGCCCCAAACCAAGTAACAACTGTAGCACTGTTCTCCCATTGTTTATCGCTTTGCTTGAGCCGGCACCAGTAACATAACGTCTCACAACAAATTGTGAGACTTTTTGGTACTTTTTTGGGGCATATCAAATACATCACGGATAGCTTGCCAGGCTTTGCCGGGGGGGCAAGATACTCTCAGTAGCTTGCTGGGCTCTCTGGGAGGCGTGGAGGAATAGAACCCGGCTTGGCCACAGGCAAGGCAAATACCCTACCCGCTGTGCTATCGCTCCAGCCTGACTAAATCTGGTTTGGTTCTCACCAAATAACAACAACAAAAAAGACAAAGACTGAGATTTGAGCATACTAACTTGGGATCTTCAATGAAGCTCAATAACATAATATTTACTTACATTCAAATAGTGCTTTGAGGATACTTGATATTCATGATCTCACCTGGTTCTTGGCACAATCCCACAGGGCAGGAAAATCAGGTACTAATAAATAGTCTTTGTTGCACATCTACTTGATTTCACTCTGTCTTCGTTTTGTTTCATTTCACTTTTAATCAATGTCTCTCTCCCATCTGACTTACATTAATTGTGGTGAAATTATATATATATATATATATATATATATATATATATATGGGCTGGAGCGTTAGCACAGCAGGTAGGGCATTTGCCTTGCACGTGGCTGACCTGGGCCAACCCGGGTTCGATTCCTTCACCCCTCTTGGAGAGCCCAGCAAGTTACCGAGAGTATCGCACCAGCACAGCAAGGCCTGGCAAGCTGCTTGTGATGTATTTATTCGATATGCAAAACAGTAACAAGTCTCACAATAGAGACATTACTGGTGCCTGCTCGAGCAAATCTATGAGCAATGGGAGGGCAGTGCTACAGTGATATATATATATATATATATATATAGATAGATAGATAGATATATTGTATGTATGTATATGTATATATATATATATATATATACACACATATAGATATTAGCATCTCTATTCCCAGTTCATAGCTCTGGGATCTATACCTGGTGGTGTCAAATGGGTATTTATTGAATTGAATTCCTATTTTCAGGTTGAAAAAGAAGTTGAGAATATAGAAAGAGCTGCTTTTGGATACACAGCTTGACGGACAACCTGCCCCCTACAATCTCTTCCCCCCCCCCACACACTCTCTCCCACCCACATTCTCTGTCCTCTGGGCTCCCTGTGGAGCCTTATCACTGTTCAGGGAAGCCTGTAAGAACCCCCAGTAGGCAAGAACCCCACTGTTACGCCAGTAAGTGATTCTCTCACAACATGGTTAGGTCCTGTTCCAGGGCTCAGGGTCCCAGCTGTGGCACAGATGCCTGAATGCTGACCCCAAGAAAGGGGCATCAGGCCCCCCAGAAGAATAGTTGAATTGATGGACGAGAAAGGAGAAAAGAGCTGAGACGAGAGACACTTCCTACTCCTGACTGTCAGGAAGCTGTCGGGGCATGCCTGTACACCAGGTGAGTGTTGTATGTGTGTGTGTGTTATGTGATCCAGGGTGTGGTGGCATGGGGTGTGGTGTATGGCGTATGTGTACGGCATAGTAAGTGGTATGCATGTGTGATGTGTATGAGGTGTGTGTCTGTGGGTGCTGGCACATGATATGGTATAGCATATGAGTATGGCTGTGTATCTGTGGAGTGTGTGATCTATGGGTGGTATATTTTTGTGGTGTGTGTATTGTGGTGTGCATGTAGCACATGCATTGTGTTGTATGAGATGTGGGTATTGGGGTGTGTGGTATGGTCTGTAGGGTCTGTGGGGTATTTGCTATACATATATGTTTTGTATTGTGTGAAATTTGTACGAGGTGTTGTGACGTGTATAGTTTATGTGGTGTTGTATTTGGGTGTGTGTGGTATATGTGGTATGTGGTATGGTATCTATAGAGTGTGTGTGTGTGTATGAGTGGGTGGGTGGTGTGGTGTGTGTATGCATGTGTGCCTGTCGTGTATGTGTATGTGGTGTGGGGTACGTGATATATCTGTGCTGTAGTATGTGTGTGGTATGACTGTGGTGTATATCCTAAAGCTTTGTGTGTATGGTGTATATGTATGTTTATTGTGTGTGCATGCTTGTATGTGTGTGGGTGTGTGTGACATATGTAGTCTGTGTTGTATGTCTATAGAGTGTTGTGTATGTATGTGGTGTATATGGTATATGAGCATGTGGTGTGTATGTGTGTCTACGGAGTGTGTGTGCATGTATGGTGTGTGAGTGCACATGGTGTATGTAGTCTTTATGTAGTCTGTCTGTGGGGTGTGTCTGTAGGGTGTATGTGTGATATGGGGGTTTGTGTGTGGTATGTGGTATATGGTATGTATGTGGTGTGGTACATGTGGTGTGTGTATGGGTAGTGTGAGGTGTCTATGTGTGGTGTGTATGTGAGTATATGTCTGCAGTATAGTATGGTGTATGTTTGTGGAGTGTGTGTGTATGGTATGTGTATGTGGTGAATATGTAGTATGTATGGTGTGTCTATGGAGTATTTGGTGTGTGGGTATGTGTGGTCTCTCTGTGGTGTGTCTGTAGAGTGTATGTGTAATATGTATGTGGTATATATGTGGTATGGCGTGTGGCTATGTGGTGTATGTATGGGTGTGCATATATGTTGTGTGGCGTGTGTAGTCTATCTGTGGGGGTGTCTGAAATGTATGTATGTGGTGTGTGTATGTAGTTTATATGTGGTATGGCGTGTGTGTATATGGCATGTGTCTATGAAGTACGGGGGTACATGGATGGTGTGTGTGCGTAAACTGTGGGGAGTGTGTGTGGGTCTGTGGTATGTGTGTGTATGTGTATGGTGAGGGGTGTGTGTGGGGTGTGTGGTTGTGTGTAGTCTATGGAGCGAGTGTGGGTGTATGTGGTGTGTATATGTATATGTAATGAGATGAGGCTGGACCAGGGAGGGAAGCCTATGGCTGGTGGGGCTGGATCCTGTCCCCAGGGACTGGGGCTGGGGCTGGTGGAGCCAGGCTCAGGCTAGCGGGGCAGCTCTGAGTAGGTCTGAGAGGGCTCCTCAAGCCTGGGGGTCTCTGCTGCAGAAAGCGGGGTGCATGCCCGGGTGATGATGAGGAAAGCGATGAAATGACCAGAGGGCCCAGCGGCAGCCCCACAGGCGGATGTCTTCCTAGTCACACTGAATAGGCCATACCTGGCAGTCTGACTTTCAGGGGACCAACCCAGCAGGCGCTATGAGATGCAGGAAAGGGCCTTTCACACGCTCCCCTCTGCAGCACAGTCTCTTAAAGAAGGAATGTGATGTGCCCCTTGACCCCCACAGCCCCTTACAGATGAGGCAGCTGAGGGTGAGGAAAGCTGCAGTAAAAAAGCTGGGACTGGGGCTAGAGCGATAAAACAGTGGGTAGAGCATTTGCCTTGCATGCGGCCAACCCGGGTTCGATTCCCAGCATCCCATAGGGTCCGTCCCCTGAGCACCGCCAGGAGTAATTCCTGAGCGCATGAACCAGGAGTAACCCCTGTGCATCGCTGGGTGTCACCCTAAAAGCAAAAAAAACAAAAAAACAAAAACAAAAACAAAAAAACCCTGGGACCCAGCCGGCCCTCTGCCTGGAGTTCTCCTCCTCTACCATCTCGGGGGCACCCTGGGGCTGATTTGTCCCCACCTCAAGGGCCCAGCGGCTCTTGGCAGCAGATTTCAAGAAGCAGAGGCGCCGAGCTGGCGGCGGGGCTGGTGAAACAGCACAGGGGATGCGGGGTGAAAGCTTCCCGGCTCGCTAGACTTGCTGGCCTGCTCGGGCGCCCACGTGGTCTCCAAGCACAGCTTCCGGCTCCAGCAGCAGGACGGGGCCTCTAGCCCCCCCCCCCCCCACCCCTCCATGACCCCGCCCTGCACACCACACCCCCACCAGCGTGCAGCAGTAAGGGCTCCAGGGGCACCTAAGGGAACGACTGGGCCTGAGTCAGAGAGCTAATGCAGAGTTAGTATGGTGGGAAGGGGGCCTTGCAGGGTAGCTCACCCCATTCTATCCCTGGGCACAAAGCCAGGAGGGGCCCCTGACTGAGTAGAGCCGGGAATGGTCCAAACTTTCCCCCTACCCCTGCACCTCTGCCGCAAATAAGTTACTAGGACTTAAATTTCTTCTTTCCATTCTTTCTCTCTGGCCCCGTTATGGACCTCTGTCACACCCTGACAGGGACACAGCAGGGAGCAGGGAGGCGGGCACCACAAAAAGCACAGAGAGCACCACCCGAGCTGGGGGAGCAAGAAGGAGATGGGGAGACAGAGACCTTGCTGGAGGAATCAGAGGGACAGGAGACCTGGGTGATTCTCACACACACACACACACACACACACACACACACACACACACACACACACACACACCTGGGCAGAGAGTTATCAGCAGGGGCTTAAGTTCAGGGCAGGAGAGTGACCCCCAGTCCGATCCACACGGCAACCTGGAGGGACCGGAAGTGTGTCAAGGGAAGGGTCGCTGTCAGCAGCCTCTGGCCAGGGTTGGGTCCAGCTGGAGTTGCAAATGGGCCCCTGGGTCTTCAGCTGCCCGTTAGAGGTGCCACTGTGGGGGAGATGGAGGGATGGAAGGAGAGGGAAGCTTGGCTTGGGAAAAGCCTTTTGGGGGGACAGGCATGCTGAGTCTGAGAGTGCCATCCCCCACCCAGTGTGAGGGGGGACAGGGAGGTGTGGGATGTAGCCAACAACAGCCATTTTGCAGCCCCCAGCAGTGCTCAAGGGGCTACTCCTGTGCTCAGTGGATCATACACAGAGCCAAGGATTCGAATCAGGGTTGGTCGCAGGCAAAACCAGCTGCACCCTCAGGACTAGCTCTCTGCCCTGGCTAACAGTCTTGGAGGAAATGGGGTCGAGGTGAGCAGAGCCTGGGGACAGAAGGCAGCACCGAACGGGTTGGTCTGTGCCTTTTCTGGCTGTGTCCACAACATGGGCCACACCGAGCCTCTCTTCCTCATGAGTCATGTGGAATAAAGGGATTCCTGACCTCCTCAGAGTTTGTGACAGCCCCATGAGGTCAAGTAGTCACTTCTGCCCTGCAGAGAACTTCAGGAAGTTCTGGGAACTTTTTTCAGCGCGGCCCTTGTCTGTCCTCACTGTCCTGCAAACCCACTTTGGGTCCTGGCCACAGCCAGCCTCCAAGTACTGGGTGCATGCTTCCATGGGGGAGGCCTGGCCTGCATCTCCAGCACCACATCATCTTCCAAATCACCACTGGGAACAACCCTGAGCACTGAGCCAAGAGTAACCCTTGAGCACTGTCAGGTATGGCCACCCCCCACCAATCAAAACAAAACAACCACATGAAGTCATGGGTACGTGGAATTCCTAAAATCGTACACAGAATATACTTGCAGTTCTTTACCTTGGTTAGACCTCAGTGAAGCTATTAAAAACAAAAGCAAAAACTAAAGCAAAACACAAAACACCACAGGAGGGAGAAGAAATTTATTTTGTAACCCCCATTTGGCAGTTGAAAAAAAAATGAAGGCTGTACAGAGAGGTTCTGTAGATTGTCCTGGACTAGTCAGCAAGTCTGAATAGAGTTTGGATTCAATCAAACCCAGGCCATGTGGTATTGGAATCTATGCTCTGTTTTGTGGGCCTCACCCAACTATGCTCAGCAGCTATTCTGGACTTGTTCCTCAGGGGTCGCCTGGTGCCTGGGGAACCATGAGGCACCAGGGATCAATCCCAGGCACCACACATGTAAGGCAAGTGCTGTCCTGCTGGCCCCACTAAGGGCTGTGCTGCTGGCCATCTCTGCAGTGGTATTCACAGAGTCATGATTGGATGTTGCTGGAATTGGTCAGTCACATGGTGGGGAGGTCGGGCATTGCTTTCATACCCAAACCAAGGGCATGTGAACCGGCTCCTCACCCACAGCCTGGCACTCGGCAGATCTCTCGGTCATTCTGCCATCCTTTGTCCTTGTTCCCCAGAGAGGACATGACACCAAAGGAAGCCCATTCTGGCATGGACAGAGTGATGGGGGTGGGGGAGGGGGGTTAGCACAGATGATAGATAACAGACAGATGGCAGAGCTGCCAGCAACTGCCCCTGACCTGGGCGACCTCCAGGAAACAGAACTGTGGGTCTAAAAGCCTGCCATGGGGGACTGGAGAGATAGCACAGAGGTTAAGGTTCTTGCCTTGCAGGTGGCCCACCCCAGGCCAACCCCTGGTGATGCACACAGTTCCCAGAGTCCCACCAAGAGTGATCCCTGGGCACAGAACCAGGAAGGGGTACAGGAGGAGTCCTGAACACTGTTGAGTGTAGCCTCACCCACCTAAATTAAAGGTAAAAGGTAAAGGTAAAGGCCCTCCCGTTGATCATCGATTTGCTCGAGCGGGCCCAGTAACGTCTCCATTGGAGACTTTGTTGTTACTGTGTCTGGCATATCGAATACTCTCGGTAGCTTGCCGGGCTCTCCGAGAGGGGCGGAGGAATCGAACTCGGGTCGGCCATGTTGGCCGCGTGTAAGGCGAATGCCCTACCCGCTGTGCTATCGCTCCTGCCCTAAATTAAATAAATAAAATTTGCCTTAAAAAATAAAAGGCCAACAAGTGTCAGGAGAGTCACTTGTCTGAGGTTAATTACTTACAGACTTATTTATGTGATAAGTACCCATGTACTTAGTACTCAAGTACATAAGGTATTCTGTTGCCACAACAATGAAAGGCAGAGCCATTTGAAGAGGGCTTTGTAGGTAGAAATCTGGGAAGTCAAATGCTAAATCAGGAAGCATTGATTTGCTCCTTTGGTAGTGAATGTTTTTTAATCACTATCGCACTCTTCCTCGCTTAATAGAGTTGACATTCTCACACAGTGACTTTATTCATTTTGGCGTTGAACTCAGCACAGTAGACAGTTCCTGGCTGAACCCCAAGCCTCCTCAGCCTGTCCACCTGGTAGGGAGTGGTGCCCCCAGACTCAGCATGCCAGCTTGCCCTTTGCTGAGATGTTTCTAGTTTCCCCAGCCTCTCCATGCCCCAACTGCTCCCCCCCCTTTTTTTTAAAATTCCACCCCCCTGATCCATCAGCAAAGTGCAAAACACATATAAATGTATCGTCGAAACATATCTTCAAATTCTAAGCCCTGCTCCCACGTCATCTCCTCCCTTCTCTCCCCTTTCTTGCTGCTTGGCATTTATTCTTTTCTAGTGTTACATGATGCATTTTACTTGTTTGTCTCCTCTATTAGAAGATAGGGCTTACGAAGAATTGTTATCTATTTTGTTCACTGTTGAGTATCTCGTGCCTGGCTTGTAGTAGACACATACATAAATAGTGAGGGTGGGGGACGGAGGGGAGAGCATGAATGGAATTAAAAATAAGAGACTGAAAATTTCAGCAAGTCATTGCTCCTTGCCAGGTTTGGTCTCCTGGGTATAAGTTGAGCTCTTTTGCAGACTTCTTTGGATAATGGAAGCAGTTGTGCGGCAATGAAGTGTGTGAAGATTTGGGGGCCTTGTGATGTTCTAGATTATCAGTTCCAGAGCCACCAATGTATGCATCTGGGTCTTGGTTCCCAGCTCAATGAATTGAAAGAGCTCCACCTCGCGACCACTGAGGTTCCTTTCAGCGTTTAAGGTATTCAAAAGCGTGTCGTTCTCCTTCAGATCACGCGGTGGCGCAGTTGCCCACGTTGTCTGGAAGAGGACCCGTGCCAAGCCCGTGACAGCTCAAGTTATCCTGAAATCTGTTTCTCAGGGACAACAGTGAGGGTTGCTCATTCACCAGGTTTTACTGGTTTGCTTAAGGGGAAAAGAAACCACCAAAAATCTTTAACTGATCCATGTTTCCGAAGTAAGAAGGCATGAATCTCAAATGCCAAATGATGAGCTGATGTGTTATCAGTGTCTTGGTGATCAGTGTGATTTGAAGACCACAGCATTGGAAAACTGAAGAATTAGAGACAAGTCTATGCCCTTGATAGATGAATGTGACACGCAAATTAGTTCCGAAAGTAAGTAAGCACAAAAGAAGGTTCCTTCGGGGGGTGGGGAACACCGAGGCTCACCAGTGCTGGCATTCCTCTGTGTGATGTGTGCTGTCCTAGTCAAAACCCAACACTGAAAAACATAAATCAATGGGTTTTTTGAAAAAAGAGGGAACATTGCCACATTGCCTCCAGGAGCAAAGAGGATAGCAGAGGAATGGGTTTACTTTCCAGAGTCTCTTTGTTTGTAAGATCCTGTAAGGACACTGATAAGGCTTGGAAGATTCTGTAGAGATACAAGACAAATACTCTGTCCTGTAGAGATATTTACAGAGTATCTGTCTTGTATCTCCACAGCACAAAGTAAAAATAAAGCCAAAGATAAAGATAGAGGGCATGGCTTACAGTGAGCCCTCACCAGTAGTCACATCATTCTTGCCCCTAATCTCTTATCATCTTGGGTTCTGGTTTTCTTCCCCTGACCATGTCTCCAACAATAAGACTTCAGCTTGAGATTTCATTTTTACAAAAAAAAATTAAGATGACTTTATTATTCTTCTAGTTACAAAGCAATTCCTGGTTATGTGGAATATAACCAAAAGTAAATTGAAGGTGATACCAATTACCCGTTCTCTGCCACTCAGTTCATAAATAACTATTATTGGGGCTGGAGAGATAGTATAGAGAATAGGGTGCTTGCCTTGCATGCAGCTGACCCGGGTTCGATCCCTGGCACCTCATACGGTCCCCCAAGCTCCACTAGGAGATATCTCTGAGTACAGAGCCAGGAGTAAGCCTTGAGCACAGTGGGATATGGCTCCCCAGAGACCAAAAAAATACAAAACAAAAAACAAACAAAACCAATTATAAGTATTACTGTTACAATTCTGATAGACATGTGTGATCATATTCAAAGGGTACTTTTTTCACTACATTTTTATTTATCGTTCTTTCAGGCATGCTTCCAATTAGACATTTTCATGGGGGCTTGAGAACTATGGGGGCACAGAAGATCAGACACTTACTCTGCACGTAGCTGACTCTGGTTCCACCCCTGGCACTGTATATGGTCACCCCTGAGTACAGGAATAGCCTCCAGGCACTGCCAGCAGACTCCCCCTTCCTCCACTTTCATCACTAACAGTAAGATATAATTTAAAAGACAATATATTTTAATGGAGAAAATACTGAATAGGAGACCCAGTGAAAGACTTAGTGACTAAAAGCCACCTGCCTTGCAAGCAGGAGGCTGACTTTTGGTCCCTGATGTCACCCGACTGTGCCAAGACTGGCCCCATTTTCAGGACTGTCTGGGACCCAGGACACTGCAGCAGGCTGAGATCGCTAATGTATAGCCAGGCACACAGAGCTGAGTGTCAAATTCCAGCAAGCACTGTGTGTACCACAGCGCCCCCTGGTGACCAGTACAATTGGAATGTATGCCAGCGCCACCTGGGGCCAGCATGTGTTAGTTGCAAATATTGCAGCTAACCTCTGCAACCGCCAAGCCTCACAACAGCAATGAAGGGAAGTGGGTGGGGCTGGAGGATACTGATTAGGACTAGAGAAAAATTATCTATAATCCTATCATCTAGATAGAAGGCAAGTGTTCACATCTGAATACATCTTTTGATAATATTAATACTAGTGTGCTTTTACAATTAGGAATATTACTACATATAGTTTTTTCTCTTGAAATATCCCGTTGATCGTCGATTTGCTCGAGCGGGCCCAGTAACGTCTCCATTGGAGACCTTGTTGTTACTGTGTCTGGCATATCGGATACTCTCGGTAGCTTGTTGGCCGCTTGTAAGGCGAACGCCCTACCCGCTGTGCTATCGCTCCAGCCCTATTTAGATTTATGAGAAACTCAAATTTTCCTTTCTTCCTAACGCCTTTGTTCTTGGGCCACACCTCACTGCCTGTAGGGCTCTGACTTGTTCCTGAGAAGGCTGGTGATGTTGGGGAAGCAATAGCACAGTGGTAAGGCGTTCGCCTTACAAGCGGCCAAACATGGCCGACCCGAGTTCGATTCCTCCGCCCCTCTCGGAGAGCCCGGCAAGCTACCGAGAGTATTCGATATGCCAGACACAGTAACAACAAAGTCTCCAGTGGAGATGTTACTGGGCCCACTCGAGCAAATCTTGAAATATCAAGTTTGTTTTAATATTTGGGGTGGAGGGTTTGGGTCATATCCACTGGTGCCCAAGAGCTGGTTTTGTGCTCAAGCATAAACTCTTGGTGGTGTCAAGGATAGAACTGGGGTTAGACACATACGAAGTACATATAAAGCATACAAAGCAGACACCTTAACGTCTATGCTCTCTTTCTCATGTGTACATGTGTTGTGGCCCCGCTTTTAACAATTATATCAGATAGCCTCTCCTCTCTTGCTTTAAAGAAATGTCTCATTCTCTTGATTGCACATGTTGGGGTCTTTGATTAAAAGGCTGATATGAAGTCCTTAACGACCCACAAGTCATTTTATAAGTGGGGTCTTGAGGATTCCATCTGTAACCATGTTAACTGAAACAGAAAACTTGTTTGTTTTTGGGTCACACTGAATATGTTTAGGAGTTACTCCTGACTCTTTACTCAGGAATCAAACCTGGCGGTGCTTAAGGAACCATATGGGATACTGGGGATTGAACTTTGGTTGGCTGCATGCGAGGCAAGTGTCCTCCCCCAAGTACTATTTCTTCAGTCCCTGAAGCAGAAATTTTGTTTGCCCTTCATCCCTTGGTGAAAGGATCTAGTCTTTGTTAAAATGTAAAGATGGAAAGTACTGGAAAGATGTGACATGCTAAACAACCATTGTGCCTAACAGTTTGTCAGTTCAGGTTTCCACAGGAGACAGGAGAGAGAAAAACAAAGGAGGAAGATTTCCAATCAACTTAGTGTTTCAAGCCCCATTAACTTGTAGGAGACAAGAGTTAAAATACTACTAAATATCTACTGCAGAACACTGGCCATTTATGGAGCACTATAATGTACTAGGTACTGTGAAAAGTGTTCTTTGCTTCACCTAATCCTCAGGACAAGTAAATACAGTGCCTTGTCCAAAGGGACAGGTTGAATCCGAGAGTTTAATTCCAAAATGTCTATGTGAGAGACCACACACTTTCCCAAAACATGTGCCTGAAAGCCTAGTATCTAATGCAAATGGAGTGTAGGAATCAAGAACAGGGGTGACAGGCAAGAGGGTCAGGCTAATTCTTAGCAAAACTCAACATCTGTCTGAGGGATTTTAGCACCCGAGAATTTTTCCAGAAGAATTAGGAAGAGGACATTCGTTTATCAGATCATATAAAATATGAAAATATGATCATATAAAATATTTTATATCATATAAAATATAAAATAGAGGCTAGAGTGATAGTTATCAGGGTTAAGACACTTGCTTTGCATGAAGCCAACCCCAGTTTGGTTCCTGAGATGACCTGTGGTGCCCTGAGCACAGTCAGGAATGATCCCTGAACAGTCAAGAGTAAGCCCTAAGCACAGATGGTATGGCCCCAAAGCACCGTCCATCAAAATGTCTGAAATATATTTTAGACTCTATATCAATAATAATAATTACAATACTAGCTAAACTCTGTGCTAAGCTGAATCAAGCATACATGGTGTCAGTTCATCATTCCAGAAGCTGTGAGATATAGATCATATTATCCCCTATTTCTATATATGAGGGATCTGGGGCACATGGGTTAACTTGCTTAACAGGTAGCCCTAAGCATGGATTTAAATTCAGTCAAAATCCAAAATCTCAGGGCTAGGGATATAGCTCAGCAGTAGAGCACCTGCCTCGCACTTGTGATGCCCTGGGTTCAACCCTTAGCACAAACAAACAAACAAACAAAAGGTTCCCGAATCTCTAACTCCAACCATCAATCTATGCTGCCTATGATGTTTTTTTGTTTTTTTGTTTTTTTGATGCTGGGGATCTGACCCAGTATGTGACCCACAGAGGCAGATACTCCACCCATCACTGAGCTACGTGCCTCATCTTTCACCTTTTCCCTACTTTCTTTGTTTCAATTTTTGAGAGAGAGCAGGGGAGGGAGGGAGGGAGAGAGGAGAGAGAGAGAGAGAGAGAGAGAGAGAGAGAGAGAGAGAGAGAGAGAGAGAGAACCCTACTTCAACTCCTAGTCAAGAAGGTCTGGAATTTTCTAGGTGCAAGTAAAGGATTATTTGGTAGGTGGGGGCCTCCCAAGCAGTGCCCAGGTGCTCTGAGATTACAGCCAGCATCAGTGCTGGTGGGAGGGTCTCTATGGTCACACTCCGCTGTGGTGAGGTCAGGGGTAATGTGCTACTAGGTCTGTATTCAGGTCTAGTGTGGGGCTTCTCAAATGTTTTCTATCTTAGGTTCCTGTTTTGACTAAGATTTTTCTTTTTTTAATTTTGGGGCCATAGCCAGCAGTGCTCAGAGGATATACCTAGATCTGTGATCAGGGGTCACTTCAGGCAGTGCTTGAGGATCATACATATTGCCAGAAGTACCGTAATCCCTGTACTATCTCTCCACACTCACCTGAGAAATTTTTATGCCACCTCAGGTACACAGGTATAGAAAACATGTATTTTATCATTTACTGGTAATAGAACAAGAAGAAATTTATTTTAGGGGGTGGGAGCTAGCTCAAAGGGAGGGAATGCATTCTCCAAATACTGAGCTGAGAGTATAAGCACTGCTGGATGTGTTCCCCCCAACCCCAAACACCAAATAAATAAAGAATAGAGCCAGGGTGAACCATGGTGATCTTACGAGTGCCAAATTGCAGCCCTGATTGCTATTATTTTCTGCCCACCTTATGCTACACTTACAATTGTGGTAGGAAAATGTTCCCTTATTTGCTTAACATTTGTCAAGAATGTACTAATGGTGAAATCTTGGTAATTCCACTTGGCTTTCGAAGTCTTTTGCAATCTGTCCTTCTTTCACTTGGTCATTTTTGTTTCCCAGGACTCCCATTTTGAAAATTCTCTTCTTTGCAGGCTTATATTTCTGCTAATATCACCCATACATTAATGTTTCCTTTCAGGCATTCTATTCTCCACTCACCTAATTGTGTTCCTCATCTATTTATCTTCCTCTCTCCCTCCCTCCTTTCCTCCCTCTCTCTTTCCTTCCTTCCTTCCTTCCTTCCTTCCTTCCTTCCTTCCTTCCTTCCTAGGGGCTCTGTGTTCAGGACTTACTCCTGGCTTTGTGCTCAGGGATCACTCCTGGAGGTGCTCAGAGAACCACATGGCTGCTTGGGATCAAAGGTTGTTGTGTTCAAGGCAAGCTCCCTACCCACTATTTCTCTGACTCCATATTCCTCATCTATTTCAGGAACAGACTTCCATAAGACATGTCATTTTGCCATGTGGATTATTTCAAACTAAGGTCATCCAAGGCCTTGCAATCTCAAGATATGCCTAAGACATAACAACCCAGAAGAATGAAAACTGGTACAAGTCCTAAGATTTAAGGTTAGCTCTTAAAGTTACCTTTCTACTGGACAACTCTCTCAACGTGGCCTGGAAAACATTAAATTCCAAGTATCTGATCTCTTTACATGAGCCCTCTCCTCTCTCTTTGAAGTCCCAGACCCCTATGTCAATTCTTAGCACTGTGTGCAAGTTTTGCTCCCCGTACATTAGAATTTACATACATGTCGATTCTTCATAGCACTGTCTTCCCGCTGTTCATCGATTCACTTGCGCGGGCCCAGTCATGTCTCCATTGTGAGACTTCTTGTTACTGTGTTTGGCATATTGAATATACCATCGGTATCTTGCCAGGCTTTACCGGGCGGGCGAGATACTCTTGGTAGCTTGCCGGGCTCACCAAGAGGGGCAGAGAAATCGAACCTGGCTCATCCGGGCCAGCTGCGTGCAAGGCAAACGCCCTACCGCTATATCTGGGCTGGAGTCAATTCTTCATAATGCGTAATATTTATTCTTTTCTGCTATAAATCTATCTGATATTAACTTGATTTCCCAACAAGCCCAAGAAGAACCCAGTGGTATAGAGAGTAGCTTATCCTCCACCCTTATCAATTGGAGTGTTCAGTGATGGTGACATTTGACCACCTCACAGCCTGCTCAGAAGTCTTTAGTGATAACCTTTACTTGGTGAAATGAAACCCCAATTCTTAGCCAGTTATTCGGGTCAGTCACCCCTCACATATCCAGCCTGGGAACAAGTGCTGGGCCAAACCCATGCCAGTGCCAGGCAACTGTGAAGCAGACAGGCACCTGCCCTGATGGTGCACAAACAGGTGTTAAAACATCACAAATAAGGGCTGGAGTGATAGCACAGCGGGTAGGGCGTTTGCCTTGCACGCGGCTAACCCGGGATCAATTCCCACCATCCCATATGGTCCCCCGAGCACCACCAGGAGTAATTCCTGAGTGCATGAACCAGGAGGAATCGAACCTGGCTCGTCCGGGCCAGCTGCGTGCAAGGCAAATGCCTGTGCATTGCCAGGTGTGACCCAAAAAGAAAAAAAAATCACAAATAATCAATGAAATAATTAGTGTGATTCAAGTACTTACAAGGCGCGCTACAATCCCGTCCCCCAAACTTCTTTTCATCCTTTATTCCAGCCAGAATTGCCTCATGTTTTCTGCTCTTTGGGCCTGTGTCCATATGTGCCCCACTCCCATCCTTCCCAATCAAAGCTTCTAGAACAAACCTTGGTTCTGTCTCTTCCTTGAACCCTGCTATGCCAATTTAGCCCACAGGGGCTCTTCTACTAGCACTTACCCATTCAACAAATAATTACTAGATGAAACATCCCAACACCCACCATAGGATTGAAGAAT
This sequence comes from Sorex fumeus, assembly GCF_029834395.1. Lineage (NCBI taxonomy): Eukaryota > Metazoa > Chordata > Mammalia > Eulipotyphla > Soricidae > Sorex > Sorex fumeus. The sequence continues at coordinate 24,981,631 of NW_026606155.1, forward strand.
TACCTTATGTGGGGAGAGAGACTTTTCCTACTGAGAGGGAAAGATACATTTTCCATCTCTTTTTGCATGGGGAGGTGAGGGAGCTGGGAATTCATTAAACTCTATAGCAGAACACACAAACTTACAGATAAGTGAAATGATAGTAAAAACCACCTAATCAGAGCCAGAGTGATAGTCCAGCGGGTAGGGTGCTTGCCTTGCATGTGGCTGACCTGGGTTCAATCCCTGGCATCCCATAAGATCCCCTGAACACCACCAAGAGTAATTTCTGAGTGCAAAGTGAGAAGTAATGCATAAGCATTGCAAGATGTGACCCAGAAAGAAAAAAAAATTTCCCAATCACCCATCACCCTACTATTTTGAAAGTTCTATATTTCATTTTATCATGCATGACTTCTCTTATGTGTATGATTTTGAATAATTCCCTTTCTCTAAAAATTAAATTTTATCACAGAAATCTTATTTCCATAACCTTTAAACAAAAAAAAATGTGCCAGAGTGATAGTACAGTGGGTTGGGTAGTACTTGCATTACACACAGATGACCAAGCACCACATATGGTCCCTTGAGCACCAGCAGGAGTGATCCCTGAGCACAGAACCAAATAATCCCTGAGTACCTCCAGGTGTGTCCACAAAACAAAACAAAAAGAAAAATCAGAGCCAGGGATTGAATTGGGGTTGGCAGTTCAAAGCAAGGCAAATATCTGTACCTCTGTACTATTTCTCCAACCCCCGTAATCTTATTGTGAAAAGATGGAATAGTTTTGTCTTAACACCTGGAGCATTTAATCAAAGACTCACCCAGTTCTTGTCTAGTTCATTTAATCAAAGTCTTTACTCAAAGACTCACCCAGTTCTTGGAGCATTTAATCAAAGACTCACCCAGTTCTTGTCTAGTTCACAGCCTACGTACACTAAGCATCTAAACACTGTTTTCAGGCATTTCCTCAGAGAAATTCTGTTTCAGGATCTACTTTGGAAGTTCTTCAAAACAGTCCTCTTCTCTTTCTTGGAATCTTAAAGCGGGAGATGTGTCTAGTTCTCTGCTGGAGGCACGAAGAAATTTCAGCATAGAATGTTGAGTTGCAATAAAGGAGGGTGGTCCTCAGCCTCATCGCTGTAAGGAGGAGCAGTATTAAGGGCTCAACCAGGATCTGCGGGAGTGGGGGGAGGGGGTCAGAAAGAAGATGCCAGCTCCAGCTATTTCCCAACTTACTCCACTTGCTTTGTCTAACAGTTTACCCCAAACAAGAGATTTTAAAAAGTTAAACAAAAAATAATGAAGTACTGTCTTCCTGCCTCTTCCTAACCACAGGAGAGGAGGTCAGGTCTTTTGGAAGAGGTGGAGCCAGATCTTAAAGCACCAACAGCCAAAGTGTCTTGAAACGTCAGCAAACTTTCTCACTGGAATCCTATATTGCTAAAATAGGATTAAGTCCAGAGATGGCCATGGGTCCCGCTGTTCTTCATGTCAGAGAAAATGTCAGCTAACAAATTTGGTGGGAAAAGGTCAGTCCTCACTGGTCAACCACGTATCTCACACTGATTTATCTAGTGGTCACCGAGATCCTTGGGGGGGAAAATCAAACAAACAAAAAACCATGACTGTAGGAAAATTGAGTCTCCAAAGAGTTCCAGCAGCTTCCCACCCCCCCACCCCCACCCCACGCTCGACCCTCAAAAGCTTTTCAACACTCCCGCACAAGTGCTTCCTAGTGCCCAGATTCTGAAACACCATGGTATTGGCGTTGCTTCTTTCAAGGACCCTGGAAAGAGCCAACCGTGTGCAGTCTTCTTTAGGGCGAGAACGTTCTTCTAGTGAACATTCAAATGGGCTAAACGCCTTCAGAGGATGAGTTTCGGGGGAGGGGGTCGCTGAGCTTTAGTACAGCGGGTAGGGAGTTTGCCTGGCACGCGTCCGAAACGGGTTCGATTCCTAGCGCCCATATGGGTTCCTGAACACCTACAGGAGGGATCTCTCAGCCCAGAGCCAGGAGTGAGCCCTGAACACCCCCCGGATGTCATCCCAAAACAAAATGAGTTGGGAGTAGAAGCAAAAGTGAATTCATTCGGTTGGACTAATGCGGATTCAAGACGGGAGAATTCAATTTAGGAGGGAACAGAAGAAAGCGCTTTCCAGGGTGTGTACGTGATGTGGTGTCGGGTAGAGTGTGTTGTGTATGAGCGCTCTTCTGCTCAAGTGCATGTGTTAGTGGTGTGTGTGTGTGTGTGTGTGTGTGTGTGTGACCGCTCTTCTGATCTTCTCAAAAAAAAAAAAAACACCTCAATTTAGCATCAAAGGCACGGTGCTGCCCAAAGGAGCCCGTACCTACTTACAGCAGACAAAGGGAAAGGCCTCCTCCACTCTTTTAGGAATGAATGAAAGCAGCCTCGGCTTTACCTTTTAGGACCCACCCATCCATCCCCCACGCACCCAATGAGGCCGCAGCTTCCTCCAGTCGGGAGGTGTCGAACTCACCCAGGAAATGGACAGGTGCCCCGGACCAATAGTCGGAGCCGCGGCGAGAGCCAATGGGAGAGGGCCTGAGTCGACCTGCAGTTTAAGAATGAGAGAAAGAGAGAGAGAGCCCGGGAAGTGGGGGGCGGGCACGCGGGGGCGACGACGTGCGGTCCCGCCCAGAGGTGCGAGGCTCGGCCGCCCGGAGCAGGGGCGAGAAGGAGTAACGGGCCGGCGGCCAATGGGGAGACGCGCCGGCGGCGGGGGCGGGCCCGAGTGTGGAGGCCCCGCCTCCCGGGTGCGCAGGGCTGGGGGCGGGGCCAGGCCCGCGTCAGGTGGTCCCCGGCGTGCCCGCGGCGCGGGGGGCGGGGCGCCGAGAGGGGAGCGGCGGCGGCGGCGGCGGCGCTAGCAGGTACCGGCGGCGGCGGCGGCGGCGGCGGCGGCGGCGGCGGCGGCCAGAGCCCGGCAGGGGGCGAGCGCGGAGGTGCGGGCCCGGACCCGCCGCGCGCCCAGCCCCAGCTCGCCGGCACACCCCGCCCCGCCAGCCCGGGCCCTACCTGCGGCGGCCGTCGGGGGCAGGGCACGGGGGGGGGGGGTGCCCCCAGTTCCGCGGAGCCGCATGAACAATAGGCGGCGGCGGCTCCTGCGGGCGGCGGCAGCCCCGCACCCTATGGGTCGGCCGCTCCATGGAGCCCTCCAGAGCGCTGCTCGGCTGCCCGGCCGCCCCGCCGGGGCAGGATGGAGCCGGGGCCGAGGAGGAGGAGGAAGAGGAGGAGGAGGCGGCGGCGGCGCCCCCCGGGGAGCTGGGCTCCGACGCGCCGCTGCCCTACTGGACGGCCGTGTTCGAGTACGAGGCGGCGGGCGAGGACGAGCTGACCCTGCGGCTGGGCGACGTGGTGGAGGTGCTGTCCAAGGACTCGCAGGTGTCCGGCGACGAGGGCTGGTGGACCGGGCAGCTGAACCAGCGGGTGGGCATCTTCCCCAGCAACTACGTGACCCCGCGCAGCGCCTTCTCCAGTCGCTGCCAGCCCGGCGGCGAGGACCCCAGTTGCTACCCGCCCATCCAGTGTAAGGCGAAGGCGGGGTCCCGGGGGGGGGGGGTCCCCCGGGATGGGGTGGGAAGGGACGGCTGGGTCCCGGGAGGTGGGGGTGAGGACGCGCGCGCGCGCCCTCGGCCAGCGCCGGCTCTCGGGTGTGCGCCGGAGGAGCCGGGACCGACGGACACTGCAGGCCTTGCCGGGAACCTCTCCGGGCACTCGGGGTTCCTAACCTTCATCTGACCAGTGCGGCCGCCGCTCCTGGTGTGCGGAGCGTCCCGCCACGACCACCGCTCCCCCAGATCGGGACGGATCTCCGGCAAGCTGGTGTTTTCTGCCCTAACCTTACTCCCCAAATCAGAGACCTTGGCGACCTGGCCTCTTAAAGGCTTTATTATCATTATTATTATTTTTTGCCTGGAGGAATTTTGGGGGGCTGGTGTGCCCCGACGGTGGGGCTGGCTCACAGCTCCCGGAGCCCGTGTGAACTCCTGGCTAAAGTGTGAGATTTCTAGGATCCTAATATTGTAGTTCAGAAGTCGTGCCTACCGGAACCCACTGGAAAATGTGCTGAGAAGTGTGTGTGTTTGTGTGTGTGTGTGTGTGTGTGTGTGAGTGAATGTACCTGTGAGATAGTATGTGTGTGTCTATATGATCGTGAGTTTCTGTGTTGTGTGTCTCTGCCTTTGAGTGTGTGTGGGCTTCTTTGGGAGTGTGTGGGTGTGTCTGTGTCCCAGTGTCTGACGTTTGTGTCCCTATGTTATATGTGTGAGTGTGCCTGAGTGTGTCTGCGTGAGAGTGTGCATCTGCCTCTGTTGTGCGAATGTGCCTGTGTGTATGTGTGTGTGTGCGCGCGTGCGTGCATGCTTGCGCCCTTGCAGGCCTTTGGGAGAGAGAAATGATTAAAGAGGGTAAAGTGTGTCATTTCCCTGTGAGAGATCAGGGGCGCAAGGTACAGCGGTGGCTAAGTCCCAGTCTCTTGCGTCTGTGCCTATGTTGGTCAGACACTGGTTCAAATCATCTGCCTTCTTCTCATCCTAGAATCTTGCTTGGATTTGGTACTTGCCACATCTCAGGGGGACCCTGCCCATGGGTCCCTCCCAGGGCATTTCTTTCTATGCCCTGGTTTCCACCGATTTCCCAGGAGTATCCAGTTCCACACTCTGTAATGAAATTTTCTTTTTTTTCCCTCCCCAATGGAATTAAATTGCCACTAGAATCTCAAACGTTTATCCTAGGCCGTTTCAGAGCAAAGAAGGAGCTCTCAGGTTGTGCAGGTCGCACTACTTTAGATTTCAGGGTTTCCTTTGTTTCCTGTTAAAAAAAGTATTGTTAAAATATATTTATTATTGTTTATTCTTCATGGTGTATACTTTGTATCTTAATTGGTTTATCCAGGTGATTACAGAGCCTAACTTTAAACTTTTAGCTTTTTAATTTCCTTTCTGTTTTGGGTTTTGGGGCCACATCTGGTGACTCTACTGAGCTATTCTTTTTTTTTCTTTTTGGGTCACACCCGGCGATGCACAGGGGTTACTCCTGGCTCTGCACTCAGGAATTACCCCTGGAGGTGCTCAGGGGACCATATGGGATGCTGGGAATCGAACCCGGGTTGGCCGTGTGCAAGGCAAATGCCCTACCCGCTGTGCTATCTCTCCAGCCCTCCCTAGCTATTCTTGACCATGCATCAGGGTTCATGAGAGACTGGGGATCAAACCTGGACCTCCAGCTTGTCTGTATGCCACCCTGCTCTTTGAAACTATTTCTCTGGTCCTTAAAATTTTAGTTTTTAAATTTCGTGTGTAACAGATACCTTTCTGGCCCTACAACTTTCACCTGAACACCTTACATTACTTTATCTGAAGATGTTTTTTAAAATACTATCCTTTAATGTTAACATTTATATTAACCTCTTTCCTTATTTTTCTACTCCATTTTTATTGGCGTTCAGATGATTACTCTTTTTGTTTCTCTTTATCTCTTTTTATATTGAGTTCTTAAGAATACCTGGAAGCAACAAATTACTTGAAATTGTTTCTAAGTGTTACATCTTTTTTTTTTTTTTTTTTTTTTTTTTTTGCTTTTTGGGTCACACTTGGCGATGCTTAGCATTTACTCCTGGTGGTACTCGGGGGACCATATGGGATGCTGGGAATCGAACCTGGGTCGGCCATAGTTGGCTGCGTGCAAGGCAAATGCCCTACCCGCTGTGCTATAGCTCCAGCCCCATCTAAGTGTTACATCTTTTTGACACCAGTAGCACTGTAGCACTATCCTCTCCTTGTTCATGGATTTGCTCTAGTGGGCACCAGTAACTTCTCACAACAAATTGTGAGACTTGTTGTTACTGTTTTTGGCATATTGAATATGTCATGGGTAGCTTGCCAGGCTTTGCCATGGGGGAGGGATACTCTCGGTAGTTTGCTGGGCTCTCCGAGAGGGGCGGAGGAATCGAACCCAGGTCGGCCGTGTGCAAAGGCAAATGCCCTATCCGCTGTGCTAAGGTAAATGCCCTATCCGCTGTGCTGTCGCTCCAGCTCTTTGACAAAAATAAGTGTTTTTGACACGAGTACTGGGAAGATAAAGGCTGAGAGCTCTAGCATAGCTTGGGAATATGGTTGAAGAGTAACTTGATCACAGATTGGAAGACAGGTCTGATAGGTAAGAAAACATACATGGTACAGGACCAAGATGCTTACCTTGTATCCTGCTGACCTCGTTCACTCTACACCACAGTGTGGTCCCCAAGCACTGCCAGGAATGGCCCCTGAGCACAGAGCCACAAGTAAGCCCTGAGTACTGCCAGGTGCGGTCCTGAAACAAAAATTAACAAAACAAAAAAGAAACACAGTTGTAGATTTAAACTGAAGCCAGATTTCAGGTTCTTAGTGGGTGAGGGTTTGTGGGGTTTCCCCCCCACTGTAAACATTAAAGACTCAGTAGATGAATTATGGGAGGTTGATGAGGCAGAACTCAGTTGGACAGTGTGCGCCTCTGGCTTTTGGAGCAGTAAGGCATGACTGACCTGGGCTGAGAGAACCTGCCCAGAGAAGGTTAAACACACTGACCAAGTACCACTCTGCTAGTCGTTCCTTGTCTGTTAGGTGCGCAGCACTGAGTCAGCCGGAACAGTGACCTGACAGTGGATTCTGTGTATCTTGAACTCACATTGTGAGACAGTAGCCGGTTTCTTTGCTGTTTGAAAACTTGACTTGAAGAGCATGGCATTTGAAGGGAGGGATTTTGTTTCACCTTATTCAGAGGTTGCATCCTGGCTGGAATTTATTCTTAGTAATTCAGAAAACTTGACTCCAGTCAAAGATCAATGTCTGTACCCAGTGAGAGATGGAAGCTGAGTTAAATACCAGGGAATAAATGAATGGGGAGATCAGGAAGTCACTTGAATGCATCAAGGAAGATGGGTGGTATACATGCATTAGCTCTGGGCTCGGTGAGAAAGCTGCACAGGACATTGCTGAGGACTCTGCCTCTGACCCGTCAGCTCTGGCCACTTCTGGTTCACTTAGTGTCTCTCAACAAGTAAAGGTGATTGACAATCTGGACTCCAAAAACTTGGAATGAATTTGAGCCATTGACAACTTTTTCTGGGTTGCCTTTTGAACTTACCCTCTGGGGCATATATTATGACATTAGCTCAAGAATAGAAGACAGATAAGTGGTAATATTCAATTATAGCTTCAAATACTGCTTTTCAAGGTGATAATTTTGTTTCAAACAGAAGAGGGAGAAATTGTTAAGTTGATGAAAAATAAATAAATAATAGTGATCATAAATGACTAATCTGAATGAACATAATGCTTTTATTCTCTCCAGTGTTAGACTCCAGCTCTTCACTGGACTGGCAAGTGTATAAATAAGTCAGGAGCCTGCTCATCTTCTTCCTTTTAGTGAAGAGACAAAAATATGCACTTCCAAATTTATCATGTTAGAGATATGTAATTCTAGGTTTAAAAAAAAAATTCTATTATTGGAGAGTCATGCCTGTTTCTCAGTAGGGTATACATGAAGGTTATTACTAATTTATATCTTCTCACATCCATTCAAGATAAAAGGATTTATGTTCAGATGTACTTCAGATTTTTCAATTCCCCCATCATTCACCCGCTCCTAGCCCTAGCCCAACTCACCCAGACATGCCTGTATATTTAGTTTCCAAGGACTAAATAGGGGCAGTTAATACTATGATTTCACTGGTGAGTAAGGCCATGTTCCTAATGGTCCTGAAAAATACCCTTCTAGAGAATTGCAAAACTGTGTGACCACAACTTGACCTAATGCTTACAACCAGTTCTTGACTGGAGCAGGGAAAGGAAGGAGAATCAAGGTCCTCCACTGTAACTAAAGCATCTTCCTCCTTCCCAGAGGACCTGTTCAGTGGGGGAGGAAGGAAGCCCCGCCTACTGCACATTCTATCTTCTATCTTTTGAAAGCTGAGTTCCTTTGCTTGAAAATTGGTCATGATATTTCCTGAACAAAGTAGCAAGAATCTGAGAATTTTTGTTCTGTCCAGCAAGGCGTTATTATTGCTCTGTCTTCCCGACCGAGATGGTCCTTCTGGCAAATGCTACTCGCTCAAGGAGCTGTCCTTTCAGCACCCCTATAAAATTCTGTCTTTTCAGTCCTCACACGCTGTAATAAATATTCAGCACCTACTGTGTGCTCACAGCAATGCATTAGACAGGCGGAGAAGGGAGGGCACAAGGGAAATGGTTCATTTTCTTAAGGAGAATGAAAATACTCAACTGAGAAAATGGTAACTGTAAATGCAGATTTATTAAATAGCTCCATATCTTTTTTGTCAGTGTTGGGGCTGGTATGGAGAAAGCATCCTTTTTTTTCTCTCCTCTCTCATACCATGTATATTTCCAAGAGGGTATCTAATCTCTCTTAAACAAAGCCATACTTTTCTCATATAGATGAGAAAAAGCTAGAATTGATCATCAGACAATATTCATTTTATTTATTTTAGTGGGGTAGAATGGGAGTCACATACCCAGTACACAGGGCTTATTCCTGTCTTCACATTCAATAGTGAGCTCTGGGAGTGCTCACGAGATCATAATTCTGTGCCGGGGATTCGAACCAGGGTCATGGGTGGACATTGCCTCATGCAAGGCAAGTGCTTTACCTCTTGACCAATCTCTCCTATAATTCATTTTGGAGTCCATTTTCAAGCTGTTTTAGACAGGAAAGGAAGTGCTTATGAAATTAATTGGGAGACCAGTGAGCTGGTGGACAGAACAGATCCCAGAACATCATAGACCTGACCCACCCAGTGAGTGACTGTGTCTCCATTTGGGAAGATCCAGTTGCCACTGAAGTTGTTGACTGCAAGAACACCTTGCTATAGCTGCAGTGTAGAGATTAGGCAACTTCTTGGCCACACAACATTCCTCCTCACACCCACAATGATTGGACACTGGCATGCAGTTGCAGAAACCCCACTCTCAGTAGTCACGCGTCCCATGAGAAGCAGCTCAAGTGTAAGTAAGTAAAGTAAAGTAAAGGCCCTCCCGTTGATCTTTGATTTGCTCGAGCGGGCCAGTAACGTCTCCATTGGAGACTTTGTTGTTACTGTGTTTGGCATATCGAATACATCACGGGGAGCTTGCCAGGCTCCTCCAACTGAATTTCACCCTTCAGATATTATGCTTCATATTGGCAGAACCTAGTCTGAGCCAGTGCTCCTGCTACCGGAACGTCTGAAAAATATGGGTTTGAGCTTCCTAGCCTTCGGAGTGCTGACAGGCTAAAAGGATTGCCAGTCTATGGATTCCACCACACCTTTCATGCTTTAGGAAGAGGACTTGGTGGATGAGGCGATAAGCTTGAACAGTGGGAACTTTGCAGGGCTCAAAATCGGTTATACAGCTCTCTTTTTCTAAGACTTTGCTTTGTGCAGATTGCCAGTTATATCACAAAATGCAAATGAATGACTATTTATTTGTAGCCTCCCACTGGGAGGGAAGTACCACAATTAAACAGGAACAGTTTCTAGCACTACTGGTTTCCGCATGGACGGTGGAAGCACTTTAATGTTGCAGTGGGCATTTCCCCTTTTGGTCCATGAAGTGCGTGTGTGTGTGTGTGTGTGTGTGTGTGTGTGTGTGTGTGTGTGTTGGATGAATGTGCCTCTTCTCTGTATTTGTTTCAGGAGGTCTGGTTCAGTGTTGTTGCTATGTTTTCAGATCTATATTGGGTTCACATCCCTCCCCATCTTTCATCTGTCTCTTGGTCACCTGTTCAAGGTTCAGTGTGATGAGTACAGTGGCAGAAAAGACAGATGGAACACACCCTCTGGATCTTACATTGTAGCAAGATGACAGACACCGAACAAGTAATTGTAACCTTGATTAGTCTTGCCAGATAGAGACTGCTATGGAAGAGCTTCATGGGTTCATGGGGGCCTGACCTTATTGACTCAGGGGTTAGGAAAAGTTCCTCTAGGAGCTGGATATTTCAGCTGAAACCTAAGAAAGAAGTAAGAGTTAACCAGGTAAAGACAAAGAGACTGAGTTGACAGAACAGAAATTTCTGAGAAAAACATAAAATAGCACTTTTCTCATGGAGCAGGACCACATGTAGCCCAAGACTTTGAATCCCTGGTAGTTGCCATTACCTGTTCGTGGAAACCTTTTCTGGGCTAAAGACATCACTGAGAACCTTAGATTCAAACTGTGAACAGATGTGTAATACTGGGAATTATGTGTAATACTGGGAATGCAGCTGTGGCTTGGAAGGCTGCTGGAGGACAATGTCTCATGCACCAGGTCTTAGTCACCAGAATGCAATTGCACAATCAGGCTTTGAAAGTCTCCCAGTCTACCCCATAGATCCCAGCTCCATGGAACATCCTCATGCTCACCTGCTTGGGTCACCTCTGACCTCCTTAGAGACTCCTTTTATTATGTATGGACTCTCTTCTGGATTCTGTTATACACGGCTGCCAGAGGTGTAACAGAGGCTGCCTTTCCAACTCAGAGGTCAACAATAATCCTCCTTGTTCCTCCTCGATCCTCCTCCTCCTCCTCTTCCTCTCCTCCTCCTTCTCCTCATCCTCCTCCTTCTCCTCCTTGTCTTCCTCTTCCTCCTCTCCTCCTCCTCCTCTTCTTCCTCCTCTTCCTCTTTCTCCTCCTTCTATTCCTTCTCCTCCTCCTCCTCCTCCTTCTGGTGTGTATATGTTTGGGAGGGCTGTTTAGGTTTGTGGATCACACATAGTGTTGCTCATGGCTTACTCTTGGCTCTGTGCTCAGGGATTACTCCTGGTGGTGCTTGGGGGTCAGTTTGTGGTGCCGTGGATCAAACTAGGGTTGACCAGTTAAGGCAAGAGCCTTAACTCTAGTACTATCACTCATGCTCAACTGTCATTTCAGCTGTCCCTTGGTCACCTGTTGAAGGTTCAGTATGATGAGTGCAGTGGCAGAAAAGGCAGATGGCACATGTCACTTCCAGAACTTCCAGACTGAAGTGCAAATCCCTCAGACTAGCCTTTTTTTAATAGTATTTTTTTTCATTTCATTTATTTATTTATTTATTTATATTTTATTGAATCACCGTGAGATATAATTACAAGCTTTCATGTTTGAGTTACAATCACACAATGATCAAACACCTCTCCCTCCCCCAGTGCACATTCTCTACCACCAATATCCCTGATATGCCACCCCCCCCGCTTTCCCACCCTCCCCCTGTCTCCATGGCAGACAATATTCCCCATATTCTCCCTCTACTTTTGTCATTATGGTATGTAATACAGATACTGAGAGGATATCATGTTTGGTCCTTTGTCTACTTTCAGCACGCATTTCCCATCCCAACCGACAAACTCTCTTTAAAACATTTCATGACCTGGCATCCTCACACAAGGCTTTGAGCATCATTTCCTACCTGAATGCACGCGAGTTTGCTGCATGGCGCTCTCTAAAGCGCCTGATGAGTGCTGTCCTCTCCTGCTCCAGGTTCCTGCTCGTGTCTTGCTCTCCAGTTGAAATGTCCTTTTCCACCCTGATCTCCATTGACTGCAGGGGTCACTCCTACTCATGCTTTAGGGCAAACATTTCAAATATTGCCTTTCCTGAGTAGGCATCTCCCACTCATCCCCTGCCACCAGTGGGTGTTTGTCCTCTATTCCTACCACCCCGCAGGAACAGCTGAGGACGTTTCATAAGAATGATCTTTCCCGGGGCTGGAGTGATAGCACAGAGTGTAGCCAACCCTGGTTCGATTCCCAGCATCCCATATGGTCCCCCGAGCACTGCCAGGAGTGATTCCTGAGTGCAGAGCCAGGAGTAACCCCTGAGCATCGCCGTGTGTAACCCAAAAGCAAAAAGCAAAAAAAAAAAATGATCTTCCCCAATTTTCCCTTTCATGAGAAGTGTTGGTCCTGCCAATGAATATTTATCAAATGCATGTTGTGTGCTGGTTCTTCCGTATAGGAATGCTTCACCTTCCCTGCCTCTCTGGGTCTTACCTTGTCATGGGGGAGGCCAAAACCCCGACTGAGCAGTGGTGACAGTTCAGGTCAATGGGCGACCACAGTTCTGACTTGCTTCTTTTCCCCTTGTCTTTTCTCAGTGTTAGAGATTGACTTCGCGGAGCTGACGTTGGAAGAGATCATTGGCATCGGGGGCTTTGGGAAGGTCTATCGAGCGTTCTGGGTAGGGGAGGAGGTGGCCGTGAAAGCCGCTCGCCACGACCCTGATGAGGACATCAGCCAGACCATCGAGAATGTCCGTCAGGAAGCTAAGCTCTTTGCCATGCTGAAGCACCCCAACATCATTGCCCTCCGGGGCGTGTGTTTGAAGGAACCCAATCTCTGCTTGGTCATGGAGTTTGCTCGTGGAGGACCGCTGAATAGAGTGTTGTCTGGGAAGAGGATCCCCCCGGACATCCTGGTGAATTGGGCTGTACAGATTGCCAGAGGGATGAACTACTTACATGATGAGGCCATTGTCCCCATCATCCATCGTGACCTTAAGTCCAGCAACAGTGAGTATGGGGTAATGGGCTGGCAAGTTCCTAGTTGTGTACCTTCTAATAGGGTCCTAGAACTCCCGGTCTAAATTCTTCCTCTCCGGCAGCTGAAACACAGGGGTAGAATTGATTCTGGGAACCATGAGGAGAGAAGGATGAGGGGCCGTGGGATAGGGCTGAGTGCCTCCCAACACACTGGGTTGACAAGGTGTGATGCTATCTACTACAGAAAGTCAAAACTCAAAAACCCATAGATGAATTTTCCCACTCAAGGGAAGTGGTGTCTCTTATAATCTCAAAGGGATCATCCTCTTTGGTGGAATAGCTGGTAATTCAAACCTGCATGACTTGTTTGAATGTTTCCCTAAACATTTGAGGTACCTCCTTCACAGAGAAGGGGTATTCAGAATGGCAGGCCAGTGGTTTAGGTTCAGAGGTCAATGCCAGTGACTTGGGTCACAGACCTCTTTATAGCCCAGGATGGATGAACCTCATTAATTGGTGGACGAATTTATAAATTTCCATAACTGCCAAGTGTTTAATAGCTGGGAATTGAGCAGGAACTGTGTTTTGAAACATCCAGAATCTATAAACCTGATTGTAAAAGCAAGTGTTAGATATAATTAGGTGGTGAGCTGGTAGAGAAGGCAATCTCTTTCTTTGGCTGCATTGTCAGTGACTGGGAATGGGCTGCTTTTATGTGGTAATTTGTGCTTTCCTTTGCTGGAAAGGAGTGGTAGAGAGGCAGCAGTTGTTCAGCAGTTTGTACTGGAAGGATCCTGAGCATCCTTCCCAGGGAGGAAGACCTGAGACCTAGACGTTGTGTGTGCTCAGAAACTTTCTTCTCTGCCTCCATTGGCTTAAAACCCAGAAATCCTTCAGACTCGGCTTCCAAGCTGTTCAGATATGGTTTATTTTTTCTGTTGATGCTGTTGATGATCTGTTTCCTTTTTAAAGTACATTTGGGAGTGATATAAGTAGATTTTTTGGTTGTTGCATGAAAATGTATACATATAAATAAAATGAAGAGGAAGATAATCCACCATAATGATACTATATTTGGAATATTCTTGCAGTTATTTTGAAGATCTCTCTAGTTTGTATATACAAATATGCTATTGAATTTACTTTAAAATTGCACACATTAACGTCATTTTTTTTTTTACCTATACACTCTTTCTCCTACATAGTAGAAAATTTCTCCCTGTGAGAATATGAGAGATGAGATATATTTGTTGGGGGGCCAGGGGAAGAGCCTCCTGGCAATATTTGGGGTACACCAGGCTTCCACCTGGTGGTCTTGGGGAGTCATGCTATATCAGGGATCAAATGTGGGACCCTATGTATCCTGGGCATGTACCTCAACCCTTTGAACCATCTCCCGGCCACTGAGACTTGTATATTAGATGCCCAGTCATGGGTCACTACATGATGGGGCTGCGGTCTGAGAAATATGTCATTAGGTGATTTCACGGCCTTGTGAATGTAGTCGAGTGTAAGTGCACAAACCTGGTTGGGGCGGCCTGCTTCACACTGATGCTGTGTCTCAGGACTGCCTTCCTGTATGTAATCAGCATTGACCGCAATGTGGTCAAGTGACTCGTGGCTATAATCTGTGTGCAGGATTTAAGTTACATAAAATAAAGTCTGATTTCTCCTTGCCTCCTGCCATTAACCTCTTTACCACATAATTATCTTTCCTTCGAAAGTCTGTTCTTTAAATGACTACACTAAATTGACCTCTTTTAAAGTAATTTTCTACCCAGAGATCATTTTGGGTGATGGGATAAGAATAAACAGATGTATCGACGGAAAATGTAAGATGGAAGCTGAATCGCCTTCTTTTCTCTCTTTTTTTTTCCCTTCTTATTTTGCTGGGAGAACTGGGCAAAGTTCTTTAATGTTCTATAATCAAGACAATTAAAAAAAAAAGCAGGCTCAGATAACAGAAGGGTATGTGTTGCCTCTATGAAGTTCTTCAATTGAGGCCACACTTTTAAGCTCTAATTGCCTTTATTGGAAGTCCAGGCCCTACCAAGGGGACTGCTCACTTCTAGTGCTCTGCTATTGACCAGAAAGAAACTGAGAGACAGTGTGGCATTCTGGAATCTCTACTGGTGTTTTTTTTTTTTTAAATTTTTATTAGTGAGACACCATGAGGTACAGTTGTAGACTTAGAAATTTTTGTGCTTGGGTTTCAATTATACAATGATCAAATACCCATCCTTCCACCAGTGCCCATTTCCTACCACCACGGATCCCAGTATCCCTCCCACCCCCATCACCCCTATCCCACCCTGCCTCTGTGGCAGGGCATTCCCTTTTGTTCTCTCTCTCCTATTGGGTGTTGTCGTTTGCAAAAGAGGTAATGGGTGACAATCATGTTTGGTCTATAGTCTACTTTCGGCATGCTTCTCCCATACTGGGAGGATCCTCCCAAGACCCTTTATTTGGTGCTCCCTTCTCGATTTGAGCTCCCCTAGCATGTGTGGCTGGCCTCCAAGCCATGGAGTAAAATTCCTGGTACTAATCTCAGCCATTCTTGGGTGTTAGTCTGGTGTTTTACACTTATAGACAGGCACCTGTCTATGAACCAGTGGTTGAAGACCACTGCCACAGTCCAAGGGGCAAAGCCCTGCTTCTTTATGTATGCTGATATTTCTGTGTGTTATAAATTCTGCATGTGAGTGTAGGTAGTGCTGTGCCGTTCTAACTGGGTGAATGTTAGCGTGGGATTGGAGCTATACACACACACAGTATATGTGCATACATATGTGTGTGTATATATATGTATATGTATATATATACACACATATATGTATATATATATATCCTCAAGCTTTGATGGCACCATTGTTTTTCCTCCATTGCTGTATGTGCCTGACTTGAAAATCATTTTAGACATGTTGCCTCCACAGTAAAACATATGACTTCTCTACCTCTGGTTTGAGAGTCATAATTTTGTGTTTTGCAGACCCAGAACACAGGTCTATTGCCTCTTTTATTAGGCATTCTAGAGAATTGAATTAGGGAATTAGGGTCATCATTGTATGAGGACAGAATTCTATGAATCTGTGTGCTAGTTGACTTTGGGTCATTAGAGAAAATAATGTGTGTGTGTGTGTGTGTGTGTGTGTGTGTGTGTGTGTATGTGTATGTGTACGGCTTTGGTGGAGAAAAAGTAGTAGGTGATAAGTATTTCATTGTTACAAAAGGTTTGATCCAAAAAGTGGTTTAGGTATTAATTCCTTTGTGTTTCTGAGGAAGCCTGAAGGGCGTTAGGGTACTTCTGCAGTGTCACTAGGGTCAGGAGTCCTAGTTTACATATCACCATCCTTGTATATGACTTGGGGTGGCATTGCAGTCCAAGATTGCTGCTAACGCACCAACGTTTTGATCCGAGTCACAGGCCTGAATGAAGGAGAGTTGCAGAAGGACAGAGAAAGGTGCTCCTGGGTCATTGGTTACCAGAACCTTCCCCGCATCATACACCTGCATGTGCTAATGGCCAGATTGAAGTCCTCAAGCCAGGACTGACTTCAGGGGAGCTGGGAGAGGGAGGCTTGTATCTGGGTGACAGTGAGCTCAGGATCTTTATCCAGTAAGAGGCAGAGCATGGCTGGCAGGGGAGCCGCAGCTGCCTTGCCTTGGAATCTAAATGCAGGCTGTGTGTGGCCAAGAATGGTTAACTCACATACTTAGAATGAGATAGCCAAGAAAGTTAGCCAGGTGGGTGGTTGAAACTCCTGATTGAACTCATGCTCTGTCCCTGTGTTTCCCAGTTGCAGTCCAGATGCCTCCCAGTGGGTGAGGATACTCTAAGGTGGTCAGAGGTGAACATTACATGAATAGGGGGCCACAGCATGAGACTAGGGGGCCAACATTAGGACCAGGGGAGGACGCAAGAAGGAAGCAGTCAGAAAGGGACCGGAGCTGGAGCAATAGCACAGCGGGTAGGGCGTTTGCCTTGCACGTAGCCAACATGGCCAACACAGGTTCGATTCCCAGCATCCCATATGGTCCCCCGAGCACCGCCAGAAGCAGTTCCTGAGTGCATGAGCCAGGAGTAACCCCTGAGCATCGCCGGGTGTGACCCAAAAAGCAAAAAAAAAAAAAAAGGGACCTTGGTGGGAAAGAAAGGTTGAGAACTATTGGTTTATCCTACTTGACCACACTGTGCCATTAATTTAAATATCACATTTTAAAGCTACTTGTTAAAAAACAAAACAGAAAAACCCTTGGATATCAAAATGGATCTAGGGGGTCTCTGTTTCCCCAGATTGGGGAAACCAATTCCATGCTTGTGAGCAAAGGTGTTTGTGAAGGGTGATCTTTTAGTGGAAAGTTTGTTTTTTCCAGGAAAGTAGAGAAACTCCAGGATTTTGTGTAGTAGGTACTGTGGCTCAAAGGCAGAATAGCAGTTTAATAAACTGCTCATTAAAAGTTAAATGAGTCTAAAAATGGGATCAGAGGAATACACTTTGGAAAATGAGAAGCTATGTCAGTGTTATTACTTTTATTATTAAACAATGTGTTTTCTTTTCAAAAATGGAAAAGCAGAGAGGCGAAAGCTTGTCCTGTTCTTTTTGAGGCATTTGTTTTCACGCAGGAAACCTAAATGCCCATCCCTCCCGTGACAGCTTTCCTTCCCCACCCAGCCCATGGACTGGGGCCACTTTCTCTTGCAGACACAAATTCTCTGTGAGATCTGGAACAGTTGCACAGTATTCTGTTCCTTCGTTATTAAATGAAACTGAATCCCTAAATAATAGTGATCATGAATGATGACAGTATTAATAGCTGATGCTTACCCAGTGCTCCCTTTCGGTCAGACACTGTCTTTTGATTTGTTTGGGGGCTGCAGCCAGTGGTGCTCAGGGCTTAGTATCAACTTGATGGCTCAGTGATGACGCCCAGTGGTGCTTGGCCAAGGGTCTGGGGAGCATGCGGTGCTGGTGATCAAACTCAGGGCCGCACACTTGCCCGTTGAGGGCTTTACCACTGATCCACATCCCCAGCCCAGGTCAGGCAATGCCTTCGGCATTTTTTGGTGGATTCTCTAGCTGCCTTGCAGAGTGAAGATGTGTCTGTTTTACCAATGAGAAAACCAAGGCCCAGAGGGGGTCAGCCAGGTCTCTTGGATTTCACCGAGGCCAGATTTGAGTCTCAGGTCTGCCTTCCCAGATTGTGTTCCTCCTCACAGGAACATTGTCCACATGCCTTTGCTGGGCAGCTGGGAGGTTTCAGGACCTGCTGATGGCCCTAGCGTCTTGTGTCAGTGGAAACAATATTTGTCTCATGGAGCCCCAGAACTGTGTTTCCTTCATGAACGCACCTTTAATTTCTTGCTGAAAGAACAGGTGGGTGCTGAACCACCTTTGGTGTGGGACCAACCCTACTTGCCTTTCTCTTTTCAGCTATCAGCTTAAGCCCTTCTGGGAGGTGCTGCTGAGATGGCTCTGAAGAGCCTTCTGCCTCTCCTTCCTCTTCAGTGACTTTGGGGCTCTCTGGCAGTTCGCTCGGTGGGGCAAGAAGTAACTTGGGACGCCGAGCACCATGGAAGCATGTGTTGAACTTGAAGCAGAAAAGTGCACTGGCCACCTGATACATGTTCCTCTATGTTGGTTTTGTTGTCGCAGTGACCAGGGGTCCCACACACCTGAGGGAGGACTTGTGTGGTGGTGCTCACACACATTCTGGTTAGAATGCGCAGCCGCCGTGGCAAGTGCCTCTTGGCCATGGTCTGTGCATCTCTTTCTCATTGGGGCTCTCACAAGGCGTCACATCCCTTAGTTGCAGGTCTTGCACGTACCTAGCTGTGGTGTAAGAACCAGAGCTCCCCTCACACTGACAGCACAGTCCCCAGTAGACTCTCGAAGCTGTAAAGCTCTCCACTGGATGCTCCTCGTGAAATCCCCCACTTTCACTCCCTGCTTTTTTTTTTTTCTGGAGTGGGATGGGTGGTGTTGGGTCATATCTGGCAGTGCTCTGGGCTTACTCCTGACTCAGTGCTCAGGGGACCACATGGAGTGCCAGGAATCAAACTTGGATCAGCCACATGCAAGGCAGGCCCCTGTGCTGTCACTGTGATCCACATTCCTTGGCTCTGCAGATGTGCATTTGGGTTGCAGTGCCTGTCGGGGCCTCATACCTGGCGGTGGTGCTTGCACACTTCTAGTTGTGTTACTGGGTATCTCAAATCCCAGGGCTAGACTGCTGGGGGCAAGGGGTGCTTGCACTCATGGCTGCAGGTTCACCGGGGAGGCTCTTTGCCTTGGAGCTAACCCATGGGCCCCTTGGTAGCTACCTTTGGACTCTGGGAGAGCTTTACCTTCTGTGAAAGATAGGAATAGAATTAGGTCTCTGGACTCTGGTTTTCAGGTGATTCTTTCTCCTATCCCCTTTATCATCTTTGTCCTGATTTGAACCATGATTGCTTTGAAAGTATATTGTCCCCTTCTCTGCGTTCTTCCCCCAGATAGACCTGGGATCAGCTCTGGACTGACATCTACCTTTGGCCAATGGCCTGTGGCTCAGGATCAAGATTTAGGCTTCCTTATCTCCAAGGAGGCAAGACAAGAGCCACAGGTTCCTCTCTCCTGCTCTCCTGGGGAACTTTCCATCCTTAACTTGGTGCCGGGCCATATTGCCATGAGGTAGCTCAGGGCCTCTTAAGGGGGAAAAGTACTCGATCCAGAGAAAATGTCATTTCTCCCCCAGGTCATCTTCCCTAGGTTTCTTCCCAAGCTTTTCCCCTGCAATACCCCAGTCAGTGTCTTCTACCACCACCACATTTCTGCCTCTTATTGATGAGGGTTAGCAGGGGCCCGGGAGCCTGGAGTCTCACAGACTGAGTAGTTTGGGGGTGAGAGTCATAATTCTGAAAAATACAGGACTCCGGGGTTAATGAGCACTGTTACCAGTTCATAGAGCAAACTGGGAATCTGTCTGGGTAAGAGGGAGACTTACTCAGAGAAGTCAGAGGTCCTGGGAGGCACTGAAAGGGGTGCAGAGAGGACCCCCTGTTTCAGGCTCTGAGTGAACCCCTTGACTCTGACTGGCTGGGCACTTCAGACTTACCTTGCGACCTGTCTGAGCCTCAGATTGCTTCATATCAAGCAGGATGATCCCCACCTTTCCCAGGATGCAGTCTGGGTGCAAGTATGTAGGGGGACTACACACTCCCTCCCCGCCCCTCTCCCCCCCACAAATCTGTGTCAGACCTTGCGTGTCCAGGCTTTTCCAATTGCTATTTCCTTTTGCAGAGACCAAAGCTCCTGGGGTGGGAAGGAGTTGGGAGCTTTGAGTTGAGAAAAGGGTCGCTGAGAGCCCAGAGGGCTCCCTCACCCCCTTTGCTGCCCAAGGCATGGCAGATGGCCTTTCGGACCCAGCCACTTGCAGCAGGACACGGAGACCCAGTAAACCAAGGGCAGCCTTTATCCTATAAGCAAAACACAATCAGATGTCATTTCTGTCCTTGGAGGTGAGTGGGGGACCTCCTGATGTTCATCCCAGAGCTTTGCTCCTGGCTTGTCACACAGGGATAAGGCTGGATGGAACTTGGTCTGTCCACCTGCCCCTGCCAGGGAACCCCAGATGGAGATGTGCCAGAGGGCGGATGTCAGCAGCAGGCGGAGGGTGGGGGGAAGGTCGCCTGCTGCCTCTCCCTCCCTGCTTCTCAAACATGTTACTTTCTGTGGGAAGCCTGGACGCTTGTTTAAGAAGAAGGCATTTCCCCCTCCAGCTCGGTTTGGAGACTCACTGGGGTCTAATGGAAAGCACCTGGCTCGCTTCACTTTGAATTATAGTTGTTGGTTCGTTGGATCTTCAAATTTCAAGATTAAGGGACAGGTCAACAAGTAAAGCACGTGTTTTGTTCTTTGACTGCTGGGATGTTTTCCTCATTGGAGGGCTTGCTGTCCTTCTGGAGCCCAACACTGAGAGCTTCATGGTTCTCTTATAAACTGTGTATAGTACCAAAATGAGCTGTGTTGCTACTGTCACTTAAAAAATATTTTAAATTATAGTTTAGGTGACATGGTTATAATAGTGTTCAAGTATATGGCATTGATGTACAAAGTCACTGTACCCCAACCCACCCACCCAAGTGCCCAGGACCCCATCCCTTTCTGTGTCACCTCTTCTAAGCAGACTTAAAAGTTCTAGGTGCTCATGTCACACAAGACTACACTCAGCAGTGGGGAAACAGTCTTTTCCTTTTTTTTTTTCTTGTTTAAAAATACATTAAAAAATTTTTGGTATCACTCAGTGGTACTCCCAGCTCTGTACTCATGGGGTCTCTCCTGGCAGTGCTCTCGGGACCATGAGGTGCTGGAGATCTAATCTGGGTTTCTTGCATGCAAAGCATGTCCTCAGTTACCATGATCTGTCTCAGTCTCTTCCTCTTTTCACCGAGTAGGAGAAACATTCTGTTTCTGGTTATTTTAAGTGTACACAAGATATAGTTAGTTTTCCCTTTTTAAAATAACAAAGCTTTGGGGGTTAGTTTTGGGGCCATACCCTGCTGTGCCCAGGGCTTACTTCTGGCTCTGTGCTCGGCAATCTCTTTTGGTGGGTCTTGGGGGATACTACATGGTATTGGGGTTTAAACCTGGGTGCGCAAAGCACGTATGTAAAGCAAGCACCATGCCTGCCCTTCTGTCGGTCTATCTGGTTTTCCCTTTTAAAAAGAGGGGTGAGGAATATGCTCTTTTCTCCTTAGTTTGAAGCCCCTCTGGCTACTTGGGCCTCTTGCAGGAAAGACTTATGCCGCTCCTCTCCTCTGGACCCAGCTTCAGTTTGCAGCCTCTGGTCCCTTGGGAAGTGCTGCTGCTCCTTGTTATGGCCTTTGGCCTTATTGGACAGGGACAGCTGGCTGGTATTATGGCATTGCGGGCCTCTCGGCTGATTATTAAAATGCCTTTGCCCCAGGAGAAAGGCAATACATTCTTCTCCCTCCCCTGCTGGCTGTACTAGTCTGCTGCCCACTGAGGTCAAAGGCAATGCCTGCTGTCCCAGCCCCTCCTGACCTTCAGTTTAGCTTGTTCTTGCACAACCTCTTTGAGGACTCTGGGATGTTCGGGCAACTGGAGAGATTGGAGTTTGGAGAATGGAGCATGGTGGCTCCTTCTCCGTCTTTGGATGGGACTTCATTTCCCTCAGCTAATCTAAAACTGCTTTCGCTGGTGCTTAGCTGGTGCTCAAGAAGTGGTGGTGATTTTGACCAACACGGACACAAGCACTGTGCCTTTGCCCTAGAAGGGTTATTAGGAAGGTAGTAATAAGCCTTTTGCCAAGACATTCTCCAGGCAGTCCCCCAAACCACCTCCTTTGCAGCCCACATTAAGGATAGGATTCCCCCTTTCCCACTGGGGAGGGGCCCACACAAGCTCTAGATTTGAGTCCTAGTCATGTTAGTTGCTAAGCTGGAACTTTGACGCCATTCTTGGTGGCTCTCCTTAGCTTTTGTAATTGTAAAATGGGGACCATTGCAACAACCCCAAACATCTCATTGACAGGGTAAGATGGAGGATTGAGATGCATCGTCTAGTGAAGCTCTTTGTATGTGCTCCATTGAGTGATTGGTATGATTAGATTCCAGCCACTGCTTCTATCCAGCTATAGTTACTTAGACTTGGGGCCATACCCAGTGGTACTCAGGCGCTGCTCCCAGTCAGTTGCTTAGGAGTCACTGTAGGAGGTGCTTGGGGGACCACGTAGCCTGGGGGTCTGAATCTTGCCTCCTTCGTCCAAAGCACACGCACACTGGCCCTTTCAGCTGTCTCCTCAGCTCCCCCCTCGTTATTGAGAGGCACAGTTTAGGGCTGAACTTTAGAGTATAATTTGTCTTCTACGAGCATTTTCAATATTCTCGCCCTGTTTCATTATTCTCATCCACTCCAAGTGCACCTCAGACTTTTAAAATTCCAAATGCACGGCACACACAAAATGGAAACAGGACAACATTGAAATCCAAAGAAAAATCGATCTCATAACTTTGCTTAAACCTTAAGTTTACTTCTGAGAAGCAAATGTAATGAAGTCTACTGGCCTTTCCCTTTGGGGGTGGAGGGGTTGTTCTCTTAGAATAATTTTTTTCCCCTTTGAAAGCAGGAATCCATCATGCTGTCCATCAGATTCCCAGAATTTACATTATACCTGCAAGCTTATTCCTTTTGGCCAACTCCTCCACCCCACCCCGCCCTCCCTTTCCCCTGCTCCCTCCTCTGGCAGCCACCATTATGCTGTCCCTATGACAGCAGCATCCTGAGAATCTGGTTTAAGGTCTTGTCTCTCTCTAATTTATCTCTCTAACTAATCTCGTAGCTCTGTGCTCTCAAGGTTCATTGCTGTTGTTGCAAATGGATTTCTTCTCTCTGGGGCTGAATGATACTCCATTGCTGGTGTGTTTTTATATGCTGACTTCCTTTCTCTGCAGGCAGGCTCTTAGACTGCTTCTCTCCCTTGACTGCTGTGACTAATGCGGCAGTGAGCACAAGAGTGCAGGCCATGTTTCAGTGTTCTGTTTTCATTTCCTTTGGATTTAGACCCAAGAATGGAATTTTTTTTTTTTTAATTTTGTGAAGGGCCACATGACTGTGCTCAGGACTTACTCCTGGCTCTGTGCTCAGGGATCACTCCTGGCTGTGCTCAGGGGACCAGGTATTGAATCTGGGTTGGTTCGTGCAAGGCAAGCACCTTTACCCCGTCCTCGCTCTCTGGCTCCAGGAATGGGATTCTTAAATCACAAATCACATAGCAGTTCTCCATTTCGTTCTTTGAGGCATCTCGTACTGTTTCCATAGTGGCTGCTCTAATTTACATTCCCACCAACAGTGCCCACAGTTCCCTGCCAATACTTGTTCTCTTGTCTTTTGATAACAGCCGTGTGACTGGGTGGGTTGTATCTTAACAGTGGTTCTGATGTGCATTTCTCTGATGGCTGTCAGTGAGGTTGGGCACCTTTTCCTATACCTGTTGGCCTTGTGTTTGAAAACATGTCTGTTTTTCTTTTATGCCCTCTGTTCTGCTGTGTGTTTTTTAAAATTTTTATTATGGTAACATTGGTGCATAGACAGTAAATGTTTACATAAAGTATTAGGAGTATAATGTTCTCCTCCCACACTCATCAACAAAGTGCCAATCAGTAAAAATAATATCTGAAGCAGAAGATAGTACAGAGGTTAGGGCATGTGCTAGGCCTGTACCCAACTCAGGTTCGAGTTCTGGTGCCAAGTGGTCCCCTGACCGACTCTGGGTATAGTCCCAGGAGACCCAGGTGTCTGCAGCACTGCAGGATGCAAGCCACACCACATCCTCAGACCCTTGCACTCAACCATACGTCTGGCTGGCTGACAATCTCTGGTGGGGCGCCCAGGCCTCCTGAGCACTGCTTAGGAGCTCCTTTTAACCCCCCTCCAAATAATCCCCCTAATGCTAGTATCCCCCGCACCGTGGTCCATAAGAGCCAACCCCCTTAAGTCACCTCTCTTCTGCGTCTAATGTCTAAGCATTTATTTTCTTTGGATACTGTCTATTCTCTTGCTTTGTTTCTTTGTTTTTTGTTTTTTGTTTTTTTTTTAATGTGCAGGAGTGATAGTATGGAGGTCCAGACACTTGCCTCTCATACAGCAGACCCAGGTTTGCACCCGGGCAAACCACATACTGTCCCCCAAACACTACCGGGAGTGATCCCTGAGTGCAGAGCTAGGAGTAAGCCCTGAGCAACATAGGGTATGACCCAAAACTCCCCCAGCTTTTTTTTTTTAACATTTTTTCCCCATGCCAGGGACCCCAGACTCTGGGTTGGAATGTGCACACCACTGGGCCTGCAACTCAAGACCTCTTCTTAAGCTCTGGGCTCTCATTCCCCGGTCCCATCTCCCTGGGGACCACTAACAGGAGGTTGGCAGGATTTTCCAGGTACTTGCCTGCAGCACTGTAGTTTAATACAAGGCCTTGTGCTGCCAGGCCAGTGCTGTTGAGCATCTTTTGAACTTTCTCACCCCGGATCACAAACAGAGGAACTGTCCTGATCAGCTCAGCACAAGCACTGGCACCAAGGTTTGAACTCATGTCCTTGAGTTTGCCAGGCAAATGTTTGAAGCCACTGAATCATCTTTTGGCCTATACATTCTTTCTTTTTTTTTTTTTTTTTAATATACCTTGTGGGAGTTAGGTAATCCCGCACTTATCTTTCTTCTGATTAATTTTCCTTACAGTGACTCCCTTCTGTTCCACCCATGTTGTAACAAAGGGCAAGATTTCATCTCTTCTTACAGGCCAATGCTGTTCCATTTTGTTTATATACCATGGGTTTTTTTTATTCACTCATCTGTCCTGGGGCACTAGGTTGTTTATGCATCTTGGTTGTCATAAATAATGCTGAAATTAACACAGGTGTGCATCTGTTACTCAGAATGAGTACTTTTGTGTTCTTGGGTACTTAGAACTGCTGGATTTTTTGCTAATTCTGTATCATTTTTTGAAGGAATCTTTGTACTGTTTTCCATACTAGATGGAACAAATTATAGTCCCACCAACAGTGAACTTTTTTTGTTCACTGTTTTTTTTTCCATTCATTTTTTTTTCTCCATTTATGCCTCCACCAGCTCTTGTTGTTTTTGGCTTTTAAAAATATATATACAAAATCTTCCTTTAATATTGCCCCCTTTATTTAAACATTGTAGCTTACAAAGTTGTTCGTGATACATACAGGCAACCAATATTTCAACACCAGTCCCACTACCAGTGTGACCTTCTCTCCACCATTGTCACCATTTCTCCATTCCCCCCCCCCTGTCGCCTGTCCCCTTAGCAGGCACAAGATAATTTGTTTTATATTGCCTGTTATAACTAAATGGCTAATGGAATTATCAGAAATTACTTCAGTAAAAGAAAATTTGTGAAAATTTTTATATCTCAGGTGCCTGAGCAATAGCACAGCGGGGAGGGCGTTTGCCTTGCACACAGCCAACCTGGGTTCAATCCCTGGCATCCCATATGTCCCCCGCCCCTCAGAATCGCCGGGAGTAATTCCTGAGTGCAGAACTGGGAGTAACCCCTGAGCATCACTGGGTGTGATCCAAGAAAAGCAAAAAGAAAAAAAAAAAAAGAAAATTGTTATATCTCACCATGAAGTCATTAAGTTCTTGTCTGAGGGTTTACTTAGCTGTTGTTGCTAGTTGAGCCTTCTGTTACCACTAATTTGGTGTACTCCTACCGTAGAATTTGGAGGTGTTGTGCTACAAGTGCAGCCACATAACTCCAAAAACTCTAGGATATTTAACTGGGCCATGGGTGCAGGTGTGGCTGCCAGGACTTCCAAGAAGTATTAGGAGGTGAGGCTAGGCTGCCCGCCCCCAGTCCGAGAAGACCCCAGAGTTCTCAGTCTGAAGACCAACCCTCCCTGGAATTATCAGCAGATTGGCATCTCTGTAGATATTAGTCATGAGACAGTGAAGCTAGGCTGTGGGCATGGCAGCAGCTGTGGGGGTGTGTGTGGGTGCTCGGGCTTCAGTAGGGCAGGAACTCAGCCAGCCCCCTCCTCAGGGAGCCCCAGTCTTCAGCCAGGAGATCGGTGTACCATGAATTTTTTTGCATCTTGCTTGATCTCTTCCAAGATTTAATCTTGAATCTGTAAAGCTGGACTGTTGGATGAGCTTACCTGGCGATGGTTGTGGGATGTGGGCCTAT
This sequence comes from Sorex fumeus, assembly GCF_029834395.1. Classification (NCBI taxonomy): domain Eukaryota; kingdom Metazoa; phylum Chordata; class Mammalia; order Eulipotyphla; family Soricidae; genus Sorex; species Sorex fumeus. The sequence continues at coordinate 25,007,817 of NW_026606155.1, forward strand.
TTCTGGCTTTTTGGATTTAGGCCATTTTTACCGGTGTGAGAAGCTATCTAGTTTACTTTGTTTGTTTGATTTTGGACCCTGACTGGTGATGTTCAGGGCTTTCTACTGACCCTGCACTCAGATATCACTCTTAAAAGTGCTCATAGGACCATTTGTGGTGGTAGGGATTGAGTCTGGTTCTGACTGCAAGGCAAGTGCCCTACTCGCTGTACTATCTCTCTGGCCCTCTGATATTTTGACTTACATTTCCCTAATCGTCGGCCATGATAAGCATTATTTTTCATGTGCCTGTGACTACTTGTATGTCTTTCTTGGTGAAGTGTGTTTAGCTCTTCTCCCCATCTTTTGGGCCATACTGGGCTGAGCTCAGGGACTAGGCCAGCTTCTGTACCCAGAAGTGACTCCTGGTGGTGCTTTGGGGGCCACATACATGGCAGGGATTGAACCAAAGTCTGCTCCATGCAAGATGAATGCCTTATCTCCTGTTCTATCTCTCTGGCCTTCTTTCCTCATTTCTTGATGGGATTGTTTTGTTGTCATCCAATTAAATATATATGTGATATATATATATATATATATATATATATATATATGCTATTAGCCCTTTATTTGTTACATAATGTGTGAATATTCCATCCATTTATTTTGGGCGGTGGGGAGGGTTTTGGACCTTCTCAACAGTACTTAGAGACTACTCCTGGATCTCTGCCAGGGGATTGCTCCTTAGGGCAGTGTAGGGGGACCATACACCATGCTGGAGGTTGAAATGGGGTTGGCCACATGTGAAGCCCATATTTTACCCACTGTACCATCTCTCCAGCCCTCTGCCCATTTTTTACTGGTGGACTTTTGTCCCCAAGGGAGGAATCTGAGGGTCAGTCACACTCCCTTTGCCACTGATTCATCACCTCTTTCCTGCAGGAGAAATACTATTTCTGATGGTTTGTGTTGAGTAACAATAAAATTAGTCTTTCCCACATGCATGTTAGCTGGCAACAAGGAGGAACACCCCATCAGGTCCCCAGGAGGGCTGTGAAACTAGTGAAAAATTTTCCCAGAGCTTGTCTCAGATGATTTTTTTTCTTTTTGGGTCACACCCAGCGATGCACAGGGGTTACTCCTGGCTCATGCACTCAGGAATTACTCCTGGCAGTACTCGGGGGACCATATGGGATGCTGAGAATCAAACCCAGGTTGGTCGCGTGCAAGGCAAATGCCCTACCTGCTGTGCTATCGCTCCAGCCCCTCAGATGATTTTTGATGATCAATGAAATATGGCATTATTTGATTTCCCCTTAGTTTGTAATTCCTGGTGCTTGCAATCAATGCCCCTTCGTTCCCCTCACCCTCTGCTTCCGGCTCCGTTCTTCTTGAAATGGCATAAAGGTGACCATGTTTATTATGTGGGTTTTTGGGGTTTTCCTCCCCATACCCGGCATTGTTCAGAGCTTACTCCTGGCTCTCTATCAGGGATCACTCCTGATAGGCTCGAGGAACTGTTCGGGGTACTGGGGATCAAACCCGAATTGGCCTCATGCAAGGCAAGCACCCTGCCTGCTGTACTGTCCTCTAGCCCCTGAAGTATGACTGTGTTCTATATCCAGGGCTTAAGGGTAGATGTGAAATGGTACCTGTCTGAGGTGCTCTAGAGAGAGGTGGTGGTTCCCCCTATTTTAGAGCCAAGGGAGAGGAGGTCAGAGAGGTTAAATGTCTTGACTGAGAGCACAGGGCTAGAGAACCAGGGAGCCTGTGCTTGACCCCCATTCTCTGAGTTGCCTCTTCTCTGCACTGTGGGAGCAGGTCACAGGTGGGGTATTTCTCCAGGCTTATTCTGCAAGGACTGTGACTTAGGGACTTACCAAATCTGGGTATGACTGGAACAGTGTCCCCACTTTATACCTGGTCTGGGACCCTTTGTGGGGTGGATTGTCCACACAGAAGGAGACCCTTTGTGGGGCGGATTGTCCATACAGCAGGAGCAGTGGGGAAGAGGGTGCTTCCCTGAGTTAGGAGCTTGGATCTCATTTCCCTTCTTCCCTTGACATGGACCTTAGCTCACATTGTCACCTCAGCTTTGCTTCTTGTTAACATTGGGCTGAGCCAAGATTGTGCTGCCTACAGTTGTTCAAAAGTTGAGCTATGCTAGAAGTTTCCAATTCATTGGACACTTGTTTTTTCTTACACGAGTGTGGTGGTTTTGTTTTTGCATTAATAAGACAAGCATGAATAGATTTCAGTCAAATTCATAGATAATCAGATACAGAAGTGTGTGTGTGTGTGTGTGTGTGTGTGTGTGTGTGTGTGTGTGTGTGTGATGCCCAGTGATGCTCAGGGCTTACTCCTGGCTCTGTGTCCAGGGATCACTCCTGGCAGGAATCAGGGACGATATGGGTTGTTAGGGATTCAAACCAAGGGCAGCCGTGTGCAAGGCTAGTGCTATCTCTAGTGCCCCTATGCTATCTCTCCAGTCCAGATTTTAACTTTTTTTTTCTTTTTGGGTCACACCTGGAGATGCACAGGGGTTACTCCTGGCTCACGCACTCAGGAATTACTCCTGGCGGTGCTTGGGGGACCATATGGGTTGCTGAGGATCAAACCCAGGTTGTCCGTGTGCAAGGCAAATGCCCTACCCGCTGTGCTATCACTCCAGCCCCTAAACTTTTTTTTTTAATTAAAAAAAAGATCATGTAAACATTCCCAAAGTGTCTGGATGCATTTGATCATGATAGTACCATGCTACACAGCTGCCACAGTTTTTGGCATCTGGAAGGTGTGTAAACCCTCCCTGGGCCTTGGCCTTGAGTCTGTAACCAGATGTATTGCACAGGTCCTTCCGCACAGAGGAGAGCAAAGTGTTTTTTTTTTTAAGCCCACTTAGATGTTCGGATTAATATCCTGAAAGATGAAAGGTACTTTTCCTTCCATTCGTTTTGTTTCGGTCTGCTTCTGGGGCCATACCTGGCACTGCTCAGGGCAAGGCTCCATGCTTAGGGGTTGTTCCCGACAGTTCCTTAGGGGTCCGTGCAGTGATAGGGACTGATCTGGGTCTTCTTGGGCCTTCCTCAGCCTGACAGGCAAGCACTACAGCCTCTGAGTGGACAGCTGCCCAGCTGTGTCCTCCTCCAGACTCAGGAAGAGAATCTGGACTTTCTTCCTACTTTCAAGACTTTGTGATGGGAAGAAAGGAGAAGTGGGAGACGAAGTGATAGTACAGCGGGTAGAGCATTTGCCTTGCACGCGGTCGACCCGGGTTCGATCCCTGGCATCCTCTATGGTTCCCCAAGCACTGCCAGGAGTAATTCCTGAGAGCAGAGCCAGGAGTAACCCCTGAACATTGCTGGGCGTGACCCAAAAAGAAAGAAAAAGAAAGGAGAGGTGGATTGGACTAGAGTCCTACAGATTGCACCAGACAGAAACACTCTTGAAATCTAGAGCATTTCCTTAAGTGCTTGGGGGCGGGGGGGGGGGGGGGGGGTGCCAGGCCCTGCTGGTATCCACCAAGGTCAGATTCAGTAGTGCTGGAGGTGAAAGGAAGGTTCTAGAAAAGGCATCTTTTGCACAGATGGAAAAGCAGTGAGACAGAGCAAAGGTAGTCTTAGCCTAAAGAAGTACGTGAACTTGCCTACTCTGAGATCAAAAGGGTGAAGAGTGATTAATGGGAAAATTTAATCTGTGCTTCCAAGCTTCCCAAGGCCACGAAGCACACAAGGGTCAAAGTGGCAACTCCCATTATTTTGAGCCTTGTGTCAGGGTTTCCTTGCCTGCAGGATGGGTAACAAGGAGGCTTTTACTGTTTCCTTCTCCACCCTCATGCTTTCTTCTCTGTGGAAGACCGCTGGGAAGTGCGCAGGTGCAGAGCCGGGGCATGTCTGCAGGAGTGTGGCATTTGCAGTCCAGCAGAGTTTTAGGAAACCTGAAGTCCCTGCTATTGTTCAGATGCTCCAGAAAATAGGGCCAAGATTCACTTTCCACTCCAGGAAACACAGACATTTCTTCCTTGACGTCCATGACGTCCTGTCCTTGCTCAGGAGCTATACGAGGCCAATAAGCCTGATGTGGTGTGGGACGGGGTGTGTGGAGGGGACACGAGGTGGTGCTGGAGAAGGCAGAATCCCCTGAAAGATTGAAGTGGAGGTGTGAAGACTTAAAAAAAAAGAGCAGCATCTGCCGGGAGTTGGCCATTGGGTGGGCCTGACCCTATTCAAAGCCAACTTGAACTTGATTCGATGGCCTGCCTCCCAGGTTCTCTGAGAGATTCCTAGAATTGAACTGTTGAACAGTCCCAAGTAGCGGAGCTTTTCATTTTGAAACATCTTTAAGTGGCCGGAGAGCAGTAGTGTGGCAGAACTCTGGCACCCGAATCAGCCTGTTCTGATTTTGGGGCAGTCTTCAACCTCAGAGCCTGTTTCATCTTCTGCAAGGGAGATAATCCTAGTATGAACCCGGAGCCTTGTAAAGCTGTGGACAGAGTTTTGCATGGAAGCCCTCACAGGCTGTCCTATCCAAGCCCATGCTCCGTAAAGAGGAGCGTTTCCATCCTGACGAATATGCATCCCCAAAGCGTGGGTCAGGAATCTGGAGAGTCTCCACGGGAAAGCCTGGTTCCTGCTTCTTAGTGTCTAGAGGCAGGATATGAAGCCACAGGTGAAGTGGCTGAGGCAGGAGAGTGGAGGGACAGTTCCCTCTTGTCTGGAGCCTGGGTGGGAGGACTGGATGAAAGACCGGGACTGGGGATGGGCTGCCCCTGAGTCCTTCTCCCATTAGCGTGGCCATCTCAGAGGCTGCTGGCCTGGTCAATGACTGGAGCAGAGGCTGCCCATGAACCAGGCAGGTGTCAGGGCTTCTCTGATTTCATTTAGAAGGCAGACCTGGGCCTTCTGCCCTCATTATCATTTATCTTGGGGCCCCCAAGATAGGACAAAAGTTGAGATGCTTACTTATTTTTACCTGGCTTGCAATGGCCACCGTCATAGTTTGAATCCTGGCCCCACTTACAGTCCCCTCCCCACCCCTAGCACCACCAGGAATGATTCTTGCAGTGACCACTGAGCCTAGAGCCAGGAGTAACTCCTGAGCATTGCGGGGTGTGGCCCTCAAACAAACCAAAAAATGTGAGCCTCAATTCTACCCGGATGCAGGTGGAGAGGCCAAGGCAGGGAGCAGGAGGGTGTCAGAGTCCCAGTGGAGAAAAGCACAGACGATGAGGAATCTGGTCCCACCTGGAGAAGTGTATCTGCTGCTGGCAAAACTTGGGGATACAAGGTTGCGGCAGCTATGTGGCAGCTGTGCCCTGTGCTGTGTGTGTGTGTGTGTGTGTGTGTGTCTGTGTCAAGGGGATACTCGGGTCTGGTGTGCTGCCTGTTTGGATCATTTGTAGCTGTGCCTTCTAGGGCAGGCCGGGAGCCTTTCCCAAGTCCCTCTAAGCTGGCAGGGGGCCAACGCAGGCAGCTATTGGACAAATTCTCTTATGTGCACTATTTGGGTCAGGGCAGAGGGTGGGAAGTGGCTCCCAAGTGATGCTTAGGAGGTTCCGGCGCTCCATTGGTGACTCTCTGCTATCCAGACCATTGGCTCCATCCAGGGGCCCGAAAAAAAAAATGATGTTGCTATCATTCATGATAGCTTCAAGCTATCCCCACTATGCTGTTGTCCTCCCAGGCTGCACCCACTGATGCTTCAAGGACCATGTGAATAGAACCCATGTTGGTCACATGCCAGGCATGCTCTCAAACCTCTGTGCCATCTCCCGCCCTTGAGCGACCTTCTCTAATAAGGAAAACAGCAGTACCAGCCTCTCTCCTACTAGTGGCAGCCACGTCTGGATCATCTCAGGGCTAGTTACACATGAATGATCAGGACTGAGTCTGCACAAGGCGGCGAGCCCTGTGAGCACGCCTGTCGGGTCTCTGGGAGCACATCTGTTCTGGATGAGCAGAAACCAGGGGGTCTGCAGACAGTGGGAGGTACAGCCTGGGTGGCACCAAGCTTGCTATTTCATCGCAGGGAGCTTGGCTTTCATTTAGGAAACCTCTACTCAGCAGTGTGAGGAGGTGGAAGGGGAGGGGGGTCCAGCATCCAAACAAGAACAGCCAGTGGAGTTCCTATGGAAAGCCGCGGTGGGGAGAGCGGTAGGTGGGAAGTCGCCCAACGAAGGACGAGGATCCATACTTCCTGCCTGAGAGCGGGTCTGTTCCCCTATGGACACAGCTCGGCCTTGGCTGGCCCCTTTCATGGCAGCCCAACGAGGTGGCCAAGGCCCACCTTGGAAGCACTTGGCCAGCCCAGGAGCCAGGTGCACTCTGAAGAAGGCAGGGACCAAGGCCGAGGAGGGGGTGGAAGGGTGGGGGGCGGTGGTGACTCAGTGGAAGACCACATGCATGTCATGTGGGAAATCCTGGGGCTTCCATCTGGGGCCCTGTAAAATGTTAAGGAAAAAAAAACGGTTGGTGCTTTGAGTTGTTTCACTGGTGTGGGTGCATGTGTTCACAGCTGATCTTTCCCCCTTTAGTACTTGCTCATGAGACCGCCAGTGAGAGCCAGCTGGGAGCAGTCTCCTGCAGCCCTGGGCACTCACAAGACTTGAACCCAGGACCCAGCATCACTGGGCCAGCCACTCCTGATTCTGAATGTCACGCTTGAGGCCCAGGTGCCTGTGGGACAGACTCTGCAGAACAGCACAGGAGTTCGTCCTGAGGTGCTCCTTTGTCATTTATGTCATTTATCCCTGACTGGCCCAGTTCTCAGCCTTGCCTTTCCCTGAGCTCTGCTGTCGGCACCCTGGGGTAGGACTGGCCTCTTGTCCTGCTTGAGTGCAGGATAATGCTGCTTTGACACGTAGTGTCTACGCTGGGCCTGTCAGGACGCTGGGCCTGTGTGGCCGCAGCCGTGGCAAGTGGCAGTGCATGAGTTGATGGCTTAGGTGGAAGGTGGGTAAGAGGCTCCAGGCGTGGCAGAAAGGAAGAGTGGATGGGGGCTCCCTGTTGGCACGATGATGGGGATCTGGGACCTGGGGCTCTGTCCTCACTAATGGCTCCCACTTTGCATAAGATTAAGCGTGCCCCGGAGTGCTACTGGAACAGAGTAGGCCTGTGAAGGCAGAGAGACTGAACTAGGGCTCACAGGCCACTTGCCCCCTGTATGTGTAATCAATTGCCACCTCTGGTTGTCCTGCCTCCACGGCCCCAGTTCCTCAGTCCATTCCTACCCCCTCTCCTAGACGCATGTCAACGAAAGTCACTAATTGAGCACTTACTGCCAGTCTCCTGCTTTCACAGTGCAGTCGGCCTCACCACAGCCAGGCTGGTTCCGTAAGACAGGATTCAGATCACACCCGTTTCCTGCTTCAAAGCTGCCTGTGGCCAGTTGATTCCAGGCGCCTCTTCCTGGCCCGTGCCCATTAATGACAAGCCCAGCTTCTTCCTCTTCCTGTCTGTGGACTTGGTTTCAGCTGCTAGTGACTGTGACTGTGGCTAATTTCCTGAATATACCCTCCTACACACACACACACACACGCACACACACACACACACACACACACACACACACACACACACGAGCTATGCCCTGGAATCACATTACTGCCTCTCCCCGAGTTGTCTTCCCCTACCCCACTCCAGGGACTAAGCCCTGTCTTTGCTTTGCCGCTCTAAGAGCAGCATTTCCTGCTCCCCTTTCAGCTGTTTAGTTCCTTTGGATCTCTATTGTTGAGGGGATACTCTAGAGCAGAGGCATGGGCGAGAGGGGCAGGTGTGGATTCGGAGCCTTGTGAAGCGCATGGCACTTGAAGTCCCTGGCTGTGTAGCTGAGAGGACTCGCCCAGCGGCAGCCTGTCTGTGAGAACCAGGTGCCCACAGACACCCAGCTGCAGTACGGCCACAAATTGCAGGAGCAGCCACTGGGGACCTCAGGGGGCAGAGCTGCTAGGTGCCAGCGGAGTTACCAGGTTCACACTTAGCACATTTGGCATGTGGCACTTCTGGGGATCAGACTCAGAGATAGTCTCATGACTGCAAGGCAGGTGCTTTACCACCTGCTGACTCCAGACCCCTCTTAAGGTTTGTGGGTTTTTTTCTGTAGGCTTCCAAGCAGTGCTTAGAGGGCCTAGGGCCCACTCTCCGAATATTCCATCAGCCAGGGCAGAACAGATTAGTACTAGGGCTGAGGATGAGGTACCGCTCAGGCAAGTAGTGCTCTAGAGCTACCAATGCCACACTCAGCAGTGCTCAGGGGGTGAGGTATAGCCAGAGCAGGATTCCGGTCTCGACTCTCTTCCTAATGCAGGAAAGGAACATCACCTCTGAACCCAGCCTCCACTTGTACGAAATGCACTTGCGGCCCATCTCGCGAGGCTGCCTGCAGACGGAAAGATGGCACAAAGGTGAACATCCTGGCATTGTGCCTGGGACATAATAGGCACACAAGAAGGGGCAGCACTGCAATTTGTATTATTATCATGGGAACTTAATTTTTATGTGAACAAAAAAAAAATGCCATGTTGACTGTAGACTCTGACAGTAAAGACAGATTGTCACCCCAGGTCCCAGTGCCCAGAGATAACCATTGAAATAGAGAAGCTTCAGGGCATTTCTGTGTGTAAGTAGTAGACTGTAGTACTGTAGCAATGTCTTCCTGTTGTTTATCGACTTGCTCGAGTGGGTACCGATAACGTCTCAAAACAAATTGTGAGACTTGTTGTTACTGTTTTTGGCATATTGAATACATCACGGGTAGTTTGCCAGGCTTTGCCGTGCGGGCGAGATACTCTTAGTAGTTTGCCAAACTCTCCGAGAGGGGCGGAGGAATCGAACCTGGGTCGGCTGTGTGCAAGGCAAACGCCCTACCTGCTGTGCTATTGCTCTAGCCCAAGTAGTAGACAGAGTATTAAAAAAAGAAAGAAAAAGAAAAGGAATCTAATCAAAACATGTATTTTCTCTAAATGCTTTATTTGAATGTAGTTATATATTCATTTGCTTTTGCCACATCTTTTTGTTATACACCTTTTTTCAATAACTCTCCTCTAGTATGCAGTGCAAATGATGTCATTGGGCTTACCATGAAAGACATGACTCCCTGAATCTTCTTCCTGGCTAGTGATCCCAAAGGGTTTTTTGGTTTTGTTTTTTTTGTTTTGGGGCCACACATGGTGGTACTTAGGGGTTATTCCTTGCTCTGCACTCAGACATCACTCCTGGCGCTTAGGGCAGGCACTGAGAGTAGAACCCTGGTTGGCTGTATGCAATGCAGGTATCTACCCACTGAAGCAGTACTCTGGCCTGGAAGTCCATGTGAACATCCCCTACCTAGCACAACACATGTGGACCTTTTTTTTTTTTTTTTGCATCCTCATACTTACCACAAGTCGTAGCTCCTGCCCCCCCCCCCCCCTTTTAGGGGGAAAAATTTAGGTCTACACTTACAGAACATGACATGACACTGAAGAAATATGCAGCTCAAATGCATTTCAAGTGGATCCATTATAAAACAACATTGAAGGACGTCTGAGTCTTTGGCCGTGTATGATAGACATTTTACTGACTGGAACGCAGCCTTTAGTTGAGGCATCCCATTGTAGTGTTTATTATAAAGGGATTTTTGTGGCAGTTGAATTGAACTTGGTGTTCCTTAGATTAGGTTAGCTGTAAGAAATAGATGCCCAAAGTAACAAACAGCAAACAGCGGCAGAAATTCTGCTTCCCTTGCAACAGAAAATTCTGGCCACAGGTTTGGCCTGGCATTTATTCCCCGCACCTCCCCGTTCTCAGCTGAGCCAAGATTGGGGGGTGATCAGATGGATGGAGATGGCAGCTGGACCTTCCGCTCATGTTCCAGGTGGTGCAGCAGACAGAGTGAATGGCCAGAGTTCCTGAGCTGCTTCTCTTCCTACAGGCCGCTGGGTTCTGTAGGGCTGGAACAAGGAGTGTGGTTGATGTTGTAAGCGGCCGTGCTGTGCCCATGTTGATACGGAGGTTTTTGTTGTGACCGGAGGAGAGAATGCTGGGAGGCGACTTGGGCCCCCAAATCACAGATTCCAAATTTCTCTTTTGCTGAGTGCTTCGCTTGCTCTGCCGTGGCGTGTGCCAGCGGTGCTCAGAGAGCGATCTGTTCCTGCTGTGGCGTCCTGTTCTCAGCAATGCTGCTGACTCAGTTCTGCAGTTGTCGCCCAGGTCTACTGCCCGGGAGTCACAGGCCCTAAGAGGTGTGCTTGGATATGGAACTGCAGAGCCAGGCAGGTCTTTCCCCGAGGACAGTAACCAGCTGCTTTCTGCATAACAGGCTTCAATGGTTCTGGCTGGTGGGCTGCAGACGCTGGGGACAAGGGCTGGTGCCAGCACCCTCCAATCTAAACAGGGTACAAAAGATGTGAGCTTTCCTCTTGCTGCTTTTCAGAGGGGCATGGGTGCTGCTGTGTTGAGGCAGCACATGTTCATCTAAAACCTTTCTTTTGGTGTGCAGTGAATGGCGTGGGGGTCTAATTTCATCCCACCCTGGCTCACATCCTCTTTGCCTCTTACCATGTGTGGGCCGGCCTCTCTGAATTTCAGTCTCATTGAAAGTGTCTTTGAGAACTATTATTTTTATTTTTTCTTCCAGAATTATTAAGGGAATCAAATAAGAATGTGATGTGTGGGGCCAGAGAGATAGGACAGGGGTTATTAACCTTTGGTTAGTATAGCTAAGGATTCTTGCACTTGGCTGACGGTGGTTCGGTTCCCGGCACTGCATATTTGATCCCCAGAGTACCACCAGGAGTGATCCCTAAGCATGGAGCCGGGAGTAAGTTCTGAGCATAACTGCCTGTGACCCAACACCCCCAGATCTGTATGTAAATTGCACTTAGCGCAGTCTATAGTACACACTAAGGTCCACCCCAAACATTAGATCTGGTTATTGTGTTTTTTTTTGCTTTTTTTTTTTTCACTTTTGGGTCACACCCAGTGATGCTCAGGAGTTACTCCTGGCTCTCCACTCAGGAATTACTCCTGATGGTGCTGGGGGGACCATATGGGATGCCAAGGATCGAACCCGGGTCGGCTGCATGGAAGGCAAACACCCTACCTACACACTGTCCTGTCGTTCCAGCCCAGTTATTTTCTTCACGATCAGCGTACTCTGAAACTTGAACCACTGTAATTAAAGCGTATTCTAAATATTTGGGTTTAAAGGATCTTATTATTTCTCTTCACCCCCCTGCAGGCCCCTTCCCTTGATTGCTGCTGCTGTGGTTGATGTTGTCCCTGTGGTAGGAGCACTCTTAGTTGAGGCCTGAGTCGTGGTCGAGGTACTCACCCATGGACTTGCCAAGAGTCACACTTACTGGCTGTGGTTCTTGCACACCATTTTAGCTATGGCAATTGCTGGAATAGTCACACCACCCTTTTTTGGGTACTTATATGGCCAGAAGTTGCATGCGGTGCCAATGGCACAGACCACAGAGTAACCAGACTCCAACAGCGCATGTGGGACACCAGGAACTGAAGCCATGGCTGCGCACTTTCAAGAGAGGCACTCTGAGCCCCGGTGCTATTCCTCTAGGCCCCATGCTAGTTTTGTTCAGGCTATAAAGAACATTACCCGGGACGCCCCTGGAGGCCTTGAGCACCACCCTGGTGACTTAGGTGACACTGCAAGGCCTCTAAGCACCACATTTTCATTAGTCAAGAATCTCTAGGAGGGGCCCCAGGCCTCCTGAGCACTTCTTGGGAGATCTTGGGGGCCGGGGGGCGTGGGCAGAACATATTTTAAGAGGTTAGGTAGAGTCGAGGAGATAGCTCACATGCCTGGCAAGGGGCAAGACCCCAAGTTTGAGCCCCAGCAAGCGTGGCCAGGCTGGCTGTGGTGTCCCTCAGCAGCGTTGGACCCAAACAGCACCTCGCCACAGGTCTGAGCACTGAACTATCTGGCAGGCCCAGGGAGTTGTCCTGGAGGGACCCTGAGCACAGCTTGGGATCCACCCCATCTCAGAAACCGGAGAGGTGGGCCTCGTTTGAAAGGTGGGCAGGCGCGTCCGTAGCTCCTGTGGTGACCCTGGGGTAGCCAGCACTCAGAATGGTACTTGGGGACTAACCGCGTGGCCTGATTGATCAGAAATCTTTGGGGATGATGTGTAGTTCATTTGTTCAAGTCAAGACCATTGATTATCTCTGCCTCGGGAGCCTGCAGCCATAAACAACGGGGCCTTTGCGCTCAGCTTTGTTCCAGCTCTGGTTACTGGACTGCGTGTTTTTGGGCTTTGCCAGGAGTGCCCTGAATGGACCATTCTCCCTTATTTTGTCATCTCTGCCACAAAGAGGCACATTTGGAGACCCCAGGGGCCCAATGCCTCCACCATCCTGCATTCCCACAGGTCGGGAAGGCAGCTCTGAGGACGATGCTGAACCCACTGGGTCTTAGCTGCTGCCAGTTTCTCCCTGCCACCTCTGGGCAGCACCACACCTCTGCTGAGGCTGAGAGCTGGGCAGTCACGGAGGTGAATCATGTACCTCAGTGAGCAGGTCTGGCCTCTCTTGGAATGGCCCAGAGTAGCAGAGTAGGCCCAGACCCAGGCCAAGGTGAGCATGTGCGTATGTGCGTGTATGCATGCATGTATGTGTGATCACGTGCACGCGTGTGTGTGTGTGTCCCCACTCTGCTGGGTATCGATGGGGACAAGCCCTTGGGGGAGGCCTTGCTGAGTGAGCAAGGAGGCGGCCAGCTCCGTGATCCGCAGGTTGGCAGTCTGGCAGCTGGGTGGGGCTGGCGCCTGAGAGCTTCTTTCCTCCACTGGAGTCAGGGGTTGTAGGAAGCAGATGTCTCGGGGGCTGACTCAGGCGCCCTGGGGCCCGGCTGCTTTTCTGGGGTGGCGCCTTATCGCCTCACTCTTCTCTGTTCTTGGGTTAAGCTGCCTCCAGCTTCTTCTCAGCAAACACTGACAGGGCTCTCAGGGAAGCACAGACTCCAGAAGAGGCTGTGGTGATGTTGGGGTGGGGAGAGGCCGGGGGGGATGGTTGAAGACTGTGGTGGAGGCAGAACCCATCGCTCTGGGTTCTCATTGGGGGCTTCTTTCTGTCTGGCTTCAGCTCTGACTGTGTTGTTTTTCTTTCTATTTTAATGAATCATCATGAGATACAGTTACAGACTTACAAATTTTCGTGATTACATTTCAATCAATGTTCAAGTAGCCATCCCTCCACCAGTGCCCATTCTCCACCACCAATGTTCCCAGCGTCCCTCCTGCCACCCCTCACCCTACCTCTGTGGTAGACACATTCCCTCTTACTCTCTCTCTCCTTTTTTTTTAAAAATTTTTTTAAATATTTATTTCTTTATTGAATCACTGTGGGAAAAGTTACAGAGCTTTCGGGTTTAGTCTCAGTCATGTAAATATCAAACACATTTCCCTTTACCAATACTTATTTTTAACCGGGAACCCCAATAGAACCCCACCTCCCACCCCTCCCAATTCATGTGAGGCAGATGAGTTCTAGTTAAAACTCTATCTACTTTGACTAGATACATTGTTTCGATAGAAGATGCACAATTATTGTTTAGAGTTTACGACCCCCCCCCCCCCCCAATCAGATATGCTGAAACAGTGTTGTGAAATGATTTACTTTCTACAGCTGGGTTTAAGAATAAAATGAATTTTGGATTTCTGCTATTTTACTTATTAACCCTGGAAGTATTTCTATTAAAAGTTAGATAGTTAAGAGATTGGTTTCTGTGCTCTGGAGTCGTGGCCGTGCTGGAGAGCCGCTCGTGGGGGGCAGCTGGTGACCTCGGTCGGGTGTGAAGGACAGCCCAGAACGCCCCCCTTCCCATGAGGCCCCTGTTGCCCCCCACCCCTGGCTCAAACCTGCTGTCCACAAGGCTCCCGTGCGGCCGCCATCTTTCTTTCCAGAGAGGATTGGGCGAATGGAGCAACACCCTTTCCCCTCCGAGCAGGCATGCTGGCGCGGTTTAACACATAGTCCATTTGCTTTTCTGCACCAAGCGGGTGGCTCTCTGTGCTAAGTCCTTGTGCCTCCGGGGCCGTGGCCTTGCCGGAGAGCCGCTCGTGGGGGGCAGCTGGCGACCTCGGTCGGGCGTGAAGGACGGCCCATTACGCCCCCCTTCCCATGAGGCCCCTGCCGCCCCCCACCCCCGGCTCAAACCTGCTGTCCACAAGGCTCCCGTGCGGCTGCCATCTTTCTTTCCAGAGAGGATTGGGTGAATGGAGCAACACCCTTTCCCCTCTGGGCAGGCATGCTGGCGCGGTTTAACACATAGTCCATTTGCTTTTCTGCTCCAAGTGGGTGGCTTTCTGTGCTAAGTCCTTGTGCTTCCGGGGCCGTGGCCGTGCCGGAGAGCCGCTCGTGGGGGGCAGCTGGTGACCTCGGTCGGGCGTGAAGGACGGCCCAGAACGCCCCCCTTCCCATGAGGCCCCTGCTGCCCCCCATCCCCGGCTCAAACCTGCTGTCCACAAGGCTCCCGTGCGGCCGCCATCTTTCTTTCCAGTCTCTCTCTCCTTTTGGGTATTATGGTTTGAAACATAGTCACTAGCCATCATGTTTGGTCCGTAGCCTACTTTCAGCACTTCTACCATCTCGAGAGATCCCTCCAACCATCATTTGCTTAGTGGTCTCTTCTCTATCCCACCTGCCTTTTCCCACAGCACGTAATATCAGCTTCCAAGCTATGGGCCCACCCTCCTGTTCTTTATCTCTACTATCCTTAGGTGTTGTTATCCTATTATGTTACTTTATATTGCACAAAAGTCAGATCAAAGTGGATTAAAGACCTCAACATCTGGGACTGGAGCAATAGCACAGCGGGTAGGGCGTTTGCCTTGCATGCGGCCGACCTGGTTCAATTCCCAGCATCCCATATGGTCCCCAGAGCACCGCCAGAAGTGAAGTGATTCCTGAGTGCAGAGCCAGGAGTAGTCCCTGTGCATAGCTGGGTGTGACCCAAAAAGCAAAGAAAAAAAAGAGACCTCAACATCAGACTAGAATCCATAAAGTACATTGAAGAAAAGGTTGGCAAAACCCTCTACAATGTTGAAGCTAAAGGTATCTTTGAGGACAGAACGCCATTGACCAAGCAAGTAGAAACAGAGATAAACAAATGGGACTATCTTAAACTAAGAAGCTTCTGCACCTCAAGAGAAACAGTGACCAGAATACAAAGATAGTCTACAGAATGGGAAAGGATATTCACCCAATACCCTTCTGATACAGGGTTAATATCAAGGATATACAAGGCACTGGTTGAGCTCTGATAATTCTTAGCAAGGTTAGTGTTGCACTCCGAGCTCGGGCAGGCACAGGCAGAAGTGCGGGCTTTGTGTGCTGGGAGAGACGGAAGAGCCAAGGAAAGAGGGAACCCTCTCAGGCTACCTATGGAAATGTCCATTTTGTCCTCCCTTCTCCCTCCTAAAAGACAAACAACCCTGAAGTCAGACTGGATGCATACGGGTACTCCACATTTGAACACAGAGAAGCAGTCACCTTATTACAAACTTTATTTTTCTTTTTGGATCACACCTAGCCATGCTCAGGGATTATTCCTGGCTCTGCACTCAGGAATTACTCCTGGTGGTGCTTTGGGGACCATATGGGATGCCGGGGTTCGAACCCAGGTCAGCCGTGTGCAAGGCAAACGTCCTACCTGCTGTGCTATTGCTCCAGCCCCTATTCCAAACTTTTTATTCCAACAAGCTTCTAAGTAGTCTAGGAGCTAGTTCAGAAATGAGTTCAGCAGGTGAGTGGGGCTGTACTAAAATAAAAAGATTGGGTAGCAGCTGTACAAAATGCATGTGGGTCCCACGGATCTCTTCCTCCCCCCCCATTCCCTGCATCCCCTTTCCTTTAAGAAGGGCTGTAGCTGTTTCTAGACAGGGGGCTGTGCAACGTGAAGCTGGGTGCCTTGCAGAGCTGCCTTGAAGTAGTTCTCTGCAGGCACTGGTGACTTGGTTCCCAGCATAGCTGGGATGAGCACTGTCACTGAGTCTTGCTCTTCGGGAGCTGCCCAGTTCAAGGGAAATGACCTCAGAGACTCTTTTTTGTTGTTGTTGGTTGATTTGGTTTTTGGTTTTGGGGGATAAGCTCTGTGGTGATGGGGTGGTGGGAATTGAACCCAGGGTTCCCGCATACCAAGCATGCAGTCTTTGTCCCCCTCAAGTGAGGCAAAGTCCTCGCTTGTGCGTGGGACCCTCCTCGTAGCCAGGGTCCTGGAGATGTGATTGAGTGACAGTGAGGTCATGTGGGATAAAGAGGCCCCTCTCCTCAGGCCTGGTGCTCTTTGGTTTGGACACAGACACAGAGAAGTGAGAACTGTGCCAACACCCAGAGTGTAGGGGCCATCTGAGGAGACTGGAGGGTGGCTTCCCCATGCCCAGGGTCACCAAGAGTTGTCAGAAGTCCCTGGAAGCTAGAAGAAACCAAGCAGATGCTACCCAAGAGCTACTTGAGCCTCCTCTGCCCATATCTGGATGTTGGACTCTAGCATCTAGAAGGGTGGGTCCGTCCCTCCCTCCCTTCCTTCCTTCCTTCCTTCCTTCCTTCCTTCCTTCCTCCCTCCCTCCCTCCCTCCCTCCCTCCTTGCCCCCTCCCTCCCTCCTTTCCACCTCCCTCCCTTCTTTCCTCCCTACTTAACTTCCCTTTTTCCTTCCTTTTCTTTTCATTTTTCCTTTCTTCTTCCTCCTTCTGTCCTCTCTCCCTCCCTTCTTACTTCCCTTCTTTACATTTCTTCCTTTTCTTCCTTCTTCCTCCTTCCTCCTTTCTCCCTACTTATCTTCCTACTTTACTTCCTTTCCTTCATTATTATTTTTTTTTTTTTTGCTTTTTGGGTCACACCTGGCGATGCTCAGGGGTTACTCCTGGCTTTGCACTCAGGAATCACTCCTGGCGGTGCTCGGGGGACCATATGGGATGCTGGGAATCGAACCCGGATCGGCCGTGTGCAAGGCAAACGCCCTACCCGCTGTGCTATTGCTCCAGCCCCCTTTCCTACATTCTTTCCTTCTTCCTCCTTCTTCCCTCCCTCCCTACTTCCCTTCCTTTCCTTTCTTCTTCCTCTTTCCTTCCTACTTACCTTCCTTCCTTCCTTCCTTCCTTCTCTTTCTTCCCTTCCTTCCTCCTTCCTTCCGTCCTTCCATCCTTCCCTCCCTCCCAGGACCTCACCCATGTAAAGCCTTCAAGGCAAGGACTCCTTCACTGAGCTACAGTCCTAGCCTCCAATGTGGTTTGTGGTTTTTGTCAGCCACCAAATCTGTAAATCTGTGTTTATCATAGCAACCTCAGAAAACGAGTTCACTCTCTTGTGCTTCTCTCTCTCTCTCTCTCTCTCTTTCTCTCCCCCCCCCCCCCCCAAACTAATAGGATCTTGAGGGATGTATATGTTGGTGGTAAAAAGATAAAGAGAAGTAGAGGAACAACTAACCAAAGTCAAGATTGTGAATTGGGGAGCAGCAAAGGGGTATACTGGGGAGGAACACACGAGTCTGGGGGCTGGATGGAGTCCTGACTTTTACTTCTTTAAGCCCTGCATTCGTGTTTCATATACTCTTCTAGATTTTTATATACAGTTGACAGCAGATTTGAGGTTCAGGGAGTGGAGCAAAACACAGCCTTCCAGAGTGAGCTCAGTTTACTTAATCTGAGAGATGATGCTGAATCATTTGAACCAAATGAGAGCCTAGGGCTGGGCACCTCGGTGCCAAGGTGAGCACTTAGCAAATTGGAGCCCCTGGAGCTAATGGAGATGAATAATAAATAAGAAATTTCAAAATGATAAATCATCAACCAAAGCTAAATTTACCATTAGGACATAATGGGAGAGTCTCCTTAGTTATGCCAAGCCTGGCCACCAGCTAAATAATATTAGGTCAGACTCATGAAGCCTGTTTCTGCCACCAACCTCCAGCCAAGCATGCGCATTCTCTCTCTGATGATGGCTGGAGGGCCATGTCAGTGATCTGTATTAAAGAAAAGTGTCAAATCCCATAGAAAGTCATTCAGCCTCTCTATTCGTGAAGGATTGGAATTTTTTTTGGTGCTAGTTTGTCTTTAGGGGGTGGGGGTGCATCTCAGCTGGCTGTGTTCAAAGCTTACTCCTGACTCTGTGTTCAGGTATCACTCCAGGTGGGCTCAGGGGATGCTGTGGGGTGCCAGGATCAAACCCAGGTGACCACATATGCGGCAAACATCTTACCTCCTGTACTGTCTTTCCAGCCCCCTTTAGTCTTCCAGTTTTTCTTTTTTTTTTTTTTTTTGCTTTTTTTGGGTCACACCCAGCATTGCTCAGGGGTTACTCCTGGCTCTGCACTCAGGAACTACTCTTGGTGCTGGGGAAGCCATATGGGATGCTGGGAATCGAACCCAGGTCGGCTGCGTGCAAGGCAAATGCCCTACCCACTGTACTATCACTCCGCCCCCCCCCCCCCGCAGTTTTTCCTTTCTAACAAAGCAATCCTCACTATCAAAATTGTAATAGTGAGATGTTAGAATTATGTACTTGGGACACCATCATTAACAGTATTATAAACTGTAGAACTCAATTTTAATTTTTTTTTTAAGTAATAATGGTAACATCTCCAGAGACATTGTAGCATTTAGTATTTCATCTCATCTTCTTTGTACAGGTCACCTAATATTAGGAGACAATTTCTTCTGTATGTAATAATGCTAAAGATGTAATAATAATAAAGAAATAAAATTTCTGCTGACAAGTTTCAAAGTTAAAGAAAAATATAGAACGGTTCACGGTTGGTGCCCTAATTTGGAAATCATCAAGAATGGAGTCTTTGGGTTACTTAGATTTGGAATAACTATAAATATCTTATTGATTATGGCAAAATTTTGGCCCTTCATTATGCTTACTTTGCTGGGGCTAGTTTCGGGTTTTATTTTTTATTTTTATTTTTTGTAGTTGTGGGACTTGAACCCAGGGTCTCATATGTGTAAGCAAGGCATGCACTCAACCACTGAGCTCATCCTCAGCCCCTGATTTCCCAAGCCCCAAGAAGGCCGTGGCAAGGCAGAATCCCCAGCCACGTCAAGCTCCAGTCACATGTGATACAGCTAGGAAGCCAATGTGATGACTTCCATCACCAGCTGGGCCTCCCAGCTTGTGTGCACCCATCCCCCTGGCTGTCTCAGGGATGGGTGCTGTGGGCAGATGCCCCGATACCCAGCAGCACTGGATTTGGGAGAGTGGAGGTAGACACACACATAGTCCTTCAGTCAGGCGAGTGACTGCTGAGAGGTCGGTTCCCTTAGAAAGTCTGGTTCTGAGCTCAGGTGTTGGGGGGAGAAGGGTGGGCTCCAGGGAAAGGATCATCATGAGTTTGCCCCTTAGAAGTCACAGCCATCACGTTCTGGAGTCGAAGGATGAGACACATCCGTTGAAACACAGCTGAGAATGGTGACACGTCACATGCCACTGGGGGCCTTGGTTCTCGGAGGACAGTTCAGAGCCAAGGAGACTCGTCAAGGACAGCTTGCGTGATTGGGCAGCAATGGAGATCAGTCTTCCTCCAGCACGCACACACTTCCTCTCTTCTCTTCTGGATCTGTGTTTCTCACCCTGTTTCTATCGTTCCCCCTCCCCCAACCTTGCTTCCTTCCCGTGCTGCCCCTGTTCTGCTGGTCGGCGTTTAGCCGTGTGTCATCCTCCTCCCACCACCCCATTTATGTCATTTTCACCCTTGGAATATCCTTGGGGGGGGGGCACAGGGGTTTCTTTGGCCCTGATGGAGAAACGGTGCCCTGAACTGTGTAGCGGGCGGAACCTTGGCTTCCCGCCTCTCTCCACCTCTCCCTAACTGCACACTGACTTAACCTCTCTGTGTGTTGGGTTCAGCATGGGGGTGGGGGGTGAGAGGGGATAATGACAGGCCTTCACAGGGCTGATTGCAGGATCAATTACAGGTGACGGGCTATGAACGGTTTTGCATTCGTCATGTAAAGAGCATCAGGCGGCTTCATAGTAAATGATTGTTCGAAGGTGGCAGTTAGCATTAATTAGCCAACCACTCCGTTTATTTTTATAGCAAGTAGTTACTGCCATGGTTCTGTGTCAGGGCTCCCCACATCAAAAGCTTGAATGTGGAGTCTCATGGTTCCACTTGTGTGCGAGACACTTAGTCATAATGGTGGTAATGATGGCCGCAGTGTCCTGGGTGTCTGCTTCTGTGTCATTCACTCTGCCGGGTGCTTTGCTGCTCCATCATCTGTCATCTTTATCCCCTCTTTGTAGAAGTTGGGATGAAGGAGAAAAGTGGGTTTTTTTAAAAAAAATTTTTAATTGAATCACTGTGAGATAGATCCTTACAAAACTGTTCATGATTAGATTTCAGTCATACAATGTTCCAACACCCATCCCTCCACCAGTGTCCCCAGGTTCCGTCGCCCCTCCCCAAGCCTGCTGCTGTGGCAGGAGCTTTTCTTCTCTGTCTGCATGTCTGTCTGTCTCTCTCTCAGCAAAGTTTGTCAAACTTTTCTAAGGTCATTTGGAGAGGGTCAAGCTTGGAACTGAAATTGTTTGCTGCTCCGATTTGAATGCATTATTTCTTTTTTTTTTTTAATTTTTTTTTATTAGTGAAACACCATGAGGTACAGTTGTAGATTTACAATTTTTTGTGCTTGGGTTTGATTATACAATGATCAGATACCCATCCCTCCACCAGTGCTCATTTTCCACCACCATGGATAATATCCCCCCCACCCCCATCCCCCCATCTCCCCCTGCCTCTGTGGCAGGGCAATCCCCTGTGTTCTCTCTCTCCTTTTGGGTGTTGTGGTCTGCAAAAGAGGCTTTGAGTGGCAAACATGTTCAGTCCATAGTGAATGCATTATTTCTTACACTGAGCTAGGCTTCCTCAAGTGGACTTTGCTTCTCAGCTTCTCAGTCAGCACCACCAGCTGTCTCGTCACCCTCTTCCCAAGGACTGAAGACCTCCTTTGTCTAATCCCCTTTATCTGAACCTGAGTAGAATTCTTGCCTCGCACACACAAGACCCTGGTGTGGATCCTCAGCACCACAGAAAGGCAGAAGCCATGCACCTGGGGGAATGACAATGGCCCAGAGTACCAGCATTGAGACCCTGCAAGCACATGGCCATGAGTTCAAGTCTCCAGCATACCCTGGGTACTGGGCTTGATCCTGGCTGCTCTGCTGATGGATGGAGCCTTGGACGCCCTGCTGTCTATGACTCCCAGTGCCTCAAAAAAAGGAGGAGGAGGAGGAAGAGGAGGAAAAGGAAGGAACAAGGGGAAAAAGAAGGAAAACAGAAAGGGAAAATCCTTATCTATCTGACTTAACACTGTGTTTTCGATTCAAAGGCATCTTTTCTTTTTTCTATTTTGAAAGGAAAGTGCATTTCATTTCGTTTATTTATTTGGGGGATGGTTGGGACTCTTCCTAGTGGTCCTCTAGGGATAGTCCCTGCTCTGTGCATGAAGGTTGCTCCCTGCCATGCCTGGAAGACCATGTTGTGTGAGGAATTGAACACAGGTCAGCCGCGTACAAGGCAGGTACCTTTAACCCCTCTCTGACCCGTCAGATGCATCTTTACAAATTCACTTGGTGTTTGTTCTACTGTCCTAACATGAGGAATTTACATGCCAGTTTCTTGGATTGCAGTAGGCTTTGAAAAGATACTCATAAGTTTTCCAAGAAGTAAAGCATAATCATTTGTCAGTGGTAGGAGTGGACTCGCCACGGGCATGGATGAGTAAGCTCCTGTGAGGTCACCTGCCTTACCTGGTAGAGGATGTTGGAAGAAAACTGTGCATCACTGTCTTTAAAAGTGAAGGTTTTCTTTTTAACTAAATGGTGCTGGGGCAACTGGAAATTTGTGTATAAAAGAATGAAGTTGGGCTGGGAGAAATAATACAGGGTTACGATGCTTGCCTTTCATGCAGCCAGCACAGAACATAACACCCCATATGGTCCTCCAAAGCCAGGAATAAGCCCTGAGCACAGAGCTAGGAGTAAACCCAGGAGCACTTCCAGGTGTGGCCCCCAGATTTTAAAATAACTGAGAAATTAAGTTAGACTGACCCCTATCTCATATAATATATAGAAATTAACTTTAAAATGGATAAAAGAGCTGGAACCATGAGACTCTTAGAGGAAAATATGTAAGTCATGAACTTGGATATCATGATGGATTCTTCACTGTTATACCAAGAGAATGTATTATAAAAAGAAAATAGATAAAGTAGACTTCATCTAAATTAAAAACTTTTGTGCATCAAAAGATATTATCAAATAAGATTTTAAAGCATCTATAAATATGGAAAATATTCGATAAGTATCCACTATTTAGAATATAAAAAGAATTCTTATAACTCAACAGTAAGAAGATAAACAAGGAATAGATATTTCTTCAAAGGAGATAAACAAATGGCCAACAGCATATGCAAAGATGTTCAATACCATTAGCCATCAAAGAAATAGAAATCAGAGTCATAATGAGATCCCAAAAAGGGAAGAAGAAAATGGAAATTACAAGATAGCAAGACTGTGGATTTGGAACCCTCATTCATTTCTAATGGGAATGTAAAATAGTTCAGCTGTTAGGAAGCTTGACCATTCCTCAAAAAGTTAAGTAATGATAATATTATTATAATAGAGGGCAGAGCAATAGTACAGCAGGTAGGGCACTGCACTTGTCTTGTACACATCTGAACCAGGTTCTATTCTTGCCACCCCATATGATCCTCTGAGCCCTGTCAGGAGTGATCCCTGTGTGCAGAGTAAGCCCTTAGCACCACCAGAGTTCTCCCAAAATGAACAAAGTACCATACTATAATATAGGATCATTATTACTATGGAATGATTCCAATTCTAGGTATATGGTTCAAAGAACTGAACACAAATGTACATCAATCTATGTTGGGTATGTACTATTCGCAATTAGTGACAGGCAGGAACCACCTGCATATCTATTAGTGGACACATTGATAAGTGACTGGTGGTATAGACGAACAGTGGACTAATTAGTTGCTGTTAAGGGGAATGGAGATGAAGCTCTCCCTCCTTACATCGGTAGCCTGCTTCCTTTATCAACAGACCACATGCAAGTGGTGGTCCCGAGGCTTTATCCTGTCTAGCCTCAGG
The DNA here is from genome assembly GCF_029834395.1 of Sorex fumeus. NCBI lineage: Eukaryota > Metazoa > Chordata > Mammalia > Eulipotyphla > Soricidae > Sorex > Sorex fumeus. The sequence continues at coordinate 25,030,899 of NW_026606155.1, forward strand.
GAGTGGTTGGCCCTGCCATCCAGGTTTGAACCTACACTTCGTGGTGTTCACACAGCAACAGAATTGCTCCATGGCCTATTCCTTTTAACTTCACGTCCCTGTTGTTAAGCGACATATTACTGTAACTGGATGAGTCTTGAGAACATCATGCCAAATGAAGCAGTCAGATGTGTCACACTAGGTCATGTGTCTTGATTCCTTTTGTATGAACTGTTCATAAAAAGCAGCTGGTTTGGGGTGGTCACCTGGGACTTGCAGAAGGGAAACTGAAGAGTTGTGACTAAGGATTCCTTCTGGGTTGATGAAAATGTTTTAAAGCCACATAGAAGTGGTTGACTGGTCTAATTATGGATGTATGAAATGCTTCTGAATCGTTCACTTCAGAATGAATCATTTCATGGTGTAAGAGTACATTGTGACTACATTGAGGGCCAGTGTGATAGTACAATGGGTAGAGCATTTGTCTTGCATACAGCCAACTTGGGTTCAATCTCTGGTACCCCATATAGTTCCCTGAGTCTTGCAGAGAGTGATCCCTGTGCACAGAGCCAGGAGTATGCCCTGAGCACATCCAGGCGTGGCCCCCAAAACAAACAACAACAAAATTTTTCTGCCAACCCAGGTTCGATTCCTCTGCCTCTCTCGGAGAGCCTGGCAAGCTACCAAGCGTATCTCGCCCGCATGGCAAAGCCTGGCATGCTACCTGTGATGTATTCGCTATGCCAAACACAGTAATAACAAGTCTCACAATGGAGATGTTACTGGTGCCTGCTCAAGAAAATTGATGAAGGATGGGAGGCAGTGCTACAGTGTAGTGCTTTAAAAATCTGGAAGCTGGAAATATATCCCAGCTGATAAGGCGCTCGCCTTGCACACAGCTCACCCAGATTTCAATCCTATACTACATCTGATATCCTGAGCACCACCAGGAGTGACCTGTGAATGCAGAGCTAAGAGTAGGTCAACCAGTCTTCAAACCGCAATCGGGGGTACTTGGGTTCATGCCGTAGAGCACCTTAACCTCTGTTCCCTCTCTCTGGTCCCTGATGACCATCACTGGGTGTGTGCGGTGTTTGGGCAACACCCACTAATGCTCAGAGCTGACTCCTGGCTCTGGACGCAGGAGTGACTCCTGGCAGTGCTCAGGAGACCATGTGCGAATACCCTGAGATAAAGTGAGTGTAGGCCAGCTCTACCTAGTCCTAGCTACTCCCTTCCATCCAGCTGGCCTCAGACACTAATGCAACATGGCCCCTAAAACTAAATGAGCTTTTTCATAAGCTCCACCAGCCCAGTAACGGCATCTCTGGACACTGCTGTTAAGAAATCCCCCTGCTATCTGTGTCAGGGGAAGGGCCCCCTGAATCTTTGGGCAGAAGGGCAGCTCAGAAGAATGGCCAGCAGCTGGCGACCGCCTGTTGAGGGAATGGGACTTTTCTCCAGTGCCACTTGCCCAGCCTTCGGAGTGCCTGTTTGTTTGTTACCTCTGCCTAAGGAGGCAGGAGAGAGAGGCCTGGAAGAATCTGGAAAGTTATTTGCCATCTGATGAGAATGCAGTTTTCTATGTTCCAATTGCTCAAGCGTTTCAGAAACCTGGGGCCTTACAGGAAGCCGGGCATGGGGCAGGACTGTGCCTGGGGAGTGGGGAGGGTGTGGAGGAAGCGACTCAGTCCATTAGTTCTCAGGGCAAGGCGGGCGCTGTTCCTTTATGCCTCCAGCTCTCTGGCTGCTTCTAATCCCTCCTCACTGCTGGGGTTCTGAGAGGCACACAGAACCCAGAACTCTTTGGCTTTCATCCTTCTGGTATGCAGCGATGCACCAAACATTTGTTGAAGGGAAGGGGCAGGAAAGGAACTGTTGTGAGATTTAGGGGACCCTGCCCTGCCACCTGGGGCTGGAGCGATAGCACAGCGGTAGGATGTTTGCCTTGCAGGCGGTCAACATGACTGACTCGAGTTTGATTCCTCCACCCCTCTCAAAGAGCCCGGCAAGCTACCGAAGAGTATCTCGCCCGCACGGCAAAGCCTGGCAAGCTCCCTGTGACTATTCAATATGCCAAACACAGTAACAACAAGTCTCACGATGGAGACGTTACTAGGCCCGCTCAAGCAAATCAATGAACAATGGGAGAACCGTGAACCGTGAACCACCCTGCCACCTACATAACCCTCTAAAGCACTCTTGAAAGTTCAAGAACGTTCAAATGCAGACAGCTCTGAGAGATGTCAGAGAGGTTTCTTGGGGGCCCTTCAATGGGAGAAGAGGAGAACCCACCGAGAGAGGATGGACCCCCCACACACACACCGAAGGGCTTGCATCTGATGGCTGTTTCTTCACAGCCTCAATATTTTTACTGTAAGAGAGCTGGCCGACTGGCATGAGCTTGGGATTTTTCTTGTTAATTCTGTGCTTAGTGGATTCCTTCCCTCACTCTCTCTCTTTGGACTTGAATGGCAGGGCTGGAAGCCCCTCCCCTGCTTGAAAGCTTATGCCCACATCCCTGAATTCCAAGTGGCCTGGCATCTGACCTTCACGAACTGTTCTTGCACCAGGCCCTGGGAACACACCCACTGGTGGAGTGAGGGTGTGACCTCCACAGGTCCAGGTTGTGGCCCAGCCCGGCATGGGGGCCCTCCAGTCAGTGAGGGTGCTTGTGCCATCCAGGAAGGTTGGGTTACTGCCACAGTGACACCGGACTTTGGTGCTGGAATGGGGAGATAGTCTAAATAGTTCTTGGATTAAGCTTTTTTTTTTTTCTTTTTGGGTCACACCCGGCAATGCACAGTGGTTACTCCTGGTTCTGCACTCAGGAATTACTCCTGGCGGTGCTCGGGAGACCATATGGGATGCTGGGAATCAAACCTGGGTCAGCCGCATGCAAGGCAAATGCCCTACCCGCTGTGCTATCACTCCAGCCCTTAGTTTCTGGATTAAGGAGAAATCTCTGTGCCCAAAAGACATGTTTTCTTTTTTTCCTTTTTTTTTTTTTTTTTTTTTGAGGAATGGGGAACACACCCAGTTGTGCTCAGGGCTTATTGCTGTGTGTTTAGGGATCACTCCTGGAAGATTTGGGGGGATCCTACTGGGTCCTGCGGATTGAACCCAGGTTGGCCTCGTGTAGGGCAAGCACCTTAACCCTGTACTCTCTTTCCAGCACCAGAAAGCATGCTTTCTTAAAAATTTAGGGGGCACTGGAGCTATAGTACAGTGAGTAGGGGCCTTGCCTTGCACACAGCTGACCCAGGCTCCTCCCCAGCACTCCATATGGTCCCCCCAAACCCACCAGGTGTGATCCCTGAGTGCAGGACCAGGACTAAGCCCTAAGCACTGTTGGGTGTAGCCCTCCACCCCCCAAAAAAGTAAACAAAAACAACAACCTCAATAACAACTAAAACTTAGGAGAATTTACTTGGAGAGGTTCTCGGGAAGGTCCAGATAGGAAAGCCTGCCACACCCAGCGTGCCCCTCCCTTTTCTGGGACATAAGTGCTCGACCCACATCCTCAGGGGTCCTGAAACCCTGAGGATGGGCATGGACCCATGATCTCAAGCTTACCTCAGGCTACCTGGGCTCAGTCCTGGATGGCTGGTGGGGTGGCCTTGAGAAATGCATTTTATGGTGCTTAGCTCAAGTTCCTTACCTATAATTTGAAGCTGGTGATAGTGTAATTCCACTGTTGCTACAGGCAGCCAGTCAGAGGCCAAATAATGGGTGGAGAAAGAACAAGCATTATTTTTTTTTTCTTTTTTTTTTTTTTCCCTTTGTTTTATTTTATTTTTTTTAAAGTTGTAGATTTACAATTTTTTGTGCTTTGGTTTCAATTATACAATGATCAGATACCCATCCCTCCACCAGTGCCCATTTTCCACCACCATGGATAATATCCCTCCCACCCCCATCCCCCCCATCCGACCCTGCCTCTGTGGCAGGGCATTCCCTTTTTTTCTCTCTCTCCTTTTGGGTGTTGTGGTCTGCAAAAGAGGCATTGAGTGGCAAACATGTTCAGTCCATAGTCTACTTTCGACATGCATCTCCCCTCCTGGGAGGATCCTCCAAACATCCTTTATTTGGTGCTCCCTTCTCTATCTGAACAGCCCTTTCCTCTAGGATACCCGGCTGGCCTCTAAGTTATGGAGTAATCCTCCTGGTGCTGATATCAGCTATTCTTGGGTATTAATCTCATACTTTGTTACTTTATATCCCCCAGATGAATGCAATCTTTCTATGTCTATCCCTCTTTTTCTGACTCATTTCGCTTAGCATGATACTTTCCATATTGTACCACTTGTATGTAAATTTCATGACTTCATCTTTTCTAAGAGCTACATAGTACTCCATTGTGTAGATGTACCAAAGTTTCTTTAACCAGTCATCTGTTCTTGGGCATTCAGGTTTCTTCCAGTTTCTGGCTATTGTAAAGAGTGCTGCAATGAACAAACAAGTGCAGATGTCACTTCGACTACATGCAAGAAAATAGGCTCAGAACTCTCCCTAACAGCATGTACAAAAGTAAGATCAAAATGGATTAAAGACCTCAACATCAGACCAGAAACCATAAGGTACATTGAAGATAAAGTTGGCAAAACCCTCCATGACATTGAAGCTAATGGTATCTTCAAAGATGCCACGCCACTGGCCGAGCAAGTGAAAACAGAGATAGATAAATGGGACTATCTTAAACTAAGAAGCTTCTGCACCTCCAAAGAAACAGTGACCAAAATACAAAGACAGTCTACAGAATGGGAAAGGATATTCACCGAATACACATCTGACAAGGGGTTGATATCCAGGATATACAAAATACTGGTTAAACTCCACAAGAAGAAAACATCCAACCCCATCCAAAAATGGGGCAATGAAATGAACAGAAACTTTCTCAAAGAAGAAATCCGAATGGCAAAAAAGCACATGAGAAAATGCTCTACATCATTAATCATCAGGGAGATGCAGATCAAAACCACAATGAGATACCATCTCACACCTCAGAGACTGGCCCACATTCAAAAGAACAAAAGCAACCGATGCTGGCGTGGATGTGGCGAGAAAGGGACACTCCTTCACTGTTGGTGGGAATGTCCACTGGTTCAGCCCTTCTGGAAAACAGTATGGACGATTCTCAAAAAATTAGAAATTGAGCTCCCATTTGACCCAGCAATACCACTCCTGGGAATATATCCCAGAGAGGCAAAAATGTGTAGAACAAGCATTATTAAGCCTGCAGGTTGAGCTCACATTTTCGGAAAAGCCATCTTGCTTGCTTGCATGCACTTCAGAAACAGATTATATAGGAAAAGAACAGGGAAATGTGTTTTGGGGAATGTTTCAGGCTGGTGGGTATCAGACTGATGGATACGTTCTCTTGCATTTGGTCCCCTAAGGCACTCTGTGATACATTTGTACTTCTTAATCAAAGATTTTAGATGAAGGGTTATCTCCTGGTGATAGGGTCTAGGAGGAAGGAGCAGCTATGACAGTGCCTTTCCTTTTTTTTTTTTTTAATCACTCCTGACAGTGCTCAGGGGACTATAGGGGATGCCAGGGATCAAACCCGCTTTCTTTGCTTGCAAGGCAAGCACTTTATCCACTATACTATACTATTCGGTTCCGACAGTACCCTTCTTAAATGCCCTTCCGAGAAATTTTCTGGCTTTTAATTTTGAATCTGGCTCTTCTTTGGGGGTAGCGGGACAATTTCCATAGTACCTGCTTCATTTTTAAGGATGGGGATGCGATGCTGCTCAGGTCCCATGGTGCTGAGGGTACCCAGACCACCCTGGGGGCGCTGGGGTTTCCCAAGTTGCACCTGAAAGTGATTGGGGGTCTCACAGGCTGCAGCCCAGTGATGCTTGGGGGACCCTGTGATGCCTGAAATCGAATGCACCGTAACCATTGTACTATCTCCCAGTCCCTGGTCCCTTGCCTCTTAAGGTTGTTGTCAGGGTTAGAGATAATGCCTCTCACATCCTTGACACAAAAATGGATGCTTTATAAGTGAGTAAGACATGAGGCCTCCTACCATCAGTCCTTATGGTAGTTGCAGGGGGGCTCCCACAAGGGAGCGAAGGGGCTTGGCAAGAGGAGTCTAGATGCTGTTTTCCCTGTAACTGATGCACAGTCTCTGTTCTCTTTTTGTCTTTTGTCTTCCCGTCCTTGCCCAGTATTGATCCTCCAGAAGGTGGAGAATGGAGACCTGAGCAACAAGATCCTGAAGATCACTGATTTCGGCCTGGCTCGGGAATGGCACCGAACCACCAAGATGAGCGCCGCAGGCACCTACGCGTGGATGGCACCAGAAGTCATCCGTGCGTCCATGTTCTCCAAAGGCAGTGATGTGTGGAGGTAAGGCCCGGGCATTCCCTTGTCTGTGGGCCTCAGGTCTGTTTGGTCGCTTGCATGTCTTAGGGCACGGAGAAATGAGGATATGCAGAATTCCAAGCACCCCGAGTATGTCTCAGTAACTCCTCCAGAGCAGCATATACTAATGCCCACCTTGCCAATGACAGTACTCAGTGTCGTTAGCTACAAAAATCACCCCCAATGCAGTGGCAAGTACCGAGCCGATGCACGACCTTTGGTGTTGATGATTGCTCCCTATGAAAGACCACTGGTATCTAGGGGAAATGTTTGCTACCACCCAGTCCCACCTGTTGTCTGGTGAGGGCAGCAGTCACTCCTGGAGACCTTCCCTGGCAGCATCTCCCCGGCTTCCTCAGCAGCAGTGGCCATTACTACTGACTTTGTCACTACATGCTCCCATGCTGGTTAGTGTTCTTGTTGCAGTATCCTTGTGGGGAGGGGGGGGGGGCGCACAAGGGAATGAGGGCAGGGAGCCAAAAATGACCTTTTCCAGGTCATCTACTTATTTTTATTTTTTAAATTTTTATTAGTGAATAACTGTGAGGTACAGTTACATACTTACAGAATTTCATGCTTGCATTTCAGTCATACAACGATCGAGTACCCATCTCTCCACCAGTGCCCATTTTCCACAACCAATGGCCCCAGCATCCCTTCCACCACCCCCATACCACCCCCTCCAGAGTAGCCTTTATAGAAGTACTTAATATTTTTTTTTATGAAGGCTCTGTCTATTGATAGAGAATTGAGAAAGGATGGGGCCCAAGCAAGGTGAGAGATCAGACTAACAATTCTCCCGAGGCATGGAACTTGTCCTCACTCCTGAGAGGGTAGACCTCAGCCAAGAGACAGCCTCATGATCGTGGAACACTGGGGTCACTCTGGAATACAAGGAGAGGCCCAAGGCTTTCATTGTATTTCGTCCCCAAAGTTGGTGCTTCCCAGGGATATGCTGTAAAGAGAGCTGCTAGTATGTTTTCCCCAGCCCCCTTCTTCCCTTACCCCTGTTGATACTGGTACTGTGATGAGCAGGAGTCCCACACATGCAGAGCTGTGGAGTCTGCAGAGTTTCAGTGGTGGTACTTAGCTGCTTGTGGGAGTATCGGGGAATCACACTTTAGTTGTCGTGCTTGCGGATGTGCTGGCCAGGGCCCCACAGTTCCATTGTGGTGCTCTGCTCATGCTGGTTGCCTTGCTCACCAGGGAGCACATTCCTGGTCATGGTGCTCACCCATCTTTTTTGTTGTGGTGCTCTCCAGGGGTCACACCCTGGAGTCACGGTGCATAATGTCTCACTATTAAAAATTTTTTAATAAAAAAAAATATATTGTCTGTAAAGGTAAAGGTAAAGGCCCTCCCGTTGATCGTCGATTTGCTCGAGCGGGCCCAGTAACGTCTCCATTGGAGACTTTGTTGTTACTGTGTCTGGCATATCGAATACTCTCGGTAGCTTTCTGGGCTCTCCGAGGGGGCGGAGGAATCGAACTCGGGTCGGCCATGTTGGCCGCGTGTAAGGCGAACGCCCTACCCGCTGTGCTATCGCTCCAGCCCATATTGTCTGTAAAAAAAATATATTAAAAAAAATGAAGTGCAGCCACTACAGTGCAGCCAGAAGCACTTAACAGTCTCGGGGATGTCAGACAGCACCGCTGCCGGGTACAAAGGCAGTGATATCCATATGGTGCTCAGTGCAGGTGGTGGCCCCAGAAATCGAACTTGCAGCCTTACACTTGTAGGACAGGTGCCTTACCATGGCGCCATCACCTGGCCCCATCACCTGTGTGGAGTCTAAATGGAGGTGTTATCAAAATACCACTCACCTAACATAAAGGTCATCTTTTTGAACATATGTAAACATATGTCAAGTATTTTTAAAGCAGGCTTATTTGCCTAGTTGTGTATCTTTTCTGAGTATCTGCTCAAATCCTGTGTCAGTTTCAAAATTGGAATTTATGTGGCCAGAGAGATAATACTCATATGGTCCCGTGAGCCACTGCCAGGACTGAGCCCTGAGTTCAGAATTAGGAGTAACCCCTTAGCATCAAGTATGTGTGGACCCAAACTCAAAACTTGAAACATTTAAAAGTTCAAAATTGAGTTATATTCCATTGTATTTACACCAAACATTATTTGTTTATTTTTGCGCCTCATCAGGCAGAGCTCAGGGGTTACTCTGCTGGGTTTGGGGAACCATATGTGGTACTAGGGACTGATCCTGGATCAACTATGTGCAAGTCAAGCATCCTTCCACATAAACTACTGCTCCGGACTCCATATAAAAAATTATATATTATGAATGTAAGTCTGTTATGAGGTATACAATTTGCTAATATTTAATATTTTTCCATTCTGTGGATTTTGTTTTTAGTTGAGTGTGTGTGTGTGTGTGTGTGTGTTGGAGGGCCATACTATGCTGGCCACGTGTGCTAAGCATGTCTGTGTTTGTGTTTATGTCTTGTGTGTGTTTTGCTGGAACTCAAACCCAGGGCTTCACACATGCAGAACATGGGCCCTGCTACTTTTTCCCTCCCACTTTCTTTTCTTTTTCTTTCTTTCTGTCTTTCTTTCTTTCTTTCTCTTCCTTTCTCTTTCTTTCTTTCTTTCTTCCTTTTTTTCTTTCTTTCTTTTCTCTAACTTTATTTTTCTTTCCCAAGATGGTTTTTGCTCTCTGGGTCCCTTGCATTCCCATGTGAATATCAGGATTTTTTAGTCAATGTCTGGAAAATATGCAACTGGGATTTTGATAGGAGTCATGTTAAATATGCAGCTCTCATTAGAAAGTTATTGTCCCTCTTAATATTGTCATCCATTCGTGTGAAATGTCTTTCCAAGTATTTAGGCTTCCTTTAATTGCTTTCAATATGTTCTGCAGTGCCTGTATATTGGATTCTTATCTCAACACACATTAATTGCCAAAGTGAAGTTACTGTGAAAAACAAGAGTCGTCCTTAAAATATCTGACCAGGAATTGTTAGATTGAGCTGTGTACTGATACACCAGTCTCTGGTGGAGCGGCTCTGCCCCAGGAACTCAGGTTTTTTTCAGGATCTTTCAGCACATTGTTCTAGTTCAAGCAGTTACATCTGAGTGATAGAGAATGTTGGCATTGTGTTTTGCAAAAAGAAGGAACTCCTTTTCGCACAGCACAGTGCAGCAAGAAGCAGTGACTTGGAGGCAACTTTGCAGGTGTGAGTGTCACTCTGTGCACAGCAAATGCTGTTCTGGATCATGTGGGCACACCTAGCTCCAGGGCGCAGATGAATGGAGGCTCTCACAGGACCTCCGTGCTCCCGGCTCAGTCTCTGCTTCCTTGCTTCCCTTATGTCTAAAGGCCACACTCAGTGGCATCCCAGAGCTACTAAGGCTACACCCAGCAGTACTTGGAGGGCCATGCTCTGCCCAGGGCTCAACTCAATGCCATGCATACTAAGCATGAACTCCACCATTTGAGTGATCTCCCTGTCCTCCTGCTCCCGCCTGCTGCAAAAATTCTTAACACCAGAAGAAAGAGAGAAATAGACTTGGGGAGGAGACAGTGACCATCCAGTGACCACTCTGAACTTTACCTTTCTCCAGGGGAGACCATGACTCCTCAGCCACTTGATCAGTTGCTGCTTCCTGTATTCCTGCTCATCTCTTCTGCCAGCTTGGCTGTGGAACCTTTAGGTTTTAGTGTCACCCACTCCAAGGATTTCTGCTGCTACCTTAATTTGGATAGAGTTGTTTCTGGGGTGCATACACTTTTTTTGTCGGAAGGGAAAGCCCAGGAATCTGATGAAGAGTCTCGTCATGGGGACAGAACTGTTAGGGAAGGAAGGGCAATACCAGTACCAGGGATTGTTCATCATAGAAGGTGGCAGAACCTGTCAACTTGTACCCAGAGTGTCCTCGAGGACAAACTTTGAGGTCTTGTCCTGAAGCCACAGATCCTGAAAGCAGGCTTGAGATGTTACTGTACTCTCTGGAGGGAGGAGCTTGGAAGCAGATTCCAAGTCAACTGCACTTGGGATGAGGCAGCTTGCAGATGGTCACAGGGTCTGTTGCTACTTTAGTTTGGTGGATGAATGTGGTTTGAAAAGAGTCCACCGTGCTCCCTTCCAGCTTTCTTAGCATCCATGCTACAGCATTTCCTTTGAGAACACTATTATTGAAACCACTAAAGGGGCCTTTGATCCCTCCCTCCTCAAGACGTTCATCTAAGTGGCTGCAGATGATCTTGCTCCTTTCCTGGAGAAAACAAATGTGTCCGTGACGGCATGTCTAATGCAGTTACTGGTACAGATTGTGACAGGCTAGACTGTGTCAAAGACTGCATCTTAAAAAAAAAAAGTTTTACTCAAGCATTGTGAATTACAAAGTTATTTGTAGTTGGATTTTGACATACAATGTGCCATCACCGCCCCACCACCAGTGTCAGCTTCCTTCCACCAGTGTTCCCGAGTGCACTCTCCTCCCACCCCTACTTCCCAGCCCCAGCCTGCCCTCTTGACAGGCACCTTTTGGTTATTAAAGTTCGGGTCTCATGATTTCAGTGTTGTTGCCTGTGGTTTGGAAATCTAGCTGTACCATTTCTTAACACCACCCATGTCCCTGAATCCCCTTGACCCCTGCCCTCGTTGCGTCTCTTCTCTAATCACCTATCTTCCTCACAAGATTCCCCCACAGAGGTCCTGTGATTTCCATTTACAGATGAGGTAACCGAGACATAGAGGACTTAAATCATAGCCGGCTCAGGTGGTAGTGGTAAATCTGGGATTAGAACTTGTTATGTGTCTCCTTGGCCAGAAATCATTGATGTCAGCTCCAGAATCTGGGCTGATCTGGTTACCGAGAGCAGGAGCCCATTCAAGGAAGACCGTCTGGGTCACATCTCAGAGAGGACTTGGGCATGTCAGAACTGACAGTTGGACCCAGCACTGCCGCAGAACTAGCCACTCCGATGCTTATCCTTACTGTGTACTGCGAAGCAGCCCTCCCCACTCTACCCCTGCCACACAGCGTGAAGATCTGTGCCTCTGGCTGTGGTTAATTATTGACACCAGGTGAATTCCTGAGGGTTGAAGTTTGGCAGTCGAAATCACCTGGGAAACTCCAGCAGCCCTGGGCACTGGTGGCAGTCTGGTCCAGCCACAGGGGCACCCTGGGGCAGTGTTCTAGTTAAGCTGGTCTTCCAGGCTGCTTGTATATGGTCTTGAAGGGGCCTCTTGTCCTTCCCAAAGCTCTGGGTGGACATCAAAGGTAGGAGACACCCAAGATGAATTCATTATCTGGGGCAGGCTCTTGTCTCTTAGTTGTGGAAGATTGGAAGCAAGGGAGTTGGCCAGACCCACACAATTTTACTGGAAGGGGGATGAAAAGAGAGAAAACAGGGAGGAGACTTCCCAAGAGGGAAGGGATCGATCCCAGAGTGGGTTGCCAGTGAAGAGAGACTGTTTCCCCTTAGATGTATCGGAAAATAGGCAGACACAGGACATGTCTCACAGACAATACAGACACAGACAGACTAGGTAGCCCAGTAGTTTTTATCTTTTTGTTAATCCCAGGACAGACAGATGCTAAAACAGACAGGTAAAATGGAGACAGAGTAGACAAGTGGGGCTCCCTTTATCTTTTTGTAGGGGAGGACAAAAAACATTAAAATATATGGGCTGGAGCGATAGTACAGCAGGTAGGGTGTTTGCCTTGCATGTGGCCAACCTGGGTTTGATCCTCGGCTTCCTATATGGTCCTCCAAGCACCACCAGGAGTAATTCCTGAGTACAGAGCCAGGAGTAACCCTTGAGTATCACTGGATGTGACCCAAAAAACAAACAAACAAAACATGAAAAAAAATTACATATGGTTATCAGGCCTTTTGTCTGGCCTGGCCCTGAGACATTCCATTTATTTCATCTTCAAGAAATTTCTTCTTTCCTTAATTTTTTTTTGGCTTGGTTGGTGTTCCCCATATTTCCTATATCAAATTGAGTCCTCCTCCATCTATCCCTGGGGTTCAGAACCATCTACTTTGGTTTCCCAGTTCCCTTATTGGACTTGCTTCTCTACTAATGGCATATCAAGACTTTACCTACCTTCTGTTAGAGTAATTAGAGGAGCCTTTACAGAGGGATTCTGTGGCAGGGTGTGGCATCGCTGGAAAAGTTTCTCCTCTGAATGCTGGGCTGGGGTGGTGTGTGCCTCAGCAGGGCTCCCTCTCCCAGGACCTTGGCAACTGCCCCTGTTTCTCTCCAGAAATAGTCTCACGTTCTTATGTCAGATGCTCTCCTGTGGAAAAGACACAGCCATCAGCAGGCATTTTTGCATGAGGAGAGGCCCTCTTGTCTAATCCTTGGATCTCTCTGTGGGGGGAGGGAGGGTTCTATCTGCCTGTCTTAGGTGCCTAGAGAAGGATGGGTCAATGGGTCGAAGTTCTGTCCCTTCTCTTTGTCATCACGACCTCCGAAGGCAAGAAGGCAGATGATTGGCTGGGGGTGGGACTGGAGTGGTTCCTCCTGGGCTGCGTCCTCTGCAGGGGGGCTGAAGTATCCCTGTTGCGCACCCAGGGCTCTGTCAATAGGCGGATGTGAAGGTACAGACAAGACGTGTGTGTGTGTGTGTGTGTGTGTGTGTGTGTGTGTGTGTGTGTGTGTGTTGGGGGGGGCGTCTGAAACACTTCCATCTCTCCACATCGTGAGGGAGCAGACACTAGTGACACTAGTGGTTTGTGCCTCCAGGGAAGAAAGGAGCGCATTGAGACCGTGGGTTTTTGTTCCTGGGGTGTAGGTGGGTGCTGAGATGAGAATTGCCCCAGCCTAAGAATCTTAGCAGCGGTGCTGACCTGAGGGCAGCTGCCAAGCCTGGCCACTACCCAGCCACTTTGACTTTGAGTCATGTAACTTTGGCAGGAAGTTTTCATTGTTTTCTTTTAGGGCACCTAGCAGTGCTCATGGTTTACACCTGGCTTTGTACTCTAAGGGATAACTCCTTAAGGACTGGGGAGACCATATGTAATGTGAGGGATCAGACCCCAATTGACTGCATGCAGGGCAAGCGCCTTCCCCACTATACTGTCGTTCCAGCCCAATGGCAAGAAGTTTTGTAGTAAAATTCTTGATGGCATGTAGGGATTATCCGAGGTACTAAGGGTAGCCTACAGGAGCATCTAACCATGTACTCATTCCCACACCCACCAACGCGCCCACTCTCAAGGCCTCAGGCTGAAATTGAATTCTTTGTTAAGACAAGACCTGACCAGCAGCTGTCAGCTGGATATTTCTCCTGTCAAAGTACACAGAAATGTTCATACAGTTTTCCAAAACGGCTAGACCAGTCAGCATTGCAACCAGCAACGAACGAGAGTCCCTTTCTCCCCATATCCACACCAACACTGGTTGTTCTTGTTGTTTTTGATGGGTGCAAGTCTCTGTAGTGTGCAATGATATCTCATTGTTGTTTTAATTTGCATCTCCCTGATGAATAGTGATATAAAGTACTTTTTCATGTGCCTTTTGTCCATTTGCATTTATTCTTTGAGGAAGTTTCTGTTCATCTCTCTGCCCATTTTTTAATGGGTTTGGATTTTTTTTTCTTGTACAGTTGTAGAGTCACCTTATGTATCTTGGATATTAATCCCTTATTGGATGAGTGTTGGGCAAATAATTTTTCCCATTCTGTGGGCTGTCTTTATATTCTGGTCATTGTTTCCTTTGAGATGCAGAAGCTTCTTAGTTTTTTGGTTTTTTTTTTAAACCTGAATTCTTTTTTTTTATTATTTAATTTTTATTAGTGAAACACCATGAGGTACAGTTGTAGACTTACAAATTTTTATGCTTGGGTTTCAAGTATACAATGATCAAATACCCATCCCACCACCAGTGCCCATTTTCCACCACCACGGGTCCCAGTATCCCTCCCACCCCAAAACCCCCCACCCCACCCTGCCTCTGTGGCAGGGCATTCCCTTTTGTTCTCTCTCTCCTTTTGGGTGTTGTGGTTTGCAAAAGAGGCATTGGGTGGCAATTCCATTTGTTTATCTTTACATCCACTATCTTGGTCAGTGGTGTTTCATCCTGGAGGATGCCTTTAGCTACAGTGTCATGGAGAGTTCTGCCTTTGTTTTTCTTTATTATTACAGATTCAGGAAATAACCCAAGTGCCTAAGAACAGATGAGTGGATAAAGAAACTATGTTACATTACATTTACACAATGGAATACTATGCAGCTATTAGGAAAAATGAAGTCATGAAATTTGTTTATACATGCATGGACCTGGAGAGTATCATTTGTGTGAAATGAATCAGAGGGATAGGGACAGACACAGAATGATTACACTCATTTGCAGGATATGAAAAAAAAAACCCATACTATGAGAATAATACCCAAAGACAATAGAAACGAGGGGCAGGACTGGTCCATGGTAGGAAGCTTTCCACAAAGTGAGGGCGCAGGGTGTGTATGGGGGACACATGAAACTGAGGGTAGGACAAAGAAGGGACCACTAAGATCAAATAATTGGCAATGATCACTCTGGACAAGAGCTGAGTGCTTAAAGGAGGAACAGTGATATGCATCATACCCTTCCAGTAACAGTATTGCCAGCCACAGTGCCTAAGTGCTGAGGGGGAGTGGGGGAGGGAGGGGGGAGGGAGGGAGGAGGGAGGGAGGGAGGGCAGGAGGGCAGGAGGGAGGAGAGAGAGCAAGGAGAGAGAGGTGTCTGTTATAGAGGCAGGCTGGAGTTGCCGGAGGGAAACTGGGTACATTGGTGGTGGGAAACATACACGGATGAAGGAATGGGTGTTGGAACAGTGTATGACTGAAACTCAATCATGAACAACTTTGTAACTGAGTATCTCATAGCAATCCATTCTGTGTGTGCACACCAATTTTTCTTTTTTAAAGCACACAGAGAAAATGGTAGTATTTGGAAGTGGTCACAGAGACAGACCAGCCATCTTAGGTCCCGTGTGTGGGGTCCCCTGGGGTGGCCTGACACTGACACTGGTTGGCATGTGGCTCTTTGGAACCCTGCCAGCCACTTGAGTGTGTTTGAGGGCCAGCCCAGGCCTCTGTGTGTGCTAATCCCCTCTCTGGGGCGCTGGCTCTTCCCTCATGTGGCAGGGCCACCCTGAGCCCTGCTTCCACTCTGCTCTGGTTTGGGGGACTAGATCACACCCTCGTCGTGTCTGTGTTGTGACTCATCTAGCTACATATTTCTCCCCACCCTGCTCCTTGCCAGGCCAGGGATCAAACCCAAGAGCTTGCTCTGCAGGGCATATGCTATACCACTGACCCACAGCCAGCTCCTCTCTCTGTTTCCTATTGCTCTTTCCCATTTTTTTTTCTTTTTGGGTCACACCCAGCAATGCACAGGGGTTACTTCTGGCTCTGCATTCAGGAATTAACTCCTGGCAGTGCTCAGGGGACCATGTGGGATGCTGGGAATTGAACCCGGGTCGCCCGCATATAAGGCAAATGCCCTACCCGCTGTGGTATTGCTCCAGCCCCCATGTTGCCCTTTCTCTTAACCTCTCTGTAAGATCTTTTTTTCCCCTACTTGTGTCCCAGTGCCCGGCATTGAGCTTGTTGCTTAGGAAATTTTCAATAGAAGTTTAATGTGAACACGATGTGGTGCCTTTGAAACAGTTCTTGAAAGACAAGATTTTTAGCAAGCAGAGAAATGTCAGAACATTCAAGAGAAAAAAAAGAAATGAGAGTTAATCCAAGAACAACCATGATTTATTCCCTCTGTGCCCTCAGTTTATACCAACATACCTATTAAACTTGATTTTTCTATCTGCAAAATGAGGGTTCTAACCGGGTTTGTTGTGAGGACTCAAGAGAATGTTTATAAATGCCTCAGCATCCCTTTGTTCACTAGACACCATGATAAAATAACCACTGGGCTTGCTGCCATATTATGCAGCTTTTGGTTGTTCACTGCCGGTGAGGTTTGAGGTTTGCAGTGAAGCTTCAAGGAGCGCCACTATTCCGACTGTTCGTACCCTCTTTGTTTCTGGCCCTGATTTTTTCCTCAGGGGGTGGAATACTCATGCTTTTGTCTGCTCCTGTGAATTATAGAATAATTGTCATACTGAGTTTCATATTCCACATTCTCCCTCACGAGATCTGTGCAGCCTGCAGAGGAGAGAGGGGGCCCCTGAGCCCTCCCAGCTGCCGCACTGCTTTGGGTCTCCCCAACAGCTCCCTGAGTTACACAGAGGTCCCTGATCAGAACTTGCTCACTAGTCAACCTAGTGAACACTGAAAGAATCCTGTAGAAGAGCAAAGCCTTTGTCTGGTGCAGTTAACTCCTTGCATGGCTTAAATATGACTGTGACTAAAATTGAAGTTCTAGTTTTCTTTCTTCCTTCCTTCTTTCTTTCTTTCTTTCTTTCTTTCTTTCTTTCGTCTTTCTTTCCTTCTTTCTTTCTTTCTTTCTTTCTTTCTTTTGTTCTTCCTTCCTTTCTTCTTTTCTTTCTTCTTTTTAGGTCATACCTGATGATGCTCAGGGGTTACTCCAGGCTCAAAACCGAGGAATTATGCTGGCTGTACACAAGGGACCATATGGGATGCCAGGAATTAAACCTGGGTTAGCAGTATACAAGGCAAAAGCCTCGCCTGCTATACCATCACCCTGGCCCATCTTTCTTTCTTTTTTAAAGAACTGTCAGAGTCTTCACAGTTACCAAAACCATGCGTAAATGACTAGGGAGTGGAGATGGGTTTTTGAGCTACACCAACTATGCTCAGGGCTTATTCCTGGCAGTGCATGAGGGACCCTGTGGAGTTCCAGGGATCAAACCAGATCAGCCACATACTTGGCAGAACCCCTCTATTATCTCTCCAGCCCCCTGAAGTTTTCTTAAAACAAAACAAAAAAGGTATATACTTGGGAGCTGCCTCTTCCCTTGGCTTATGACATTATGAACAAGAGCAGAATAGCTGTGGCTGCAGATCCCTGGCTTGAACACGTGTTTAATACCATGGCAGCCCGTGAGCTTGGTAGTGTTACTGCATTTGGCAAAGGGCCGGAGAACTTGGGAAATGAGGCTGAAGCCCAGAGCCCCTGCTCCCAGAGGTGTCAGCTGGAGCTCCTTTCATGTCAGTCAGGCTCTTGGCAGATCTGATTTGTTAGTCTCCCTACCTGTTGGGGTGCTGGGCATGGCCTCACCTGCTCTCTCAGTGAAGTTGCGCCGGTGGTTCATTACTTCTCTCTTCTTCCTCTCCTTAGCTATGGGGTGCTGCTTTGGGAGCTACTCACTGGGGAGGTGCCCTTCCGAGGAATCGATGGCTTAGCAGTGGCTTATGGAGTGGCCATGAACAAACTGGCCCTTCCCATCCCTTCTACCTGCCCAGAACCTTTTGCCAAACTCATGGAAGGTAAGTGGCCCCCGGCCTGAAGCAAAGTAAAGACCGTTTACTGACCTACCAGCTCTTAGTCTATTTGGGGCAGTTGTGCAGAACCAGCTACTAAAAGAGAAGATCAGGTTATTGGTCACCCCACGGGGAACGCCTGTGAGCACTGAAAGAGCCTCCTCCAGGTGCCTCTTCATCCTGCCACACTGATATCTCAGAAAGGTCCCCTCTGTCCACCCACACCAAGGCTGTAGAGCTGAGTCAGTAAAGTCTACTGCCCAGTTTTCCCAAATACTGTTTTCTAGTATGAAACAAGAAAGTAGAGCATCTTCTATTTCCAATGTCTCAGTGCATTGCACATGGAAATGAAGGAAATCGGTAAAGAATGCAGTGCCAAAAGGTACCTGATCCACTTTTGCAAATGAGAACCCCAAAGCCCCTAGGGGTAGCCACTTCATTTAGTTAGTGACTGAGCAGAGAGGAGAAAGAACTCACTTCTCTCAGCTCTCTCTCCAGTCCCCTTTCTCTTTGCCTTCCAGTCAGCCTTTAGGGGTGGTGGCTGCAGTCACTCCCTTATTGATCCAAATCAATAAACCTGAGGTGCAGTTGCTTATTGCCAGAACTATGTCCTGCAGTCGCTAGGACATTGTGAATTGCCCCTGTCCCAAGGATTTTCTTTCTTTTTCTTTTTTTTTGTATTATTGTTGGGAGCCACACCTGGCTGTGCTTGGGGGCTACTCCCAGCTTGCAACTTGGGGGTTGCCCCGGGCCTTGCTCACGGGACCACGTATGGTGGTGGGGATGGACCCCAGGCTTTCTGCATGCCGAACATGAGCTCCAGCCCTTTGAGCTGTCTGCCCTGGCCTGGACTTGCTTTGTTTGTGCTGAATCAATAGTCAGGATTGGCTGGATGAAAGTAGATCCTCTGCTTTCCATTTCTAGTTCCACTCTTTCGGTGGCAGCTTGCTTGACTTCCCAAGTCCCGTTTGAGGTGACCTAAATCCCAATCTGTTTCATAAAGGAGAAAAGGAAAGATTTCTTATGGTTTGAGAGGTCCCATGGTCGCCTGCATGCTGCGTTTGCATCTGACCGTTCATTCTCTCTGCTCACATGTTCCACACAGATTGCTGGAATCCTGACCCCCATTCCCGACCATCCTTCACGAATATCCTAGACCAGCTCACTACCATTGAGGAGTCTGGTTTTTTTGAAATGCCCAAGGATTCCTTCCACTGCCTGCAGGATGATTGGAAACATGAGATTCAGGAGATGTTTGACCAGCTCAGGGCCAAGGAAAAGGTAAGAAGAGACTAGGATAAGGCCCTTGTTGAACCAGAGGGCCTTTCCCCACTCCGGCCCCTGGGCTGATTCCCACATGAGTTTCTCCCTGCGTGGTTTGCTCTGTGAGGCACTTCCCTTGACTGTGTCCCCCTCTCATTCAGAGGTGGGATCTCCATGTCTCGCGTGTGTTGTACAGTGGGACCTGCTTGACTTCCTTTGAGGATGTGGCAAGAGAAAGGAGGAGGAGCCTTGGGGACCTGTCTCTTCTCCCAGGGCCCCTGCCTTAGCATTCACAGAAGAGGGCCAGTGGGGCAGTCACAGCAGCAGCTGCCCAGCCCTGCCCACTGAAAAAATGAGAAGGTTCTAGAAAAGAGAAAAGGTTCCGGGGTGGGTTGGCACCTGGTAGAGGGATCCTTCAACCTGGAGAACAAGTATCAGAATACCCTATTTGTGTCTGTTCGTAAAAGAATCAGAAATAGCATTTGAGCTAGAAATAACCTCAGGTTTGAAATGGTGGGCAGTTGGGGGGAGGGACGTTTTTCATGTTTTTTTGTGAGGACTCTAACCCTCAACCAGTGAGAGAGTTCAGAGATTCTTCGCCCATTAGGTATCTGCTTTTTTTTTTTTTTTTTTTTGTCTTGGTAGCCCTTCTCTCTGGACACCCTGGTGTCTGGATGATGGCCAGTGTCCGAGTGAGGAGGCCAATCAGAGACAGGAGTGTCGCTCATCCTATAAGGGTGGGGCAGGGACTGGGGCTATAACTGGGACCATGACTCAGTTTCTCTTCTTCCCTGCTCCCCACCATAGGAGTGTGGGACACAGCAGGTTGATACTTAGAGCTAAAGTTGGGTAGAGAGATAGCTCAAAGGGCTGGAGCAGGTACAGGGTCCTGGGTTCATTTCTCTAGCATCACTCAGCTTCCTGATCATTGCCAGGTGTGACCCTGGTGACCCCCACTATCCAGCAGCACTGGAGAGGTACTCAGCCCCCACAAAATGAACTTAGTAGCCAAATTATATATGTCTTTATGACTTCAAAGCTCTTTCCTTTGCAAGAGCTGATAAAGGGGCAAAAGAGGTAGTACAGTGCTTAGGGCGCAAGCCTTGCACGCAGGTGATCCAGGCTCCATCTCTGGCACCACATACGGTCCCCTGAGCACCTCCAGATGTATCCCCATCTCCTAAGAAAAATAAAACAATGGAGACCTTGATGTTATGGTGATTAGCATAGCTGCCTTCCCCCCAAATAAGGATCTGATGTGATCTTTTCATCCAGGTTTTCATTCCTAAGGTCTTAGAGTACTGGCACTAACATCTAAAGTGGATGTTGGGTTTTTTTTTTTATCTCAAAACTCATATACATGAAGAAGTAGAATCATAAGCCTAAGTCATTTAATTAGAATCATCTTCTTTTCAGTGTATTACTATTTCTCAAAACAAAAAACTTAAAAAAATAAATAAATTATTTCTGGAGCTAATTTTAAGGTATTAAACTTCTTCATGCAACACCACAGTTCTGCAAGCTACCGAGAGTATCTCGCCCACACCACAAAGCCTAGCAAGCTACCCGTGAGGTATTCAATATGCCAAATACAGTAACAACAAATCTCACATTGGAGACATTACTGGGCCGGCTCGAGCAAATCGATGAACAACAGGAGGACAGTGCAGTGCAGTGCTACCACAGTTCTAAACACAGCATTTTCCATCAAGTCACTAAGCACTGTGCTGGGGTGAGACTGAATTTATGTGAAATCCAGGGAACCTCAGAAGGAGCAAGGGGTGAATCTATACTGACCACTAAATGGAAGGAGAAAAAGATGATTTCTATGACGAATGCTTTCTTTGCCTTCTGGTTTGAGGGTCACATCTGGAAGTATAGCCCAAGGGGGCTGTACCGGGCTCTGTGCTTGGAGTTGTTTGCAGTGGTGCTCAGGAGACCGTCCCGTGAAGGGATTGAACCTACTCCTCCTGCATGCTGAGCTGTTGGGCTTCATCCCTGGTTCTCTAGGATTAATGATGCGCCAAAGAGAGGAGACCTTCTATTTGGTTTTTGTTTTGGGGGCCACACCCAGTGGCACTCAGGGGCCGTTCTTGGTGATTCATAGAGACTCTGGGTACTAGCAATTCAGTCTGGGACTCCTGTATGTAAAGCAGGTGCTCCCGCCCTCTGAGCTCTCTCCCCGTACATTAATCTCTTGGTAGATCGCTAAGTCTCTGGCTCTTCCTTATGATGAAATTAAAAAGTACAAGTCAGGAAGAAAAATCAAAGATGGGTTTTGTCAGTAGGTAGTTACCAGGAAAAGTCAAACTCGTTCTCACAGTACTTGATATTTGTAGCACATGTATTATGCGTTATGCCATTTTAAAGCCATGCATATTCTTACATAATCTTGATGTCGGTTACTAGTTATCCGATATAACACAAGCCTGTGATGTCAGTACAGTTCACCACATTTTGTATCTGATTCCCCTAATAAGTTGCCTAGAGGCTACTGTTCAGCCATTTGTTCCAAAGTCCTTGCTATGCTGTGCTGCCTCTCTATTAAAACTCGGGTAGTTGGGCTCAGTAAGGGAGAGTGCGATGGAAAAAGAACTTTCTCTGTGGAGATTCCTCTTAAATCACTGAATGTGGAAGATATGGTTTGTCTACTGTGAAGTCGATCCCCAGATAAGTGTTTCACAGAAGGAGACTGACTCTGTTGGGGGTCCTCCAACAACTCGATGCTGTAGGGCAGCCCTCTTCAGACTCCAAGACTCAGCTCACTCCTCAGCGGTCTTCATTCTGCTGTTTGTAGGTCCTGTGAGCATGGATTGGTGACTGGATTGCTGTTTGAGTACCTGAAATGAAGGGACGTCAACCCAAGTCTTCCATGAGATGAAGGGCAGGCAGGGCAGGAGGGTTCTGAAAAGCTAACAGTAACTTCAGCCCTTGTGCCTTTGATGTTTAGCACTTCAATGGACCAAACAAGGGTATTCTTGCTTGTTCTTCCATGTTTGTTGCTTTTGTTTTTCTTCTGATGGAAAAAGAAAAAAAAAAAACCAACAAAGTAGTAGGTAGGTAGGACAAGGGAACCAAAGATTTGAGTTATATACAACAATGAATCTTGGGGGCTTTATTTCGCCATAGAAGTTCACAAGTTCAAGCTCGTCTCAGACACTTGACGTGCATCTGTGCTCCCATAAAGAACTGCGTTTATGAAAGTGTCTTCTATCTACTCCTTACTTTGCATTCATGTATTCACTGACTCAACAGTTACTCAATAACTTCTGAGCATCTGCCACAGACCAGACAGTTTTCAAGGTGCTAATCCTCCCTCGTTTCTCTCCTTCTCTATCACTTTGGTGACTATTTTGATAGTCTCCTGGGATCGGGGGTGGGGGGAGAACAAGTTGAATGAAAATTTCTAAACATCAGATTTTTATTCCCATCTTGTCTCTGTTCTCTCTCTCCCTGCCACTCAGCTTCTCCCAGGCTGTTTCTAGCTCTAGATTTCCTCTCCACAGTAATTGGTCCTAGTCCAGAATGACATCTTATGAGGGATCATCTCATGGCTGCATTTAAAGTTTCAACCACAAAAGCATTGCTCTGGCTGTTTGTCAAAGAACCTCCCCCCACCCATTTTCAGACAAGATTCTCTCAGGTTGATGACATAAAAGCTTCTTAAATTTTATTTCCTCCACCTGCCACCCTCTTTTCATCCCAGACCTGGGATAACCAGAGTTAACAGTTTAGATTCCAGATTTTCCCATTGGAGTCACATGCTTTGTCCTCTTGGCTGTTTTTTCTCTTCTGTTTCCTAATTATGTATCCTCCAGCCTGGTGAAGGGGACTCAGTACTGGATTTGTTTACAAGTTCATGCAAGAGGAAAAGCATCCTCATGCAGGCAAGAGGTTCTGCCCTCATGCAGGACAGAAGGGAGCAATCTGGTGAGGATAAGGGTTCCAGATGGCACATTATCCCAGTTCTACCCCTCCAGCCTTCTGGCTCCAACTCTCCTGTGGACCAGTGTCACCGCTGCCCTTGAGCTGCTCCAGAGACGTGTCCTGCTCTGAGGTTCATCCTTCCTTTTCATTGAACAGTTCCAAGGGTGTGTGATACAGCAGCAGCAAGTTTGGTTCCAGGGTGAGCACTTGGCAAAGCCTGCAGGAAATGTTCCCTGTCCTCTTTGCCGTGTGGTCACAAGCCTTCCCTGGCAAAGACTTGTCCTTTGCCGTCAGATGAGAGTTCAAACCTCTTGCCTTGGTAGATTCACTCACTCTGTAAACACATCGAGGCCTCATACCTCACCTGCCTTCTCAGTAGCCACCCTGGAAATCTATTTATGCCTGTTTAAATGTTAAGTTATGCCTGAAGCATGATTCATTTATAGCAGACATGCTTGAAGGTAGATCACATTTTGTTGGCTCTGTTTTGCTTGGTTTTTTTAATCCTTTATGAGGTGGGGTGGAATATAATCAAGCCGGTGGTGTAAAATTCAAATGCCTGCTTGTGTCTTCTGCCCAAGCCCTCATTTCCCCATAGTCATGGGCAGGTTCATTTGTTTATTTGGAAGTTGGGAGGCCTCCCAAGCAGTTGTTCAGGAGACCTGGAGTGGGGTGGGGGTTGGGGGGGCGGCATTGGTAGCTGAGCCAACCTGATCAGCAGTTCAATGCAAGACTTGAGAATGCGGCGCTTCTCTGGCCTCGTGGATGCTGGCATTTCCTAGGCAGCCCTGGCAGTGTTGGAGGTCTACAAGGCCATACTTGGCAATGCTCAGAGTGGGAGGGTGGGGCATGTAGCCAAGTCAAGCTCAGGCAAGGTCCCTCAAAAGCAATTTTCACCGGTCCTGAAGGAACATCTGGGTTCCCCTTGTCTCTGGCACTTGGCCTTTAGCCTTAGTTACTCTCGTGATGTCCTCAGGTGGCTGTTGTGAGTTTTCCTTTCACCATGCATGGGAGTCAGATGGTGATTTACCAGCTAACTAGTGAGCCCCCTTGAGATGTGGAGGAGCTCCCAAATCTCATCCCCCATACTCCCATGTACTGAGCACCCCACTCCTCCCTGGGCACCCCACTCTCCTCTCTGAGCTCCCCACTCTCCCCCCTGAGCTCCCTATTCTCATCTCGGGCCGTGCTGCCCACCACATAGGAGCTTCGCACGTGGGAGGAGGAGCTGACCCGGGCCGCGCTGCAGCAGAAGAACCAGGAGGAACTGCTGCGGCGGCGGGAGCAGGAGCTGGCCGAACGGGAGATCGACATCCTGGAGCGGGAGCTCAACATCATCATCCACCAGCTGTGCCAGGAGAAGCCGCGGGTGAAGAAGCGCAAGGGCAAGTTCCGCAAGAGCCGGCTGAAGCTCAAGGACGGAAACCGCATCAGCCTCCCTTCTGGTCAGTGGCCAGGCCCCCGGGGAGCTGGGAGCTGGTCGGCCGCTAGCGTGTGCTGAGGGATCAGTGGGAGCAAGGGACTGAGCATGGCCACGTGAGACCCCGGCTCCCAAACTCGAGCGAGATCCAAGTGGGCCAGCCTCTTCCTTGGAAAGCCTAGTCTGTTGGAATGAGACCCCCGCTTGAGATTTGTCTGTTTGGGGACCACCCTGGGCAGTTCGTAGAGCTCCTTTGTGCCCAGCCCTTTGAGATCAGGTGGAAGGAGACGCTGAATGTGACTAAACACAGAATAGGAAGTGGCAGGGCTGGAGAGATTGTAGAGTGGCTAGGACTCTTGGCCTGCATGTGGCCGACCCGGGTTCAATCCCCAGCAACACATATAGTCACCTGAGCCCCGCCAGGAGTGAACCCCTATATACAGAGCCAGGAATAATCCCCGAACACTGCCAGGTTTGGTCCAAACCTTCCCAGCCCCAAGAATAGAAATGATGTCAGAAGAGAGACTGATGGACCCAGGCAGCAGGGCCTGCATGAATGGTGCTTGCTCATATAGGCACCAGTCACGTCTCATTTGAAGCAGAACTGGAGGAGACGAAATTGCCCAGTGTGTATGTGTGAGACAAGAGAACTCGTGCCTCTATCAAATAATTCATTCCAAATGTCTATTTTTTTTGTTGTCTTTTTTTTTTTTTTTTTTTTTTTGCTTTTTGGGTCACACCTGGCGATGCACAGGGGTTACTCCTGGCTCAGCACTTAGGAATTACTCCTGGTGGTGCTCAGGGGACTATAAGAGATACTGGGAATCGAACCTGGGTCGGCTGTGTGCAAGGTGAACGCCCTACCCGCTGTACTTTCACTCCAGCCCCTCATTCCGGATGTCTTTAGAGAGTTAGATTTCACTAGCATTGTTGAGAGTAAGATCAAGGTATACTCATTTTATTAACATACCACATTTCAAAAACACAACAGCCCAACAAAGGTACTTTTTTAATGGCATGCATAGGCTAGGGAAAGTGCAAGAGAAATGTGAAACTATGAATTAGAGTCTTGATGGTGTGTAATGTACCCAGGAAGAGAATTGAGTACTCAAGTGTGTCTTTAAGATGGAAAAAAAATTGTTTTTTCATTGTATTCTGAAGCTAATTAAAAGTTAAAGGAACCAAAGGGAAAAGGCCCAGCATGAGTAGCACTGGATGGTTTTAAGCACTGGGAACTTGTTCAGTGACATTCCATGAATGTGTTCCTGGGACATGTTTACCATTACACGTTTCTTTCTTTGCCAGCAACACAGTCCTTAAGCCCTCTGGAGCTGCTAGCCTGTGCCAGTGTATTGCTGACTAGGAGAGAGCACAAAGGAAGGGGAGAGTGTCCCCGCCCTGGGGTTTTTTCACCAGAAGTTGAGGACTAGGTACAATCAAAGGGCTGTTTTGTATATCTCGCTGGTAGATGAGAAACTCAGAGCTGTGTGTTTTATATTCCTTATGGATGGCTGCCCATGACATGCGTTGGTCTTGGGGTCCCCCGCTTTCCTAGGTTTCCTAGGTCCCCTTAGTTCTTGTTACCCTTTTCTGCCTGCACTTAGTGAGAAGCATCCCTCAGTCTTCCTGCTTTGGTCCCTGAGAAAAGGGTCATGTACTAATGGATTGTAGAAAAACAAAGAATTTGAGAGGCTGTAGAGATAGTACTGTAGGTAGAGTACTTGCCTTGCATGCTGCCAACCTGGGTTTGATCCTGGACATCCCTTGTGGTGTCTTGAGGACCACCAGGAACGATCCCTGAGTGCAATCAGGAGTAAACTCTGAGCATCACTGGGTATGACCCAGAAACAAATGTGTGAATGAAGAGAGGAAAGGAGGGAAGGGGAATGGAAGAGAGGGGAGGGGAGGGGAGGGGAGGGGGAAAGAAGTTTTAGTTGTATATCATAGAATGATTAGCAAGGTCTCATGATTCTGTTATATGTGTGATCTTTTTATTTTTGTATTTTTTACTTTTTGGTTTTTGGGCAAAGCTCAAGGGTTACTACTGGCTCTGCACTCAAGAATTATTCTTGTCTGTGCTTGGAGAACCATATGGGATACTGGGAATCAAACCCAGGTCGGCCTCATGCAAGGCAGATGCCCTCTACCTGCTCTACTATCGCTCCGGACCTCTACATATGAACTTGTTCTAAACTATTCTTAATGATACAATCTCTAAGCGTATCTACGTTTTATAGGCAGCTCCATGCTGTCGAATATGGCCCACGCTCATAATGAATTTTCCTTCTCCACATTCATCTTGCTATGCATCTTTTGCAAAAGACATCTCAGAAACAGAACTTTTCCTGCAACTGCCAGAAACAGCTGCTGTGTTTTGGGGGTCTGCCTCTTAGTCCTGCCTGGAAATGTGCATTGAGTTGAATGGGAGGGAGGGAAATTCTAATACATGCACCTGGTTTGTCTTTCCCAAGCAGATTTCCAGCACAAGTTCACCGTGCAGGCCTCCCCCACCATGGATAAAAGGAAGAGTCTCATCAGCAGCCGCGCCAGCCCTCCTGCAAGCCCCACCATCATCCCTCGCCTTCGAGCCATCCAGTGTGAGACTGTTTCCCAAATTACGGGGCCAGAACACACCAGGGGCACCTGTTCCCTGCTCTGTCCAGCCACCGATGGTCCGGGCTTGCTCCATCCATAACTTCTGCCACCTCTCCTCGACAATGTGTCTATCCATGCGCATATGTACGCAAACCCTCAGCCCTCCCCTTGTCTCTCTCCATGAACGTTACCGCGGCCTTCTCGACCCTTGACTGTCAGTCGCATACCAGCCAAGGGGGTTGTGGGTGCGGACAGGAGCTTCAGGCAATCCCAGAGCATTTTGGGAACTGGTGTGTGGTAAGGGTACAGGCTGGTACCCTGACCTGGAAGCCTGGGGAACTCCCCAGTGTTTGGGCCATCTTTTGTTTCTCTTTGGTTCATGCTCCCAAAAAGGGTTTTCTCAAAATTTAGGTCCTCAGTAAACTTGCCAGATAAAAGTTTAGGAAAGGCTAACCCTGGACCTATTTTATTTTAACCACGGTGTCCACATAAAGGAACTTATATATACACACACCACAAATATGTACATATGTGCATGTATATGTACATGTGTATGTGTGTGAAAAAATAATTTCCCTAATTTAAAGAGAGACTTTTGTCTTAAAACAGCAACCATAAAACAACTGAATTTCTGACTTTCCTGGAAAAGTTAGTTCCCCTCAGTGAATTTCCATTCTCACGTGGCCTCCAAATGACTGGCTTTGAGGGCAGGCTGCTCCGCCCTGTTCCATAGCGTGCCTCGGGGCCCTCAGTCCCAACTTCTGGGTAATTGGGTCATTCTATGATAGAAGCCCAGACTTAGGAGCCTTTGGCTCCCCGGCTTGCTCTCCGTAAGCAGGAGCAGAACTGTTCCTTTTCCTCTTACCTCTCTAGGCCTCTTCTTTCCCCTCTCTGACACCTCACTTCCTTGTCCATTGTCCTGAATTTCTCCCTTCCTTTTTAGCACTTGCCCACCAAAATTCCTGTGCCACTTCTTCCTTGCCCCTGATTTATTTTTCACACCTACTGGCTTCCCCCCTCTTCAATCCCCATTCCAGTGCGGCCTAACAAAACAAATTCCTGAAGTCAGACCTGCTCCGAGTCTGCTATCTGGCTGGTCCATAACTCCAGCATCACGTGGGGCTGATGAGAATCTGGGGAGTGTCCCCTAGATTTTGTACGTACTTCGAAAGTACTTACGGATTGGTGACTGAGAGCTCCATTACTTGCCTAGAAGACTCCCTTTGGCCAAGGAGTTTTTGAAGAAGCCTTAACTTCCCTGCTGCTCCAAGTGTGTGCGTGCGCACGCATGCATGTGTGTCCAAAGTGTGCATGTGTGGACATTCACATGTACACAAATGTGTGCATGTTTTGCCTATGTGGGCATAGGTGTGTGTGTGTATGCATGTGTGTATACCTGCACATATTTCTGTGTTATACATGTGTAGATCTGTGTGTGCATGTATATGTGTGCGTGTGCAGGACTATTTGTGTGTGCATGGTTATGTGTGTTTACGGATGTATGTGCTTGTGTGTGTGCATGTGTGTGTGTGTGTATGTGTGTATGTATGTACCTGGTGGGATAGAGGCTAGTTTGGGAGGATCCTGTGTCTGTTTTCCAGAGACCATCAAACCTTTATTATTCACAGTGACACCAGGAGAGAGCAGCAAAACCTGGGGCCGTAGCTCCGTCATCCCAAAAGAGGAAGGGGAGGAGGAAGAGAAGCGGGCCCCCAAGAAGAAGGGACGGACGTGGGGGCCTGGAACGCTGGGTCAGAAGGAGCTTGCTTCAGGAGATGAAGGGTAAGAGACAGACAATGGGGAATTGCTTTTTTTTTTTTTTAACTTGTGAGTAGGGGCACCATTTTTCTAAAATGCAAACTGCATTTTCCACTCCCCCTTTGTTGTGTTTTGCCACGCTCAGAGACAGGCGTCTTGATCTTTACAACAGTTTTCCAACCTGCTTGTTCCCTGCACCCACCTGGGCTGGGGTGAACAGAAAGGGTCAGGTGATGGGTATTTCTGGCTTTGTGGGCAGGGCAGTCTCTGTTGTAACGCCTTAACTGCAGGGTCAGACCCAGGAGCAGCCACAGACCATGAACGATACAGAGGTGGACGGAGTATGACTAACCTCAGACAAGCAGGTGGTGGCAGGATTTGGCTCACTCCACAGTTTCCCGACCCCCTGGGGGTATCCTCAGAGTAGGGAGGGCCCCCAAGCAGTCCCTAAAAGTAAGGAATTTGCTTGAGTGCTCTGCGAAAGCAATTGGTGAAAACCAATTTCTTCCTCTGAAAAGAACAACCATTGAGAGGAAAAGAAGGAAGAGCAGAGGTTGTGGGGTTTTCTTGACTGGGGGGTCTCCCTGAAGCAGGGGCAGGCAGAATAGCCCAGCCCTGACTTTGGCACCATTTCTAAAAGAACTTCCTTCAGATCTCAGCCCCACACACCCCTCTGGACAAAACTCCAGGCACACCTTTGTACCTGGGATGTGTTTGGGTTCTTACTGGGGACTTGTGGCTTCGGAGCCTCGGGTTCTTTCTGGGCCAGCCTCTCCCCAGAGACTGTGTTGGTCACTTGCAGTGACCTGGGTGTAGGCTGCATGGTGCCTGTGAATGGGTGCTGGCCCACAACCTGGCACTGTCTCCAGACTGGTCCCCTGGAGTCAGTGTGGAGTCAGTGTTTGTGTTTGTGAGGCATCTGGATGCAGAGCTGGCATTTGGGGTAGGCATATGGTGTCGAGTGTGATGGAACACTATTAGTAATCCCATGCAGAAATTATTATTTAATAATTTATTGTCTAATAATTCCATGCAGAATTTTCATGTGAATTCTATTTTACAATAGTTTATACCTTCTTTGCTTGGTCTTAGAATTCAGATCCAAATTTCCTGGCTTTCTAAGGTGTGAGGATAAGCAGCCACGCCCTTCACCCTTTTCAGTGGCTTTCCAAAGAACTTCTGAGATTGGACTTTAACATTGGACATAACAGGTGCCTTGAATTTGTAATTGGCCATAGTACGCATTCAAATACAGCTTTCTATGTCTGAAATCTGTTTTCCATGGACTGTGAAAATGACACTTAGGTTCATAAGGATTACCTCTTTGCAAAAGACTAAGCTATAGAAATCTCTGGATACCTTAGAATAGAACATTTATGTTGTTTCCTTTATTGCAAGGTGTGTGGGGGGAGCTTTGAGGCCACAACCAGCAGTGCTTCAGGGGATCCTCACTCCCAGTGATGTTAGGGAACCACATGGGGCTTTGGATTCAATGGGGGTCAGCTGCATGTAAGGCATATGACCCAACCTCTGTACAATCTGGTCAAAGAATAGAACATTCAAATATATAGGGCAAGTTCCTAAGCTACTTGAAAATCCATTTATTAAATCCTCGGGATTTGGTAAATTTTTTTGGCTCTGTTCCCTAAGAGCAACAAACTCCTCGGTTTGTTCTTTGAACCCTGGACTAGAATAGGGTTGAGCTGGGAGTTGGAAACTTAGTCATTCTGAGCCCCCTAGTGTTTCCCAAGTTAGTATGATTCTGGATTATATATGGTCAGTGGTTCTGTGGGACTGCTTCACTTAAACATATTTTTATTTGTTTGTTTTATCATGCTATTGAATTTCCTTTAGTTCATGTTACAAAATATTGTGTTTGTTTTGTTTTGTTTTTGCTTGGGTGGGAGGGTCAGATGGTGCTATTGGGACTAAATTTGGCATTACTCAGGGCTTTCTCCTGGCATTGTGTACAGGGGTTACTCACAGTGGTGCCTGGGAGACCATATGTAGTGCCAGAGTTTCAGCCCAGGATCGGCCTCATGCGAGGCAAGCACCTTAACCCTTGCACTATCTCTGACTCTCATGTTACCAAATATTAACTTTGGAGTTCTCTTCCTCCCATATATAGATTTCTTTCTCCCATATATAGATTTGCCTTTATAGACTTTTGAAGCAGTTCAAAATAGCTTACTCTTTCATGATTTCAATTCCTGTTGGAGAAATAAAAGTATCTTCTGTTCAGTCTCAGGAAAGACCTCTCTGGTATTCGAACTGTATGCATGTCTAAGATATTTCTAATTTTGGTCCCTCTTGACTAAAGGAAGCATGTTCTGGCATAAACTCAATGCTGTTAAGTGAACTTTCACCTTTTGGAAGAATATGGTGCACCGATGCAGGAACCATGGGCACTGTGTGGAGACTCACAGACCCCTGCAGTCATGCTCTGGCTGCCTGGGGACCCTGCTGCCACTTGTTGGAAGTCCCTGGGCCAGTGACAACTCAAGCAGGGCCGTCTGGCTAGGAATCTGTTATAGTGTAGGCTTTGCTGTCTGCTCGTGGACAAGGGGAGGGCCACTGGCTCTTTAATCAGAGTCCAGCCTTGGCATTCTGAAATGGGTGAGCTGGATGTACCCCGCTGTTGCCTGCTACTGTTTTTCTTTATTCATTGAAGATCCCCTCAGAGACGTGAGAAAGCCAATGGCTTAAGTGTCCCATCAGAATCTCCACATTTCCACTTGGGGTGAGTCCAGTCCTCACCCTTCCGTCAAAAGCGTTGGTAATCCCTGCTTCCGTGTCCGTGTTTTCTCAGTGTACCCCCATGTAACCAAGCCTCATTGTTGCCAGGGCTGTGCTGACTTTATTTTGGGAAGCAACACCATGGTGCACCTTGGGATAGTTCTATGTTGGTCTGACTCTCCCTTGTCTTGCTTTCCTGTTCACTCCCGTGGTCGGGTGCTCCTGGCTCCCACAGGGTTGGGGAGACTGGACTGACTAGCCTTCCCTCTTTAGCCTTGGCCCTGACATTTTCATCTGAATATCCTGAGACCCAGAGCTGGATGAGAGCCTGACTGTTCTATTAGCTTAATGAGGATCCAGAACCCCTGGTTTGGGTTGAGCGGCACTTCTGACTCTACTAGTTGAAATCAGTCATGGCTGAAATATACTTTAGTTCTTAATTATTTTTGTGGGGTTTTTTGGTGTTACTTTTGTTTGGGGGGCCTACACCTGGCTGTACTCAGGGCTTACTACTGGCTCTGCACTCCGGGATCACTCCTGGCAGGCTCTGAGGACCATAGGTGGTGAAATTTGGGTCAGCCGCATGAAAGGCCAATGCCCTACCCACTGTACTATCACTCCAGCCCAATTCAGGAGTATCTCTGATATTACTTGAAACAAGAGATAAAAGGTTAGGGGGGAAATTGGTGTCTCTCTCTCCTCAGAATGGGTTGGGACTCTGAGGAGAGTGAATTTTCTTCGAATAACTCTTTCTGGCCCCAACATGAGGGCAGTCTCTGGTCATGAGCCTGGTAACTAAGAGGCAACCATTGCCCATCAGTTCCTCAGTCTAAGCTCCCGGTGACTGTCCTTCAAACAAAGGACCAGATCTTTTGGGCTTCCGATGCCCCCATCCGAGATGGGGGTCTGTGGAGGACCCAGTCTTTGCCCTCTGAATGCATGGGCTAATGAGATTGAACGGTCAGCTTCTTTTCTGTCCTCTCCGTTCCCAGACAGACCAAGGGCTTGAGTCTAGCCTGTTGTGCTGTCCACATAGGTTTGTCCCAGAGTGCACTCGCATGGTGTAGCTTTGTTGGTTTCTGTGGTTGTTTCATTTGTTTGTTTTTGAGAAGAGGCTGGCTGCAAGTTGCCCGAGCATGCCCTCAGCCTGGAAGGGGAGACTAAGAGATGGTGTGAGTGGAGTGGCCTGGTCCCAGTGCTTGCCTGCACAGCACGTCCTTGCATCTTGTTTCTGACACCCCCCCATGCACTGGGCTGAGTGTCAGTGGCTGGACTCAGGTAGCCCCGTGCCTTCTGCCCTCTTGCTAGCCTGCCCTCACAATCATTTTATGCAGCATGTGAAGGGGGGAGGGAGGGCCATCTCCTGCTTTTTCCCTCCCACACACGCGTTCACTTTTGTTGATGAAGCAGGTGGGCTCTGTGAGGTCTGTTGCCTGTACCCCAAGGCTCGTGGGCTCTGATGTGATTACACAGACAGTGAGAAACATCTGCACTGGCCCACAGAGCTGAGGGTAGACAAGGAGGATGACCTGCCCTAACAGTTTCTTCCTGTCCTCTTACTCAGCCTCAAGTCCCTGGTAGATGGATACAGACAATGGTCCTCCAGCGCCCCCAACCTGGGAAAAGGCCCAAGGAGTAGCCCCGCTCTGCCAGGGTTCACCAGCCTTATGGAGATGGGTAAGCATCGCCCTCATTTTCACTCGCTGCCTTCTCCCCAGGGGAATTCTTTGTCAAGCCTGTTGATGAAGGATGATTTAAGGACCCCTGGAAGTAGTTTATGGGATCGTTGCCTCTTACTTACCCCGCTCCTCCCACCACCCAATTCCCTCTCAGTTTACTTACATTTTTATTGAATCTTCTCAAACCATTCACTCCTGCTGCCATGAATCCATCCTTGGCCTCCGATCCCAGGGGCCAGTATAGTCCCCTGGGTCTTGAATCAGGCACTGCCCTCCCTGGGTCTGTCTCCTAGTATTTATTTGTTTGCTTGTTTGGGGAGGCCACACCCAGCGGTTCCAGAGGTTACTCCTGGCTCTGCACTCAGGAATCACTCCTGGCAGGCTCAGGGGGCCATATGGGATGCCGGGGATGGAATCCTGGTTGGCCAAATGCAAGACAAATGCCCTCCCCACTGTAATATGACTCAGGCCCCTTCTTGTATTTTAAGGTGGGAGTCTACCCCACCAGGCTGTGAGGGCATACAGTCCCATGTTGCCCCCTGACTGCTGGATGGGTCAGACTTTCTCTGGGCTGTCCCCAGAGAGCACTGCTGTCTTTCTCATCTTTAAGTATCCCTGCAGTCAACATAGGCCAGTGTCGAGAGTGGACAGACCTTCACTGGAGTCTGGTTTAGAGGTGGCCCTTTGAAAGATCTGAGGTGCCTTCCAGGTTTTTTTTTTCTTTTCTTTTTGGGTCACACCCAGCAATGCCCAAGGGTTACTCCTAGCTCTGCATTCAGCAGTTATTCCTGGTGGTGCTCAGGGGACCATATGGGATGCTAGGAATCGAAACCTGGGTTGGCCACGTGCAAGGCAAATGCCCTACCCACTGGGCTATAGCTCAAGCCCCAGTGCCTTCCAGTTTTGAGGTGCAAAAGCATGCGGGATCTCTGCCTTACTCGAACATTCCAACTCATGTTCTAAGACCCTGTGACTGCACTTCCTGTGTTGGGGAGAGGAGTGGGGGTGGGAGGGGGTTAGGGGGGTTGTCCCAGTGAGAGAAGTAGCAAATGCGCAAAATCACCCCATCTGCAGCTTGAGGACAGTAGACTCTGAGAATGGAAGTGGCTTCCCCGGGTTGGTCCCCGTTGAGTGCCCAGGAGTCTAGAGGCCTCTTGGTGCCATGCCCTTCAGCCTCTCTGACCTCAGTGTCCCTGGCCCTCACTCTGGGCCATATTCCCATGCTCGGGGCTTCCTGCCCATTTCCCCTCTACCCCTGTCGCCTGCACAGAGGATGAAGACAGTGAGGGCCCGCGGAGCGGGGAGAGCCGTCTCCAGCACTCACCGAACCAGTCCTACCTCTGTATCCCATTCCCTCGTGGAGAGGACGGGGATGGGCCCCCCAGTGACGGCGGAGCCCACGAGGAGCCCACCCCCGTCAACTCAGCTACCAGTACCCCCCAGCTGACACCCACCAACAGCCTCAAGCGGAGTGGCAGCCAGCACCGCCGCTGTGAGGTGGCCCTCCTGGGCTGCGGGGCCGTCCTCGCCGCCACGGGCCTGGGCTTCGACCTCCTGGAGGCGGGCAGGTGCCAGCTGCTGCCCCCGGAGGAGCCCGAGCCGCTGCCCGCCCGGGAGGAGAAGAAGCAGCGGCGCGAGGGTCTCTTCCAGAGGGCCAGCCGGCCCCGCCGGAGCACCAGCCCCCCATCCCGGAAGCTCTTCAAGAAGGACGAGCCGCTGCTGTTGCTCGGGGACCCCTCGGCGTCCCTCACACTGCTCTCGCTCTCCTCCATCTCGGAGTGCAACTCTACCCGCTCCCTGCTCCGCTCCGACAGCGACGAGATTGTGGTATATGAGATGCCCGTGAGCCCGGCCGAGGCCCCGCCCCGGGCCCCTTGCACCCACAACCCCCTGGTCAATGTCCGAGTGGAACGTTTCAAGCGAGACCCCAACCAGTCCTTAACGCCCACCCACGTCACCCTCACGGCCCCAGCGCAGCCCAGTGCTCACCGGCGGACTCCTTCTGATGGGGCCCTCAAGCCCCCTGCCATCACCACCGACTCGGCCAGAAGGAGCCCCTCCAGCAGCGGGCTGAGCGCCAGCCCCGGAGCAGGTGAGCACTCTCGGCCTCTTCCCGCTCTGTCCCGGAGGAAGCAGCAGTTTCCAGAAAGCGTCAGACTAGGGGAACCTCCCAGGGGGTGACCTGGGGGTGTGAGTGCATGGCAGTGTTTTCAGGGGGCAGGAGGGGAAGGAGCCTGGCCTTGCCCCTTTCCTGGAAGAGGAAGCTGGAGTGGCCAGCAGGAATCCATGGGCCCTGGGAGAGTTGTCCTCTGTCAGGTAGCTGCGCCTTCCCTCGCCGCAGTGGTACAGACATGCTCCCCAAGCAGGTGTCCTCTGGACCTCGCCCCTTGACTCCACCCACATGGGAGGGGGGGAATTGGCTCAGTGGCTGTGCTCACACTGGTGCCCACTGATACTCACAGGCCCCTTCCCAGGTGTTCCCCCGACTCTGCCTGGCCCACTGGGAGAGGGGAAGGAGCAGCACCCTTTTGGTGAGGTGGCCGTGCACACCCACTGGGTCTCCTGCCCCTCCTGGGCTTGTTGTTTGTTTGTTTGTTTCCTTGGTTTTGCCACACCTGGCGGTGCTCATGGCTCACTCCTGGCTCTGTGCTCAGGGCTCACCCCCGGAGAGCCTCGAGAATCATATTGCAATGCCAGGGAGGGAACCCAGATTGGCCTCATGCCAGACCAGCACCTTCCCCACTCTTCTACCTCTCTGGCCTTTGCCCCTTCTGTTATTTATTTTTAAATTTTATTTATTTATTTAGCTTTTTGGGTCACACCTGGCGATGCACAGAGGTTACTCTTGGCTCATGTACTCAGAAATTACTCCTGGTGGTGCTCAGGGGATCATATGGGATGCTGGGAATCAAACCCAGGTTGGCCGCGTGCAAGGCAAATGCCCTACCCACTGTGCTATCACTGTAGCTCCCCCCCTTCTGTTTTTTTTTTTACATATTTATTGTTGTTGTTATGCTCAGGTATGTCACCCTATTTGGGGATGAGCCGCCTGGCAACTCACCTTTAGATTGCTAATACCTGGCTTGGTTCCTGTTACATGCTTGGGTTTAATGGATGAGCACAGTGGGAATGGACATATTGGTTCAACCCCTGGTGGTCCCCCTGTTATCAGGTACAGGGGCCGTGACCCCCTAACACACTGTGCCATCCCCAGAGCCTCCCAAAATACTACCAGGCACATATTAGGAACATTGGCTACCACACATGTCAACAGCCACACAACTTAGGAATCTGGCACAGTGAGGCGGGCATAGGGTATCTTCGCCCTAGACACACGGCACCACAATCTAATGCTTCCCCTTCTGCCTCCCTGTCCAGGACCACTGAAAACCCCCAGCCCCAGCCGAGACCCAGGCGAGTTCCCCCGGCTGCCCGACCCCAATGTGGTCTTCCCCCCGACCCCACGCCGCTGGAACACACAGCAGGACTCCACCCTGGAGAGACCCAAGACCCTGGAGTTCTTGCCCCGGCCACGCCCTTCTGCCAACCGGCAACGGCTGGACCCTTGGTGGTTCGTGTCCCCCAGCCACGCCCGCAGCGCCTCCCCGGCCAACAGCTCCAGCACTGAGACGCCCAGCAACTTGGACTCGTGCTTCGCCAGCAGCAGCAGCACGGTGGAGGAGCGCCCGGGGCTGCCGGCCCTGCTCCCCTTCC
Source organism: Sorex fumeus (assembly GCF_029834395.1). Taxonomy (NCBI): domain Eukaryota; kingdom Metazoa; phylum Chordata; class Mammalia; order Eulipotyphla; family Soricidae; genus Sorex; species Sorex fumeus. Next base: position 25,067,701 of record NW_026606155.1, read on the forward strand.
AGACTGGGCCCCTGCCCCCCGCCGAGCGGACGCTGCTGGACCTGGACGCCGAGGGCCAGAGTCAGGACAGCACCGTGCCGCTGTGCCGGGCCGAATTGAACGCACACAGGCCTGCCCCCTACGAGATCCAGCAAGAGTTCTGGTCGTAGCGCGGGGAGCATGGGGGCGGGCAAGGGAGGGGTGGGGGGAGCCGGAGGCGAGAGGGGTGGGAGGAAGCTATTTCTCAGAGTTGGACCCCCTCCCGTCCCCCAGCTCCAGCCTCGGCTTCTTGCACTGATAATGCACTTTGAAGATGGAAGGGGGAAGGGGCGGACGTGGGCCCTCTTTGGAGTGTCTCCTGCCCGGGGTGGGGGCTAGAGGGTGTGTCCCTGCCCCTGACCACGTGGAGGAGCTGTGGCCAGAGTTGCGTGCATGTCCCTGCCCTCCACAGTCTTCCTCGCCTTCAGGGTGACTCCGTAGCGTCACTCGGCCAAATCTGTCTGCTGCTCCCTCTCCTCAGCCCCGTCCCCCTTCCGTCTGCCCACCCAGAGCTCCTGCTCTGCCCCAGCCTCAGCCTTCCCAGATGCCAGTTGGTGGGAGTGGGGTCAGGGTGGGGGGCGTTCTGTGACGGATGTGACTCCTCTTCCCCCCCAACACACCTATGAATGGGAACTGCATCTGGTGTGAGAAATGAACTTTTCTGGGTCCTGAGTCCGGTTGTACCCACTGGAGGAGGATAGAGGCAAGGTGCCCCCCATGGGGGAGCGTGGGGGGAAGAGGGAGGAGTGGCCTACATGCCCGTCCTGCACCCATAGGTGCCCCCCACTTAGCTATGCGAGCCAGCGGGTGGTAAAGGGACCAGCCTCTGTGTCCGTGCGCATGGTGGGGAGTGCAGGGATTTAGGAGAAATACAGTTCTGTTGCCATCCAGAGAGGAGCAGTCTATCTTCTTCCTTCCATCAACACTCAAAAATGGGGCAGGAGCCCAAACCCGTTGAAACCCCTCTCCCCCTAGCTCCTTCCTGGGGGTCCAGACCTTGTGAAAACTCATTCTGGGAGAAACACCTTCTCCTCCGAGGAACAGTCGCTTGGATCCCTCCCTTACAGGTGCGAGTCTTGCAGTCCGAGACACTCATCCCAGTGCTGGGGCCACTTGTGGTCTGATCTCTGTGTTGTGTTCCCACCCCTCGGCCACTCCTTGCGTCCCTGCAAAGGAGCAGGTTTGATGGGATGCATTTGGAGCAGAGGGCGAGCTCTTGGGGCTGAACCTGAGTAGCCGCTAGGGGTGAGGCCTGGGCTCCAGGTACTGAATAACGGTGAGGATTCCCTCTCAGCCAGACCCTCCCATTCTGCAAAGCCCTTGAAGAAGGACGGAGCCGTTACTCACACCTTACCCAAGGGCATGTGGTGAGGGGCTGGTGCCTGGGAAATGCTCAGTGAGCCACCAACATGGCGCGATGCCTTTCGAGTCCCAAGCATGAGAGACTGACTAAAGCCCTTGGTCCTCTGCACAAGTAGCCCCCAGTGTTGGGCAGGAAAGATGCCCCCCCACCCCCAATCTTTGGGAAGTGTTTCCTTAACTGAATTGTCCAGCTGTGTCAGGAGCTTCCTCCTGTGTCCAGAGGGCACCCTGGTCTTTGGGGACAGCACCTCGATGGGGAGTTGAGTCCCTGGGCCAAGTCGTTCCTCCCCCGCCCCCATCCCACCCCACCCCCCTTTGTGCTCTCTGCTCCTGCTGCTGCTGCTCTGCTCTCTTTTGTTGTGTCCTATTTCTCCAGCTAAGTGGGAGATCGGCCTGCAGCTCCCCAGGAGTGCAACCCTGCAGCCCAGATGGAAGAGGGGGTAAGGGAATGCATGCATCACTGCTCTCCCTGTGCACTCACGCCTCCCCACAAGATGACAGGAAGAGTGACCCCGGTTTCCAAGTGCTCCTTGCCTAACGAGCCCCCAAGCACTGTGGTCCCAAGTGCCCACCAAGAAGGAGGTAGCCCTGGTCCCCAGGGCCAACCGTTTCTGTGATCGCACCTCATCTCTCTCCTTCTCTTTGTTCAGACAAAACAGGATGTAAGAGTTTTTGTTCCCCTGCCCCCCGCTCTGTGGCTGGAAAGAAAAACGTGGATCCTATCAGCAGTTCCAAGCAATCCAGAACTGGACAGGGCCACCAACATTCCTGTCCCCAGGCCCGCTATGGTCTTAGTCCCCAGCAGGCACATCTCAGCAGTCCTCGGGTGGATGGGAGCGCACCTCACAGCCTCATCCGAGCCATGCAAGCCTTGGGGTATGAGACCGAGATATTTGCCCCCTGCATTCAATCTCTACTTCTCGTCATTTAGTCCATGAGGAACTGTCTTTTGTGGAAGAGTTCTTGTCACAGGTGTAGTGTAAACAGAATGGTGGTCACTGGCCATCAAGGATGAACCCACTTCTCTTACTCATTCTTGCAGAGGAGGACAAAGGTGATAGGGTGTCTGCTGAAGGCAGTCTTGTGCCCACCAGCAACAGGAGCAAAAGCAGGGGTGCCTGCCAGGCAGGAGCTTCTATGAGTGAGTGTCCGTGAAGGTGGAGGGGTTGCCATCTCTGTCTCTGATCAGGCCAAAGCTGGGTTGGGGGTGTGGATCTGTATCAGAGGACACTTGAATTGCTTTCTGTGACTCATAAGTCTGTGGTCATGTTCACGGGCCCCCTGGGCAGTGGGGATCAAGCCCCCTCAGTGGCAGTGTCCAGCCACCCCTTTCCTCTTGCCTTCTCTTTCCTCTTACTGGTGCTCACCCTGTGGGAGATGGTGACAGGAAATACTCTGCACCCATAACTCCTCCATCTCTTTCTCGCATCTTTTGGCTCCTTCCATTCATTCTAAACACAGGTGTCCTCCATTCACCGCTTTGGGCTGTTGGCCACTCTGCTAGGGCCTGCGTAGACGTCCCACTTCCCTTCATGAGCTGTTTCTAAGAGGCTTGAGCTAATGCACTGTTCGTTTGGTCTTTGCTTTGTTTTTTTCTTTGGGGTTTGGACCACTGGCCATTCAAGATGAACCCAATGCTTGTTCCTTCATGCAGAGGAAGACGAGGGTGATGGAATGTCCCGGGAGTGCTTAAGGGGGCTAATCCCGCTGTGCTGCTCATGGACCCAGGCAGAGCTGGAGGTGGAACGTGGAGCTCCCCCCACCCACCCACGAGTGTGCTCCAGCCTTGGTTCTCTCACCCTGTCGCCTTTAGTGGATGTTCTAACGCTTCTCACCCTGGAGTAGCCAGTGATGATGGTAGTGACGGATGATCTCGTCTGACACTTGGACAACTCAGAGAGTGCTGGCCTTGCCTCCTTTACTCCTTTACAAAACTGCATCTCCTTCCCCCCTGCACCCACCCCATCTGATATACTTGGCGGGTAGTGAAAAAGAAATGCTTGAAGATTCAAGTGCAGAGAAATTTCAGAGCCTTCGGAACGGATTGCTGAGTCAAGTGCACCCAGCTCTCAGTCCTGGGCACGCTGGCTCTGTTCCCGTTCTGCTTTTGTCGGCTGACCTCAGGCTGCTCTCTGAGCCCCTCTCAGGTTTCCTTCCTGTAAAATTGAGCATCGGCTGGTCTGCTGCCTTCACAAGGGCATCAGGAAGGGGGATCAGAGCCGGGTCAGCACAGCAAGTGCGCCACCAGGGCCACTCAGTTCCCACTCGGTTCCGGCACCTCTCGGGGGACTCTCCTCCTCTTTCTTCCACTGGTTTCTGGAAGAAGGGTGACCTGGAGTGGATTTTGCCTGACTGACGGGAAGGCGTGATCAGGCCCAGGCTCCCCCACCACCTACTCTTGCCCCTGGAGAACGCAGGCGACCTCCTCCAGCCCTGCTCGTGGCTTCCCATCTCTCAAGCTCTGCAGCGGGGGCAGGAGGCGGCGTCCGAAGGACGGTCTGAGGGTTTTGAGCTCTTGGGGTCCTCACTCGGAGTCTGGACTGTTGCAAGGCTGCAAGCAGGCCTGTTCCTGGCAGGCTGTCTGGGAAAGCATGTGCTGGCCTTTGGAACAGCGTGTCTGTGCTGGACAGAGCATCCCAGGAGGGAGTCCCTGGCACCACAGGGCCTCAGGTACCCAAGGCCCAACCACCTGCACTCCTGCTCCGCAGCTTCCACCTGGAGTCTCCTCCCTCTTCTCTCCTGATCACCCTGACACCCCCTCCAGCCTGACTGTACCAAAGCAGAAGGGTAGGAGGACAGCAGTGCCTGGGAAAAAGGTCCCTGCAGGGGCCTGCTGTGGGTGCCACGCCAGGGCCTTTCTCTGCCATGTCTGATGAACCCTGGGTCTGCAGCCCAGGCTGAGGGCCCCACTGGTGGGAGAGCGGCACCCCTGCTGTCTCCTGAAAGATGGTGGGGGGCAGCAGTCGCTACTCTGCCGGAAGGCTAGGCTTCCACCAAGGGCCGTGCCAGAGTTGGACACCAGGGTCTGTGGCGGGGTCAGCCTGCAGGCATGTGAGCGCAAGTGCACAGGTGCTGGGAGCAGCGGGGGGCTGTGAGCTGAGCGGCCCACCGACAGAAGCGTCCCTTCCCTGGACCTCAGCCCAGCCTCGGGGGAGGTTGCTGCTGTACAGCAGGTAGGGCGTTTGCCTTACACCCAGTTGACCCGGGTTCAATTCCCAGCATCCCCTGAGCACAGCCTCGAGTACTTCCTGAGTGCATGAGCCAGGAGTAACTCCTGTGCATCACCGGGTGTGACCCAAAAAGCAAAACAAACAAAAAAAAAACAGGATCCTGTCGGTCGAATGTGGGGGCCCAGGTGGCAGCACACACGCCTTGCCTCTGAAGGCCCGGGGTTCAGTCCCTAGCACCACACTCTCCCCTCTACCCCACCCAAAATAGTGGATGGTGCTGGCGTCCCAAGCAAGCTTCTCATAACTCGCCTTGCTTTGTTGCTTCTCCTTGTGGAGAAAGCGTGTGTATGAGAGAGATGGAGACAGAGAAGAAAAAAGAAAAGCAGGAAGCAGCAAGACAGCCGCCATTTCCCTGGGTTCAGCCACCCCTCTCTCTGCCTTCAGGCCTGGGGATGATCTCTGGTCAAGTCCTGGTCCTTGTTGGGAAAGGATTCCAAGATATGTGCCTCGATCCAGCGTTTCCCTCGCTAGGGCGCTCATACATCTCGATGAGAAGGGAAAACCTGCTGATACTTAGGGGCAGCCTCAGCCACCCCCCACCCCAACTCCCCCTCCCCCCCCACCACATACGCATTTTTCCTGAACCTTGGAGACTGGGCGCAAGTGCTGGGAGGTAAGAGGCAGAGCCGGCAGTTCGGGCTGACCCGAGCTAATTAGGAGGCTGAGTTACCTAATGAGCTTGGCCCAGACCTGGCCTTCCGGTTGGTGAGCCAGACCTGGAGAGCTTCTCAGCTTGTTGACTGAGTGTCTGGTCTCTCCCGCCTCCCCCCTCTCCTTCTGCCGTCACAGGCCCTGGTCACTCAGGCATGTGTCAGAACCCAGGGCCTGCTTGAGCGGGAGCCAGTGGCACTGGTCCTTCCTGGTTCTTACCGCCTGTTGGGTTCCCTGTATGTCTTGGTTTCTTGGCCCAAGCTTACAGCTAGAAAACGGTAGGACCTCAAGGCTTGGCTGGTCACAAGATCAGGAACATGGCCACCGCTCTCTTCAGTTCTGGAAACCCACCCACCTGACCCATCTCTCCTCCTGGCTTGGCTGAGCTGACCCACCCTCCCTGCAAACACCCACAAGCCTCGTCTTCCTAGCGTGGCCACTGTGATGGACCCGGGCATACAATTCCAAAGACAGAGACTGCTTGGGGTGGGCCTCCAGCGACAGGCATTCCTGCAGACAGACGGGGCTGCAACGAGGGGCTGGTGCTCCTGTCACTGGCTCTGCCCAGACTGAAGGCCACCACCCAGTTTCAGGAGGCCAGCGCTGCCCACGTGCCTGCTGCCGTCGACACCTCAGACCCTGCCTCTCTCACCCTGACATGTCTGAGACCGTGTTCATCTTCAGCTGTTTTTTTTTTCCATTTTCTCTTTTGTAATAGTCTGCAGTGGAATGGGTTTTGTCTTGATGACAAAGTGCTTTTGGTGCGGCAAGGCGGGCACCTCCCCCGGGTCATCTCAGGTCTCCACCCCGCCTGCCCCTCCGCTCCTCTGGAAGTGTGAACACGCAGGCAGGACCGGGGCAGTGGCTCTTGCTTTCTTCCGGGTTGCCCCTCGAGAACGGAGGTGCCAGCTCCCTGAGCCTGCTTGCGTTTCACTTAGGAGTGCCTGGGGTTCAATACCCCGCAGCAGCTTGGTGAGTCCTCAGCGGTGGGTCTGCTTTATTTATCTTATTTCCTCGTGCCACCAGGGAGCAAACCCAGGGCCTCCACATGCGCCAGATGAGATTCTACTTCTGAACCATGTGTTTTGGGATTTTTTTTAAGTTAGGGTCTATAAGTGAGGATTGCTTCCTCTCAGCCTCCCTGAGCCCCAAAGCCCCTGAGAGGTGGGTGTGTAGGGGGAAAGGAGGTGGTTTTACTGGAAAGCACGCTTTTTTTTTAAAATTTATTTTTATTAGAGCACCAGGATTTACAAAGTTGGAAATTTCTGCAGACTGACTTATTTTTGGAAACGCTTTATTGTTGCTGACGCTCTGCTTCTGCTTCCTCCTGGGCCTTCAACATCTAACCACCCCTGATAACAAAGTTGATAATTCAGGTGGCTGAGGTTCTCTTTTTGCTTCATCAAGAATACTCTCAGGAAGTCCTTGACCCCAGCGTCACCATTCCTTCTAGCCACTGTGTTGAGGTCATTGAGAAGCAATTCCAGTTGTTTTTCAAGTTCTAGAGCAGTTTTGATAGCTGCTTTGCCAGTTTCCCAGGTTTGTATATCGGGTCGCTTAATCACTGGAAGGGAGATTTTAGCTCCACTAGATTTCAGGAATCTTATGAACTGCCCTGCATGTTCCTTCTTCACTTCAACTTGGACTTGAAAAAATCGAGTAAAACGAGGCACCTCTAGATCACCAGTGTAGCCAAAGGCCATTGATAAATAGGCATCACTGATATTCAGCTGAAAAGATGTTATATGATTGAGAGCAAGCCTGGACTCCTCATCTCTCTGGGACTCCTGTCCTCCTTCGCTCCTTCATTTTCAGGAAGGACTGAAGTAAAGGTGGGTCATCAGACCCCAGCCGCTTGCCCAAAGCTGTGCTCCTAGTGGGAAGCTCGGCCCTCTCCCCACCCACCCCCGGTCTTCCCCCACCCCCCATATTTGTCTCTCCTATCTTCATTTTTCCTCCCCATACTTGTCTCTCCTTTCTTCTTGTGGCTCACCTCATTTAGCTCTACCTCCAGTTCCAGGCGCCTTGCTGGCAATGGCTCCATCACAGAGTGAGGCCTGGGTTTATCCCGGCCGACACCCCACTTCAGGGTGTGGAAACTGAGGCTCCGATGCTTATGTAACAGCCCAAGGCCCCAGCTGGGAAGCCGCATGACTGGTCCCCGTGGCTTTCAAGTTGCCTCTCGTTTCTCTCTTGAGCACATCGTCGGCCACTGTTTAGAAACCCTGGGATAAAGTCGGCCTCACCTAGGTCCTGGAAGACTTGAAAGTAGCTCTTTGGCCAGGAAGAGTACCCCGTGGCTAACGCGTCGTCTGGCATCATTCCTAACTTGTGAGCTCCCAAGAGTTGTGGGCTTCCTCTCTGCTCCTCGGTGGAGGCTGCTGATTCCTCCACCGAGTCCCTGCCACAACTTTTCAGGGCTTTTTTCTCACTGAGGGGCTGACTAGGGCCATTCTGTAGGTCTCTGCTGCCATCGCAGGCCCTGGGGGCCCTCTCTCCTGATTCCAGCCCCCAGCGGCACAGTTCCTGTTGTTTGCCTCTGCTGCAACCCTCCTGGTCTTACGAGTGTGTAGGCCTTATCAGAGCTCCTCCATGGAAACTTGAAATCTGGCTTTGCCTTTTTGCCCTTTCCAGCCACATGTCCTTGGTACCCAGGGTAGCAAAGAAAATTGATGAGCTTGTCAACTTTCCCCTCTCTCATTTTCCTCACTAACCATCACCCACGCACACACACAGATACACAGGCTTATCCATTCTCACACTCAGATGTTCACACAATCACACATTGATTCTAAGTCTGTCTTTGCATCTTCAGGAGAATCAAAGAAAGGAGTTGGAGGTGTTTTTCACTTTGTGTGCAAGAGGAGCTTTCTTTGGGATTCCCCTCCCTGAGAGCCATTGGATCTGGGGAAAGTGTATGTTTCCGTGTGTTCATTTTGCTCCTCTGTAATTAGCCGTTAGTGTTCCTCCCAACGCCTTCCCTACTCCAGTGTCTTGTCCCTGTGTCCTGACCCTGTGTCCTTGAATTCCCATTTTGCTTTGGGATTAAGTTATTGTAACTTGTCGAAAAAATATTTAAAAATAGAAAAGTCCTGAGGAAATTCATCAGGTTCTTTTCTTTGGCTTTTTTTTTTCAAGGTACTGTACTTTGTTCACTAGGGATGCCAAGCAGGCTTGGTTCAATGGCTAAACCTCTTATTGTATTTACAGTGTAACGCTGATCTCAGCCTGGTCTCACTACCAGAGCACACACAGACTTGAATAAAACTGTTATAACAATGACTTCCGGTTTGCCTGGTGCTGTGTAAACTTGCCCCTTCACCTCTTTTAATTTAAGATGTCCAAGTAACTGGCTGTTATGGGAGGTAATTTCCATAGGAAGGGAAAAGTTGTTGTGGAGAGGGATGGATTTGTGAGGAGGTGGATGAAGAACTCACTGAAGAGCCTTAGAACTCCAGCCAGACCACAGGAGCTATGCAACACTTAATCGTACCTGCCCAGATCATTTGCTCACACCTCACAACTGTGCAGAGCCAGGAATAACCCCTGAGCACTGCCAGATATGCCCCCTCCGCACATCAACAAGCGCACAAATGTGGACAACATTGTAGTTGGTAATGCTTGAGGCTTACTCCTGGCTCTTTGCTCAGGGATCACTTCTGGTGGTACCCCCCCCCCCGCCCCCATCAAAAATAAAAGTTCTAAAAGACCTTTAAATCTTCTGGGAGAGTTTGAAGTAAAAGAAATTGGTTCTACATAATGAGGTCAGTGCTGATATAGTCTTGGGAAGTGTGCCAAGAACAGGGGTTAACCTGAACTGAGGCTTCATAGATGTTATAACAAAGTTACCTGACTTGGCCTCAGGAATGTAGGGGGACACAGTGTAAAGGCATGAGAATATCCCCTCTCACATCAACAAACACACAAATGTTTGGATAACACTGTAGTGGGTAGTGCTTGGGGCTTACTCCTGGCTCTGCTCAATGATCATTCCTGATGGTGCTCAGAACATATGTGCTGCTGGGGATCAAACCAGGGTCAGCTCCATGCAAGCATGCCCCCTGTACTCTCTCTCCACCAATGAGTATCTTATTTTGGTGATGCTCCCAGCCTGATGCTGGGCTGGGGCTGAGGGGCATACATTGTCAGCTATCTCCCTTCTAGCCTCCATTTTTAACTTTTTTTTTTTAAATAACCACTTGTGATACCTACCCTACAGTTCTATCTCTGCTCATTTGATACAGCATTATGTAATATTATGTCGGTAATAAAATCACATTCCGGTCTGGAGAGACAGTACAGCAGGTATGGGGCTCGCTTTGCACACAGCTTTTGTCCCAGGGTCCGAGAGGATGCCTGGGGCGCTTGCATGGAGAAAGCCAAGTCCCGGGTTTGAATGCTGGCAGATAAACTGACCTGGGTGGGGAAGAAGATCAGCACAGTGTTGGGGACGAAGAGGAGCAACAGGTGACCTGGGTTTGATCTCTGGCACCTCATATGATGCCTCGAGCCTGCCAGGACTACTGATGCCCTGAGCTCAGAGATAGGAGTAAGCATTGCCTGAGCATTACCAGGTGTGACCCAAAAACTGCAGCAACAAAACAACAACAACAAAAATCACATTATTTAAGAATTCGGGAAATAGGAAAATGTCAGTTAAAAGGTGAGATTAAAAAAAAACCTTTAAAATCAATTGAATTCAATTAATTATATGCAGATAACTGCTGTTATTATATAGAGATACTATGATCTAACCCCTCTCGGAGAGCCCAGCAAGCTACCGAGAATATCTCGCCCGCATGGCAAAGCCTGGCAAACTACCCGTGATGTATTTGATATGCCAAACACAGTAACAACAAAGTCTCACACTGGAGATGTTACTGGGCCCACTTGAGAAAATCAATGAACAACGGGAGGACAGGGACTATGATCTAAAATAATTGGAGGGCGGCTGGAAAGATAGTACAGCAGGTTGGACCTTTGCCTTACACACAACAGATCCCAGTTTGATCCCCATCACCCCATACAGTCACCGAAGGGGTGATCTCTGAGCACAGAACTAGGAACACCTCTGGGTGTGGCCCCAAATTTTTTAAGGTATTTTTTTTACTTTGGAAGTCTTAGGGCTTCTCTCTCTCTCTCTCTCTCTCTCTCTCTCTCTCACTCTCTCTCTCATTTTTTAAGGTTTTTTTTTTACTTTGGAAGTCTTAGCGCTTCTCTCTCTCTCTCTCTCTCTCTCTCTCTCACACACACATACACACACACACAGAGTGAATGTATGTTATTTTTGCATTGAGAAAAACACGGCAACTGAAATAGCTTCAAGGTAATTTTCATGAAAAGAGATTCTTCTGCAAATGTCCCAGGGGTTTAGGCCACCTGCTTCCAGGCTGGCCCCTTCTTCGAACACTCCAGTAAGATGCTTCCAGAAAGCTGCCTGGGTGCAGGGAAATAGGCTCAGGACCAGGGCCAGCATCTTGGACCCAGTGGGATATCCCCTTTACCCTTTTCTTCCCTTTTTCCTCCCGGTGAGAGAGTATGGCTGGGTCATGTGCAGAGGACACAAGCAGAAGCTAGAACAGACACACGGCCAGTGAGTTCCAAGAAGAGATTCCAGAGGGCAGAGCTGGCCCAGCTGCTCAGCACGCTGCATGCTTGTACATGTACCACTCACACACACACACACACACACCCCTCTGACGGGAGCTGGGCAGGGCCGGAGCACCGCGCCCTGTCTCCTTGACTACATACAGAATGTGCTTCCTTCAAGGCCCGGACTGCCATGCTAATCGGCTTAGCCCTCCCGTCCCACCGGATCTAGTCAGACCAGCTCAAGTTGGAGAACATGTTTTGGCAAAGGAGTGTAGGCTGGTGGCAAAGGGTGGGCGTCTGCTGCCCTGCCCTGCCCCTCCTCTCACACTGGTTACACTGCAGCCGCCCAGTGGGGAAGGCCGTGTGCACAAGCTGGTTTTTTATTTAGGTGCCAAGAATGAAACCCAGAGCCTCATACAGGGGATGCATGTGCTCTTTCAGACTGAGCTATGGTCCAGCCCTAAGGTCATCTATGTTCTAAGCGTGTTAGTGGTGGTGGCACATTTTCAGTTGTGTGCAATCCCATAACAGGCCCTGAAGACTGGAGAGGAAGGAAGGGTCGCAGGCAAACATCAGCCCTAGGAAATAGAGTCCTATAAGGTGTGACTGCTATACAACAGTGTTTATAGGAAAAGACTCAGTTTATAGTGTGGTCTCAAAGGCCTTTCATCTCATCCCAAACTGCACCCCTTATTTCCCCCCAAGTCAGTCATAATTTCCTTCAAGTCTTGAACTTTGAGAAACTGCTCCCACTGGAGGAGAAATTGTCTGCCCCAGGAACAGGCTCTCTGCTTCCCAGCCTAGCGTCACACTGACTAGGTCAGTGGTTGAACTTGACCAGGAGTTAGTTAATCGGGGAGCAAGGGAGGTGGGAGATGGGGCATAGGGGCAAGTTAGAGTTGGATAGCAGAAAGAAGAAAGGAAAAGTGACGAAAGGCAGACTAGATTCTGCCCTCTAATGCTCATGTTCTCCTTGGTGAGACCAAATATACTGGGAAGCCTTGAGGAAGGTTATGAAGCTCCATGGCCTCAAAGAAAGAAACACTGACTAGCTTCTTGCTCTGAGATTTACTCAACCTAGAGAGAAAATAATTGACCCCTAGAAAATAAAAAGACCTTCCAGAGAGCTTTCTGAGTGCCTCATTTCTGGACTCGGATGCAGTCGGCAAATTTCATTTCCGGAGGGCCCCTGCGTGCCAATGTGGATGCATCTTTCTATGACAGATAGGATGTAATGGTTACTATGGTGATCAGAGACATGCCTAGCTAAAGGCACCCACTTTATTTATTTTTAATTTTTAAAATTTTTTTTTTTATTAGTGAAACACCAGTGTTTATAGGAAAAGTACAGTTGTAGACTTAAAAACTTTCATGCTTGGGTTTCAGTTATATAATGATCGAGTACCCATCTTCCACAAGTGCCCATTCTCCACCACCAATGATCCTAGTAGCCCTCTCACCCCCACACCCCATCTCCCCCCCACCCCCCCCGCCTCTGTGGCAGGGCATTCCCTTTTACTCACTCTTTCCTTCAGGGTCTTGTAGTTTGCAATAGAGGTATTCAGTGGACATCATGTTCAGTCTATAGTCTACTTTCAGCATGCATCTCACATCCCGAGCGAGCCCTCCAAACATCGAAAGGCATCCACTTTAAAAAAGAAATGCTCAGGGCTAGAGAGTACATGGATTAAGGTGCTGACCTTGCACACAGTTGACCCAAGTTTGATTACCAGTTCTACCAGGAGTGATCCCTGAGCACAGAGCCAGCAGTACTAATCCCTGAGCATGGCCAGACATGGTCCAACCATCCCCATAAATTATATAAACACGTGTTTGCTTTGTTTCAATTCTTGAGTGAAAGAGAGAAAGTGACTGCTATGCTTTCTTTTAGAGTTTACCATCTAGTGGGGAAAATCCGGTAAGGCAGCAGACATTATTCTCATAGATAATTAGATCTATTAGATAAAGATATACCTTTTTTTTTCTTTTTGGGTGACACCCAGCCCATGCTCAGGGGTTACTCCTGGCTCTGCACTCAGGAATCACTCCTGGCGGTGCTTGGGGGATCATATGGGATGCTGGGAATCGAACCCAGGTCGGCCGCGTGCAAGGCAAATGCCCTACCCACTGTGCTATTGCTCCAGCCCCAAGATATACCTTTTTTTTATGTAGGAGTACTGCTATTTATTCAGCCACTGATTAGCTGATTGAATTGTGCATGAACTCCACCTTATTTTTTTTTCATTTTTTATAATTTTATTTATTGAATCACCATGAGAGCAGTTACAAGGCTTTCAGGTTTAAGTCTCGGTCATACAATGAAACACCCATACCTTCACCAGTGCCCATTCTCCAGCCCCTACAACCCCAGTATACCCCCATCCCACACCCTCCCCCTATTTGTGGGGCAGATGATTTCCACATTACTCTCTACTTTGATCACATTCAATATTTTGACACCAGACCCACTATTATTATTTGAGATTTAACCCCAACACTCAGATCTGCTGAAAAGACAACAGTAGACAATTTGTTTTCTATTGCTGGTTATGAATAACATATGATGTCACGTGGCTGCAGTAGCGGCCACGCGATTAAGATATACCTTTATAGGGGGCTAGAGTGGTAGTTCAGTGGGAAGGGCGTTTGCCTTACACACAGTCAACCCAGGTTCGATCCTCAGCATCCCATATGGTCCCCTGAACACTGCCAGGAGTAATTCCTGAGTGCAAAGCCAGGAATAATGCCTGTGCATCGCTGGCTGTGACCCAAAAAGCCAAAAAAAAAAAGATATATCTTTATAGCTAGATATACCTGTTTCCATCAAACTATGTCTACCTCTATAAAGCAGGTAAGATTTTACCAGCAAGGCCATTAGAATACTAGGATCACCACATGTAGATCGATCTGAAAGATGGGAAATGATGGTTTCGTTGAGAACTGAAAGTGAGTCTTTTAAGTAAGTCTTAAACACACATGACTGGGTGGCAGTTGTCATAGGTATTCAAAACATTTAGTGCAGCTCATGAAAAGGGATTCCCTCCATCTACCCTTCCAAATCACTTTTCTTGTATTGATCACCTCACAGCATACTTTCTTGCAGAAGTACTTACTTTCTTTTCTTTATTATTAGAGTTATGTTAGGTGCTAACTGGGAGAGATAAAGAAAAGATCAATTTTGGCATAGGTGGGAGGAAGAGTGGGTGCTTTGCTTTCTGCTGAGCTCTGCTCTGGGGTGAGGTGCCCCTAAGGACCCCTCACCCCAGAGTCAGAGTATGGGGAGTCAGAGAAGGACAATGGGTCCTGGGTAGCAGAGTCTGGACAGAAGGGCATAGGGATCTGTGCATGAGGAAGGGGTTCCTTGAGCTCATCACTAATCACGGGTGATATTAATGTCACACCAGGATATCCTCCCTACCTGCTGTAACCCAGATTGGGAAGTTTGTCCCACAGTTCAGTGGCTTTCCAAGTTTGGTTCATAGACCCCCCCCCCCACCCGGGGTCGGTGAGATGAAACCTGTCTCTCCAATAGTATTAAGTTGCTTCTTGTCTTTTCATGCTGTTGATATCCACAAAGTGGACCATAAGCCATGGTGGACACAACTCCCAGCACTTTAGTGCATGTCGGGGCAGTGACAGGAAACTGGCATGGACTCCTTGTCCCATCCACCATCCTGCCCTCTGTCCTCACTCACAGTGATGTCCTCACTCACTTCACTTATGAGTGTTACATAAAGAAAAAAAATCACTAATTTAATCCCACCCTGACTCATGAGTCTATCTCTTTAACATTCTGTGTGAGAACTGTGAGGGTTTCACAGTCGTCTGTTACTTATGGAAGTTCAGGGTTATCTCTGAAACAGCACTGTGGGGTTGAGGATGAGCCAGCCTAGCTGCTCCCCTACTTTCCCTCCACACAGGCCCCTGGAACACTACTGTTAAAATAGTCATCAACATTACTGATCATTATTCCCCAGTCTTGCATATTTAACATGGATAATTTCAGAAATGAGTAAAGTGGGCCAGATAGAAAGAGAGAAAGCTCTTGGAGCTGGAGCACAGACGGTGCCAGCAGGATGCCCGGGCACCACATGGTCCCCTTATCAGTGTCAGAAGCAATCACCAGGCACCAAGCTGGGAGCACCCACAAACCCCAAACCAAATCAAATAACTAAGAGAAGGCTTAAAAATAACAATAATAATAATAAAGTAAGACTTTGACTTCAAGCGGGGAAAAGGTAGCATTTTTTTTTTTTGGCCAATAATAAAATTCATGCTTCTAAGTGAAAAGTAATTGAAAAGTTTGGGAAGCTGCATCTTTCACATGTCTCCCACCTCAAAAATAAATAAGTAAGTAAATAAATAAGAGAGATACTCCTCTCTTTTCCAATCACATATCTTTTTGTTTTTTGTTTTTTCTTTTTTTAAAAATAAATTATTTATTGAATCACTGTGGGAAAAGTTACAAAGCTTTCAGGTTTAAGTCTCAGTCATGCAATGATCAAACACATTTCCCTTCACCAGTACTTATTTTTCACCACCAAGAACGCCAATATACACCCCCTCCCAGCCCTCCCAGTGCCTGTGAGGCAGACGAATTCTAGTTAACACTCTATCTACTTTGATTAGATTCATTATTTCGACAAAAGATGCCATTATTATTTAGAGTTTACCCCAAAATCAGACCTGCTGAAAAGGCATTGTGAAATAATTTGTTTTCTACAGCTGGTTACAAGAACCAAATGATGTCATGCGGCCGCAATAGCAGCCACGCGATTTTGGATTTCTGACATTTTACTTATTAAGCCTGGAAGTATTTCTGTCAATAGTCAGATAATTATGAGATTGGTTTCTGTGACTCTGGAGCCATGGCCGTGCCGGAGAGCCGCTCGTGGGGGGCAACTCGTGACCTCAGTAGGGCGTGAAGGACGAGGCGGGAATGCCCCCTTTTCCATGAGGTTTCAGTTGCCCCAGCACGATTGCTCATACCTGGCTTTCCAAAAAGCTCCGAGGCGGCCGCTATCTTGCTGTCGAGAGGGAAAAAGGTGGAAGGGAGCAACACCCTTTCCCTCCCGGGCAGGCATGGTGGCGTGGATTAACGCATAGTCCATTCACTTTTCTGCTGCAAGCTGCGGGGCTCTGCATGAAGTTCTTGTGCTTCTGGAGCCATGGCCATGCTGGAGAGCCGCTCATGGGGGGCAACTCGTGACCTCGGTAGGGCGTGAAGGACCTACATATCTTTTTAGGTCATATTTTCTTCATATGTTTTATCAAATCAGAATGTAAAAATAGACTGAATGCTAAAGCAGATATGAAATTTGAGCTGTCTTTTATTAAGGCTAGACAAGCAAAGTTTATAAAGAAAAATAATTCCAGGCTTTTCATATGTGGGGGGGTTGACAAAATTATCTTTATTAAAATGTTCTTTAAAGAACTGGAGAGATAGTACAGGGGTTAAAGTGCTTGCTTTTCATGTGCCTACCCCAGGTTTAATCTCCAGCATCACATGTAATTTCCTGAGTACAGAGAGATTACTCCTGAGAACAGAGGCAAGAAGGGCCATATTCTTTATGCTAATGTTATTTATGTTAAACACTTCATAGTTTTGTTTCTACTTTTAAATTAATCAATTAAACATTTATGCTTTATTTTCCAGTGATATCGATACATATAATACATAAGATAGATGTGTATAATGGGTATAGTCCCTTAGGGGGATCTTGGATATTAAGTTCTACATGCAATGCTGAAGGATTTGAGTCACCACCAGATGGCACTATTGAAAACAAAATGTGTTGCTAAGGGAAAAGGCAGCTCAGATAGAGAAGGGAGCACCAATTAAAGGGTGTTGGGAGGATCCTCCCAGTTTGGGAGATGCATGCTGAAAGTAGACTATAGACCGAACATGATTGCCACCCAATGACTCTTTTGCAAACCACAGCACCCAAAAGGAGAGAGAGAACAAAAGGGAATGCCCTGCCACAGAGGCAGGATGGGTTGGGGGGTGGGAGGGATACTGGGATCAGTGGTGGTGGAAAATGGACACTGATGGAGGGATGGGTACTCGATCATTGTATAATTGAAACCCAAGCACAAAAATTTGTAAGTCTACAACTGTACGTCATGGTGTTTCACTAATAAAAATTTTAAAAAATAAACAAATAAATAGGGTTGGAGCGATAGCACAGCAGGTAGGGTGTTTGCCTTGCATGCAGCCAACATGGCCGACCCAAGTTCGATTCCTCCGCCCCTCTCGGAGAGCCCGGCAAGCTACTGAGAGTATCTCGCCCGAAGGGCAGAGCCTGTCAAGCTACCCATGACGTATTCAATATGCCAAACACAGTAACAAGTCTCACGAAGGAGACGTTACTGGGCCCGCTCAAGCAAATCGATGAACAACAGGAGGACGGTGAAATAAATAAAATTGGTCCTTTACTTCAAAGAAAAAAAAAAAGAAAGAAATGTGTGTGTTGTGACCAGAGCGATAGGACAGCGGGTAGGGTATTTGCCTTGCATGTGGCTGACCCGGGTTTGATCTCCAGCAGCCCATATGATCCCCCGAGTACCACCAGGAGTGATTTCTGAACGCAGAGCCAGAGTAACCCCTGAGCACCACTGGGTGTGTCCCCAAAACTACAAAATTTGTGTGTGTGTGTGTGTGTGTGTGTGTGTATGTTTTGGGGAAGGGGAAGGGAAAAGGATATATAAAAGTAGGATTTGTAGTAATGAGTTTTGTGATATGAGATTTCCTAATGGCAAAATTTATAGACTACAAGGAACAAAATCTCAGGCTCCAGATTTAATCAAAGGGTTTTCCCAATCTGAAGTAGATAAGTCGGAGATTGCCAAATACTAGATTGGGCCTCTTTTTTTTTTTTTTTTAACTTCTAACAAAAGCCAAGCACATTCCTTGGAGAAGGTTCCCGTAGCCTGGGAACTAAGCAGATTAGACTGCAAGAGTCCAGTCTTTTCCATTTTCATGCTGCTAATAAGATAAGATTAATCTCTGGAGTCTTGCAGTGCAGCCTGGTCAGCCTCATCCCAGACCGGAGACTAACAGACCCTCACAGTCCAAAGCTCAGACCTGCGGGCGGGTCTCGGGAAGCCCTGAGTGGGGGAGGAGGGGATTAGATAGGAGTCTAGGGGATGGGCTGAGAGGGCCACCTTTGAGAGAGGAAACTGGGCCTCTGGATGGCAGAGGAGTTAAACTGCCTGTGTTTGAGGGATTGAGAAACTACGCTCTGAAAATTTTGAAAGCAAATGATTTTTTCTTTCAAAAGCTCACTATGAAATCACTGCTAGAGAATTCTCGTCCAGAGGGGAAGGATTATTGGCAATGCTCCTTTCAAGGAATACCTTATGGCTGTTCTCTGCCAACTGGCCCAGTGTTAGGATCTGAGATTATTGCAATGGAACCACCAGGAACCACACCAGCAGAGTTTGGGGACCTCCAGGGCCACACCCTGCTTGGGAGACATGGGTGGTCAGGGATGGAATCCATGCAATGCCTGTGTTCTGACTACCTCCCAGCCTCTGGTGCTTTGAGGGCCTCCCAGAAGAGGCACTGAGCCAGAAGTGGGAGGGCTTGCTCTCTCAATGGCTTCACTGTGGGAAAAATGGGTCTGCAGTCCTGTCAACCTTCCTACCTGCTCCAAGCTGGGCATTCCACGCCCTCCTCTGGTTCTTCATCAGTTGGCCACAAACACTGGGTGCCTTGGAAATGCTGGGCGTTCATTCTACAGCATGTCCACTGTGAAGACTGGAATAGACCTGGCTCTGTCCCCGTGGGGGTGGGGATGGGGGTTGTTGTTTTATTGAATATTTTTTATTGAATCATTGTGAGATAGATCCTTGCGAAGCTGTCCATGATTAGGTTTCAGTCATACAGGGTTCCAATTCCCATCTCTCCCCCAGTATACATTTCCCAGCACCAGTGTCCCCAGGATCCCTCCCCCGTCCCCTAGCCTCTATGACAGGTGCTTCTCTCTCTCTCTCTCTCTCTCCCCCCCCTCTGTCTCTGTCTTTGTCTCTCTCTCTCTTTCTTTAACCTACCCTACACTTAACACTCAATTCTTGTCCAGCTGATAATTTCCAGCTATTATTGTCATACCAGTCTCTTCTCTATCTTACCTACCTTCTGCCCCCCCAAACACTCGTCGTTGATTCCAACCATTGACCAGTCCCCCTAAAGGGGGCTGGGGGGAGGGCTTGTTCAATCAAAACAAAATCAATACAGAAAAAATGTAGATATCTTTATGCCACACCACCCTATGGACCCTTTACACACGTGAGGATCTACTGAGCTTGTTCTTGAGTAAAGAGATCGGGGCTGTTGGTGGGATTTGTACATAATGATGATGGTTGAGAAGCAGGCTGCAGTGTGTGCCGTTTCACCTTTACTGGCCTCTGTCCTTCCTTCCTCCCTTCCTTCTTTACATACCTACCTTTTGAGCGACAGCTCACAGGTCAGCACCAAGGCAACAAAACTGAGCGAGACCTACTTGTTCTCTAACCTGGTAGAGCACACAGTGGTTTTAACCACAAGAGTATCATCACAGTGTGTGCTTGGGGATAGGAAAAGCGACGTGGGCAAAGACCAGCTTCAGGCAGAGACGGACAAGGAAGAAAGGAAAGTCACCTCTCCGAGGAGGTGACTTCAAGTCACTCTTTCTCATTCCTGAGCACACTAATGTCCTACTGTGAACCTTTTGTGGGGTGGAAAGTCCTGTGGCCTCTGACCACAAGATGCTAGTTTTACCCTCCACCATGTCTGTGACAACCGGAGGTGTCTCCAGACACCACCGAATGTCCTTTGGGGCTCAAAATTGTTTCGGGTGAGATCCACTGATGTCAGTGGGGACATGAAAGATGAGGAGAGTTTGCAGAGAGGGGTTTTTCAAGGCCATGGTAGAGTTTGGATTTTATTCTATGGAGAAAGAATGCAGGGTTTTCAATCAGGGGTGACATAATCCACGCTGAATTTTGAAGAGCTCATTTAGGCTGTAGAATGAATGGATTGATTGGAGTTCAACAGAGAAAACTGGGGGAGGCGGCCACAGCTGTCTGCCCGACACCCAGAAACGAAGGCAGCCTGGCCTGGGAGATGGCACTGGCAGAGAAGAGGGAGAAGTAAATGGTCAGTCACCCCCTCCCCCCTCCAGGGACAGAGGACAGGTCTTGCTGAGATCTGATGTGGAGAGTCTGCCCCTTGGTGCTCATCATGGTGCCATCCTCGCTCCCTGGGGAAGGGGAGACATTTGCTCAGCAGTTACACTTTAAGCCAAACCCCTCTCAGATTAATATGGAGAGGGGGAACTGAAGATGCAGGTGTGTGGGAGTGAGTATCGAACTGCAGAGAACTTTGGCCTCCGTGAAATCTCTGACTGATAGCAAAAGTCTCTTAGGCTCTGCCTTCCGCTTATCAACCCGGAAGGGCAAAGGGAGCCTGCTGGTGGGAGAAGGAAGGCATATCTCATCTCACGCTCAATCATAAGAACCACAGGGATCACACAAAATCCACTCAGACAGCCCCATGTCAGGGTCCTGGTGTGGCACTCTTGAAGCCCCACTGAAAGGAAGCGTAGTTCTCTGTTCTCTGTTTGGTGGATCTCTTGATGGATGTTGAGAATGACGGATACATGGGCACAAGGAACAGGGGAGGGGGCTGTGGGGTAAAAGTGGGACAAACTCTAACAAATATGAGGGGTACCTGGTAGACCTGTTTTGTTAGTCTGCTTTCCACTCCATAGCTGCCAGGATTTTAAATAGCAATGCTCCAGGCATGTAATTAAGGAGAGGGATTTGTTGGCACAAACTGGGATACCGAGTTGTTGATGTAGCTTGTGCTAGTGATCACCTGACGTTATGATTGAAATTCAGAGGCCAAGTTGGGAGGAGGAGGGGACCCAGTCCTGTCTATAGCTCCCCCTGGGTGTCCAAGCTCCAGGCAAAAGTGACCCTCCGCCTTGACTGTGGTTTTTAGCTGCTGTGTGAAAATTCAAATGAGGCCCCTATCTGGCTGCTTCTGACACCAAGCGCAAGGGGTTTCTGGATCCAAATTAATGCTCTGTCATGTCAGCACACTCACAACCATCCCAGTCACTCCATGACAAAACACTCCAAGCTTTCCTTCTGCTCCATACCACACAGTTCAGGGCTGATCGTGAACCGAACAACCACCTTCTCATTTCACAGTGGACACGTCTGAGGGCAGGGGTGGTGCTCTGACCTGCTCAAGGCCACAGAGATGATGGATAGCCTCAGGACCAGGGTTGAAACTCGGACCCGGGGTCCTTGTTGGTGCCTGGAATCCCCCCACATGGAGCTGCACTCTCTTTGAAACACCGGCTCTGTTTTCTGCATCAACAGAAATGCTTTGCGAAATGGTGGACGGTCATGCCCGAGTCATGAGCCACGAGGGAACCATTTCACCTTGGCAAAGGCAACGGAATGGGCCATAATGGCCTGGAAGAGATCCTGGCCCTCCCCAAAGGAGCCGCTTCCTATCTTCAGTTCTGCCCGCAGAGGCCCATTACAACATAGACGCCGTGTGTTTACCTGCAATTATCTGGAGTGGGAGCCAGGCCTTTCAAGAAGTTCTTTGATCCTTCCTGGCAATGTCCTCAGCACAGGGGAGGTAGAAGGGAAAAGGTCCACACCCAGGGCTCTGGGATTGACAAGACCTCGGGGGCCCCTGGGCCTCTCCTTCTCATCTTGCTCACATGGTCTTTGCTGCTACATCAGCAAGTCCAGAATGTGAAAGCATTCACACTTCCCCACCCCCGGGTTGCTGCAGGAGGAATTTCTCAGGTGGTACTCATTCAGGCTGAATCTAGGAAAATGGCTCTGCAACTTCGGCATTGGAAAAGCACTTGGCCCTGAACTGTGTGGTATGGAGCAGAAGGAAAGCTTGGAGTGTTTTGTTTTAAGTTGATCCTGTCCTTGGGTGTACTGCTTTAAAAATAGTCTGTCCTGGGCCAGAGAGGTAGTACAATAAGTTAGGCACTTGCCATCCTGTGGCCAACTCGGTCTGATCCCCGGCATACCATATGTTCCTCTGAGCATTGCCAGGATTGATACCTGAGTGCAGAGCCAGGAGTAAGCCCCAAGCACCTTGGGTCTGGTCCCAAAACCAACCAACCAAAAAAAAAAAAAAAACAAAAAACACAAATTAAGTAGTCTGTCTTATCTTCCTTATGGACTTACTTACTTACTTACTAAAACAGCCAAAGTTTTGGTTCTGAAGATCAGATGTTATCCTTTTTTTGGAAATAGAATTTTCCACATCATTCCCTGATACTGGTCTTTGACCCATGCAGATCCCTTCTGCAGAGCCGGAAATCTACTCCATTGCAATTACCTCAGTCATCTAGGGAGTCTGAGAGGCACCAAGCAAGAGAGGCAGGCAAAGAGGGTCACAAGGGGCTGGGAATCAATTCTGAGTTTAATTCATAACTTCCAACACCAGGGCCCACTTCTCCACCCAAGGAACCTCCCTGCACAGCAACATACCAGCCTCTTGGCTGTTTATCTAACATTTGCTGGCTGCCTCAGGTCCTTTGCATTGTTCTTTGCAAGCTCAGGTCCACAAGCCCCATCTTCAAGCCTTTGCTCAGGGCCCTCACAGGCCCTCCCAGAAGTTCTAAAATTGGGTCTCCTTCTTTTTCTTTCTCTCCATCCTCATTATGGGCGCTTTCTTGTCTTTTTCTTTATTTCTTTTATTTTTCGCTCGGGCTGGAGCGATAGCACAGCGGGTAGGGCGTTCGCCTTACACGCGGCCAACATGGCCGACCCGAGTTCGATTCCTCCGCCCCTCTCGGAGAGCCCGGCAAGCTACCGAGAGTATTCGATATGCCAGACACAGTAACAACAAAGTCTCCAATGGAGACGTTACTGGGCCCGCTCGAGCAAATCGACGATCAACGGGAGGGCCTTTACTTTTATTTTTAATTGAATCACTGTGAGATACACAGTCATACAATGTTCCAACACCCAACCTTTCACCAGTACACCAATGTCCCCAGTTTCCCTCCCCCGCCCTCCCCCAAACTCTCTCTCTCTCTCTCTCTCTCTCTCTGTCTCTCTCTCTCTCTCTCTTTCCCTTTTGAGGCTCTGTGGTTTGCAGTACTGTTACTGAAAGATCATCATGCATATCAATTTACCTCCTTTCAATACTCAGTTCTTGCCCAGAGTGATCATTTCCAACTATCACTGTCATAGTGGTTCGTTCTCTGTCATAGTGGTCCCTTCTCTGTCCTAACTGAGCTCCTCCTCCTCCTTGGTGGCAAGCTTCCTACGGTGGACCAGTCCTCCAGTTCTAGGCATTTTCTACCCTCTAACAGTGCCACAGGAGTCGAAGCAGTCACAGGTGAAAATCATGTAAATTAGGCTTCACAGCATGAGATTCCCTGTCAGTGCAGGGGTGCCCATGGGAAGGAAGCAAAGCAAAAAGGCTGCAAGGCTGAGAAAACGTTGAGCAACACTATGGGAGCCCATTTAGATTTTGTGTCTATTGTGTGTCCAACAATATCGAGAGCTTCCTGAGGGCAGGATTTTAATGTTATATCCCCAGGGGATAGACGAGCAGTAGGCTCTTGGCAGGAGCTTAATGAGTATGAATGAATATATAAATATTTCTAAGTCTCTGTTCTCTCTTTCTCTTGAAAGTAAGAATTAAATAAAGACAACTGGTGTCGATAAAAATAATAACTAAAATATGAGCACTGGGTCCCTGCCAGTTTTCAGATATGCTGAATGCTTTGAATTATGAATTATTTTGCTTTGTCCTCCCCCAAATCTGATGAAATAGTCTTCATCTCCATGTTACGGAAGAAGAACATGAGGCTGAGAGAAGTTGAGTCACTTCTTTAATGTTGCATGAAATTCTGGCCCATATTTGTGTGAGCTCAGAGTTCTCTCTCTCTCTCTCTCTCTCTCTCTCTCTCTCTCTCTCTCTCTTCCTCCTTTTGGGCATTATGGTTTGCAGTACAGATACTGAGAGGTTATCATGTTTGTTCCTTTAGCAGAACAGCACAGAGTAGAGGGCCTGGTTTGTCGCCACAGTGTTCCGGCTGCAAATCACACAGTTGTGAGGGGGTGAGTGTGTCTCTCTTTTGAGAACCCATCCTCTTGCTGAAACCTGACGTCTGGGAAGCAGCTCAGTGTATGAAGCCATGTGACGGGAGGTTTGACACTAATTTACACTGGGTGATCTTGGGCGATCACTCCCCACTCCCTCCACTGCCACCCTCTAACCCCCACTCCCCACCTGGGGCTCAGGTTGTGCCAGTGCTGAGAGGCGCTCAGGTCTCTCCCAGCTCTGACTGCTCTGGGGGTCACTGGGCCCCACCTCAGGATCAGTGTATATATCTCGGAGGAGCCTGCCACAGTGTGGACCTTGGTTCCTCACTCAGCTCCAAAAGCTTTTCTTAGAAAATGAATTTATTTATTTTAATATTGTTGCACTGTAGCACTGTCCTCCCACTGTTCATCAATTTGCTCAAGCGGGCACCAGTAACGTCTCCATCGTGAGACTTGTTGTTACTGTTTTTGGCATATCAAATACGCCACGGGGAGCTTGCCAGGCTCTCCGAGAGGGACGAAAGAATTGAACCCAGGTCAGCCGTGTGCAAGGCAAACGCCCTACCCCCTGTGCTAATTACTTTTTAAAATTGAATCACTGTGAGATATACAGTTACAAAGTAACTGTCATGGTTAGGTTTCAGGCATTCAATGTTCTAACATCCATCCCTCCACCAATGTATATTTCCCACCACCTATGTCCCAGATTCCCTCCTGCCTCTACTTCTCTACTTTGCCCCATGCCTGTCTTCACCCTGTGTCTATAGCAGGCCCTTTCCTTCTCTCTCTCTCTCTCTCTGTCTCTCTCTCTCTCTGTCTCTCTCTCTCTCTCTCTCTCTCTCTCTCTCGCTTTTTCCTTTTGGGAGTTATGGTTTGCAATACAGATACTGAGAAGTTATCATGTTTGGTTTTTGCCTATTTTCAACGCAGTTCTTATCCAAAATGATCATTTCCAACCAACTCTGTCACAGTGGTTCCTTCTCTACTGCCTTCCAGAAGCTCGTTTGTTCCAAACACTATTAGCCTTTCTCTGTCACTCAAGACTCTTGAACTTGAATTCCAGCCTGCCTGATTTTGAGTGGGAGGAGGGAGGAGGCCACAATTCCAGTGATTTTTGCAAGACCAAGAGAAAGCAGAAAGAGTTTGAAAGTTCTTCATACCCTCTGCAGGAAATGAACATCCTTTGGGAGTCATAGGGAGACACATTCAGTGCTCAGAGCACACGTTTTTGTCATCTTTTGGTTTGGGGGCCCCACCCAGTGCTCAAGGGTCACTCCTTGTGGTTCTGGGGGGCAGGGAGGGACCATGTAGTGCTGGGGATCAAACTTGAACTTCCTACATGCAAAACATCTTCTCAGCCCCATGAGCTATCTCTGTGGCCCTGAAACATATCAATTTTTATGGGTTTTGCTTTGGGGGTCACAGTTGGTGGTGCTCAGGAGACCATGTGGTACCAGGAATAAACCAGACCTTCAACAAGCAAAGTTTGCAGTCTAGCCTTCTGGTCCCAAAGCTCTCTGGTGGGTTGTGGGGCTGCTTGTGAAGAGGCATCTGCCCTAAAGCACCTTTCCTCTTCCCACACCTCACCTCCTGCCAAAAAGAGTCCCAGAATTCCTGGATTTGCAAACCTACAACTGTCTCATTTTAGTTCTCCCCGCCAAAATTAGAATTTTTTTTTAAGCCAGCCAATGTTTTGGGTTATTTTCATTATTCATTCACTAATTTACTCAACATCTATGTGCTAGACTTGTTGCCAAGATTCAGAGGCAATTAGGCAGATCCTGCCAAACTTTAAGCTGAGCAATTGGTAATTTGGGGGTCATTTCGCAAGAGACACTATTTTCAAAGGAGAGGGCAGAGTGTAGAGAAACAAGGGAAAGTATAATACTCTGGAACCAGGAACATCAGAAAGAAATAACCCACTCCACGTTGCAGGAAGAAGGGAGGCAGAACAAGAGACCCATGTGGAACCTGGTGGGAGAACTGGGCCATCTTTGGCGAGGGATTCAGGTAGGGGGTGGAATCAAAATTGAATTCTCTCTCCCCTGGCCACTGGTTGAGCTCCCTTGAGGGAGACTGTCAGATTAACTTCTTGGGGCTCACAACAGAAAGGTCATGTAAGAAGTGAGGGAGGAAAACTAACAGATTCCTAGGTGGAAATCACGCACAGGCGCTGCAAAGGGTTTGCACATGCTCACGTGAGACCAGGGTGAAGATGTAAATGGAAACCAGGCTCAAGGTGCTACTAAATCTGAGAGAAAATCTAAGAGATGCTCAGAGCTCAGGAGAGTGTTGGAGGGTTTTGTATGCATGGAGGCTGGGGGAAGGAGGTGGGTACCTGGGAAAGGGACGAATAAATTGTTTTTCAATGGTGAACAGGCCTCTTGGAGGAAGTCATGTCAGCCCTGGGCCCTGAAATATGAGTATAGGATAAAATACGAAATAAACTAGGAGAAGAAAAGAAGTCAAGGCAGTGTGAAAAATATGAAAACATGGAGCAGCTGGCAGCTGCAGCATGGGCTAGAACTCTGAGTAGCTGTTAGTAACATCATAGAATGAAGAGGGCAGAGCATTTAGTGGGTCCAAAGAGACAAAGCTGAAGGGAGGGGGGCCCAGAGCTTCAAGAATTCAGAGACAAGAAAAAGATTTGGGGGATTTTGTCTAAGACAACTCCTTAAAATTTTTAATCACGAGTAGGAGAAAGAGCTCAAAGGCTTCAGCACACTGCTTTGCCTGCAGGGGACCTGGGTTTGATCCCTTGGGGCACCACAAGGTCCCCCAAGTACCACTGGGAGAACCCCTCGCCAAATACCAGTGGATGTAACGCCCGAACAGAACAATCACAGCAAAATTTTAATCAGGGTAGTGATATCATGGTATTTATGATTCAGAAACTCACTGG
This sequence comes from Sorex fumeus, assembly GCF_029834395.1. Taxonomy (NCBI): domain Eukaryota; kingdom Metazoa; phylum Chordata; class Mammalia; order Eulipotyphla; family Soricidae; genus Sorex; species Sorex fumeus. The sequence continues at coordinate 25,094,536 of NW_026606155.1, forward strand.
TTGTCGATGAGAGAGAGAGAGAATTCAAGGCAGAGAGATTAGAACAAAGGTTGCTTGTGTAATTTCTGACAGACGTCAGTGACCAAAGTGTAGGGGCAGAAAAAGGGACAGAAAGAAGGATTATAAGGTCAAACTTGAAGAGCTGTGGGGATTGGATTCAGAAGTGAGAGTTTTGTTGCAGGGAGACAGAGGATATATCCCTGAGAGGATATCTTTAGAGAAGGAAGGGCGTGCATGCGTGCGTGCGTGCGTGTGAGGGGAGGGGAGAACTAAGAGGGGAGACAAGGGAACCCAGGGTGGGTTGTGTGGGCCGCTGGGCCTGTGGGCTGTCCAAGGAGGCCTGTTGGTGCTCTGAGTGAGCTGTCAGGTCTTGGAAGCAGTGGCTCTGACGAGCACCAGAACATACATGACGATGGCGGTTGTGGTCTACAGTCACCTCGGAGCACCTTGGAAAGAGATTTAGCTTAAGAAAAGAAGTCATTGATGAGCACTGCATTTTTTTTTTTTGAGGGCAGAGGGTTTGACCACACCTGGTCATGCTCAGGAGCTATTTTTGGTGTTATGCTTCGGAGGGATCTTTGGTGGGGCTTGGAAGGCCATATGCAGTGTTGGAGATCAAAGGAGGGTCAGCTGCATGCAGGGCAAGCACCTTAACCCCTGTATCATGGACACAGACTCTTTCGAGAGAGATCAAGGCAGAGGCCCTCAAAGAGGTGAGAGGGAGGAACAAAGGGAACCGAGAGAACCAAGTGATGGACAGCAGAGTACTGAGTGCAGAGAGGTGGTAAGAGGAACTGAGTCAGACATTATTGAGAGGTCCTGAGCACAAGAGTCCATTAATACCAGGATTGATGTTTGTTTGTATGTTTGCTTTGGCTTGGTTTTTTTTTTTTTTTTTTTTTTTTTTTACATCTGGGTGTCATTTCATCGTCAGCTGGGTTGTTAGGGGCTGAATTGTGTCATCATTGTTTTTCCCACCCCTGCCCAAAGAGTGCTAGAGTCCTAATACCTCCTAACAAGACTGTGTTTGGAGCTAGAGGAAATTTAAAGAGGAAATCGAGGTCAAATGTATTCATAAATGTGGGCTTAGGCCTGGTAGGTCTGGCACTTGGAGAAGAGGAGATTCAGACATGGGTCCACCCAGCCGTGTGAGCGCATAAAAAGACATCTCCAAGCTAAGAGAGGTCCCTCACGGGACACCACCCCTCAAATGTTCGACCTCCAGAGCTGTAAGAAGATTGATTTCTGTCGTGTAAGCCAGTGTTTTCATCTGCCTGCCCACAGGTGTGGAAAGGTTGAAAACCACTAGTCCAGGCTGCCTAATCATGGCACTTCATTATGCACTTTAGCAAACTGATCAATGCTTTACTTTGGGGTTAGAAAAAGTAAAGAAAAGTGGGTCCAAACATCACTAGTGCCAAGGATGAGAACTCCTTGAACTTTTTCTATGAAGACCCCATTTCTTTTTTTTGATTGGTTTTGTTTGGGGGCCACACCCAGAGATACTCGGGCCCTACTCCTGGCTCTGTGTTCAGGAATCACTCCTTGAAGGGTTTGGAGGACCATAAGGGGTGTCTTGAACCCAGTTCAGTTGCAAGCAAAGCAAGCACTTTATCTACTGTACTATTGCTCTAGTTCCAAGAACACTCCTACCTTGCCATGGCACAAAATGGAAGGATGGGAGTTTAAAAGGGGGATAGAAAAGGCTGATCTAGGAGAAAGAGGGAATAGGAAGAAACTAAAGGCCATCATGTAGACCCTGTCAGGGGTCAGGGCTGAGACTGGTGTGGTGGGATTGTGGGGACTGCAGAAGGTGGTCGTGTTCTACTGCCTTCCTGCTTGAGCACCTTCATCTTCCAGGGAAGTCCTGGGTGGGGTTAGACTGGTAAAGTCTAAATCTGCCCCGCACACACAACTGCATGGCATGGTGCCAGGGTCCCACCAGACCCACCAGACAGCCATCAAGTTGCACCTGAGGACCCCTTGATGTACTAGGGTGGAACATAATCCCCCCACCCGAGTTCTTGGAGAACCGTGGTCTCAGGATTGCTTTTTTGCAGGAAAAGGAAAGTCAATCTGGCCTCCACGCTGGTGTCCCAGGTTCGTTGACTTCACAGAACAGAATTTCTAGAGATTAATAGTGAAGTCAATCAGTTTTATTTAGGAAGTGTCAGGAAAGAGAGAGAGACACGCACACAGATGGAAGCAGAGAAACAGAGAGACAGAGGGACAGAGACACACAGAGAAACATGTTCAGGAGAGAACATGGGCTTCTTCAGCGAGCACTGCTTGCTCCTGCAAAATTGGTTTTATAGATCCCCCCACACACACACACTTCACCCCCACACACACCCAACTGTCCTTGCTTGGGGCTTTCCACATAGATAAGAGTCTGTAGCTAGGGTATTATGAAGGGGGAAAAGACTGAACTTTCAGTGGGTCCAATTTCAAGTTCTTATTTAAGGGTCTTCTTTTCCCCTGGCAGAAGTTGATCCTCCCCAAGGGGGACTAGCCCTTTCTGGATTGGCACTGGAGCCTCTCCTAAGGAGATCCAGCTTTTAAGCCTTTGGGGCTGCTTTTGGGCTAGTGACTCAGTAACTTCTTTAGATCATATCTTGATTTTGTCACCTCCTGAAACTCATTGCCAGCCCTCCCCCTCAGCTGCCTACCTGCTTCAGCACCAGGACCAGGGGAATGTCTGAAAGGGCTAGAGCACATGCCTTGTATGGAGAGGGCCCCAAGGATCACCAGGTGTGACCCCTGGAACTGAGCAGCACTGTATTCACATCTTAAGTGTGAACCATGGTTTCCATCAAAGTGAACCATCTGGTTAGCTGATTATCACGGGGAGCAGTCCTAGGTCTCCTGAGCATCCCATCCCAAATAAATGAGAATAACTGAAGGTCAGAGGCAAGAACTTCAAGCAGAGAGAGGATGGGAATGGAGGAAGTAGACAGACATGATGATTCCATTTCTCCTGCCCACCTCTATGCCCTCCTCCCCCTCCCTTGCTCCCGCTTCCCACAGCTCTCCACCCCCCCACCCTCATCACCATCTCTGACCCCCTCTTGCACCCTCATTCTAGGCTTCCTGTAGGTCTGTGTTTCCACTCCCTGCTCGGTTCCAGGCGGAAATATCTGAGCTTTCGACTTTTCTCCCCATGGCAAGACCAGGCCTAGCCCTGACAGACACAGTGAACCATCCTTTCACTCTTGCTTCCTCTCCATTTCCTGCTGGAAGAGTGGGTGAAAAACAAATGATGGCAACAGAATAGTTGTAAAGATAGAAATTGGCTCCTGGGAGAGCCCTGGGGGAGTTTCTGACACATAAGAGGAAGGAAATCCTTTGTCTCAGTTTTGCTGTTGCTTCTGGGGTTTTTTTTTTTTCAAAGAACTCTGGCTGGTTGACAAGATACCCCAGGGCCCTGGGGGTGGCCTTTCTCACTTACCTTCATTCCCTTCCCGTTCTTGTACCTGTCTTGGCTCTAGGCTAGGGAACCAGAAATGCTGAACCTGCCCTGGGTCCTGCCTGGAGAAGCATCAGTGATTGGTCATCTCTGCTTCCCTGCCTCTCTTTCCTGTGCACTGTTGAGATGCTGCTGGCACAAATTTGGTCAAGAAGAAAGAAGCAGGGACTGGAGTGGTAGCACAATGGATAGGACATTTGCCTAATACAGCCAACCTGGATTAGATTGCTGGCACCCCATACGGTCCCCTGAGCCCGCCAGGAGTTATCCCCGTGAGCAGAGCCAGGAGTAAGGCCAAACACAGCCAGGTGTGGCCTAAAAGCACACAGAAGAAAGAAGAGGAGGAAGAGGAGGGAAGAGGAGTGGGGGAGGGAAAGAGGGGAGAGAAGAAGGAGATGAAGGAGAAGGAGAAGTAGGAGAAGGAGAGAGACAAAGAGGAGGGGAAAGATAAGGAGAAGGATGAACAGGAGGAGGAGAAAGAGGAGGAGGAGGACGACGACGACAAGGACGACAACAACGACGACAACAACGAGGACGAGGACAAGGAGGAGGAGGCAGAGATGGTGACTAGAGTGCCTGTCTTGCAGTTTGAGGTCATGAGTTCAGTCCCCAGTGCTGCTATATGGGATGATCCTGGCATCTCTGCCATCTATGATCCCTGAGAAATTTGGCAGTAGGAGGTTTCCAGCTGTGCCACAGCCTGGTGTGCATGAGTATAGCCACAGAAAAACTGTGACACTTCCATCCTTGGGAGCATCTATGCAAGCATCTTATTGCAGGTCGCTGGGAAGGGAAGTCTAATATGGATTGGGAAAAACTCTGTCTGGAACCCTAGGCAGCCCAAAGGCATGAAGACAGTTGAAATACAGGACCCATCTGAGGACACCCACAATGCTCTGAGGTGCAGAATTCCAGGCACAAGGCATGGTTGAACTCCTGGGAGGAAGGACCCCAGCGTAGGAAATAAGAACTGTATAGGAATCTCAAAGAAGGGGCCAGAGCAATAGTAGAGCTAGTAGGGTGTTTGTCTTACATGTGGCAAACCTGGGTTCGATCCCCAGCATCCCATATGGTCCCCCAAGCACCGCCAGGAGTAATTCCTGAGTGCAGAGCCAGGAGTAGCCCCTGAGAATTCCCTGGTGTGACCCAAAAAGAAAAAAAATAATATCCGGGGGTATGGGGCCGCCAACAGGTCAATCTGTACCTGTGAGGCGAGTGCATCAGCAGCCTGATGGCACTGTCAGACTTTCAAATAACCCAAAATTGCTGCTGTGCCTTGACCAGACCACAAAAACTTGGGGCAAAGTTTACCAAGAAAGTAAGTGGCCAAAAGTTAGGTATGTGGGAAACACACCCACAAACCAGCTCCGGCTCAGCTATATAATTGGAGGCATGGCCTCTCTGGTTCCTAATCGAACTGCTTGACAGCCATGATCCCAGAGACTCAGAAACGAATCTTGGAACCCAAAAGCTTTTGGCAGAAATCTGTCCTGTTCCTGTAGAGGGCTACTGGGGCTGGGCCACTCCAGGTGGGAATAGATTTCATGCCTTGACCTATTCCCCTTGGCAGCCCAGTGACTGTCATCCTCCAGAGGCCATTGGACAGTCAGGTTTGGGTCTGCAGTGATGAGACACGCGGGGCCTCACCAGATGGGGGTGGAACCGGCCCTTTCCTCCCCATCCCAGCAAGACCTCGAGTCGCCACCTACAAACGGCCTCTTTGGCTCCTGATCAAGCAGATTAACGGCCATGATCCCAGAGACTCAAAAACAAATCTCGAAACCCAGCAGCTTTTGGCAGAAATGCATCTGGACCACATACACGGCCATGGCTCCAGAGGCAAAAGGACTTAATCCAGAGCTCAGCAGCTTATGGCAGAAAAGTGAATGGACCATGCATTAAACTATGGCGCCATGCCTCCCCGGGAGGGAAAGGGTGTTGCTCCCTTCTGCCTTTCGCCCCCCCTCCCCCCACCGGCAGCAAGGTGGCTGCCACCTCAGAGCTTATTGGAAAGCCAGGTATGAACCGGCGATGACGGGGCAACTGCAGTCTCATGGGAAGGGGGGTGGTACCAGCTCATCCTTCACACCCTACCGAGGTCCTGAGTTGCCCCCCACGAGCAGCTCTCTGGCACAGCCATAACACCAGACACACAGAAACTAATCTCGTAATTACCTGGCTCTTTGCAGAAATCCAAAATTGCACGGCCACAATAGCGGCCGCACAACATTATATGATTCCCATAACCAGCTATAGAAAACAAAGTATTTCACAATGCCTTTTCAGCAATTCTGATTGTTGGGGGGAAATTCTAAACAATAATGGTGCATCTTTTGTCGAAATAATGAATGTAATTAATGTAGAGAAGAGTTAAGTGGAAATCATCTGCCTTACAGGCATTGAGAGGGGTGGGAGGGGGGTATATTGGGGCTCTTGGTGGGGAAAGATGAGTACTGGTGAAGGGAGAGGTGTTTGATCATTGTATGACTAAGACTTAAACCTGAAAGCTTAGTGACTTTTCCCACAGTGATTCAATAAATAAACATAAGAAGAAAAATAAAACTATGAAAAAAAAAAGTAAGGTGGAGCTCATGCCCAATTCAATCAGCTAATCAGTGGCTGAATAAATAGCAGTACTCCTACATAAAAAAAATAATAATATCAAGGAAGGTTTGCAACCGTTCTAAGCTCACCCCATTGACTCAACTTGGGCGATAGTTTGGGAAAATTACAAGAACTAACTTGATAGAAAAAACACTATTTCCCCATCCTGAGGTGGAGGAGTGACCCTCATCACTGCCTCAGATTCGTCCCCTTGAGCATTCACCCTCTCAGGCATTCACCAACAGCTCTGCTTGCGATGTGTGCTGGGACCTCTCCACTTGGAGCAAGTTGACTCTTGAGTGTGAAACTCTCTTTCTACCCCCTCAAGCTTCCGGAGTGCACTTACCTTACTCCATGATTCACCTCCATCCTGAAATTCTTCTCTGAGAGGATTGGTGATGGACTAGAGGAGAGGGAAGCTGGGGGGGGGGGGGGAACAGAACTGATTTTCCTTTTCCGCAAAGAGCAGTTCTTTGCTCCAGTCTGAGTTCCAATGTCTCCGCCAAACAGCAGGTGGCAGGAATGTAGATTAAGTGGGACTCAGCTGCAGTGTGATGGCTGCCCCGTGGAGCTGGTGAGACATAAGGTCTGCACTATGCAGGGGCATGCAGGTCATGGCCAACTTTTCTCCATCCTAAACCTCCCCGGGTATTTCCTGGGTGGTCAGGTGGATAAAGAGAAAAGCGGACTCCTCTTTCTGCAGACTGCCATCTGTCCTTTCCCTACTTTAAGGAAGTCACCTGCAAAGGTCTCAATCCTCAGCGGGCACTGTAAAGTTTGCTCGAAATCACACTGCCACCTCCTCCTCAAGACTGATTTCCACCAGGCTGCATTCCATCCGCCCTCTGTGGATAAAAGAATGCCAGACCAACTGTACCATCCTCTACCTCCCTCCTGGCCAAGAGCACACCTTCCTTTTGTCCCCTCCCTGTCAAAGAAACCACATGGTCCTTTGTTCCCCTTTGCGCCAAAGAGACCAAAATCCCCCTCCCCCCTAAGTCTCTCCCAGGTGCAGCTCTACCCCAGCCCCTGAGCCTCAACAAGGACTGGGGGGGTGGATTCCGCCTGTGAGTTTTCCTCTCTATTTCTCCACTTGATAATAAACTTCTATTTCTTCACCTTATTTGCCTCTGTCCCTCTGTCTGTTCAGGGTTCTTTTTTAATTTTGGGGTCACATCCGGTGATGCACATCTGGCTCTGCACTCAGGAATTATTCCTGGCGGTGCTCGGGGGACCATATGGGATGCTGGGAATTGAACCCGGGTTGGCTGCATGCAAGGCAAACGCCCTACCCTCTGTACTATCGCTCCAGCCCCTGTACAGGGTTCTCAAATCTATCAAGCACCATGACTAAGTGTGAGGATGTAATCTGATGAGTGAGCCCCAACGGGCACAATAGCAAAGTGTGCAAACACCACAGTCAGCTCTCCACAGTGAGCCTGTGATCACCATAGCAACAACAAAAACAGCAAAGAGGGGAGATATTGGAAAAGGCTGCAGTGATGAATTAATGGTCATCAGGCCTTAAAACTGAACCAGCCACTGTCCAGGTCAAGCATGACTCCTGACTCCTCTACACTCAGGCTCCTGGCTCTGCCACGACCTCAACCCACTGCTCTCGAATCTCGCCATCCTGGTGTGGGCCTGGCTGCTCACTCCCTCTCTGTCCAGGGCCTTATTTCTTCTCTTCTCACTTTTATCCCCTCCCATCCCATCTTACTTCCTCTGCCATGAGAACCCAGTCTGGGGGTGCAGAAGAGCCAGTTCTAGTTTCTCTTTGGCCTTGGACTCTGCTCTCTTTTCTCCACAGGCACTTTTTCTTTTATTTTTTTCTTTTTTAATTGAATCATCACGAGATACACAGTTACAAGGTTATTTGTGATTGGGTTTCAGTCATACAACATTCCAATACCTGTCCCTTCACTTGTGTACATTTCTTATCACCAATGTCCCTGGTTTCCCTCCCACCATCCTCTCCTCCTCCACAGCCTGCCTCTAATGCAGGTACTTTTCTTCTCTCTCTCTCTCTCTCTCTCTCTCTCTTTCTCTTTCTCTCTCTCTTGTCCTTTTCTTCTGGGTATTATGGTTTGCAATATAGGTACTGAAAGATTTTCATGTATATCCCTTTACCTACTTTCAGCACTCAGTTCTTGTCCAGAGTGACCATTTCAACTATCATTGTCTTACTGGTCCCTTATTGCCCACCCCCTGCTCTTCCACTTGTGGCAAGCTTTCTTCTGTGAATCAGTTTTTACTGTTCATGGCTATTAGTCTCATATTATATTTTTTATATCCCACAGATGAGTGCAATCATCCTATGTTTGTCTCTCTCTTTTTGACTTATATCACTCAGCATGATATGCTTCATGTCCATCCATTTATAAGCAAATTTCATTACTTCATTTTTCTTGGTGGCTGCATAGTATTCCATTGTGTAGATGTACTGTGTTTTTGATCCAGTTGTCTGTTCTTGGGCACTTAGATTGTTTCTAGATTCTGGCTATTGTGAACAGTACTGCAATGAACATAGAAGTGCAGGTGGAGTTTCTGCTGTGTGTTTTCCAGCCCCGAGGGTATATTCCCAGAAGTAGTATTGCTGGGCCATATTTTTCTCATTTTTTGAGGAATTCCCATATTGTTTTCCAAAAAGGCTGGACCAATTGGAATTCCCACCAACTATGAATGAGAGTCCCTTTCTCCTCGCATTCGTGTCAGCACTGGTTATTCTTGTTCTTATTTGATGTGTGCCAGTCTCGGTGGTGTGAGATGATATCTCATTGTTGTTTGATTTGCATGTCCCTGATGACTAGTGATGCACTTCTTCATCACCCCTTCCACTTCCTCCTGCTCTGAGGAAACAACTGCCTTTCAGTCCTGAGTCATTTTAGTGTATGATATTCTGGAACATGCCATCACTTTTGTCTTGAACGATTTAGCTCACAATCCAGGTTCTGTTCCTCACACACAACTATGGGCATGTTCACAAAAGTTAGTGTTCCACCCACTTCACCTCCAACTGGAAACCAGGCTAACGACAGTCTACACCTGGCAGAGTTGTACGACTTCAATGAGCATTGTTGTAAACCCAGTGGGCTCACCACTGTGTTAGAGCCAACCTGAAAGTCACAGGATCAACCGCCAGGTCAGAAATAGGTCTGAGAGAAGTTTTACTGCCTGTGAGCCCAGAAGACACAGGGCCTAGTGTCCCTGAGCATTGCCTTTCCGAGGGGAGGCTGCAAGGGACCTATTGGCAGCTTTCCAGAGCCAAGCCCGGTGTGAGGAGAATGGGGAAGGCGTTTTCTCAGGCTTCACAGGGCACAGAGCCTCGGGAGCACCCAACAGATGGCTTCAGCTTCGTTCATCATCTGCTGGTTCAGTTATTCTTTCTGCTACAAAACAGACTTATAAATCATCTGTGGCAGTTAATTTATTCTTTCTACAAGGAAAGCAAAGTAAGACAAGTAAACGATTAACTGTGGTTTCAAGCTAGACAAAGTGGGTGAGGGCAGAGTGATAGGTTTTGCCAAAGGAGGAAGGGCTTGTAACTAGGGGTCTCATCAGCTCTGGACTGAACTAAGGGGGCACAGTCTTCTGTAACTCCATCCAGGGATTCATTAGAATCCTGTGGGCAGTGTCTGGCCCTTGAGAATGTATATTGAGCTGTGATGATGCAATTCAGTGTTCTCAAAGTGGGTACTAGCACCCCTTGCCCTGGATTCATCTGTGGCTCCCATCTGAAGTCGGCTAAGCAGATCCAGGGGTGAGCAGGAGCAGCCAGATCGGAGTCTTGCCACAGACACAAAGTCCCAAATTGGCAGAGCCATCTTCTGACTTCGGGCTCCAAAGTGAATGCATTAAGGTCTTCCAGAAGATTCTCTATATGAGAAGGACAACAGTTATTATTAAAGAAACATCACCTTGGAGCTGGAGAGATAGCACAGCGAATAGGGCATTTGCCTTGCACGCGGCCGATCCGGGTTCTATTCCCAGCATCCCATATGGTCCCCTGAGCACCGCTAAGGGTAACTCCTGAGTGCAAAGCCAGGAGTAATCCCTGTGCATCGCCAGGTGTGACTCCCCCACCTCCACCCCCGCCAAAAAAAGAAACATCACCTGAGCTCCTTGGGCTGAGGCAACTTCCCCAGCAAAGAGCCTCAGAAGGTGGGCTCAGGGCTTTGCTCAGTCTAGAGCACCACTCACTGCTGCTCCCTAGAGTTGTCCTGTGGAGTTGGGTCTATTTCTGGACTCCCCTCAGGATCCCTTTTCTCTGGGATCAGGGAGGACTGAGGGCTGGGGGCCACATGACTGCAAGGGAAGAATCAGCCACGGGCTGGCCCCTCCTTTCTGAATGCTGTAGAGGAAGCTTTGCAGATGGTGATGGGGGAGCAATAGCGAACCCACAGAGCCGGCTTTCCCTGGTTTGGGAAGAGAAATGCCTGAGCCAGAGCTGCAGTACTGTGTTTTTTCCAGCACCTCTCATAGCAATGGAAAGGGAGATCAGCGATAACTGATGCTGGGAGCACCAGGAACAACGGGAGCTCCCCCAACCCTGCCAGGTGTGCCTGGCACTGAGGCAGTGTCCCGAATCCTGATAGAAATCCCTGGGATGTGCCTGGCTTGGGGATGGAACTTGCTCAGGACCAGTACCTGCAGATTCCCAAAGATCACAGTGGCCAGGCTGGGCAGGGCTGGTGGCCATGACTCAGCAGATGCTTCCCACAGATCCTCTCTCCTTGAAGTCCCCAGGAGGAACTCAAGGGAGACCTGTGGGTCTGACTGGGTCTGTTTGCTTTCCCAGTACTCTGCAGCAGCTGCTCTTCTGCACCTTCCATTCATTGATAAAACTGTGCGTGTGTGTTTTTTTTTTTATCCTAAAAAACACGCAGTGCAAAAAGCATGGTCAGCTAAGTCCCCTTGTCCCGGGAAGGACTTTCAACAGACATCTGTGCTCTCCTGGCTGCACTCCAGGGAGATTGTGGGGTCCTGGAGAGAAAGGCGCCTTAGGTGACACAGAGCAGTGGCAAGTACCAGCTGGAAGGCAACATATGAGGGGAGAGGGGAGAATAGAGTAGTTACTTTTTGTTTTCACTTTATTAGTAAAAAGCTATGTAATATTAAATTGATCATCTGAACCTTACTTTAAAGCACAGGTGAGCATTCAATGTCCATACATTCAAATGGCTGCTCTAGAACTGTTTCACCCTGGGAAACTGAAACTCCACCCTTGGAAACATTCATCCCCTCTTCTTCCACCTTAGCCATCACTCTTCTACTTATGGTTTTCAATACTTTAGAAAATTCAGGCGAGTGAAACCAAAGTATTCATCCTTCTGAATACTTGACAGGCCAGACTCACTTTGCAGAATGTCCTTGAAGTTCAAAGTACTTTATTATATTAACCACCTAGTTGCCAACTCTACCCAGCTCCCCACCCTGCCCCCATCAATTCAAATGGGCAGATGCTCTGGAAGTTATTCATTGTTTGTTTGTTTTTGTTTTAGGGTCATATCCAGTGATGCTCAGGGGGGTAATTCCTGAGGCTCAGGGTGACTCAGGAGTTACTCCTGGCAGTGTTCAAGTGACTGTCTGGGATGCTGGGGATCGAACCTGGTTGGGCATATGCAAGGCAAACTCTCTACCCATTGTGTTATCGCTTCAGCTCCCTGGAAGAAATCTTCATTTCTCTTTGTTTATGTTCTATTTTCAGATGACCATACCCTGTGATGCTTCAGCAATACTTCCCAACTCAGTGCTTGAAAGTCAATTCAGTGATCTTTAGGGGACTGTGAGGGGCTGGTTTTCTGCATTCAAGTAATACACTAACCCCCTTTCACCATCTCTCCTGCCATTCACGTGAACTTTAAAGAAACCCTGTTTTTCACGCCCCAAATCCCAATTTTCTACAAGCGAGTTTCAGACATCTCTTGGAGTGTGAGAAAACTCTCAGCTTTGGCCAGGTTTTCGGTCAAGGCCCCACTTACCCATGCTTCCTTTCTAGTTCACTCCCAAGGATTTCCTCTCATGAACCATGCTATCTAAAGGGAGTTATCACCATTTTTCAAACCATTTCATCGCCAAGTGTTTGCGTAGTTTCTTCTGTGTGAGATACTTGATCTCTTCCCATCATGTCTAATGTGTACCCTTCTGCTCTGACCAGACATAGCAGAAAACTCAAGTGTCACCATTTCCATGAAAATCTCCAACTTTTTCTGTCCACAAATCATTTTCTTTCCTTCTGGTGCCTTGAAGCTTCAAATGATTCCATTTTATCATCATTCGCTCTTGTTTATTGAGAAGCTCCTGGGTCATGAACATGTGTGGTGCTTACAGTCTCATTTGATTTTTTAATCTAGTAAAATAGTCATTTGTGCATTTCTTCCTTTTAGAATAATATAGATAAATGTGATCTTGCATCAAACAGACTTAGGTTTAGAACCAGGTTTAGTTCTGGCTATAAGACAGGAAAATTCTTTAGTCTCTGTTTCTCAGTCTAATTGTTGGCAAAATATAGATAATAATGCTTTACTTTGGATTGCAGTATCACATGAAATAATAGCTAGAATGTGCTGAATGCTGATTACTTTCTGGGCAGTGTTCTTCTCTATTATTTTATTTAATAGCTCAATTATTCATCAGAACCCTATGAGGTAAATATATTGAAAGAGAAACTATGACCAGGAAGTTTAAGCCAATAAAGTAGAAAAGCTAGAGTAAGATTGATGGCTTAGTCTCCACTCATTATCATGACCAACTTTAGCCTCCCTCAGGGTGGATACCGTCCTGCACAGGCTAGATAATACCTGCAGATTACTTGGCCCAGCCCTCATAGGCATTTCACAGGGGACATATGCTATTCAGGATTTTGTGTATGTGTGCCTGACGATTTTGGGGGCTGAGGACTTAACCCAAAGCCCCCTACATGCAAGGCATGTACTCTCTCTAGCACCTGACTCCATTCATATTTTCATCCACATTGCTGAGGACTACAGTGGGGGTATGTGTGTGTGTGTGTGTGTGTGGGAGTGGGTGTCCTATACACCTTTATTACCTCACAGCACCTCATGGCAGTCAGAGCTTGCCTTTGTTCAACATTTTCTTGAATTCCTATTGACCAGGAATTATGAGTGAAGGAATAAATGAGCAAATGAATGAATGGGACAAAAACTCTTGAGCAAGGGGCAGAGCCTCCCTGAGAAGAGGTGTCTCTTTGAGCTCATGGTTAGCCAGACAAGGAGGCCACACAGCCTGGGGGAGGCCTCCCGGGGACCTGACTTATACTGATACTTATACTGTAGTCATCAGTGTTTTCATTAATGACTCCAAAGATGGAGTGCAGAGTGTACTAATCGAATTGGTGAAGCCTGCGAGGCGGGACAGAGCGGAGCACTTAGGAGACAAGCTTGCGCCTGCAGACAGTACTTGACAAATTAGGGAAATAAACAGAGTCAATAAACGACACTGCAGGAGCTGTAGACTTCAAGTGGCTCCGAGGGAGCAGCTACCTCTAATGGACCAACCCAGAGCAGCCTTTGGCCCACTTTTCTCTCGATGTCTCCTATCTTGATTGCACAATGTTGCGACAAGTCCGAACGCGGTTCCCTGGATGGAGAACTTGAGGTGTGTGTGTGTGTGTGTGTGTGTGTGTGTGTGTGTGTGTGTGTGTGTGTATTGTTTTAGAGCCACACCAAGTAGTACATAGGGGTACTCCTGGTTGTGTGCTCAGAGGTACTCCTGGCATTGCCTGGGATCGAATCCAGATTGGCTGCTTGTAAGGCAAACACCCCTTGGACTATCTCCAGTTCAGGAATTTAAGCTTGAGGTCCCACGAACTAAATCTCTCCTCCAAAGACTCTGTTGTCCCCATCTCCTCCCTTGCCTCCCCCTGTTTCCCCTAGCCCTCTGCTTAGCAGTGTCTTATGGAAGGAGGACAATGGTTACAGCTGTTCCCCCAAAGTCTTAGGACTGTAAGAATGTAAACTTACCCTCAAATTGCCTTCCCCACCCACCAAAATGGAGCTGTTCTCTTTACTTCATTTTCATCATTAAGTAACTTTTGGTTTTCTTTTTCCTTTTTTTTCTTTTTAAAATTAAAAACTCTCTCTCTCTCTCTCTCTTCACCTAGGTGTGCTCAGATTTACTCCTGACTCTGTGTTCAGGTTTTGGAATAAATTCCTCCAGAAAGTCAGCCCTTTTCTGGAGGCTGGAGCTACAGTCAGGAACCTTCATGGTGTTCGCTTTCCAATGAAAGAGGAAGACAATAAATATGAAAAATAAGTTAATATGCACTGTGTATTGTCTGGTGCTAAGGAGAAGGAATTGGAAAGAGGTATAGAAAAAGGCAGGTAGAATGAGGGCTAGCATTTTATTTTATTTACTTTTTTGGTTTTTAAGCCATACCTGGCAGATCTTACTCCTGGTTCTGTGCTCAGGGATCCCACCTGGTGATGCTTAAAGACCATATGTCATGCTGGGGATCAGGCTGGGCATAAGGGGGTTCACTTAAATAAACTGCTTTTGGGGTTTTGGGGGGTAACCCATCAGTGCTTAAGGCTTGCTCTTAGCTCTGTACTCAAGAGTCACTCCTGGTGCTCAGGAGACCATTTGTGGTGCTGGGGATTAAACCTGGGTAAACTGCGTGCAAGGAAGTGCCTTACCTGCTGTACTGTCTCCTTGATAGTGCTAAAGGTCTGTGAAGTTTTCCTAATGTAACAGATTGTAGCACTGTCCTCCTGTTGGTTCATCGATTTGCTCCAGAGGCCCAGTAACGTCTCCATCGTGAGACTTTGTTGTTACTGTGTTTGGCATATCAAATATGTCATGAGTAGCTTGCCAGGCTATGCCGTGGGGGCGAGATACTCTAGGTAGCTTGCTTGGCTCTCTGAGAGGGGAGGAGGAATCGAACTTGGGTCGGCCATGTTGGCTGTGTGCAAGGCAAACAGCCCTACCGCTGTGCTATCGCTCCAGCCCCATTGTAACACATTAAAAATAATAAATAATAATAAATTAGTTCAGAGCAGCACTCAGCAGTGCTGGTGGGAGGGGAGTTTTCTCAATGTGCAGCTTGGGTCACTTCTGCCATTACACAGGACCACATGGTGCTGGGGACAGAACCTGAGTCTGGCCTACCAAGTGCATGCCCCAGTCTTAAGAGTTATCTTCCTGGCTTAAGTGTGACTTTCAGTTGTGAAGAGTAAAACCTACTCAGTTCTTGGGTGTCATCAGGTCACACTTCCTTCACTACATCTGTTTGGAAACATTAGCTGGTAGAAAGAACCTCAGCCCCCCCTAGCTTTGGAGGGAGGTAGGGAGGAAGGTCATCTGTTTCAAGATAGCCTCCTCGCTATCTTGAAATCAATGCGGGGTGCTACTCTTTCAAGTCAATGATACAGAAGCTTGAATTCTCCTTCCAAACTAGTAAATTACCCTTAAGACTATGTTTCCAAGGCCAGGGAGACAGATGAAAGTGGTGGAGAGTATACTTAGTATGTGTGAGGCCCTGGATTCAAACCCTGGTGTTGCAGAACCCCAACCCCTCACCAAGCACTTTCTGATATAGCCCCAGTGACCCCTAAGCATTTCCAGGACTCACTGTATATATAACTTGTAGCCATGCCTTATGGGCCACCCCCAGTGGCAATCAGAGGTCTCAGTTCATGAGGGTCTCTCCTGGTGCTGCTCATGTGGACACAAGCATGCACTCTAGACTCTTGAGCTGTCTTCCTGGCCTCCTTCCACTCCTGCCACCATCATCACTTAAGCTCCTCTGCAAAGCAAACCAAAAACCCTCTGCCTTTAACCAACATGCAAATGAAGGAGATAATGAAATATATGCACGGATGAGAAAGAATGGATTCTGCTTACAGTCAGCCACGCTATCCTATCACATATGGATAGGTTGGAAGAACTCACAGAAGAACTTCCAGTAGCTCAGTGATTCTTCAATATCAATTTATGAGTCAATATCAGAATCTCAGTCTTCTTGGGGTCAGAGCAATGATAGGAGGTTGGTAGGGCATTTGTTTTTGCATGCAGCCAACCTGAGTTCAATCTCCGGCACCCCATATGGTCCCCCAAGGCCACCAAGAGTGATCCCTGGATGCAGAGCCCAGGAGTAAACGCTGAGCACTCCTGGCTGTGGCTCCAAAACAAACAAACAACCCCCCCCCAGAATCTCAGTATCTAGAAAATGGAGCTTCCTAGACCCTGTCATCATATTGAGTGTGTGTGTGTGTGTGTGTGTGTGTGCATGCGTGTGTGTGTGTGTCTATGTGTGTGGTGAAGGTAATGGGATAGGAGGAGGAATGGGCTACCTCTGCCTGTGCTGAGGTCTACCCCAGCTCTGCTTGGAGGTTGCTCCCAGGAGTGTGTGGGAGACCATGTGGTGCTAGGGATGGAACTGGGTGAGCCTCGTGCAAGGCAAGCACTTAACACCAGTCCTGCGCCTCCAGCATTTACCATCGGTATTTTTTTTAAAGGTGTTTGGACCATTTCAATGTCCAGACAGATTTCTAACACACCCTCATCTGTCTGGGCTGAGAATGCTGTCGAGGAGGCATGTTCAAGTTCAGGTTTCTTTGGTTCTACTTTGTGTGCTCATCTGCATTCCTGAATCATGGATGTGAGACACAAACAGAAGCCTTAGGATGCTGAACTAAACCTAAACAAAAATAAATATTGAAGGAACATTTTGATAAGGCGAACTTTACCTGAGCTGTCTCTTGACTGAAAGACAAGAAGGGCCAGCATGTCCCGAATGTTCTTTCCTCCACCCCACCCACGAGCCTCTTCTCAGATTTACTGCTGTGAGGTTTAGGAGTGAGTGGTGTGAAGGAGATTGAGCCCCTCATGAACACTCTTAGTAGATCCTAAATCTTAGTAGATCCTTATAAGCAGGCAGACTTTATTTAGGACTTATCAAAACATAAAATCAAACCCAGTGATAAAATAGCAACCAAGGTAACCAATGATAACTACATCCATTGATAACCCAATAACAACGATTACTTTGTGCCAGGGCCCCTCAGATGCTCTTGGAAACTTTCATGGCCATCTAGGGATACCTGACTTGGCCCTCAGTTCTTGGAAACCCTTTGTTTCCAAGTGGGGAGTGCTCAAGCCTGTGCATATGATTCTTAGACCTACTATAGTCCTGCCCTCTCTCCAGGATGTGTCTGTCTACTTCCCTATGCCCATGTCCGCAGAACTTAGTATTTGCTGTCAACAAAGAGTGAGCCTCAGGGCTCGAGTGATAGTACAGTGGATAGCGCATTTGCTTGCATACGGCCAACCTGGGTTCCATTCCCAGCTTCCCATATGGTCCCTCAAGCACCGCCAGGAGTAATTCCTGAGTGCAAAGCCAGAAGTAAACCCTGTGCATCTCCAGGTGTAACCCAAAAAGAAAAAAAATGAGTGAACCTCTTTTCCATCAGTACTTCGCTGTGCTTATTGTCTCCCAAACTTGACCATGTGAGGGAGGGTTGTAGCTAAGAGCTGTGAGGACTTCATCTTTGTTTTTGTTTTATAAGTGGTTATTTGTTCTTTATTATATAAGATGTGGCATTAATACCGGAAAGAATTTTCTATCAAATCTGTAGATGGTATGAAGTTGGATAAATGAGCCAGACATCAATGATGGATTCTAGATCAAAGCACGCACAGAAAACAGCAAGAAAAGGCTGAGATGAAGATAATTACATTGAATGGAAGGAATAGTGTACATTAAGAAAGAAAATCCAATATGGAGATACTCTATTATTCCTTTATATGTATTTCAAAAACACTTCTGCTACCACAAAAGTCACTCATAGAGGTCAGAGATATAGTACAGCGTCTGGCATTTGCCTTACATGGTTAACCTGGGTTCTGTCAACAGCATCATATATGGTATCCTCCAAGTCCCACCAGGAGGGATACCTGAGCACAGATCCAGGAGTAAGCTCTTAGCACAACTGGATATTCTGTGCCCCCCGCCCCCACCCCCCACACACCTACCCAAGTCACCTTTTGGGCTAGAAATCAGAATAGTAGGACTGGAGAGATAGTACAGTGGCTAAGGCATTTGCCTTACACGCAGCAGACCCAAATTCAATTCCTGGCATTCCATATGGACCCCAAGTACTGCCAGGAGTAAATCCTGAGTATAGAAACAGGAGTAATCACTGTACTGAGCATCACTGGGTGTGGCCCAAACAAACACTGGGAAGAAAGAAAGAAAGAAAGAAAGAAAGAAAGAAAGAAAGAGAGAGAGAAAGAAGAAAGAAAGAAAGAGAGAAAGAAAGAAAGAAAGAAAGAAAGGGAAAAGAAATCAGAATAGTAATTCTCTCTATTAGAGAGGAGACTGACTAGAAAGAGGAATGAGAGAACTTTCTAGAGTGATGGAAATTTTATATTCTGATAAGTTTATTGGTTGCAGAAGTAACCAATTTTTTGTGGGGGGTCACACCATTTATGATAAGAGAGCTGTGCATTTTATGATCCATATTTATAACTCATTCATAATTTAAATAATTATCTCCCTAAATATTAACATTTATAAAGCTCTGGTACAAGTAGAAGTTTCACTTGGAGAAGGAGCCACAGCACACTACAAGTTCGCTTTAAATGATGTAATGGTAAAACAAAATGTGCACCTTTGCGGTGTAGAGTCACAAGTATGAGCCCATTTTCTGTGCTGGCCAGTATGGTTCTGTGGGTCAAGATTTAAGAGAAAAATGGGGTCAAATTTTAAGAGGAAAACAACTGAAAAACCAGGGCCAAAATTGGAAAATTAATCAGGGGGAAACTAGTGGAAGGAACTGGATAATACCATGGGAAAAACAAGACTTTAAAGAGAGCCCAGGTGGAAGAATATGAGGTGGAAGAGAAGATGGTCTTGCTCTGAATAGGGCCGAATCTAATTCCCAGTCCAGAACACCCTCCAGTGGAATGGGCGGCTCTCAAAATGCTCAGGTGAATACTAGAGAATGAACTGCTGGGGTAGTGTCAGTGTCAGTGTAAAGAGTTATGGTTTCTTTTTCTTTCTTTCTCCTTTAAAATTTTATTTTTATTTTTGTCTTTTTTGGCCACACCCCGCAATTCTCCAGGGTTACTCCTGGCTTTGTATTCAGGAATTACTCCTGATGGTACTCAAGAACCATATGGGATGCCAGGGATCAAACCCAGGTCGGCCACGTGCAAGGCAAATGCCCTACCCACTGTGCTATCGCTCCAGCCCCACATTTTTTGAATTTTCTTAACTTCATAATTGTATAGAATATTTTTAAAGTGATTTCCTACATTGGTTTTCTTGTTCAGAAAATTTTAATTAGTGTTTTTTTGCTGTGCTGGGGATTGAACCTAGGTATTTTGCCTGTGAGGCCTGTTATTTACCACTGAGCCACTTCCCCTGCTCCTTTTCAAAATATGGCCACTAGAAAATTTCACATTACACAATGACATAACACTTCACTTGTGCATTATATAATATAATGTATAATCCATTATACATTATATAGAATCTAAAACTATATCAAATTTCACCTCGTATAAGTGACTGTCCAGTCTAAGCCCAAGTAATGAACAAAGGTGTTCTATAATGAAGAGACTGAGATTAGAGAAACAAAGGGAAATAAAACAATGGAGTAGGTTTGGGGACCCAAGCCATAGGACAGCAAATAGGACACTTGCTGGCTTTGCCTGTGGCCCACTCAGGTTTGACCTCCAGCACCCATATGGTCTCCCGAGCCTGCCAGTAGTGATCCGTGAGCACCACCAGGTGTGATCCCCCCAAATAAAAACAAAACAGAATAACAGTAGAGTAGGTCTAGGTCTGTCAGAACTTTTGCCTCTGGAGTACATTCCTGACACTCTATATAGAATTTTCTTCAATTATGGAAATGACAAGTCTCCAATTTTTTTAAAAAAATTGTATTCTGAGAGAATATGTATAGCTCTTGTCCCTGTTCTTCAGAAGGAATTAATCTCCTCTCTGTGGCCTTCTGTGACCTCAGCCATTACCTAAAGGACAGTAAGAGTGACACTTAGGGCTGGAGGTGATATGACTTGGAGGTGGAGCACATGCCAAACATGTGCCTGTGTGAGGTTCTGGGTTTAGTTTCCTCCGACATTCACACACACACACACACACACACACACACACACACACGTACACCACAGACACACACACACACGTACACCACACACACACGCACACACACAGAGTCAAAAAGCATGAAATAGCAGGAAAATGGTAAGAAAAAACAGCTCAGGATGACCATCTCAAATCCTTTCATAGTAGATCCAGAAATAGGAGTCAGCTATTACCCTCCAGGCTGCCCAGATGTTGCCTCGTCTGTCATTTCTGTCCCAGCCACCAACGGCTTCTCAGGGATCTTTCCTCATCTTCCAGGTTGGCTACAGATACTCTTCTGTGTGTCCTTGCTGTGTGTGCAGTATTCGCAGCAGGTTTCACATTGTCTATTTCCCCTTCTTTCTTCCCTCTCTATTCTATTTCTCAGCAGAGACAGTAGCTTGTCAAACCTGGATCATTTATTATATACTGACGTAACTACAATGACAGAAATGAGTGTGGGAATGAGTGAATAGCATGTTTCTTCTTTGTTCAGGGTAATTTGACAGCATTCTAGTTAAAAGAGAGAGAGAGAGAGAGAGAGAGAGAGAGAGAGAGAGAGAAAAGACAGCCTCGTCAGCATGTCTTGGTTCAGTGGAAGCTGACCTGCGTTCCAGTTCTGGCCTTGTTGCTTACTTGCTTGTGACCTTGAATAAGTCATTTGGCTTCTCTGGATTTGGATTCCCCATCCATAAGATGAGCGATTATTCTATGGAGTTTTTATAGGCTTCCAATCCCAACCTTTCAGGAGATGTTGTTTGTAAGCAGGGAAAAATCTAGCTTTAAATTTTTTCCTTTGATTTTTCTTGAGACACCGTGATTCCCAATCCTGTTAGTGAGACGCCTTCATGCATCCAATGTTCCAACCCCACATCCACCACCAGAGCAAGTCTAGTCTTTAAATGTAGACTTGTTTCCAGACCAGAAATTCAGTGGAACAGCTGAGATTCCACCAGCCTTTTTTGACAGGGGACTTTCTGCCTCCTCCCTCTTCTTTATGTCTTAGCAAATATTAATAGCCGAGGGCCTTGCTGAGTGTGGTTTTTAATAGAATCCAATTTCAGTCCATTTAGAGTGGGATTTTTTGGGCTGACACGGTCATTCGAACTGACATGCCTGATGGACTGAACGCAATTTTCTGTCTGTGCTGCCCCGCCCGGGATTGCAGGAACAGAGAGCAGCATTGGGAACGGGGGAGGGGGCGGGGGGGGGCACCACCAAGTGGCTGCAGATGGGCTGCTACATTGGTCTTTCCTGCCCTGAGGCCGGTGTTGAGACTGCCTGAATATCAGGAGGAGATGGGGCAGTGACCGCTCCGCCCAATACAGGCACCTCCTGGCACAGCAGATTGGCCTGTGGGTAAACACACAGAAGGAAACCCAGCTGCTCCTTGGATGGGACTAGGATATGTTTGGTTCCGAAAGCCTCAGTGAAGCCAGTTGGTTGCTGTCTGGGCCTGACTGAGCATGGGGTAACAAGGCAAGGAGTGCCATGGATTCCTCTGTGTGTGTGTGCACGTGTGCGTGTGTGTGTGTGTGTGTGTGTGTGTGTGTGTGTGTGTCTCGGAGGGAGCACCCTTCCTTGCTCAGTGCAGAGTAGTAATACAGAAGGTGAACATGCCGGGATCAGAAGGTGCGAACAGTGGAGGATGGGGCAGGATACACATGTTCTCTGCAGACTTTGTACCAAGTGCTAGGCCAAGAGACACGTATTCTCTTGTTTGCTTGTTTGTTTGTTTTTTAATCCAGTGTTGGGATTCACACACTCAAAGCAAGTGCTCTACCACCAAATTATCATGAAGATCTACCATTATGATCCCAAGAAGATAGGTATCTCTTGGTTATAGGTTTTTGGTGGGTTTTGGGGGGGAGTGTATAGAGGGGGTGAGGCAGACCTGGCTCAGTGCTGGAAGGGTCCCATCTCAGTGTTCAGAGGTCACTCTTGGTGGTGTTTGGGGGCTCATGCAGGGCCAGAGATGGAACCATGAGTTTCATTCACTGCAGCCCTTTGAGTTATCTCTCTGGCCTCAAGATAGGTATCTCTGTATTCTCCCAAGATTGTTTTAAGAGTTATATCATTATCAAAGAAAATGAGAATCCAGGGCCAGAGAGACAGTGTGGGGTTAAGACTCTTTCTTGCTTGCGGGTGATCTGAGTTCAATCCTGACACCATGTGAAGGTTATCCCTGAGCACAGAGTTGGGGTTAGCCACTGAGCACCACTGGGTGTGGTCCAGACCCCAGGGAAAAAATAAAGATCCAGGGCATCAAACAAGGGGAGAGGGCATGGAGACCACTCAAAGGGCTCGAGTGTATGTACCTTGCGTATGGAGGCTCTGAGTTTGGTCCTGGCAACCCCCGGCACCCGGAACACTTCCAGATAATTGTCTTGGTGGCCTCCAACACCACTGGGCCTGAGCAGCGCTGAGGCTCATACCTTGGGCCTGAGCACTGCTTGTGAGACCCTTCCTGCAACATCCACTCACCCCTCAAAGTCATATGAATACCTAAACCTGTAAAACTTATAGAAGACAGAGCTACTATTCAAACAATGTTCCAAAGCTTCATGAATCCACTCATTTGCACGGAGAAGTAACTGGTCCACCTCAGCAAAATCTCCTTCACTAGGTGGTCATGAGTAATATGTCAAAACTTTATAAAAGTAACAAGTAAGAGTGTCCTGAGCATCATCCTTCTTATTCTGATTCAACAAATTTAAGCCAAAATGGAAAATTCTTTCTTCTTGTTGTTTTAGGGCCATACCTAGCAATACCTTGTTGTTTTAGAGCCATACCTAGCATGCTCAGGGGTTACTCCTGGCCTGCACTCAGGAATCACTCCTGACAGTGCTCTGGAGACCATATAGAGTGCTGGGGAATTAAACCCAGGAAGACTGTGTGCAAGTGCCTTATCGGCTGTGCTAGCACTCTGGCTCCCAATTTTTTTGGCAGGGAGGCTTTGGGCCACACCCGACCATGCTCAAGGGTTACTCCTAGCCTCCTGGCTCTGTCCTAAGTCTTTGTTCCTGACAATGACCATATGGGTTGCCAGGGATTGAACTTAAGTCAGCCACATGCAAGGCAAACACCCTACTCACTATTTCACTAACGTCACTAATTCTTTTTCTCTTTTTTTTAACTTCAAGTGATTCTGTTATTTTTTGGAAAGCACCACACTAGCACGTAGTTTCTCTTGAAAGTCATATCTTCGAGGATCTCTTCACTTCCAATGAGAACAGATTCAGTCTTATCTTTTTAATGTAAGAGTACTGTTATCTATTCAGCCATTGATTAAGCTGATTGAATTGGGCATGAATTCCACATTACGTTCTTAATTTTTTTAAATTGAATATCAGTGAGATAGGCATAACAAAGCTGTCCATACTTGGGTTTCAGTCATACAGTGATCCATCACCCATTCCTCTACCAGTGTAAATTTTCCACCACCAATGTCCCGTTTTCCTACCACCAATCCCTCAACACCTCAACTCCTACCCCAGCCTCTCTCTATGGGGGGGCACTTTCCTTCTTGCTCTCTTTCCTTCTCCTTTTGTGCATTATGGTTTGTAATACAGGTATTAAGAGGTCATGCTGTTTGTTCAGGGCATTCGGTATTTTTATCAGGACAGTAAGTCTGGAGTAGCTTTTCAATTGGGTGGCAGCTTTGGGGTGTGGATATGACTGCTGAGGCTTCCAGAAGTACAGGGAGGTAGGGAGAGGTAGCCCATCCCAACCCCAAGAAAGCCAGGAGATTTCAGTCACAAAACCCGCTTACCAGAATTGTCAGAAGATTATTTCTCAATGAGATCCGTCCTGAGAAGGTGGAGTCAGGCCAGGGGCATAGTGTGATTTTGGACTGTGGGAGCAAGCAGCTGCCGGGGGCTCTGCTTGGGCAAACACCAGGCTGACCTTCCCCCACCCCGCCTTTGATTTACCCTGGTCTGTTCAGCAGGTTCAAGCTTAACTGCGACTTCTGATCTCTTTCGAGATTTGTGGTTCTCTGAAGCAAGGCCAGTAGTAGAGCTTACATGGTGGTACTGGAGTAGGTTCGTGGGGGTGACTGCCACTGCTTCCAGGAGTATTGGGAAATGGGGTGAGCCCAGCCCAACTCCAAGAAAGCCTGGAGATTTCAGTCACAAAACCCTCATACCCAAATTATCAGCAGATTATATCTTGGTGAGGTCTGTCCTGAGATGGAGTCAGGCTGGGAGTATGGCAGAGATTTTGGATTGTGGAAGCAAGTGGCTGCCAGGGGCTCTGCTTGGGTGGGCTCCAGGCTTAGCCCCTCCACCCCCCACCCCCGATTTACCCTGATCTGTTCAGCCATGAGCAGATCCGAGATTACTTGTGGTTTTTGATCTCTTTCAAGATTTATGGGTCTCTGAAATAAGGTCAATAAATGAGCTTGTAATAGCTGAGGTGGAGGTGGCTTGTGGGTGTGGCTCCCACATACCTAACTTATGGCTGTTTAATTTCTTGGTAAACTTGGTCCCAGGTTATTGGGGTCCAGCAAAGGCACAACGGCAATTTTGGGGTACTAGGAATCCTGAAGGCACCATCAGGCTGCAGATGCACTTGTCCTGCAGGTACAGGCTGACCTGCTGGCAGCACCATACCCACCACAGATTCGGTCTTGCAGCACATTCCTTTCAAGTGAAACCATGACTCCATCATTTCGGGTTCAATGTTCAAGTGTCTGAGCACATATCAAGTGCTAGTCATTTTGCTTCGCATTCTGGCTGCATAAATAAGCAAACCACAGTGTTTGCCTCAAGGTGCATCCAGTTAGTGGGACAAACAAACATAAATAGGAATTTGAAGGCTTTCAGGGGGCCAGGAGTTAGCAAGACATAAAGCAGGCCAATGAGGCAGAGGGAACAGCAATAAAGCATATGAAGATGGAAAGACCCAGAGACTCAGAATGATGGACTCAAGGAATCATAAAAGTTGTGCATTAGTGAATGCTGAGAATCTTAGGAAGAGGACCATGAGGTGGAGCTATAAAATCAGTGGGGAAAAGTCATATAAAAGACTTTATGTGAATAGTTCAAAGGACTGGAGCACCTGCTTTGCAAGGAAGCCTTGGGTTTGATCCCTGTCACCTGAGCATCATCAGAAGTGGCCCCCTAAGCACTACTGGATGTCACCCAACAAGGAAAAGGAAAAACTCTCCTGTGTTTTATGCTACAAGTTTGGTCTTGATCCTAAATGTGATGCGAGAAATGTTAGGTTATGACAAGACATTACTGGTTGTAGTAAAGAAGGGTCACCTGTTAGAAATGGGAGAGAGGATGGACGATGGGCAAAGAAAGCTGGCAACAGAGGAACAAATTAATTGCAGAATTAAGAATTTATGTATGTCAAAAAGCACCATCAACAGAAGTTTTGAAAGAAGCAAAGCACTTGAAAGCGTATCTGCAATTTTCTTGACAAAAAGATATCCTTAATAAAATTACATACTGATAATAAAGTAAACATACTAATATCAAATAAGTACAAGTGATCAAAAAGTATATGAGCTGTTATTCACTAGTCAAAGAAGTGCAAGATCAAATAACAGTGACATGCTCTTATCTTCCTATCAAATTGGTTACGATTTGGTAAGTGATCACACTCCTTAGGGCTGCAAATAGGAGTGTGTTTTGGTACAAACATTCTGGAGGGCAGTTGGCAACATATGTCAAACTTCTTAAATCTAGCCAAGCAATTTTCTTGCTGGGTTTTATCCTAAAGGATTAGTGATAGGTGTGTGCAAAATTTAGCCATAGGAATGTCTGTTGCAATATTATTTACAATAAAAATCTGGGAAAATGAAATCATCACTAGGAGATGAGTCCTATGAAGATGGGTCTATCTGTGTAACAAAGATGCTGTTAAATATGAAAAAATATAGGACACATCAAAAAAATTATATTCAAGATAGAGGAAGAGTAGTCACATGAGGTGGAAACCTCATGTCCCATGGGCTACCATTTGTGAGCGACAAAAAATATATGTTCACATAGGTTGGAAAGGGCTCAAATGACTCTGAAAAGATATTCTGGTAATTGGAGGAAAACCAGATGCCGGCAGGGTGGGGAGGAAAGTGACTTCTAACTGCAGAGCTTTATGAATTTTGCATCCGTGCGTGTATTACATGTTCTAAAATACCCACATCTTGAAAAGTAACTTATTAGAGTATATACATTTGATCCAGTTTTTGTAAAAAAAAAAATTGTGCACGTGCATGTGTACATTTATACCAAGAAGAACCAAAAGATATATCCCAAAGGGTAGCAATGTTTACCCTGGGTGGTAGGGTTTTTAATTGGAGTTTGTCTTCTTTGCCCCCTAAAATTATACACAAGAAGCTTTCATGAGAATGAAAAACTAATATTGACCCCAATAAGTCTATTAACAAAAGTCCAAGAGAGAGAGGACAAAAGAGGTCAGATCCAGGCCCCCTCAGCTTGACCTGCAAATAAAGTGTGCAGTGAAACCAAAGTCCCCATTTTGGGGTGGGGGAGGGCTTGGGAGAGGGAGTTGAAGGTGTTCAAGGTGAACAGACCTGATTTTCCTTCACAACTCTCCAAAGTCTCTGTTGAACAAACGCACAGAATATTCTCTCCCAACACCCCAAACATCAACCATTTCTCCCAGACACTGCTTTTCTTTGGACTACTTGAACTTTTGGGTCGCAGTGAGTGGAGTTCTGGTAAGCACAGTATCTATGGCACTGATTGTTCTTTCTCTGGAAGGACAATAGTCTTCCCCCATTTGTTCAGCCCTGCTTCCCCTTACCCGCCGAGGCAAGACTTCTCTTTTTTGCTCTATGTCAGGGAGAGGTACTCGGGGTCCTTTCTCTCGGCATGGAGACCAAAGGAAGATCCTGTCCATTTGAATTGTGCTTTCGAAGGCCACCTCTGACCTTATCTCAACCTTATCTTTGCCAACTCCCAGATTTTCTGGGATTGGGACATGACCTTTTGTACATTCACCTTTGCTGCAAGATGGTCTTGAGCTGGGCCTTGGAAAGCAATTTTGCAATAACACAGCCAAGAGAAGGCTCTGATGGGGCAGCTGAGTATGAGGCAGCTCTACCAGTATTTTCCTTTTCCTCTTTTCTGGCTTGTAAGCTAGAGACAAGCAACTCTAGGTCTCTGGGTATTTCTAGCTTGTAGCCCATTGTAAGACTTTGAGAAGTTTTGTGAGTCTAACTTGCACTCAGACCTCTGGGCCTAGAGCTGTGATTAGATTCGTTGCATTGGAGTATCTGATTAAACAACCCATAATTAACTCTGTGCTTCCTTTCCAGCCATCTATAATTGTGACTCTTCACTGACACTGGACATGGCGTGAGTAACAGTAGGGAGGTTGTTTGGATACATGCTAGCCCCAACAGTAAGGAGACTGAGTACCCAGAAATAACTGCTGGATCTCAGTGGTCTTTTTCTGGCTGTCACTGCTCTGACCAGTAGTGTATCCAGTATTAGGAATCTTTGATGCTTTAGGCAAAATCCAAGAGGCAGCCCATGTACCACCACTGACATAGTCAAGACTTTCAACTCAACACACATTGTCCTCCTCTGGAATGGGTGTGACTCCGAAGAGCCACAACAACCCCTAGAGTGGCCAGTCCAGTGGACTCTGGAAGAGACCTGGTTCAAACCCTAGCTCTTCCACTGAAGGTCATGCAACTTTGGGAGAGTTGGTTGTTCTGCTTTCCTGTGTTCTCACCCTCCAGAAGGATCTCTGAGGGGAACTATATGTAAGAAATGAGCTTATACATGTAACAATCAGAGTATAGTGCATTTAATAAATGCTAACTATGAACATTATTGCATCCGTATATAATTTGTACAATATTGTCTCTTTCACTAATCACACACAAAAATACATAAAAGTGCCTTGAAAAGTTTAAAGCATTGTATAAATTAAAGGTGTCATTGGTAATAACCTCATACGAGTCTTCCTCGACCCTTCTGTCGCTTCATAGACCAGGACTACATCCGTATCCCACACACCATCTATTGCACAAGACAAGGCAAAAAAATGAGCCCTCAGCAAATGGTTCTTATTTGACAGAAACAATGTGGCATAGCATAAAGAGTGTAGTTATCAGGAGACTAGGCTGGGATAAAATTAGTTTAAGGCAGGAGAGCCAGTCTGCAGTCATAATTTATTCATTCAACAAATACGTGTGGAACACATTCCATGGGTACAAGTTCCCACAACGCCGAGTCCCTGGGCAGTCTCCACAATCCCAGCCTACTCAACAAGCACAAAGACAGCAGCCAACATTGTATTTCACTGGATAAATGGCCACTGCTT
Source organism: Sorex fumeus (assembly GCF_029834395.1). Lineage (NCBI taxonomy): Eukaryota > Metazoa > Chordata > Mammalia > Eulipotyphla > Soricidae > Sorex > Sorex fumeus. The sequence continues at coordinate 25,123,020 of NW_026606155.1, forward strand.
TGGGGGAGAGCCCATCCTGCCTGGCTGTAAGTGGCTCTGAGTGAGGGTGGGGGACAGGAATGAAAGTGAGGGGGTGGGCTGCTTCCAACAGAAACAAACAGAGTTGCTGCCTGTCGATCTTTTTATTTACACTGCGTGAAGTCCACCATTCCACCTGCCCATCTACACAATGACCCCGAGATAGCCTCTCTCCCTGTCCTTCTGTGGTCACAGCTGCCTGCTGGGTGGTATGTGTGGTCACCAGAGGGCACGGAGAGTGTGCTTCAGTGGCATGTGAGTCCTGGCAGGGTCTCAGAACCCTGCCAGGGAGAGAAGAAAGCATAAGCCAACGAGTGAGAGGAGGCCAGGGTCGAGGATACGGGGACTGGGAGCATCCAGTGTACCGAGTCATGCTTCACCAACGCTTCTGGTGTCAGCTGTATCCCTGGGTTGCCTTCTCACAGTTGCTTCTAGGTGCTCTGCTCTGTTAGGACACGGGGGTCCATCCTGGGGGCTCTGGGGCCTGCTGCCTCTCTGTGGGGTCCCTACCAGGTCTGCCTTTGTTGGGAGCACAGGCCAAAGTCAAAGCCTAGACCACGTTCCGAGCCTGGGAGGGTCCTGCCCAGCTGTCCCTGCAGGAGGGTGGTCCCTCTGGGGGCTGACCTACAGAGGATGCTTCCGTGGTTGGGAACATCCAGCAGATTCCAAGTGTGCCTCTTTCCTTTTCACACTGGCAGTAGACAAAGAGTCGAGGGGCAATAGGACAGGAGGGAAGACAGGGGTCGGGGGTTGTGAAAGGAACAGAGCCCAGAGAGCGACTCTCCACCAGGGGTGCACGGATGGACGGATGTCCCGGGGCAGGCGTGGGTGGTGCTTGAGAGAGGTGTTGGTGTTACATGGCTTCTTTCTCTCTCTGGGAGCATCTGCTGAGCTTCATCTCTGTCAGCTGGATATACCGAATCACATTGGTATCTGTGAGGAGAGAGACATGCCTTAGACACACATGGGGGTGGGGAACGAACTCAGGTGAATGCCGTGCCCACAGATCACAGACAGACTTTCTCGGTCAAGTGTGTTCTGCCCATCTGCGGGGGCTGGAAGGGCAAGCAGGGTGTCAGCCTGCTACTTCCCTGCCTCCCCTGGGCACAGTGGGCTGCTCGTGGTGACTGTGTGGACCACTCAGGCTCCCAAGCACGTAGAGCATATGCCCCCAGCCCCTGACCCTCTTCCCTGGGCCTCTGCTTTATTTTCTTCCTGGCACTTACCACGATGCAGTAGTATGTTACTATCTGCTCATTTGTTTACTGTCTCCCTTGCTCTGTTACGTCATAAACTCCTCGAAGCTAGAAGCTAGCACTTTCTTTTGTTCACTACTTCTTACCCAGTACCTCAAAGAGTACCTGGTCATTGCACCAACATAAATATTTGTGGAATGCATGAAGGGCTGAGCAAGTGGATAGGAACTTAAGTGGATGGTCCAGATGATGCATGCTCTAAGGAATGGGATCTGATTAGAGAAGTCAGAGCAGGTATCCGGCAAGATGCTGACTGGGCTGACCTGCCACAGAGGAGGGACGAGGTGGTGGGGGATGGGTTGGGGATGGTGGGGGGGATGCTGGGTCCATTGGTGGTGGAAAATGGGCATGAGGGATGGGTACTTGACCATTGTATGACTGAAAGGCAAACACAAAAGTTTGTAAGTCTGTAACTGTACCTCACAGTGATTCACTTAAAAAAAAAAAAAGATGCTGAGTTCGCCATCTGTCTGCATCTCCCTCACCAGTGTGACAGGGAGAGACCTATCTTCTCACATATGTCCCTCAAGTCCAGCACAAAGCTGGGCACATGGAAAAAAAATCACCATATACATGAATCAAATAAGTGAAGAGAGGTGGATTCTGGGTAGGAAAACACCAAGATTCTATATTTGAATCTTTGAAGAGAACTAGTGTCTGCCCAGGCACCCCAGAACCCAGACCCCAGGCAAAGTCAGGAACCAAGTGGTCTCCACATTCTAGGTCCCAGAGTGCATCTGTCTGACGTTTCTCCCCCACCCCCCGCCCAGCCCTGCCAGCCCTGCCAGCTCTTCGAGGCACCCACCACATGAGAGGGCACTGCTGGAGAGAAAGTGCAGTTTCTGCCTTACCTGTGGGCTGTCGGGTCCTGGCTTCTTTCAGGTAATAGAGTGCTTTGTCATAGTCCCCAAGGTGGTAGAAGGCCACACCAGACCGGTAGAGGGCCTTGAAGTTTTCCCCTTCCTTCTTCAGGACTTTGAGGCAATACTCTTTGACTCGCTCATAGTTTACGAGCTCAGCTTGGAGCAGGCAGGCTTTGGGAGAGAGAAGAGAAAATGCCATCAACACCATAAGAACAGGATCAGAATGTCTCTCATTCGTTGTTTCTCCTGGTCCAGCAGTGGTTTCCGAGCACTAGAGCTTTCCATATGGCATAACATAGAATGGGCCATCAAACAATCCTGGGCTGGAGGCCCCAAGGGCACCACCAACAAGTTGTATGGCCTTGAGCAAGTATTTAAACCTTACATTATGGGTCGAACTGTAGATCACTGTAGATCACTGTCCTCCCGTTGTTCATGGATTTGCTCGAGAGGGCCCAGTAACATCTCTATTGTGAGACTTGTTGTTACTGTGTTTGGCATATCGAATACGTCACGGGGAGCTTGCCAGGCTTTGCCGTGAGGGCGAGTTACTCTTGGTAGCTTGCCAGGTTCTCCGAGAGGGGCGGAGGAATTGAACTCGGCCATGTGCAAGGTATACGCCCTACTCGCTGTGCTATCACTTCAGCCCATGGGTCGAACTGAATCCCTACAGAAAGACTGTTGAAGTTTTAACCAGTGGGCCCTCAGATCATGAGTGTATTGAGAAACATGGTCTTTGGGAGGTAATCAAGTCTAAAGGGGGTCATTCGAGGGGTTGGGGAGATAGCTCATAGGGCTGGAGCACAAGCTTTACGTGTGGGAGCCCTGGTTCAAACCCAAGCACACATGGCTCGTCCGAAGCACCATGTTGGGAGCAATCCCTGACAGCACTGAATTGGGAGTGACCCCCTGCCCAGCACCAAGCTGATAGAGATCCCACCTGAGCACTGAGCTAGGAACAGCATGCCAAATGTGGCCCCAAAATGAAAAAGGGGATTCATTAATCCAACATCACTATTGTTTTTATAAACCGGCTCCTACAGAATGACTGTCTCTGTCCCTACAAATTTGTATGCTATAACCTAATCCTCAGTGACAGTACTTGGAAGTGGGCCTTCTAAAGGGGACTACATCATGGGGGTAAAACCCTTGGTGGCATCTTAACCCCTTTCTCCAAGCAAGGACAAGACCAGGAAGGGGCATGCCCTCACCAGACACCAATGTGAAAAATCAGTGGTGGCCTTGGGAGGCACCTAGATAAGTCACCATCAGAACAAGTCAAAGGGGAAGGATGGCCAAGGTAAGGGACTGCAGAGAGGAAAGCCGACCTGCAGAGACAGGCAGACTGGAAACCGGCAGAGGCACGAACGCATTCTCAGAACTCTCAGGAAAAAGCATCCGGAGTAGTGCTGAGATCTCAAGATCAAGAAGTCGGAGCTTCTGGAATCATGAGACAATCCATACTGTCTATGCCACCAGTGCGTGAGATCACCGATAAGCCACAGGAAGCAGTAACAAAACTAGCCACCATTAATGTCTACCCAGAGGTCACTATGGTTTGAAAACCTGTCTCGCTGAGTTGCACAGATGACCTGATATCAACCTCAGGGTACTCTGATGTAGGCCTTATTATTCTTATTTTACTAATGAGGAAACTGAGGCCCAGAAAGGTTAAGGAATTTCTCAAGGTCACCCCACATCAAAGAGTCAACTTGAGATCAAAGTTAGCTGGTTAAAGTGCTGAGCACAGGACTGGCCTTGCGGTAATGGTGTCCGGGGGGCATTCCTGGTGTGGTGCTCAGAGGACTCCACAAGGCTGGGGATGGAACATCCTGCCTGCAAAGCATGTGCTCCAGGCCTTCGACCCATCTTCCCAGCCCCTACCAGGATAGTTCACTTTCGGACTGGTCCTTCTGCCATGGCAACTGCCTCTGACTCTTCTCTTTCTCTCTCATTATACACTCATCTCTGCAGTTCTGGGAGCTGGTCCATCAGAAAACCCCATGGGCAGGTGAGGCCTGAGTGTGCCAGGCAAGAGGAAGTGAAAATGGGCAGCCACCTCTGGTTGGATCCCTTCCTATGGCAGAGTTGGCAAACTCCAAGTCAATTTCTCCACTGGAAGGTTCTCCCACCAGCTCTCAGACAGGACCAGAGAGAAGTAGCCAGTACAGCACTGATGCATGAGCAATTAAATGACAGGGTGCCTCACGTGCCTCCCCTCAATCCTGGCCCCGCTGCACTGCCTCCCCCTCCATACCAGCCCTCCACTATTCAGCAGTCATGGATTCTGACAAACAACAAGAAGTCGTTTACATCCATGGGAGGGATCGCAAAGTTCAAAAATTGGAAGAAAGACTCGTGCTTATTACTTCACCACCAATGAAAACAGAGACTTTGGAGGCAAACAGATGCTTCCCACCAAGACCTGGGCTGAGAAGAATGCTGGCTGCTGCCTTCCCCTCTACTCCCGGGGGCTTTTGTCATTTAGAATTCATCTGCTTCACAGGGACGGGGAGGGGTGGGGGGTGGGGTTTTATTGGGGTTCTTCATGGTAAAAAATAAGTATTGGTAAAGGGAAATGTGTTTGATATTTGCATGACTGAGACATAAACCTGAAAGCTTTGTAACCTTTCCCACAGTGATTCAATAAATAAATTAAAAAAAAAAAAAAACTGTTGGGGGGGGGGGGGGTATGGTGCCTCCAGCAGGTCAATCTGTACCTGTGAGGCGAGTGCATCAGCAGCCTCATGGCGCCTTCAGACTTCCAGATACCCCAAAATTGCTGCTGTGCCTTTGACCAGACCCCAAAAACTTGGGGCAAAGTTTACCAAGAAAGTAAACGGCCAAAAGTTAGGTATGTGGGAAACACACCCACAAACCACCTCCAGCTCAGCTATATAATTGGAGGCAAGGCCTCTTTGGTTCCTGATTGAACTGCTTAATGGACATGATCCCAGAGACTCAGAAACGAATCTCAGAACCCAGTGGCTTTAGGTAGAAATGCGTCTGGTCTCTGCAGTAGGCTACCGGTGCTGAGCCAACCCAGGTGGGAATAGGTTTCGTGTCTTGGCCTGTTCCCCCTGGCGGCCCAGTGGCCGCCATCCGTCTGAGTCCACTGGATAGTCACATTTGGGCCCCCAGAGACGAGACACACAAGGCCTCACGGGATGGGGGTGGAGCTGGGCTTGTCCTCCCCACCCCAACGAGACCCCAACTCATCGCCCACGAATGGCCTCTCTGGCTCCTGATCAAGCTGCTTAACGGCCATGATCACAGAGACTCAGAAACAAATCTCAAAACCCAGTGGCTTTTGGCAGAAATACATCCGGACTCTACGTTACTATTGCCGGGCCACCCCAGGGAGGAAAGGGTGTTGTCCCTCCGCCTGCTCCCTCTTGGCGACTTGGTGGCTGTCATCCTCCAGAGGCCATTGGACAGTCAGGCTTGGGCCCGCAGTGACGAAACTTGTTGGGCCTCACGGGTTGGGGGGGGGCGGGTGGAGCCGGGCCTGTCCTCTCCACCCCAACGAGACCCCAAGTCATCGCCCATGAACAGCCTCTCTGGCTCCTCATCAAGCTGCTCAATGGCCTTAATCCCAGAGACTCAGGAGCAGATCTCTAAACCCAGTGGCTTTTGGCAGAAATCCCTCCAGATTTAAGTGTTAAAATTTCGGAATTTCAAAACCACATGGCCCTACTGAAGCCACACGATATCATATGTTATTCATAATCAGCAATAGAACACAAATTGTCTACTGTTGCCTTTTCAGCAGATCTTAGTGTTGGGGTAAAATCTCAAATAATGGTGGGTCTGGTGTCAAAATAGTGAATGTGAGCAAAGTAGAGAGAGAGTAATGTAGAAATCATCTGCCCCACAGGCAGGGGGAGGGTGTGGGATGGGGGTATACTGGGAGTTTTGGTGGTGAAGAATGGGCACTGGTGAAGGTACGGGTGTTTCATTGTATGACTGAGACTTAGACCCAAAAGCTTTGTAACTGCTCTCACGGTGATTCAATAAATAAAATTATAAAAAATGGAATAAAAAAGTAAGGTGGAGTTCATGCACAATTCAATCAGCTAATCAGTGGCTGAATAAATAGCAGTACTCCTACAAAAAAAAAAAAAAGAACTGTCCGAGGGGTCAAGGTAAGTCTCTGAGTCTTCAGGGCTCTACCTCCAGCTGTTTCGAACCCTTAAGTAACCTTCCATGGATCAGAATAGCCCAACTCAGTAATTTTCTGATATTCACTTAATAATTTTCTAATCTTTAAAAACTTCTAACTCTTTGAGAAGAAAAGAGGAGCATTTACTGACAAGAAAACCACCACATTGGGAAGTGAGTCTGCTCAGCGTAATTAACCCGTGTTATTGAGGTGACACTGGTTTCTAATATTCTGTATGTAGGTACTTGCACTCACTACTCCAGCCCAGCAACTGCGCATGCTCCACCACCAATCCACCCAAAGTCCATCTGCTTCCTGGCACCGCAACAGTCCTCTACTGGTCTCATCCACACCACAATCCCCGCACCCTCCAGAATCACCAGTCTGTTTTCCAAGAGTTCATTCTGTACCGTTGATTCACTTTACTTCTTTACCATTTAGGAAGAACTGTCCGAGGGGTCGAGGTAAGTCTCTGAGTTTATCTTCAGGGCTCTAACTCCAGCTGTTAGAGCCACCAATCCACCCAAAGCCCATCTTCTTTGTCATCTGATATTGAGTGACATCAAATGGCACTGCTCTTTTTTCTTCTTTTGACTTATTTCACTTACCGTAATAATCTCTAAGTTCAATGGCAAGTTTGCAAGTGGTTTATAAATTTACTCACTTAGTGGCTTTTTCTCCCTCTGGAGAAGCTCATGTTCGCTCTTGAACACATCTCTCTCTCCCTCTTTCTCGTTTCTCTATTTTTATTCCGTTGTGTATATGCACATGCACATATGCGTCCCCATTTTTATTTATTCATTCATTCATGACTACTTAAGTTGTTTCCATAAACTTGGCAATTAAGCTGCTCTTTTAGAGAGCAGACCTTTCACTGGGCACTTGTGACAAAAGAACCAACATCCGTTTTGCAGTCTGAGAAGGTTAACCACATAGTCTCTCAAATTGAAGGTCTAAGAATCAGGAAAAACATCAGCGCTGATCTAGAAACTGGCCTGTCAGGTCTCACTGGCTACAGGGCAGAAAGCCAACCTCAGGACACAAGCAACCTGCTGTTCACCCCATGGGCGTGGGGAGCTGTGGTTCACCCATCGAGCTAATGCTACGAGCTCTCCTCCCCCACTTCCTTCTGCTCCTATCCACGTCCCCTCTCCCCGCCATGCTGCTGGAGTCTGTCCTGGTGCTTTCACAGGGGTTCTGGTCAAGAGACATCTGTGTGTGAACTTCAATGGCTGTTCCCTGTGTGGGACTCAACTCCAACATCTCGTCCCAGGGCAAAAGGACTTCCTGTTCATGGTTCCCACGTGCACCCTTTATGTCCTCTCCCTCAGGCTCGACAGCTCTGTGTTCCCATCTTACCCTGCACCTACAAACAGAAACTTTGGATAGCTAATCAGAGTAGTCTAGGAAATGGATTGTTGCTTCTTTGAAGAACTGTTTCTGAGTATCGAAAAATCCTATGTCAGAGTGGTTGGTCATGGAGCAAAAAAGCCTGGAAGTGGAAAAGTCCCCACGCCAATAGCAATCTATGAGTGGGACTTGTTTGGAGAAAATGTTTAGAATTCCTTTGCAGATGAGTGGGAAGTGGGATGCCTGGCTGTGAACCAGGACTCAGAGGTGGCGACGCAAGGCCAGGCAGGTGGCAGGCAGGGTTCCGGGCTCATAAGCATTCAGAACAGGCCACCACACCATGTGCTGCTCCCAGAGGGGTCAGATTAGTTCAAGCTGAAATCAACTGCAGACTCATGAAAAAATTTTACTACTCCTTAAACTGCTTAGCAAGAATGTAAATGGGGGTGGGGTCCTCACCCCGAATTAAGAGTTATTACCAGAAGGCTGTTTCTATCTGAATGACCTATCTTAATGGCAAGGGAAACATCTAATTACAGGGCATCTGCTCTGCATCATTTGACCCACCCTCCTAGTTTCATGGGAGTCTCCCCTCCTCTCTCCTGGAAGCCTCAGGGCCCTCCCTCCCAATCCCGAGCTCAGATTCTACACCTCATTTTACCTTTCCCTCCTCAGACAGACACCTCATGCCTCTGTGGGTTCCCATAGCATGAAATGAAATAGTTGGGTTTTCGGGGGTGGGAGGGTGTTGCCTACTAATCTGCCTCATGTTAATCTGATTTTTCTACCAGCTTGTGAAAAAGCCAGAGGAGTAAGGGAAGTCCCTCACCCCCACACCTGCCCAAAGCTCCTACTGGCACCCAAGAGAGAGCCCCAGGAGAGGCAGACATGTATAGTCAGAGCAGGTCCAAATGGCCTATCACCCCCAGAGGCCGGTGAGGCCAGGTATGAAGTCAGGGATCCAAGGAGGTGGAGGTTGTAGAGTAGATTAGAGATCACCAAATCGCCCTCATCCTACCTGTAGGTTATTGTTAGGAACCTCTGGAGTTTGGGTTGGCGTTATATTATTGTACTGGAAGCACATATAACAAGCCCATGGGATAGATAAAATGCTTATAGATACATTTTGGAGTTGAGGAGGCTAAGGAGAGGCTGAGCAGGAGTCTGCTGATGGTCCTTCCATGTCCAGATACCCACTGTCCCTGGTTCCAGGGGTTGCAGTGGCCTTCAGAATCGGCTGTGACAACCCAGTGGCCTTTCTTTCTTTTCAGAATTAAACTCCTAACCCAGGTCAGAGAGAGGACTCCATTTCTATAATACACTACGCATTTTCATCTTGACAGCACCTCTGTAAAACAAGTTCTATTTTGGAACTACCATATGATCCCGCAATACCATATCCTGGCATCTATCCCCCAAGCAGAAAGACATTAATTTTGAAAGGATATATGCACACCTATGTTCATTGCTGCACTTAGACTAGAGCCAAGATGTGGAAACAGCTCAAATACCCAATAGATGAATGCATGAAGGCTGTGGCATATATACACAATGGATAGTATGCAGCTCTAAGAAAGAACAAAACATGCAATTTGCGTCAACATGGATGGAACTAAAGGACAGCATGTTGACTTAAGTCAGTCAGAAGGAAAGGGATAGCTATAGAAGTCACATGTGCAACTGAAAGATATATAGCAAGGTAACAACAAAAGGTTCAAATGCAACATAATGGGAGAGATAACCACACAATTGAGTACGGGGGGAGGCGGCAGGGGGGTGCTTGGAAGGGAGGGGTCTTGGGGTCCTTGGGAGAGGGAGGGGATATACTAGTGATGGGCAAAGTAAAAGTAAAGGCCCTCCCGTTGATCATCGATTTGCTCGAGCGGGCCCAGTAACATCTCCATTGGAGACTTTGTTGTTACTGTGTTTGGCATATCGAATGCGTCACGGGGAGCTTGCCAGGCTCTGCCATGCAGGCGAGATACTCTCGGTAGCTTGCCGGGCTCTCCAAGAGGGGCAGAGGAATCGAACTAGGGTCGGCCATGTTGGCTGCGTGCAAGGCAAACGCCCTAGTATATTGTTGGAATTACGTGCATGAAAAACTATTAATAGCACTTTAAACCACAGTATCCCAACTTAAAAAAATTTTTTTGAAAAAAACATGCTCTATTTTTAGGTTTAATAGATGATGAAATCCAGTTCCAGAGAAATTAAGCAACCTGCACAAGGTCACTAAGTAGAAGACAGTAGAATATTTACCACTTTTACTAAACTCTGGACCCTTGAGTACCTATGTGGCTGCATTAAAGTTCTGAGAATCCCATGTAATCCCTGGCAAAATATGGGTCAACTACCTTCCTCTGCATTTCAGGGATGATGAGGCAAAAAGCAATACCCGACTGTACTGGGCACATGGCAGGTACTGAAACCCAATACAGGACCCAACACAGTCCTGCATTCTGGGCAGATCTTGCATCATCTCAAATACCCGCATGGACCAAGGGCTTTGAAGTAGAAGGGAAGAGGGAGGAGGTACCTTCAACTAACATCACTGGAGGGCTTCTTGGAAGAAGTAATATTTAAGTCAGGATACAAACATTGCACGTTTTTCAACCTCAGTGATAGATTTTAGTCTGGATAATTTTTTTTTTTAAAATTCTGGGTCTGCCCAGAGTTGTAGGATGTTTAGCAACAATGACTTCTATCTACTAGGTGTTCATTGTAACAACCCCAAAAACCTGTCTCGTAATGTCCCCTGCTGCAAGAAAAATCATCCCTCTTTTGAGAAGCAGTGGTACAGATGAGAGACAAGCCCCTTGAGAAAACATGCCAGGAAGGAAGGAAGGAAGGAAGGAAGGAAGGAAGGAAGGAAGGAGGGAGGGAGGGAGGGAGGGAGGGAGGGAGGGAGGGAAGGAAGGAAGGAAGGAAGGAAGGAAGGAAGGAAGGAATGCAGGCAGGGAGGGAGGGAGGGAGGGAGGGAGGGAAGGGGATGATTTGGCTGGAAAAGCAGATAGAATCAGATTCACAGACTCTCTGGGTCCTTGTGGAGATCTGGCCTATAGTCTTAAGGCAAGAATGAATATAGATGATGAAATTGTGGTGACCAGGTGGACTCAGATGGTGGCAAATAAGCCAGAGAAAGGAATTAAGAGGCACTTGGGAAAGACAACGTATCCCTGAACTATATTCCCTTTGCTATTAGACTCATGTGGTCCAAGCCCTTCACCCAAGCAGCCACAGACAGGCATTCTGGACTCAATGCTGGGCTCATTCATGGTTCAGGAGCGTTTTTTTCCCACAAGCTTGAAACCTGGTCTCTAGCTGAAATGGTGTGTGTAATACAGCTGTCTCTGGGCTCTGTGACACAGACTGATCCGTACTGGAAAGCATACTGTGCTGGGAATCAGGAGAGTTGGATTCTAGTCCCACTTTTGCCACCAGCTGGCATTGTAAAAATCCCTTTCCCATTCTGGGTCACCGAACACGCTCGGCCATCCATGCTGACCCAATGGCCTACTTAATAGAGGACTCAATAGTCTCTGATTGCTCTCCCAAACAAAGGCCCTGCCCTCTGCTAAAGACAGCAAGGTACCTGTGTTGGAAATGACCATCAGAACAGGCCAGGCAGTGATCACGGGCTTCTGAAAGAGCAACCTCTGCTCTGTGGAGGGACACAGATCACGTTACACTCTAGGGTGGTCATCATGAGGCTCTTGAGCAGCTGGTCACAAAAGGCAGTAAAAACCTTTATTGTCAGTCTCAGCAGTAAAAAAACCTTTACTGTCAGTGCTGCCCTGGGGGAATGAGAAGGGTCCCAGGCAGAATGAGAAGGGAGACTGCTTGGGTCTGTGGCCGCTACTCCAAGTTGATATTTGCTTTCAAAGATACAGCTATTCAGTGGTAGGAGGGCTACTAGGGTACAGACACGGTGACAATGGACATGGAAGATGAGTTAGATCTCCCAGACAACCATATAAGAAGCCCCTCCCTTTTGTGAGTGGTGTCTGGGACACACTTGGCAGGGTCACTCAGGGCCTGCCCTGGCTCATGATGCTTGGAGGTAACTCCCCAATTTATTTGGAGGACCATGTCACTCCCCAGTGTGCTTGGGGGACCAGGGGGTGCTGAGGACATAACTCAAGTCCCCTTCATGCAAAGCCTGTGCTCCAGCCTGTTGAGTTCTCTTGTGGGCCCAAGAGGCCCTTTTAAGAAGAATGTATTCTGAACCTTTCAGTTGCTGGGTCTTCTCTGGAGGCTGAATAAATGTTGCAGCTGGTCATCAGCCAGGATTTGAGAAGGAAGACAAGGTCTATCGGTGCTTGAGAAGAAGTAAAAGGAGAGAAACAGCCTCCCTTGAGCTTAAGTTAACCTTAAATAAGAGAAATATGAAGAGAAATATGAAGAGAAATATGAAGAGAAATATGAAGAGAAAGGATAGTCAAGGAGACAAAAATCAGGGCCACAAATCCGTAATCTGTGTAGATTCCATATCTGCACCCCCCCACATCCCCTTCTTGGGTGGCTGGAATTGATTTGACGAACAGGGCTGGCAGTCTTTCTCAGTCCACAAAGGGGTCTATAGTAGGAAAACCGTTGGGAATCAGCTGGTTAGAGAAGAACCCCACGGTATGCTCCCTAAGTGTGACTTTCCTAAAGTAAGCACCCTGAGACCTCAGGCGAAAACACGCCAGGTTCTTCTGGCACTGGCACTTGTTTTGTTTCTCCTAGGGCAGGCAGGGCACGGTGACTGTCTGGGCAAGAGGCCAGCACTGGCCGGAGATGAAAGGAAGTTGGAGGAGTGGAGGAAGAACAAGTTCATGGAGCCTTTTGTTTCCTTCTTAGTGTGCACATGGGAAAGATGTACTGGACCTGAGGGAAGGGCAGACCTGGCTGGGGCCTAAAGAAGGAAGGAAACCACCCTATGAGGCTGCCCAGCCGTAGGGAGTAACCTCCTCCCCCAGTCAGAAAAAAGGTAAGTTAGAGTTCTACTCCCTAGTTTCTCAGCATCCGGTTCTTTTCAGAGAGGGTCTTTAGAGTGGGAGTCATAGCAAAAAACAGGTCATGAAGATGGTCCCTAATTCAACAGGACTGTGGTCTGATGGGAAGGAGACTTTTCCATAGAGACATGCAGAGGATGAGGTATGAAGAGACGATGATGAGGAAAGCCTGGAATGAATTCTCCCTTGAAGCTCTCAGAGGAAACCTTGTGTGCACAGTGATCACACCTGGCACCCCCTAACCTCTCAAAAGTAACACGCTCCCATTGTTAGGAGTCACCCAGTTTGGGGGTCTTGCATTCAGCAATCTTAGGAAATCAACCATGCTGGGTTATTCCTTGGGGAGATGGAGCCAAGAACTAGCTATTACATCGTTGGGGAAAATGTTCCCCAGAGTTCACTGAATTACTGGACTAATTTTCTCTCTTTCTTTTCTTTTCTTTTCTTTCTTTCTTTATTTATTTATTTGCTTTTTGGGTCACACCTGGTGATGCACAGGGGTTACTCCTGGCTCATGCACCCTATGGGATGCTGGGAATCGAACACGAATTGGTCGCATGCAAGACAAATGCCCTACCCGCTGTGCTATCGCTCTAGCCCCTGGACTGATTTTCAAATGTATGTCAAGGGGCAATTCCTGGGGATGCAGTGAAGAGGAGGGAGCTTGAATGTGGACAGAGGCAACATTCAGAAGAGTTAACAGTGTGTATACAGGTCACCATCTACCCGCAGAGTTACTGGGGACTGTGCCAGTCGTGGGGGTGCTGGCTGAACAGCAAGGCTGGGTCTAGGGAGCCAGCCCTGGGCTAGCGTCCAAACTCTGCACCTTACAAACCAGGCCTGGGGCACGCTCCTGGGTACCTGTGCCACCTGCATCTCTGGTGGCAAATGAAGGTAATAATAATTATTTCAATTTTGTGGGAACTCGTGTGACTCTAAAACGAGACCATTAAGGTAAGCTATCTGCCTCACTCGTGTTGGACATCAAAACGGATTCTCCTAAGTGCTAGTTTTTTAGGAAGCCATCTGTCAGATAGGGCTTGCCCAGTGACATGCACATTCATTGGAGAGCATCCATGCCGCATCCTGAGCACAATGATGATATACATACAGAGCAACCATTTAAGACAACTTTTCAGGAAGAGGTCAGTTTACTTTGGAGGATCTAAAAGATCTCTCAATAACAAAGCAACAAAAATATAGCATGTGGAATGAAATGATGGTGAATTTTATGAGGTCCACACCCAAGGCTGCAATTACCCTTTCGAATATCACCTTTCCATAAGAATACTGATTTTTTTTTCCCTTCTGCAAACACGAATGCTTGCATCCAAAGTTCTGAAAACAATGCTTTTCTTTGTTTTCTCCTTTTTCTCTCATGGTCTAAAATATACATAAATACTTCCCTTACTTGAGCATTGGAACACTGTATGACTGAAACCTAATCATGAACAGCTTTGTAAAGGAGTACCTCACAGTAATTCAATTAAAATTTAAAAAAAAAACCAACTTCCCTCTTCTCTCACAATGCTTGCTCTAAATGCTTCCCAAACCCAGGGTCCATGCTTGCTTTCCTTGCCAGTGTTTCCTATTGTGTGTGGCTCAGTCTGCTGCAGACAATACACCAAAGCAGCTCAGGGACCTGAAGTGCAGGGTGAGGTTCTCTACATGTTAGATAGTCTTTGAGTTCACTGCGGATTCTACCTACACCCCTCTGAACCTCCACCCATCCCTCCACCCCCACACTGTTCATAACCCCTCTCCCTCACCATGAATGGATTTCACAGTTGGGATCCAGCTGTCAGCTTTATGGACGGGGTGAGGAATGAACCAAAGGTCACAGCTGGGCTCCTCTGGAATTCAGCAGAGCCAGGAGTTCTAGCCACAGTGGTGGCAGGAAAATGAGTCAGCTGGGTGCCTGATTCTATAGGGCATGTTAGAGTATATGAGAGAAGAGGAAAGTATTTTTAGCAGAGAAGTTTCTGGCCTGTTTTAGTGGCTCTGAGTTGGTTGATTCAAGACAATGTTCCCACCACAGGTATTCTCGTGTATCCTTAGGTTAAAACACCACCTCTTGGGATCTCAGTATTGAAGTAGGTAAAGGGGAAGGTAATTTTGGTTGCTCTCTGCCTTTACTTGAAGGCTTGTGGGTGAGATTTTTTTTTAAAAAAAGCTGTGTTTCCCAACTGCTAGGGTTTAACATTTTATTAGAACCCTCTCCCCCCACACAAGATTTTATCTGGAAAAAGCATTTGTGGGAGCTAATTTAACATGAAGACCCCATGCCCAGCCATGCAGAGTCCAATGGACATGTGGAACCCCCTTACTTACCACTGTTGGATTCCCTTGGGTCTCCCTACCTCCTGAGATGGTGCTTCACATTCTGGTATTTGGGCTTGTTTCTCAAAGACCCAACAGGTCTTTGGCTCAACCAGGCATACACAGGACAAACCTAGGGTTGAGGAGGGAGGAAAGGGGTGATCCAGTATCACCCGAAGAGTAGAAAGGTCCTGGAGGGTCATGCCTCAGAGCTGGGGAGACTGCCCTTGGGGGGACAAACAGTCCTTCTCATATTTTCTCTTCTCAGTGTCAGATACTGCCTCCCAGGGTGGCATTGTGTGTCAGGATTAGGAGCAGCGGCAGGGCAGAAGGCTGAGCTGCTCCAGGCTCCAAGTGGTAGTTCTACATCAGTACAGCTAGCAGCACTCACCCAGGGGGTAGAGGAGTGGGGGGAGCATAGGCGACTTTTATCAAACTTGCTGGGTCAGGTATTGTTCTTGGCATCAGACCCTCTAACCAAGTCACTGATCTCTGTAGTGCTAGCCCCAATGCTCTTCTTCCAGCTGAGGAAGCTGAGGACCAAAGGCATTCGGTTACTGGTGCAAGTTCACAGAATGATTAAGTTCCAGGACCGAGATCTGAATGTCAGCCACCTGGCCTCCAAAATGGTTTTTCATTTGGGGTTGGGGGCAGCAAACCCAGTGATACTTGGGGTGTTCCTCCTGTGGTGCCCAGGTCTGCATGGAGTGCCAGGGATGGAATCTGGGGGCTCCCACGTGCAAAGCATGTGCCCCAGTCTTGCAAGCTATCTCTGAGGTCCCTGGGATTGTTCTGGAGTATTGCTGGATTTTCAGATTTTGGGTCACACCACATAGTGCAGGGGTCTTGCTCCCAGTGGAGTTCAAGGGGCCATGTGGAGTCAGGGGTAAAACCCGGGATTCCTGCATGTAGAGCATGTATACCATCCAGCCCGTTGGGCTCTGTCTCCGGCCCTCAGACTGTTCTTAACTGCAAAACTCATCTCTCCCCAGCAAGGCTCACAGGCCTATAACAAGTCAGTTTAATTCCTTGTCCTGCACCCCTTCCCTTCATTGTTGTGGATGCTACTTCTGTTGTGATGACTGGAGCCTGCCTGGTTGTGGTGCAGAGGGTCATACTTCAGGTGCTCGCACACCCAACTGCGGTGCTCCCCAGGGTTTACGCTTCTCTAGTCACAGTGCTGGCATCTGCACTCAAGGGGCTCCCACTATGTAGAGTCACAAAGGCTATGGCTGTGGTGTTTGCCAGACGATGCTGCAGGGCTCAGACACGTGCCTGCCAGGGACTATAATTCTTTGCCATGGTGGTGCTCATATATTATTTTGGTCGTGGTGCTCAATAGAGCTTTCTGTGTTTCCCCGCATCACAAGCCATTTCTAGCTGTGCTGCAATCACGTGTGTGTAAACACCATACCAAAGCGGTGTGACACCCCTGCCCAAGAGGTGCCAGTGGCTCTGTGTGTGGGGGGGGGAGCGACAGGGATTTGAACCTGTGACCATGTTTCTAAAACAGGTGACCTAAGTCACTGTGCTTTTTCCTCCAGACTCCTGTAAAGAAGGTTAATGGAGAACCTCCACAGAATGGAGAGATGGGGCTCGCTTCTTGTTAGGGCTAATTGTGAGATATGGGTGGGGCCTAACTGTGCCCACACTAAATGCCTACTTTAGTTCATCTGGAAGCTTCCTACCTAAACTTTCAGAGCTTTTAAACCCTTCTTGTTCCTTAGCATACAGAGAGAAAAACAACAGAGCAGACATTCCACTGCAGCTTTTTCAAAAGTTAGCCGCCAACAGCACCTGGATTTTCTTGAGAGGATGCTGTCATCCTAGCAGAGCTGGCACATCTCAGACTCCCTCCTGGAATAACTCCTACCTTTGTTGGTGCGTGCAAAACTAGATAACATGTTATTTCATTTCCATTTATTGTTTTGGTTTTGGGGCCACACCGGGTGGTGCTCAGGGCTTAGTCCTGGCTCTCTCCTGGTAGGGCTTGGAGGGCCATAAGAGGTGCTGGACATCAAACCTGGGTCAGCCATGTGCAAGGCAAGTGCCCTACCGTTGTCCTATCTCTTTGGTTCTGATTCTGATAAAATACTATTTTTAATGGAATTTTTTAATCTCTTGTATCTTTTATCAAATATCTTCCCTAAGGTAACATATAAAATTATAACGTAAAATGTGGGGTGGGATGGGGGGATGGGGGAGCGGGAGGGATACTGGGATCACTGGTGGTGAATGGGCACTGGTGGAGGGATGGATACTCGCTCGTTGTATAACTGAAACCCAAGCACAAAAATCTGTAAAAGGTAAAGGCCCTCCCGTTGATCGTCGATTTGCTCGAGCGGGCCCAGTAACGTCTCCATTGGACACTTTGTTGTTACTGTGTCTGGCATATCGAATACTCTCGGTAGCTTGCCGGGCTCTCCGAGAGGGGCGGAGGAATCGAACTCGGGTCGGCCATGTTGGCCGCTTGTAAGGCGAACGCCCTACCCGCTGTGCTATCGTCTACAATTGTACCTCATGGTGTTTAACCAATAAAAATGAAAAATAAATAAAAAATAAAAAGTACTGACAATATAATAAAAAAAATAAAAAGGATTAGGGTTGATACTGTTAGGTGTATGAAACATGGTAAAATACTTAATGGTATCAATACTCATAACATACAAACATACAACTATGAAATCGTAACATGAATAGCTATACAAGTCTGTTTTATTTTCAATATAAAAATACAACAAGGAAATATGTAGAACTTCTATTATGTATTTTTCTGTTCATAGAGAGAAGGATAATGGTATTATCAATCAGATCTAGACCTCTGGTCCTTTAAGGATCAAACATTTCACTGTGTAAACTGATCTTACTGCTACGGTAATTGAGCAAAATTAAACTGTTACAGCAGTGGGAAAAAAATAAAATTATAACGTAAAGTGTGTGTGTGTGTGTGTGTGTGTGTGTTGTTCTGGGACCACTTCTAGCTCAGGAGATTATCTGGTGCCAGAGATCAACTCAGGGTCTCCACATGTAAAGCATGCATTCCAGCCCTTTGAGCCCTATCCTCAGCTCCCATAGTGCAATACACATTTGGGGGTGGACCACACCTAGCAGTGCTTGGGGATACAACTAGCCTTATGCTCAGAGTAGTTAAATCTGGTAGTCCATATGCAGTGGGGGGACTGAACAGGGATTAGCAACATGCAAGACAAGTGCCTTACCCCTATACTACCTCTGACTCAGTAATGCAATTTGACTACAATATTGACAATGATACAATTGCACAGCTTATCCGCTGATCATTGTGTAGGGGTGGGGGCACACCCAGCTGAGTTCAGGGCTTACTCCTGACTCTGTACTTAGGGATTACTCCTGGAGGGCTTGGGGGACCCTTGGGGGACCATATGGGGTGCAAGGGGTTTGAACCTGGGTAGACCTCATACAAGGTAAGCCCTTTACCTTCTGTACTCTCCCCAGCCCTGACCCTAGCATTTAGTATTCATTCATATATGGATGTGTGTATTTTGTTAAACATTTCGTTGTATATGTGGGTCACTTATATATGCCATGAATCAGTTACATAACAGCTCCATCACAAAGACAAATTTTACCAAAAGGAAAAGCTCTTGAAAAACTATATCCATCTCTCTCCTGTATCCATACCTCCTCCTAAACCCCTGACAACTATTGATCTGCCCTCCATTTCTAAAATGTCTTCGAAGTGTACATAAATGGAAGCACAGGAAGGCTCTTGGAACTGGCTCCCCGCCCCAGCATAATCCTCCTGAGATGCATTCAAGTTGTTGCATGTATCAACAGTTTAGTCATTTTTATTGCTGAATTGTAACCTCTGATATGCATGTACCATAATTTGTTTGACTATCATCTGTTGAAGGACATATGGGTTGTTTCCAGTTTTTGATTACTATGAATAAAGCCGCAATGAACCGTTATGTATAAGTTTCATTTCCCTGGGATAAGAGTGTCACTCCTGGATTGTGCGGTAAAGCATTCAGTCTTGTGTCATTAAGTATGAGATTAGCTTTAGTGTTTTGCTGATGCTCCTCACAAGACAAGTTAATTTCCCTCCCACATGCTGAGAAATAATGATTTTTCCAATACTAGTGCATTATAGCATTCCACCTGCCTAATGCTAATGCCTTCATAGTATATAGTAGGCAGCCATTTACAACCAAGTTTGTATCTATGGGTGCAATCATCAAATGGACCCTTTAGGGCTGGGAAGATGGTACAGGGTTCAAGCCTTTGCACCACATGGCCTCCTGAGCACTGTCTGGTATAGTCCTGGAGGCACCATGAGCACCACTGGAGTGGTCCGGGCAAACCCTAGCACTGTGGGGCCTTAGCACCACTGTGTCATCGGGTTGCACATGAAACCAAAGGTATTCCCAGCATGGTCCCTGAAACCCCAAGCACTCTTTGGAAGGTCTCCCCAAACAAGAAAATAAAAATAACCCTAATGGACCCTTTAATTTCACAAAAAATAAAACTGTTTTTCACAGCTACCTACTCAGATCATGCCCATCACTCTCACTCTTGATCAAGCATCTCGATTGCCCTCGCAAAAAGAAAGAAAACATCTGGAGGACATCTCTAAATCCCCACCCACCATCACAAACTACGAAAGTTCACTACTGCATGCTTCATACAGCCTAACACTATTTAGAGTTCTACAGGAAATGTGACCACAGGGACGCGTGGGAGTAGGTAGTACTAGCCCCATGCTCCCAGAGGCAGAGGGTTGGGAAAATGAGTGGTTTGGTAAAGGCTAGTCAATGTGAGGGATAGAGCCAGACTACCCAATGCCCGAGGGCCATGCTGGTACCACTTCTTTCCCTTCAGCTCTTGAACAGTCTCTGCAAAGTGTAAGACACCGAGAAGCTATGCTTGAGGAAGAGGGCTAAGGAGTGAGTCCCACAAGTGGCGGTGAGCTCTGTTCATGGGGTATCTGACTCAAGGTGCCCACAGGGAATCTGCCTAAGCTGTTGCTTGTGCCTTCAACCCCCACAATAACCTGCAGTTACTTGAATTTATCTGGTGGCTACTTCTCCAATTCCATTTACATTCCTTTCAGGTTTTCTACGTTTCCAATCTGACCTGTACCTACACTAGATTCAAACCAATATTGCCAAGTGTGTGTTTTTTGTATTCATTTTTGGAGCACTCCTATCTTGGGAGAACCCTTCTTTTCACCGTTAGCAAGCTGCTCTTTCTTTTCCCACCCCTGGAAATCTCCGCACAGGTGCAGCTTGAATAAGATAGCTGCTCCCGTCTCACCTCATTGCTTAATCCCAGGCAGGCGCTCGTAGGAAACCTGCTCAGCGGGGCTTACCCAACAGCCTGTGTCTGGGCCTTGGTAAGAAAAAAAAAAAAAGGAAAACATTCCAAAGATATCAAGAGCCAGAGAGATAAAACAGGGGCTTTAGTTTTGGCCTTGCATGTAGCCAACCGTAGTTCAATCCCCAGAACCACATAAGGTTCCTCGAATATGACCAGGAGTAATTCCTGAACACAGAGACAGGGATTTCCCCTGACTAGTGCTGGGTATAACTCAAAAACCAAAAAATAAAAAAAAATAAAACAATGAAAAGCAAGGGTTAGAGAGATTGCAGCAGGGTTAAGGTGCTTGCCTTGCATATGGTAGATTCCTAGCACCACATTGCTCCCCTGAGCACTACCAGGAGTGCTCCCTAAGTACAGAGCCAGGAGCAGGCCCTGAGCAATGCCAGTTTTGCCTCCCACTCCCACCCCCCCCAAAAAAAATAGGAAAAAAAGGTAATGATAACTTCAAGGAGTTTATATCTTTTCATTCATCTTCTGCTCACAAGTGCAAGCATCTGTCAAAAGTGGCAGGTAAAAGGGCTAATATGGAAAATCAGTTAAAATTCGTATAAATGGCAGCCTTTTGCTGACAGCCCTTTCAGGGTTATGGGAATCTGCTCTAAGGAGCCATAACATCAAAACCCAGCCTTTGGCCCATGTCACTGTTCATGAGGACAGGCATGGGCCTGAGGGCCTCAGACTTACAAACTATCCTAGCCGCAGCCAGTCCTAACCTCCCTACAGAAAGCCACAGCGTGAAGGGAGGAGAGTGAGCAGGGAGGGTTTCCCAATCCTTCTCTGGGTTGGAAGTGGCACTTTGTGCCAGCTGGGACCTCTGGAATGTAAGGGTGAATATCCGAAAAACCTATGCCTGCTATTTTCGGTATCTTGTTGATTCTGGCCAAGGACGCCTATCATTGCCCACTGGCAGGAAATCTGAGCCAGAATGAAGGAAAATCTCTAAAGCCAATGTCCCTCCTGTTCTCTTTCTGGACTTAAAAAATGCTGCCCCTGTTCTGCATACCTCACACCAGTGCAAGCATTACGTCCCCAAATGTGTGGGGAGGAGTGAGCGACCAGGCACAGGACTGGCATGGAGAGCACCCGGGAGCCTCTCAGGGCAGCCACATGTTAGAAATGACCAACCGGCAAGTAAATGGTGGGGGACAATGAAACACGACACAGACATTCGAATCACAATGTAGGAAAATCCTTAACAACACTCCGAAGTTTGCAACGAAAAATACTGGTGGGAAAAAGCGATGACTAAAAGTTTGTGTAGTAAGTATGAATCAATAGGTTCGGGAATTTCTTAGAAAAAAATTGTATATATATGTATGTATACACACGTATATATATTTTCCAGAATATCCTCATCAACTACTTCAGAGAAGAGGAAGCTTAGAGATCAGTAGGAGGCAAATTATAGAGGTGAAAAGAGGGCCAAACTACTCAGTATCAGAAATGACAGGGATTTGAGAGTGGGAGAAACTAAGAAGAGGAGGAACTGGAGAGATTTTAGAGTGATTCAGGCATTTGCCTTGCAAAAGCTGACCCTGTTTCAATCCCTGGCACCTCATATGATCCCCTGAGCCCCGCCAGAAGCGGTCCCTTAAGTGCAGGGCCAGGAGTTAAGCCCTGAGAATAGCCAGGTGTGGCCCAAAAGAAATTCCTGGCAGACTGGTGGTAAGTTTTAGGAAAGAGTTTCTAATATTCTGGGGGCCAGCAGGCAGGCCTGGGGGCTGGAGCACATGCTTTGCATGCGGTAGGCCCAGGCTCCATCCTCAGTACTGCAAGGTCCCCCACCCCCCACCAGCCCTAAAAATTTCGAATATTCATTTTTAAATATACACACCTCCTGTATCCTGTAACATTCCATCAAATCTGGTCTGCCTATAATTATAGCCCATTGTGTGAGCCCCAAGGGACGGGAAATGGAAGAACCTGGGGGTGGGGAGTTTGGTGGCCGTGGGTTGCAGTGGTGGGAAGCAGAGAAGCCCATGAGTGACACTGGGCAGGGCGAGCTAAGGGGGCAGAAGGGAAGAGAGGAAACCCGGGGTTCCCAAGACTAGCCCAGCACAAAGGAGACAACTGCTCTCTTCCCTAAGCAAAGTGCAGACAGGTCGTCCTTCGTGTATCTTGAGGGGATTTGTTCCCAGAAAGAAATGGGAGTGTGATCACACACACACACACACACACACACACACACACACACACACACACAGAGGAGATCTGGCCCAGGGTACACCTAAGCTCCTTTATGCTTCTGGCACATGTGCAAGGTGACTAAGGGCTCTGTGGCTGGAGATACTGAAGCCAACCTGGCCAGGAATAACCCTAAACAGGAAACAGTAAGCATCTGGGAGCCTTGGAGGCAAGTGATTTCCACCCATCTTGGAAATTTCCTTCATTTTTCATATCTCCCATAATCATGACACCTTATATAATTCACAAACTGTTGAAAAATTGCCTCTGTTCATTACCTTTTCAAAGATAGCAGGAAGGGGGCTGCCTGGCCACGTGGCTTGGCCTCAACATGTGGCTGTGAGCCTGATCCCAGCCCAGCATCACATGTGTAACCTTAGGTCATCACAACACAAGGAGGGAAGGGAGGAAGAGGTTCCGGGCTGGGGAGGTAGCTCAAAGGGCTGCAGCACATGGTCTGCACGCAGGGGGCCTGGGTTCCATTCTGAGCACTTCATGGATCCCCCTCTAAGCATCGCTGGA
Organism: Sorex fumeus; assembly: GCF_029834395.1. Taxonomy (NCBI): domain Eukaryota; kingdom Metazoa; phylum Chordata; class Mammalia; order Eulipotyphla; family Soricidae; genus Sorex; species Sorex fumeus. Next base: position 25,146,052 of record NW_026606155.1, read on the forward strand.
GTGACACCTGAGCACTGAACTGGGAATAGTAACCCTCAAGCTCTGCCAGGTGTGGCCCAAAACAAAAGTAAAGTAAAAGTAAAGGCCCTCCCGTTGATCATCGATTTGCTCGAGCGGGCCCAGTAACGTCTCCATTGGAGACTTTGCTGTTACTGTGTCTGGCATATCGAATACTCTCGGTAGCTTGCCGGGCTCTCCGAGAGGGGCGGAGGAATCGAACTCGGGTCGGCCATGTTGGCCGCTTGTAAGGCAAACGCCCTACCTGCTGTGCTATCGCTCCAGCCCAAAACAAAATACAGCAATAATAGTACATAAAAACTGAAAAATTTCCTTCAGGTGCCAGAGCTATAGGACAGCGGGTACGGCATTTTCCTTGCACGTGGTGAACTCAGGTTCGATCCCCGGCCTCCCATAAGGTGCCTGCGAGCATCACAAGGAATTTAATTGTGGAGTGCAGAATAATCCCTGAGTTTTGCCAGGTGTGACCCAAAAGAGCAAAAATAAATTTAAAAAATTTATTGTGTATTAAAAGACAACCCAATTCAACTACACTGAGGCCCTGAGAAAGAGCGAGAATGAGTGAAAGTGTGAGACAGTGCACGAGAGACTGAGAGAGATAGAAAGAAAGAGAACGAGGTACAGAAAAGCTTCCAAGGAGCTTCTGGAGTAGAGAGTACTGCCCGCCTTCAGGGGACCCCAAGCTAGGAAGACAAAGCACTTGGTGAGGAGCGCCTGTAGGAGGAAGCCCAAGGGACACACCTGCGAGAGCTCTCTGTCTCCACCCAGACAGCGGGTCCGGGTCCATCAGGGACTCTCCCTCCTCACCCAGCACCAGGATGGCAGCTCATAGCTGTAGCCTGACGCATGCGCAGGCAGAGAGCCCACAGAGGCCAGGCCGCCAACTCCGGGCCTCCCCTCGGCCTGGGCCCAGACACAGGCAGGCCTGGCCTTCCTCTGGTTTCCCTTGCCCTGGAAGCTGAGCTGGCAGGGGGAAGCTCCCCGGGAACCTGGCTGATCCCAGCAGGGATCTTCTCTTCCTGGCAAATCCTCCTCTTCTGCTCCCAGAGTCGGAACTACTCTGACCTGTGAGTACCTCCAGATTCTTTCCTGCCAGTTCAGTTCAAAGGCAAGGTCAGGAGAAGCCCAGGGCTGAGGAGAGAACATTCTGGGGGGAAAGCAAAGAATTTGCTGCCGAATGTGGCCAGAGCCGAGGAAGGAAAGTCAGGGTGGTTCACCCCTCACTTCTTGCCCTTCCTCCCACCACCCCCCAGCCCGCCCCTGCCCTGCAGTTCCTTAGTGTCTGTGCTCTCTCTCTCTCTCTCTCTCTCTCTCTCTCTCTCTCTCTCTCTCTCTCTCTCTCTCTCCCTCCCTCTCCCTCCCTCCGTTTCTTCCCAGAGTCCCCCCCACCCCACCCCCCCTCAGCCTCCTTGGCTGGATCCCTTTCCCCGCCCCTTTAGCATGAGTTCCTGACCCAGCACTTGGCAGAGTGGGAGTCAGACTGGCACGAGACTGTCTCTTACTGAGTACCTGTTCCGTGCCAGGCCGTGTGCTAAGCACCGTACTGACATCACTTAATGTCAGTCGCCATCACTGCCTTGTGGGGTGCCCCTGATTCCTCCCCAACTGTAATGGAAACAGAGACTCACAGAGGTTGGGACCCGTCCAAGATTAATGGACGAGTCAACAGAGAAATCAAGATCCTATGAAGCTAACGTTCTTTTCCATTAGGCTAAAAATGAAAGAGTTGCTCTTTAGTTTTTCTGGGATCTGGGTCTGTCTGCTGACTATTCCTGTTCTCCCTCTCTTCCTGCCCATCCTTATTGGTACACACAGGGAAACAGTCCTTCCCATAGAGAAGGGAAAGTCCACACCAGTTCCCAGTGACCTCTGTAATGAAGTGCAGATTTTTTTTTTGCTTTTTTGGGTCACACCCAGCGATGCTCAGGGATTCCTCCTGGATCAGCACTTAGGAGTTACTCCTGGCAGTGCTTGGAGGACAGTATGGGATGCTGGGGATCGAACCTGGGTTGGCCACGTGCACCTTACCAGCTCTACTATCACTCTGGCCCCAGAGTGCAGATCTTTTTGAGGCAGGTACTCGATTCTGAGTGTGGGCACCAAGATCAGAATCACAGCCCCGAATGCTCATATCTGACCCCTCCAGACTCTCCAGCCTTGTGCCCAGGCTGCAACTCTCCCAGATGTTCTCTTAGCCAGCAATTGTTCCTAAAATTCTCAGTGCTGTGTTTTCTTAACAAAGATTTTTTTCTTTGTCACTACGACTTCTTGGCCTAAAATAGCTGGTATGGTAGCCAGTATTGTTTATGGCAGGGAGTAGCTGCCTGCTCTGAATAGAATTTTGAAAAATCTTGGAAGACAGAGCAGCAATAGGTAATATTTGGTGCCATCAATTTATATTCCAGGACCAAGACAGTTCACCTAGCCTCCCTCATTTCTCCTGGAGACCCCCTATCTATATCCTTGGGAGGCGACAGGTTACCATATTTCAACTTAACCCCAAGTTTGCAAGAGCTGCTTGTCTGTTCCTACAGAGAGGGGAAGCAGGGTGCCAGGGGGTAAGGGGGCCTTCAAACACGAGACAGTTCAAGACTTTGGCTATTGGAATTGTTAGACCTTTGACTCAATTGTACTATTCACAGTGGGGAAACTGAGGCTCCAAGTGTTGTGACTTCTCCTATATCACAAAGCTAGTAAAGCGAATTTGGGCCAGGATCCAGGTTCCCATTATCCCAGGCCACATGTTTAGGAGAACAGAAAGGAGTTCATGTCCAGTAAAATTAGAAGAAGGGGGCCCGAAAAATAGCAAAAAAATTAAGACACTTGCCAAGCATGTGGCTATGGCCTGGTTTAAAGTCCCCACACAGCATTTGGTCCCCTGAGCACTGCCAGGTGTGGCCCCCAAACAAACCAAAACAAAAAGATGTTTCCTTCCAGGTGTCTAGGCTCCAAGCCTGAGCTATCAGTGGCAGGATTTCCAAGACTTGGGGGCCAACGAGAATAATGAGTACTCAGAAGGCCCCTTCTTTCTTCTATGGTAGGGGCTATCACTGATGTTCATGTATCACAGGATTTGACCCAACTCTCTTCCCCGCCTCACCAGCCAATGCAAATTGCCCCTCATGTGCTAGTACATAGGTCTCCCTTCCATTTGGCACCACAGTACTGGGACTGAGCCCTGAGCACACACTAGGATGATGAGCCATGCAGCAAGTGGGTGCACCATGAAGGAGGAAGAGTACAAGAATGTCCAGGGAGTGAATGTTACTGGACATCTTTGACCAAAGGTATCTGAGGATAGCCAAGACAGAGGTAATAGCCAGGGTGGCATTAAAAATAAAGTTCATAAGGTGGTAAGAATTACCTTTTTTTTTTTTTTTGCTTTTTGGGTCACACCCAGCCAATGCTCAGGGGTTACTCTTAGCTCTGCACTCAGGAATCACTCCTGGCGGCACTTCGGGGACCATATGGGATGCTGGAAATTGAACCCGGGTTGGCCCTACCCGCTGTGCTATTACTCCAGCCCCGAGTTACCATTTTTTTAAAGTAAAATTTTTTTAATTTAGAAAGTAAAATTTTTTAAAAATTAAAAAGTAAAAAAAAAGTAAAAATTATATTTTCTGGGGCTCAAAGGACCGGAACACATACTTTGCATGTGGGAGGCCCACATTCAATCCTTGGTACTGCGTAGCCCCCTGAACCCCACTGGAAGTGACCCCAGCACCAAAATCCCTGAGCACTGCCAGGTGTGACCAAAAAATCTTTTTTTCCCCCCTTGAAAATATAAAAAAGAAAAACCTCATTTTCCTCTCTCATTTCTCCCTTTGTCTCTTTCTTTGTTCACATCCAGCAGTGCTTAAGCCTTACTCATGGCTCTGCACTCTGGAATCACTCCTAGAGTGGCTCAGGAGACCATATGCTGTGCCAAGGATCAAACCTAGGTCAAATGCGTGCAAGGCAAGTGCCCTACCAGCTATACTATTTCTCCAGTTCTGTCACCCATACTTTCTTTACACAGCTTATTAACGCAATGAATGATTTTAAAAGAAAAAGAGAGAAGAGAGAGAGAGAGAGAGGAGAGAAAGAAGGGAGAGAGACCCAAGGGAATCTTAAAAGCATTCTACTGGATAAAAGAAGCCAATCTGAAAAAATTATATCTGTATGATTCCAAGTACATGACATACTGGAAAAAGTGAAACTATAGTCCTAGTAAAATGATGAATGGTTTCCAGGTTTGGAAGTGAAGGTAAAGAAATGAATAGGGAGACAGAGAGGACTTTTAGGGGACTTTTAATTAGACACCAGCGTAAGCCCACAGAACATACACACAAGGGTGGACTCTAATGTTAACTGAATTCATGGGTGGTTGTGATGAGCCACTGTCAATTCATCAGGTACCACAAATATCCCACTCCAGTGGGGGATGTGGATATGAGGAAGGTTGTGCTGGGTTGGAGGTGGGGTAAAAGTGAACAGAATTCTCTGTGTGTTTCCTTCCATTTTGCTGTGAAAAATGGTTCTAACATTACTAAGCATTAAAAATATCTGGCTGGGGAGAGGGAAAAGATAACACACTGGGTACGGAGCTTACCCTGCACAAGGCCCATCTGGGCTCAATTCCCAAGCTCTGCCAGAGGTGATCCCTTAGTGCAGAGCCAGAAGTAAGCCCTGAGCACTCAGGTGTGCCCCTAAAACAACTTTTTAAAAAGTTTTAAAAAGAAAAATTGTAACAGTCATGATAATAATAGTTCAAATATCTTCCTATTCCTGTCTTCTTCAAGTTAATTTTATTTGTATGTCTTCAGATAATCAGATTCAAATGTAGTACTAGTATATGTATTTATGTTATAGTTCGTCTTTATTCTAAGGGAATCATTAAACTCTTCCACATTCTCCCTTTTCATGAAATAACAGATTCTGGACACAAGTCTTTATCAGACACACAGAACTACCCACTCAGTATAATGTCACACAGATCAGAACAGAAGACAAAAGAATTAGTATTTTTTTTTACACTTGGAAAAGACCTTAGAGATGCAGGAAACCAACTCTGAGTTTTTGTAAATTATAAAACTGCTGTCCAAGAGGTAAAATTCTTGGCACAAGGCACCTGGCAAATTAGAAACAGGATTTGCCATCCAAGTACCTTTCACCATGTCCTGCTTCATCTGTGCTCTCAAACACGGAGATGCCTAAGTCGAGCTGGGGAAATTTTAGCCTTCAAAGAACATCCTTTGCTTTATTCTCACCAGATGCACTTAAAATATATATATAGATATAGCTATAGATATATACATATACATACATATGTGTGTGCATATACATATGCATATATACATAAATATATATAAAACATTTGGTCAGTGGGCCCATGAAAAAATATATGTATCATCATTAATTTGAGGAGAAATACAAATCAACAATCAACTACTTCCCACCAGTGAGAAAGGCATGTTCAAAAAGACAAAGCAACCAGTGTGGGCATGGACATGATGAAAAAGGAACCCTCATTCACTGCTGGTGGGAACGTCTACTAGTTCAGCCTTATGGAAAGTAGCATGGAGATTTCTCAACAAACTAGTTATAGAGATTTCTCAATGAGGAATAAATTCCAGGGATTCCATTTTTTGTTATCCACCCCAACACACAAAAACAGCAATCAAAAGGATCTATGCAAGCCTACGTTCATTTCAGCGCTTAGTAAAATAGTCAGAATATGGAAACAATCTAAATATCTCATGATGGATAGATTAAAAAAAAACTTGTGGAATATATACACAATGGAATACTACTCAGCTATAAGAAAAGAAACCTTGCAGTTTGCTGGAACATGGATGGAACTGGAGAGTATTAAGTGAAGTAAGTCAGAGGGAGAAGGACAAATATGAGATGACCTCACTCATCTATGGCAAATCACTGTAACATCACTGTCCTCCCATTGTTCATCAATTTGCTCGAGTGGGCCCAGTAACGTCTCCATTGGAGACTTTGTTGTTACTGTGTTTGGCGTATCGAATACGCCACGGGGAGCTTGCCAGGCTCTGCCGTGCGGGCGAGATACTCTCGGTAGCTTGCCGGGCTCTCCGAGAGGGGCGGAGGAATCGAACTCGGGTCGGCCATGTTGGCTGCATGCAAGGCAAACACCTTACCACTGTGCTATCTATGGCATATAAAGAAATAAAATAGGGAATAGACGGTATCAAAATGAGGACAAACACTTGGCCTTAAATTATGAAACTCAGATAATCAAACAGGGATGGAATGCTGGAGAGGAAGGGGAGACTGACTACTGGTGACACAACAACAGTAGTGGAAGGTCTTGGGTATTTTAGTGGTGGTATAGCACAGTACATCATACCATAAACATTAGTGCCATTGTAACCAAGTTACCTAAATTATATTAAAACATTATTAAAATAAATTAATAAAATGTGACAATATATTTTGTTTATATACATTTAAAATAGTAAAGGCAGGGATCTTATCCTGAATGTTTATTACTATAGACCCAGTCTCTAAGTCCAGAATACAGCATATCACTGTCACTGTCATCCCGTTGTTCATTGATTTATTTGAAGGGTTGTCAGTAATGTCTCCATTTGTCCCAGCCCTGAGATTTTTTTTTAATTTTGGGGGGGGGGGGGTTGGGTTACACCCAGCATATGCACAGGAGTTACTCCTGGTTCATACACTCAGGAATCACTCCTGGCGGTGCTTGGGGGACCATGGGATGCTGGGAATCGAACCTGGGTTGGCTGTGTGCAAGGCAAAAGCCCTACCCACTGTGCTATTGCTCCAGCCCCAGCCCTGAGATTTTAGCAGCCTCTCCTTACTCGTCTTTCCCAATGCTGCCATATTGGAGGCTCTTTCAGGATCAAGGGAATGAGACCCATTATTGGTATTATTTTTGGCATATCGAATACGCCACAGATAGCTTGCCAGGCTCGGTCGTGGGATATAGCATATATTAATAGTATTTTTCAGTAATGGGATAACTGAATTTATGAATCCTTATCATGAAACAGATGCTAAAAACAAGCATTTTCAACAATCTTTAAAGGGTTTTGATTGTTTGCTTTGTTCTTTTGGGTTTGGGGGCCTCACTCAGTGATTCTCAGGGCATACTCCTGGCTCTGCACCCGGGGATCATTCCTGACAGGACTTGGGGGGCCATATGGTGTTCCAGGGATCAAACCTGGGATAGATGCATGCAAAACAAGAAGCCTATCTGCTGTACCTGATGATTTTGAGTGTAACCCTATTGCCCCATTTTCAAGAATTTTTAACATATTCGCAAAACATTTATAGGGTACCAGGAACAGGGTTTATTATGGCAAAGAATAACAATAATATTGTTGTTGCTAACTGGTGGGGATTGTTGTTTAATGGGTCAGTCAACACAGTAGAAAATATCCTTATTATTGAACATGTCTAAACTTATGCTAAATGAAAATGCTGACAAGAAGATTCATGCGGAAGGTTTGGGGTCACCGACAACACTGAAATCATAGTTTTGATTTTTGTAGATCTCTCAGGCTAGTGATTATCACTTCTGTTCTTTGTACTAGAAATACTATGGAAACATAGAAATACGATGGAAGAAAACATTTGCCAGATAAGCTTCCTCTGTGTAAGCCTTATCCATAATTTGCTCTTTTGAAGTCTTTCTGGCAGAAAGAGAAGAGGTCCATTTGGATACAGTCCAACCTGCGATTCTTCTAATTCAAGTCAACTTTCTTGGCTTGACACATCCTACTTCCTTTTTAAAAAAATTTGGAAATTGATGATTTTGAGTCTAAGGAACCATTTCATTTCTGACATGAAAAATGTTTATATATGCATAAAAGAAAGACAATGAGCTTCATGTTGCTTATAAAAAATTTCTAGGCTCTAAGAATACTTACAAGAAAATTTCCTCCTTTAATTTTCCGTTATGTTCTCTCTGGCTCTTTTATATCTGGTACCATTGTATACATTACAACTTGTGGTTGCTGTTACGTGTTTGGGATTGGACCCTAGTCATCAACCAGGAAAAACTGAAAAACGATGTCCAACAAGAATATCTGTCTTCCCAAAGCCAATCACCTGGGGTTTAGGAAATTGCTCGTTGGTTGGAATATGGAGTTCCTCTAGCTGTCAGGTGTAGGTATGGAATAAAATAGAAGGAAAATTCATGCTGTTTAGAGATCACTCACAGCCTTCTAGATCCTGCAGGTTGTTCCACATCTTGGTTGTGCTACACATACTGAGAAGAGTTCTGTTGCTTTGGATGGGGATACTTCCATGTATATTATCTTGTTTATTTTTTGTTGGGGGACTCACACCAGTGGTACTCAAGACATACTCCTAGTTCTGCATTCAGGGATCACTCCTGGTGGGGCTTGGGAAACAGTGATTGACCCAGGTCACATGAATGCAAAGCGAGCATCCAACCCACCATAATATCACTCCAGCCCCACTTTCATATATTTTGGCTGTGCAGATGCTGACTTCAACATGCTAGAAAGAGTTTCTGACTCATCCGCACTGAATGATTTCCCTTGGAGGTCAACTAAGAATCCACTTTAGAAACTCAGCTCAACAATTACCTTCAGAATGCTCCTTCTTCAAAAGCATTACACATGTTTCATTCTCATATCCATTCATACAAGATGGTCTTAGAGCCATGCTTACAGGCTTAAGATTTATTGGCCATGATGCTGCCTTAGGAATGAAATCAGATCAGCAATGGCTTGGCCTGTCAAGATCTTCCATCCAGATGCAGGTCCTTGGCAGGGCATCTTTTTAAAAATTTAAATATATTTTTATTGAAGTAACATTGACTTAGAATATTATGTGAGCTTCAGGTGCCCATCAGCATAATTCAACATCTGCATATAGACTACATCATGACCCCACATTTTAATTTCCCCGCATTTTATATTTTTGTAACTCTATGCTTTATATATCTCTGAAATCATTATTGTAGTTTTAATTTTTACTACCTTTATCTTTTTCTCTTATGGTTTGCTATAAAAGTGATTGATCTACTACTTTTAATATTTACTTCTTCTATCAGAGTCTCCTGCCCCTACGCCTGGCTGTCCTCACCGGGGCCCCTTGGAGGGGAGTGGGTTGAGTTTCCCTCCCCGCCCCGACCAGGGCTCCGGCAGCTAAAGACCTCCAGAACCAGTCACCACCATGCTGAGACCACTCTCCACATGCATGAAGGTACTGGCAGAGGAACAAAGGCATGCGGGTCCCGGGGCTGAGATCTCCAAGCCTGCTTGGATTGGGGCTGAGCATCCTCCACCCAGATCCTCCAAATTCCAGTAGGCAGGAATGACACCCACCAACTGGCCCCCAGGGCCGTGTAATCCCATCAATGGCCAAGACCCAGAGACTATAAAACCCAGCTCCCAGAAGCGCAAGGCCGCATTCGCGGCCATACCACATCTTATTATCTCATTTCTACTTTGTACAAACTGGCAGGCTACCGAATGTAACCTGCCCACACAGCAGTCTGGCAAACTCCCCGTGGCGTACCCAATATGCCAAATACCAGTAACAATGATGGGTCTCATTCTCCTAACCCCGAAAGAGCCTTGAATATGGCACTTTTTAAAAAATCTCAGGGCTAGGACGAAGGAGATATTACTGGGGCCTGCTTGAGGCAATCGATGAACAACAGGATGGTCGTGATTGATTGACTGATTGATCAGTATTTTTTCTTTTGCATTTTTTCTTGTTGCTATATCATTTCTTTTACAATTAGAGAAGTCTCTTTATTATTTCTTGCAAAGCTGATTTAGTGGTGACGAATACCTCTAGCTTTTGTTTATCTGAGATACTCTCAATGTCACATTCAATTCAGAAAGATAACTTTGCCAGGGACAGAATTCTTGGTTGGGAGAGCTCCCCTTTCAGCACTTTAAGCACATCGTGCTTCTCTCCTTGAGCCTTTATACTTTGTGTGGAAAATATCTACCCATGGCCTAATGGGTTTTCCTTGTATGTAATAAGCTGTTATGCTCCTATGGCTTTTTTAAGATTCTCCCTGATATCTTAAATTGTGTGATTTTAATTATAACTAGTGTCTCAGTTATAATTAAATTAGATTCAAGAGGATCATTGAATTCCTCTTATGAGGAACTCTACGAGTTCCTGAACCTGGATGCTAATTACCTTCTTCAGATTAAGGCTTTTATGAGGGGGCTTGGGGCCACTCCTGGCAGGGTAGGGAGGTCACTCCTGGAAACATTCAGAGGGCCCATGCTAGTGCCAGGAACTGAATCTGGGCCTTCAGCTTGGAAAGTATCCTTTGACTTATCTCCCAGGCCTAGAATAGGAAAGTTTTAAGGCATTGTTTCCTTATAATTTTTTTTGATCCTTTCTTCTTCTGGGACCCCTACACTGTGAATATTAATCTTGATGTAGTCCAGAGATCTTTTTACTCACCCCCTCCCTTCATTGTTGTTGATGTTGCTACAGTGACCAGGGTTTACACACAGGACTAGCTGTGGTGCTCCCTGAGGGTTGCTCATCCAGTTGTGGTGCTCCTACACAACCTGGGTGGTCACCAAAGCTGTGATGCTTACAGGCATCCTGTGTAAAAGGGTTGAAAATTTCAGTTGTGGTGCTTACATACACATGCTGTGGTACTGATAAATCTTCCCTCCCAGGGTTGTACTTTTTGACTATGGTACTCACACATCTTTTCAGTTGCAGTTCATGCAGTGGTAAGTCCTTTCTTGTGGTAATTACACACTCCTGACTGTATGTGAAGCTAAAAATTACTTCCGGCACTATAGGGACCACAAAATTGTACTTGGTATATGTGGAGGAGGCATTGGGGATTGAGCTCAAAACCACATACTTGCAAGACAGGTATTCTAAGCCACCAGGATATTCCTCCAGTAACAGAGACCTTAAGGTATTTTCACTGCAGAAGTTTATTTTACTTGCTCCAATCACGAAAGTTCTGTTGCTTTGTCTTCTAGTTTACTGATTTTACTTAGTTTACTTACTTACTCCTCTGCTTCATTCAGTCTGTTGTTTAATCTACTTCTATAATTACATTCTTCAGTTCTATAGCTTTCTTTGGTTTGTTCTTAAATGTTTAGTTTCTTCATTGAAACTCTCACCATTCTCTTGGGTTCTGTAATCATAATTTCTTTGAACTCTTCACTATGTAATTTACCTGTTTCTTAAAGGTATTGCTGCCCCCCCCCCCCAATCCCGGATTTCTGTCTTGCTCTTTCTTATTTAGGGCATTTTCCTCTGTCTCCCCATTTTGCCCAATTCTGTGTGTTTGCTTATAAGCATTAGGCAAACCTCCTAACTTTCCTAGTCTTGAAGAACTGGTCTTGTGCAGGTGATGTACAGTGGGGTCCAAGAGTGCAGTTCCCAGTGGCCAGGAGAGCTACACACTAAGATACATCACCTGTGTATGTTAATGCATAATTACCTGCTATGAAATGGTGGGCAAGGCTACCAGTGTATATCTGGTCCAGGTGTAGTGTACAAACGTGATATAGGTGCAGTCTGTAGTATGTGGGTGGGGGTGTCAGCATAACCTGTCTGCTGACATATGTGGGTGGAGCTGTTGACCCAGTCCTGCCACTGTATAGTGAGTGGTTAGTAGAGTTGTTGGTCCTGCCAGGTCACACACGTGGCACACAGGGTTATGTTGCAGGAGTGGAGCATCAGCAGGACTTTCCTACTGGCACCAGTAGGCTGATGAAGGACTCCAAAACATTTTCACCATTGACAGTAGTTCTCACATTTGTAGTTAATCTACCTACTTATTATTTCCTCTGGTTCAACACCAAGTTATACTGACTACTCTTTGTCTTAGAATCTGCCTCAGATTCTACGTCTAATCACCTCAATTATATCCTTATAGTCATCTTCAGGTATCCCAGCGAGGGCTGGCTTTATAGTTGGGTCCACGTTCAGAAAGGACCTAGGTAAGGTTTAATGTTCTGCTGTTGCCTTCCTAAAACTCTTAATAATCTTATCTTCATTTATTTTTTTATTAAGCAAAGTTCATTAGAACAATGGAGCCTGAACATGATCAGAGGAGACAGCATCAATTCTTTCACTTTTCCCTTGGGTTTCGGGGTCACAATTGGCAGCACCCAGGGCTTACTCTTAGCTCTGTGTACAGGGATTACTCCTGGCACTGTTCAGGAGACCAGAGGGGACACTGGAGATGGACTCTGAGTGGGGCATGTGCAAGGCCCGTGCCTTACCCATGTGCTATCTGACCAGCACATCCATTCTTTGTATCCCCATTTGCATATAGCATCCTGGGAGCCCAGAATTCCAGAGAATATACAATGTATGAGAATTCAGCAAAAACCAACTCAAAACAAGGTAAGAGAATTACTTCTATAATTAAGGTAGAATATCTGCTAATGACCCCAAGAAGCAGTGCTTCCTATTCAACCCAGAAATTGCTTCAAGTGCAGGAAGAAACACTATTAACACACACACACACACACACACACAAATGCCCGAAAGGCATTCAATATCCTTTTTCACTCACACTATCCTGAACTAGTCAACCACTTATATATAAAATGGTGGCATGGGAGGGAAATGAGTGTAATTTAGAGTTCCTTTTCCTTTCCTTAGTCATCAGAATGCCTTCAAGCTTGGAGAGATCACACGTATAAAATATCAATTTTAAAGATGTAAAATAAAAACAGATTTTACATGTAAGTCCTCAAATTTTCATTTAAAATCGGCATATCACAATAAAGATGAATTCATGCCAATAATCTAAAATTTTAACTTTCTTGCAATGTCATAAAATAGCAAACAATATCATGTCAAATCAAGAGAGAGATCATGAAAGAAAAGAAACTATTTCTTAAGGTCTTTTGTGACATTTTCTCCTGCTTCTAAAACAAGTCCACACATAGAATGCCTGAAAAAACTCTACTATGAAAAACTTTGTAAATCATGTTTTTTTAATAAAAATAATTTTTAAAATAAAAAAACAAGACATCTATATATATATATATATTTTTTTTTTTTTTAACCTGGGCTCCCTGGCTCTGGTGCCATGGCTCCAAGATATATCCAGAAGATCTGATAAAGGAGGTTCCCATCGTAGGTCTGTTCCCATTGTGAGTTTTCCAGGCACTGTCAGGCCCCTGTCCTGGGAATCCCACAGGGACCAATGGATAGTATCCCCCCTTGTTGGTAAAATAAACAAAACTATCTCCCAGATGTAGCCCTAGCTGCATAGGGGAATGAGGGCAAACTGAAGTCGTAGAGACTTACTCAAATTCACATGCACCGAAGTCAGCCATAGAGGCAATGAGCTGCCTCTCGTGGAGTCTTCAGATCCAATGCCATGCCTAGCTTGCTGGCACCCATCTCTAGTGCTGACATTTGAATCTTGAACATTGTTTGAAAATACCAAAAAAGTCATTATGTATTGTAACCTTTTGATCACACCCCAGCTGGAGCCTCCACAGTCCTCCGGGAACAGATGTAGAGCAGAAGGCTCTAACCTTCAAGAGGTTCCAAACAGAATATTCCCAGGCTCTAGGAGAGATTTTGTCTTGTTCAAGGTCAACAGTAGTTGACAAATAGCCCAATACTTGCTTCCTTTGCAGCCTTGGAGAACCCAATGTCTACCTGTCCTCGAGTAAATCGGATTATCTTTCTGAATCATATCACAGTCATTTGAAATTGTGGAGGGACAGGATGTTTCCCATCATTTCCCTTAAATTTCATCAGAGAATACGACATGAAAAATAAAGTCCATGGATCTTGCACCACTGGTCAGATCGCTACTAGTGGGGAACAACTCCGAGCTATAACATACTACCCGAAGAGACACTATAAATTGCTCTCTTCCTTTCTGTGACCCCTTCAAGTCTTCAAGTGGAGAGACTAACATCTCCTCGCTGACTCTCACTGCTCCCCTGGCTGTTCTCTTAAAATCTTTCTAACAGAGGATTAAGGATCCAGTGAACACAGGTTTCCTCCAGCTTCTGCTTCATGCTGAGATGCCCTTAGCAACACACCCTAGTGACTTCGCGGCCAATCCAAGTGCGTTCCACATCCCTGTGGAGGAGGACACATCCCAAAGAGAACATCTTCACACTGCTCCAGCCCAGAGGCAACCTTTGAACTGTTCCCTGAGCACAGCAAGCCAGACAGAGGGGTCAGTTAGTTAAATTGCCCCTTTGACAGAAAAAACCTGCAGTTCTTGCCTCCCTCTTCTAGTGGACACAAGGAAAAGGATTTCTTTCGGGTCATACTGCGCCGTTCTGTGATCACCTCTCCTTCCCTTTCCACCAAACGGTAATTGTATACACATTCAAAAATGATATGATGCCACTTAAAATAATCTTCCTGGAAATATTTTCATGAAGTGCAAAAATGCTCTGACCTAAAAGTGAGACTAGAAGCAGGAAACAGGGGGAACTTAGCTTTGTAAACACTTCATAGATAGAAAAAAGTACAGGAGGGAAATGAAGCACAATGACTTCCTTTAGGTGGAGGATGAAAGGTCAATTCATATGTTCTTCTTTAAAGTTTTTGGTTATTTTCTGAAAGCAATCATTTTAATAAATGTGCATTATTTTTTTATAAACCAACAAGACAGGATATGTGCCCATTAGCTAGAATTATGAGATAGCAGTAGCTGATTACATGCACTGTCTGAAAGGAAACCAACACCTGGTCTCTATCTCGCCCCAGGTAAGTCTTATGTGAATCCCTCTTCCCAGCTGAATTTCCTACCCACAATACAGAATTTGGCCTTGACAAGGCTGCCCAGTTTATAATTACGCTTACGTCTTCATCTTCTCAATATACAAACGACAATATTGGGAAGGGTCTTGTCAGAGCCTAGAAGCAAGGTAGGTTTCTTTCTCCAGGTAACCAGGGCTAAATGCTCCCAATGGGATTTTTTGAGTGTAGGAGTCTGGCACCCACTAGAGGTAGAACTTAAGACACAAGAAGGTCTAATGGACGATGATCACAACTTCGTGCATATGATGCACACAAGCACATTAACTTTAGGCTTGAACAGCTCTGGAACTTGGGAGCTTTTCTCCTCTAAAAAACTGATGATCATCAACTAGTCACTTAAACAAAATTTTAAAAAAATTATATGTGAAGCGCTATTTTTTTCCCTCATAGCTGAAGTTTCCCCAGATGTGTGTGGAATCAGGGGGGTTGGAAATGGAGGAGCTGTCCAGATCTTTGCCCAGCCCTGACCGGGCCTTGACCAAGGACACATCTTTGGTTTCATCTTGGAAGTGTAACCACTTCGGGGCTGGAAGATAGGCAGGGCTAGCCTCAGGACAGCAGCCAAAAGCATGGGGTGAGGGGCAAGCCTGGAAAGCCCATGGCTAACACGAAATAGAAGACTCCATTAGCACAGTGAAAAACACTGCATTAGTGACCCAGAGGGCCTCTCCCTCCACCAATGGCCTCTCTGCCCTTTAACTATTCATCAGGCAGCAGAGAGAGTGCCAGGGACTTACAGGAAATACAGGGGAATCAAGCTGTATCTTGTGATGGATTGCAATGTTCCATCTTTGCTCTACCACCACCACCTTGCCAGCTGCCACAGTCACTAGTACTGCTACAGTTCTACATTCCTATGGAGGCTCCTTCTATTACTATTGATCCTTGGAAGTTTGCAAACTACTTCACAATTTGCAAAGTGCCTCCCTAGCCTGGGGGTAATGATATCATTAAATATGATCCTGGACAGGGCATTCTGGGAAGGCAGAGATAGGCTGGCACTAGAAGCCTGAAAGAGAATAGCGCACAGCTTCACTTAGGAAGGAGCAGAGTTGCGGATTTCTTTTCCCCCGACATCTGCACCCCTGCCTCCCAAATGCCTGGGTCCCGGCTATACCCACCACCCCCAGCCACTCCTAGTCCACAGCTATTGGGAGCCAATCTTCCTCTGCTTCTTCTACTGTCAACCACCAGTTTCAAGAGCTTCAAGGCCAGGAGTAGTGGCCTTTCGATTTGATCAAAAGAGCTGGACCATACCCAAATGCCACCGAACAGAAGAGAAAGGAGCTGAATAAAAGGCCTCTGCCAACACCTTCCACCTTCTCCCAGGAAGGCCCCTGGAAAGAGCCAGGCTTTCCCTTTCCACGGAATTTTTAAAGTTTCCTGTGCCAAAGGAATTTTTTAAACAGACTCCGACTTTGACCTTAATGCCCAAAGTGAGCTCTAGAACAGCAGTTGTCACCTGGCGCCAACAGACCCCTCAGCCTAGCAGCCCGGTGGAGGGAGAGCCGGGGACAGGGGGGGCTGGGGCCGAGCTGGCGAGAGGGCGGAGAGCGGGGCGGGAAGGCTGCAGCCCCAGTGCCAGAAGCTTCCCTCGCCGACCGCTGCTCCCTTCACCTGGCAACGGGCGCCCCAGAGAGAAGCTCGCAGGAGCTCATCGAAAGGAAAGAAAAGTGGCGTTTTGGAATCCATTTTGCTGGAGATGCTCAAGGCAATGTGGTACCCGGGCCCCTTGGCCTCTGAAGCCACAGGACCTTGGGAAAGGTCCTCACCCACAAGGGCTGGGGGCCAGCTGCGGCGGCGGGGTCGGGCGGGTGAGGGCCCGCCCATGACCCCCCACCCCCCCGGGGTGGCCCTGGGACAGAGCCCCCACGGGGGATGCGGCGGCACGGGGGTGGCGAGGGCCTGGGCGCCGCTGCCCGCATTTGGACGCGGCTCCACTCGAGGAGCCTTAGTAGTAACAGTCGCCGCGGAGCCAACTCCGTCCAGTGAGGGGGGCGGGGGTGTTGTCGATGGACGCGGGCGGCGCGGGGGTGGGGGCGGGAAGGGACGCAGGATGACCCCGACTTGGGAAGGTTCCATCCGAAAAGTCACTTTTCCCAGCGGGGCCCGGGGCCCGGGGAGGGGGGTGGCGTGGGGTGGGGTGGGGTGGGGCGGGGGAGTGCGCGGGGCGGGCGCGCCGCAGTGGCCAGCGGCGATCCGGGGTAGGGGGCCCGGGCGGGGGTCGGCGGCGCGCGGGGCCGGGCCGGAGGCGGGAGGCCGGGAGCGGAGGAGCGGCCGGCGCGCGGCGCGGCTCACCTGCCAGGCTGTTGTAGCAGTCGATCTCGATGGCTTCCACCGTCTTGCTCTGCTCCTCCGAGAGCCGGCTGCTGGGCTTGGGGGCCCCGGCCGAGGAGGCCGAGCGCGAGTCCTGCTCCCGTTCCGTCCCGGGCGCCAGCAGCAGCCCCTTGAGCTCCAGCAACGCCCGGTGGTATTTCCCGATGGCTTCGCGGAATTTCTTGTCCTTGTAGCACTGCGCCCCTTGGCTCTTGAACTCGTGCGCGCGCCGGATGAACTCGGCGGGCTCGGCCGCCGCCCCAGCCTGGCCCCGCGCCGGGGTCCCCGCGCCGCTGCCCGGGGCGCACAGCGGAGGCGGCGGCCGCTGCGCCTCGCCGCCCGCCGACGGGCTCGGGTTCCCCTTGGCCGCGGCCGCCGAGCCCTTCCTCTCCATTCGGCCGCCGCCCGGCGCCCCGCGCGCGCCGCGATCCGCCGCCGCCGCCGCCGCCGCCGCCGCCGCCGTCGCCGCGCCCTCGCGGGTTTAAAAGCGGCGGGCGCCGGGCGCGCGCCTGGCAAGCTGCGCCGCCGCGCTGACACCCCGCGGCGGTCTGTCGCCCCGCACTCCCATTCTCCCCGCCAGCTGCGGGAGACTGCTCGCTTCCCCTCCTCCCCCTCCTCCTCCTCCTCCTCCTTCTTCTCCTCCTCCTCCTCCTCTTCTCGGCCCCTCCCCCGCTCCGCGCCGCCCGCCCTGCGGCTCGCGCACGCACGCACCCTGCGGGCCGCCGCCGGTCCCCGGCCCCCGAGCGGCGCGTCCCGGGGCCCCCGCGGTTGGAGGAGGTGGGCTATGGTTGGGGCGGGGCTGGGAGTGCGGGGACCGCGGACCCGATCCGAGTGGCGGTGACCGTCGCTGACCCGGAAGAAGCTGGCTCGCCCGCCCGAAGGAGGGAAAGATTAATGACAAAGACAGCCTGGTTCTTCTTCCCCTCCCCATTCAGTCGAGACCTGGGGAGACGCGCCACGATTGAGCGAAGGCGGGGGGGGGGGGGGGGGGTAACGGGGAGGGTGGGTGCATGAGTGTGCGCGCGTGTGCGTGTGCATGCGTGTGTGTGAGGACGCACGCAGACTCGCCCTCGACAGTTTTAAAAACAACGGAAAGGAAAGGTGCCTCGGTTGGGCGGAGAGTGAGGGGCGCAGGCCAACCTCGCCTGGAGGCGTTCGCCTAGGGACGGTGGCGGGGCCGCCCCCTTCCGTGGTTCGTGGCTGGGGGAGGGTCCCCTGGGGTGACCGCAGGGGCGCCCGGAACACCGCGCGCGCGCGAGCGTGTCGGGCGCGTGAGAGCCCTGGAGCCGCCGCCGTGCGCCGACGCCCGGGCGTGTGGGCAGCTGTGCACCATGAATCACGGAGAGGGCCTGGAAAACACCTGTTACTGCTGCTCCCCGGGCCGTGCGTTGCATGCCTTCCAGTTTCCACTTAACAGGCCCTTGGCCCTGCCCCAGGAGGTTCCATTCCTTCTTGGAGACTTGCAGTGAGTGCGGAGTGTCAGCTGTCGGTCCGGAATTTGCGGAAGGGGTGCAGACCCGGAGCGCAACACTGAGCTGCTCTCTTGCTACTGCCCAGCCGGGGGAGGCGCACCACTCACTCTAGAAGCCAGGAGCTACCTGGAAAGGGGTTGGTTGGAAAGTGTCACTGGAGAGGAACAGATGTCTCTCGAGAGCCTGCTGAAGTGGGGGTATCCTAAGACTTAATGAGGTAATAGAAATGGTATTTGAGGGTCTCCCCTCCCCTTAGGTCACACCCGGCAATGCACAGGGGTTATTCCTGGTTTTGCACTCAGGAATTACTCCTGGCGGTGATCAAGGTGATCAAGGAACCATATAGGATGCTGGGACTCGAACCTGGCTGGGCCGCGTGCGAGGCAAACGCTCTACCCGCTGTGCTATCGCTCCAGCCCCCATCTGAGGGGTCTTAAGACAGGTAGGGTTTGAGCATAAGGCAGTGGAAGGAAGTGACGTGTCAAGCAGAGTGAGGAAATAGAGCAGAAGTCACGACGTTCAGATTCTCTGGAGGGTTAAGTGTTTTGTTTTTGTGACCTAAATGGAAGTGGTGGGAAATGATTGGTAAGATTATGGCGGCATTTGGAGCCTGAGAGATAGTCCAGGAGCTCAGGCGCTGGTCTAACTGTAGCTGCTTGGAAAGAAACCTGGTGTCATCCGCACCCCGCAGATGCAGATAGTCGCCCCCCAAGTACCCCCAGGGGTCGGTCCTGAGCACTGGGCCAGGAATAGCAGCTGAGCCCTACTGGGTATGACCCAACTCTCCTCTCCCACCACCCTCCCCAACAAAGAAATTAGGAAACATTTTTGTGGAGAGTTTGGCTTTTAGTTTTGTAAGCCAATTTTTTTTCTTCCTTCTTTGATACAATTAAAACTATTTTCAAGAGTGGGGGAAGTGACTTGGAGGGCTGAAGCTCTTTGCATGCAGGAGTCCCTGGTTTGGTCCTGAAGAGCAATCAGAGACACTGCCAGGTGTGAACCCAAAACAAAACATTTTTTTCCTTCTAAGCCAGTGGGTTTCAAAGTGATTATTTCAGTCCTGCAGCATCACAGTGACACCTGGGAAACTTAGCAATGCAAATTCCAGGGTCTTGCTCCAGATTTAGCTAAAAGTAGAAGCAATCTGCACCCTAACAAACCCTCCCTTGGTTCAGATGTGCACTCAATACTGAGAACCCCCACTCCAAGCCTTGTTATCCAAAGTGAGGGTCTTGGCACAGTGGCATCAGCTTCACTAGAGAGCTGTATAGATGCAGAATCTCTTAGATTCCAAGACCCACTGACCCAGAGTCTGCATTGTAACAGGACTACTAGGTGATTCATGTGCCTTAGTGTAAGAAGCTCTGCTCTACGGTTTTCAAGTACAAAAACATATTAGAAAGAACCCCCAACCCCTCAGTATTGCCTGCATAGTCTCTAACATTTCAATGAACTCCTTTTTATACTTTTTGCTTTTGGGCCACACCTGGCAGTGCTCAGGGTTTACTCCTGGCTCTGTGCTTAGGATCATTCCTGGCAAGGTTAGGGGGGCCATATGGTGTGCCCAGGATCAAATCCAAGTGGTCTACGTGCAAGGCAAACATCCTACCTATTGCTGCAGTCCACCTTAAAAACATTTTAAATACATATTTTTTTTGGGGGGTTGGTTTGTTGGGGAGGGTCAGGTGGAAATCGAACCTAGGACTTGAATATTCTTGCGTGCCTTGGAACAATCTCCTTAGCCCTGGCTATACTTCTTGTGCAAAGGCCTCCTTCAACAGCGATATTCGTTAATATGTAGTTTGTTTCTTGCTCTTTTTAGTATACCTTATGAGTCTAGTCTTTTAGTAAAAGAAATTTTTTCTATTTCTTAGAAGAGAAAGATAAAAATAAAACAGAATAGTATCTTAGTGTCTCATTTTTAATGACTGCATGATATTATGTGTCTATCATATATATGTATCTGTATTTTCTGTGGTCAGATGGACTCTAGTTGTTTAACCAAACAATTACAAACACCAAAATAATTAAAATAACAGTTGTCACAGTTGTTGTTACCCCTACTTAGGACTCTGAGTCATTGAGACTTGCTCAAGGTCACTCTGCTAATAAAAATGGAGTTGGGGAGCTGGAGAGGGCATACAGGAGGTATGATGCTTGCCTTGCATGTGGCCAACCCTGATTGGATCCCGAACACAGAGAGCCAGAAATAGCTCCTGAGAACTACTGAACACTGCCAAGTGGCACCAAACCTCACAACTCCCCCAAAACAGTGGAGTGGAGATTCAAAGCCAAGCAGTCTGACTCCAGGACTTATCCTGTTAACTATACTTATACTGACATTTAGTCGCAACTAATTTTTTTCTTATAAAAAATTGTATCCAAAAATGACAATTGTCACTTTGCTTTTCAGGAAGCCAGTTCTAGCTTGGACTTCCGGCCACCATGTACTAGTTTCATCTCATCTTTGCCAATATTGAAGGTTAAGTTTAAAAATATATATTTACTAAGTTGAGTTTTTTTTTTTAAATGTTGATTTGATCCAGAGAGACAGCTCAAAGCATTGGTGTTAAAGCTTTGTATGCAGAAGCCTCAGATTTGACCCATAACAGACATATCTCGGTCTCCATAGAAAATCCAGAGCACTGAGCTGGGAGTGACCCCTAAACACCACCAGTGTGATTCAAAGCCAAAATTTAAAATTACACCCCCAAACCTTTATATTAATGAGTCATGGACAAACTTAATGACCAGGGTGAATGCATAGTTGCCATTTATATTGTACCGAGGGTTTTTATTTGGACTCAATCCTAAGTAATATACTAAATTATACCTTATATGCTAGAGCACCTTAGTGTTCTAAGTGAGTTGCCACCTTTCTTCTCAATTATTGTATTAGCTGGAGAAGAAAAATGAGTTTTACTTACATGCTGACTTTGCAATGGTTTCTGACAGGTGAGCATCTTAGGTCACTGTCACTGTCCTCCCGTTATTCATCGATTTGCTCGAGCGGGCCCAGTAACGTCTCCATTGTAACAATTGTTACTATATTTGGCATATCGAATAAGTCATGGGGAGCTTGCCAGGCTCTGCCGTTCGGGCGAAATAGCTTGCCGGGCTCTCCGAGAGGGGTGGAGGAATTGAACTCGGGTCGGCCATGTTGGCCGCTTGCAACGCAAACGCCCTACCCGCTGTGCTATCACTCCAACCCGGTGCTATCGCTCCAGCCCGCATCTTAGGTAAATTATTCAATTTCTGAAACTTCAAGTTTCTTCAGTCATGAATTGAGGCTTCCTTCACAGGGATTATGACGTACAATTTCATCAGCTTCTTACAAAATTGTGTTTTCAATGGATTCCATAATAATGTTATGGCCAACTTTAGTTAATCCATAAATAACTTCCAAGTCTTGGCCCTTTTATACTCTAAAGTTTTGTGCCATGGACATCAAAGAGAAGAAATGAGGGATATGTACATACACACACACACACACACACATATACATGAAACTAACTAACTGCCTACTTGGGTCTGAAGGAAATATTGGGTATATCCAGCCTATGGGTTTGTGCTGCTCTAAAAAATAAGTTGAGAACTGGGTGGTGATAGACACAAGTAAAGGTGAGAAGTGTTGGTGTGCCAAATTTTTGTTTTCCCACTGTGTCCTGGATTTATGGTACAGTATTTTATTTTTAGATTTGAAGTTTGAGGAGAGAGCCGAAAGAAGCAGATAATCCACCCGGTATTCTCCTGTGTATGAAACAGAGCTTCATGCAAGAGCTTAATTCTAGTTCGGAGGAAGAACAGGAGTGAAGAGGGGAAGGAACATTACGGGCGTGGGGATGGAGTGAGAAGAGACTTACTATGCCCATCTGTCCTACTCCGCAGAGCTCTGCATGTGTAGATAGCTAGAAATGTTTTATTTGCTGGTTTTTAATATGCTTCTGTCTCTGCCTAAGCCACTTGTGGGTAAATGTGTACTGATTTCTCAGAAATGTTCCCCTCCATCCAAATAAAATTAAGTAGGTGCCAAAGAGAATTTCCCAAACATCCTTTCATTAACTCTTGACCATATGCAGTGCGTTATTTTAGGAAGTGAGCAGAGACACACATGACAGACAACTTGGGCATGGATTTGGGATTCAAGAACTCAGGGCTTCTCAAACTTGAACCTTGCATCCACTGTGGAGCTTATTAAAATGCAGTTTCCCTGAGTCTGTCTAGGGTCAGCCTAAGAGTGTACATATCCAACTAGCTGCCAGACAATGCTGATGTCTCTGCTCTGTGATCCACATTTGGAGGAGCAGTACTTAGGAAAAAAGAGAAAAGAAATCTCTCCCCATTCCCTTGTGGACTTTGCCTTCTAGAGCTATTTTCTTTCAACTGAAGGAACCTAAGAAATGAACTGGACCATATTTAACAAGGCTAGATATTCATCTCCAACTCATGCATTTTCTCTTTTGTGTGTGTGGGGAGGTGTGTGTGGGGGGGGAGGGGGTTGGAGCCACACCTAGTCAGGTTACTCCTGGCTCTGCACTCAGGAATTACTCCTGGTGATGCTCCGAGGACTACATGGGATGCCAGGGATCAAACCTGGGTGGGGCATGTGCAAGGCAAACACCCCACCCACTGTACTGTCTCTCTGGTCCCACACTTTCTCTTCTTTCTGTAGAAGGACTAGGTATATCAAACCTGAAACCCTGCTTGCAATCTAACCACCTTGTCTTCTGCAAATGAATAGACACAAATGCCATTTGACTGCGTACCATCACAGGTTTTTATGTCACATTTGTTTGCCAAAAAGTGGGGTGCAACCATTATGTGACACTTATTTGTTTGTTTTTAACCTTGAGCGTATGGATTTACTTTTAAAAATTGAACATCCAAGTAATCTGCTGAATATTTGGTACACTGATTCGAGGTAGGATGGTATTCCCTGTACCCCTTTTTTTAAACTTAACATAGATTTCCTGTCACTGTCACTGTCCTCCCGTTGTTCATCAATTTGCTCGAGCGGGCCCAGTAACGTCTCCATTGGAGACTTTTGTTGTTACTATGTTTGGCATATCAAATACATCACGGGTAGCTTGCCAGGCTCTGCCGTGCGGGCAAGATACTCTCGGTAGCTTGCTGGGCTCTCTGAGAGGGGAGGAGGAATCGAACCCGGGTCAGCCATGTTGGCTGCATGCAAGGCAAACTCCCTACCACTGTGCTATCGCTCCAGCCGCTTCTTGATCTCCCTTCCCCAAGTCTGTGGGGCTCTGAAAACATAGATTTCCTAATACTTAAAATTGGGGGTGGGGGATAAGATGGGCAAGGATATGAGAGATCTTGCCAGAACTCTATGGCAGCCTTTTAAATCACTCATTTCCACACCCATAGCTGCATGGCAGTCAGCAGCAGTCTTAAACACTCTCCCTACGTTTTCTACTTAAAGGAGTAGAAAGGGCTTACCCAGCCACTGTTCAGAATTTCTTATCTTATGGTTTCTGGGTGCTAGTTTACTCAGGGCTGTCCTCAGGGGAGAGCTGGTCTAATGTCTCCATCACAGGCTCTGGTTTGCTCTTTCCTTCTCTCCCCAGTGGCTCCAAGCACTTTGCCTGCAATGCCTTCATGCAGTGGTCTAGCGGGTCTTCCTCAGCTTCCTTTGTCACTTGCTGGGTCAGGTGCAGTCTTGAGTTGCTGTCTCGGGGCATTTCCTGCAGACCTATAGACTAGAGCACCTGCAGATGCACTCCTGCACAGTGGGTTTGGTTTTT
Source organism: Sorex fumeus (assembly GCF_029834395.1). Taxonomy (NCBI): domain Eukaryota; kingdom Metazoa; phylum Chordata; class Mammalia; order Eulipotyphla; family Soricidae; genus Sorex; species Sorex fumeus. Next base: position 25,170,374 of record NW_026606155.1, read on the forward strand.
GCCTTTTTAATGATTTCTTATATGTCAGTGACCCTTCAATGTGTTGCTTTTTTATGAACCCCAGTGGGGAGAAAGGAAAAAATGCTTGAAGCACAAGAGTTTTCTAGAGCTTCTGTGCCACTACTCCAGTATCACCTAAACCACTCACTGCTTTACGGACAGGCATCGGGCACCGGCCCATGAATCCTGTGGATGACCTTAGGGCTAATGGAAGCACTAGTTTCTGCTGAGATAGGAGGGAAGCCTTCTGGGAGAAGATGTGTGTGAAAATATTTTGATAGAAAGAACTTGGCATGATACACAGCCAGAAGTTCTGTGCTCTTGCTGCTTGGGTGGGCCATGTGCTCTGCTCTGGGCCTGGCTTGGCTTCTGCTTCTCTGGCTCTGCCCACTGGCCTGAGAAGCCTGACACCTCCTCTTCCTGCCAACTCACTGGACATTGCTTCCCTCCTAAACAGATAGCATGGGCCCCTTTTTCTCTTTCTTCAGCTCAGTTTCTTAAGTATGTATTTGAAATTTTTTGGAGTGATAGCACAGTGGGTAGGGCATTTGCTTTGCAGGCAGCCGACCTGGGTTTTCTCCCAGGATTTCTCCATCCCTCTTAGAGAGCCCAGCAAGCTACTGAGAGTATCCCACCCGCACGGCAGAGCCTGGCAAGCTCCCCATGGTGTATTCTATATCCCAAAAACAGTAACAACAAGTTTCACAATGGAGATGTTACTGGTGCCCGCTCGAGCAAATCAATGAACAACAATATGACAGTTTTACAGACAGTACAATTATCTAAGCGATCCAGGGTTTGGCCGTACACCAGCCAAGCCAAAGCTACTTCAGGAACTTTGTTCCTAGTTGCATTCAACTACCCAATGTCCCTGAGAAAAGGACATTTTTTTGGTGCTTTTTGGGTCACACCAGGCGATGCACAGGGGTTACTCCTGACTCTTCACTCAGGAGTTACTCCTGACAGTGCTTGAGGGACCATACGGAATGCTGGGAATTGAACCTGGGCATAGCCATGTGCAAGGCAAACACCCTACCCACTGTGCTATCGCTCCAGCCCTGGGTAATGACATCTTTTATTACCCCTTTCTATGTATATTCGATCTTCCATCACTCCTCTGTGGAAAAATATTTTATACCCACATGTAGCAATAGTCACACAAATGTCATAGGAGTTTCACTCCATCAACTCTTGCCCCTAGGAAACTTTTTCTGATTCTGGAGCCCAGTTCAGTATACCTTATAGAGAAAAGCCAATCTCTGCCAATCATAAATCTCTCCTAATACTCAACGCATTACATGGCCTCAGCCTTCTCATCTCAAAGAAACTTCCCTACAGACCAGGCTGTGTTCTTTTGACCAGTTAGCTCTCCTGCCTTCAGGGCTCCTTCCATCCCCCTCTGCACAAGGTCCTGGTGGAACTGTCAATCATTGTATCTGGTGACACTCTCCCTCTCCTACTCATCTTTGTCAGCACCTACTCCAGGCTTGATCCATTCTTCAGTTACAGTATTCCATCGTCTACTCTAGAGTGATAGTTCATGTTGGGGCACTTGACCCAAATAGAGACAACCTTAGTTTCCATGAGATTTTTGTATAAGGGCCAGAGAGAGAGTAGAGTGTTTTCCTTGCATGTGTCCAACCTGGGTTTGATCCCTGGCAGCTGATATGGTCCCCAGAACCCACCAGAAGTGATCCCTAAGCACAGCCAGCTATAGCCCAAACCCATACAAATAAGAGAGGAACATTCTTTAAGCTGGGAAGATTTGGGTAGGACCTCTCTATGTTCGCCTTGCTCACCACCTGGAGAAAGCTTATCTGAAGAGGCAGAAAATGAATATGAAAGGAGATAGCTCTGCGGAATTAAGCTCTTCAATCCAGCAGTTTTTAAATACCAGATGCATCCTTGGACTTCCTAGTGACTAAATCAATTCCCTTTTCTACTTAAAATAGTTTGAGTTACCATCTAGAATTGGAAAACTATTGCCATATGTTCTTTCCGCATCCACCTACTGCTCCCCAGTTTGACCAGCTGCGACGTGTAGCTGCTAACTCTGATGGTGTCCTCTCTCTTTAAAAAGGAACTTCTTCCTCTTCCCTCCTCGGTTGTTTCTGTTGTTGAGGTCGTTCCTGCTGGGTCTTGGTGCTGGCTGTGGGTGGCACAGCTGTGAACAGTGCCTGCACACATCCTCATCAACACTCACACAATTTCAGTGAGTGCTCTCGCACCTTCTGGTCAAAGTGTTGGGGGGGAGGGTGCCTATGGTGCTCACACAATGCTCCCCAGGGATAGTACTCCTGGGTACAGTGCTCACACAACTTTAGCTGCCATGCTGGCTGGCAGATGCACACCTGACTCTGTACCAGGGGTTACTGTGCCTGAGTCCCGGACGACAGAGAGAGTTCCTGGGACATGACCTTACAATCAAATCACTTTCAGCCACTGAGTCATCCCCTGGATGCTAAAAAGAATTATTTAAAGTTTCTATTTGAGAGGACAAAGCAATGGTACAGTGGGTATGGCGTTTGCCTTGCACAAGGCTGACCTGGGTTTAATCCCCAGCATCCTCTGTGTCACCAGGAGTAATTCCTGAGTTCAGAGCCAGGAGTAAACTCTGAGCATCGCCAAATGTGGCCCCCAAACAAAAAGTCTTATTTATATCTATTAAAAATAGCATACAATCAATCACAATCATCCTATTGTTCGTCGATTTCCTCGAGCAGGCATCAGTAACGTCTCCTTCGTCCTAGCCCTGAGAATCTAAAAAGTGCCATATTCAAGGCTCTTTCAGGGTTAGGAGAATGAGACCCATCATTGTTACTGGTATTTGGCATATTGGGTACGCCATGGGGAGTTTGCCAGACTGCTGTGTGGGCAGGTTACATTCGGTAGCCTGCCAGGTTGTCCAAAGCAAAAACGAGATAATAAGATGTCATGTCATGTGGCCGCAAATACTTAATCATTCACGTATCTTTTATTATGGAAATATTTGTTCTTTGTGTTTTGTTTTCAGGCCACACTGGCATTGCATGTAGGGTACTCCCACCTCTGCTTGGAAGCCACTCTCTGGAGGACTTGGGGGAAGCTATGCAGTGCCTGGGCTGGAACCCAGGTCTGCTGCTTGCAAAGCCTGCACTCAGCCCACTGAGTTTTCTTTCAGGCCCTGTTAAGGAAAGGTAAAGGTAAAGGCCCTCCCGTTGATCGTCGATTTGCTCGAGCGGGCCCAGTAACGTCTCCATTGGAGACTTTGTTGTTACTGTGTCTGGCATATCAAAACTTTTAAATAATTAGAAAATACATCCTCAAGAATCTCATCCTCAGTATAAGCAATGAGCAACAACCAATTTTTATTGCCCTGTGTTTAGGTCTCCCTATGTAACATTTTCTTCTATATAGTTCTATGGTTTTGTAAGGCAAGTTCTCAACTACTGAGCTAGAGCTTCTTTCCTAATCCCATGCTTTTGAACTCAGTTCCCTGGTTGTGAAATAACCTCTCAGTTTCTGCATTACAACCATAATGCCCAAAAGTGGTGGTGGGGGGGGGCGGGGGGAGGAGAGAGTGCCTGCCATCCAGACAGGCTGGGGGGTGGGAGGCGGGAGGGAAACTAGCCATGCTGGTGGTGTGAAATGTACACTGATGGGAAGGACTGGTGTTGGAACATTGTATGACTGGAACCCAATCATGAACAACTTTGTAACTGTGTATCTTGGGATGATTCAATAAAAAAATTTTTTAAAAAATAAATATTCTTACTTTTCTCATGCATCATTTTCTCTATTTTACTTATTTTATATCTTTTTCTGTTTGTTTGTTTATGGATCACACCCAGCAGTGCTCAGGGGCTACACCTGGCTGGGTGCTAGGGGTTATTCCTGGTGGAACAGTGGGGTGAGGGGGGGAGGAGCGGGTGCAGGGTGTTCAGGAGGCTCTGCTGACAATTGACTTGGATCTTCTGCATGCAAAGCAAGGCCTTAGTTATCTGTGTTCTCTTTTAGCTCACTGACTATCTTTATGACAGTTATTTTTAATTCTTCACCAGACAGCTGTTTCTTTAGAGCTGTTTTTCTTTAGAGCTGTTTAGTCATTGTTTAAAGTTCTATTTTCGGTTCACATTTCCACGATTCTTTGTTTACCTTGTAATCTATTGCTGGGACTCGCATGTTCGAAAAACAACTCCCAATGTTTGTGTGCTGGTGTTGGTGCAGGGACAGCTTTACCTTAGCGCTGCTGGCGGGAAGGACATTGCAAACATTTTCTGATCTCTGGCTCCCTCTGGTGTTTCTCTGTGATTCTGAAACTCTAATATGCAGCTAGCCGCTATTTTCAGCTTTCAAACGACGGAGCTTGTCACCTCGATGATCTAATTAAGGTGAAAAGAGAAAAAAACAGTCCCTCAGGTATTTCTAAGACAAGCTAGAATATTGGGCAGAGGTCTGATTCTTTCATTTTCATCCTGAGAGGGAACCCTCACACGAAGATTTCTTTCCAGTTGCTTAGCGCTGTGTAGCATAGGGGCAAGGTTGGGATGGGTGTGACAAATGGTGCAGATTTTCACACTTTCTTCAAGGAAGCCTTCTTTGGCTTCACAAGGGCCTGGGAGTTTAGCTTCCTGCCTGGTCTCCATGGTTCTCACAGAGATAGTCTCACACGTATAATGTTTGCATGACTCTGTGGAAAAGCAAGGTCCGTTGTTTCTTGGTACACCACCTTGATGTCACTCTCTTCCTCAATGCCTTTTAATCAATTCCATTTCTTCTCAAAGCAACTGAATGTGAGTGCCTGACTGTTCCAATAGGGTTTTCCCAGTGTCATGCCATTTGCGCTGGGGTGACTTGACATTCTGATGAGCTTCCTGCACATTCCTGAATGGGGTAATTCTCATGCATATCAAATGACACTCTGACAACCACAAATGTCTGGGACCATGCTTCTTGTCTTCTAGTTACTAATGGGGAGGTTGGGCCCATAATCCTGGAGATGCTTAATGTTTTACAGTGAGTTCAGGATCTGGGTCTGAGAGGCAGATGTTTAGAAATGAGAGAGGTCAGGCAGAGAAAGGATTAGAATGAAGGTAAAACTTCATTTACAGGGACCAGAATGATAGGACAATGGGGAGGGCATTTGCCTTGCATGCGGCTGACCAGGGTCCAATTCCTGGTATCTCATGTGGTCCACCACCAGGAGTAATTCCTGAGTGCAGAGCCAGGAGTAACACCTGAGCATCCCTGTGTGTAACCCAAAAAGCAAAACACAAATAAACTAAAAACTTCATTTGTACTTGATTTTATTCTTTTTTTGGGATTTGGGGCCACACCTGGGGCTCTGTGCTCTGGGATCATGGTGATGCTTGAGGAACCATATATGGTGCCAGGTATCCAACCCAGGTCAACCACATGCAAGGCAGCACCTTAACTATTCAGTTTTCTCTCCAGCCTCTCCCCTCTTAATTTTCTTCACTGTATCACTGTCATCCCATTGTTCATTGACTTGCTCGAGCAGACGCCAGTAACATCTCCATTCATCCTAGCCCTGAGATTTTAGCAGACTCTCTTTACTCATCCTTCCCAATGGTGCCACATTGGAGGCTCTTCCAAGGTCAGGGGAATGAGACCCATTCCTGTTACTGTTTTTGGCATATCGAATACGCCATGGGGAGCTTGCCAGGCTCTGCTGTGTGGGTAGGATACTCTCGGTAGCTTGCCTGGTTCTCCAAGGGGATACCAAATAATTTCATAATGGGAGCATAATGCCAGGTCTATCAAAACCAAAGACTCAGGACTCCCTGAAATTTCCCAGCAAATCAAAGTTCAAACTCACTGAGAGGAATTAAGGAACCTGTTTAGGAAGCTTATTTATAATTCCTCTTCATGTAGAGCTAGAGGGTGTCATGCTGAGTGAAATCAGTCAGAAGAAAAGAGAAAGATACAGAATGACCTCTCTCAGATGTGTGACAAGATAATAACAGAGGGCCAAAGGCAACATACTGGGAGAACTGATTCCACACAACTGAGTTGGTGTGCTGGGGGCAGTTTGAAAGGGAAGGTTGTTGGGGTCTAGGGCGAGGTTTGGTGAATTTAATTGTGATTTAATGGTGATGTATGTGGTGTTGGAATTATGTGCATGAGAAGCCATTATTAACAGTGTTGTAAACCATGTTGGAGCAATAGTACAGCAGGTAGGGTCTAGCATGTGGCCAACCTGGGTTCGATCCCTGGCATCCCATATAGTCCCCTAAGCACCACCAGGAGTAATTCCTGAGTGCAGAGCCAGGAGTAACTCCTGAGCACGGCCAGGAGTAATTCCTGAGTGCATGAGCCAAGAGTAACCCCCATGCATCACGGTGTGACTAAAAAAGGAAAAAAAAAAACCAAAAAGAGCAACAGGGATCCTTTGATATTTTTGATAAAATGGATACAGTTATATTTACATATTATATGCTGCCTATGTGACTGTGCTTTATTCATACATGGGATAACAATTTTACACCTGCTCCCAAGAACCACTTTTCCCTTCCCTGTTAAGAATGTATAATTCAAGGTGACCATTTCTTTATAGGATTTTCTCTAACCAACTGCAGATACTGAAAGTGAGTCATTTGTTGGCAATATTTGATTATCAAAATAAGATCTTGGTATAATTGGTTTAAATTACGAATTTAATTCTACCCACCCCACCCCCCGAAATTGGCTGTAAGTGAACTCCTTGGGGGTTTAAATAGAAAGGAATACATTTTCCTCACAAAATTCCAATCCAACTTTACAAATGGAAGTGGAGAATTCCAAAGAGAAGTGATTGATCTTGTAACTGGGTCTGCTTTTGAGGCACATCATGTGTCCTGCTTGCTTTCCTGGGGAGTACTTCTGGGGATATCACTGGAGGAATCACAACTGACGTTCAGAAGTCTTCCAGACTCCACACACACTTTGGCATAACATATGGAAATGGAAAGAAAAAACTGAGCAGCTTTAAATTCTTTGAAATAAACATAAATGTGAAGTTTTAAAAATAACCCTAAGGCCCGGGAGATAACACAAGTGGTAGAATACATACCCAGCCTGTATGGGGCCCTGGGTTTGATCCTGGGTACATCGTGGCACCCTGTACACTGCCAAGGATGGGCCTAGTGCCCACCCCCCACCAAGCATTGCACCACTGGCCTGCACAGCTGGACCGAGCATCCCTTGCAAGTGGTCCGAAGCACTCAAGCATTCCTGGCTGAGACCACTATAAAATAATTTTCAAAATCCTAATTCTTCTTTGTGTCAAAATACCAGTGGACCTTCTATTTTAAAAAATACATATAAAAATCATATAAAAAATAAAGAATGGGCTGGAGAGATAGCACAGCAGGTAGGGTGTTTGTCTTGCACGCGGCCGACCCAGGGTTCGATTCCCAGCATCCCATATGGTCCCCTGAGCACCGCCAGGAGTAACTCCTGAGTGCAGAGCCAGGAGTACCCCCTGTGCATCACCAGGTGTGACCCAAAAAGCAAAAAATAAATAAATAAATTTTAAAAAATAAAGAATAGCTTTATTTTAATTTCATTTCCCCCTCTCCCCTTCCCTTCATTGCTGTTGCCTTGATAGGGACCACATGCATGTCTGGCCTTTGTATTCCCTGGAGTGACACTTGGGTACAGAGTTTGCACACACTCCGCTGAAGCTGTTTTGGAGTGGGGGGTGGGGGTCGCATTCCTTTTGTCATGGCACTTGCAGGTGAGAGACCTGGAGTTTGATTCCTGGATGCACTCTCACACATCACTGAATGCGATCCTGATAGCACAAGTGTGCAATATCCACCACAACTTGAGTGTGTGTGTGTAATAAAGTGTGCAACCCTCAAATATTGTAGCAAGATGTGCCTATGTTTTAGGCGCCTTCAGAAGAACCCTTTGAGGAGCACAGGATGCTCTCCATCATCCTCTTCCCTCTCCATGTCAGTGATGCCTGTTCATTAATGGGCTGGTGCATGTTCTGACATCATTGGCAGGGGTTTGACCCCAACCCTGGAGGACAATGTGTCCTCTATCTCCTAAAGAATGGCTCTTAGGGCCATATATACTTTGATACTAAGTGAAGGAGTAATTCAGTAGCTAGAATGCCGCTGCTCTATGATTCAATGATAGAGCCCTGTGATTGCAAACTATGGGCTATAACAGGGAGGGTTAGTTCCTCCCAGTGCATTCCCAAAACCATTTATGCATCAAATACTGATAGCAGACAGAATAATTTTACACCCATTTATGATTCTAGTATTAATGCAGTGTGTGACAGATGATGAAATAGATTGATTTTGTTTTATTTTCTTTTGTTTGAGACCCACACCTGGCAGTGCTCAGGGCTTACTCCTGGCTCTGCACTTAGGGATCACTCCTGGTCGGCTCACAGAACCATATGGGGTGCTGGGGATTGAACCCATGTCAGGTGCATGCAAGGCAAGCATCTTAACCACTGTACTATTGTTCTGGTCCTATAGATTTATTTTTGTTGTTGTTGTTCTTGAGTCACACCCAGCAATGCTCAGGGGTTACTATTGGTTCTACACTCAGGAGTTACTCCTGTCAGTTCTCAAGGGACCATATGGAATGCTGGATCAGCGGTGTGCAAGGCAAAACACCCTACCTACTGTACTATTGCTCCAGCCCCCATGATCAATTTTTAAAAGTGTTCTGCTGAGTTCTTCCAGGATTTTTACCACATAGAATATAAGTGCTAGCATGTAGGACTCAATAAATCACTTATAAAGATCACAATAGTAAAAATGAAACAAAACAAAGACAAACAACTAAGCACCTGATTATTAGAATGTGGTGGTAACTCTTTGAGAGAGCTTATATTAAGATAGCCAGGACCTTCTGCAAATCAAAGAACAAGCCCAGGACAGCAGACCTCTTTTTCTGAACAACTAGAGAAGCAACAAAAAACCCGAGAGAGATACCAGAGGAACTGGCATTCGTGCCATACAGACTTCTCTGGACTTGGAGAAAAAGTTAGACAAACCTCTGAAAGAACTCAAAACCTTGGCTTCTGAGATTGTTGAACATATCTGACACTTCCTGGGAAAGTTATTGCTTAAGTTAGAACTAAGCTGTCTGGAATATCAATTTTGATGTGGGAAGACAGAAAAATTATCCTGGGGGAAGCAAAAACACAGCAGCAGGAAGACTCGTCTGAAAAGCCTGCTAAGTAGTCCTTTAGAGCTAAAAAGGTGCTACATCTGAAGAAAACAAGTCTTCCCTTGTAATAATTCCCAACATTCATGGAAGACTCTGTCTATTCTCTTGAATTACCTTCTTATCTAGTATTTTAATCTCATGTGAATGAAATTACTTGCATTTAATTTTTTTTATTATTTATTTTAATCTCCGTGAGATACAGTTACAAAGCTTTTCTGTTCTGTTTGAGTTTCAGTCATACAATGATCCATCACCCAATCTTCCACCTGTGCAAAACTTCCACCACCAAGGTCCCCAGTATCCCCCACATCCAATCCCACCCCCTGCCTCTATGGCAGACAGTCTTTCCCATACTCTCTTGTATTGCTTGTTATGAATAGCATAAGATGTTGTACAGCTGCAGGAGCGACCGCGTGCTCCTGGAATTCTAAAATTTTAGATAATTAGGGTCTGAAGAAATCTCTGCAGCGAGCTTCTCAGTTCAGAGATTCTTTTGTGTGTTTCTGGACCCTGGATCATGGTCGTTAAGGAGCTTAAATAGCAGCCAGAGGCAGTTTGTGGGTGTGACCTCTGAGGTCCCATGGGGACAGGAGAGGCAGGGGGGGGATGAGAAGGACCAGCCCATTCCCTATTCCTTGAGGCCTAGAATTTGTCATCACTGAACTCGCATACTTCTCATTGGGTTCTGGAAATTGGCAGCCACTGGAGTTTTTAGGAGGCAGGTGGAAGGACAACGAGTATCCCTATCTGAGGCACCCTGGTGAAGTCGGCATGGCTTAAAGTCTGGAGGCATCTCTGCAGTGAGCTGCTCTGTTTGGAGATTCTTTTGTGTGTCTCTGGATCATGGCCCTTGTTTCCATCTTTCTCAGAGAAATAAACTATTAGCATATGCCCTTCAGGGCACATCTGCTGGCCCAAAGCACGCCATGCTGCTGGACCTAACTGCAGTTTTTGATCTCTTTTGAGATTTATGGGTCTCCGAAATAAGACCAATAAATGAGCTTGCATAGCTGAACCGGAGGTGGTTCATGGGTGTGGTCCCACATACCTAACTTTTGGCCATTTAATTTCTTGGTAAATTTGGCTTCAGGTTGTTGCAGTCCAGCCAAAGGGACAGCAGCAATTTTGGGGTATCAGGAAGTCTGAAGGCACCATTAGTCTGCTGATGCACTCGCCCCACAGATACAGGTAGACCTGCTGGCAGCACCATAGCTCCTATGTCTTGCATTTGAAAACAACAACAAAGAGCTGGAAACAAATGATGGCATAAAGCATCATTTAAAAACATTTTTGTGGGGCTGGAGCAATAGCACAGCGGGTAGGGCATTTGCCTTGCATGCGGCCAACCTGGGTTCGATTCCCAGCATCCCATATGGTCCCCTGAGCACCGCCAGAAGTAATTCCTGAGCACAGAGCCAGGAATAACCCCTGTGCATTGCCGGGTGTGACCCCAAAAGCAAAATAAATAAATAAAAAATAAAAACATTTTTGTTGGAGTTGGAGCAATAGTACAGCAGGTAGGGTGTTTGCCTTGCATACGGCTGACCCGGATTCTCTTCCCAGCATCCTGTATGGCCCCCTGAGCACCGCCAGGAATAATTCCTGAGTGCAGAGCCAGGAGTAACCCCTGAGCATTGCCGGGTGTGACCTAAAAAGCTAAAAAAAAAATTGTTTGCTTTTGGGGGTTATGCCAGCAGTGCTCAGGGCTTACTCCTGGCTCTGGCTCAGGGATCACCCCTGGAAGGACTCAGAGGACTGAATGTGGTGCTAGGAATAGAACCTAGCTCAGCCGGATGCAACACAAGCCCCAGTCCATAGTTTAAATGTTTTAAATTTTTTTTATTTATTTATTTTGGTTTGTTTTATTTTTTAATTTTTATTAGTGAAACACCATGAGGTACAGTTGTAGACTTACAAATTTTTGTGCTTGGGTTTCAATTATACAATGATCGAATACCCATCCCTCCACCAGTGCCCATTTTCCACCACCCCCTTTCTCTTCCCTCTATTGATGTTGTTGCTGAGGACATGCCACACATGTGCTTGATTGTGGTGCTCTCATATTTACTTACCCACCAGGGGTCTCACTCAAGTTGTGGTGCTCAAGCATGCTCTGGTAGAGCTCACTGATGGTCTCTATAAGGCTCTCACACACTCTTCCCAGGTGGTCACCCTTCTGGTCATAGTGCTCATACATATGTTCTTGTGTGGGACTTGGCAGTGTATCCCCTTAGCTGCAGTGCTTGCACACTGACTACAATATAACCAGAAATTGCTTGTGCCAGGGATCAGAGACCAGAGGTCCCAGGAACAGACAGTATTGCTAACAGGATAAGAGTTAATCCATATGGCATGCAGAATCCAATGCGTGGCCTCATGCTTGTCAAGTAAATGCTTTAGCCATTTATTCCTGATGCTCCCCCACATTCCCAAAATGAATTACACACACACACACACACACATTCACATTCACATTCCAGGGGCGGGGTGGGGTCCTCACTGTATTGGCCATTAAAATATGTTTACAAAGGGAATTTGACTCAGGAGCTGTTATTTGAAACCTCTGGGTCAACTTTTCAAATTTAGGCAGTTAGAAGAAGTCTAACTTTAGTTAGAAGATGCATTTTTCTGTTGGGTATTATTGTCATTAGGAAGCAAATTAGTGAGGGAAATGACTAAGAAAAAGGTCTAGAGATAAGGGGCTGAGGCAGCACCTCCACCCATGTTTCATCTTAATGCTGAAGACAGCTTATTCTCAGTGGCTCTTTGGTCCATTTAGGATCTCTGAGATATGACATTGTGGAATGGGGACCAGAGCCATAGGTAGTAGTTACTAAAAAGCAATTATTTTCATGACATGATGGCCATAGGAGATTGCTTCTTAGAAACTTTTCGGGGTCAAAGATCCCAGAGAATAATCTATAGATATGGGGGTTAAGAAACACTCTTCTAAGATATGCTTGGAGTGCAATATTTTTATAACATACAATACATAAAGAACTGTATTTAGTAAGTCTGCTTGCTCCTTACTGCCAAGAAACTCAAAGCAAGGACATATTTTCTTTTGTAGAATTTCAAGTGGCTTCTAGAAGTCTTAGGCGACAGAACTGACATTATTTTAGAAATACCATTCTGATGGGAATGTAAATCATGAACTAGAAATGGTAGAGACTGGAGATAAATGCGAGTCTATTTTAATGATTCAAAAGAGATGATGAAGCAGCAGGGAAGATGCTTGCTTGCACGCAGCTGACCTGAGTTCGATCCCTGGCACCCCATATGCTCCTCCAGTCTTCCAGGAGTAATCCCTGAATGCTGAGCCTGGAGTAAGCCTTGAGCACCACTGGGTGTGACCCAAAAATCTAAAGCAAAACAAAAACAAACAGAAGAGATGATGAGACCATGAGCAAGGAAATTGGAAGATAAATTCATTTCTTTAGATAAGTGCATAAGACTGTTCACAGATTTTCCTTGACCTCTATATCGTAAAATGTCTTCTGGATCCTATTTATATAAGCTCAATAGTTTTTCAATATGAATGTTTTAAAAACCCCCATTTCATCCTTTATTCCCTTTCTCAGTAAATAATATTCACCCATTCACCCAAGCCAAGTAACTAAGAGTCAACCTTTCTCACTTTCCCATCCATTCAGTCCTTTAGGTTCTCCTTCTTCACATCCATTCCTTCTTATTGGTTCCATTGTTATCTTCCTGGTTCAGGTTCACCTTCTTTTTCATTCAAATCAGAGGCAGCTATGCCCTTTATGCCCTTCAACTTCCTTTATGCCCTTCAACTCGTCTTTCATGTAGCTGACATATTGGGGTTCCTTAAATAAAAAAAATCAGGCCTTCTTTTATCCTATGTCAAATTAACAATGACAATCCAGAGATGGCTGTACAGGACAGGTATCATTGTTCAGGTGTGAAAAGGTTGAAGAATGCTGCAGATATTCCCATTTCTTTTATAGCACCTGCCTTTGTTTCATTCATCAGCATCTTGTGCCTGAGTTATTAGGAATAACTAGTATCAATTCAATTCATCCTCCACATGTGAATTCTCATGATTTAAATACTCTGTTGACTAGCCAATGCTCATATGATAAAGTAAAAATAATTTTTAAAAGTAATGTTAAAAACTGCTATGCAGATAAGATCCATTAATATAGTAGGAAGGGATCTTTCTCTACATGTGGCAGACACAGTTCGATCCCTGACTCTACATCTGATCCCCTGAGTCTTCCAGGAGTAAGCCCAAAGCATTGTCAGGTAAGACCCAAAACTGGAGGAAAAAAAAGGTACAAAATAAATGTGGCCTAAAATATTCTCATTTTCCAGATGGTATGATATACTTGCTCTGCTTGTTTTCCTTATTCAACCCTTTCCCTTTGCTGCAAAGGCTACTGTTGTGCTTCAGGGGAGTGCTCACTTGGTTGTACTCTCCACACACCAGGGATTGCACTTAATGATGTGGGCCATCACTTAATCACTTAACTTCCCGTTAGTCGTCGATTTGCTCGAGCGGGTGCCAGTAACGTCTCCATTTGTCCCTGTCGCGTGCTAGTGTAGCCCAATGGCATCTGTTCGCTCCAGGAACATGGAGGGCCTCAAACCGATCGTTCATGACCTTGACAAAGAAGTCTGACCATCTGGTAGGTGGGCGGCCACGCGGTCTCTTGACATCCCGTGGAATCCAATCAGTAACAGCTCTAGTCCAACGGTCGTCTTTAAATCTCATTACGTGACCAGCCCATCTGATTTTCGACACCTTGGCAAATGAGACAGCGTCCCTGATCCTTGATCGTCGACGGATGTCAGAACTCTGGATTCTTTCTCTGAGTGAAACGTGATATTCCAAGCATAGCTCTTTCTATTCTTCTTTGGGAGACCTGAATGGCGTTCTCATCTTGTTTGCGTAGGGCCCAGGTCTCTGAGGCATATGTTAATGCAGGAAGAACAGTGGAATCAAAGAGATGTGCCCGGAGATGGAGGTTCTTTGTCCTCTTAGCTATTTCTTCGACGTTCTTGATGTGGGCCATGCCTGGGATCAAACTCGAGGACTCTATACTGCTGTTTCCCATACCTGCTCTTCTTTAAACAAAATCCTTCCCACTAGTGTGAAGGTTGGTTGGAGCTTCCTTCAGCAGGAGCAGCACACTCCCTTCTCCTCCTCTTCTAAATCACACCTTTTGAAACTAGTTTCAATTTCAACTGCTGTGTGCAATATGTTAAAAGCAAAAGCAGCCAATTGATGAAGTATGGATTCTGGAAATGAGGCCTCCACTGTGGGTCACTGTAAACTTAACTCACCTATTTAATTTTCCAAAGTTTCTGTTTCCTCATATTTAAGTTCTTCCTCCTTCTCACCAGCTTTGTTGGAATGTGATTGAACAATAAAAATTGTTTAGGTTGTATCATGTGACTTTTAAGGTATACAATGGAATTATTTGATATAATTAAACATTGTTAATTGGTTGCCGCACATAATATCAAACAAGCTAATTAACCTATTCCATCACCTTATCTGCTCTCATACGTTTTTGTGAGGAGCACCTTGAAGATCTACTCTCAGCTAACTTCAAGTATATAATAAATATGGTTTTGTTAATTGTAATTACCACGCTGACCTACAAATCCCCAGAACTTATTCACCTTGTATCTCAGGGTTTATATTCTGACCGTTCTCCTCCAGTTTCATCACCTCCAGTCTTTGGCAATCAACTTGACTGCTAGGTTTTATGAGCTAGCAATTTAACAGTAACTACTACATGAGATTATTGAGAGGATTATTAGAGATAGAAATCTTTTAAAACTGCCTGGCACTGTGCTTGGCATAGTAACTAATATGTAAATGTTATTTATATTTTTGCTGACATTTTCTCCAGTTGAGTTGTATTTTCACATTATTATGTTTTAGCTGAACTAGCTTCAAAACCTGAAGTTAAATTAGCTTTGGTGAAATGAATAACTAACAGTTATCAACATTTATAGTTCATTTAATTCCTATCTACACCTCATAGAGCACCATAGCTGTATCAGATGAATAAGTTATGCTTGTGGTTGAACAAGTTATCCTGAGCTTCCAGGAGCTAGTGGTAGCTGTGTAAGTCTATCAAGAATTAAGTCAAGAGGAAGCTCATATATTGTGGAAATTCTGAGGCCAGTCATATATTTTTTAACTCGTTGCATTAATAAAAAGAAAATGATGTAAAGACTCCACTCTTGCAAAAATCTTTCCTCTTTTTGTGGGTAGGGGGGTCAGTCAGTGCATAGGGGCCGCTTGTCTCTCCAGGTCACATTATTGTGTAAGGGATATCAAGGAAGCCAGTGATGCAGGTGTTCTTGATGGTTTAGTTTTGAATTTTGTTCTTATTGCATCTGACAAAATACAGTTTTTCAATGGCTCCTCAGTTATGTTATTTTAATTAATTATGTGAAAAAAATGAATACAACTTGGTATTTAAAATCACACTTATGGCCATCTTGGAGCACCAACAGTCCTGATCCAGAGAAGCAGCAACCAGTCCCAGATGGCACCGCAGCACGGGAGATCCCTCCGGACCCCATACCGAGCAAATTTCACCGGGGCACCCCAGATAGAGCAGATGCAGTCTCCCCACCTACTCCAGATGGAACCCCAGCGTCCAAGATCTTCCACAAGAAAGGCCCAGGCATGCAGGTACCAGGACTAAATCTCCAGACCAGATGGTGGCAGAGGTGCTGGGTGTGCCCTTCCCAGCTCTCCACCCCCTCCATGGCCCAGCTGTCATGCCCACAAGCTTCTGCCCGGCAACATCTTAGCGCACCAACAGCCCTGGTCCAGAGACTCCCAATTTAATCCTAAAATAAATTAGAGCCCTACAGAGATGTCTCTGGAATCCAATCATCTATAACCTAGGATCCCAGAAGCACGCGGCCACAAAGGGGCCATGTGAACTATCATGATATTCAAAATGAGCAATGGAAAATAAATTATCTAGCATCTGCCCCTGGCAGGCAGGCTTGAATGGTGGTGGGAATTTTGGGAAAAAACATAATGCCCAAAAGTAGAGAGAGATTATTGGGGAAATTGTCTGCCATAGAGGCAGGGTGAGGACTGGGATTGGGAGGTGGGGACTACTGGAGACATTGGTGGTGGAAAATGTGCACTGGTGGAGGATGGGTGTTCGATCATAGTATGGCTGAATCTCAAACATGAGAGCTTTGTAACTGTATCTCACGGTGATTCAGTCACTTAATCAGTTAATCACTTAACTTCCCATTAGTCGTCGATTTGCTCGAGCGGGCGCCAGTAACGTCTCCATTTGTCCCTGTCGTGTGCTAGTGTAGCCCAATGGCATCTGTTCGCTCCAGGAACATGAAGGGACTCAAACCGATCGTTCATGATCTTGACGAAGAAGTCTGACCATCTGGTAGGTGGGCGGCCACGCGGTCTTTTGACATCCCGTGGAATCCAATCAGTAACAGCTCTAGTCCAACGGTCGTCTTTAAATCTCATTACGTGACCAGCCCATCTGATTTTCGACACCTTGGCAAATGAGACAGCGTCCCTGATCCTTGATCGTCAACGGATGTCAGAACTCCGGATTCGTTCTCTCATTTGAGTGAAACGTGATATTCCAAGCATAGCTCTTTCTATTCTTCTTTGGGAGACCTGAATACGGTGATTCAGTAAAATAATAAAAAAATAAATAATTTTATGAAGCATAATCTAATTATAAAAAAGAATAAAGTCACACTTGTATACATAAGTTCAATAAAAAATGTTTTGCCTATACAGATACCCAAGCCTATACACAGTCTTTAAAAATAAATTTCTCTATCTCATGTATTTTGATTTAAAAATAAAATGTAAATAGCAGGAAGACTCAGCAGGAGGTAATTATTGGAGACTTCAAAAACAATAGCATGGCAAGTTTGGCAAGAGTTACCTGGAAACCAGTCCCAAGAGAAAGTGGACTGGGAGAGTAGTCTAGTCATCCAAAAATACACATTATGTGTCTAAAAAAAGGGGGCGGAGGGAGGATTATTTGTTCTCATTTCCTGGAACCTTAAAAAAAAAATTCCTATTTTAGTATATGTGCTGCCGAAACGAGGATCCTCCCAGGATGGGAGAAGCATGCTGAAAGTAGACTATAGACCAAACATGATTGTCACCCATTGCCTCTTTTGCAAACCACAACACCCAATAAGAGAGAGAGAACAAAAGGGAATGCCCTGCCACAGAGGCAGGGTGGGATGCGGGGGGGATGAGGGGGGAGGGATACTGGGATCCGTGGTGGTGGGAAATGGGCACTGGTGGAGGGATGGGTATTTGATCATTGTATAATTGAAACCCAAGCACAAAAATTTGTAAGTCTACAACTGTACCTCATGATGTCTCACTAATAAAAATAAAGGTAAAGGTAAAGGTAAAGGCCCTCCTGTTGATCATCGATTTGCTTGAGCGGGCCCAGTAACCTCTCCATTGGAGACTTTGTTGTTACTGTGTCTGGCATATCGAATACTCTCGGTAGCTTGCCGGGCTAATGCCAGTTTCCATATTGGGAAATCTAAAAAGACTTCTTAGAGGAGGGAGCATTTTTAGCTGGACTTGAAGTGTACATAATTTTACCACCAACTATAATCTGCTACTGTTATTGACTGCTTGTTATTTTCCAGGCACTCCATAAGCCCTCTTCATGTATATTGTCTATTTCATTCTTGTAATAAATCTACAAAATAAGGCCCTCCCGTTGATCGTCGATTTGCTCGAGCGGGCCCAGTAACGTCTCCATTGGAGACTTTGGTGTTACTGTGTCTGGCATATCGAATACTCTCGGTAGCTTGCCGGGCTCTCCGAGAGGGGCGGAGGAATCGAACTCGGGTCGGCCATGTTGGCCGCTTGTAAGGCGAACGCCCTACCCGCTGTGCTATCGCTCCAGCCCCCCCCGCCAGCAAAGGTAAAGGTAAAGGTAAAGGCCCTCCCGTTGATCGTCGATTTGCTCAAGCGGGCCCAGTAACGTCTCCATTGGAGACTTTGGTGTTACTGTGTCTGGCATATCGAATACTCTCGGTAGCTTGCCGGGCTCTCCGAGAGGGGCGGAGGAATCGAACTCGGGTCGGCCATGTTGGCCGCGTGTAAGGCGAACGCCCTACCCGCTGTGCTATCGCTCCAGCCCGCCCACTTTACTTTACAAAATAAAAAAAATTTAAAAAATTCCTAACAAGTCAACAGAAAAAGTGTGACGAGAAGGGCTATACTTGCCTACAAAGATGTCATTAATCATCTTATGCCTTCTTGCCTTCTCCCTAGCCATCTATTTCCCTTCAACTAAAATCACATTTATCATGAGCTATCAGTGTCTGCAGACTAAATGATAATTTTTTCCAATTCTGATTTGTTCATGCCTGAGTATGTTTTGCTTTGTTCTGTTTAGTTTTGTTTTGTTTTGGGGCCACACTTGGTGGTACTTCTGGCTCTGTGATCAGGCATCACTCCTTGTGGACTCAGGAGCCAATCATATGCAGCACATGGATGGAATCCAGGTTGGATACTTGCAAAGTTAGCACTTCACCACTCTACTATTTTTCCAGGCCCTTTAGTAGATCTTTAAAATTTTTTATTGAATCACCATAAATTACAAAATTATTCATGATTGAGTTTCAGGCATTCATTGTCCCAACACCAGTCCCTTCACCAGTATCTACTTCCCTTTTCCAGTGTCCACAGTTTCCCTAACTGCCCAACCTGCCACTATGATAGATAGGCCAGCCAATCACAGCCATCCTGTTATTCGTCAATTGCCTTGAGCAGGCCCCAGTAACGTCTCCTTCGTCCTAGCCCTGAGACTTTTTTTAAAAAGTGCCATATTCAAGGCACTTTCAGAGTTAGGAGAATGAGACCCTTGATTGTTACTGGTATTTAGCATATTGGGTACGCCACGGAAGTTTGCCAGATTTTGCTGTGTGGGCAGGTTACATTCGGTAGCCTGCCAGTTTGTCCAAAGTAGGAATGAGATGATAAGATGATATGAGATGATAAGCACGGCCGCGCGCGCTTCCGGGAGCTGGGTTTTATAGTCTCTGAGTCTTGGCCGTTGATGGGATTACACGGCGCCAGGGGGCCAGTTGGTGGATGTGACCCCCACCTACTGAAATTTAGAGGATCTGGGTGGAGGATGCTCAGCCCCGATCCGAGTAGGCTTGGAGATCTTAGCCCCAGGACCCGCATGCCTTTGTTCCTCTGCCGGTACCTTCATGTGTCCGGAGAGTGGTCTCAGCATGGTGGTGGCTGGTTCTGGAGGTCTTCGGCTGCCGGAGCCCTGGTCGGGCACTATTTTCTTTTTTTTTTTATTCTCCCCTCCTCTTTGAGGGATTATGGTTTACAATACAGATAGGGCATCATGCATATCACTTTATCTCCTTTCAGCCCCCATCCTCATCCCTCTATCATTGTCATAGTGGCCCCTTCCCTGATCTACCTCCCTCCTGCCCCCCAGTGGCAAACTTCCTGAGGACCAATTCTGTTCATTTCTATGTCCTGTGGGCATTTGTTATTCCCTCTTCCATGCTCGCTTGGAGTGATAGCACAGCGGTAGGGCGTTTGCCTTGCACGCAGCCAACATGGCCAACCCGAGTTCAATTCCTCCGCCCCTCTCGGAGAGCCCGGCAAGCTACCGAGAGTATCTCGCCCGCACGGCAGAGCCTGGCAAGCTCCCTGTGACGTGTTCGATATGCCAAACACAGTAAAAACAAAGTCTCCAATGGAGACGTTACTGGGCCCGCTCGAGCAAATCGATGATCAACAGGAGGGCCTTTACTTTACTTTACTTCCATGCTCCTTTATATCCCAAATGTTAGAGGGGTCATTTTGTGTCTCTCCTTCTTTGACTCATTTGACACCGCATTTACTTGAGTAGATTTTTTTAAAATGCATTCCTCTTCCCTTTCTTTTTAAACTTATCATTACAATGATCAGAGATTGTATGCCTTTTGGTTGTTCCGTGCTTGGGGGTCAAACACTAGTTGAGGTATTTGCATAATTTTCGTTTCTAGGCTCTGGACACTGCTTACCTTATTGTGACACTGGGGAGCTTAAATGGTAGAGCCATGGGTATCATGCTGGGTGCATGTGAGTAGGGAACGTGCAAACAGATGAACACATAGGTTCTCCTATGTACTGGGTTGAAGGTGCAAGAGAAGTAATGCAGAGAATAACATTCAAAGTTTTAAAGTAGACCATTCCAGTTGTTGCTGTGGCTCAATAAAGTGAAGAGAGAGGTAGACTTGAGAAGATTATTCCCACCTCTTTCCTCAACCCCCCCCTTGGCCACCAGCACTCAGGGAAATGCCTGGCATGGGCCAGATCTGGTGAATCCAATCATGAACACCTACATGGCAGACATCAAGCTGTGTCTGGAGTCCACTTGCTCTGCTTGGTGTGGGAGGTGATCCCTGCCACCTGATTTCTTGGAGAACCATGGTTCAGGTGGAGCAAGGAATTGCTCTTTGCAGAAATGTAAAGTCAGTCCTAATCTCAGCACTGGTGTTCTGAGTCTGTCCTTGCAGAAAAGTCAGGATGAGGTGAAATAGTGAAGCATTTATTTTATTCATTAATTTCATTCATTTTATTCATTTTATTGAATGAAACTTTCTTAGAAAGATGAAGCGGAAAGACAGAGAGAAGATACATGTTTAAGAGAGAAAACACAGGATTCCAGAGTAGAAAAAGGCAAGCAAAGAAATACAGAAACAAGCAAAAGAGATACATGTTCAAGGGAGAACACAGGCCTCAAGAGCAAGATTTGTAGTTACGTGGCAGGTTACAAAATTAACACTCAAAGTCCATGGTTTTTCTATATGGAAATAATGTAATAGAAGAGAGATTTAAAAAAAATTTACAATTATGCCCCAGGAAATCAAGTACTTAGGAATCGACTTACCTAAAGAGGTGAAAGATCTATATAAAGAAAATTACAAATATTACTTAGATAAAAGAGGAAATGAGGAAACAGAAAAACACCCCCTACTCATGGGTTGAAAGGATTAGCATCGTCAAAATGGCAGTACTCCCCCAAAGTACTATATAGGTTCAGTGCATTCTCTATAAGGATACCCATAGTCCATTTCAAATTAGTAGATCAAACATTCCTGAAATTCATATGGAACAATTAATTCCCTCCCCCCAAATATCCAAAGTAATCCTCAGGGGAAAAAAAGAAGATGGGAAGTATAACTTCTTCCAACTTCAAACTGTGCTACAAAGCAGTAGTAATCAAAAGAGTTTGGTATGGGATTAAAGACAGACCCTCAGATCAATGAAATAGAATTAAAAGTCCAGAGACAAAACTTCAACTATATGGTCAGTTATTCTTGATAAAGGAGCAAACAATATTAAGTGAAGCAAGGAAAGTCACTTCAATAAGTACTGCTGGGAAATCTGTAGGTCACATGCAAAAAAAAAAAAAAAAAGAATTCAGAACTCTTTCTAATGCCATGTACAAAAGTCAAATAAAAATGCATTAAAGATCTTGATATCTGACCTGAATCCATAGGCACATAGAAAAAAATATAGGCAGAACTCTCCATGATCTTGAAGCTAGAGGCATCTTTTTTTTTTTTCTTTTGCATTTTTGGGTCACACCCGGCAATGCACAGGAGTTACTCCTGGTTCATACACTCAGGAATCACTCCTGGCAGTGCTCGGGGGACCATATGGGATGCTGGGAATCAAACCTGGGTCGGCCGTGTGCAAGGCAAACGCTCTACCTGCTGTGCTATTGCTCCAGCCCCTACCTTTTTTTTTTTTTTTTTTGCAAAAGCTAGAGGCATCTTTAAGGATGAAATGCCACTGACCAAGCAAGTGGAAGCAAAAATGGGACTACATTAAATTAAAATGCTTCTGCACCTCAAAGAAAATGACAACCAGAATACAATGACAGCCCACAGACTAGGAGAAATTATTTGCCCACCATCCATTTTATAAAGTATTAATATGCAAGATATATAAAGCACTGTCACTGTCACTATCCTCCCGTTGTTCATCGATTTGTTCAAGCGGGCCCAGTAACATCTCCATTGTGAGACTTGTTGTTACTGTGTTTGGCATATCGAATACATTACAGGTAGCTTGCCAGGCTTTGCTGTGTGGGCGAGATACTCTCGGTAGCTTGCCGGGCTCTCTGAGAGGGGCGGAGGAATCGAACTCAGGTCGGCCATGTTGGCTGCGTGCAAGGCAAACGCCCTACCCACTGTGCTATTGCTCCAGCCCAAAGCACTGGTAGAACTTTATTTTGTCTTTTAAAATTAGGAAAAAAAATTTAAAAAATAAAAAAAGAATGTTTGGGAATGAAATGATAGTACAGCAGGGAGGGCATTTGCCTTGCACACAGCTGACCTGGGTTCAATCCCTGGCACCCCAAGCATGCCAGGAGTAATTCCTGAGCATAGAGCCAGGAGTAACCCCTGAGTATTGCCAAATGTGGCCCCCAAACCAATAAATAAATAATTTGATTAATTAAATTATTAAATGGTTTATTGGAAAGTAGCAAGGAAAGGGAAAAAAACTCACCAGCCAGGAAAAAGAATTTATACAGGACTAAGTTCAGCACAGGTACAACTTTCCAAGCAGAAAATACAACTCCATCAAAAAATGAGAAGAAGAATTGAACAGAAACTTCCTTAAAGAATAATTACAAGTGACCAAAATGTTATGAAAAAATGCTCTATAACACTAATTGTCAGGGAAATGCAAATGTCAAAATAACAATGAGATATCACCTCACAAGGAAAAGTAACAACCAGTGTTGGCATGAATGCAGAAAGGAAAAGGGACCCTCATTCACTGGTGGGAATGTTGACTGGTCTACTGTTTGGGAAGACAATATAGGCATATCCCAAAAAACTAAGAATTGAGCTTTCATATGACCCAGCAATTAAACTCCTGGAAATATATCCCAAGCACCCCAAAACACAATGCAAAAAAATTACATCTGCACTCCTGTGTTCATTGCAGCACTATTCACAGTAGCCCAAATCTGGAAAGAACACAAAGTGTTGTTCAAGTCTCCAAGAACAGATGACTGGATAAAGGCGCTATGGTACATATACACAATGGAATACTACTCAGCCATAAGAAAACATGAAGTCATGCAATTTGTTGATACCTAGATGAATCTGAAGATGCTAAGTGAAATGAGTTAGAGGGAGGGGGACAGACACAGAATGATCTCAGTATATGCAGGATATAAAGAAACACAGTAGGGGAATAACAAACGCCCAAAGCCATTAGAGTAAGATATGGGGGCACCTTAGCCAGGAGTGTGACCTCTAGCACACATGAGATCAGATCACAGATCATCCTGTTATTCGTCGATTGCCTCGAGCAGGCCCCAGTAACGTCTCCTTCATCCTAGCCCTGAGATTATATTCAAGGCTCTTTAGGAGAATGAGACCCATCATTGTTACTGGTATTTGGCATATTGGGTACGACACAGGGAGTTTGCCAGACTCTGCCGTGTGGGCAGGTTACATTCGGGAGCCTGCCAGTTTGTCAAAGTAGGAATGAGATGTCATAATAAAATGTCGCGAGTGTGAGTACCACAAAAATCCTGTTAAGCACTAGAAGTGGAATGTCTGTGGATGCAGTTAAATCCATGCAGTCTCCAGCGAGCATGTGTGCAATACTTGGTAATGTGAGATCCCTGGTGAGCCACCATGCACATGTGACCATCACAATAGCGGCAGCAACAGAGAAGGGGGGAAAAAGTTTAAAAAGAAATCATCACCGCTTTTCCCCATCTATTCACTTCTTATTCCAAATCTGGTTTTAAAAATCAGTATCTTGAGAATCATTTTTATTTCCTCTCCCTCATCTGATATATCTACTAGCCACTAATTTCTCCTTTAATAAAACTCCACACCCAGAAATCCACTAGTTACTAATGGATATATCCACTAGTAACTAATTCCTCCTCTTAAAAATTCCTCCACATCCAGCAATGCTCAGAGGCCTGCACTGGAGATTCTAGAGGTGGGGTGGGGGTAAGATGTCACCATATTAGTGGTAATCAAGGCCCTTGGGGCCATTCAAAGCAGTGTTTGAACGAGGTTTAAAGTTCTGGGGGTCAAATGCTGGATCTTCCCCATGCTAGGTATGTGCTCTACGACTTGAATTATCTCCACAGGACCCTAATTCCCTTTCAATTATATCCCTTAAACATCTATTATCTTTTCTCATTGCCCAACAGTCAATGCTTTCCTAGAATTGTACGTATCCTTAGATTACAAACCTTTTAATTATTATTTTGGTTCTTGGGCCACCCTGGGTGATACTCAGAATTTAATTTCGGCTATGCGCTCTACATTCAGCCCCTGACAGGGCTCAGGGGACCATATATGATTCCAGGGATTGAACCCAGGTGGGCTGGTGCAAGGCAAGTACCTTACCAGCTGTACTATGATTCCTGTTCTACAAATAGCCTTTTGAAGGCACTCTGCTTTGGGTCCTTTAGATGCCTCCAACTCATCATCCTTACACAATTCTTGTAGAACAGAAGTCCAGTTGCATTTTTCCCACTACCTGCCATGTCTACCAGTCCTGCAGTGTGACAAGGTCCATGCATGGTGGAAGGATGTTCAAGGAATGTTTCTTCCTGGAACAAGATAATGGCCTCCTGCCCCCACAATTCTTGAAATCAATATACTCATAACATGCGCATTTTGGTTAATCTGTATGTTTAGTCTTGGGAGTTAGTTCTAGGAATATGACGACTGGAGGCTTGGCCCACATAAAACATGCAGCAGGAGATAACCAGTTAGGTCAGTAAGGGAATGTATGAATGGCTTACAGAAATGTGAACTAACAGATGCACAGAAACCTCAAATATAGTAAGCAATTTGAATACAAAAGACAAAGTAGAAACAAGAAATCCCTACATGGGCCCTGAGTTAGAAGTGCTGTAACCACCATGATGACTAAAAATGACCTTGCTTACATGATTAATAACAAAATATGGTACCCACCCAGAGGAAAAGTATAAACAGTCCCTCTACCTTAACTGGGGCTTACGGACCTGGGGGAAACAGGTATGTAGAAATAACTGGAAAACATGGAATATGACACATTGAAGCTTTGGCAAAAAATAAGGTGCAATAGGCCATTGTGTTATTTGTTAAAAACAAAAGATAAGGGGCTGGAGCAATAGCACAGCGGGTAGGGCATTTGCCTTGCACGTGGCCGACCCAGGTTTGATTCCCAGCATACCATATGGTCCCCAGGAGTAATGCCTAAGTGCAGAGCCAGGAGTAACTCCTGTGCATCACCGGGTGTGACCCAAAAAGCAAAAACAAGAAAACAAAAGGTTGATCTCATGAAGCAAAATAGAACCTGGTGGGGAAAGAGTTGGTTATAGTTTAATGAGAAAAACACGAAGGGACCTGGATATACTGAAAGTCTTAAAAAGTGTCCTAGAATATGGAATGAAAAACATTATTGAAAATATAGTTTGATATAAATCAATATCTAATGAACCCTTTGTGCTAATTTGATACAATTTATGAGTTGTAAACCCTGCATGCTATGCTTGAGCAACTTATTTTTAATTCTGTGCAACCACAACAAGTAAGACGGAAAGCTTCTTGTCAAATCTTCTGCTGTAATGAAGTCATAAGCCATACATACATAGAAAATGAATGTAAGTATAGACACAAAATGGAATAAAGCAAAGATCTCCTTCAACACCTGAAAAAGTTTGTTCGTGTTCTTTCGCTGACTCCACCAGCCCACCTTCAGGGGTCCGGAACCTTTGCCACAATTGGATTGCGGCAACTACCTACAGAATAGGCTGAACTGCTAGGCTTAGTTCATCACATGTTTCATAATCTACAGATGCTTTCTCTATTGTTCCCTTAGTCTCTTTTCTCTTCAAATAATGCAAGAAAATGGACCCAACAAGTGAATATTTTGATGTCTGACCTGACCCGAGTTCGATTCCTCTGCCCCTCTCGGAGAGCCCGGCAAGCTACCGAGAGTATCTCGCCCGCACGGCAGAGCCTGGCAAGCTACCCTGACGTATTCAATATGCCAAACACAGTAACAACAAGTCTCACAATGGAGATGTTACTGGGCCTGCTCGAGCAAATTGATGAACAACGGGAGGACCGTGACCGTGACCGCGACCCATTGGTTGTTGAACATGATGTTGAATATTTCTCCCCTTTTGTAAAGACCTTTATACCAGGCCACCAACAAGGCCTTCCTGAATTTTTCTACATGGAAACTTCTTTTAAAATTGTGCTGTGAGGTTGGGGAGAAATAGCACAGGTATTGAGGGGTTATATCCTGGCAGCCTGGCTGGATTCTCAGCACCTATTTGGCCCCCAAGCACAACCAAGAGTGAACCCTGTGTCCTGCTTGGTGTGGCCCCCTGCCAACACGCTCCTCCCAAAAACTGTGCTCTGGAAACAAACATACTTGTATTGGGACACTTATTTTACACATTACTATTTCAGGTATAAAAGTTCAGTTCAACAAAGTATAAAAAAGTAATATAGTCTCATTCCACTTAGATTTACAAGTCTATGAGGCAAAAGATTTTAATAAAAGCCCTGCCCTCCCCACTTGAACCTGGGTTGTGGTTAAATTCTGGGGGACACTTAGTAGCACCTATGTTTTGAGGAAGATGTAGCACTGTACCTGTCAGTTTTATAAATAGAGTTCCTCCAGGTTTGTGTACCCCTACCCCTACCCCTTTACATCTTACAGATACTTACGAATAGCTTCATCATTTTGCTTTAATGGACACAAGTACTTGAGACTCAGAGATTTATCAATGGTTTCCTTATAATTCAGAATTATTCCCTCTCTACTATCTTGTTAACTACCCACAGATGTTCTAAAATGCAGAACTAGGCAATACTCAGCGATCCAGTGGTATTTAATTTCTTTTAATTTTGATGCTTTACTTCAGAAACATTTCCTGTCTTGAAAAAAATTTGTTCTAGAACATTCAATACTTTTTTTAAAAAATGGATATTGACTTTTAATGGGCTTAATTACATAAAAGCTAATAACTGTCAAATGTTTCTGCTTAGTACTCTCCCACACCTAAGCAGAATTAAAAACAGAAAGGCCTATAACTCAAAATCTAACTGCTCAACGATGCACAGGAGGAAACCTTTAAGGTAAATATATCCCACCCCCTGAACTTTGTATAATCCGAAATAGAATAACCCAAGGATCACCCAGATCTAGGTATCTAGAATTTCCCAAGCCCCTCATTGGCGGGCGAGGGCCAGGTCTCATTGCTAGATCTCTTTCTCCGCATTAATAAACCAGATCATTGTTTTATTATTGCGCACAGTCATTTTTCCACCACGCCTCCCCTCTCCACCCCAGTGCTCTTCACCCACTTCACCTTTCCACCCCGCCCCCGTCCCTACGCCCATTTCCCAGGCCTGACCCTCCCCCTCTACCCCGCCCTTTCTCTGGGTTCGCCCCGCCTCTCGTGCCCATTTTCCCCCTTACGCCCCGCTCCTTCTCTACGCCCCGCTCTTTCGCTACGCCCCGCCCTTCTCCCTGCTCCGCCCCGCCCACCTATGAGCCCCGCCTCTTCTCTAATCCCCGCCCTTCTCTACGCCCTCTTCTCTATGCCACGCCCCTTCTCTACGCCCCGCCCTTCACTTCGCCCCGCCCTTTTCTAAGCCCCTCTTCTCTGCGCCCCGCCCTTCCCTCCGCCCCTTCTTTCTCTACGCCTCGTCTCTTCTATACGCCCCGCCCTTCTCTACGTCCTAGCCCCGCCCTTCTCTACGCCGCGCTCCTCTCGGGGTCTCGTCTCTACACACGCCCGTCTCGTCTCTACGCCGCGCTCTTCCTCAAGCCCCGCCCTTCTCTCCGCCCCGCCCTTCTTTACGCCGCGCTCTTCCCTAAGCCCCGCCCTTCTCTACGCCCCGCCCTTCTCTACGCCCCACTCTTCTCTAAGCCACATCTCTCCGCACCGCCGTTCTCTACACCCGTCTCTTCTCTACGCCCCGCCCTTCTCTGCACCCCGCCCTTCTCTACGCCCCGGCTCTTCCTACGCCCCACCCCCTCTACCCCCGCCCTCTCCACGCCACGCCCCTCTTCGGAGCCCCGCCCCCTGACCTACTTCACGCCACGCCCCACTTGGCAGCCCATTGCTTCCGGTTGTGTCGTTTCGCGTCTCTTCTCGCTTTCTCGCTTTCGCCGCGTCTCTCTTTTTTTTTCCGACCTCGTGGTTTCCTTTCCTCTTTGCCGGCCGGCCGCCGCTTCCGCCGTCGCCGGAAGGAGGGCAGCGGGAGCATCGGGGAACATGGCGGCCGTGGATATCCGAGGTAACCGAGCCGACTTCCCTCTCCCGGGAGCCGAGTGGGGGTCGCCGCGGGCCGAGCGCGGCTCCCGGGCCTTCGCGACGCTTCGCGCACTCATGTGCGTGCTTTCCCCGGATCCCAGGCGCTCACCTGGCCTTATGTATTCCCCCTCATTTTTTAGGAATTAAAAAAAAAAAGCAAGGGGGAAAGAGGGGCGCCCAAAGAAATCCTGGGCCGTGAATCTTTCCATCTGCTCCATGTTTGTTCTGTATGCCCGTCTCTACAGCAGTATTGGGACTTCGGGTGAGGGAGCGGCCTTTGGGCCAGAGACGGGTAATCTGTTTATCACTGGGATTTGGCATGGGGGCTGTCTTGTCTTTGACGCGTGCATCGGAGACTTTTTTTTGGGGGGGGGTTCACACCCGGCGATGCACAGGGGTTACTCCTGGCTTTGCGCTCAGAAATCAGCTCCTGGCAGGGCTCTGGGGACCCTCTGGGATGCTGGGGATCGAACCCGGGTGCCAGCCTTACCCGCTCCGACCAGAATCTTTGGTTCCAGGAAGCGCCTAATCGTTACCATGGCAACGGTTGTTTCTTTCCCCTCCTCCAGACCGGTAAAGATACTCAAGTGTTTGTTGAAGCAGAGAATAAGTAACAGGGAATTGCAACTCCTTAATTGATGCTTGGAGCAGTCCCTCCTAGCCTGTCTTCTCTGTTTACGTGCAGACGTTCGTTTCGGTCCAATTTGTAAAGGACCAAAGCGTAGGAAGCGTGCCCTGGCACTGCAAAACTCAGCCAGCGCGATTAAAACATACGGGCGGAGGCCGAGCGACGGCTAGGGTTCGACTTCCCGACCGCGTTTGCTCCCAGAGCCCAGCCAGGAAGGACTCTGAGCCCAGAGCCTGGAGTAAAAGCCCTGAGCACCGCCGGGTGTGGCCTGCAAACCTAAACAAACAAAACGGAAACAGGAGAACTTAATTCCAGCTTGGCCAGGTTCTTTGAGCCGGGAGGAACCCAGGGCTTCATACTTGCAAGGCAAATTCTCCACCTCTGGGACCTTACCCAAACCTTGACCTTTTTCCCCTTTTACCGGGTGTGCTGGCTTCCTTAAACATGTTCTCTTGTTTTTCCATTAAGAACGTTGTGGCACTGTGTGTGGGAAGTGGTGGTAGAGGGGGCGGGTAGCAGCAGTCCTGTGAATCTTACACACACAAACACACCACACGTATGTACCACAGAGCTACATTCCTGGCTCCAGTGGTGGTTTTCCTTTGTGATTTTTCGCAAATAGATGCAAGGTGAGCTTCATGGTTAGATGTATCCCTCTCAAACTCAGCAGATCACCAAAATGTTTTTCCTCAAAAGATCCTTAATTGTAAAATCATTTCCAGTTAGGTTGTTTTTAATTTGTATATGCTTCGTTTTTAAAGGGAAATGTTTTTGCTTACTCTTTTTATTAACGAAATTTGGGGTCTAGTGTAGCACTGTAGCACTGTCCACCCGCTGTTCATCGAGGCTCTCCCGTGATGGAAGCATTACTGCTATATGATAGGTGCTTCATAAATAATTAAAAGGAAACATTCTGAAATTGCAAACTAGTTGCCATTCCTCCAAATACAGCTTCTCATCCTAATATCCTCTTCCCATCCATTGGAAAAAAAGAATCCTATTTGTCTTTCAAAATGCAGTTTTAATTAATATTTTCATGTAATATCCTTGGGCCCCCACTGGACACATTGATATATTTTTGTGTGTGTGAACTTCTGAACTTAGTTCATGTGCTTCTCTGTCATTGGAATGACAAGGTTATGAGTTTGACTTCAGAATCTGTATCCAGCTCTAAGACCTGCAACCCAGCACAAAACCTGGTGCAGAGGAAATGCCCGTCACTAACCACCGTTTATCCAAACTATTAGGATCTAGTTATGATGCCAACAGTCCCCATCTGCAAGTGACTTACCACCTGAGCAGTCTATAAAAATGTATCATATATACCAGTGTTGAAGCAAATTCTTAAGTACAAGATGGGCCCCAGAAGTGCACCATCAAGTGGAAGTTGTGATCCTGTTGCTTCTTATTCAACCAGTCTCCAGACCTCAAGGCCCTCCTGGGCTCTGCATTCACCTCTCATTTCTCTGCACCCTGAACAAAAAATGTTCATGTAGCCCCAGCCAATCAGACTCATTCTCTTTGCTCCTTAGTCTTCATCTTGGAAAAGCTTCCTGCCTTCCACCCTATTGTGGAGTTAGTTTCCCAAATAGAGTGCCCACTTTGTGTGGTGTTAAATGAAGTTTCCATGTTTCACCTAAATTATCATCTTTAACAATTTTGAACACAAAGTCCTCAACAAACAATGCTGCCACATTCACATTATTTGACTTGCTCTTAATACCCACCACTGATCTTAGACTATGCGTCTCTGACCCACCTCTGATCAACCTGGGTTCAATTCCCTGCGCCACGAAGTCCCCAAGCAGCTCAGTGTACAGCCCTGAGGGCCCCAAGGACTACCTGGGTGATCCTGGTCATGCCCAGCAACATGGGACCCTTGCACTGAACCACAGGCCTCTGACAAAATAAGAAACAAACTGTAAGACATCCCCGCGCCAAAAAAAAAAAAAAAGGAAACATTAGTGTGGTCTAGACTTAAGGTAGTCGCATGCTTCCATCCTGAATCCCCAAACCCTCCTAAATTCTCAAGCCACCGTCAGTCAGGATCTTTTCTGCCCTGCTTTGACTCAGCCTCAGAAGGCCATGCTGCCCAGTGGTTGGTGCAAAACCAGCCTGGGTATTCACAGCCAGCATTTTGCTTAAAGGAACAAAATCTGATGTAAAGAAAACACTGACAGGAACCATCTGCTCTCCCGCAAAGCTTGAAAGAAGCTGCATGTGGACTCTCTGATCCTTCCTCCCTCCCCACTACCCCCAGGGCAGGAATGAGATTCATTTGCAGGCAAAATTAGTGTGTGTGTGTGGGGTGGTAGGGGGACAGTGAGGGAGAGGGAGCCAAGCTAAGCCAAGGGTCTAGTGTACTTACTACAAATATGCTCTCATTTGCGGTTGTTCGAAATGTCAACTGTTTGTTGGCAGTGTCTTTACATTGTGATTGTCTTTTCCTATTGTAAGTGAGAACTTTAAGAGTATAATTTCATCACTGATTGCAAGCTTTATACTGTCTGCATGCTTGCTATTCAGTAATGAAATAGTAAGTTAAAATATTTGACTTTGATAATGTTTTCACTTTTATCTAATTTTGTCAAGAAACATTACAAAATTACTTTTTATGGGGGTGGCACTCCCAGCAGTAGTGGGGTGGTGTTGGGATTTGAACCTAGTGCTCCCGCATGCAAATCATGTGCTCTATATCCTTGATTTCTCTCCCTGGTCTAGATACTTTAAAAGTGGGAACATACCTAGTGTTTCAAAGAAGCCAGAGTCATTTACATTGTAAGAGGATGAACGTTTTTATTCTTCCTCCTTTTACTAGTGTCTTAGTGATTGTGACTTAAACCCTAGTATAATTTAGTAATGATAGGGAACATAACCACCAGTATCAGAGAAAAGCTCACTTAAGCTCTGTTTACCTTTGTTTCTTCTATTTATCTTTCATTAAGTTCTATTTACCTTTCATTTATCTTTCCATTTTGATAAATTTCAGTTTAATTCTAAAGCATGACATTATATAGCAGTAACTAAGGGCATGGCCATTTTATTTCCCATTTGCCCTTTATTAAGTAGGGGGCATACCTGACAATGCTCAGTTGGATTCTCCTGGCTCTGCAATCAGGAATTACTCGGAGTTGCTCAGGGGACCATGTGGGATTCTGGGAATCAGACCTGGGGATGCTGGTGCAAGGCACATTCCCTACCTACTGTACTATTTCTCCAGCCCCATGTTCTTTAATTTTTACATATGTATGTTTTTTTAATCTTACCTCTAGTTTCCTTAACTATGCTCTGTTCTTGAAAGAGGTCAGGTTAATGACTGTGAATGGATTTTGTTTGAATTTTTTTAATTATTTGCCAACATATTAAAAACTTAAGTTTCTATTTTTTTTAAGTCTATTGTATACTTGAAATTTATTTTTTTCACTCAGTACAATTGTTTTCTGAATATAACATACACTTGTTTTTGTGCCTTTGTTTATGTATTCTCTGTGCTTGGGAAGTCTCTGATGAGCCCTCCCCTTTTTAAGCGGGGACTCTTATTGGTACTGGGGTCCACCAGGGCTACCTTAACATTCAGTGCTAAAATCCATCTCCTCCTGCACCATTAAAAATTGTTTATTTTCCCTCAGATAAAGTTTTTTTTTTTAATCTGATTAAGTATATCTTTGTGGTATCCTCAGTCATTTTTTTTTTATAGCACTTATCAGGTCATGGTTTTGCTTTCTTTGTCATTACATACTTCTTTTTTTTTTTTCTTTCTTTTTGGGTCACACCCAGCAATGCTCAGGGGTTACTCCTGGCTGTGCACTCAGCAATTACTCCTGGAGGTGTTTGGGGGACCATATGGGATGCTGGGAATCGAACCTGGGTTGGCCACGTTCAAGGCAAATGCCCTACCCTCTGTGCTATCTCTCCAGTCCTGACATATACTTCTTTTAAGCTTAGAATATGTAGGTTAAAATCAATGTTAGCCTTATATTTGTTGTGTTTAGTTCATTAGCTGCTTAATAAATGTTGTACTGGATTTTTCTCTTCTTACTCTGCCATTTTGTTTTTCACAGATAATCTACTGGGAATCTCTTGGGTTGACAGTGCATGGATCCCTATTTTGAACAGTGGAAGTGTCTTGGATTATTTTTCAGAAAGAAGTAATCCATTTTATGACAGGACGTGTAATAATGAAGTGGTCAAAATGCAGAGGCTAACGTTAGAACACTTAAAGTAAGTTATTGTAAGCAGTTGTAGGTGGTTATAGAGATGTAAGTATTTTTGCTAGCTAGAAATTTTTCAGCGAATGGTTCTTCTAAATGGTGAATTATGTAGTGTGCAAGTACAAGTTTTGGAAGAACTGTAATTTTTGACTCTGTACAAATTGGATAAACATGGGAATGATCAGGCATTTTTAGTATCCACTGGCATCCAGGGTTGGTTGAATTCATGAGTGCAGAACTCGTGAATTTAAAAAAAAAAATCTTCCAGTAAGTGGATGCGTGCATTTCAGTTCTTGTGATTCAGGGGTTGACTGTATTTTATAACTAGGTTTATGGTGGATGTGTCTGTGCTGAACATGTACAGACTTTTGCTCTTGTTACATTCTCTACAAAGTCAACTTTAATATCTGTTTATTTAGCATTTGCAGTGTGTTAGGCTTCATAAGTAATCTTAAATTTGAATTTTGTTGATGAGTGATTTTAGCAAAGCAGCTGTTAATCCCCAGGTTAGCTAATTGTCTTCTTTAAATCAAATTTAATGCCTTAAACGATTAAGTCTGATTTTTGGTGAATTTTTGTAATTTACAAAAAGATGAAATTTTAGATGAACAAAACAAGAATCTTCAGATTTTCTGGAAGCTAAGCTATTGTTTATACACATTTTCTGGCTATATAAATTATATAATGTATTTCATCTATCAGATGACATGGATTTAATTTCATAGTTCTTGATATAAGGCATATCTTTTACAACCTTTAAGACAGTTTGTTGTTCCCAGGGTGGGATCTGGGATGGGGGCATGAGGGAAGGCTCCCAAACTATGCTCAGGAGGCTTAGGGTCCGCCGGCAGTTATTGGCCAGTCTGGCAAGAGCTGCCTGACCCTGTGGTACTGGGATTACCTGGGCTTCCCTGAGAGTGTTCTGGGACCTCCAGGACCACACCTGGCTGTGCTGGGGTACCATATGCTGTTGGGGATTGAACTGGAATCTGCTTCATGCAAATAGGTGCCTTAACTCCTGTTTCATCTCTCTGGTTCCTGTTGCTTTTAAATAGTTTGTCAGGTCAAAAAGTTTGTTGGAATAAGAGCTTTCTGGTGCTTTCTAGTTGGGTAGAATTTATAGTTATGAAATGTATAATATTTTTATACATGTATATTTTAGGAAATATGTTTTGGCTGCCTTTTTTGAAATGTTTGTTCTTCAGTATACTTGTATGACTGGATATACTCAGATTTAAGATCATCATAAAATTTTTTATAGAGAAATTTTTATTTTAAATCAAATCTTTATCTGTATTCTGCCTACCTGAGAAAACAGTGTTTTTGAACAACCCTTCTTTTAAATATATATATATGTAGTTTCAGTTCTGTTTATAATATTGCTGTAGAGTTATATAATAATTGAATCGAACAGAATCATATGGCATTCATAAATTTTTTATGTTTGTGTTCTGTTTTTAGTCAGATGGTTGGAGTGGAGTACATCCTTTTACATGCTCAAGAGCCCATTCTTTTTATAATTCGGAAGCAACAGCGACAATCTCCTACCCAAGGTAAAGTGTAAATTTCAGTGTTGATTTTTTAAAATAATTTAGTTTTTTTGGGCCATACCCGGCAGTGTTCAGAGTTTACTCCTGGCTGTGGGCTCAGAAATCACTCCTGGCAGGCTGAGGGAATTTAAATTTCTTAATATATCACGGTATATTTACTTTGTGAACTGCGTGATCTTAAATATTTGGATTCTATTTTGGGGATCCCTTAGACAACATACCTATTCCGTGGGTTTGCTTAGAGAATTGCAGATTCACCATACCTTTAGTCATGCCTAAGATACAGTACAGCAACACAGTAAGACTACACAGCCAGGTCAGTAAGGGGGATAAAACCATATGAAATTGCATGTGTAGTAATCCCAAGTGTAAATGTTTTGTACTTTCTCTCCTGTAAGGGGAATAGCAAGTGTTCCCTCCAGCAGTAAGATGTACCCGTATTCATAAAGTATGTCTGCTCAGGGAAATCTATTTGAGATTCTTGGATCCAGAGTTTTTATTGAAGTCTAGTCAGATAGACATGCCTGCCAAAATTCCAGACTGTCTGTAGACAAAATATCAGGTGTTTATTATAATATATTGTCTGTGTTAATTGCCATGGGAAGCCTAACTGGCATAGCAGTCATATAGTGATACAACATATCAGTGTATTATATCAGTGACATAAGTTGCAGAATCTTAGTCATGTACTTGGACAACTGGAATCTTCCAATATGCCCCAAAGATCATGCTTCAAGAACAAACTGAGCAGCTCACTACACTGAGTCCAGCTCGTTCTCTGAGTGTAATTGTTGGGATTCCAACTGAACCTTGAGCATCCTGAGCAAGTGTTCTTTTCTCAGCACTCTTAATTCTTAATTCTGTTGCAAAACACACTATAGATGCAGTTGTGCTAACTCATGGAAGTTCAGTTGGAAGTTCTCTTGATGCATTCATCCAAAAGGTTTACCTGGATTATGCTAACCCCCATTTTCCAAAAAAAAAAAAAAAAAACAGATAGGAAACAAAACTTGACACTTAATGTATAATTTCACTGAACTGTATAGAATGCAGATTTTTGGAAGGTACCTATGCTCACCACAGAATACTACCAGTGTTCTGTCAGATTGGATTTTTGAATCAGAGCTAGAGATGACTGACTTTGTCCTCCAGATATTTTCCTCAGGACAGTTAATCCTTGTATTGATTCCAGAATGTGACCTTGCTAAAGAAGTTATGGTTGGGGCCTAAGAGAATAATATAGTGAATTTGCATTGCATGCAGGCAACCCGGGTTTGATCCCTGGCATCCTATATTATAGTCCCCTGAGCATCACTAGGTGTGACCCAAAAACCAAGAAAGAGACAAGCGGGAAGGGGGAAAGGGAGAAAGAGAGAGAGGAAGGGAGAACATGGAAGAAAGGGTGGTTTTCAGAATGGAAATCCAAATTTAATTTTAGAATAAAACATCTAGAGCCCCTGCCCAATGAAGAAGAGAGCCGTACAGTAAAGGAAGAACTGGGACACTATTTGTATGTAGTTCAGGCTACATCAAGATGGCACTGGCCTCATTAGTGGCTATTTTTTCCTTACCATCAGTACTGGGGCACAGAGGCAAGTTCAGTGCTTCTGGTATCTTCACCCTGGGCTCTGAATCTCTCGCTCTCCTATGGTCTTACTCTCCAGAATGTGGTTGACTGATAAGGATTACTTCAGATGATAGAAATTTGATTGTAACCAGACGTTTAGGTGACTGAGATGCACATTCAAGTTTGAGAAGTGCTACTCTGGGATAAGAGTTGTCAAACGTACTTTGTAAAGGTCCAGAGAATAAACATTTTAGACTTAGAACCCATGGTCTCTGATGACTACTCAACTAGTGCAACCTTATATAGTAATGTGGATGAATGGGTATGACTGCTTTCCAGTAAAGCTTTATGTGTAAAAATAAGAA
Organism: Sorex fumeus; assembly: GCF_029834395.1. Lineage (NCBI taxonomy): Eukaryota > Metazoa > Chordata > Mammalia > Eulipotyphla > Soricidae > Sorex > Sorex fumeus. The sequence goes on from NW_026606155.1 coordinate 25,207,218, forward strand.
TTGTCATGGTCGGAGGGAGAGCTCAGTGGGTTGAAGCATTGTCTTGTAGGCAAGAGATGGGTTGATAACTGATAATGCATGGTTCCATGAACACTGCTGAATGGCCCTGAGTACTGCTGGGCGTAATCTTAAAACTGTCAAACAAACAAACACTGTCCTCCTGTTGTTCATCGATTTGCTCAAGCGGGCCCAGTAACGTCTCCATTTTTTTTTTTTTGAGACTTGTTGTTACTGTATTTGGCATATTGAATGTGTCATGGGTAGCTTGCCAGGCTCTGCCATGTGGGTGAGATACTCTTGGTAGCTTACTGGGCTCTCCGAGAGGGGCAGAGGAATCGAGCCGGGCTTGCTGTGTGCAAAGCCAATGCCCTGCCACTGTGCTATCGCTCCAGCCCCAAAAACAAAACAAAAAATAACTAAATAAAGAATTGTCACACCTTCCTTCAGCTTCAATGTGGGAAAATTTTACTTCCTTTTTTGTTTTCAGAGGTCACCCGGCCTACCTCCAGTGACATCTATGTAGTTTGGGCAGGGAGGTAGTTCTGGGAATTGAACTTGGCCAGCACTTTTAGCTATATATCCAACCCTAGTTCTTTCAATAGCAGTTTGAGTGTATAACTATATTTTAAAACTTTTTTTTTTAATTAAAAAAAACTCTGCTTTAGTTGTTCCAATGGCTGATTACTATATCATTGCTGGAGTAATCTATCAGGCACCAGACTTGGGATCAGTTATAAACTCCAGAGTGGTGAGTTCATTGGCTTTTACACTTTATTCCTCCTCCTTTCTGTCCCTTTGTTGTGGTGTTTATAATGATGTTGCTGTCTGGGAGTTGTATGCTTTCAGTTGTTCTGATTGCCAGGAATCACATGCTTGGTTGTGGTATTTGGCACACTGGGTGGCATTGCTCTCTAGGGGTTACCTACTTGGTTGCAAAACATGTGCACCTGTTGAAGTGACAGACATCCTGATAGTGCTATTGAGTTTGTACTCAGTGATATGGGGCAGTGCTGGCAGTCTTGTGCCTGGCACTCAAGGAAGGCACTGAGCCATATTTTCTAGGCTCTTAGAGAAAACTTTGAATGGAACCAACTGTCAAGCACCCCTTCTCTCGTGCAAGTTGGTATCAGGTATTGATCATTGGAATGTCTTAAGCATGGTTAAGTGGCTGTTAAATGTATATTCCATGTTAAATGTATATTCCAGCCCAATGCTGTAGTGACTCAGATTCTGGGAAATAGGAAATTTACTGTCGATGTAATACTTTAGGGTCAGACTAATAAATTTTATAACTTTTTTTTTTCACTTAAATAAGCTTACTGCAGTACATGGAATTCAGTCAGCTTTTGACGAAGCTATGTCATATTGTCGATATCATCCTTCCAAAGGGTACTGGTGGCACTTCAAAGATCATGAGGAGCAAGGTAGGTTCACACCTAGACCTCTTAAAACCCTTTTGGCTCTCTGAGAATGAAGCTTTTTCTAAGTGATTCTTAGAGGGATTATGACATTGTCGAGTTTCATTTTCCATAATAAGATGTAATAATAGCTTTCCCATATCTATTAGGTAACTGGTGGTCTTTGATATGTTGGTTCAATATTTTAAGATATCTGGAATTTAAAGAGAAAATCATTAGTAAGGAATGAGTAATTATTATCTAATTTGAGTCATCTTGATGTCTGGAACCTAAGTTTAAAGTAGGGAAGATGCTATTCCTCTAAACGACCAATGTTCCCTGGTCTTATAAATCAAATATAGGAATGCCATCCCCCCTAGTTTCCATAGATTGTGCTATGGAAACCACTACTTGTTCTGCACCATATTTACCAATAAAGTGTTTCTTGAAATAGTTCTATAGTACTCTTCCTGTCATCTGAAGACTAAATTATTTGGGAAAGGAATCTAAATAGAATTCAGATTTTTACAATCAGTGCTCTTTCAGGTAGTTTATAATTTTTTTAATGGTAGTTACAAGTAGCAGCATTCAATAGAGAAAAGCTGATATCAGTGTGTACTAATCTCCTCAGAGCTATTTACCCTACACTAATGAAGCACTTGGAAGAAAACCTACCTGGAATCAATAGTCCTTCAGTGTACTCTCCTCCCAGGGAAAATTTCAGATGTAATTAGCTGGAATTTTTGAAAGGAGTATCAGAATACTTATTTGGGTTTGTTTTCATTTTAATTGGCAACCATTAAAATGATTGATGGAATTTGAATATGGTGAACAAAGATTTTAAAATGGGAAACAAAACTCTAGTAAGCAATATTTTCATTTGGACTTCCTATTTTTACAGATAAAGTTAAACCTAAAGCCAAAAGGAAGGAAGAACCAAGTTCCGTGTTTCAGAGACAACGTGTGGATGCATTACTCCTAGACCTTAGACAAAAATTTCCACCCAAATTTGTGCAGGTAATGAGACTGTGTATACTAAGTTTGAGATTTCTTTCTTAATACTTTTGATGTTAACTATTTCTGGATAGGAGCTAGAAATTCAGATTTTCTTAACTACTTAAATGATCTCGGTCTCAAACGGTTTTCAAAGACTTAATGGAAAAAGTAAGTCATGAGAATGGATCACTTTATTCTGTACTCCTAATTAACTTCTCAGTGCACCTTCACAACCTCTGAGGACTGCTTATAGATAATACTGTCTTTGGGGGTTTACTGAAACTATGGTATTAATAAACTGAAACCTAAAATTCATTCTTGGGGTCAGAGTGATAGCACAGCAGGCAGGATGTTTGCCTTGCACCTGGCCGACCCTGATTTGATCCCCAGTATCCCATATGGTGTGCCGAGGACTACCAGGAGTAATTGCTGAGTGCAGAGCCTGGAGTAACCCCTGAGTATTGCCAGGTGTGACCTAAAAAGCAAAATTATAATAATAAAAATAAAAATAGAGAAAGAAAATTCATTCAGTGACTTTTGTGCTGCCTTCTTGCATGATACAATTAATGGTTAGACAATGTTTTGAGCAGAGGATTTTGCTAAATAAACAGTGAAGGCAGAAGTAGTACAATACAGTCTTTTGGTGTCTCTTACAGGAATTTTATAATTCTAATTTCGCAGGGATCCAGCTGCAGTGGCAAAGGCTTTAAACAGGCCACTTCTCCCAATCCCTTCCCTTCTCTTTGTTACTGTGATGGCTGAAGGTGACAAACACGGTTGTGGTGCTCTCACTTTGTTGCAATGCCCTTAAGGTGTTGCACACTTTTAGCTGCAGGTTTACACACGTGTGGTTGTGGTCCATAGAATGTTGCATGTTTGTGACACTACTGATAACGACAGTGCTGCCAAAACTGCACTCAGTAATATGGAGTGGTTTCATATTTGTGGCCTCGGCCTAGAAGATTGGCACTGTGAAAACTCACCCCCAAATTTTTGTTTGTTTCTGGGTCACACACAGTGGTGCAAGGGCTTACGCCTGGCAGTGAGCTAGGGATCAAATCAGGTGGGGTTGGGGAGACCATATGGCATGCTGGGGATCAAGCCCAGGTCAGATGCATGCAAAGCAAATGCCTGACCCGCTACACCAACAGTTCAGTCCCAGGAATGGTAATGCTTTAGATACATTTGCTTAAAATATAAAATTGTGCTCTTAAAATCTAATTGCAAGAAAATTTAAAAGTACATATTGGGCTGGGGATATGGCTCAGCAGTAGAGCACATGCCTTGCATACTTACAATCTAGGTTTAGGTTAGATTGAAAGGATTTTATATGCTATACAAAGGAGTTTGTGAATAATACTTTTTTTATTTTGGCTTTTTTGGGTTACACCCAGCTATGCTCAGGAGTTACTCCTGGCTCATGCACTCAGGAATTACTCCTGGCAGTGCTTGGGGAGGACCATGTGGGATGCCGGGGATCGAACCCGGGTCGGCTGCGTGCAAGACAAATGCCCTACCCGCTGTACTATCACTCCGGTCCCCGTAATTTGTGAATAATACTTATTTTAAAACCATAACCCATTAACGTTTCCACACGAACAGGATTCCAGCTGCATTAAGTTATTTAGAGTTATAAAACCATAGCTGACATCACAAAAGAAACCAGAGCAGTGGTTCATTTTCATATATTCTTTTTAAAATATTTGCTCTTGAAGTGTAACGGAACATTATCATCAGTAGATCTTCATCACTGACTCACTAAGAATTATTAACGATGTCAGTAGAGACCAAATTACATGTTAAAGAGTAGTTGAAAAGAACTAATGTAATTAGTTTTGTATTTTAGAAAGATAACTAGACAAATGGGCTGGAGCGATAGCGGAGCGATAGCACAGCGTTTGGGTGTTTGCCTTGTGTGCAGCCAGCCCAGCCGAACCAGGTTCAATTCCTCCGCCCCTGTTGGAGAGCCTGGCAAGCTACTGAGAGTATCTCGCCCGCACGGCAAAGCCTGGCAAGCTCCCCGTGACATATTCAATATGCCAAACACAGTAACAAGAAGTCTCAAAATGGAGACATTACTGGGTCCGCTTGAGCAAATCGATGAACAATGGGAGGACAGTGGTGACAGTGTTGACAACTAGACAAATATAGGGAATGGGTAAAGAAGAAAATGCAGAGAGGTGAGATTGTGCAAGGCTTAAATTAATTACAAGTATTAATAGGGGCTGGAGCGATAGCACAGCGGGTAGGGTGTCTGCCTTGCACGCAGCCAAAATGGCCGACCCGAGTTCAATTCCTCCGCCCCTCTCGGAGAGCCCGGCAAGCTACCGAGAGTATTCGATATGCCAGACACAGTAACAACAAAGTCTCCAGTGGAGACGTTACTGGGCCCACTCGAGCAAATCGATGATCAACGGGAGGGCCTTTACTTTTACTTTACTTATTAATAGAGGAGATAGACTTTCTTTTCATCATACTAGGGCCAAAACCAACTCCCAAAGGCTATATTCAACTTTGTGTTGGAGAATTAGGAGAAAGACGGCCTTCTATAATAATGACCTCTGAGGTCTTAAAACATTGCTCCTTGGGCCTAGAGAATGAAATACATTCTTGGTCTCTTTGCAGTCTCTTGTTATCCTCTGTATGTGCACAGTGTCAGCCAGAAGCATTTGTGCCTCATGATTTGGTTATGCTCATCTGCTGTGCTTAACACTTGAGCTTCTCAACCCTAGCAGTGTTGCCTTTATATAATATGGGTTACCCCAGGAGTATATTGGACAGTTACTGAAGTTTGAAACTCCTTAATTTCATGTTTTTAATTCTTGTTACTGCCGAAAGTTAGGCTAATACAAGTGTGATGGGAATTCAGACCTTCAAAACCTTTCTGATGAAATGTCTTTTCAGTTGCTAAGACATTGATAAGATATCATTACAGCTGGGCTTATCTGAACACGTGGCTACCTGATCACATTGTAGCTTTTATTGAAGTAATGTTGATTTAGAAGAATATTGTGTATGCCTCAAAGGTACATCTAAATATCCACTGCCACACTGCACATGTGGCCAGCAAAGTAGCACTATTCTATTTTTCTTTCTTAAAACCACATCCCACTAATTTGCCTACGACTTTTCTGTTGGAAAAATTAGATAGTATAGAACCATCATCAGCCTGCACAGCAAGGCCAAATATTGTTGGCACTGTCAAGGAAGCCACACACCGAAATATGAGAAAGCAGACTGTGGTAGACAATACCGTTACAACCAGATCTGTATGTAGTTCAGTATGCAGTATAATTGAAATGGTTCAGTGGTATTTAGAATACCAGCACTTCACATTTCCAAAACATCATTTATTTCCTCTCCTGTTTCAAGGAGAAATGACTTGTTCCTTCAGGTTGCTTAGACATGTAAAATACTAGTTGCATGTGAACCAATATGTGACCTATCTTAGGAAAATACCAGGGGCATAAAATACATTATAATATGGCTATTTGGGGCTTAGCATGATCTACCTTTGCATTTAAAGATTAGCTGAAAGGACAGTCATTGATCAAGACTAGCCAGCTATAAGGGGAACTACACAAGAATAAAAATATGTATAATTTATATGTGAGATATACTTTTGTACGTGAGATATACTTTTTTACTAAGAATTATGAAGTCAAGAAGAGCCTTGCTAATTAATGTGTCCTGTTTTTTCCCCTCTTCCATGACTCCATCACCCCATCCATATTTTTTCTAAGCAGCAAAAGTCTGGAGAAAAGCCTGTCCCAGGTATGCCTTGTCTAATATTCTTATTAGCAGAATCTACTATAAACAGCCTGTTTAATGTCATAACCACTTGCATAGAATATGACCCATGGCCGTTTTGTCATTCTGGAGTGTTTCATTACATTTTGTTAGTCTTAGCGCTTTGGATCTGCTGAATTGCCCAAAGTGGTGTTTGTGTATTTTAATATTTCAAACATGAATTATTGTGGAATGAGGAGACATAGAAAAACCAAGGTGATTTGAGGTTGATTATATTGAGATTCAATTTGGCAAAGGGACTTCTGTTTCATTTAAAACAGGTATTATACTATCAGTTGAATCCGCTAGAACAGTTACAGTTCTGGTTTACATAAAGTCTTATTTAAATAATGACCTTTTGTATAGTATCAAAAATTTGCTGAAGTAATTGGGATTTTCAGTTGACACATGGGTTCCTATAGATTGATGTGATGTAAAGGCTAAATTTAGATAATTTACTTGATTTAACATTTCTACATAAATTGAAATCTGAATCACTGATATTCACTTCTATACTACTTTGGTCCTTCCACCTGCTTTTGATGACAAGTGGATCAGACAAAGAAGGAAGCAGAAGCTATTCCTGAAACAGTAAAATCTGAAGAGAAGGAGATTGCCAAAAACACCCAACAGACAGTGAGCACTAAAGGCCCGCCTGAAAAACGAATGAGACTTCAGTGAGTCTGGACACGGAGGAGAAGCTCAGAAGTCTCCTCTTGCCTTTCATCTTACCTTGCTCCTGTGACAGTCTCTTGGACTTTAAAATTATTTGTCACGACTTCCATTTCTTTTTAAGAACATATCTAAGAGTATTCTTTCAAAAAGGATATAAGAGGATCATTGTGATTCCATTGGAACATTTTTATGTATCTTTTCTAACTTTCCCTGACTAGACTTGAGCAGCCTCGTCACTACATGTGCACGTCTGCACACAGGTATAAGCTAAATAAAGGAATTTGTATATATTATCATGCCTTGTTTTCAACCTTATTTCTCTCTCTGAATTATTTCTAAATGCTCTTTGTAAGCAACAATTGTTAAAGTAATAGCTAAACTTCCTTTCATCGGTTGCATATTTTTAGCGTTTGAGTTACAACCTGAAAGATAAAACAGAAACCCTCTACTCACCATTACCTTACATATACTAAAACTTGTGCTTATCATTTTTTTCTCATTTTATTTCTCCCAAGCACCACTGCATGTTTTCCCAAGACCCTTAAATAAAAATGCAAATCTTAGTTTACTCTCATTTATTTTATCTGTTGTAAGTACCACTAGGAGTTTACTTAATTTTTGTGAATTATTTTAGTAATTTCTGTGAGTGATCTGTTTTCTTTCTGTTGTTTTGTCTTAGGGACTATACCCAGTGCTGGTCCGGGTACTCCTAGCTCTGTTTGTGGGTAACGCCTGATGTGCTCAGGGGACTGTGCAGTGTATGACTCACTACATACAAAGCATGAACTCCAGCCCCCAGAACTATTATTTCAGCCCACTTATCTATTAAGTTCTCACTGTGTTGAGTTTAATTTTTTCCTCAATTTTTCATTGTTCTAAATCTTTATCGATTCTCTAATACCACTGAGTATTGTCATGTACCTTCTTACTGCTAATCATGCAACATGATGGCATTTTATTAAGTGGTACAACAATTTCTCATCTGTTTAATTTTGCCATGTAATTCTGGATTCCTCGTATTTTTAGTTTTTGAATTTTGGCATAAGTCTGGCTTATAGCAAAACTGTAAAATTAATAGAAAGATTCCTGTTCCCCTAATTCTCCATATAACAACATGTTTTCCATATTTTTAACTTTTTTTACCACTTAATTTTCTGGTGTCAATTTCTGCTTCTTTCTTTGTATCTGTATTTGTCTCTCCTCTCTCTCTCTTTCTTTTCTCTTTCCCCTCCTTTCCCACCTTTTTCCCAGCTCGTCTTTGTATATGTATGTTTTTAGAATGCACATATCAATTTTTTAATTTTTTTTTTCCCCTTTATTTTATTTTTTTTTTAAAGTTGTAGATTTACAATTTTTTGTGCTTTGGTTTCAATTATACAATGATCAGATACCCATCCCTCCACCAGTGCCCATTTTCCACCACCATGGATAATATCCCTCCCACCCCCATCCCCCCATCCCCCCGTCTCTGTGGCAGGGCAATCCCCTGTGTTCTCTCTCTCCTTTTGGGTGTTGTGGTCTGCAAAAGAGGCATTGAGTGGCAAACATGTTCAGTCCATAGTCTACTTTCGACATGCATCTCCCCTCCTGGGAGGATCCTCCAAACATCCTTTATTTGGTGCTCCCTTCTCTATCTGAATAGCCCTTTCCTCTAGGATACCCGGCTGGCCTCTAAGCCATGGAGTAATCCTCCTGGTACTGATCTCAGCTATTCTTGGGTATTAATCTCATACTTTGTTACTTTATATCCCCCAGATGAATGCAATCTTTCTATGTCTATCCCTCTCTTTCTGACTCATTTCGCTTAGCATGATACTTTCCATATTGTACCACTTGTATGTAAATTTCATGACTTCATCTTTTCTAAGAGCTACATAGTACTCCATTGTGTAGATGTACCAAAGTTTCTTTAACCAGTCATCTGTTCTTGGGCATTCAGGTTTCTTCCAGTTTCTGGCTATTGTAAAGAGGGCTGCAATGAACAAACAAGTGCAGATGTCACTTCGACTATACATTTTTGCCTCTCTGGGATATATTCCCAGGAGTGGTATTGCTGGGTCAAATGGGAGCTCAATTTCTAATTTTTTGAGAATCGTCCATACTGTTTTCCAGAAGGGCTGAACCAGTGGACATTCCCACCAACAGTGAAGGAGTGTCCCTTTCTCGCCACATCCACGCCAGCATCGGTTGCTTTTGTTCTTTTGAATGTGGGCCAGTCTCTGAGGTGTGAGATGGTATCTCATTGTGGTTTTGATCTGCATCTCCCTGATGATTAATGATGTAGAGCATTTTCTCATGTGCTTTTTTGCCATTCGGATTTCTTCTTTGAGAAAGTTTCTGTTCATTTCATTGCCCCATTTTTGGATGGGGTTGGATGTTTTCTTCTTGTGGAGTTTAACCAGTATTTTGTATATCCTGGATATCAACCCCTTGTCAGATGTGTATTCGGTGAATATCCTTTCCCATTCTATAGACTGTCTTTGTACTTTGGTCACTGTTTCTTTGGAGGTGCAGAAGCTTCTTAGTTTAAGATAGTCCCATTTATCTATCTCTGTTTTCACTTGCTCGGCCAGTGGCGTGGCATCTTTGAAGATACCATTAGCTTCAATGTCATGGAGGGTTTTGCCAACTTTATCTTCAATGTACCTTATGGTTTCTGGTCTGATGTTGAGGTCTTTAATCCATTTTGATCTTACTTTTGTACATGGTGTTAGGCAGAGTTCTGAGCCTATTTTTTTGCATGTAGCCGTCCAGTGATACCAACACAATTTATTAAAGAGGCTTTCCTTACTCCACTTCACATTACTTGCACCTTTATCAAAGATTAGATGAGCATATGATTGAGGAGAGATGTCAGTGTATTCAACCCTGTTCCATTGGTCTGCAGTTCTGCCTTTGTTCCAGTACCATGCTGTTTTAATTATTACTGCTTTGTAGTACAGTTTGAAGTTCGGGAGGTTGATTCCTCCCATTTTCTTTTTCCCAAGAATTGCTTTAGCTATTCGTGGGGGCTTATTGTTCCATATAAATTTCAAGAGTGTTTGCTCCATTTCTTTGAAGAATGTCATGGGTATCCTTATAGGGATTGCATTGAATTTATACAATGCTTTCGGTAGTATTGCCATTTTGACAATGTTAAGTCTCCCGACCCATGAGCAGGGGATATTTTTCCATTTCCTCATGTCCTCTTTTATTTCCTGAAGTAGCGTTTTGTAGTTTTCTTTGTACAGGTCCTTTACTTCCTTAGTTAAGCTGATTCCTAGGTACTTGATTTTCTGGGGCACAATTGTGAATGGGATTGTTTTTTTCATGTTGCTTTCTTCTCTCTCACTGTTTGCGTATAGGAAAGCCCTGGACTTTTGGGTATTGATTTTATAACCTGCAACTTTACTATACGAGTCTATTGTTTCTAAGAGTTTTTTGGTGGAAGTTATTGGGTTCTCTAAGTAGAGTATCATATCATCTGCGAATAGTGAGAGCTTGATTTCTTCCTTTCCTACCTGAATGCCCTTAATATCTTTTTCCTGCCTAATCGCTATTGCAAGTACTTCCAGTACTATATTGAACAGCAGTGGAGAGAGTGGGCATCCCTGTCTCGTCCCTGATCTTAGAGGGAAGGCTCTCAGTTTTTCCCCATTGAGGATGATGCTTGCTGTAGGCTTGTGGTAGATGGCTTTAATTATGTTGAGGAAGGTCCCCTCTATACCCATTTTGGCTAGGGTTTTCATCATAAAGGGGTGCTGGATCTTATCAAATGCTTTCTCTGCATCTATTGATATGATCATATGCTTTTTATCTTTTCTTTTGTTGATATGGTGGATTATGTTGATTGATTTCCGAATGTTGAACCATCCTTGCATCCCTGGGATGAATCCTACTTGGTCATGGTGTATGATCTTTTTGATGAGTAGTTGGATTCTATTTGCTAGTAGTTTGTTGAGGATCTTTGCATCTGTGTTCATCAGGGATATCGGCCTGTAATTCTCTTTCTTTGTGGTATCTCTGTCTGCTTTTGGTATCAGTGTGATATTTGCTTCGTAGAAACTGTTTGGAAGTGTTTTTGATATTTCAATTTCGTGGAAAAGCTTAAAGAGCATTGGGAGTAAGTCCGCTTTAAAGATTTGGAAGAATTCACTAGTGAATCCATCCGGGCCAGGACTTTTGTGCTTGGGGAGACTTTTTATTACCATTTCAATTTCCTTGATGGTGATAGGTCTGTTCAGGTATTCCAGGTCTTCTTGGTTCAGCCTTGGGAGTCTGTAGGAGTCTAGGAATTTATCCATTTCCTCGAGGTTTTGATGTTCCGTGGCATAAAGCTTCTCAAAGTACTCCCTGAGGATCCTCTGAATTTCTGTGGTTTCTGTTGTAATGACCCCCTTTTCATTTCTGATTCGGTTTATTAGGGTTTTCTCTCTCCCTTTCTTTGTGAGTTTTGCTAGAGGCTTATCGATCTTGTTAATTTTCTCAAAGAACCAGCTCTTGGTTTCATTGATCTTTCAGATTGTTTTTTGGGTTTCCATCTCGTTAATCTCTGCTCTGAGTTTTATTATTTCCTTTCTCCTGTTCGGGTTGTGCTCCTTTTTTTGGTCCTTCTCCAAGCTCTTAAGCTGTGAGGTTAGGTTATTTATGTGTGCTCGCTCCTCCTTCCTGAGGAATGCTTGTAGAGCTATAAACTTTCCTCTTAACACAGCCTTTGCTGTGTCCCATAAGTTTTGGTAACTCGTGTTCTCATTTTCATTCGTTTCTAGGAATCTTTTGATTTCCTCTTTGATTTCCTGTCTAATCCACTCGTTGTTCAATAGTGCACTGTTTAATTTCCAGGTGTTTGATTTAGTTTTCTGTTTTTGAGTGTGATTTACTTCTAATTTCAGCGCATTATGGTCTGAGAAGATTGTTGATACAATCTCTACCTTCTTAATTTTATGGAGGCATGTTTTGTGGCTCAGCATGTGGTCTATCTTGGAGAATGTTCCATGTACACTTGAGAAGAATGTGTATTCAGCTTTTTGTGGATGAAGTGTCCTGTATATATCTACTAAGTCCCTTTCTTCCATTGTTTCCCTCAAATGAAGTATGTCCTTGCTAAGCTTGAGTCTGGTTGATCTATCAAGAGGTGACAAAGCAGTGTTGAAGTCTCCCACTAGTATTGTGTTGCTATTGATGTCTTTTTCCAAATCTATGAGTAGTTGTTTTAAGTACTTTGCTGGTCTCTCATTAGGTGCATATACATTTATTATTGTAAGTTCTTCCTGTTGTACAGATCCTCTGATCAATAAGTAATGGCCTTCACTGTCTCTTATGACCTTCCTCACTGTGAAATCAATGTGGTCTGATATAAGGATGGCTACCCCAGCTTTTTTATGGGAGCTGTTTGCCTGTAGGATTGTTTTCCAGCCTTTGACTCTGAGTCTGTGTTTGCTTTGACTATTGAGATGCGTTTCTTGCAGGCAGCAGAATGTTGGGTTCAATTTTCTAATCCATCCTGTCTTTTAATTGGTGCGTTTAGCCCATTGACATTGAGAGAGATTATTGTTATGGGATTTTGTCCCATTGTTCTGTTAAAATTCGGTGTATTTGAGGGGCCTTTCTTGCCTTAAAGTAGCCCATTTAGTTGTTCTTGTAACCATGGTTTTGAGTCTATGAAGTTCCTGAGCTGTTGTTTGTCTGTGAAACTGTGTGTTGTTCCTTCTATTATGAATGAGAGTCTTGCTGGGAAAAGTATTTTGGGGGAGGCATTTATTTCATTGAGTTTTTTTACTATGTCCCACCACTGTTTTCGGGCCATGAGGGTTTCATCAGAAAAATCAGCTGTGAATTTTAAGGATGCTCCTTTGTAAGAGATTTCTTTCTTCGATCTTGCTGCTTTCAGAATTTTGTCTCTGTCTAAGGTTTTGGTCATTTTGATCAGAATGTGTCTTGGGGTATTTTTATTCGGATTTCTTCTAGCTGGTACCCTTCGGGCCTCCTGAATGTGGTCACAAGTTTTCTTCAGCTCTGGAAATGTTGTAGCAATGATGTCTTTGACAGTTTCTTCTTCATCGAGGTTTTCTTCCTGTCCCTCTGGGACTCCAATAATTCTTATGTTACCCCTCTTGGCTTCATCACGATCTTCTCTTGCCATCTGTTCCCGAATTGTGAGTCTCTTTTCCATTTTCTGCGCTTTTCGGGAGAGTCTCTGAACTTCATCCTCGAGCTCACTGATTCTGTTCTCAGCCGCTGTTACTCTGCTGCTGAGGCCTTCCACTGAGCTTTTCAATTCGCCTACGAGATTTTTCAGGTCTGACATTTCTGATTGCATTTTCCTCATTTCTGCCTTCAGATACTCTTGTCTTCTATTGGCATTGCTTTCCATTGTTTCTTTTAATTCCCTAAGCATCCTAAGTAGCTCCCTTCTGAATTCCTTGTCAGAGAGGTTGTCTAACACTACAGTACTGTTGGTGTCATCTGGGCTAGACTCTTCAATATGAATGTTTGGTGGGCTTTTGCGTTGCTTTACCATTGTGAGAGGTGTGGTTTAGTCCTTCACGTTCAGTGTTACTATTCTGCTTGATATCCAGTGTGAGTTAAGATAGGCTTATGAGTTATTGGCAACTGTATTTCTAGTGGCTGAGCTAAAATAGAGAAGTTTCCATCTAAGAAGTTAGCTTATGGTTCCTATGGCATATGTAGTGGGAAAATATTTCGCGGCCGCATTAGCGGCCGCGGCTCCGGAAACAGTCCCTGGCACTGGGCGAGGAGTTGGGAATGTCTCCTGTTTGGAATTGGAGCCGTTCAGCTTTGTTGCCCAGAGCTGGGCCTCTGTGCCCGTCCCCCGCGGATCAGGGGTTGAAAACCGGCTGTCTCGGGGCTGTTTCTAGCTGCGAATTTTTTTTTTTGTTATTTATTTATTGAATCACTGTGAGAAAAGTTACAAAGCTTTCAAGATTAAGTCTCAGTCATACAATGATCAGACACCTTTCCTTTCACCAGTACTTATTTTTCACCACCATGAACCCCAATATAACCCCCTCCCAATACCTGTGAGGCAGATGATTTCTACTTAATGTGATTGGGATAGCCAGGATGTTCTCTTCAGAATTACATAATGGAGGCTGAGCTGTGAGTCCAAAATGCTGGGAAAGGGAAAAATAACTGGGGCCACACCCACCAGTCACCTCACCTGTGCAGGGAGCAGCTGGTCCCTTCAGTACCTGTGTGGGATGTGGCAGTCACTTCTGGCGATCCTGGGGCTCGGGGCATTTCCCCTGACCAGGCGCTTCTCAAGCAGCCTCGGCTGGGAAGGGGGCTTTCAGAGGTCTCAGGTCTGGTCCTAAATTTCTTATTTTGGGATCAAGAGTTGGTTACACTCAGGATGTCCCTTTTTTATAGATACTTTAAATTGCGTTATGTAAGTAAGCATTTAGACACCAACATTAAGGTGGTTTATCAAAAATACAGCTGTGCAATGCTGTTAGACATTCTCAGAATTTCCTAGTGGTGTCAGTGAAGTCATTTTGGCAAATGAGTATCCCCAGTTATTTATTGCATTCAGTTGTCCCATTTCTTTCTTTAGGTTGGTATACAGTTCTTTAATCTTCCTTGTTTTTCATAAGACTTTTTAAAGTAGTCATTTTTTGATTATCTCAGATTGGGTATGGTTTAGTTTCACGATTTATTTGTGCATTTTTGCTGAGAATCAGAAGAGATGGTTTACAATTACATTTTATTTGTATAACAAAATCAGAAATAAAAGTACTTTATATACTTAAGTGCTTCCAGGCATAGGCTATTAAGTCATGTAATGACATTGTTAGGAATGACCCAGTAAAAAAATTAAAAGATTAATTGAGTAATTGGGAAGAATATAATCTTCAGAAATGTGCTTATATAGACTCCTAACAACTAATGAATAAACACACACACACACACACAGAAATACCTTATGTCATTCAAATTAGAAAAGATCTCGGGATGGGTGTAATAGGACAATGTGTGAGCAGCAAATGTAAAACTACCACTAAACTAGCTAGCTTATGTACATATATAAAAAAAAATGAACTCTAAATTGTCTGAAGTGGTATTCTGCCATATAACCTTACACTAATTTAGGATCTCTTTTTGGGAGTAATTGTTGTGATTTCCAAAAATCTAATATCAAAGCAATGGAAATTTGGATTGTCTGCTGTGTTATCCCAACCATCATAGACCAGATCAGGACACTTCACAAGAAAACTGATATAAAAAAAGATTAAGGAACAGAAGGTAATATGTAAGTTCTATTTTCCATATAATGCAGCCAGATATCATAGCCTGTTCTAGCCAAAAGCTTAGGATACTTTCAGTGTAGATAGGAAAGCTTTGACTAAAGCCATAACGAAACAGATTTATATTCCTGCATATCATTTTGGAGATCCTTTCTCTTTTCCTCAGTTGCTTTTATTCTGCCATTCCAACCTTCTTTTGAACTTTTGTTTTCTTTTTGGGTCACACCCTTTGAGGCATAGGGGTTATTCCTACCTCTGCACTCAGAAATTACTCGTGGCAGTGCTTAGGCAAGCATTTGGGATGCTGGGAATCGAACCTGGGCCAGCCATGGGTGAGGCAAACACCCTACCTGCTGTACTATCACTCCAGCCCTATTCTTTTGCGCATTTTATATCACCATAGAGAATATCTCATTTCTGTCACTGCTGAGTGTAGTCTCGTTTCTGCTGACAACCTGTTACATTGCCCTAGTTTGTTTTGGTTCATGTAATTTCCTCAAAAAGGTGTCCTTAAAATCACTTTCTGAGAGTTCACAGAACTGGTTGGTACAGGTAGAGCCTTCTGTGTTACTCATTTCACTCCTAGAGCTTGGTGTGGTTCTGCGCCTCTGCCCCACTGTTTGGTGGTGTTCCTGCTCTGCTGAGGGTGAGTCTTTGTATTTAGACCCTGGGCGAGGGAGGGTGTCCTCTGGGGGAAAGGCTGGGTGCTGCTCTTCTGCTCCTCATTTTGTCCTGTGACACAAAGGAAGTCTTAAGTGTGAGCTGTGTGTAGTGTGATGAGCAGAGATGTGTGGCTGCATAAGCAACTGTGCTTTTCGAGAGATGTGGAGATGGCCATCTGAGATGGTGGAGGTATCAAAGTGGAAGGTGTTAGGACTCAGCTGCCAGACTGGGCAATTGGCTTCCAGATTGAAAAGGCCTCAAGGATATCAGGTGGAAGGTGAACCTCATCTGCGTATTGAAGTTTCAAGACTTGGGGAGGTGACCTGTTGAGAAGATCTCTTGTGTTTTTGATTTCTAACATTTTGTTGGATTGTTTATTAGGGTTTTTCTTTTTTTTTAATTTTAATCTCTGTCCTATTTCCCACTTCTACTGCAGTGAGTACATGCATTTTCTCCACATTGCATATCCACTTTGTCCAATGTTCTCATTTTTCATAGACCTAAGAAAAGTCATTGATTCTGTATTGGTCTTAAAGGCACTTTCTTTTCATAAGGTTGAGAGGAATTATTAATTTTCAAAATTAATGCCAGAGTAGAAACTGAAAGTAGTGTATTTTTATGTCTGTAGTAATTTTCTGTTTTTTAGGTGTTTTTGCTGTTTTGCTTTCGGGGCCACATACGACCTTGGGGAGCACTTACTAGTGGCTTTTTACTCAGGGCTTCATGAATCACTAATGATCCGGTTTGAGGGGGCATTTGTGGCCCTGAGGTTTGAACTTGTGTCGGCTGCATGCTAGGAAAGCTTCATCCCAAATGTATAATCTCTGGCCCACGGTTTGTATTACTTAAAACTTACTTGCACTTGTCTTTGACAAAAATGCATAATGTATATCCTACAATTTTTAGCATAATTTCATTATTTATTGATAGGTTACTTTGATTGGTATTTCTTCTATGTCTGTAATTTTTGTCTCCTATTTGTTACTTATTTTTCTCCTTTTCGTTGGAAAATTCAAATTCTGCCTCCCACTGGCACAAATCATGCAGTTGGCTTTCCCGTATTTGGGATACTTTCAGGGAGAAGCACATCTGTAATGCAATAGATAAGCCTTGCCAAAGTATTGTATAACACACTTTAATGATGTTTCTTTTCCCCATCAGGTAAATATAGTTCATTCTGTTACTAAGAGAGGTGTGTAAATATCTTTGAAGAGAATGCTAGATTTTTTTCCCTTGTGGTTTATTTGTGAGACTTCGCCCCAGGCTGTTTTCACTTGGGGCACCCCAGAGGGGGGCGGGTGAGAGCCCTTTCCACCCCAAGGGCCACAGCTCCGGCAGCCAACCTCCACTACCCAACCGTCGCCACGCTCCAGGCCGCTTTCTGGATGCTTGGGCCGAGCCTCACGCAGGAGTGAAGTCCCACGGAACTCAGGTAATGCAGAACTTTGTGACCTTAGACTTGGGACTCAAAGGGACTGGGAGCAGAGATCCTCTGCCTGCTTCTCCCAGTCTCTGGTGACCCAAGGGTCACCCCATTAAGCCACACCCTGCAGTCACCAGATAATCTCCTTATCGACCACCCTCCAGAACTCATGGCTGTTCCACCCAGAGGGGAATATAAAATGAGTCCCCCATAACCATGCCACTGGACTCCACGCCACTGGAGGTGCCCGGGGTGGGGGTGGGTGGGCAAGAGCCCTCGCCGCCCCGAGGGACCCAGCCCCTGCAGCCAACCTCCACTATCCAACTGCCACCATGCTCCAGGCCTCTTTCTGGACCATGTGGCTGTATCACTGCCACACAGCACATCATAAGACACTTCCTACCCATTTTCCATAATTACCACATCATGTTTGATGGAGTTCAGACAGTAGGCAAGAAATCATATATATATATATGCCCCTCAGAGAGCCCGTAAAGCTATTGAGAGTATTCTGCCTGCACGGGCAGAGCCTGGAAAGCTCCTTGTGGCATATTCGATGTGCCAAAACCAGTAATTATAACAGGTCTCATTCCCCTGGCCCTGAAAGAGCCCCCAATCATTGGGAAAAATGAGTTAGGAGAGGCTGCTAAAATCTCAGGGCTGTGGGGAACAGAGAGTTACTGGCGCCCGCTGAAGTAAATTGACGAAAAATGGGATGGCAGTGATAAAGTGATACAGTGGTTTATTTGTAGTGGTGCCAGGGATTTAACTCAGGGCCTCACACATGGAAGGCAGGCACGTGGAGTCAACTGCAGTGTCTTTACTTATTTTGATGCCTTCCTGTTAGATGCATATAAAATACTGCAGAGTGTTTCTTTTCACCCTTTTAAACATTTTCTCCTGTACATTACTTCCTCATTATCTCTGTGATTTCCTTCCCTTACCATCTTTTCAATACAGTTATATAAAACTCATTTCTGTTAATTTTGCCACGTTTATTTTTTCCTATCTGATTGTTCAGGTTTTGTTTTGTTTTTTTTTCAACTCCATCTCATGGCAACTCATACCTAACAGATTTGACTATGCTGGGTTTTTCAGTGAGGAAATTACAACTGAACTAGGTGTAATTACAATTACTCTGCCAATTTAAGGAAATCATATTGAGTCTACCATATCTCGTAAGGTGCCCCTAACATCACCAAGAGTTAACTCCTGAGAGCAGAGCCAGGAGTAATGCCTTAGCATTGCTGAGTGTGGACCCCCAGAAAACAATCACTGTGGTTCAACTAGCTAAATTTGAAACACTTATGTCCACTATGTTTTCTATTTTCTTTTCACTAAAGAAAATGTTCAAGTTTAGTTTTGGACATTTTCTTCTATGAGTTACTAAATCACTTAAGTCACTTAACTTCCCGTTAGTCGTTGATTTGCTTGAGTGGGCGCCAGTAATGTCTCCATTTGTCCCTGTCACGTGCTAGTGTTGCCCAATGGCATCTGTTCGCTCCGGGACATGAAGGGCCTCAAACCAATCGTTCATGATCTTGACGAAGAAGTCTGACCATCTGGTAGGTGGGCGGCCACGCGGTCTTTTGACATCCCGTGGAATCCAGTCGGTAACAGCTCTAGTCCACCGGTCGTCTTTAAATCTCATTACGTGACCAACCCATCTGATTTTCGACACCTTGGCAAATGAGACAGCGTCCCTGATTCTTGATCGTCGACGGATGTCAGAACTCCGGATTCTTTCTCTCATTTGAGTGAAACGTGATATTCCAAGCATAGCTCTTTCTATTCTTCTTTGGGAGACCTGAATAGCGTTCTCATCTTGTTTGCGTAGGGCCCAGGTCTCTGAGGCATATGTTAATGCAGGAAGAACAGTGGAATCAAAGAGATGTGCCCGGAGCCGGAGGTTCTTCGTCCTCTTAGCTATTTCTTCGAAGTTCTTGAAGGCGTTCCAAGCCGCTCTCTTCCTCCTGCGCAGCTCGGGTGCCAGGTCATTTCTCATGTTGACCTCTCGACCTAGGTACACATAGCTGTTGCATTCGGAGATGGTCATTCCGTTGAGAGTGAATGGGGCGTCAGGAACGAGGCTGTTTCTCATAAACATTGTCTTCATAAGATTCAGCTGTAGTCCTACCTTTCCACATTCACGGTCAAAGTCGGCCAGCATTTGTGCCGCTTGGCTGATGTTTGGTGTTATTAAAACAATGTCATCAGCAAAGCGGAGGTGGTGTAGTTGCCGACCATCTATCTTCACTCCCATTCCTTCCCATTCCAGTCGTCACATGACGTTCTCAAGGGTGGCACTGAAGAGTTTTGGTGAAATGGTATCACCCTGCCGAACCCCTCTCTTGACATTAACGATCACTTCTTTGTAGAATGGTGAGATCCTGGTAGTGAATCCGCAATATAGCTCACGGAGGATCCTGATGTATTGGGCTTGAATGCCCTGATTGGCTAGGGCTTCAATGACTGCTTCCGTCTCAACAGAATCAAAGGCCTTCTTTAAATCAATGAACGTTAAACAGAGCGGCATCTTGAACTCCCGAGAAACCTCAATGAGCTTGGTTATCGTGTGGATATGGTCGATGGTGCTGAATCCTTTGCAGAACCCGGCTTGCTTGCATGGTTGTCCTTCATCTAGTGTTCTGCCAATCCTATTTAGGATGACTCATGTGAACAACTTGTAGATGACAGGCAGATTGGACGATAGTTACCAATGCCATGGATGTCTCCCTTCTTGAACAGTAGTACGGTCCTGCTGGTTTTCCATTGGGACGGAACCTTGCATTCAGACAGGTAGTGAGTGAAGAGCCGAGCCAGTGTATTGATGAGTACTGACGGCAGGTTCTTCAGGTGTTCAGGTCTGACCTTGTCTGGGCCGGGTGCTGTTTGTTTCTTTACCGACGAAATGGCATGTCAGATTTCGGAAGGGAGAACGTTGGGAACGACATATCCATCCTGTGGAATTGGAATGAGTTACTAAGTATGTTTTTTTCCCCCACAGTTCACTTTTTAACCTCTTTGTTGCTCCTTCTGATTCTTTCTGTGTTTGCTTTATTGTGCAATCTCGTTCTGTAAATAAATATTTTAGTTTTTTTAGGGGCTACACAGACAGTTGGCCATGTTTGGAGAGCCCGGCAATCTACCGAGAGTATTCGATATGCCAAACACAGTAACGACAAAGTCTCCAATGGAGACGTTACTGGGCCCGCTCGAGCAAATCAACGATCAACGGGAGGGCCTTTACCTTTACCTTTACCTTTACACAGACAGTGGTGAGGTGTACCTCGCTGTGCACTCAGAGACCAATCCTGGAGGTACTGGTGAGGAGGGTGGCCAATACCATATGTGCAGGAAATCAAGCCTGGGGTTGGCCCAACTATCAGTAGTCTTGTCTGCTACAAGTATGTTTTGTTTCCTTTATTTCCCACTAAATAAATTAGTGTGATGTAAATTTGTGGCAGAAGTCGGGAAAAGCATTCACAATGCCCGCCTGTCCTTCACCAACTACAAGACCGAGATGACTGCCCTCCGACGTCCTGTTGGATCTATCACATCTTCCAGAAGGACAATGCAGAAGATTATCCATGACTTCTAATCAGATCTCTTCGATAGCCACGTCCACCTGTCCATACACCAAATTCCGCAGAATGGATATGTCATTCCCAATGTTCTCCCTTCCGAAATCCGACACACCATTTCATCAGTGGTGTTCATGGGCTCTAAGAAATTTCCTGTAGCACTCTTGATTTTATGGAATCATGTCATCTATTTGTCTGAGTTAATTCCAAGATGATATAGGTGTTCTAGGTTTGAATCAATTTCTTAAAATGTCCCAAGGACCACAATTTGTATGGGATGACAGACAGTTTTGCTCAATTACAAGCTAATGTTCATTCAGACAGTTGAGAGTAAAAATGAAATCTACTTAATATTTGAAAACAAAAGTTAACATTAATTTGGAGAGTTGTTTAAATTTTACAAGGCCTAAACTTCAGAAAATAACACAAATAATGGGACTGCACTTGCATATATGAGAAAATTCTCTGACATTTTACTGATTCAAGCATCATTCTAGTTGAGCTGACATATATCTCACTGTTTCCTCTCCTTCTACCATTTCAATTACCAGTTGCGCATCAAGCCCAACCTAGGTCATGTTTGACTTCTTTTCCACTTTCAGCATTGCAGTTCTCTGATGGTTCAACACTTCTATGATACTGATCTGCACAGGTCAGCCCAGCATTCTGAGTCCTTAGTGAGAGTCGCTGAACCAATAGTGCCACAGTCTTCTCTGGTTCTGGACAGATGACTCCATAACACCAGCTCCATCATGGCAATGAATGAGACCACAGTGCCCCTCAGGGCCTTTGTCCTGCTCCTCATGTTTGGGGTGTGTCTGTGCATTTATGTTCACTCTCTGACAAGGCCTTCCAAGATCTTCTCTTCCTCAGAATTGGTGATCCCCTCGAAGGTGACCAGCAGGGCCAGAGGTGCCAAGGTTATGGGCTGCTCTCCTATAGTCTGCGATTTGGAGGTCAGAGACATATTATCCACTTGAGGGTCAAGAAGCTCCTGGTTTTCAGACATGTCCAACTGTTCACCTACACGGACCAGAGAACCCTCCAAGAGGATCAGCCTTTTGTTCCCGATGATTGCTACTACCATGGATATGTGGAGGGGATCCCCCAGTCCATGGTTGCCTTCAGCACCTGTTCTGGAGGCTTTCGTGGAATGCTGATGATAAATGACCGTGCCTATGAAATCAAGCCATTTAGGTTTTCTGCCTCATTTGAGCACCTCTTGTATAAGATACACAGTGATGACACACAGTTCCCACCCAAGAGATATGGAGTAACAGATGACAAAATGACTCAACAACTTAGGTTTCAAGAGTCATTTAATTTCATACTGAGGCAGATTGATTATAAGTCCTGGTGGACCCATTGGAGATATATTGAGTTGTTGGTATTTGTGGATCATCCTCGCTTACTTTATTGGGATAGTAATGTAACAGTAGTACATGAAGCATATGATGTTGTCAATATAGTGGATAGCTTGTACCAGTTTATAAGCATAGATATTATTTTGACTGAACTTGAAATCTGGAGTGTAACAAAACCCCGTGCTTGCCTTGGATATAGACAGTTTCTTAATAAACTTTGCCAGATGGAAGTTGATAGTATTTGGTGCAAGAAGAGGACATGATATTTCTCATGTTTTCATAAAAAAAATCTTTTGACATCACTCTTGGTCTTGCCTATGTTGGGACTGTGCAGTTTTTCTTTTAACAGTGGAGTTGAGTTTTTCACAAGTGATAATCTGACTGATTTTTCAATTACTGTGACCTATGAGATAGGTCATAATTTGGGCATGCAGCATGATAAAATAGAATGTATATGTGATCTTGCCTATTGCATAATGTATCCCTCCCATCGAGCAACAGATAAATTTAGCAACTGTCGTTATGAGAGTTATTGGAACACTTCTCTTCGGTCTGGAATGTGTCTGCTAAATCCTGCCCAAGCAGAAACCCAGAGAGGTTTAGCACACATCTTTGTGGAAACCTCATAGTTGATGAAGGAGAACAGTGTGGAACCATATACCAGTGTGCAAATGATAGTGTTGTCTGCTGAATTGCACTCTGAAACCTGGGGCTGTCTGTAGTCATGGAATGTGTTGCAAAAACTGCCAGTTTTTATCCTCAGGGACTTTGTGTAGACAACAGGTTAGTGAATGTGACTTTCCAGAGTGGTGTCATGGTAACACCCCTGAGTGCCCCGAGGATACATTTGTGCAGAATGGACTCCCCTGTCGAAACTCTTCCTTTTGCTTTCATTCCAGATGTAGTACTACCCATGACATACTGTGCAAGAGGCTTTTTGGCAAACTTGCAAGGACTGCATCTCACGCATGCTTCCAAGAAGTGAACATCCAAAAAAGATCGATTTGGTCACTGTGGTATTGTAAACAATGCTTATGTAAGTTGTGCAGACCCTAATATCCTGTGTGGGAGGCTTCAATGTGAAAATGTGAAAAGAATTCCTAATATGATAGATCATACTACAGTGCATCAGTTTTACTTAAATGGTACCACTTGCTGGGGGCACTGATTATCACTTAGGGATGAAGATACTAATGGTTAGTGGAAGATGGCACAGACTGTAGTCCAAAAATGATGTCTCCACCAGAGCTGTATCAGCCTTGAGAATTCTTGCTTTCCTGAAATCTGCCATAAGAATGGTATCTGCAATAATAAAGAGAATTGCCACTGTCACTATGCATGGGCACCTCCTTGCTGTAATGTGGAGTGTTTCTTTTCACCTTTTTAAACAGTTTCTCCTGTACATTAATTCCTCATTATATCTGTGATTTCCTCCCTTATCTTTTCAATATGGTATGATCAAACTCCTCCGCCCCTCTCTGAGAGCCCGGCAAACTACCGAGAGTATCTCGCCTGCACAGCAAAGCCTGGCAAGCTACCTGTGACGTATTCGATATGCCAAACACAGTAACAACAAAAGTCTCACGATGGAGACATTACTGGGCCTGCTCGAGAAAATCGATAAACAACGGGAGGATAGTGACAGTGACAATGATGATCAAACTCATTTCTGTTAATATTTGCCACATTTACTTTTTCCTATCTGACTGTTCAGGGGTTTTTTTTTTTTCTTTTTCTTTTTTAACTCCTCATCTCATGACAACTCATACCTAACAGATTTGACTATGCTGGGTTTTTTAATGAGGAAATTACAACTGAACTAGGTATAATTACAGTTACCCTGGCCTATTTTAGGAAATCAATACTGAGTCTACCACATCTCTTAAGGTACCTTGAGCATCACCAAGAGTTAACTCCTGAGAGTAGAGCCAGGAGTAACCCCTCAGTATCACTGGCTGTGGGCCCCTCCAGAAAAAAATCTCTGTGGGTCATCTAATTTAATTTGATCCACCCTGCCCATATGTTTTTAATTTTTGTTTTCACATTAGTTTTGGACATTTTCCTCTACAAGTTACTAAGTATGGTTTTTTTCTTACAGTTAACTTTTGAATGCTCTCTTGCTCCTTCTGATTCGTTCTGTATTTGCTTTATTGTACCATCTTCTGTCAATAAATAATATTTTAGTTTTGTTTGGGGACTACACAGGAAGTGGTAAGGTGTACCTCGCTGTGCACTTAGGGACCACTCCTGGAGGTACTGGTGGTAAGAGTGGCCAACACCATATGTGCAGGAGATCAAGTCTGGGGATGGAGATCAAGCCTGGGAATGGCCCACCTATCAAAGACTTGTTTGCTACTAGTATGGTTTGTTTCATTTATTTCCCACTAAATAAATTAGTGTGATCTAAGTTACTCTGGGTCTCTCATTTCAGGCATCGAACTTATTCATAACTCTGGATATATTGAACTACATTTTGATGTCCTGTGCACCAGTAAAAATGATAGTGGTGTTTCTTAAGGCTAGGATCCTCTTGCACCACTCATTCCCAGCTGATCTAATTGCAAGATCTAAGGGCTGAGGCATCTTGACGAATCACACAGGAAAGGCCTGGGTTCTTTTCATGGTAAAAGATACACGGGCAAATCTAGTTCCTCAAAATCAAAATTCCTGAACTCCTGGAATTCTTTTTTTCAAGTGTCAAGGTTTTTCACTTTCTATGATGTTCTTAGAGTCTCTGCAAATCTGTGTATTTGACTTATGTTGTGACATTATAATTCCGCAGTTCAACTTTGATTTGTAGTGAGATTGGCCCTGTGGCATAAACAGATGGGTGAATTCTTTAGATCCCTGAATCCTTCAGATTTCTCACACACATGCTTTTTAAAAAAATTTTTATTAGTGAAACGCCATGAGATACAGTTGTGGACATACAAATTTTTGTATGTAGATTTCAGTTATACAATGATCGAGTACCCATCCCTCCACCAGTGCCCATTCTCCAACTCCAATGCTCCCAGTATCCCTCCCACCCCCATCGCTCCCCCCCCCCCCCCCACCGCTGTGGCAGGGCATTCCCTTTTGTTTTCTCTCTCCTTTTGACACACTTGCTTGATAAGGAACTTCATCTGGTGGTGACTCAGTGAATTGTGATGTCACTACATTCCCATTCTCCATTGGACAGAAGTTTGGCAGTATGGGAAAGCTGCAGACATATTCAAATCTAACCCAGAAACTCATTCTTTCCTCTTGGCAATAGTCTTGTACCAACTCTCATCGGTTGAAAGTTAATTCACAGACAAAAATGGTTAACATAAGGGAAATCTTGAAAAGGTGCTAGAGGACTGAAGAGATAAACAGAAGGAAGAATGAGAAAGATATACAGAGGTATGAGTTGTCAGAGGAATGCCAACAGTAAGACTGAGTAAATAAAGGGAAGGGGTAGAGAGGACCATATCCTGGAAGTTTGCATAATAAACCACATCCATGTGGTCCCTGAATGTAGAAGTGAAGGCATTTCCCAGGTTTTTCTGGCAATGTAAGTAATCAGAAAAGATGTTCAACGTTGCTAATAGCTGTACTTTTCATAAGGTAATCCTGAGCAGGTGATGTTTGCTTAGAGACTTGGAAGAAGGTCTCCAGAACTGTGACTCAACCTTTGAAGTGAAAGGTATTACATTTAGGCTTGCCTCGAGGTGCTTTGGGGTATACCTTTGGGACACTGACAAGGGGACACTGGGTGACTGGTACGGGTTGCCTGGAGAATGACTGTGTATTGCTGGTTCTCAAACTTCTGAAAAGACCATGGGGTCTAACTGTTATTAATACTTTTGTTAAATCTTGAAATTACTTTTGAAATGTGACCAGAGCTGAAGCCATTGCTAGGGATCACAAAAAGTAACATCAGGCTAATAGATATCAAGTCTCTGGTCCTCTCCATCTCCTTGATTCTTCCTCTAGTGTACTTCTTTGTAAAGCTTTTCAAGAAGGTGCTGGGGGAGATACAACAAAACGCTGAACAAAGGCTTGGCTTTGCATGCTAGAGCTCAGCGTTGGCTCTCCGGCACCATCTGGCCTGAGCATTCTGGGAATGACCCTGAAGTACAGATCTGAGAAGATCCTATGAACACCACCAGATGTGTGTCCCCACCAAGCAAAAATAGTACTCTTGCAGAAGCCTTGAGTGTATGAGGGTCCATCCTTTGCACTGCACAAAGAAAAATAATGGCCTTTGCTGTCCACAAAAAAATAAAATAAAATTGGGGGCTGGAGCAATTGCACAGTGGGTAGGGCATTTGCCTTGCACGTGGCCGACCCGGGTTCAATTCCCAGCAGCCCTTATGGTCCCCCGAGCACTGCCAGGAGTAATTCCTGAGTGCAGAGCTAGTAATAACCCCTGAGCATTGCAGGGTGTGACCCAAAAAGCAAAAAAAATATATATGTTACATATATTTGTATATTTTATATATTATATATATATTACATATATTTGTATCGCTGGAGCGATAGCACAGCGGTAGGGCATTTGCCTTGCACGCAGCCAACATGGCTGACCCGAGTTCGATTCCTCCGCCCCTCTTGGAGAGCCTGGCAAGCTACCAAGAGTATCTTGCCCGCATGGCAGAGCCTGGCAAGCTCCCCGATATGCCAGACACAGTAACAACAAGTCTCAGGATGGAGACGTTACTGGGCCCGCTCGAGCAAATCGATGAACGACAGGAGGGCCTTTACCTTTTTACCTTTATATGTTACATAAAACACTCTTCAGGAAGCCAGCTAGCAATCAAAAAAATATAGGTGCAGCTTCCTAGCTCCAGCTTTATAGACCAAGTAAAAAGTATAGTTTTAGGTGAAAAACTTATCGATAATCAGCACATGGTAAGATCAGCAGAATGATGCCACAGATCTGTGGGGACAGGAACATCAGAAATCTTGGATCTCAAATCCGTGGCACTCTCCGCTGTTCACTCTGTTTCATTAAATTGTGGCCCTCCAAATGAATTTAATGACATCGAAAGTTCATGACCTAAGTTGGAGAAATACTGAGGCTCTGGCTGAATTAAGAGAGAAGGTTTGAAGAATTTGAGGTCGCTGCTGGAAATGGAAGAGTTAAATGAACATAAAGGAGGAGCTCCCAGTGCTTGAAGTGCTGGTAATGATAGAAAGGCAGGGTGGGCTGGAGAGAGAGCACATGGGTTTGAGTCTAGGGGCCGAGCCCTACCAGGAATGATTGCTGAGCTCCAGGTGTGACTCAAAACAAAAAACAGAGTTTTGTTCAGTGATACATGTTCACCTAATGATAATGTGACATTTTTTTTAGGAGCATTTATGGTGGCACTACCATTTTTAGAGTCCCAGCAACAGTTTTCTGTTAAGTGCACTTGACCACAGTACAATATTTCTCAACAGTTTTCCAGGTATTATTTTCCTTTTTACAGAGCTTCCCCTTTATTGTCTGCCAACTCATTCCACTGCTATCCTAATAATATGGGATCTGTGGTAAATGCCAAATATATAAAGATAGACCTACATAGGTCATCTGGCAATTAGGATATCATCTCTATCAGAGATGATGCACTGTAGCACTGTCCTCCCGTTGTTCATTGATTTGCTCAAGCAGGCAGCAGTTAACATCTCCATTTGTCCCTGTCACGTGCTAGTGTAGCCCAATGGCATTGGCTCACTCCAGGAACACAAAGTGAGACTTGTTGTTACTGTTTTTGTATATCAAATACGCCACAAGTAGCTTGCCAGGCTCTGCTGTGCAGGTAGGATTCTCTTGGTAGCTTGTCAGGCTCTCTGAGAGGGACAGAGGAATAGAACCCAGGTCAGCACATGCAAGGGAAATGCCCTACCCGCTGTGCTATCACTCCAGCCCCATCAGAGATGATATCCTAAGAAATTTCATGTAGTGTGTAAACACACAAAAAATAAAAGGCTGGTGGTCAGGCCGTTTCCCTACTCCACGGAGGTCGATAGCGATGGTCAGGCGAAGGAAGGAAAGGAGGCCAAGCTGGTTGGTCTTAGCAGCAGTTTATTACATGGAAGAGATGTATGTCATGGAGGCCTCAGGAATCCTCAAGCACGTGCACCTTTGTTCTCTCAGCTTCTGTCCTCAGCCCCATCTTCCCAGGTTCTCTGATACACGTGTCCCCCCAGAGAGCCCTGAAATCTCCCTTATATACATCATAGTACCTCTAAAGGGCGCAATATAGTGATGTCATCAAAAGGAGTTACAGAAAGACATTGAGGCAAAACATACATTGTTTCTTTACATCCACAGTCCAGTAATCCTGGCCTCACCTTTTTACAAACTACAAACACTTGGATTAGCACAACAAAGACCTGTCTGCTAAAGCTTGGAATCTATATCTCCTGGAGCCAGGCATCTACATCCCAAAGATCAGGCCTGGTTTAGCACCTGGGATCTGCATACCTAAGACCAGCTAGGTTCCTGTGAGATAAGGGAAACTGCCTCAATATACTAAAATCATTTACTGAAGGCAGTTTGGAGGGGAGAAAGTTCAGTCTCATCCAAGCTAGTCAGGACACATAGGAAAACTGCTTCTAGGACGTGTTTGTCCTCTCCTTGTCCAACCAACATATAAGCATACATAATATTAATCATCTTGTATGGACACAGTAAGAAATACTTTGAGCTTATAGAATTGCTCTCCTAGGGCCATCTCGATCTCAGACTGCAGTGCTCAGGCCAGATATCTTTCCTTTTCTAGCAGCAGGGTCCTAGTCTCGTCATTACTTTTGGATCATGACAGCATTTGCCTATTATCAAACTCTTAACCTATAGTTAAGAATCATGGCACCTTGGCTTGGCCCATCTCGATGCCAGGGTAGCCCATAACTTACCGGCTTGCCCTGGTTCCATCCAGTCCCACGTCAGGACCCTGCCCTTGGGGTGCTAGGAAGTGAGGGCAACTGAGGCTTAAGTTGAGAAGGCAGATGCCCAGGAGTGAATAATATTCAAAGCCAATCAATTCCTAAATTACAAAGCATATTAATTAATTGTCTTCCTGTATCTATTCAAAAGGACATTGCGTTAAAGTAAACTCAAAAGACATAAGGAGAGGAGAAAGGCAATATTAACTTACAGTACAGCTTCAGTGTCTAAGCAGAATGAGACCTTACAAATTGGTTGGGGAAGAGAACATAGAAGTGGTTACAGACAGACAAAGTAATGGGAGTGACTCGGGAGCACTGTGATGGGTGCGACCCAATAAACCTAAGCTCCTCGTACTCCAACAATGTAGCATTCTTGATTTTATGGAACCATGTGATCTGTTGGTCTGGGTTAATTCCAAGATGATACAGATGTTCTAGGTTTGAATCAATTCCTTAAAATGTTCCAAGGATCACAATTTGTGTGGGATTGCCCCATTTGTATTGGATGACAGACAGTTTTGCTCAAGTACAAGTGAATGTTCATTCAGACAGTTGAGAGTAGAATGGTAATCTACTTAAATTTGAAAGCAAAAGTTAAAATTAATTTGGAGATATGTTTAAATTTTACAAGGCCTAACCTTCAGAAAATAATAATGCAAATAATGGGACTGCACTTGCATGTATAAGAAAAAATTCTCAGATTTTTTACTAATTGAAGTGTCATTCTATTTCAGCCGACTTATATCTCACTGTTTCCTCTCCTACTGTTTCTATTACCAGTTGTGTGTGCAAGCCCAACCCAGGTCATGTTTGACTATTTTTCCACTTTCAGCATTGCAATTCTCTGATGGTTGAACGCTTCCGTGACACTGATTCACTCTGAGCAACTTAGTGAGTGGAGCTGGACCAACAGTGCCACAGTCTTCTCCGGTTCTGGAAAGATGACTCCATAACACCAGCTCCATCATGGCAGTGGATGAAGCCACAGTGCCCATCAGGGTCTTTGTCCTGCTCCTCATGTTTGGGGTGTGCCTGTGCATTTATGGTCACTCTCCGACAAGGCCCTCCAAGCTCTTCTCTTCCCCAGAATTGGTGATCCCCTTGAAGGTGACCAGCAGGGCCAGAGGTGCCAAGGTTATGGGCTTGCTCTCCTATAGTCTGCGATTTGGAGGTCAGAGACACATTATCCACTTGAAGGTCAAGAAACACCTGGTTTCCAGACACTTCCAACTGTTCACCTACACGGACCAGAGAACCCTCCAAGAGGATCAACCTTTTGTTCCCGATGATT
Source organism: Sorex fumeus (assembly GCF_029834395.1). NCBI lineage: Eukaryota > Metazoa > Chordata > Mammalia > Eulipotyphla > Soricidae > Sorex > Sorex fumeus. The sequence goes on from NW_026606155.1 coordinate 25,237,540, forward strand.
GCTACTACCATGGATATGTGGAGGGGATCCCCCAGTCCATGGTTGCTCTCAGCACCTGTTCTGGAGGCTTTCATGGAATGCTGATGATAAATGACCGTGCCTATGAAATCAAGCCATTTAGGTTTTCTGCCTCATTTGAGCACCTCTTGTATAAGATAGACAGTGATGACACACAGTTCCCACCCAAGAGATGTGGAGTAACAGATGACAAAATAGCTCAACAACTTAAGTTTCAAGAGTCATTTAATTTCACACTGAGGCAGATTGATCATAAGTCCTGGTGGACCCATTGGAGATATATTGAGTTTTTGGTATTTGTGGATCATAATCGTTTCCTTTATCGGCATAGTAATGTATCATTAATAGTGCAGGAAGTATTTGATGTTGTCAATTTAGTGGATAGCTTGTACCAGCCTATAAGCTTAGATATAAGTTTGACTGAACTTGAAATCTGGAATGTACAAAATCCCCTGCCTGCCTTGGATATAGGCAGTTTTTTACAAGGTTTTTCCACATGGAAGATGACAGCATTTGGTACAAGAAGAGATCATGATATTTCTCATGTTTTCATAAAAAAATCTTTTGGCATAACTCTTGGTCTTGCTTATGTTGGGACAGTTTGCAAATTTCCTTTTGACTGTGGAATTGATTCTTTTACAGGTGATGGTCTGGTTGATTTTTCAATTACTGTTTCTCATGAGATGGGTCATAATTTGGGCATGCAGCATGATACTAAAGAATGTGTATGTGGACTTACCTATTGCATAATGTATCCCTCCCATCAAACAACAGATAAATTTAGCAACTGCAGTTATGAGAGTTATTGGAACACTTCTCTTCGGTCTGGAACATGTCTGCTAAATCCTGCCCAAAGCATAAACCCAGAGAGGTTTAGCACACATCTTTGTGGAAACCTCATAGTTGATGAAGGAGAACAGTGTGACTGTGGAACCATAAACCAGTGTGCAAATGATCAGTGCTGTCTGCTGAATTGCACTCTGAAACCTGGGGCTGTCTGTAGTCGTGGAATGTGTTGCAAAAACTGCCAGTTTTTACCCTCAGGGACTTTGTGTAGACAACAGGTCAGTGAATGTGACCTTCCAGAGTGGTGTCATGGCAACACCCCTGAGTGCCCCGAGGATACATTTGTGCAGAATGGACTCCCCTGTCGAAACTCTTCCTTTTGCTTTCATTCCAGATGTAGTACTACCCATGACATACTGTGCAAGAGGCTTTTTGGCAAAGATGCAAGGACTGCATCTCACGCATGCTTCCAAGAAGTGAACATCCAAAAAAATCGATTTGGTCACTGTGGTATTGTTAGAAATACCTATGTGAGATGTGCAGACCCTAACATCCTGTGTGGGAGGCTTCAATGTGAAAATGTGAAAAGAATTCCTAATATGATGGATCATACTACAGTGCATCAGTTTTACTTAAATGGTACCACTTGCTGGGGCACTGATTATCACTTAGGAATGAAGATACCTGATAATGGGTTAGTAGAAGATGGCACAGAGTGTGGTCCAAATATGTTTTGTCTCCACCAGAGCTGTATCAGCCTTAATAATTCTTGCTCTCCTGAAATCTGCCATAAGAATGGTATCTGCAATAATAAAGAGAATTGCCACTGTAACTATGGATGGGCACCTCCTCACTGCAATGTCAAAGGTTATGGAGGTAGTATTGATAGTGGGCCACCTCCTAGGTCTCAAGAAAAAGGGAAGAGACCTTTTGGTTACTTGAGAATATTGTGGATTATTCCTGTAATTGCTTTCATTTTATGTGTGCTTTATGCTCATTTTAGAAGAGAAAATGAAAGGAACAAAGAAAAAAATGAAAGACGAATGCCTACTAAACCTCATGGAAAACGGGCTAAAGGAATGAAGAGAAAATAATAAAGGAGGAACGCCTAATAGAGGAGAAAGCTAGGACACAGTGGAAGAATTACAATTGTTGGAAGAGATTGAGGAAGAAGATTTAAATTAAGGCTTCTGTTTCATTTTAAAATATTCAACTCATGTTTTCTTCTAGACTCATGTTCTCTACTAGAGAAACATTAATTTTTGGCTGTTTGAAGAAAAATTTAGGATCCTTCATATCACAATCATTAATATTATACCAAATGGATTTTGAGCTTTTTTAACTCTCATGTTTTAAGCAATATTAACAGTTCATTTATCCTACAGGTTTTTTTTTACTTTGTTTCCTGAACAATGGTACAGAAAGTCATTTTAAAAATTAATAATTTATCCTGGTCTTCAATATTGTATAATTCAGGGTTTAGCATTAAGCCTCTCTATGAATTCATTACTACACCAAGCACTAAAGTTTTAGTACCACCCCACTAGCAAAATGACCCCACTCTTCAATCCTTCTACCCTGCTTCCATTTTCACTCTACTAGCTACCATATTCTAGAAATCAGTTTTTTCTTTCTCCACGCCCCCTTTTGTCCTCTTAGTTATTCATACTCTACATGAAGTTGAGACCATCTGGTAACTGAAACATTTTAAAACCACTGTTGATCAATTTTGCCTCCTCTCTCACACCTGTGCTCTTGAGATGGAAAGTCTGGGATATACTGCAACATGCTCTTTCTGTTGTGCCACTTCTCTTCCACAGGCTGTATCACAAACTGACGGGTGAGAAGAGTTTACTTGCCTCTCTATTAAAATTACTCTCCTCTTTTGACTTCAGCCTTTTACTCATGTAGTCACATTTTGTTTTGGATTCCCTTTTTGTTGGATCTGTTTGAAACACTGTCATTCTTCCTTAGAAGTAGTAATTCCATCCTTTGTCCCTGAAATTTGTGAAAATGCAGCAGCAGCTGGTCACTTGCTACCATAGAGATGCTTTCACCTCTACTCTGCAGAATATGTCCATTAAAATCATCAAACCTTTAACTGATTGACTAACTGGAGTTTAGAATTTATGATATATTAAGAGATGTTAGACCTGGAAAGGGGTGAAGTCTATGATGACTTCAGTTTTATAGCAGATCTTGAACCATTGTGCGGTGTAACAATAGTATAATGACTGGTATTTGGCTTACACGTAATTGACTGGGTTCAATCCCGGTCCAATCCAATATGGTCCCTGGAGCCCACCAGGAAAGATCCCTGAGCACAGAACCAAGAGTAATCCCTGAGCACTGTCAGGTGGCTCAATTCCCACCATCCCTCCAAAAAAAAAAATATTGAATCAGTGTAGATCTGAACAGCAGCAGCCTTGGCCAACCTGCATGAGCGTTTAGTGAATATTGCAGCTTTGGCTGCACTGGGGGATTCTCATACCATGTATGGTTTACGATGCAGATGTTGGTGGTTTGGGATTACTTCATGCCTGTACTGTGTGATTATATCTGGAGGCTGTTAATAAATTTCAGTAAGTTTATGATCAGATACCCTGACAATCAAGTTCTTTATCTTTTCTCAAAGACATTTGGGAGAATTGTCTAAATCCTTTGTAAAGCTGACTTAATTCATTTCACTTGATCATTTGATCACTTGACTTCCCGTTAATCGTCGATTTGCTTGAGCGGGAGCCAGTAACGCCTCCATTTGTCCCTGTCACGTGCTAGTGTAGCCCAATGGCATCTGTTCGCTCTAGGAACATGAAGAGCCTCAAACCGATCATTCATGATCTTGATGAAGAAGTCTGACCATCTGGTAGGTGGGTGGCCACGCGGTCTTTTGACATCCCGTGGAATCCAGTAGGTAACAGCTCTAGTCCAGCGGTCATCTTTAAATCTCATTATGTGACCAACCCATCTGATTTTTGACACCTTGGCAAACGAGACAGCGTCCCTGATTCTTGATCTTCGATGGATGTCCGGATTCTTTCTCTGATTTGAGTGAAACGTGATATTCCAAGCATAGCTCTTTCAATTCCTCTTTGGGAGACCCAAATAGCATTCTCATCCTGTTTGCATAGGGCCCAGATCTCTGAGGCATATGTTAATGCAGGAAGAACAGTGGAATCAAAGAGATGTGCCCAGAGCCGAAGGTTCTTCATCCTCTTAGTTATTTCTTCGACGCTCTTGAAGGTGTTCCAAACCGCTCTTTTCCTCCTGCACAGCTCGAGTGTCAGGTCATTTGTCATGCTGACTTCTCGACCTAGGTACACATAGCTGTTGCATTCGGAGATGGTCGTTCCATTGAGAGTGAATGGGGTGTCAGGAACGAGGCTGTTTCTCATAAACATTGTCTTCGTAAGATTCAGCTGTAGTCCGACCTTACCACACTCATGGTCAAAGTCGGCCAGCATTTGTGCCGCTTGGCTGATGTTTGGTGTTATTAAAACAATGTCATCAGCAAAGTGGAGGTGGTGCAGTTGCCGACCATCTATCTTCACTCCCATTCCTTCCCATTCCAGTCGTCGCATGATGTTCTCGAGGGTGGCACTGAAGAGTTTCGGTGAAATGATATCACTCTGCCAAGCCCCTCTCTTGACATTGATGATTACTTCTTTGTAGAGTGGTGAGATCCTGGTAATTAATCTGCAATCCAGCTCATGGAGGATCTTGATGTATTGAGCTTGAATGCCCTGATTGGCTAGGGTTTCAATGACCGCTTCCGTCTCAACAGAATCAAAGGCCTTCTTTAAATCAATGAATGTTAGACAGAGCGGCAGCACCATCAACCATATCCACACGATAACCAAGCTCATTGAGGTTTCTCGGGAGTTCAAGATGCCGCTCTGTCTAACGTTCATTGACTTAATTCATTTAATAGGAATAATAAGCTTCTTTTTGGTGAATTGTATTTTTCATTTGTCCATTTTAATTAAATGTTCAGATATATTGGTACAAACTGTTCATCATATCTTCTAATTTTCCTTTTACATTCATAAGAATTATAATAGCATCTTGGTGTTGAGCAATAGTACATACAACTTACCTATGCAATAGAGCTTAGGTAAAGTGCCTCACATGCTTTGTTACAGTCCTTCTAATTGGGGTGCACACATTAGCTTCAGGTTTATACAAACATGGTTGTGGTCCACAGGAGGTTGCACATTTCTTTTGACACTGGTGTTTCTTTTGACTGTGATGCTGGAACTGCACTCAGTAATATGGAGTGATTTCAGCTATCAAATTTGTGGTCTCATGCCTGGAAGATGGGCACTGCAAAAACTCACCTCCCAATTTTTGCTTGTTTCTGGGCTACACCTAGTGGACCTGAGGGCTTGCTTCTGGCTCTGTGCTTAGGAATCAGACCTGGTGGGTCATGGTGGGCCATATGTCGTACTGGAGATTAAACCTAGGTTGGTTATGAAGGCGAGTGCCTTGCCTACTGTACTTTCTTTCTGTCCCCTCAATGTGCTTTATGAAGTAGAATAGGTCTGCAATGGAATATGAAAATGTTATTCTCATGTTATTTTTCACAATCACAGTCACAGTCCTCCTGTTGTTCATCTATTTGCTCAAGCGGGCCCAGTAACGTTGTGAGACTTGTTATTGTGTTTGGCATATCGAATATGTCATGGGGAGCTTTCCAGGCTTTGCAGTGCAGGTGAGATACTCTCGGTAGCTTGCCAGGCTCTCCAAGAGGGGTGGAGGAATCGAACTTGGGTCAGCCATGTTGGCTGCGTGTAGGGTAAATGCCTTACCCGCTGTGCTATTGCTCCAGCCTGTTATTTTTCATTATTTACCTTTACAGGGCTGTTAGTAAAGCATTCATTTGCTGTTTTACTTGAGAGGGGCCTTTTTAATGGTTTTCCAGGATAGTTTTAGATTAAATGAAAATTCTTTTATCACTGGAAATGATCTTTAGAACCAACTTATCCTGACTCTTGAGAGATATGTACCATTGTAACATTGATTAGGTGGTGAACAGAACAGATAACACAGAGGGTAGTCAGAACAGGAAAGATGGTTTCATGATAGCACTGTAGCACTACCCTCCCGTTGTTCACTGATTTTGCATGAGCAGGCACCAGTAATGTTTCCATTGTGAGATTTGTTATTACTGTTTTTGGCATATCAGCTTCACCACGGGGAGCTTGCCAAGCTCTGCCATGCGGGAAGGATACTCTCAGTAGCTTGCCAGGCTCTCCGAGAGGGACGGAGAAATTGAACCCGGTTGGCTGTGTGCAAGGCAAATGTCCTACCCACTGTGCTATCGCTCCAGCCCATATACTAAAATTGGTTTCATGATATCTTATAATATTACCTGAAGAATTAGTAGTATTTATTGACTAAACAAGTTAAATACAACTGTGTAGGGTGATGAGTAACTACCACATAGTCCCTAAGAGGTTATGTGTGATTGGCTGTATTCAGTGAGTATTTTGAATCCTAAACTAAGAAATGGAAACATGACTTGCACAGAAGAGTAGCAACAAGACAAATGGACCACTGAGCAAGCAAAACACAACTAATTGTAACTTGACTTGGGCTGCAAGTGTAAAGTACGTACTGGATTCAAAGACAGCACAAAATAATGTAGAATAACTCAATAATCGTAGATCACTGACTATGCTTAAATGGTAATTTGTAATTTTTTTATGGCAGCACCAGGTTGTGCTAGAACTGCTGACTGTGCACTCAGGGATCAGTCCAGGTGGGGTTAGCTAGACCAAAAGGGGTGCTGGGGATCAAGCCAGGTCAGCTGCATGCTAGGCAAATGCCCGACCCACTGCAGTATCAGCCCAGCCCCAGGAATGGTAATATTTTAGACACATTTGCTTAAAATATAAAATTGTGCTCTTAAAATGTAACTGCAAGAAAACTTAAAAGTACATGTTGGGGGGAGGGGTATGATGCTGCCAGCAGGTCAATTTGTACCTGTGAGGCGAGTGTATCAGCAGCCTGATGGCATCATCAGGCTTTCAGATACCCCAAAATTGCTGCTGAGCCTTTCGTCAGACCCCAAAAACTTGGGACAAAGTATACCAAGAAAGTAAACAGCCAAAAGTTAGGTATGTGGGAGACACACCCACAAACCACCTCTGGCTTAGCTATATAATTGGAGGTATGGCCTCTCTGGTTCCTGATTGAACTGCTTAACGACCATGATTCCAGAGACTCAGAAACGAATCTTGAAACCCAAAGGCTTTTGGCAGAAATGCGTCCTGTTCCTGCAGTAGGTTACTGGCGCTGGGCCAATACAGGTGGGAGTAGGTTTCGTGCCTTGGCCTGTTCCCCCTGGCGGCCTGGTGACCGCCATCCTCCAGAGGCCACAGGACAGTCAGGTTTGGGCCTGCAGTGACGAGACACGCAGGGCCTCACCAGATGGGGGTGGAACCAGCCCTTTCCTCCCCATCCCAACAAGGCCCCCAAGTCGCGGCCTACAAATGGCCTCTCTGGCTCCTGATCAAGCAGATTAACAGCCATGATTCCAGAGATTCAGAAACAAATCTCGACACCCAGTGGCTTTTGGCAGAAATGCATCTGTACCTCATACAAGGTGGCCGCTGCCTCAGAGCTTATTGGAAAGCCAGGTATGAGCTGGCGGTGACGGGGCAACTGCAGTCTCATGGGAAGGGGGACAGTACCGACTCATCCTTCACGCCCTACTGAGGTCATGAGTTGCCCCCCACAGCAGCTCTCCGGCATGGCCATGGTTTCAGAGGCAAAAGGACTTAATCCAGAGCCTGGCAACTTGCGGCAGAAAAGTGAATGGAACATGCGTTAAACTATGGCACCATGCCTCCCCGCGAGGAAAAGGGTGTTGCTTCCTTCTACCTCCCCCCCACTCCCCTTGGCAGCAAGGTGGCTGCCGCCTCAGAGCTTGTTGGAAAGCCAGGTATGGGCCAGCGGTGATGGGGCAACTGCAGTCTCATGGGAAGGGGAGTGGGGCCGGCTCGTCCTTCATGCCCTACCAAGGTCATGAGTAGCAATCTGGCACAGCCATAACACCAGACGCACAGAAACCAATCTCATGATTATTTGGCTCTTTGCAGAAATCCAAAATCGCAAGGCTGTCATTGTGGCCACACAAGATTATATGATTCTCATAACCAGCTATAGAAAACAAAGTATTTCACAATGCCTTTTTAGCAATTCTGATTGTTTAAGGGGGGGAAATTCTAAACAATAATGGTGCATCTTTTGTCGAAATAATGAATATAATCAATGTAGAGAAGAGTTAAGTAGAAATCATCTGCCTAACAGGCATTGGGAGGGGTGGGAGGGGGGTATATTGGGGTTCTTGGTGGTGAAAAATGGGTACTAGTGAAGGGAAAGGTGTTTGATCATTGCATGACTGAGACTTCAACCTGAAAGCTTAGTAGCTTTTCCCACAGTGATTCAATAAATATAAGAATAATAAATACAATTATGAAAAAAAGGCCCCCGCGCCTGGGTGTTCCTTCCCGGAGTCCCTTGGAGGGGAGCGGGTTGAGCTTTCCTCCCCGCCCCGACCAGGGCTACGGCAGCCGAAGACCTCCAGGACCAGCCACCACCATGCTGAGACCACTCTCCGCACACATGAAGGTACTGGCAGAGGGACAAAGCCACGCGGGTTCCGGGGCCGAGACCTCCAAGCCTACTCGAATTGGAGTCGAGCATCTTCCACCCAGATCCTCCGAATTCCAGTAGGCGGGGGTCACACCCACCACCTGGCCCCCTGGCGCCGTGTAATCCCATCAGCGGCCAAGACTCAGAGACTATAAAATCCAGATCCCGGAACATCTTAACAAAACTTTTTTTTTATGACATCTTATTATCTTATTTCTACTTTGGACAAACTTGCAGGCTATCGAATGTAGCCTGCCCACAGGGCAGAGTCTGGCAAACTCCCCGTGGCGTACCAAATATGCCAAATACCAGTAACAATGATGGGTCTCACTCTCCTAAATAGCCTTGAATATAATCTCAGGGCTAGGATGAAAGAGACGTTACTGGGGCCTGCTCGAGGCAATCGACGAATAACAGGATGATGAAATGAAAATGAAAATGAAAAAAAAGTAAGGTGGAGTTCATGCCCAATTCAATCAGCTAATCAGTGACTGAGTAAAAAGCAGTATTCCTACATAAAATTTTTTAAAAAGTACATGTTGGGATGAAGATAAGGCTCAGCAGTAGAGCACATGCCCTGCATACTTACAATCTAGGTTTATTTTAGATTGAAAGGATTTTTTTGCTCTACAAAAGAGTTTGTGATTAATACTTATTTTAAACCCATAAACCATTAATATTTCCACACCAAAAGGGTAGCAGCTTGATTATGATATTGAGAGTAATAAAACAATAGCTGACATCACAAAAGAAACCAATGAAGTGATTAGTTTTTGCATTTCATTTTCATTTCATCATCCTGTTATTCGTCGATTGCCTCGAGCAGGCCCCAGTAACATCTCTTTCATCCTAGCCCTGAGATTATATTCAAGGCTATTTAGGAGAATGAGACCTATCATTGTTACTGGTATTTGGCATATTTGGTACGCCACGGGGAGTTTGCCAGACTCTGCCCTGTGGGCAAGCTACATTCGATAGCCTGCAGGTTTGTCCAAAGTAGGAATGAGATAATAAGATGTCATAAAAAGATGTCCTGATAAGATCGCGGTGCACGGTTCCGGGAGCTGGATTTTATAGTCTCTGAGTCTTGGCCGTTGATGGGATTATTTTTAAAATACATGCTCTTGAAGTTTTATGGAACATTACCATCAGGTAGATCTTCATCACTGACTTGCTAAGAATTATAAATGATGTCAGTAGAGACCCAATTACATGTGTAAGACTGGTTGAAAAGTACTAATGTAGTTAGTTTTGTATTTTAGAAAGAGCAGTGTCCTAAAAAGGGCTGGAGAGATAGCACAGAAGTAGGGTGTTTGCCTTGTGCGCAGTCAGCCTGGCTGAGCCGGGTTTGATTCTTCCGCCCCTCTTGGAGAGCCGGGCAAGCTACTGAGAGTATCTCGCCTACACAGCAAAGCCTGGCAAGCTACCCATCATTAATATGCCAAATTCAATATGCCAAACACAGCAACAACAAGTCTCAAAATGGAGACGTTACTGGGCCTGCTCGAACAAATGGATGAACAACAGGAGGACAGTGTGTGTTTGACAGTTTGTTTAGAAAGATAACCAGACAAATACAGAGGATGTGTAAAGAAGAAATTGCAGGGAAGTGAGATTGTGCAAGGTTTAAATTAATTTCGAGTATTTATATAGAGAGGAGATAGTCATTCTTTTCATCATTCTAGGGCCAAAACCAATTCCCAAAGGCTATATCCAACTTCGTGTTGGAGAATTAGGAGAAAGACGGCCTTCTATAATGACCTCTGAGGTCTTAAAACATTGTTCCTTGGGCATAGAGAATTAAATACATTCTTGATCTCTTTGCAGTCTCTTGTTACCCTCTGTATGAGCACAGTGTCAGCCAGAAGCATTTGTGCCTCATGATTTGGTTATGCTCATCTGCTGTGCTTAATACTTGAGCTTTTCAACCTTAGCAGTGTTGCCCTTATATAAAATGGGTTGCCCCAGTAAATGTTGGACAGTTAATATCTGTTTGAAGCTCCTTAATTTCATGTTTTTAATTCTTGTTACTGCTGAAAATTAGGCTAATAAATGTGTGATGAGAATTCAGACCTTCAGAATCTTCTGATGTCTTTCCAGTACTATTTCAGAAGTTGCTAAGACACTGATAGGATATTATTACAGCTGGGCTTATCTGAACACATGGCTACCTGATCATATTGTAGCTTTTATTTATGTAATGTTGATTTAGAAGAATATTGTGTATGCCTCAAAGGTACATCTTCTAAATATCCACTGCCACACTGCACATGTGGCCAGCAAAGTAGCACTATTCTAGTTTCCTTCTTAAAACCACATCCTACTAATTCATCTAAGAATATTCTCTATAAAAGATGAGGTAGTATAAATCCAACAGGCCTGCACAGTGAGGCCAAATACTGTTGGCACTGCTGAGGAAGCTACCCATAAAATATGAGAAAGCAGACAGTGGTAGACAATACTGTTACTACAAGGTCTGGATGAAGTCCAGCATCCACATAATTGAAATGGACGATGGTACATAGAATATAAGTACTTCATATTTCCAAGACATTATTTATTTCCTCTCCTGTTTCAAGGAGAAATGACTTGTTCCTTCAGGTTGCTATAGACATGTAAAATACTAGTTGCATATGAACCAATATATGACCTACCTTAGGAACATACTAGGGACATAGAATACATTATAATATGGCTATTTGGGGCGGGCTGTCCATGACCCACCTTTGCATTTAAAGATGAGCTGAAAGGACAAATATTGATCAAGACTAACCAGCTATAAGAGGAACGACACAAGTGGAATATGGAGGAATCCATGTGGAACCTTCCTTATGTTGTTTTCTTCCTGTGAGAGGTCTCATAGAGAAGACTCTTCTCTTAGCAACACAAAGCCCTCAGATCTCTGGCCATGTAGTCTTTTAGAGACTTGGTTCTCACCTTGTGGGGTGGAGTTGGGCTTGTTGTCGCTTAGGTCTCTGCTACTTCACACATACCCAAATTCTGTTATTCCCTAAGAAAGAACAGGTGTCCAGCAGCATAAACCGCTGTTTATGATAGCAGAGCAAACCACCATTAGTTGGTGATAAATGGTGAAAATCCTCCTAAAATAAAGTTCCAAGAGAGAATCATGTGCCAGCATTGTAAGCTAGCCTTTCCTAGGATAGCATCTCCGGCTTACTATGAGTTTTCTGTTCCAAGGGTAATAGAGCGGAGCTCTGTTTTGACCTTCCAATGTGTATTGGTTTCTGGAATTTGCAATTGGAGTGGGCTGGAAGACAGTAGGCAGCCTGATTCTAGAATTTGTGAAAACAAAATTTTAAAAACAAAACAAAACAAGGGAGAACATGCAAATTAAGAAAAATTCAGAAAACAAATGGAGTCATTTATCTTAAAAGTGAAAAGAACACTTGGGGCTGGAGCAATACCACAGCGGGTAGGGCATTTGCCTTGCATGTGGTCGACCTGGGTTCGATCCCCGGCATCCCATATGGTCCCCCAAGCACCACCAGGAGTAATTCCTGAGTGCAGAGCCAGGAATAACCCCTGAGCATCGCTGGGTTTGACCCAAAAAGCAAAAAAAAAAAAGGGAAAAGAACTCTTCTGAGTTAAGAGGAAAGTATCAAAAGGTCTTCACGTGGCTGTGTCTATGAGGGTGGGTCTATGGGAAGGAACTTGAGATGCCCACTTCCTTTTTCACATAAGAGGTAAGGGACCAGAGATTCTAGTGTGTAAGGCTCTTGGCCTCCATGCTGTCAACCCAGTTCAGTCTCCAGTACCCAAAACGATGCCCTGGACCTACCAGGAGTGATCCCTGAGCACACAATCACGAGTTAGTCCTGAGCAAGTCAGATATAAACTTCTTCCTTGCCACACCCCCAACCTCTCCCCCCAAATCAATAGTAGAGGCTGCAGAGATAAAAGTGTAAATGGTAAGGTACTTGCCTTGTGTGGGGCTCCCTTTGCCATGTTATTCAGATCTCCATCCCCTACTCACTGCACTGTCCAAGATCAGTTCTGAGAACAGAGCCAGGTAATTAACCCCTGAGCACCGCCAGCAGTGTCCTAAAAAGACAAAAGAATAAACACACAATAAAGAGGTAAATGATTGGCTGAGGGTGGGTCTTGAGGAAGGAGGCAGTGTTACAGAGTCTTTTACTTGCGTAATGGGGAAAGAGCAATGGCAGTGTCCTACTGGAGAGATTTATTTTATATGATTTTTCTTATTACAATGATGAGTTCTTGTTTATATTGCGTTTCCTTCAGGTGAATACATAGTTCTTAGAAAAATACCTCTTCTTTTTTCTTTCAGCTTTAGAGGATTTATCAAAACTATATACTGCTTCCTTATACCTCATCTTCCCCAAGTACATAAATCTCTGGAGTCTGGAAAAGCTCGACTGTCTCTGCCACCGGACTCTACTAGTCTACTTTTGGTAGCCTGGATACAGAGGGAAAGAGTGTTTTAGTGGCCAGAGCAAGAGTACAACAGATAAAGAGGGGATTTGACTTGTATGTGGCTGACTTGGGTTAGATACTGGCAACCCATTGATCTCTCAAGCACCACCAAGGGTAATTTCAGGGTGCAGAGCCATGAGTGACTCCTGAGTATTGCTGGGTGTGACCCAAAAACGCCCCACCAGAAAAAGAAAAGGAATTCTAAGCGTTCAAGATTTTCCAGTTTGACAATTATTTTTCCCCTTGAGTTTTATATATATATATTTTTCTGGAATAATGGAATAAGTTAGGGCTGGAGCGATAGCACAGCAGGTAGGGCGTTCGCCTTACAAGAGGCCAACATGGCGGACCCGAGTTCGATTCCTCCGCCCCTCTCGGAGAGCCCGGCAAGCTACCGAGAGTATTCGATATGCCAGACACAGTAACAACAAAGTCTCCAATGGAGACGTTACTGGGCCCGCTCGAGCAAATCGACGATCAACGGGAGGGCCTTTACCTTACCTTACCTTAATGGAATAAGTAGAAAATGATAAATTTACTTTGTATTCTACAGAGAAAGACTCGAAGGAATAGACACTTCTGTAAGTCTTGTATAATTTTCTGTAAGTCTTGTATAATTTGCTTTATAATTTGTATTAAGGTATACTTTTTTATTAAGAATTTTTGTCAAGGGCTGGAGCGATAGCACAGCAGGTAGGGCATTCGCTTTGCACACGGCCGACCCGGGTTCGATTCCCAGCATCCCATATGGTCCCCTGAGCACCGCCAGGAGTAATTCCTGAGTGCAGAGCCAGGAGTAACCCCTGAGCATCGCCGGGTGTGATCCAAAAAGCAAAAAAAAAAAAAAAAAATTTTTTTTTTGTCAAGAAAAGCCTTGCTATTGTGTTCTGTTTTTTCCCTCTCCCATGACTCTATCATCCCTTCCATTTTTTTTGTAAGTAGCAAAAGTCTGTTTAAAAGCCTGTCCCAGCTATGCCTTTTCTAATATTCTTATTATCAGAATCTAATATAAACATCCTGTTTAATGTCATAACTACTTGCATAGGAGATGGCCCATGACAGTTTTGTAATTCTAGAGACTTTCATTACATTTTGTTAGTCCAAGCACTTTAGATCTGCTTAATTGCCCAAAGTGGTGTTTGTGTGAAAGTGATTTTAATATTTCAAACATGAATTATTGTGAAATGAGGAGACATAGAAAAACCAGGGTGATTTGAGGTTGTTTATATTCAGATTCAACGGGGGAAAGGGACTTCTATTTCATTTAAAACAGGTAGTATACTATAAGTTGAATCTAGGCTAGAATAGTTACAGTTCGGTTTTAATCACTGTGTCACTGTCATCCTGTTTGTTTGTCGATTTACTCGAGCAGGCACTAGTAAAGTCTCTATTCCTCCCAGCCCTGAGATTTTAGCAGCCTCTTCTTACTCATCTTTTCCCAACGATTGGAGGTTCTTTCAGGGTCAAGGGAATGAGATCTGTTGTCGTTTCTGTTTTTGACATATTGAATATGCCACAGGGAGCTTGCCAGTCTCTGCCTGTGCGGGGCGGGATACTCTGGGTAGCTTGCTCGGCTCTCCAAGAGGCCATATTTCTCTCTATGATTTATTGCCTACTGTCTGAACCCCATCAAATATGGTATGGTAATTATGGAAACATTTTTATATGTGTCATGCAGCTGGGAGTGGCTTATGGATGTGACCTGTGGGTCACCAGAGACTGGGGGAAGCAGGCAGAGGATTTCTGCTCTCAGGCTCTATTGAGCCCAAAGTCTAAGGTCACAAAGTTCCACATTACCTGGGTTCCATGGGACTTCATTCATGCATGAGGCTCAGTTCGAGCGTCCTGAAAGCGGCCTGGAGCAAAACAAAAATTATTTGTCACTACTTCCATTTTTTTTAAAGAACATATCTAAGAATGTTCTTTCAGAAAGGATATAAGAGGATTATTGTGATTCCAGTGGAACATTTTTATATATCTTTTCTAACTTTCCCTGATTAGACATGAGCAGCCTTGTCACTTCACGTGCACGTCTGCACACACATATAAGCTAAATAAAGGAATCTATATATATTAGCTCATCATGCCTTACTTCCAACCTTATCGTTCTCTCTGAATTATTTCTAGATGCTCTTTGTAAGCACACAATTGTTAAAGTTATAGCTAAGCTTCCTTTCTTTTATCGGTTGCATACTTTTGAGCATTTGAGTTACAACTTGAGATATAAAACAAAAAAACTCTACTCATCATTACCTTACATAAACTAAACTTGTGCATATCATTTTTTATCACTTCCCCCAAGCACCACTGCATGTGTTCCCCAAACACTTAATTAAAAATGCAATCCTTAGTTTACTTCTTTTATCTGTTGTAAGTACCACTTTGTGTTTATTTTTGTAAACTGTTTTAGTAATTCCTGTGAGTGTTCTGTTTCCTTTCAGTTGTTTTGTTTTAGGGACTGCACCCAGTGGTGGTCAGGGTACTCCTGGCACTGTTTGTGGGTAACTCCTGATGAACTCAGGGGACCGTGCAGTGTATGACTTACTACATGCAAAGCATGAACTCCAGCCCGCAGAACTATTATTTCAGCCTAGTGGTCTGTTAAGTTCTTACTGTGTTTTGTTTAATTTTCTTTCAATTTTGTGTTGTTCTAAATATACCTTTATCTATTATTCTAATATCACTGAATATTGTTATCCCTTCTTGTTGCTAATCATGCAACATGGTAGCATTTTATTAAGTGCTACAACAGTTTCTCATCTTTCATTTCTGCCATGTAATGTCTGGATTCCTCGTATTTTTAGTTTTTGAATTTTGACATAATTCTGGCTTATAGCAAAACTGTAAAATTAATAGAAAGATTCCTATTGCCCAAATTCTCCATGTAGCAACATATTTTCCATATTTTTAAATTTCATTAACCACTTGATTTTCTGATGTCAATTTCTGCTTCTCTCTGTCTCTCTGTCTTTGTCTCTGTCTCTGTCTCTGTCTCTCTCTCTCTCTCTCCCTTCACTCTCCCTCTCCCCTGCATTCCCGTCCTTCCCCCATCCAATTTCTGTATATGCATGTTTATTGAAAACACATATAAATTTCTTATTTTGGGATCAAGAGTTGGTTACAGTCAGGATGCTCCCTTTTACTAGGTACTTTAATATGAATTATCTAAAACCAAGAAAGCATTTTTTTCTTTTTTTTCTTTTGGTCTTTGGGTCACACCTGGCGATGCACAGGGGTTACTTCTGGCTCTGCACTCAGGAGTTACTCCTGGCGGTGCTCAGGGGACCATATGGGGTGCTGGGAATCAAACCTGGGTCAGCCGTGTGCAAGGCAAACACCTTATCCGCTGTGCTATCTCTCCAGCCCCAAGAAAGCATTTTAGACACTTATGAACATCAAAG
This sequence comes from Sorex fumeus, assembly GCF_029834395.1. Classification (NCBI taxonomy): domain Eukaryota; kingdom Metazoa; phylum Chordata; class Mammalia; order Eulipotyphla; family Soricidae; genus Sorex; species Sorex fumeus. The sequence continues at coordinate 25,253,859 of NW_026606155.1, forward strand.
TTCAGTTTATCAAAAATACAGTTGTGCAACGCTGGTAGACATTCTCAGAATTTGATAGTGGTGCCAGGGAAGTCATTTTGTCAAATGAGTATCCCCAATTATTTATTGCATTTAGTTATCCCATTTCTTTAGGTTGGTATACAGTTCTTTAATCTTCCTTGTTTTTCATGAGACTTCTTAAAGTAGTTATTTATTTTGTTCATTATCTCAGACTGGATATGATTTTATTTCAATATTTATTTGTGCATTTTTGTTAAGAATCAGAATAGATGGTCTACAGTAACATTTTCTTTGCATAACAAAATTATAAATAAAAGTACTTTATATACTTCAGTGCTTGAAGGCATAGGCTATTAAGTCATGTATTGACATTGTTAGGAATGACCCAGTAAAATGAAAATTTAAAAGACTAATTGAGCAATTAGGAGGAATTTAATCTTCAGAAATGTGCTTATATAGACTTCTACCAACTGATGATAGTCTATGAGTAAACACACACACACACACACACACAAATGTCTTATGGCACTCAAGTTAGAAAATATCCTGGGATGGGTGTAATAGGGTGATGTGTTAGCAGCAAATGTAAAACCACCCCAAAAACTAGCCTAAGTGTGTAAAAAAATGAACTGTAAATTGTCCAAAGTGGTATTCTGTCATATAACCTTACACTCATTTAGGATCTCTTTTTGGGAGTAAATACACAGATCACAGATCATCCTGTTATTCATCGATTGCCTCGAGCAGGCCCCAGTAACGTCTCCTTCATCCTAGCCCTGAGATTATATTCAAGGCTCTTTAGGAGAATTAGACCCATCATTGTTACTGGTATTTGGCATATTGGGTACGCCACGGGGAGTTTGCCAGACTCTGCCGTGTGGGCAGGCTATATTCGGTAGCCTGCCAGTTTGTCAAAGTAGGAATGAGATGTCATAATAAGATGACATTCGCGGCCGCGCGGTTCCGGAAGCTGGTTTTTATAGTCTCAGAGTCTTGGTCGCTGATGGGATTACACGGCGCCAGGGGGCCAGTTGGTGGGTGTGACCCCCGCCTACTGGAATTTGGATTTACTCTACTACTCTACTACTACTTTGGGAGTAAATACGTGATTTCCAAAAATCTAATATCAAAGCAGTGGGAATCTGGATTGTCTGCAGTGGTATCCCAACCATCATAGAACAGATTCTGGACACTGCACAGGAAAACTGACATAAAAAAGTGTTAAGGAACAGAAGGTGATATGGAAGTCCTATTCCCCATATAATGCAGCCAGATATCATAGCCTGCTCCAGCCAAAAGCTTAGGATACTTACAGTGTAGATATGAAAGCTTCAACTAAAACTACAAGGAAACAAATAGATTTCTTTTCCTGCATATCATGTTGGAGCTCCTTTATCTTTTCCGCAGTTGCATTTATTCTGCTATTCAAACACTCCTTTGCACTTATTATATCATCATAGAGAATACCTCATTATTTCTGTCACTGCTGAGTGTAGTTTTCTTGTTTCTGCTGTCACACTTCTTGTGCTCTGCTGACAACCTGTTACATCGTCCTAGTTTGTTTGTTTTATTTAGTTCATGTAATATCCTCAAAAGGGTATCCTTAAAATCACTTTCTGAGAGTTCACAGAACTGGTTGGTACAGGTAGAGCCTTCTGTGTTACTCATTTCACTCCTAGAGCTTGGTGTGGTTCTGCGCCTCTTTCCCACTGTGTGGTGGTGTTCCTGTTCTGCTGAGGGTGAGTCTTTGTATTTAGACCCTGGGCGAGGGAGGGTGTCGTCTGGGTGATAGGCTGGGTGCTGCTCTTCTGCTCCTCATTTTGTCCTGTGACACAAAGGAAGTCTTAAGTGTGAGCTGTGTGTAGTGTGATGAGCAGAGATGTTGTGTAGTTGCATAAGCAACTGTGCTTTTTTCCATAATTTTATTTATTTTTTTCTTCTTACATTTATTTATTGAATCACTGTGGGAAAAGTTACAAAGCTTTCAGGTTTAAGTCTCAGTCATACAATGATCAAACACCTTTCCCTTCACCAGTACCCATTTTTCACCACCAAGAACCCCAATATACCCCCTTCCCACCCCTCCCAATGCCTGTTAGGCAGATGATTTCTACTTAACTCTTCTCTACATTGATTACATTCATTATTTTGACAAAAGCTGCACCATTATTGTTTAGAATTCTCCCCCTCCCCCAACAATCAGAATTACTGAAAAGGCATTGTGAAATACTTTGTTTTCTATAGCTGGTTTGAGAATCATATAATGTCATATAATGATTTTGGATTTCTGCAAAGAGCCAGATAATTACGAGATTGGTTTCTGTGCGTCTGGTATTATGGCTGTGCCGGAGAGCCACTCATGAGGGGCAACTTGTGACCTCGGTAGGGCGTGAAGGGCAAACCGATACCGTCCCCCTTCCCATGAGACTGCAGTTGCCCCATCACTGCCGGTTCATACCTGGCTTTCCAATAAGCTCTGAGGCGGTGGCCACCTTGATGCCGGGGGGCGGGAGGGGAGGAATGTGGAAGGGAGCAACACCCTTTCCTTCCCAGGGAGGCATGGCACTGTAGTTTAATGCATGTACCATTCACTTTTCTGCCGCAAGCTGTTGGGCTCTGGACTAAGTCCTTTTGCCTCTGGAGCCATGGCCATGCCGGAGAGCCACTCATGGGGGGCAACTCAGGACCTCGGTATGGTGTGAAGGACGAGCTGGTACCATCCCCCTTCCCATGAGACCGCTGGCTCATACCTGGCTTTCCAATAAGCTCTGAGGTGGCGGCCACCTTGTATGCGGTACAGATGCATTTCTGCCAAAAAGCCGCTGGGTTTTGAGATTTGTTTCTGAGTCTCTGGGGTCATGGTCATTAATCTGCTTGATCAGGAGCCAGAGAGGCCATTTGTAGGCAGCAACTCCGGGGCCTTGTTGGGATGGGGAGGAAAGGGCTGGTTCCACCCCCATCTGGTGAGGCCTCGCGTATCTCATCACTGTAGGACCAAACCTGACTGTTTAGTGGCCTCTGGAAGGTGGCAGTCACTGGGCCGCCAGGGGTAACAGGCCAAGGCACGAAACCTATTCCCACCTGGAGGGGCCCAGCGCCAGTGACCTACTGCAGGAACAGGGTGCATTTTTGCCAAAATCCTTTGGGTTCCAAGATTCGTTTCTTAGTTTCTGGTATCATGGCCGCTAAGCAGTTTGATCAGGAACCAGAGAGGCCATGCCTCCAATTATATAGCTGAGCCAGAGGTAGTTTGTGTGTGTGTCTCCCACATACCTAACTTTTGGCCGTTTACTTTCTTGGTAAACTTTGCCCCAAGTTTTTGGGGTCTGGCCAAAGGCACAGCAGCAACTTTGGGGTATCTGAAAGTCTGACAGTGCCATCAGGCTGCAGATGCACTTGCCTCACAGGTACAGATTGGCCTGCTGGTGGCACCATACACCCGCAACTGTGCTTTTTGAGAGATGTGGAGATGGCCAGCTGATATCGTGGAGGCGGCCAAGGGGAAGGTGCCAGGACCCAACTGGCAGTCTGGGCAATTGGCTTCCAGACATAAAGGCCCCAGGGATATCAGGTGGAAGTTGAACCTCACCTAATTGTTGAAGTTTCAGGACTTGAGGAGGTGACCTGCTAAAAGATCGATTAAGAATGTTTTTGATTTCTAGCATTTTGTTGGATTGTCTATAAGGACTATTTTTTTTTAATCTCTGTCCTATATCCCACTTTTGCTGCAATGAGCACAAGAATATTCTCCATATTGCATCTCCCCTTTGTCCGATGTTCCCCTTTTTCAGATAGACCTACAGAAGTTACTGATTCTCTTTTGGTCTTAAAGGCACTTTCTGCTCATGAGGGTAAGAGGGTAATAATTAACATTTCAAATCTTTAGATGTCAGAGTAGAAACTGAAAGTAGTGTGTTTTTGTGTCATTAGTATATTTGTGTTTTTAAGGTGGTTTCACTGTTTTGTTTTTTGGGCCACACATGGAGTTGGGGACTACTTACTAGTGGCTTTTCAGTCAGAGGCTCATGGATCACTCCTGGTCAGGTTTGAGGGAGCATTTGTGGTGCTGAGGATTGCCAACACCTTGTGGTGTTGACTGCATGCAAGGAAAGCTCCCCCCACACATTGTACAGTCTCTCTGACCATAGGTTTCTGTTATTTAAAATGTACATGCACTTGTCTTTGACAAAAATGCAAGCAATTTTGTTAAATGCACATGCATTATAAGATTCTGTATATACTGCCATATTTTTGTTTTTTGGGTCACACCCGGCAATGTTCAGGGGTTACTCCTCGCTCTGCACTCAGGAATTGCCCCTGGCAGTGCTCAGGGGACCATATGGGATGCTGGGAATCAAACCTGAGTCATCTGCGTGCAAGGCAAACACCCTACCTGCTCTGCAATTGCTCCAGCCCCTATACTGCCATTTTTAGTATAGTATTTTATATTTATTAATAGGTTACTTTGATTAGTATTTCTTCTATTTCCTTAAATTTTGTCTCCTATCTCTGTTACTTACTTTTCTCTTTTCTGTTGGAAAATTCAAAGTCTGCCTCCCACTGGTGCAAATCATGCAGCTGGATTTCCCGTACTTGGGATACTTTCAGGGATATGTATCTGGAATGCAATAGGTAAGCCTTGCCTAAGTGTTGCCTAAAACACTTTCATGATGTGGCTTTCCCCGTCAGGTAAATATAGTTTATTCTGTTTCTAAGAGAGGTGAGTAAATATTTTTGAAGAGAACACTAGATTTTTATCTTTTGTGGTTTATTTGTAATGATGCCAGGGATTTAATTCAGGGCCTTACACATGGGAGGCACATGAAGTCAACTGCAGTGTCTTCAATTATTTTGATGTCTTCCAGTTAGATGCATACAAAATACTGCAGTGTCTCTTTTCACCCTTTTAAACATTTTATCCTGTACATTAATTCTCATTGTCTCTGATTTCCTCCCCTTACCATCTTTTCAATGTGGTTAGATCAAACTCATTTCTGTTAATGTTTGCCATGTTTATTTTTTCCTATCTAACTGTTCAAGTTTTTTTTTTTCAACTCCTCATCTCATGACAACTCGTACCTAACAGATTGACTACGCTGGGTTTTTAGTGAGGAAATTACAACTGAACTAGGTGTAATTACAGTTACCCTGACCTATTTTCAGAAATCAATACTGAGTCTTCAACATCTCATAAGGTTCCCCGAGGATAACCAAGAGTTAACTCCAGAGAATAGAGGCAGGAGTAACCCCTTTTCATCGCTGGATGTGCTCCCCCTCCACCCCAAAACACAATCTCTGTGAGTCAGCTAGTTTAATTTGATCCACTCTGCCTATATGTTTTCTATTTTCTTTTCACTAAAGAAAAGAAAATGTCCAAGTTTATGATAAGTATGATAAAGTTTTGTGATAAGTATGTTTTATTCCTACAGTTCACTATTAAACTCTCTGTTTCTCCTTCTGATTTTTCTGTTTGCTTTATTGTGCTATCTCCTTCTATAAGTAAATAATATTTTAGTTTCGTTTGGGGGCTACATAGGCAGTGGTGAGGTGTGCCTCGCTGTGCACTCAGGGACCACTCCTGAAGGTACTGGTGGTAAGGGTGGCCAACATCCTTACCACCCATATATGCAGGAGATCAAGCCTGGGGTTGGGTCACCTATCGATAGTCTTGTCTGCTACAAGTATGGTGGTTTATTTCTTTTATTTCACCACAAAATAAATGAGTGCGATCTAAGTTACTCTGGTCTTCTCATTTCAGACTTTGAACTTATTCATCATAACTCTGGATCATATTAAACTATATTCTGATATGCTTGTAGCGCCAGTAAAAGTGATAGTGGTGTTTCTTGCGGCTAGGATCCACTTGCAGCATTCCTTCCCTGCTGATGTAATTGCAAGGTCTAAGGACTGAGCCATCTTGACGAATCACACAGGAAAATTTTCATGGTAAAAGATACACAGGCAAATCTAGTTCCTCAAAATCAGAGTTCCTGAACTCCTGGATTTAATTCTTTTTTTAAGTGTCAAGGTTTTTCCCTCTCTATGATGCTTCCTCTCTCTTAGGCGGGGGTCACACCCACCAACTGGCCCCCTGGCGCCGTGTAATACCATCAATGGCCAAGACTCAGAGACTATAAAAACCAGCTCCCGGCCTCGCGACATCTTATTATGACATCTTGTTATCTCATTCCTACTTGGACAAACTGGCAGGCTACCGAATGTAACCTGCCCACACGGCAGAGTCTGGCAAACTCCCCGTGGCGTACCCAATATGCCAAATACCAGTAACAATGATGGGTCTCATTCTCCTAAAGAGCCTTGAATATGGTACTTTCTTAAAAATCTCAGGGCTAGGATGAAGGAGACGTTACTGGGGCCTGCTCGAGGCAATCGACGAATAACAGGATGGTCGTGATTCGTGATGATGCTCTCTGCAAATCTGTGCATTTGACTTATGCTGTGATGCTATAATTCCACAATTCAACTTTGATTTAAAGTGAGATTGGCCCTGTGGCACAAACAGATGGGTGAATCCTTAGATCCCTGAATCCTGTAGATTCCTCAAACACTTGCTTGATAAGGAACTTCATCTTGTGGTAACTCAGTGAATTGTGATGTCACTACATTCCCATTCTCCATTGGAGTTTGGCAGGATGGGAAAGCTGCAGACACACCCAACCTACCCAGAATCTCATTCTTCCCTCTTGGCAACACTCTGTATCAACACTCTTATCTGTTGAAAGCTAATGCATGGACAAAAATGGTTAACATAGGGAAATCTTTGAAAAGGCGCTAGAGGACTGAAGAGATAAATAGGGAAGGAAGAATAAGAAAGATATACAGAGGTATGAATGTCAGAAGGAAAGCCAATAGTAATACTGAGGAAATAAATATAAATTTATTTTTATTTATAATTTAATTTATAAATATATAAAATTTATTTTATATATAAATGTATTTCATACAAATTTATAAATAATTCTAAATTATAATTTATAAATATAAATAAAGGAAAGGGGTTGAGATGGCCATATCCTAGAAATTTAAATAATGGACTACATCCATGTGGTCCTTGAATGTATAAGTCAAGGCATTTCCCTGGTTTTGCTGGTATTATAAATAATCAGAAAAGATGTTCAATGTTGCTAGTAGCTGTACTTTTCATAAGGTAATACTGAGCAGGTGGTGGTTGCTTAGAGACTTAGAAGGTCTCCAGAACGGTGACTCAACATTTGAAGGGAAAGTTATTGCTTTAGCCTTATCTCGAGGTGCTTTGGGGTATGCCTTTGGGACACTGACAAAGGGAAACTGGATGACTGGTATGGGTTGCCTTGAGAATGACTGTGTATTGTTGGTTCTCAGACGTCTGAGAAGACTGTGGGGTCTAACTGGTTTTAATACTTTTTTTAATCTTGAAATAATTTTTGGAACGTGATCACCAGCTCCCCATCAGAGTTGGAACTGTTGCTAGGAATCACAGAAAGTAACATCAGGCAAATGGATACCAAGTCTCCTGTCTTCTCCGTTTCCTTGATTCTTCCTGTAGTGACCTTCTTGGTAAAACTCTTCAAGAAGGTGGTGGGGATATAGAACAAAAGGCTGAACACAGGCTTGACTTTGCATGCTAGAGCTCGGGGTTGGCTCTCCAGGACCATTTGGCCTTCTAAGCACCCTAGGATGACCCTCAAATTTAGAGCTGGGAAGAGCCCATGAACACCACCAGATGTGTGTCCCCACCAAGCAAAAATAATACTCTTGCAGAAACCTTGCCTTACGAGGGTCCCCCCTCAGCACCATAGAAAGAAAAATTATGGCCTTTTCTGCCCACAAAAAAATAGTACTGTAGCACTGTCCTCCTGATGTTCATCGGTTGGCTCGAGTGGGCTCAGCAACGTCTCCATTGTGAGACTTGTTACTGTGTTTGGCATATCTCATACATCATAGGTAGCTTGCCAGGCTTTGTCGTGTGGGCGAGATACTCTCGGTAGCTTGCCAGGCTCTCTAAGAGGGACGGAAGAATCGAACCCGGGTCAGCCACATGCAAGGCAAATGCCCTACCAGCTGTGCTATGGCTCCAGCACAAAAATATAATGTTACATAAAACACTCTTCAGGAAGCTAGTAGCAATAAAAAAAAAAGCCAGTAGCAATCAAAAAAATATAGGTGCAGCTTACCAGCTCCAGCTTTATAGACCAAATAAAAAGTATAATTTAAGGTTAAAAACTTATCAATAATCAGCACATAGTAAGATCAGCAGAATGATGCCACAGATTTGTGGGGACAGGGACATCAGAAACCTTGGATCTCAAATCCATGGCACTCTCTGCTGTTCACTCTTTCATTAAATTGTGGCCCTCCAAATGAATTTCATGACATTGAAAGTTCATGACCTAAGTTTGAGAAATACTAAGACTCTGGCTGATTTAAGAGAGAGGGTTTAAGGAATTTGAGATCACTGCTGAAAATGGAAGAATTAAATGAACATAAAAGAGGAGCTCCCAGTGCTTGAAGTGCTGGTAATGGTAGAAAGGCAGGGTGGGCTGGAGAGAGAGCACATGGGTTTGAGTCTAGGGGCCGACCCCTACCAGGAATGATCCCTGAGCTCCTCCACGTGTGACTGAAAACAAAAGACAGGTTTGCTCAGTGATACCGGTTCACCTAATGATAATGTGACCTTTCATTTAGGAGGATTTTATGGTGGCACTGCCGTATTTTAGAGTCCCAGCAACAATGTTTTTTTCTGCTAATGCAGTTGACCATACAATATACCTCAATAGCTTTTGATGGGTTATTTTCCTCTTTACACAGCATTCCCTTTATTCTCTTCCAACTTATTCCACTGCTATCCTAATAATCTGAAATCTGTGGTAAATGTCAGAGATAGAAGATAGACATACAGAAGCCATCTGGCAATTAGTATACATCTCCATAGATATCCTATCAAAGATAGATAGATAGATATCCTATCAGATGATATCCTAAGAAATTTCATATAGCGATCTTGATTTTATGAAATCATGTTATCTATTGGTTTGCGGAAAATCCCAGACAATATAGGTGTTCTTGGTGAATCAATTCCTTAAAATGTCCCAATGGACTTGCCCCATTCCTATGGGATAATGGACAGTATTGCTCAAACACAAGTTAATGTTCATTCAGACAGTTGAGCATCAAAATGCAATCTACTTAATATTTAAAAGCAAAAGTTAAATTAATTTGGAGATATGTTTAAATTTTAGAAGGCCTAAACTTCAGAAAATAATAATGCAAATAATGGGACTGCACTGTCATGTATAAGAAAAAAATTCCCAGACATTTTACTGATTAAAAGCATCATTCTACTTGAGCCAACTTGTATCTCACTCTTTCCTCTCCTTCTACCATTTCTATTACCAGTTGCCCACCAAGCCCAACCTAGGTCATCTTTGACTTTTTTTTCCACTTTCAGCATGCAGTTCTCTGATGATTCAACGCTTCCATGACACTGATTCGCACAGGTCAGCCCAGCTCTTAGAGCTACTTTGTGAGAAGAGCTGGACCAACAGCACCACAATCTTCTCTGGTTCTGAAAAGATGATGCCATAACGCCAGTTCCATCATGGCAATGAATGAGGCCACAGTGCCCCTCAGGGCCTTTGTTCTGCTACTTATGTTTGGGGTGTGTCTGTGCGTTTATGTTCACTCTCCGACAAGGCCCTCCAAGCTCTTCTCTTCCCCAGAATTGGTGATCCCCTTGAAGGTGACCAGCAGGGCCAGAGGTGCCAAGGTTATGGGCTTGCTCTCCTATAGTCTGCGATTTGGAGGTCAGAGACACATTATCCACTTGAAGGTCAAGAAACACCTGGTTTCCAGACACTTCCAACTGTTCACCTACACGGACCAGAGAACCCTCCAAGAGGATCAGCCTTTTGTTCCTAATGACTGCTACTACCATGGATATGTGGAGGGGATCCCCCAGTCCATGGTTGCTCTCAGCACCTGTTCTGGAGGCTTTCGTGGAATGCTGATGATAAATGATCTTGCCTATGAAATCAAGCCAGTTAGGTTTTCTGCCTCATTTGAGCACCTCTTGTATAAGATAGACAGTGATGACACACAGTTCCCACCTAAGAGATGCGGGGTAACAGATGACAAAATAGCTCAACAACTTAAGTTTCAAGAGTCATTTAATTTCACACCAAGGCAGACTGATTATAAGTCCTGGTGGACCCACTGGAGATATATTGAGTTGTTGGTGTTTGTGGATCATCTTCGTTTCCTTTATCAGTATAGTAATGTATCATTAGTAGGGCAGGAAGTATTTAATGTTGTCAATATAGTGGACAGCTTGTACCAGTCTATAAGAGTAGATGTGAGTTTGACTGAACTTGAAATCTGGAGTGTACAAAACCCCGTGCCTGACTGGGATATAGACAGCTTTTTAAAATACTTTGCTGTGTGGAAGTTGATAGCATTTGGTGCAAGAAGAGAACATGATATTTCTCATGTTTTCATAAAAAAATCTTTTGACTTAACTCTTGGTCTTGCCTATGTTGGGACAGTGTGCAATTTTCCTTTTAACAGTGGAATTGAGTCTTTTACAAGTGATAATCTGGCTGCTTTTTCAATTACTGTGACCCATGAGATAGGTCATAATTTGGGCATGCAGCATGATAAAATTGAATGTGTATGTGAGTCTGACTTTTGCATAATGTATCCCTCCCTTCATGCAACAGAAAAATTTAGCAACTGCAGTTATGAGAGTTATTGGAACACTGCTCTTAAGTTTGGAACTTGTCTGACTAATGCTGCTCAAAGACAGAGTTTTAGCATACATTTCTGTGGAAACCTCATAGTTGATGAAGGAGAACAGTGTGACTGTGGAACCATATACCAGTGTGCAAATGATCAGTGCTGTCTGCTGAATTGCACTCTGAAACCTGGGGCTGTCTGTAGTCATGGAATGTGTTGCAAAAACTGCCAGTTTTTACCCTCAGGGACTTTGTGTAGACAACAGGTCAGTGAATGTGACCTTCCAGAGTGGTGTCATGGCAACTCCCCTGAGTGCCCCGAGGATGCATTTGTGCAGAATGGACTCCCCTGTCGAAACTCTTCCTTTTGCTTTCTGTCCAGATGTAGTACTACCCATGACATACAGTGCAAGAGGCTTTTTGGCAAAGATGCAAGGACTGCATCTCACGCATGCTTCCAAGAAGTGAACATCCAAAAAAATCGATTTGGTCACTGTGGTATTGTTAGAAATACCTATGTGAGATGTGCAGACCCTAACATCCTGTGTGGGAGGCTTCAATGTGAAAATGTGAAAAGAATTCCTAATATGATGGATCATACTACAGTGCATCAGTTTTACTTAAATGGTACCACTTGCTGGGGCACTGATTATCACTTAGGAATGAAGATACCTGATAATGGGTTAGTGGAAGATGGCACAGACTGTGGTCCAAAAATGATATGTCTCCACCAGAGCTGTATTAGCCTTAAGAATTCTTGCATTCCTGAAATCTGCCATAAGAATGGTATCTGTAATAATAAAGAGAATTGCCACTGTAACTATGGATGGGCACCTCCTCACTGCAATGTCAAAGGTTATGGAGGTAGCATTGATAGTGGGCCACCTCCTCTGTATCTAGGAAGAAAGAAGAAACATTTGGATTTCCTAACAATATTATGGATTATTCCTGTCATAGTTTTCTTTTCATATGTGTCTCTTCTGCATTTTAGAGGAGAAAAAGAAAGGAACAAAAGGGGGGAAGATGGAGGTAAAATTCCTAATAAATCTAAAGGAGAAAGCAATAAAGAAAGGAATGAAAGAGAAAATGATGGAGGAGAAATGCCTGATAGATCTAGAGGAGAAAGCTAGGACACAGAGGAGGAAGGAACTGGAGAAAGAGATTTTAAATTAAGGCTTCTGCTTCATTTTAAAATGTCAACTCATGTTTTTCTTCTACCAGAGAACATTATGATTTGGTTATTTAAAGAAAAACTTAAGGATCCATCATATCACAATCATAAATATTAATATTACACCACATGGATTCTGAGCTTTTTACTCTCATGTTTTAAGCAATATCAACAGTTCATTTACTCTACAGTTTTTTTTTCACTTTGTTTCCTTATCAAGGGTACAGAACACCATTTAAAAAATGAATAATTTATCCTCATTCTTCTTCAGTATTGTGTAATTTAAGGTTTAGCATTAAACCTCTCTTTGAATTTACCACGCAAAGCACTGAAGTTTCAGTACCATCCCACGAGCAAAATTACCCCTCAATCCTTCTATCCTGCTTCCGTTTTCACTCCAGTAGCTACCATATTATAGGAGTCAGTTTCTTTGGTTCCACCCTCTACCCCCATTTTTTCCCCTAAACATTACTAGGAATGATCCCTGAACACACATCCGGAAGTAAGTCCACCAATGTGCACGCCTTTCCCCCACCCCACCCCTTGATACTAGCATGTTGTGTTTCTATAGTTTTTATTTTTGATAAACTTTGATAGATATTTGGCAAAGTTATTTTTTTAATGAATCAAAGTTATCAAGTTCTTCATGATTGAGTTTAGGCACACAGTGTTTCAACACCAGTACCTTCACTAGTCACCACTTCCCTCCACCACTATGGAGTTTCCCTTCCACCTCTCAATCTGCCTCTATGGTTATTGTGCTTTCTACTTAATTTCAGCATTTCATCTCCTTCACAGTCACCACTTCCCTCCACCAATATCATGTTGTACCCTCTCCTGACCTATCTCCTTGACTACCTACACGCAGACACGTGACAAGCTGTTTACTAAAGACCATTTATCTTGTTCACTATTTCCATTGTCTTTAAGGAATTGTTATTACCCTGCTATTTTTTTTAATATCAAATATTTGGTAGAGATCATTCTGTATCTGTCCTTCTCTAACTACTCAGTATTCCATTGTGTATATGTATTTTAGTTTCTTTATCCAGTCATTTGTTCTTGGGCAATTGTAGTTCCAGGTTTTGACTACTATGAATAGTGTAGCAATAAATGTAGGAGTGATGTTTTCTACATTTTTGTTTGAGGCCCAAGGAGTTGAATTGCTGGATCATATGGAAGCTGAATTTCCAGTAATTTTGAGGAATTCCCATAGTTTTTTAAAAAGGTTGTACCAGTCAACATTCCCACAGCAATGAATGCAGGTCACTTTTGCCCACACAAGCTGCTGCTATTCCTTTTGATGTGTCCAGATATCTTTCTGGAGTGAAGTCATATCACATTGTTTTGATTTGCATTTCTCTGATGATTAGTGATGCAGAACATTTTTTCATTTACCTTTTGGTCATTTGTTTTTCTTTTTTGAGGAAGTTTCTCTTCATCTCTTCTCCCATTTTTTGGATAGAATTTGATATATTTTCTTGTAAAGTTATACAAGTGCTTTATATATCTTGTATAGTAACTCTTTATCTGATGTATGGTGGGCAAATAGTTTCTTCTGGTCTGTGTTATGTCTTTGTATTCTGATCATTATTTCCTTTGAGGTAGAGAAGCTTTTAATTTAATGTAGTTCCATTTGTAAATTTGCTTCCATTTGGTTGACCAAGGGTATTCTATCCTTAATGATGCCTCTAACTTCAATGTTATGTAGACTTCTGCCTATGTTTTCATATGTATCTTATGAATTTATGTCTGATATCTAGGTATTTAATCCAGTTTGAGTAGACTTTTTTGTATGGAATTAGAAAGGGGTCTGAGTTCTTGTCTTTTTTCCCCTTTATCTCTTTCTCTTTCCTTTTTTTTTTTTGCATGTGACCAAGTTTTTCCAACACTATTTGTTGAAGAGGCTTTCCTTGCTCCATTTCATATTTTTTTTTTGCTCTTTATCAAAGATTAGCTGGCCATATCTGAGGGAATGTCTTTGGATTTTCAATTCTAGTCCATATGAAGGGTCCATTTCAACTCTGAAGGAGATGAAATGCTGAAATTAAGTAGAAAGCACATTAACCATAGAGGCAGATTGGGAGGTGGAAGGGAAACTCCATATTGGTGGAGGGAAGTGGTGACTAGTGAAGGTACTGGTGTTGAAACACTGTGTGCCTAAACTCAACCAGTATCATGATGTTTTAATTATTACTGCTTCATAGTACAGTTTGAAGTTGAGGACAGCAATGCCACCCCATCTTCTTTTTCCTGAGGATTGTTTTGGCTATTTTGGCATAATGGGAGTGTGATTTTTTTCATATGAATTTCAGGAATGTTTGATCTCTTTATTTGATGTAATAATTACCCTTATGGGGACTACATTGAATCTCTATAATGCTTTGGGGAATATTGCCATTTTGATGATGTTAATCCTCCCAGTCCATGAGCAGGGAATGTGTTTTCATTTCCTTGTGTCCTTTTTTATTTATTTTAGTAGTGTTTTGTAGTTTTCTTTGTATAGTCCTTTCACCTCTTTTGTTAAACTGATTTTGAGGTCTTTGACTTTCTGAGCCACAATCATGAATGGGATTTTAAAAATTCTTCTGTTTTATTACTTGCATAGAAAAATAGCCATGCACTTTTGAATGTTGATTTCGCAGTCTGCCACTTTACTATCAGTCAGTCAGTCCTCCCGTTGTTCATCAATCTGCTCAAGTGGGCCCAGTAATGTCTCCATTTTGAGACTTGTTACTGTGTTTGGCGTATTGAATACATCAGGGGCAGCTTGCCAGGCTTTGCCGTGCGGGTGAGATACTCTCAGTAGTTTGCCGGGCTCTCTGAGAGGGGCAGAGGAATCGAACCCGGCTTGGCCAGGCTGGATGCGTGCAACTTTACTATACCAGTCTATTATTTCTAGGACTTTTTTTTGGTAGCATCTCTAGGGATTTCTAAGTATAGTATCATGTCATCCACAATAAAGTGAGTACTTGACTTTTGTTTTTTTCCTGTCTGGATCCCCTGATATCTTTTTCTTACCTAATTGCTATGGCAAGTACATCTAGTACTATATTGAATAGAAGTTCCAAGAGTGGGCAACCTTATCTTGTACTTGATCTTAGAGGGAAGGCTTTCAGTTCTTCCCCATTTAGTAAAATATTTGTTGAAGGTTTGTGATACATGGTTTTAACTGTTGTGGAAAGTTCCTTTAACTACCATGTTGTTGAGCGTTTTTATAATGACTGGGTGCTGAATATTGTCAGATGCTTTCTATGCATCTATTGATATGACCATATAATTTTAATATTTTTTATATTGATATGGTGAATCCACAAAGGTTGGCTTGCACCACCCTCGTATCCCTGGAATGAATCACATTTGGTCATGGTGTATGATCTTTTTGATGAGTTGGATTTAGTTTGCTGGAATTCTATTGAGGATCTTTGCATCTATGTACATCAGGGATATCATTTTGTAATTCTCCCTTTTTGTGCTGTCTCTGTGTGCTTTCAGTATCAGGGTAATGTTTGCTTCATGGAAACTGTTTCAGGGTGTTTCTCTTTCTTTGGTTTCCTGAAAGAGCCTGAAAAACACTGACGGTAGCTCTTCTTAAGTTTTGCAAGAACTCACTAGTGAACCCATCTGGACCTGGCTTTTGTTTTTGAGGAAACTTTATTACCATTTTGAGTTCCTTGATAGTAATTGCTGTTTAGGTATTCCATATCTTCTTGGTTCAGTCTTGGGAGATTAAGGAGTTCAAGAATTTATCCATTTCTTCTAGGTTCTCTCACTTCATGGTATAGATTTTTAAATTAGTCCCTAATGATCTTTCAAATTTCAGTAATGTCTGTTGAGATGTCTCCCTTTTCATTTCTAATTTGATTTATTAGTGTTTTCTCTATTTCTTTGTGAATCTTGTCAGTGATTTATAAGAAAAAATTTTTTTAAAGAGCCAGCTCCTGGTTTCATTAATCTTTCAGAGTATTTTCTTGGATTTGCATTTGTTAATTTCTGCTCTGAATTTTATTTCCTTCCTTCTGCTTTGGGGTCTTTTTGTTAGTCCTTTTCTATTTAGGGGGGGATGTGGGGTGTTTTCACACCCAGCTACACTCAGGTTATTCCTGGTGGTGCTAGGGGGACCATACGGGGTGACTGGGCTGTGTGCAAGGCAAATGCCCTACATGGTGTACTTTCACTTTGGCCCACCTTTATAGTTTCTTAAACTGTGTGTTAAGTTATTTATGTGGGCCCTTTTTTTCTTTCAAAGAATGCTTGCATGACTATGAAATTTCTTCTTGCTACTGCTTTTGTTGTGTCCTGTAAGTTTTGGTAACTCATGTTTTCATTCCCATTTGTTTTCAGAAACCTTTTTATTTCCTCTCTGATTTACTTTTTGACCCTCTGGTTGTTCAGTAGTGAGAGGTTCAATTTCCATATGTTTGAGTTTCTTTATGGCTGTTTGTGATAAACTTCCATTTTCAGTGTATCATGGTTTGACCAGATAGTTTATATGAATTCTAGTATCTTGGCTTTATAGAGAAACACTTTGTGACCTAGCATGTGGTTTATTTTGGAAAATGTCCCATGTGCATTACAGAAGAACATGTATTTGGCTTTTTTTGGCGGGAGGGGTGGGTGTGCAAAATCCCTATACGTATCTGCTAAAACCTTTTCCATTTATTTCTTCAGAGATAGTTTTTCTTACTGAGTTTTAGTCTAGTTGATCTATCTGGAGGTAACAGAGGTGTTGAAGTTTCTATCATCGTGTTGCTATCAATGTCTTTTTTTCCCTTTTTTGGGTCATACCCAGCAATGCTCAGGGATTACTCCTGGCTTTGCACTCAGGAATTACTCCTGGCAGTGCTCAGGTGACCATATGGGATGCCGGGGATCGAACCTGGGTCAGCCGTTCGCAAGGCAAATGCCCTACCAGCTGTGAGATCACTCCGGCCCCTATCAATGTCTTTTTTAATGTATCTGAGCAGACATATTTTGCTGGTATCATTTTCTGGTAATTTGCTGGTCCTTCATTAGGTGCATACTTGTGTAGGAGTATGAATTCTTCTTGTTGTACACATCCCTTGATCATTAAGAAATCTCCTTCTCTCCGTCCTTTAAGACTTATAAACTCTGAAGTTTATTTTTTTTATACAAGTGTGGCTACCTCAATCTTTTTGAGGAAATTTTTTGCTTGAAATATTGTCTACCAACTTCTGACTTTGAGTCTGTGTTTTCACTTACTATTTTGATGTGTTTCTCGTAAGTAGCAAAAGGTTGGATTCAATTTTCTGATCCTTCATTCCACTCTATGTCTCTTAATTGGTACATTTAGGCCACTGACATTAAGTGAAATTATTATCATAGAGTTTTATGCCATATTTATGTAGAAGTTTGGGATGTTTTTAAGATTTGTCTTAAAGAAGCCTCTACAGTTCTTCATGCAGCACTGGTTTTGAGCCAACGAAGTTCTTGAGTTCTTTATATGTGAAGTTTCATATTGTTCCTTCAAACCAATGAAAGTCTGGCTGGTATAAGAATTCTTAGTGAGGTATTCACTTATCACTTAATCACTTAACTTCCCGTTAGTCGTCGATTTGCTCGAGCGGGCGCCAGTAACGTCTCCATTTGTCCCTGTCGCGTGCTAGTGTAGCCCAATGGCATCTGTTCGCTCTGGGAACATGAAGAGCCTCAAACTGATCGTTCATGATCTTGATGAAGAAGTCTGACCATCTGGTAGGTGGGCGGCCACACAGTCTTTTGACATCCCGTGGAATCCAGTCAGTAACAGCTCTAGTCCAGCGGTCATCTTTAAATCTCATTACGTGACCAACCCATCTGATTTTTGACACCTTGGCAAATGAGACAGCGTCCCTGATTCTTGATCGTCGACGGATGTTGGAACTCCGGATTCTTTCTCTCATTTGAGTGAAACATGATATTCCAAGCATAGCTCTTTCTATTCCTCTTTGGGAGACCCGAATAGCATTCTCATCCTGTTTACGTAGGGCCCAGGTCTCTGAGACATATGTTAATGCAGGAAGAACAGTGGACTCAAAGAGATATGCCAGGAGCCGGAGGTTCTTCGTCCTCTTAGTTATTTCTTCGACGTTCTTGAAGGCATTCCAAGCCGCTCTCTTCCTCCTGCGCAGCTCGGGTGCCAGGTCATTTGTCATGTTGACTTCTCGACCTAGGTACACATAGCTGAACGGAGATGGTCGTTCCATTGAGAGAGAATGGGGCGTCAGAAACGACGTTGTTTCTCATAAACATTGTCTTCGTAAGATTCAGCTGCAGTCCGACCTTTCCACACTCACGGTCAAAGTTGGCCAGCATTTGTGCCGCTTGGCTGATGTTTGGTGTTATTAAAACAATGTCATCAGCAAAGCGGAGGTGGTATAGTTGCCGACCATCTATCTTCACTCCCATTCCTTCCCATTCCAGTCATCGCATGATGTTCTCGAGGGTGGCACTGAAGAGTTTCGGTGAAATGGTATCGCCCTGTCGAACCCCTCTTGACATCAATGATTACTTCTTTGTAGAATGGTGAGATCCTGGTAGTGAATCTGCAATACAGCTCACGGAGGATCTTGACGTATTGAGCTTGAATGCTCTGATTGGCTAGGGATTCAATGACCGCTTCCGTCTCAACAGAATCAAAGGCCTTCTTTAAATCAATGAACGTTAAACAGAGCGGCATCTTGAACTCCCGAGAAACCTCAATGAGCTTGGTTATTGTGTGGATATGGTCGATGGTGCTGAAACCTTTGCGGAACCCAGCTTGCTCGCATGGTTGTCCTTCATCTAGTGTTCTGCCAATCCTATTTAGGATGACTCGAGTGAACAACTTGTAGATGACAGACAATAGGCAGATCGGGCGATAGTTGCCAATGTCATGGATGTCTCCCTTCTTGAACAGTAGTACGGTCCTGCTGGTTTTTCACTGGGATGGAACCTTGCATTCAGACAGGTAGCGTGTGAAGAGCCGAGCCAGTGTATTGATGAGTACTGACGGCAGGTTCTTCAGGTGTTCAGATCTGACCTTGTCTGGGTTGGGTGCTGTTTGTTTCTTTACCGATGAAATGGCGTGTTGGATTTCGGAAGGGAGAACATTGGGAACGACATATCCATCCTGTGGAATTTGGTATGTTGGCAAGTGGACATGGCTATCGAAGAGATTTGAGTAGAAGTCATGGATAATCTTCTCCATTGCCGTTCTGGAGGATGTGATGGATCCATCAGGACGTTGGAGGGCAGTCATCTTGGTCTTGTAGTTGGCAAAGGACAGATAGGTGTTACGAATACTTTTCCCGGCTTCTGCCGCATCTACCAGCACTTCTGCTCTTCTCTCTTTGAGGTCTTCCTTGATCGCATCTCTGCACTGCTTTGGGAGCTTGGATGTTAGCCTATGCTTGCCTGAGGCATGCGCCAAACCATGCTGGCGAATAAGCTCAAGAGTTTTCGAAGACAGGCGTTTTTCTGTGGCTATCTCTCTCTTGGCGTTCCTTGCACATTCATGGAGGTGCTGTACCAATCGATCGTATTCCTCATCAATGTTGTCAACAATGGCATCTTCCCATGTTGCCGCAATAGTGCCAAACTCCCAGTTGGTGGTCGTTCTGGGAGTTCTCTTTTTGAACTTTGCAGCCCTTTCTCCCCACTCTGTGAAGTAGAATTTTGCACGAAGGAGACGGTGGTCCGATCCCGCTCGGAATTTTGGGACAACAGCGACATCGGTCAGGCAAAACCATCTATTGAATATGATGTGATCTATTTTGTTGTGGAACCGTCCACCGGGAGACTCCCATGTCCAACGTTTAGATTCGGCCTTCTGGAACTGTGAGTTACCATGGATGGTCTTGGTCGACATGATGAACTCAGACAGTCTCTCACCCTGTTCGTTCCATTCTAGGCCACGGGTCCTGATGTGAAGTTATTCAGCTGATCTTCTCGGTCCTATCTTGGCATTAAAATCACCCACAATGATCTTGTCGAAGGTGTGATCTTCTTTATAGAACTACTCCAGTTCCATGTAGAACTACTCGATTTCTCTTTCATCATAATGAGTTGTTCGTGTGTAGACAATGAAGATAGAAACTGCCGGCAGTGAGCCACATCTATTCAAATGTAAATGTCCGATTCGGGTTGTTAGGCATTCAAATGAATCAATGCTCATGGCCAAGTTTGTGTTGACAAGGACACCGATGCTTCCAACACCTCTTTTATCGCATGTTCCGAGGAACAATTCTTCTCCAGTGTCGAAAACGGCATGGTGAGAGTCATGCCTTCTTGTCTCAGTCAGACCAATGATGTCGTACTTGATCATTCGCACTTGTACCATCAGGTCCTTGATGGATGCATCTGATGCTAGCGTACGTGCATTGAAAGTACAGACGATCATTTTTGTGTTCCTTCGTTGTGGCAGCCTAGTTCGGCCTTGAGATTTTATCGGCCTCTCCTTTCTCATCCTTCTCAGTGCTGCCATGTCGGTGAAGCCTTCAGGGTCAGGTGAATGAGACCAGTTGTAGTTACTGGTTTTGGCATATCGAATACACAATGGATAGCTTGCCAGGCTCTTCCGTGCGGGCGGAATACTCTCGGTAGCTTGCCAGTCTTTCTGAGAGGGATAGAGGCTTTTGGGGCGACCTCTAATCGCCCTCGTAGGTGTTCCCATATTTGAACCCTATCAAATATGGTACGACAATTCCGGAAAATGGGTATTTAGTGTTTTATGATGTGTTGCGCATCCGCTTTGCGGCCGCGCGGGTCCAGAAAGCCTCCTGGAGTGTGGTGGCGGCTGGGTAGTGGAGGTAGTGTCCATAGTGTCTGCCAGTGGGGTATTTATCTGGTATTTATCTGGTAGAGTGGGTCTTCTGTGCGCAATCCGATCCCTGGGTGGTTGGTGGAAGCGGACAGGGCAGGGTACGGTGGGGCTCCTGATTAGAATCCCTTTGTCACCTGTGGTTGGTGGAAGCAAGCAGAGGATCTCTGTCCCTTGGTCCGCCGAGCCTGGAGTCCACGGTCTCAGAGAGTTCTGCTTATCTTGTTCTGTGGGTCTTCAGTCGTGCATGAGTCTCGGCCGGAGCTGCCATGCGGGTGAGGTATTCATTTTATTGATATAACCTACCATTGTCTTCAGGCCTGCAGGGTGCTGTTTGATAAATCTGATTCTATGTGTATGACTTTCATCATTCTGATTAGGGTGTGTCTTTAAGTTTTTTTTATTTGAATCTCTTTTTGGATTTGTTGTTACTGTGTTTTGGCATATCGAATACGCCATGGGTAGCTTGCCAGGCTTTGCCGTGTGGGCGAGATACTCTCGGTAGCTTGCCGGGCTCTCCGAGAGGGGTGGAGGAATCGAACCCGGGTCGGTTGGGTCGGCCGCCTGCAGGGCAAACGCCCAACCACTAGCACAGCGGTAGGGCATTTGCCTTGCACGCAGCCAACATGGCTGATGTGAAATCAATTTCTCTGCACCCCTCGGAGAGCCCGGCAAATTACTGAGAGTATCTCACTCGCACGGCAAAGCCTGGCAAGCTACCCATGACGTATTCTATATGCCAAACACAGTAACAACAAAGTCTCACAATGGAGATGTTACTAGGCCTTCTAGAGCAAATTGATGAACAACGGGAGGACAGTGACAGTGAATCTCTTTTTGCTGGTACAATATGGGTCTCTTAGATCAGAATGCACATGGTCTTCAGTTCTGGAAACTTCTCAGAAATAGTGGCTTTGACTGTTACTTCTTAATCTGGGTTGTCTTCCAGGGTCTCCAGGATTCCAATGATTTCTATGTTGTTCCTCTTGAATTCATCTCAATGTTCTCTTGTCATTTATTTTGAGGCTTTTTCTATCTTCTGCTGTTGTTGAGGGTTTTCTCCATCTCATTTTGGAGCTCAAAGTCGGCCAGCATTTGTGCCGCTTGGCTGATGTTTGGTGTTATTAAAACAATGTCATCAGCAAAGCGGAGGTGGTATAGTTGCCGACCATCTATCTTCACTCCCATTCCTTCTCATTCCAGTCGTCACATGATGTTCTCGAGGGTGGCACTGAAGAGTTTTGGTGAAATGGTATCACCCTGCCGAACCCCTCTCGACATCAATTATTACTTCTTTGTAGAATGGTGAGATCCTGGTAGTGAATCCGCAATACAGCTCACAGAGGATCTTGATGTATTGAGCTTGAATGCCCTGATTGGCTAGGGATTCAATGACCGCTTCCATCTCAACAGAATCAAAGGCCTTCTTCAAATCAATGAACGTTAAACAGAGCGGCATCTTGAACTCCCGAGAAACCTCAATGAGCTTGGTTATCATGTGGATATGGTCGATGGTGCTGAATCCTTTGCGGAACCCAGCTTGCTCGCATGGTTGTCCTTCATCTAGTGTTCTGCCAATCCTATTTAGGATGACTCGAGTGAACAACTTGTAGATGACAGACAATAGGCAGATCGGGCGATAGTTGCCAATGTCATGGATGTCTCCCTTCTTGAACAGTAGTACGGTCCTGCTGGTTTTTCACTGGGACGGAACCTTGCATTCAGACAGGTAACATGTGAAGAGCCGAGCCAGTCTATTGATGAGTACTGACGGCAGGTTCTTCAGGTGTTCAGATCTGACCTTGTCTGGGTCGGGTGCTGTTCGTTTCTTTACTGACGAAACGGTGTGTCGGATTTCGGAAGGGAGAACATTGGGAACGACATATCCATCCTGTGGAGTTTGGTATGTTGGCAAGTGGACATGGCTATCGAAGAGATTTGAGTAGAAGTCATGGATAATCTTCTCCATTGCCATTCTGGAGGATGTGATAGATCCATCAGGATGTCAGAGGGCAGTCATCTTGGTCTAGTTGTTGGTGAAGGACAGGCGGGCATTACGAATACTTTTCCCGGCTTCTGCCGCATCTACCAGCACTTCTGCTCTTCTCTCTTTGAGGTCTTCCTTGATCGCATCTCTGCACTGCTTTGCAAGCTGGGACGTTCGCTTGCGGTTGCCTGAGGCATGCGCCAAACCACGCTGGTGAATAAGCTCAAGAGTTTTCGAAGACAGGCATTTTTTTGTGGCTATCTCTCTCTTGGCGTTCCTCGCACAATCATGGAGGTGCTGAATTAGTGGATCGTATTCCTCTTCAATGTTGTCAACAAAGGGATCTTCCCATGTTGCTGCAATAGTGCCAAAGAGTTCCCAGTTGGTGGTCGTTCTGGGAGTTCTCTTTTTGAACTTTGCAGCCCTTTCTCCCCGCTCTGTGAAGTAGAATTTTGCACGAAGGAGACGGTGGTCCAATCCTGTTTGAAATTTTGGGACAACAGCGACATCGGTCAGGCAAAACCGTTGATTGAATATGATGTGGTCTATTTCGTTGTGGAAGCGTCCACCGGGAGACTCCCATGTCCAACGTTTAGATTCGGCCTTTTGGAACTGTGAGTTACCATGGATGGTCTTGGTCGACATGATGAACTCAGACAGTTCATCACCTTTCATTCACCTTTCCATGAGTGTGGAAAGGTCGGTCTACAGCTGAATCTTACGAAGACAATGTTTATGAGAAACAGCCTCGTTCCTGACACTCCATTCGCTCTCAACGGAACAACCATCTCCGAATGCAACAGCTATGTGTACCTAGGTCGAGAAGTCAACATGACAAATGACCTGGCACCCGAGCTTCACAGGAGGAAGAGAGCGGCTTAGAACGTCTTCAAGAGCGTTGAAGAAATAGCTAAGAGGACGAAGAACCTCTGGCTCCGGGCACTTCTCTTTGATTCCACTGTTCTTCCTGCATTAACATATGCCTCAGAGACCTGAGCCCTACGCAAACAGGATGAGAACGCTATTTGGGTCTCCCAAAGAGGAATTGAAAGAGCTATGCTTGGAATATCACGTTTCACTCAAATGAGAGAAAGAATCCGGAGTTCTGACATCCATCAACAATCAAGAATCAGGGACACTGTCTCATTTGCCAAGGTTTCAAAAACCAGATGGGCTGGTCACGTAATGAGATTTAAAGACGACTGCTGGACTAGAGCTATTACTGACTGGATTCCACGGGATATCAAAAGACTGCGTGGCCGCCCACCTACCAGATGGTCAGACTTCATCAAGGTCATGAATGTTCCTAGAGCGAACAGATGCCATTGGGCTACACTAGCATGCGACATGGACAAATGGAGACGTTACTGGCACCTGCTCGAGCAAATTGACTATTAACGGGAAGTCAAGTGATCAAGTGATTTTGGAGCTCACTGATTTTGTTCTCAGCTTTTGTTACTCTGATGCTGAGGCCTTCCAGTGAATTGTTCATTTCATCTACCAAATTCTTTAATTCTGTCATTTATTATATTTTAAACACTTTTCTGTATTTTCTTGCCTATCAGTACTACTGTTTCAATAGTACTGAACAATAACAAGCTCAATGAACAACTTCACCAATTCCTCTCTAAATTTCGTTATCTGAGAGGCTGTATAGGTGGCTATTATTGATTGAATATTTCAGGTTATTATCTTTGTTTAGTGAGCATAATGGGGTTTCACACTGTTTCCCTATCATGCCTGTTGTAGCCTGGATTGGAGAGTTTCCCCTTCTCCATTCATGCCATTCTGTTTCCAGGAACTTTTCTGGGGGAACCAACTATATGCTCAACTATTCATTCCCTGATGATTTCCAACCCATTTTTTTGTTATTAGGTTGTTTAGAGTTTCTTTCGTTGGTTCTGGGAAGCATTCAATACCCTTGACTCCATCTGTGTTTTAGCTTTTTGTGAACCTTGCTACCATAACTGCTATTGTAAGATTTTTGTGGGAATGGTGGTTAGAGCTAGGTTAAACTGAATATTTGCACAGTGTGGATGGTGGTAGCCAAATTATTCCTGCATTAGTTTTTAAAATTTTATTTTATTTTAATAAAATTATTGAGTCATTTAGTACATTCAGTATTCCAACACCAATTCCACTACCATTGCACCTTCCCACCACCATTATTTCCTATTTTCCCAACCACCACCCAAGCCTGCCCCAATAGCAGTTCTCAAATGATTTATTTTGTATTGCTTGTTATGGTTAATTCACTAAAAATGATGAAAAAATATTTCCTTAGAAGAAAGTGTGTTAAGATTGTTGGAGCCATTAAGCTATTGTATAAGAGATCACTAACCTGTTGTTACAGGTTAAGCCTTGTGTGTTGATGTTTTCTAAATTAAGATTGGTTGCCTTCTACTTTACATCCCATCCAACATGGTGTGATACTCCTGGTATATCAGTGATGCAGAGTAGGAGATGTCAAGCAAACATGAAAGTGGTCACAAGCTCCAGGAATTATAAAATTTTGATGAAGTGATAGTGCTGGAGTTAAAGTTTTAACTAGATGGTGACTCTGAAGTCCGGAAGCATCTCTGCAGCTTGTTGGTCAAGATTTATTTATGAGTTTCTGCATGAGTTTAGTATAGAAGGACAAGGAATATTTTCTATGGTATGTGCAGGAAAGGTATTATTCACAGCCACTTTAGCAGTTGTAATTTCATTTACACAAATAATGGTAGCCTTTTCCTAGACTACTTAAGCAGGGTTAGGATCTCTCCACTTAAATGGTGGCAGGAAGTGGATGCTGAGGATAAAGCAATTCACCAAATTTATTAATTAAAAAATCATTCGTTGGGAAAGGATATTCGCCCAATACCCATCGGACAAGGGGTTGATATCAAGGATATACAAAGTACTGGTTGAACTCAAGAAGAAAACATCCAACCCCATCAAAAAATGGGGTGACGAAGTGGCCGAGATTAGTACCAGGAATTTTGTTCCATGACTTGGAGGCCAGCCACACATGCTAGGGGAAAAGGAAGCTCAGATAGAGAAGAGAGCACCAAATAAAGGGTGTTTGGAGGATCCTCCCAGGGTGGGAGAAGCATGCTGAAAGTAGACTATAGACCAAACATGACTGCCACTCAATGCCTCTCTTGCAAACCACAGGACCCAAAAGGATAGAGAGAGAACAAAAGGGAATGCCCTGCCACAGAGGCAGGGTGGGATGGGGGGGGATAAGGGGTGGGAGGGATGATGGGACCCGTGGTGGTGGAGGATGGGTGCTGGTGGAGGAATGGGTACTTGATCATTGTATAACTTAAACGCAAGCACAAAAAATTGTAAGTCTATAACTGTACCTTATGGTGTTTCACTAATAAAAAAAATGGGGCGACAAAATGAACAGATACTTTCTCAAAAAATAAATCCGAATGGCAAAAAGGCACATGAGAAAATACTCTATATCACTAATCAGGGAGATGCAGATCAACACAACAATAAGGTATCATCTCACACCACAGAGACTGGCACACATCCAAAAGAACAAAAGCAACCGGTGTTGGCGTAGATGTGGCAAGAAAGGGACCCTCCTTCACTGCTGGTGGGAATACTGACTGGTTCAGCCCTTTAGGAAAACAGTATGGACGATTCTCAAAAAATTAGAAATTGAGCTCCCATTTGATCCAGCAATACCACTCCTGGCAATATATCCCAGAGAGGCAAAAAGTACAGTCGAAATGACATCTGCACTTCTATGTTCATTGCTGCACTATTCACAATAGCCAGAATCTGGAAAAAAACCTGAGTGCCTGAGAACAGATGACTGGTTAAAGAAACTTTGGTACATCTACATAATGGAGTACTATGCAGCTGTTAGAAGAAGTCATGAAATTTACACACGTGGTACTACATGGAAAGTATCATGCTAAGTGAAATGAGCCAGAAAGAAAGGGACAAATATAGAAAGATTGCATTCATCTGGGGAATATAAAGTAACAAAATAGGAGACTAACACCCAAGAATAGCTGAGATAAGTACCAGGAGGTTCACTCCATGGTTTGGAGGCCAGCTGCACATGCTAGGGGAAAAGGAAGCTCAGATAGAGAAGGGAGCACCAAGTAAAGGGTGTTGGAAGGATCCTCCCAGGATGGAAGATGCATGCTGAAAGTAGACTACAGACAGCAGTCTGGATGATTTTCACTCAATGCGTCTTGCGAACCACAGCACCCAAAAGGAAAGAGAGAACAAAAGGGAATGCCCTGCCACAGAGGCGGAGTGGGATGGGGGGGGGAGTTAGGGGAATGGGAAGGATACTGGGATCACTGGTGGTGGAGAATGGGCACTAGTGGAGGGATGGGTACTTGATCATTGTATAATTGAAACCCAAACACAAAGACTTGTAAGTCTACAACTGTACCTCATGGTGTTTCACTAATAAAAATTAAAAAAAATTCTTACTAACGCACTGGGATTTACAATATGGTTACACGTGATTTTCATGTATGCATCATTTCAACACCATACCCATTACTAGTGAGCCCGCTTTCCTCAACAACTGTTCCAAGGATCCTTCCCACCACATATCCCCTGTAAGCTCAGTTCTATAGACAAAATTCTCAGTTCTGATAATTTTGACCATTTGTTGTTCCTTTACTATTTTTATTTTATCTCATATTTGGGATAGAGCTCTTAGTTTTTAAATTGTGGTAGTGGTTACATATACACATTTAGGTAAATAGAGCTAAACTTGAATTTTTCAAAACTAAATCAATCATAAATAAAGTAAAAAGTTTTTCAAACGTATATCGTTTTCTTACAAGTACATATATTTAAAATAATATGTTCTACCAACAAAAAAATGCTTTATCACTAATCATCAAGGGCATTCAAGTGAAAACAATGAGATATCTTCTCATGCCACAGAGACTGACACACATCCAAATAAACAAGAACAACCAGTGCTGGTGCAGATGCGGGGAGAAAGGAATCCTCATTCATTGATGGTGGGAATGCTGACTGGTCCAGACTTTTTGGAAAACAATATAGAAATTCCTCAAAAAAAAAAATAGAAATTGAGCTCCCATTTGACCCAGCAATACCACTTCTGGGAATATACCCTGGGGCTCAAAAAACACACAGCAAAAACACCATCTGCACTTCTATGTTCATTGCAACACTATTCACAATAGCCAGAATCTGGAAAAAATCTGCGTGCCCAAGAACAGACGGTATGGATAAAGAAACTATGGTACACCTCCACAATGGAGTACTTACACAGCTGGTACAAAAATGAGTTCATTAAATTTACCTATAAATGGAGATGGAGGGTAGTTAAGATAGAGGAGGGACCATTATGACAATACTAGTTAGAAATGATCACTCTGAACATGAATGAGTGTTGAAATCAGGTAAAGGGATATGCATGATAATCTTTCAGCATGTGTATCACAAATCATAATGCCTAAAAGAGAGAAAGAGAGAGACAGAGACAGAGAGAGAAGAGAGGTGCCTGCCATAGAGAGTGTGGCTTGAAGAGATGGGAGGGTAACTGGGGACACTGGGAAATTACACTGGTGGAGGAATGGGTGTTGGAACATTGTATGTCTGAAACGCAATCATGAACAATTTTTTAATGTTCTATCTCATGGTGATTCAATAGAAAAACAAACTTTAAAAATTTTTATTTTTTAATGAATCACCATAGATAGTTATAGACTTACAAATTTTCGTGCTCACGTTTCAGTCATACACTGATCGAGTACCCATCCCTCCACCAGTGCCCATTCTCCACTATCAGTGTTCCCAATATCCCTCCCTCAACCCCCTCCAACCCTCCCCCCTCCATCTCTGTGGCAGGCAGATTCCCTTTTTACCCGCTCTCTCTCCTTTAGGGTGTTGTGGTCTTCAATGCAGGTATTAAGTGATGATCATGTTCGGTCTGTAGTCTACTCTCAGTACACATCTCCCATCCCGAGTGGGTCCTCCAAGCATCCTTTTCTTGGTGGTCCCTTTTCTATCTGAACTGCCTTTTCTCCCAGCATGTGAGGCCAGTTTCTGGGCCGTGAAGTAATCCTCCTGGTTCTCAGCTCTACTATTCTTGGGTGTAAATCTCCCATACTGTTACTTTATATTCCACAAATGAGTGCAATCTTCCTATGTCTGTCCCTCTCTGACTCATTTCACTTAGCATGATACTCTCCATGTTAATCCACTTATATGCAAATTTCATTACTGCATCTTTTCTAACAGCTGCATAGTATTCCATTGTGTAGAAGTACCAGTTTCTTTAGCCAGTCATCTGTTCTTGGGCATTTGGGTTTTTTCCAGATTCTGGCTATTGTAAACAGTGCTGCAATGAACATATGAGTTCAGATGTCATTTCTACTATACTTTTTTGCATCTCCGGGATATATTCCCAGAAGTGGTATTGCTGGGTAAATGGGAGCTCAATTTCTAATTTTTTGAGAAATGTCTATAATGTTTTCCAAAAGGGCTGAACCAGTCAACATTCCCTCCCCACATCCACACCAGCACGGGTTGCTTTTGTTCTTTTGGATGTGTGCCAGTCTCTGTGGTGTGAGATGATACCTCATTGTTTTGATCTGCATCTCCCTGATGATTAGTGATGTAGAGCATTTTTTTCATGTGCCTTTTAGCCATTCGGATTTTTCTTTGAGAAAGCGTCTGTTCATTTCGACACCCCATTTCCTATGGGTTAGGATGTTTTCTTCTTGTGGAGTTCAGCCAGTGCCTTGTATATTCTTGATATCAACCCTTTATCTGATGGGTATTAGGTGAATAAACTTTCCCATTCTGTAGATTGTCTTTGTATTCTGATCACTGTTTCTTTTGAGGTACAGGAGCTTCTTAATTTAAGATAGTCCCATTTGTTTATGTCTATTTCCACTTGCCTGGTCAGTGACAAGTCATCTTTGAAGATATCTTTAGCTTCAATGTTGTGGAGGGTTTTGCCGACCTTGTCTTCAGTGTACCTTATGGATTCCAGTCTGATATTGAGTTCTTTAATCTATTTCGATCTGACTTTTGTGCATGCTGTTAGGTAGAGGTCTGAGCCCATTTTTTGCAAGTAGCTGTCCAGTTTTGCCAGCACCATTTGTTAAAGAGGCTTTCCTTGCTTCACTTCACATTACATATTACATGCTAGTACATTTTAGGATTTATAGGAAATAAATAATAAAAATATAAATTCTGTGAGTGAAGAGAGTTAAGCAAAATTAAAGGGGAGAATCTGAATATGCCTCTAGAAGTATAAAAGTGCATTTTGTCTTAAGAAAGGGAACGGTTTTATGTTAGAAAATATGATACTGCTTATGTGTCTATATTAATAAGTAAGGATTGTTGAAAATCTTCTATGGATATAAAAAAACTCACTTGGTCAGATATGTAACACCCAATATAAATGAAATGTTAGTTTGATATTGTGAATGTATAAAATTCCCTAGAGTAGGAGTAAACAAACTTTATCTAGTAGAGGGCAAACATAAATGACATGAGTAAATGCCATACTCAAAGCCAAATACTGAGGAGTTTATCTAGTTTTAAAAACTAAACAAAACAAAACTCCATTAATGTTCTTGCAAGACTAGTTTCAAATCTATTAATTCCCTAAGCTGTTGCCTATCCTCGAAGTTCTGTGTTGTTCCTTCAAATTTGAATAATAATCTAGACGAAAAGAGCATTCTTGGTGAGTGTTCAGTTCACTGAGTTTTTGCACTATAAGCCTCTGTTCTCTTCTGGCTCGGAGAGTCTTGTTTGATCTGCTGTGAATCTTTTAATATCTTTCAAATAGTTTTAATTTTCTTATTTACATAGGTCAAAATCATACAGTAATCACAAATTGACTCTTACTGATTTATTTTCTGATCATTCTACTTACCATTTCTTAAAGTGTTGCTGGAATAAGCAGTGTAAAGTAAATTTATTATTTGCCTAAGGGGGCAGGCTGGGGTAGGCAAGGAAGCTGGGGAGGCAAAGTCACACTGGTGGTGTTGGAACACTAAATGCCTGAAACATCTGTATAATGAACACCTTTGGAAATAATGGCGTTTTTAATAAAAATTAATTTAAATTTTAACCTATGTAGCACTGCACTGTAGCATGTCCTTCCATTGTTCATCAATTTGCTTGAGCGGGTTCCAGTAACATCTCCATTGTGAGACTTGTTACTGTTTTTGGTATATCAAATATGCCACAGGGAGCTTGCCAGGCTCTGCCGTATGGGTGGGATACTTTTGGTAGCTTGACGGGCTCTCCAAGAGGGACAGAGGACTAGAACCTGGGTTGGCCGCATGCAAGGCAAACACCCTACCCATTGTGCTATTGCTCCAGCACAAATACGGAACGCTTCACAAATTTGTGTGTCATCCTTGCACAAGGGCCATGCTAATCTTCTCTGTATTGTTCCAATTTTAGTAAATGTGCTGCCAGGGCTGGAGTGATAGCATAGCAGGTAGGGCGTTTGCCTTGCACGCGGCAAACCCGGGTTTGATTCCTTTGCTCCTCTCGGAGAGCCCGGCAAGCTATCAATAGTATCCCGCCCACACGGCAGAGCCTTGAAAGCTCCCAGGGCATATTAAATATACCAAAAATAGTAACAAGTCTCACAATGGAGACGTTACTGGTACCCACACAAGCAAATCGATGAACAATGGGAGGACAGTGCTACAGTGAAAAGTTATTCACAGTAATTTATTACATTCAATGTTCCAACACCAATCCCACCACCATTACACCTCCCCACCACCATTATTTAGAAGTTTCCCACCACCCAAGCCTGCCCCAAAGCAGATACTCATTAATTTATTAATTTGCTCAGTACTCTGTTTCTATCTTTGGAGTCTGTCGTTTTGAGTACATTGTGTCTTAGAATTTTCCTATTTGAGTCTATTTTATCAGGACCCTCAACTCTGGAAAATTCTTTTTATTGTTTCTTCATAAAATTTGCCTGTTTCTCAGAATGTTGATAATTCTTGAGCTCATCCCCTAGTTCTTTGGTATGCTGTTGATTTCTTTTCAGAATATTTCCCACCTACTATTGTTTTCTAGCGGTTTTCTCTATCTCATCTTGGAGCTCCTTGATCCTTTCCTCAGTTGCTGTTAATATGCTGGTCAGAGCTTCTATCAAGGTTTATTTTTTCTTTTCAGTATCTTTCATACTCTTCATTTCTGTCATTTCTGCTTGGAGTTTTCTCATTTAAGCTCTCACACTTTCCCCCCTCATTTCAGCTCTCACACAACCTGTGCCTTTTTTCTTTGAACTCATTGAACATCCTCAAACTCAAGATGGTGTCACTAAAATTTTTGAAGAATTACTAAGCTGGTTGGTGCTGGATGCGGCTTCTGTGTTTTCATTCATTGAGTTTGGTGGATTCCTATGTATCTTCCCCATGGGGTCTAACTGTGCTCCTGTTGTGGTGAAGGCGAATATTTATAGTCGTCTTCCTGGGATTCTCTGAAGAATTAATTAGGCTGGAAATTGCCCTTTTCCTTCCCTGCCTATCTTCACCCAGTGATAGAGAGTATAACAGTGTCACTGTCACTGTCCTCCCGTTGTTCATCGATTTGCTCTAGCGGGCCCAGTAACATTGTGAGACTTGTTACTGTGTTTGGCATATCAAATACGTCACGAGTAGCTTGCCAGGCTTTTGCCTTGCGGGCGAGATGCTCTCGGTAGCTTGCCAGGCTCTCCAAGAGGGGCGGAGGAATTGAACTTGGGTCGGCCATGTTGGCTGCTTGCAAGGCAAACGCCCTACCCACCTTGCTATGCAGTGTGAAATTTTATTAACTGTCTAGATCTGTGGAGCTGGGCTCATTGAAATGGCAGAGGCCAGGTGTGGAGGCTACCAGACCTTGCTAGGAATGAGGAGAATATGCCTGCTCCCATTCTGAAAAGACATTGGTATTGTCAGCTGGAAAATTAATCTACTTGAAGAGATGGTACAGCCAAGAGAGGTTCAGAGGGCTGTGGAACCGGGCCAACTGAAATGGTGGAGGACAGGCATGGAGACTCAAAATTAATTCTTCTCAAGGAATAAGGTTTTGACTTTGTTCTTTTAATGTAATTATTTTAATGTCTTATTTTTGCCTCTATTCCTTAGAATTTTGTTCAATTTATCTATTTTTTCTCCTTTTTTTTGGGGGGGGTCACACCCAGCGGTGCTCAGGGGTTACTTTTCTGGCTCTGCACTAAGAAATTTAGTGCCTTAATCCTTGTATTATATTTCTGGCTACAGAGAGCTGTTTGCTTTTGTTTTTGTTGAGGAATCTGAATCACACCTGGTGGTGTTCAGGGCTCATTCCTGACGCTATGCTCAGAGATCACATCTGATAGTTCTCAGGGCACTAGATATTGTGTCAGGAACCAAACCTGGGTCAGCTGAGTCCAAGCCATAGCGGCTTGCTCTACGAAACCTCCAGCCCCAAGGGGTCCCTTTTCACCAGCTATTTTGTGTTTTCTGTGTAATCTCTTTTTTTTTCACTTTTTTAAAAAACAATTCATTAGTGAAACACCATGAGGTACATGACTTACAAAATTTTGTGCTTGGGTTTTGATTATACAATGATCAAATACCCATCCCTCCACCAGTGCTCATTTCCCACCACCATGGATCCCTAGTATCCCTCCCACCCCCGTTTCCCCCACACCACCCTGCCTCTGTGGCAGGGCATTCCCTTTTGTTTTCTCTCTCCTTTGGGGTGTTGTGGTCTGCAAAAGAGGAATTGAGTGGCAATCATGTTCAGTCCATAGTCTACTTTCAACATGCATATCCCCTCCTGGGAGGATCCTCCAAACACCCTTTATTTGGTGCTCCCTTCTCTATCTGAGCTGCCCTTTCCCCTAGAATGCCCAGCTGGCCTCTAAGCCGTGGAGTAATCCTCCTGGTACTGATCTCGGCTATTCTTGGGTACTAATCTCCTATTTTGTTACTTTATGTCCCTCAGATGAATGCAATCTTTTTATGCCTATCCTTCTCTTTCTGACTCATTTTGCTTAGCATGATACTTTCCATGTAGTACCACTTGTATGTAAATTTCATGACTTCATCTTTTTAACAGCTACATAGTACTCTATTGTGTAGATGTACCAAAGTTTCTTTAACCAGTCATCTGTTCTTGGGCACTCAGGTTTTATCCAGATTCTGGCTATTGTAAAGAGTGCTGCAATGAACAAACAAGTGCAGATGTCATTTCGACTATGTGTAATCTCTATTCTAACGGTAAAATGAGAGCTTATTGTTCTTCGTTTTGCACTTCCTCATTATTGTGATCGTTAGTTTTTTTTTAATGTTTCCATTAAACATTAAATTACTCCATTAAACATAAAGTGATAGCACAGCAGTAAGGCATTTGCCTTGCATGCAGCCGACCCAGGTTCGATTCCTCTGCCCCTCTCGGAGAGCCCGGCAAGCTACTGAGAGTATCTTGCCCACACAGCAAATCCTTGCAAACTCCCCATGACGTATTCAATATGCCAAAAACAGTAACAACGAGTCTCACAATAGAGATGTTACTGGGCCTGCACGAGCAAATCGATGAACAACGGGAGGACAGTGCTACAGTGCAATGTTTCCATGAACAAATTTGATGCCTATTTTTTAAAAAAAGTATTGTCTTTAATTTACGGTCACACCCTGCAATGCTCAGGACTTAATCCTGGCTTTGTGTTAAGAGATCACTCCTGGTGGTGCTCTGGAGACCATATGTGGTGCTGGGATAGAAACAGAATCCATTGCTTGTGAGGCAAGCACCTTCAGCCTTGTATCATCAGAACTTACTTCAGCCTCTGTGGTAAGGGGGTATTCCTGGTGGTGTTCTGGGACCATATGTGGTGCTGAGGATGGAATCAAGGTTCACTGCTTGCAAGGCAAGCACTGTCACCCCGTACTATCTTTCCTGCTTTTGATCAATATTTGGAATAATGTTTAGTTATGTCCATTTTAAAATTTGATAGTTTTTTCATTATTTAAATTTACTGAGTTCTTCATATACGTTGGGTAATAATACTTTCTTCAATGCATGGTTTGTAAGAATTTCTTTCCAATCTGTGAGTTGTCTTTCCACTTTGCCAATTGTTTCTTTTGCTGTGCAGAAGGTTTTGAGTTTGATTTGCCCAATTTGTTAATTTTACCTTTGTTGTTTGTACTTTTGAGATTATGTAGAAGAAAAACCCTCCCAAGGCCAATACTGATATACTTCTTCCCTCTATTCTTCTTGGAGCTGATAGTATTAGATACTAGAGATAAATTAAGGGTTAGAAAGATAGTACAAAGGTTAAGGACCTTGCCTAGTCTGTGGCTGTGGTTGCAACCCTAGGTTAAAAAAATTTTTTTATTAAATAACTATGATTTGTAAAATTGATAGTTGAGTGTTAGGCATATAATATATCGACATCAATCCCACCACCAGTGTCAACTTTCCTCCATCCCAACCCCTAACCCATCCCTACCTGTCAAATTGACAGGCACATTATAAAGTTTCAGTGGTTGCAGCTTAGATCTCATGTTTTCAGTTTTGTTGAGTCTGTGTTATGAGTATATGGCTATACCACTCACTTATATCACTGGTACAACTGAAGCCCTGATGCATGTTCATCTATTACATCTTATCCCCCAACCCCCTCGCTGCTCCCCGCTTGATATCTTTCATTTGTCCTTCTCCTTTCTAAACACTGGGGTCAAGGGTGATCTAGGCATCCTTCCTTTACTACAATACATTTCCTCATCCAGTGTTCTACATACCACAGGTGAGATCATCTGTGTTTGTCTTTCTTCTTCTGACTTACTTCACTCAACATATCTTCCAGTTCCAACTAGTTTGCAGCAAATTTCATGATTTCATCATTCCTTGCGCTGCTTAGTATTCCATTGTGTGTATATACCACATCATATTTACTTCATCTGTACTTTTTTTTTTGGCTTTTTGGGTCACACCCAGCAATGCACAGGGATTACTCCTGGCTTTACACTCAGGAATTAGCCCTGGCAGTGCTCGGGGGACCATATAGGATGCTGGGAATTGAACCTGGGTCCACCACGTGCAAGGCAAATGTACTATCACTCCAGCCCTCATCTGTACTATTTTTTTCTTAAATTTTTATTAATGAAACACCATAAGGTACAGTTGTAGACTAACAAAATTTTGTGCTTGGGTTTCAGTTATACAATTTTTAATGTTTTGAGAAGTTTCCAAGCATTTTTCATTGTGGCTGAAACATGCAACAGTCCCACTGGCAGTATATAAAAAGTTCTACTTTTACTATATCCCTGCTAGCACTTATTGTTTGTAGTCTATATACATATATATGATTATCATATATCTCATTTTAATACATATTTATCAGATAATCAGTGGATGAACATCTTTATACATGCCTGCTGGTCATATTTATGTCGTCTATGAGGACATGGTTGCAAATCTCCTCTCCCCATTTATGATGCGAGGGTGTACCAGGTGTAATGCAGGGCTTATTTCTGGAACTGTGCTCAAGGATCACTCCTGTTGGTGTCTGGGATACCATATGCAGTGCTGGGGATTGAATAGGGGTCAACTGCATTCAGGGCAAGTGCCTTAACTCTGTTACTATTTCTCCAGTGAAATAATATTATTTATAATAAATTTAATAAATTAATTAAATTATATAATTATAATTAATTTATAATTAATTAATTTAAATATAATTAATTTATAATTAATTTAAATATATTAATTATAATAAATTTATAATAAATAATATTATTTTGGGGGGGCAGGCATACGTAGCAGTGCTCAGGGCTTACTTTTGGGTCTGTGCTCAGAGATCACTGCAGCTGGCACTTGGGGACTATATGCACCATTGGATATCAAAATATTCTGCTATGTGTAAGGCCTTTCCCTGTCTTTTGATGTGTTAGTTGTTGTTGACCTTTTGACAGTGCTTTGTATATTTTTGATATTATCCCTTAGTCTGATGCAAGGTGTGCAAATATTTTCTTTGAACAATAGCATGTCTTTTAAACTTAGGCCTCATTTATTTTGCTGTCAAAAGCATTTTAGTTATATACATTTTAGTATATAGTCTCATTTATTTCTGCTTTTTTTTCTTTGCTGATAAGACTACATTGTTGAGAATTCTTTGGAGATAAAGATCTTGGAAAGTTCTGCCTCAATGAGTTTTATAAATGTAGCATAAGCATAACATTGGTTTGCCCTTCCTCCCTGACTGCAGGGAGCTTGGGTTTGTTGACTGCTCCCCCAACCTTTCAATTACCTTTGCCTCCTGATCAGGCTCTGCTGACTTGTAAATACTGTTTTTCTCTTCTCTTTAATGTCCTTTGCATAGTTACTTTAGAGCAATTGCTTTCTGTATGGACAGAATGTTGAGACTAAAGTGGTCATCGAAGCCCTAGCCAAACAGGGCATTCAAACTCAATACATCAGGATCCTCCATGAGCTGTATTATGGATTCACTACCAGGATCTCACCATTCTACAAGGAAGTGATCATCCATGTCAAGAGAGGGGTTTGGCAGGGTGATATCATTTCAGTGACACCGAAACTCTTCAGTGCCACCCTCGAGAATGTCATGCAATGACTGGAATGGGAAGGAATGGGAGTGAAGAAAGACGTTCATCAACCACACCACCTCTGCTTTGCTGATGACAGAAGAAATGCTGGCCAACTTCGATCGTGAGTGTGGCAAGGTCGGACTGCAGCTGAATCTCACGAAGACAATGTTTATGAGAAACGGACACGTTCCTGATGTTCCATTCGCTCTCAATGGAACGACCATCTCCGAATGCAACAGTTATGTGTACCTAGGTCAAGAAGTCAACATAACGAATGACCTGACACCTAAGTTGTGCAGGAGGAAGAGAGTGGCTTGGAACACCTTCAAGAGTGTCAAAGAAATAGCTAAGAGGACGAAGAATCTCTGGCTCCAGGCACATCTCTTTGATTCCACTGTTCTTCCTGCATTAACATATACCTCAGAGACCTGGGCCCTACAAATACAGGATGAGAACGCTATTCGGGTCTCCCAAAGAGGAATTGAAAGAGCTATGCTTCGAGTATCGTGCTTCACTCAAGTGAGAGAAAGAATCCAGAGTTCGACCTCCATCGACGATCGAGAATCAGGGACGCTGTCTCATTTGCCAAGGCA
Source organism: Sorex fumeus (assembly GCF_029834395.1). NCBI lineage: Eukaryota > Metazoa > Chordata > Mammalia > Eulipotyphla > Soricidae > Sorex > Sorex fumeus. Next base: position 25,291,692 of record NW_026606155.1, read on the forward strand.
TCGAAAATCAGATAGGCTGGACATGTAATGCAATTTGGAGACAACCTCTGGACTAGAGCCATTACCAACTAGATTCCACAGGACATCAAAAGATCATGTGGCCTCCCACTATGAGATGGTCAGACTTCTTCGTCAAGACCCTGAACGATTGGTTTGAGGCTCTTCATGTTCCTGGAGTGAGCAGACACCACTGGGCTACACTAGCACACAACAGGAATGAATGGAGACGTTACTGGCACCTGCTCGAGCAAATCGATGAGTAACAGGATGTCAAGTGATCAAGTGATGGACACAAGAAGACAGTTAAAAAATACATGCTTTTTCTAACTTGGGGATTAATTGATCCAAGAAAATATTACCTCCTGGACATCAGCTCTCTTGACTTAAACCTCAGTTGCCCTTACTTCCTAGGTTCCCAAAAGCAGGGTCCCAACGAGAGACTGGATGGACCCAGGCAAGTAGCGAGCTACCCTGGCATTAAAATGGGCCTGGCCAAAGTGTCATAATGCTTAAGTATAAGTTAGGAGCATAGTCATGGACAAATTCTGTCATGATCCAAAAAGGGATAACTAGATTCAGACCTTGCTAGGGTTAGGAATGATTAATACGGCCTGAGCACTGTAGTTTGAGTCTGTGGCGAGATGTCCCCAAGAGAGTCGTCCTACAAGCTTAATTGTGTCTATTACTGTGTCCATACAGAATGGCAAATATTAGGAAGTTGAATTAAGATGTTTAATTAAATTAGAATTAAAAGGTAAAGGTAAAGGCCCTCCCGTTGTTCATCGATTTGCTCGAGTGGGCCCAGTAACGTCTCCATTGGAGACTTTGTTGTTACTATGTTTGGCATATTGAATACGTCACGGGGAGCTTGCCAGGCTCTGCCGTGTGGGCGAGATACTCTCGGTAGCTTGCCGGGCTCTCTGAGGGGGCGGAGGAATCGAATTCGGGTTGGCCAAGTTGGCTGTGTGCAAGGCAAACGCCCTACCTGCTGTGCTATCGCTCCAGCCCCAAATTAGAATTAAGATGCATAATTAAATTATGGATCTAAGGAGAGAGGAAACACACCTTAAGTGCTGTTTTGCCCTGGTGAGCTGCAGGTGGTCAGGAAGGCTTGAAAAACATGTTGACTGGGCTTCCCTGGGAAAGCGTGGTTTGGGAGGCGTGGTTAGAGAACAGGTGGTTGAGGTGGTGGCTGCAGCCAGGGTCTCAGAGCTGGATTCAGGAGGGAGACAGAGTTGCAAGGAAATTATACAGCAGAGAGTTGGAGAGAGCTGGAAGAGTTGGACAGGTAGAGAGTTGGAGAGAGCTGAGAGGGTAGAGAGACAAAGTTGTGGGCAGAGTTGTGGAGAGCATTGTGGAGAGAGTTTGGGAGAGATGCAGAATGGAATAAATGGCAACTAATCACTAACCAGCTTGGCACTCATTTCTCCTTCATCCACCCATTGCAATGGCCTTCCTGGGTGGGGAAGTGGTTTGAGAGCACCGAACGCGGGTGGCGAGAGAAAGCCACCTGGATGGAGAGCCCATGATCATCTATTACGTGTGATCACTCCTACTGTCATCTGAGCTAGAAGGGGTTTACACAGCCTGGTGATGAGGTGTTTATACAGCTCTGAGGAAAGGTGATTACTCATATAGAGACAGGTGTGATGTCAAGGTCTTTTAAACAGTTTGAATTGACCTTTGTGTATGGCGTGATATGGGTTTGAATTATTTTAAGTTTTCTCAGCACTATTTGTTGAAGAGGCTCTCCATGCTCCACTTCATACACCTAGCTTGAAAAACCTTATCAGTCCTGTACCATATATCTAGAGTTCAACATGATAGAAAGAAACCAAGTGTTTGTATATAGAATTAATGCATTTCTCTGCACTAGAATTCCTTCATTATTTGTTTCTAGCCATTTTCCCATGTTATTACCCTAGTAGTATCACTAACCATTTTACTCTTTCCATTCATATACTACGTTACTTGCTCCATTTCGTATATAGACTCATCAGTATCCTGATTCCATAATTTCTCTCAATTTTCTTCTCTTAGTGAGAACTCTTTCTTATTTTTGAGTTCTTAAAAATTATTCTTTTGGTGTCAGAGAGACAGTATAGGAGGTAAGGCACTTAGCTTGCATGTGGCTGCAGTGGCCTGACCCTGGTTTGAATCCTAGGCACCATATATGGTCTCCTGACTACTGTCAGGGGTCACTCATGAGAACAGAACTTGGAATATCTCCTAAGCATCACAACTGTGAATATATTTAATCACAAAACACAATATATTTATACTGAGGTATAAAAGCAATTTATTTACATAATCTCTTAGCACTGTCCACTGTCCTCCCGTTATTCATCGATTTGCTTGAGCGGGTCCAGTAACATCTCCATTGTGAGACTTATTGTTACTGTGTTTAGCATACTGAATATGCCATGGGTAGCTTGCCAGGCTCTGCCATGCGGGCGAGATACTCTCAGAGTATCCCAGAGGGGCAGAGGAATCGAACCTGGCTCGGCCGGGCTGGCCTCGTGCAAGGCAAATACCCTACTGCTGTGCTATTGCTCCAGCCCCTTCTTTTTAAAATTAAAGAAATTTAGTTTTTAATTAAATCACCATGAGATACAATTATAAAGTCATTCATGATTAGGTTTCTGTCATACAATATTCCAACACCCATCCCTTCACTGGTGTGCATTTCTGACCACCAATGTTCTCAGTTTCTCTTTAGCTAAGCCTTCCCCCCACCCTGCCTCAATGGCAGGTATTATTGCTCTCTCTCTCTCGCTCTCTCTCTCTCTCTCTCACACACACACACACACATACTTACACACACACTCACTCTCTTGCTCTTTCTCTTTTATTTTTGTTTTTTCACATTTTATTTCACGATCACGATCACGATCATCCTGTTGTTCATCGATTGCCTTGAGCAGGCACCAGTAACATCTCTTTCGTCCTAGCCCTGAGATTTTAAAAAGTGCCATATTTAAGGCTCTTATTCGATATGCCAAACACAGTAACAACAAAGTCTCCAATGGAGACGTTACTGGGCCCGCTCGAGCAAATCAACGATCAACGGGAGGGCCTTTACCTTTACCTTTACCAGGGTTAGGAAAATGAGACCCATCATTGTTACTGGTATTTGGCATATTGGGTATGCCACAGGGAGTTTGCCAGACTCTGCAGTGTGGGCAGGTTACATTCGGTAGCCTGCCAGGTTGTCACATTTTATTTTTTTAAAATTTATTTTGTATTGAATCACCATGAGATAGACCACTACAAAGATGTCCGTGACTGTGATTCAGTCATATAATGTTCCAATACCTATCTCTCCACCAGTGTACATTTCCTACCACCTGTATCCCAAGTTTCCCTCCCACTATCCCAAACCTTCCCCCCCCACCAAGTCTGTCTCTATATCATATATCAGACACTTTTCTTCTCTCTCTCCTCTCTCTCTCTCTCCTTTCATGCATTATGGTTTGCAATACTGTTACTGAGTAGTAATCGTATTTGTTTAGGGAGTTCAGTATTTTTATCTGGAAGGTACAGCTGGAGTAGCCTTTCCAACTCGGTGGCAGCTTTAGGGTGTAGACTCTCTTTCTCCCTTTCGGCAGTGTGCAATCCACTTATCTTCTATGGGGTGACTACGTAAAATATCACTTGTAACACCTGCATCATTTGTATCACTTGTCCCGTTGTTCATTGATTTGCTCGAGGGGGTGCCAGTAATGCCTCCAATTGTCCCTGTTGTGTGCTAGTGTAGCCCAATGGCATACTGGGGGCTCTTTCAGGGTCAGGGGAATGAGATCCATTATTTTTACTATTTTTGGCACATTGAATACATCACAGTAGCTTACCAGTCTCTGCTGTGGAAGAGGGATACTCTTGGTAGCTTGCCAGCTCTTTGAGAGGGAGAAACTGCTCTTTGAGAGGAAATAATCTCTTATTCCCCTGAAACTAGGTTAAGAATCAGTGTTAGATAAAGACGCTGTCCTTGCCCCAATGACTAAAGGACAACTTGTTCTCAGTCTTCCTCATTCTGTCCTTTCCTTTAAGTCTAATCATTACTTTCTCTTGATTTGGAGATAACACAGTGTACCTCAGGAAACCATCCCCAAAGGGATTTTAGTCTTTCTGGATACCCACTAGTTTGCCACCAGAAAATGTTTTCCCATGACCCTAAGTGTGGTTGCTTTAAGGGCATGAGTCCATCTTCCATTCTGTCATCTTGGTACGAATGCACAAGCTTGATTTTTTTTGGGGGGGGGGCAGGTGAGGGGAAGGGGAGGTTAGGGTTTTAGGGCTTTATCTGGGATACTAAAGGCTATTCTAGACCTCATTCTGGGCTTCGCTTCTAGAGTTGCTGGTGGATAGTGCAGAGCCAGGCATCCAACCAGGCTCAGCTTGCATGCAAAGCAAGCACCCTTCCTGCTAGACCATATCTTTGACCCCTAAACAAGCTTTCTTGACCCAATTTCTTTCTTTCTTTTTTCCCCTTTATTTTATTTTATTTTTTAAGTTGTAGATTTACAATTTTTTGTGCTTTGGTTTCAATTATACAATGATCAGATACCCATCCCTCCACCAGTGCCCATTTTCCACCACCATGGATAATATCCCTCCCACCCCCATCCCCCCATCCCCCCTGTCTCTGTGGCAGGGCAATCCCCTGTGTTCTCTCTCTCCTTTTGGGTGTTGTGGTCTGCAAAAGAGGCATTGAGTGGCAAACATGTTCAGTCCATAGTCTACTTTGGACATGCATATCCCCTCCTGGGAGGATCCTCCAAACATCCTTTATTTGGTGCTCCCTTCTCTATCTGAACTGCCCTTTCCTCTAGGATACCTGGCTGGCCTCTAAGTTATGGAGTAATCCTCCTGGTGCTGATCTCAGCTATTCCTGGGTATTAATCTCATACTTTGTTACTTTATATCCCCCAGATGAATGCAATCTTTCTATGTCTATCCCTCTCTTTCTGACTCATTTCGCTTAGCATGATACTTTCCATATTGTACCACTTGTATGTTTGACCCAATTTCTTGACCAATTTGATTGTTTCTTGAGTGGTAATGGAATTAGACCTTTGCAGCAGTTACATTTATTACCTCTATTTCCTGAATATACTTAGTGACACTTTTTGTTTTATTACCCTATGTGTTTCTTTGAAGTTGGGAGCTTAGGTGAACAGGACACTATTTTCAGGCACAGCGAAATGATTTCTCCCTTCAGTAGTCTACTGGAATGTTCCTTTTATTTAGAATGTTTTGAAACATTTTTTTCATTGATGAATCTTTTTTCATTTTATCTTTCTTAAAATTTAATTTTTTATTTTTGGCTTTTGGGCCACAGATGGCAGTACTCAGGGAATGCTGGCAAGCTGTTCAGGGTTACTCCTGGCTGTGCTCCTGGGGGCATACAGTGCTACAGATTTATTCCAGGCCTCCTGCATGCAAAGCACATGCTCCAACCCCTTGAGCCATCTCCCAGGACCATGGATGGCTTGCTTAATTTTCTTTCTCCGGTCTCCCCTAACTCACCCACTTTTTGTGTTGCTTTCTTGGTTTTGGTGCCAATGATTAAGCCCAGAGCCTGACATATGGGAGGCATGCACTATACACTGAGCTACATACCTAAATCCCTTCTCCAACTTTATTGATCTCTTCTCTGGTATTCCAATTTCACTGACTTATACCTTATTTTATTATGGATCATATTGTTTTTAAAATATTATTTGTATTGAATCACTGTGAGATACAGAGCTAGAAAGCTATTCATGGTTGGGTTTCAGTCATACAGTGTTCCAACACACCCATCCCTCCACCAGTGTACATTTCCCACCACCAATGTCTCCAGTTTCTTTTTTATTTTTTTGCTTTTTGAGTCACAGCCAATGATGCTCAGGAATTACTCCTGCTGGTGCTTGGGGCACGATATGGGATGCCTGGGATTGAACCCGGGTAGGCAACATGCAAGGGAAACTATCTACTGTACTTTTGCTCTGGCCCCTAATGTCTTCAATTTCCCTCCTGCTACCACCACTATCCCCCAGTCTGTCTCTGTGGCAGGCACCTCTCTCTCTCTCTTCCTCCATCTCCCTCTCCCTCTCCTTCCCACTTCCCCTCCTCCCTCTCCCTCTCTCTTTCCCTCTCCTTCTGGGCATTATGGTTTGTAATAGATACTGAAATGTCATTATGTTTTATACTCTGCTTTTTATTACTATTAGCCTCCTCCCACCTCTGCCCGTTCAAAGAGAATCAGAAGTGAGATCTGAGTTTGAAGTTGAGGTCAGTTGTTTTCAATTTCATCTTATTTGATCCTTTCAACAATCTTTCAAAGAGCTGCTGTATTTTTTCAGACAGGGAAACAGGTGACTTAGGTTATCTGTGCTAAATCAAACAACCAGAAAAATATGGAACCAAAACCTGAGATAAGATCATTTGACATCATTTTTGCCTGCCTGACTGCCTTCCTTCCTCCTTTCTTCCCTCCCTCCCTCTCCTTCCTTCCCTCCTTCCTTCCTTCCTTCCTTCCTTCCTTCCTTCCTTCCTTCCTTCCTTCCTTCCTTCCTTCCTCCCTCCCTCCCTCCCTTCCTTCCTTCCCTCCTTCCTTCCTTCCTTCCCTTCCTTTCCTTTCTCCCTCCCTCCCTTCCTTCTTGAACTACACCCAGTGTTGTCAGGAGCTACTCCCAGCGGTGTGCCTTGCTCCAAGCTGCAAGCACCTGCTTGCCACATACATACAGTTTAATTTTCCCTCTGCATAATACTAGTTAGCTAAAACATATGGCCACTCCAAAGGTTTAAGTCCTCTGTCCTGAGCACAGGCACGTAATGCGGCGTATCTGCCTGCAAATGCTTACCTGAAGGAGTGAGATTTCTGATTTTGCGACCGCGCTAGTAGATTTGCCTCCGAGGACTATCTCAATCTGGTTTAACAGTTCCCAAGTGATGAAGGGTTTTTTTTGTTTGCCAGCTGTCATGTGTGGGTATTGTCTGAGAAAGCAGGAGATTTTCATTAGGCTTTCCATGGGCAGTATCAGCTTCCCGCTTACCTTGACGCTTCCTCTCCTCTCCGTCCACCCGAGGACTTGGCTCCAACTCGCACCTCCCTTTGAGACCGAGCGGCGGCGGGCGCCGCGCAACGCCGCACGCGCACGGCTGAAACCACGACTCCCAGCATTCCAGGCGCTCCCCGCCGGCCGGACTTCCTCTTCCGGTCTGGGGGCGGGACGGAGGTCGGGGGACGCCGCTGAAACCGAAAGTGCTGTCGCTGCGGGCGGCTGGCCAAGTTCCACTCACCTTCACCTGTGCGCGCCCTGCTTGACCCAGGTGGGAGCCAGACGAGCAGGGAAACATGAATGGACGAGTGGACTCTTGGGTCAGGGAGGAAGAGATCAATCTGACCCGAGGACCTTCAGGTACGCGCGGAGCCGGCCGTCACTCGGAGTGGGGACTGGAGGGTGTGATTGCCGAGCCGGACACGTCTTCTGAGGCAGAGGCTCCTGGCCTCGGACCGGCGGGCCTCCCCCCGCGAGAGGGTTCCCACGTCTCTTGTGAGCTCGTTGGAGAGATCCTGACGGCCAGCGTGAGGCAGACGCGGTCGTGAGGGGTTCGGCCTCACCACCGCATGTGTGTCTAGTCAGGAGAGTTTCCTTCTGCCAATGCCCTAGAAAACGTATACACATTTTCGGGGGCGGAAGGGGCGGTGTATATGTGTGTGTGTGTGTGTGTGTGTGCTGTGTGTGTGGTATGGGTGGTGTGTGTGTGATGTGTGTGGTGTGTGTTTGCTGTGTGTGTGGTATGGGTGGTGTGTGTGTGATGTGTGTGTGTGTGCGCGCGCGCGCCTATGTGGTATATGTGTGATATGTGTCTGATGGGTGGTGTGTGTGTGTTTGTGTGTCGTGTGTGTGGTATGTGTGCTGTTGAGTGGTGTGTTTGTGTGCCTGTGTGGTATGTGTGTGATAGGTGTCTGATGTGTGTGGTGTGTGTGGTGTGGTATTGAATATGGTGTGTCTGAGCGTGTGTTGTGTGTGGTATGCGTGGTGTGTGTGTGTGTGTGTATGTGTGTGTTTTGGGGTGGGTGAAGGGGGGGTGAACTTCTGCCCCGCAAGTTCCCTGGAGCACACACCCCCTTCCTTTGTCTGTCCACTCTTCTTTTGTCTGCCCTGTCCTTCTGAGAGATGGTTTAGTTGATGGGAGCACAGTCTGTATGGACTGTAAAGGGCAGGTTGGGGGCGGGGCGGGGGGGTGTTGCTTGTCTGCTTGTTTCCCTGCTTATCTGCTTTCTGGGAAATTCATTTAGTATTAACTTGATTGTCAACTCAAGAAAAAAAAAAAAGAGACCTTTGGGGTATATTACAGCAGTACCCATATCCGGATCTGCCTCAGTCTTTTTAAAAAAATGATTCCTAGGTCCTGTCTTTCAACATTGGGAATCAGCACGTACAGGTGCTGTTTAATTCTATTTCTCTTTTACCTTTGTAGTTCTGTTTCCCTTGATTGACTCCCTCTGACTTTAGGCATTCTATGTGCTCTCTGCCTGGGATTTTTGTGTTTCCTTTTCACCTGTCCAGTGGGCCTCTTGAGAGTTTGCCCTTGAGATTTTGTCCATTGAAATCTATGATCTAACCTTCAGACTGTTTCTTATTGGTGGGCAAACTCTACTGATGTATGCCTTTGTTTCTAATCTGTAAATGGTGCATGATAGGATCCACTTCGTAGTGTTATGAAAAGATCTAGGATCTGTATACATGTATGTAAAATATCTAGAACATTGCCTAGCACAAGGTAGATACTGTGTAATTGTCATCATTGTTGACTCTCATGCTAGATTAGATCTGGCTATCACAGTAAATTCTGGTCAACAGTTATTCTAAGAATCTCTCCAGAAAGTCATCAAGTGCTATGAGCTCTGTTTCAAAAGTGTTTCTAAAAGCCTTCTGCCCCCTGTTCTTCCAACACTACTACCTAGAACAAATCACGATCTTTCTTATTTGGAATTTTGCCATAACTTTACTTTCACTCACAGTATATGTATCACTTATCACTTAATCACTTAATCCCTTAATCCCCGTTATTCATCGATTTACTCGAGCGGGTGCCAGTAACGTCTCCATTCATCCCGGTTGCGTGCTAGTGTAGCCCAATGGTATCTGTTCATTCTAGGAACATGTAGAGCCTCAAACCGATCATTCAGGGTCTTGACGTAGAAATCTGACCATCTTGTAGGTGGGCGTCCACGTGATCTTTTGATGTCCCGTGGAATCCAATCAGTAATGGCTCTAGTCCAGCGGTTGTCTGTAAACCTCATTGCGTGTCCAGCCCATCTGATTTTTGATGTCTTGGCAAATGAGACAGCGTCCCTGATTCTTGAGCGTTGACGAAGATCAGAACTCCGGATTCTATCTCTCATTTGAGTGAATTGTGATATTCCAAGCATAGCTCTTTCGATTCCTCTTTGAGAGACCCGAATAGAGTTCTCATCCTGTTTTCATAGGGTCCAGGTCTCTGAGGCATATGTTAATGCAGGAAGAACAGTGGAATCAAAGAGATGTGCTCGTAGCTGGAGGTTCTTTGTCCTTTTAGTTATTTCTTCAACGCTCTTGAAGGCATTCCAAGCCGCTCTCTTCCTCCTGCGCAACTCAGGTGCCAGGTCATTCATCATGTTGATTTCTCGACCTAGGTATATATAACTGTTGCATTCGGAGATGGTGGTTCCATTGAGAGCAAATGGAGCGTCAGGAACAAGGCTGTTTCTCATAAACATTGTCTTTGTAAGATTCAGCTGTAGTCCGACCTTTCCACATTCACGGTCAAAGTCGTTCAGCATTTGTGCCGCTTGGCTGATGTTTGGTGTTATTAGAACGATGTCATCAGCAAAGCGGAGGTGGTGTAGTTGCCGACCATCTATCTTCACTCCCATTCCTTCCCATTCCAGTCATCGCATGATGTTCTCGAGGGTGGCACTGAAGAGTTTTGGTGAAATGGTATCACCCTGCTGAACCCCTCTCTTGATATGGATGATTACTTCTTTGTAGAATGGGGAGATCTTGGTAGTGAATCCGCAATACAGCTCACAGAGGATCTTGATGTATTGAGCTTGAATGCCCTGATTGGCTAGTGCTTCCATGACCGCTTCCGTCTCAACAGAATCAAAGGCCTTCTTTAAATCAATGAACGTTAGACAGAGTGGCATCTTGAACTCCCGAGAAACCTCAATGAGCTTAGTAATCGTGTGGATATGGTCGATGGTACTGAATCCTTTTCGGAATCCGGCTTGTTCACATGGTTGTCCTTCATCTAGTGTTCTGCTAATCCTGTTCAGGATGACTCGAGTGAACAGTTTGTAGATGACAGACAATAGGCAGATAGGGCGATAGTTGCCAATGTCGTGGATGTCTCCCTTCTTGTATAGTAGTACAGTCTTGCTGGTTTTCCATTGGGATGGAACCTTGCATTCAGACAGGTAGCGTGTGAAGAGCCAAGCCAATGTATTGATGAGTACTGATGGTAAGTTCTTCAGGTGTTCAGGTCTGATCTTGTCTGGGCCAGGTGCTCTTTGTTTCTTTACCGACGAGATGGCATGTTGGATTTTGGAAGGGAGAACATTGGGAACGACATATCCATCATGTGGTATGTGGGCAAGTGGACGTGGCTATTAAAGAGATCTGAGTAGAAGTCATGAATAATCTTCTCCATTGCCCTTCTGGAAGATGTGATAGATCCATCTTGATGTCGGAGGCAGTCATCTTGGTTTTGTAGTTGGTGAAGGACAGGCGGGCATTACGAATGCTTTTCCCAGCTTCTGCCGTATCTACCAGTACTGCTGCTCTCCTGTTTTTGAGGTCATCCTTGATAGCTTTTCTGCACTGTTTTGCCAGTTTGGATGTTCGCTTGTGGTTGCCTGAGGCATGTGCCAAGACACGTTGGCGAATAAGTATATGTATATACTTCATAAAGTGTGTATGACAGAACTATCCATACTTTATCGTCTTTTTTGTTATAAAAAAAGTGGAAGTCTGCTATTAATATGACTATATATCATTGCAAAATTGTATGGTTTAGTGTCACGCTTCATATGGCAATTGTTTGTTAAGTTTTTTCAATATGTCGAAGTCTATTAGATTCACTTTTTCCTTTTTATGTAAATTTCTCTGCTCTTATTTTTTTTTTATCCCCCACCTCTCTTGGTACCCAGGGCCTTTCAAATGGCATTCCACTGCTCTATCTCTGAGCTTCATTCTTCACCTAATTTTTATTGTCTTATGAGATTAACATGAAAAATGATTTAACCAAAATCTGTTTTTTTATACATTCATTGGCACATTGTTTTTTCATTTGGGGGCAATTAAAAACAATGGTAATTTGCTTTTTGTTGCAAGAATTTTAAGGCATCTGATTATTCTCCTATTTTATCTCCTGTAGCTTGAATATCTTTATTACATTAGCTATTTTGTTATGTGGTTTGAGGTTTGATTCTTGTCTCTTGCTAGACCATTTGCTGTGGCATCCACATTATTTCCAGAATGTCCTGAAGATAGCATAGAGAACTCTGATACTATCTTTCATGCTCTAGTTAATACATAGCTTTTAAGTTGAGCATATTATCAAATATTACTTCACCATGTTTGGTATTTATGCTACAGTATTACTTTCAACAAACTTTATATTTGGGGGGAAGGTGGGGTATGGAAGCCAAGCAGTGTTCATGGGACTCACTGCATGAAGTCACTCCTAGAAAGGAAGCTGGGCAGGACAGTTGAATTCTAGGGCAGCCCTGTGGTACCAGTGTCCCCCTACCTGCCCACCCCAGGGTCACTCCAGAGATCCTCAGAGTGGTGGTTGGGGTTTACTAAAATTTCAAGTCCGGTTGATCTTGCAAAACCAATGTTCCTGATGTTTGTATTTGTATTCTAAATCAAATCAGGAAAATTAATTAAGAATTCTAATAGGGGTCAGGGAGAGAGTTCAAAGGGTTGGAGCCCATGTAAAGCAAGCAGCAGGCCCTGAGTTTGATCTCTGGTGACCTTTAGTATCCTTAGGCACCAGCAGTCCTGAGTTACTGGCCTGAACACCATTTTGCCCCGTTGATGAGTATCAGATATGCCTGGGCCCCTGAGCATTGCTTGGGAGCTAACTTTTCCCCTCCTATGCCCCCCAGCCCCCAAATAATTTATATACATGTAGTATAGTCACCTAGAAGTAATTTAATTTGTATGCTAATTTATTCATCCTATGACGTCTTTAATTCTGAGTATTGCCAGGTTGCTCATAGTGTTGAGAGTTATAAATTCAGTATTAAAATCATACAAAAAATACTCTGTCACCTAGAATTATTTTTCTTGATATATGATACTTTAAAGAAATCTTGTAATTCAACTTTTCTTCATTGTGTCATAATGAAGATAAAAAGGTAGTACTTAGTTGTTGTTGCTAGAAACTTATGCTAATTTTGGTAATTCTGTAGAGATTTTGTTTTTTTTGTTTGTTTGTTTTGTTTGTTGGGTCACATCTGGTGGTGCTCTGGGCTTACTCCTGGCTCTCTGTAGAGATGGCTCCTGTTGGTGCTCAAAAGACCTATATACTGGGGATTGAACCCATATATACTAGGCAAGAGCTTTCTCTGCTATCTCTCTAGCGCAGTTTTGTTTTAGTCTATAGAAGAAATATGAAAAACCTCCAGTTCTAAATAACCACTTCTATTTTATAGGCAGCCTTGTACCTTTTTCTGTATATGATGTCTTATGCAAGAATATGATCATTTAACCAGGCAACTGCAAGAAAATGTCTGTATTCACTTTGTTTTGTTTTTTCATCATACCCAGTGGGACTCAGTACTTACTCTTTCCTATGCATTTAGAGATCAGTCACTCTTGGCAGGACTTGGAGGGCCATATGGAGTGCTAGGGATTGAACCCAGCTTGTTTGTTTGCAAGGCAAGTGCCCTACTTGCTGTACTCTCACTCTGGCCCCTGTTTAATTTGTGTGTGTGTGTGTGCCAGTATTCTGTCAGAGGCAAGAATCCAACAACATATGAAAAGAAGCATACACTGTAATCAAATGGGTTTTATCCCACAGATGCAAAAAATGTTTCAATATATGTAAATCAATTAATGTAACCGCTGTACTAAAAAGAGGAATGATAAAGGCTATAATGATCATATCAGTTGTTGCAGAAAAGGCTTATGACAAGATTCAACACCATTCATGAGAAAAAAAATTAAAATTAAAATAGGGAGAAAAGTAACATACTTCAAAATGGTAATGACCATTTTTCTTTAAAAAAACATTTTTATTTATTTTTGTTTTGTTTTTAGTTTTTGGGTGACACCCTGCGATGCTTAGGGGTTACTTCTGGCTCTGCACTCAGGAATTACTCCTGTCAATGCACCGGGGACCATAATGGGATGCTGAGGATTGAACCTGGGTCAGGTGTGTGCAAGGCAAGCACTCTTACCCATTGTACTATCTTTCCAGTCCCAGTAATGACCATTTTCAACAAATTCACAGCCATTATCATATTCAGTGATAAAAAAAGAAAACTCTTCCCCAAGACAAGGCTGTCTACTTTCACCGCTCATCTCATTCTTATTCTGTACGGTTCTGAAAGTCTTTGCTGTAGCAGACAAGAAAAAAGAAATCAGAGTAGTCCAAATTGGAAATGAAGTTAAACTATATATGCAGATGGTATTATAATATACATAGAAAACTGTAAAGAATCCACCAAAAACTTGGAATTTAAGCATCTTTTAAGACTAAATCAACAGTGGAAAGTTTGAATATTAACTGTTGATAGAGACTGAACATACCAAGGTGAGAATCTAAGAGAAAGACACCCAATTAAGACCTAGTGTGTAAACCTCCACAAACCTGTCTTATACTTTCTGTTTAACTCGGGACTCATGGTAACATTTTTCTGTTTATTCATGTTCCAAATAGATCTGAAGTTAGAAGCGCCATCTCCTTTCCTTATTCTTGACTATATGAAGTTTAGCCCTCACAGAATTTATAATCCCAGGGAGGCTTGATGTTCACACGTAAAAATGTTAAATTTCAGAGAAAAGATACTGACGGTCAAGGGCCATTGTGACTGTTTTGTAGTGGGAGGGTGAAGGAAGTGTGGAGGGGCGTGTATTAATCTGATTGTGTGCTGAAAAGTTCCAAGAATGGAGCCCTGGCTGAAGCCCAGATGGTCAGTACAAAAAAAAAAGTGAAACCTTGTTTGGTTTTCACAGACAGGCTAGTGTCTGGAAGAGGTCTGTGGGTGGTGTAAGCAGTAATAAAGAAAAAATAGAAGAAAAAAAGTAAAGCACTTTCTGAGATCAGGAATTAATTTGGATAGAAGGAGGGTTTATTTTGGAGCACAAAAAGGGAGATGAGGATAGGCAACAAGATGCTTAATTGCCTTGCATGTGACTGCTTTAGCTGAGACACTGGTTTGAATCTTTGCTGAAGAACCTTTTCTGAGGTAAGTAGGAACTGGATGTTCTTCTTAATTTTAAAGTGGAAACTTAGCCTTTCTTTGAGCTTTTGTTTTCTTTTCTATCCCTTTCCTACTCATTGGTTGAGATTCAATTGCAGTATTAACTCATTTCAGAAGCTTTTATTTTATTTATTTTTAATGAAACACCGTGAAATAGAACTACAGACATACACAGTTTCGTGATTACATTTCAGTCATACATACAATGTTCGAGTGCCCATCCCCCCACCAGTACCCATTTTCCACCACCAATGTTCCCAGTATCCCTCCGGCCACCCCCATCCCATCACCTCCCTGCCTCTGTGGCAGGCACATTCCCTTTTATTCTCTTTTCTTACCGAAGGTATTTGTTCGCACATTAGGAACACCATGCACTGTTTATTGAGTGTCTGTCATGTTTTGCCAAACTAATAAGCTCTTGCTTTTATTTATGCCCAATAAGGAGCAGGTGAATAGTGATTTTCCCATCTTATACATGAGGAAACCTTGACTCTTACATTATACAGTTCTTTAAGTAGCAGAGTTAAGAATTAGATCCAGAGGCCAGAGGTTATGGTGCATAGAAGACCCCAGTTTGATTCCTAATACCACATCACCCTTGAGTACCAATGGGTGTTACTCTGGATGCCCTCAAGCACCATGGGTTGTGGCCCTGGTATTTATTGCACTGCAGAACCCAAGCAGCACCACATCTTCCAGCTCTTGCATTCTAATTCTGGCCTAATTGACCAAGAATAGCCAGGAATATCTGTTGAGAATAGCTTGGTAGCCTCATCCCTTTCAAAATAAAGAGAGGAAAATTAGAATTACATTCAGATCTATGTGAATTTAAAAAACCGAGGCTTTGAGTCATTATGGAAAGTTGTTATCAATTTTTTTAATTCAATTTCTTGTCTCTTTTGTTTCCACAAGATTCTTCACATTGCTATCTTAGTATTTCTGTATTTGCTTTCTTATCTCCTCCTCCCTCTAGTTAATTCTGAGCTCATCACATTAAAAGAATATATGTTTCATTTCTTGTTTTTCTAATGACTAATCTGATGCATGACATACAGTAGTCAATAAATGTTTATGAGTTGACTCAGTAAATTGATGAATAGCAGAAAAATATAATAAGGCTTTTGTTAAGAGAACCCCTGACATTGTGTCTCAGCTTTCAAAGAATCATAAACAAGGTTTTCCCACCAAATGCTTAGGTTGTTAAGAAAGATTAACTTTGGGTATAAAGTGTTATAATGCAGTGTTCTTCAATCTTTGTACCTGCATAGTAGGGAAAATAGAATTATTTCTCAGACTGCCAACAGCTAATACAGAGACAAAAACTAATATAGATAGTATTTTTATTTATTTATTAAATCCAATATCACAGAACTATATATGTTGGCTAGTGAGACATTTGTTGCTGCTTCGAGGTTAAGACATTTTATGTATGTGGCTGGAGCTTTGATTTTTTTCTCTCTGAAAAGGTCTTTTTACACAGGTCTTTTTACACAGGAAGTTGAAAAAGACGATAAAAAAATTGGATAACTTCATAACTTAGACATGGATATTCTGTTTTGAGTAATATCCAGAATTGGAACAATGATGGCATTATTTATGCCTGGATATCAAATTGACATCAGAAGACAATTTGATCAACTTTTCTTTTTCAGATATCTTTCTTTTCAGGAAGATGTGTGTGTGTGTGTGTGTGTGTGTGTGTGTGTGTGTGATGATACTCATTTTCAGGGAAATAATGATTAAAGTTTTCAGATAATACCCTTAAGGGTTGAATTTTTATGTTGAGTATGACTTGCTATTGATAATATTCTCCCCCAAATGGAAATGTGTATCTCTTTCTCTTTAGGCAACTGTCCAGACACAAAACATCTTTTTGAATGCATCCACTTATCTCTAGGGGTAAAGGTTTTTGTACAAGAGCCCTGAAGAGGAATACTAAAGTTTGTGAAGAAGGCTAAATAATATGTGCCATATACACAAGCTTAGCCATCCATTCTTCTTCATTTAGTAAGAAGAAGAGCTTACAGCTAGGCCAGATTTCACTCTCACAGAAACTGCTTTACTACCTGTCAGTTCAAAAAGACATGCAGGTGCCTTGTGGATAACCACCTTACTTCTCTGTGGAGATGATGGTAGTTTGATCCATACTTTTGTACTGTATCATTGTTATGAACAAGCTGGAGTTCACAGCTCGACTTCAAATTTTATTAAAGATTTTCACTGCGTTATTCATCATGGTGTTTAGTTCAGCAGAAAGCTGCTTTGTTGTGAGGTGCTCCCATTGAATCATGAAGTGAGTAGACAAAATTACTAGGTGTTCAACTTACTTTCCTTTATTTTTTGCAACTACTCCTGATTGATATCAGTCATATTCTAAGCACTGTTTGGACACACTTTGGTGCACTTCCTCCCTGCTTTTGAAAGTACTCATTCAAGAGCACTATTATTTCTGAACTAGTGTTCCATTCAGGTAAGTCAAGGCAACAAAGAAATTCTTTCCTTAAGCAGTCATCCTCGCTGAACTTCATGAATTAAAGTAGGAGAGCATGGTTACTCATATTAGGTGACTCATCAGGTTGAATCACAAAACCTGTCAATTTCTTTATTGTCTCTTATAGCTTGCTTTGCAGTATTGGCCATATCAACAGTTGTGTTATGACTGATGGTGTCTGAAAGTGATAGAGCCTCTAGTTTTTTAAGTGCCTTGAGGACCCAGAATTTCCTGAACAACAACTGAGATGCAAGATTTTACTTACCAAACTTATTACCAAATAGTAAACATATTTCATTTTTTTGTTTTAATTATTTGAAGAGCAGTTAAAACTCTTCAAAAAGTGACTTTTCATTGGTCACCATTTTTTATTTTGCTTTTCTGATTTTCATTTTGCGGATATAATGTTTGATAAAGTTCATTGGGTTATGAGAAAAATCTCTCTGCTTTAAATGTAAATGATAAGCAACTTTGGAGGTTTCATAGTGTCATTTGACAGAATATACTACATCAAAAACTTGGAAGGCAGTTCATTTCCAGGTGCAGTGATGAAACCAAGTTTTAAATACTGGTTGTCATAATTTCCAACACAATTTCCCATATATTGCTCCAGCCATTTATTATTTTTTTTCTATTTGTCTTTTTAGTTTTTAATTGCATATTGCTAAGTATCAGCATACTTCTTTTTTCTTTCTTCTAAATTTTTAGCACTAAGTTTTGATAAACTTTTGGTACCATCACTGTTTTTCTCCAGAATATTGTCCTTGTCTCTGCTAAAGAGAATTAGAAGGTTTTCCTATTGCCTTTTCTTTTTTTGTCCTCATTTTGTATCACTGTCATCCCGCTGTTCATCAAGTTGCTCTAGTGGGCACCATTAATGTCTCCATTCGTCCCAGCCCTGAGATTTTAGCAGCCTTTCCTTACTCGTCCTTCCCAATGGTGCCATATTGGAGGCTTTCAGGGTCAGGGGAATGAGACCTGTTATTGTTACTGTTTTTGACATATTGAATATGCCACGGGTAGCTTGCCATGCTCTGCCGTGTGGATGGGATACTCTCAGTAGCTTGTAAGGCTCTCTGAGAGGAACAGAGAATGTGTAAAAGAGAATATGAGCAATTATGTTAAAACCAAACACGTGTGCTGCTTCAGGTACATCAGTGGACTAGACTATAAGAGGCCACACGCTTCCGGGAACTTTGTTCTATAGTCTCTGGATCTTGGCCATTGATGGGATTACATGGCGCTGGGGGCAGTTTGTGGGTGTGACTGCCAAGCTACTGGAAAATGGGGGATCTGGATGGAGGAAGCCCAGTCCCAATCCAAGCAGGCTTGGAGTTCTCCGTCCCGGGTCCCACATACCTGGGTTCCTCTGCCAGTTTCTTCATGTGTGAGGCTCGTTGGATGTGTAGAGAGTGGCCTTGAGCTTGGCTGTGGCTAGGTTCTGGAGGTTTTCGGCTGCTGAGGTTCTCCGAGGGGCCTCGGCAAAGACAGCCTGGCACAGGGACAAGAGATTCTCTCATTTTGTAAGGTTTCAAATTTTATATAAAAAAAAAATGTTTTCTGAAATACTACAGTGCAATACTAGAAAATGAAATGGATGCATATGATAAAATAAGAATTTCAGCAACATGAGATCAGCAGATGGGCTGATGCAGTATTGGTGTTCTCGTGCCATGCACTTTTTGTGGCACATCAGTAAGCCAGGGCTTACTCCTGGCTTTGGGGATCACTCCTAGCAGTGTTCAGGACCCTTATTAGGTGCCAGGGATCAAATCTAGCTGGCTGCATACAAGGCAAGCCTCCTTCCTCCTATACTATCTCTGTGGCCCCATATTCAAGTGATTTTCTTATTGTTGTTTTTGGGACTTATCTGGCTGTGCTCAGGGCTTACTCCTGGTTCTGTGCTCTTGGATCACTTTTGGTGGTGTTCTGGGAATCATAAGTGGCACCCAGGATCAAATCTGGGTGACTGCAAGGATAGTGCCCTATTATCTCAGCAGCCCTCCTATTTCTATGCTTATTAGCGATTCATATATATTCTGAAGTTTACTTTGAAGTTATTTGCCCGTTTTTATTGGGTTGTTTTCTTATTATTGGATTGTAATAGTTCTTCATATGTTCTGGATAAAAGCTCTTTCATGTCTAATGTTACAAATGTTTTTATCTGCTCTGTTTTGTCTCTTTGGAGTAGGGATTGTGTTTGAAAGAGTAGAAAACTTGAGTTTTTTTTCCCCCCAATTGGTTTTTTTTTTTTTTTTTTTTTTTTTTTTTTTTTTTTTTGCTTTTTGGGTCACACCCAGCGATGCTCAGGGGTTACTCCTGGCTCATGCACTCAGGAATCACTCCTGGCGGTGCTCAGGGGGACCTTATGGGATGCTGGGAATCGAATCTGGGTTGGCCATGTTGGCTGCGTGCAAGGCAAATGCCCTACCCGCTGTGCTATCGCTCCAGCCCCCCCCCATTGTTTTGAGGTACTGTGATTTACAATACTGTTAACAATAGTTTGATGTTTACATTGTTTCAAAACAATAGCCACCAGTAGAGTGACTCTCTTCTCTCCACCAATGTCCCAAGGACCCTTCCCATCCACCCTGTCCCAGGTAAGCTCAGTTCTGTACAATTCCAGAAAACTTTCAAGTTTTTATTGTTGTTGTTTTAGGGCCACACCTGGCATGACTCGGGTTACTCTTGGCTCTGAGCTCAGGAACTACTCCTGGTGGTGCTCAGTGGACCACAAGGGATGCCAGGGATTGAACCTGTGTCTGCCATACTCAAGGCAAGCACCCTACCTGCTGTACTCTCACTCCAGTCCCAGACTTTCAAGTTTCAGGAAGATGAGTTTGATAGTTTCTTTTTTTCTTTTTGATTTTTGGGCTATAGCCTTGTGGTGCACAGGGCTTTTGCTGGATCTGTGTTCTGGGGACCTTATGCAGTACCAGGTATCAAACTGGGATGAGGAGAATGCAAGGCAAGTATCTTATACCCTGTACTCATTCTCTGGCCCCTTGACAGATTTTTTCTTTGGGAAAGTTTCTGTTCATTTTATCACCCCATTTTTTGTTGGAGTTAGATGTTCCTTGACAGATTTTTTTGAAGGTTTGCATTACTTGAGTCTCATCCAAGAAATTTTAACTATCCCAGGTAAAGATTTCTATGCTGCCTAGTGGAAATTTTATGGATTAGTTTTTATAGATTAGTTTTTGTGTTCAGTTCTGTGATCCATTTTCAATTGTTTTTGCTTATGTTTTCCATTAACATTGATGCTGTCTTATTTCATACAGATTTGCAGTTGTCCAAACACTATATTAAAAAATACTATGCATTCCCCATTGAGATACAGTACTACTTAAAAAAAAACTGATTGACTATATGCCGCCCCAATATTGACCTTTCTTTCTCTATAAGTACCACAATATGTTAATAAATGTAACTTTATTTAAACTTTAAAATAAAATGTCTTCCAGTTTTGTTCTTTTTTTTTCCAAATGTTTTGACATTCTAAAATAGAACCTTAAGGATATACATTTTTGGGGCTAGGGACGTAGCTCATTATAGCACATACAAGGCCCTGGGTATCCTTGGTAGACATATACCTTTGAGTGCCACTGGGAGTGGCCACTATTAAATATAGGTATGTATTATTATTATTATTAGTTTTTGGTTTTGGGGCCAGTCCTGGCAGACTTGGGGAACCACATGGGGTGCTGGGGATTGAATTTGAGTCATTTGCATGCAAGGCAAGCACCCTGCCCACTGTATTATTGTTCTGGCCATGTGTATGTATTTTTTGTAGTGTGTATATATCATATGTATATAAATTTCTACAAACTTTAGAATTAGTTAAGCTGTTTCTACATTGGGGCTGGAGCGATAGCACAGCGGGTAGGGCATTTACCTTGCAAGCGGCCAACATGGCCAACCCGAGTTCGATTCCTCCACCCCTCTTGGAGAGTCTGGCGAGCTACTGAGAGTATCTCGCCTGCATGGCAAAGCCTGGCAAGCTACCCATGACGTATTTGATATGCCAAACACAATAACAATTGTCACAATGGAGACGTTACTGGGCCCACTCGAGCAAATCGATGAACAACGGGAGGACAGTGACAGTTTCTACATTGAATCTACCATGTCAGTTTAGGAAGAATTGCCGTTCTCTCTCTTTCGGTTTTGCCCCCAACCCCCGTCACACAATGCTCAGGGGTTTACTCCTGGCTCTGCACTCAGGAATTATCCTGGTGGTGCTTAGGGGACCAAACTGGTTGCTGGGAATTGATCCCAATGTGCAAGGGAAGCACCCTACCTGATGTGCCGATGTACTCTCTCTCTAGGATCTCTCTCTCTCTCTCTCTCTCTCTTTTTTCTCTCTCTCTCTTTTAAGAATTTCTGTCTTAGGTAACCAACACACACAAGTGAGTTGGAGGTTGAGGAAGAGGAAGAGTGGGTGAGAGGGAGGGGAGGGACATGGGTACATTGGTGATAAGTGTGGTGTCAGAATTATGTCCATGAGAGACTATTAATAGTAGTATTGTAAGCCAAAAATAAAATTGAAAAAGATGTCAGTTATACCCAGGGTTGTAGTCCATGAACATAGTCCATGTTTTCATTTTATATAATTTTTATTCAATTATCTCTGTGGATTAGGAACATAGATCAGTGTTTCTGGACCCATGTCTTGCATATCCAGGATCCCAGGCTTGGCCACTGGTACTGCATGGCCCCCTGAGCACTGCCAAGTATGTCCTTGGTGGCCCTCATGCACCATTGCATTGCCATGCCCAAGTATTGAACCATACAGTTTGGGTAGCCATATGTTGCCAGGAATGATAGCTCCTCCTGGAACTCCTGAGTACTGCTTGGTAGTTGCCTTCATATAAATAAATTTTCTTAGTAATGTTTTATAGTTCTTCACATAGAGGTTTTTTACATTGTTTAGGAAATTTATTTCTAAGTATGTACTGTTCATTGGAGTGATAGCACAGTAGGTAGGGCGTTTGCCTTGCACGTGGCCAACATGGCCAACCCGAGTTTGATTCCTCCGCCCCACTTGGAGAGCCTGGCAAGCTACAGAGATTATCTCACCCACACAGCAAAGCCTGGCAAGCTACGCGTGACGTATTCAATATGCCAAACACAGTAACTAGTCTCACAATGTTACTGGGCCTGCTCGAGCAAATCGATGACCAACGAGAGGACAGTGACAATGACAGTACTGTTCATTGATTTGAATAGTATTATTTAAAAATACTAATTTTGGGCTAGAGCGATAGTACAGCAGGTAGGATGCTGGGTTTGCTTGAAGCTGAGACCCGGGTTTGATCCCTGGCATCCCATATGGTACCCCCATGCACTTCCAGGAATAATTCCTGAGTGCAGAGAAGGAATATGCCATAAGCATCACCGGGTGTGCCCCGAAACAGATCAAAACAAAAAACCCTATTTTTCAGGGCCAGAAATATAGCTCAATATCTGAGTGCCATGGTTTGCATTCCAGAAGCCTGGGTTTGATCCCCTATGTCACATGGTCCCTGAGCACCTCCAGGAGTGACCCCTGAGCACAGCTGGAAGTAGCCCTCAAGAACTGCCCAGATGTGGCCCAAGTGACAAAAGATTAAAAAAAAATGACAAAATTCTTATTTCTAATTTTTGTGTTTTGACCTTGTATTAATGCAATCTTGATTAATTAAGTTATTCAGTTGTGAATTCAGTAATTTGTATTATTATTTCAAGTTTTGGGGCCACATTTGGCAATGCTCAGGAGTCACTACTGACTTTGCATTTAGGAATGACCATGTGGGATGCCAGGGATTGAACCTGGGTCAGCAGCATTCAAGGCAAATGCCCTACCCACAAGACTGTCTCTTGGCCTCGTTTGTATAGTCTTTATTTAACATTCATTCATATCAATATAAACTATCATGATTTCTGTAATCAGAGGCAGTTTTCTTTTTCTTACTGCATGCTGAGTAGGACCTCCAAAACAGCATTAGAATAGTAGTGAAGAGAGTGGGCATCTTTTACTTGAACCTGGTTTTAGGGATCTTACATGCTTATAGATGTTTTTGTGTTAGACCAATGAAGATCTCTTATATTTTCAGTTTGCTAAAATACTTTGGGGATTCCTTCCAACCAGTGCTTATTCTAAGAGGGTGGACTGACAGGGTGGAGGGATATAGTAGAGAACCTAGGAACATTGGTGGAGAGAAGTTGACACTGGTGGTGGAATCAGTGCTGCAATATTGTATATCTAAAACTCAACTATGAATAACTTTGTAGATCATGATACTTTAATAAAATTTTAAAAATTAATTGTTAAATGTAGGATTACCATATGATCTAGTAGTTCAACTTTCTAGATATACATCCAAAATAATTGAAAGTAGGGACTCAGACAGGTACCTGTATGTGGTTTCATAGCAGTGTTATTCACAGTAGCCAAAATGTAGATATACATATATACACTATGAAAGATAATTTAGAAATGAGTTTCTGATATATTTTACACCATGAAGATAATGTGCTTAGTGAAATATGAAAGACACTAAAGAACAACTACCGAGTGATTCTTCTTATAAGAGATATTTGGAATAGGCAGTATTTTAGAGACAAAGGTTACTGGGGCTAGGGCAGGGAAAGAAATGAGAAGTTTTTATTTAATGGGTACAAATTTTTTTGTTGTATTGGTTTGAGGACCACACCCGGTGTTGCTCAGGGGTTACTCCTGGCTCTGCACTCAGGAGTTACTCCTGACAGTTCTCAGGGAACTATATGGGATACCAGTGATCAAATCTGGATTGGCTGTGTGCAAGGTAAACTTGTAGTACAACATATAGGCTCTATGGGCATACTTTTTTGGGGCAGTGTGGGTCTAATCAAGTGTTCCGGTTGTGATGTTTGCTGCCCAACATTGTGGGTATATTAATGACAATGAATGTTTGTTTAAAATGTTAATTCTTACATAATTTTACTACTCAATAAAATTATCTGACCAGTCAAGTTTGGTTTTATGTTACATTTATTTTAGCATAGCATAAGTGAATAATGAGTTATTTGTGCAATCGAGTTTATTTCTGGGAAAAATTAGCAATTCCCTGGGTATAGGAAAAGCCATTGATTTGGTGAGAAATGAGTGATTACTAATCTGTCCTTAACAACTGAAGTGGCTATCAGAATTACTATTAATGTGTTATTTAATTTTAGTTATTTCTAGAATTATGATTATGATTTCTGGAACTTTTATATATGTGTATATATATCTGTATTCCTACTATATAATATATCTGTATATGTAATATGGTATTATTATTTAAATTAATCTGGTTTTGGGGTCATACTTGGCAGTGTTCAGATTTCTGCTCAAGGACTGTGGTGCTCAAGGGTTACTCCCGGAAGTACTCAGATCCATATGTGGTGCTGGGGATTGAATTGGGGTCAGCTGCAAACAAGGCAAGTACCTTAACCCCTGTGCTACCTTTCTGACCCTTATTAACTTTAACATAGGTGGGAACCTTTTTCTGCCATTTGAATATTACATTACTCACTTGCCACATAATACAGGCAGACAACACACAGACAGTCTATGAGAGCTACATGTCTGTTCAGTCTGGTACCAGGGCCAGATCACATGATTTTGCAGGCTGTATAAGATGCAAATTCTCCCCACTTCTGCTTTAGGACATTACATTTTAGAGATAAGAATCTGAATGAAATGATGGGTCAACCCTCCCCTCCCTGCCCCCCCCCCCCCCGCCCATGCACACACTTTGGCCTAAAAGTAAACAATAGTGGCCCCTACTAACCTGACAAATCTCTAGAATGATCACTTCTTCCTCTAGAATGTGTTACTCATGGGGACAGTTCTGCGATCATTAGCCCTTCATTGCTTATTCTGAGCCACCAAAAAAAGAGTTAACTCCTAAGAAATCAGCAGTGCTTAACAAAGTTCTTCAAGTGTTTGGTCATTTTTCTTCAAAAGTACCATATAGCAACATGATTGAAACTCACTCTTAAGTTATCAGATACTCATATCTTGACTTCAAGAAGAGCTGTGTGACCTTTTGGATATGGTATAACCTCTTAATGCATCCTCTTTCAACTTCACCTGAAAAAATGTGAATGCTGATCACTTCATGTTTGTTGAGTTTAAATGAGATAATATATATAAAGTGTATAGTCTTATATTTGATACATATGAAATGTCAACAGTGCATTGTCCTGACTTAGCATCAGGAGGAATCTACAAGAAAGAGTTGAATTATAGATAAGTTCAGTTAGATAAGTATTCTGGCTGACCAAAAGGATTTCACATCAGTTCAGGGGTCTTTATGTTAAGTGGTATTGTTTATTTACACCTGAAGTAGCAGGTTGTAAGCATCTCTATGATGATATTTCGGAGGGGCAGTAGACTGCACTTGTATGCTTACAGAGAAATGTAGATTTCTTTCATTCTTTTTCAAAGCCCCTCCTTTTTATAATTACTATATTGCATCCAGGTGCTTAACACATGCTTCTTGTTTTCAATATTCCCTGAGGCAGCTGTTGTATTTGATTAGGATCTTGTATTTCATCAAAGATATTCTTCAAAAAGTTTGTTCCAGTATTAGGGGAGACTAACGGGCTTCAGCCACCTTGCTCAAACTTGTCACAGTTTTTAAGTAACTATAAAATCTTATATAGTAAGACTCCATTTACTTTTCCTTCTTATTTCAAGTAATTATAAACCATCCCTTTATAATACCTCCCACCTACTCTGACTCACAGTGCAAGTGATCTATGAGAAACCATTTAATATCTTAAATTTTTTTCGTTTTACCCTTCTAGGAAGTTGAAATAGTCATCTTTCAAAAAATGACTTTCTCTTTCATTCTCTTGTAGATATTCTGTGTAAGGTGTGCTGTTTAGATTCTTCCTGGCACTTCTCTCTTTGAGCTCTGTATGGTTCCATTATATCATAGATTAATTTGATAGCACATATGTTGATATTGCAAACTTCATGTGTAAAGTTTCATTCCACCGATAGGGAGAATTTTTCTAGAAAGCCTATGTTTATCTCCTATATTTCTGTTTTCTATTGAAACTGCCAATAGGCTAGTATCAATGACTGTATCTTCCAGTTGTACCACCATATTACTGTTTTTCATTTGTTTCCAAACTATCTTCTACATTTTTGCACAGTGAATTCTAGAGTGTCTGACATAAAACTAAAGAAAAGAAACAAGGAAATTTCTTTTCCTATAATGCATACGTAAATCCCCTTTGTAACATAGTTCTGTAAAATGAAATCCCTCCCACAACTTAAGAAAAAAGTTAGTTCATGGAAATAGTGCTTGTTTCCTTTTTTTTTTAAAACTTAACTTTTATTGTAAGAACTCAGATGGAATTTACTCAGTAGATTTTTAGGTGTACAGTACCAATGGCAATTGTGTTAATAAAATTTATTCATCTTGCAAAACTGAAATTTTACGCAGTTAAAATAGTCATACAAATAAGGAATAGAATAGTGGTAGCCATGGAGTACGATAGTGAAAAGGGAATTGATAGTAATTTTTCTAAAGTGACTAAGACTTGTTAGTGGTCTTAGTCACTTTAGAAAATTGGCATGACAGTGGCGTCTTCGTCAGCCGCATCAAAGAGAACGGGGCTGTGCGGTTGTGTTTGAAATAGAAAAGGAAAGAAGAATGAATTTGGTGATTTAGTCCTGTGAGGAAGCATTAGTCATATTTCTGCTGACACCCTATACTACTGTCTTCTGAACCCCTTTTCCCATCATTCAGACTAGGGAAAAAAGAGAAAAGGAAAACCATTTCTTCCCAAGACCATTTCTTTCCAAGTGCTACCATACGATACTTTGGTTTCTCTTCAGATCATATGAATCTTTTCCTTTTACCAAGATTCCACCATACACAAGTGTTGAAAGGTTGAGAGAAGTATAGTGGGGGGAAAATTTGATTAGTATCTCTTTTACATTAAATTGGGAATAGTTCACTTGCAGATTAACTAAAAGCATAACTGCTTCTTATGAAGAAAACTAACCCTGTTATTTTGGTAGCAGAAAAATAAAAAATTTGGCCCTTAATCACAGGAAAAATCAAAACTAAGAAGCACAAAAAAAAAAAAAACAACTAAGAAGCACATCTTCGAATCACTATTGTTTCACTGGGTTTAGCATAGATTTTTTTTTCCCTTGTTAACGAATGATAACAGTCACAGTATTTTTAATCTTGTTTGATTTAAGTGAACAAATATGGGTTCTCTTGAAATGCTGTTGGTGATACTGTTCATGATCTTATCCATGACTCTTCACCAGCTAAATTATAGTCACCATCAGCACCTGCCTCACAGGACCCTCTTTCTTTCTCCTCTTTTATAATCCCTTTCTTTTCACCTCATCTCCTTCATGATTCCTCCATGATTTTCTTAGGGCTGGGCTTCAATATCATCGGTGGGACAGATCAGCAGTATGTCTCCAACGACAGTGGCATCTTCGTCAGCCGCATCAAAGAGAACGGGGCTGCAGCCCTGGATGGGCGGCTCCAGGAGGGTGATAAGATCCTCTCGGTGAGAACTGGCTTTGGCCTCCTCAACTGTTCCTTGCTCCCTAGATCCTAGCCCCTTCCCCAAACCCCTTCCCTTGGGAAGAATTCCTGCCTTTTTTCTTTAATTGGGAATATCTAGGTTGAAGTTCAGTGAAAGGGTCTTGATCATTTATCTTTTCTAGCCATAGAGTAATACAACCATCGAGCATGGAGGGTATTAGTTCACTTGACAGACGAGGAAAATTAAGACCAATATGTGAAGTCACTCAGGTTTAAAAGACATAAAATAGGGTATAGTGAGGGACTGTTTCAGAGGGGAAGAACTTAAATCTGCAGTTAGGGGAGCTGGAGAGATCATTCCAAAGGCCAAAGCACGTGCCTGCATACGTGAGATCTATGTTTAATCCTCCCTTGCAGCCTGTGGTTTGATCTGAGCCCTGCAGGATATGACCCTGTTAACCTCTATCACCACTGGGTCTGAACAGCATTACATTACTAAACCAAAGTGTTGAATCTCCTGGCCTGATTGACTTAGTATTTCCAGGGGTAACCCCTGGAGCATTGTTTGAGAGGACCCCCACCCCCAAATAAAATAAAACCAGTAGTTTTTGTTATTTATTCATAATACTTTATTACCTCACTTCTGATTAACAGTGATCTGTCCTTGCTCCAAGAGGGGATAAAAATAACATCGGAATTAAATATCCTTTTAAGTCGCAGAGCCCTTTTTCACCCTTCAGTAGGTGTAAAATTGAAGTACAATATGTTTTGTGTATTTGAACACTATAATCCCATATTCTTTGCTAATGACTTTAATAAGATACAATATAAATTAGATTACTTTCTGGAATTCCTTAGGGGTGGGGATCAGGTTTCGTTTTTAATTTTTCTTTAAACCTTCTTTATCCTAGCACAGTTCTCAATATATAACAAATGAACTGGTTAGGACATTCAGGCAAATCCAGAAAGACTGACTGATCCAGGACAACTATATTGTCATGAATGGTAATGTACCATTTTAGTACTTCTGTTTTAGTTCATTCAGCTTAGACCTAGAGATTGAGAGTTTACCAATGATCTCAGAAAGATATTGGAAATATTGATACGTTTACAAGTAGAATATTTCCTATGGCTTCTTAAAAAAACCGTTTGAAAAAATAGGAAATCAAGTTGAATAAGACATTGAGGAAAACTTGGTAATGAGTTGTTACAATAAAGGTATAATATGTAGTTAGTGATTATGCTATTTAATATTGTAATACAGTCAATACTCTTTCCAGAACTATAAAGCCTGGAATCCGTGGTTGAGAGGGATTTGAAAGTTTAGGGCTTAAGAAGAAAACCAAGTTACTCAAGCTTTGGTTGGGACTAGAAAGATAATACAGGAGTAAGGCACTTGCCCTGCATGTGGCTGACCCTAGTTTAATCCCCAGTATTGCATATGGTCCCCCAAGCCCTACTAGGAGCAGTCCTTGATCATATCTGGGTGTGACTCAAACTACTCCCTCTCAAAGAAAAATCTTTGGTTACAGGTAGATTGTTGAGAAAAATGAGAATAGTTCAAACATTTTTAACACAATATTCCTAGAAATTTAAACTTAGTGTAACATTGTTATAATTCTGTGAGTTAGGTGCATTTCTTTTACCTATTTTGTAGCTAAAGAAACAGAGTCCTGACAAGTAAAGCAGCTTTGTCCAAAGATCATAGAACTAGTAAATGGGTGAGGAGGAAAACTCTGATCTATCTGAATTTGAGTTGTCTACACCTAATCAATATTCTATTCTTCCTCCTAAAAGGTAAATAAGGAGCTAGGATTTGTTGTCCTAAGTAGAAAGTTGCATGGTGAGTAAGCAGTTGCTTTTTTGTAGGGTTTTATCTAAAAACTCAGATTAGTCTTTCTGTTAACGGTTGAATTAATGAGAGGGAAATAAAAGGTATACATCTCAATATGAGAAAATTTATTAGACATAAACTGAAATGAACCATCTTTTTTGAGTCATTGCCTCATAAAGGAAAGAAATCATTAGAAGAATCACTCAAGTTTTTTAAAAGGGTGTGGTAGGAGTGGTGAAGGATGTATATAGCTTAGTGGTAGAGCACATCCTGTGCATATATGAAGCCCTGGATTTGATCCCTGGCACCTGTCGCCGTCCCTGGCAAAGAAAGGTTTTGGTAGGAGACTGAATGTCAGTGAAAAGTAGAAATCTGAAAACTTAGCTCATTTGATGATAAATTTATAGCAAAGAAATTAGCATATAAATATTACAAAGATATATACAAGATAATAAATAGTATGAATATATATGTGACATATTACAAAGAACCACTTGAATTTATGGCCTAGTCAGCTAAGGAACAGATGTGAAAGAAGAAGAGAGAATGATCAAAGTAGAAAAGGCAAATTGCAGCAGATACATGGGAAAAATAAAAAAAAAAAAAAGAGAAATAGAAAAGTATACATATACAAGAGGAAACGACCAGCATTACTTCTCTATCCTGTTTGGGGTATATTCTTTGACTCCTGTTTCTTTTCTAAGAGTTTGCTCCAAAAATTAAGGGCTGAGAGAAGTGGGGCTCTCCCAAGCAATGCTCAGGGGATCTGGGTGCTATTTCCAGCAATTTTCAGCCAGTTGGACTTTACGGTTCAATCTTAGGATGCAGTGCTGCAGAAGCTCTGTAGTGCTAGGAACTACCAAAGGCACCTGGTGACTCTGGGGGGCCCTGTGCTGCCAGGGATTGAGCAGTACATGCCTTGTTTACCTTATATTATTTCCCTGGCCTAAAAATTTTTTATTAAGTCCCACTCCTTAAAAAACACTGCCTTATAAGAAGACAAATAAAACCTGTGTTGCTGCATGCACTATTTTACATCCTCTCTTTTGAAGTGAATGTATGGCTTATTAACCATTAATTGGTTTCATCAATTGATTCTTAAGCTCATTTTTCCCCCTTAATATTAAGGTATGTACTTAGTATTCTCTTATTATTGACTTTGGAGTATTTGTAAAATGATGCTAAATTATGTATTATTCTGTATTCCCATTTATTCCTTCTTTGTGTGTGTGTGTGGGGGGGGGGGTTGGGGCATACCCAGTGGCACTTGGCCTACTTTTGGCTCTGTGCTTAAGGATCACTCCGGATAGTACTCAAGACCATATGCAAATACCAGGGATCAAATGGGGTTGTCTGTGTGCAAAACAAGTGCCTTATTTAGTCTTTCCATTTCTCCCTGATAACGCCTGTGTTTCAGGGTCTTAAATTTAAATAGCTAGAATCTGGAAAAAACCTGAGTACCTGAGAACAGATGACTGGTGAAAGAAACTTTGGTACATCTACACAATGGAGTACTAAGTAGCTGTTAGAAAAGATGAAGTCATGAAATTTACATACAAGTGGTACTACATGGAAAGTATCATGCTAAGTGAAATGAGTCAGAAAAAAAAGGGACAGACAAAGAAAGATTGCATTCATCTGAGGAACATAAAGTAATAAAATCGGAGACTGACACCCAAGAATAGCCAAGATAAGTACCAGGAGGTTTACTTAATGGCTTGAAGGCCAGCCGTACATGCTAAGGAAAAGGCAGCTCAGATAGAGAAGGGAGCACCAAATAAAGGGTGTTGGGAGGATCCTCCCAGGATGGGAGACGCATGCTGACTATAGACCGAACATGATTGCCACTCAGTGCCTCTTTTGCAAACCACAGCACCCAAAAGGAGAGAGAGAACAAAAGCGAACGCCCTGCCACAGAGGCGGGAGATGGGGGTTGGGAGGGATACTGGGATCAGTGGTGGTGGAGAATGGGCAGTGGTGGAGGAATGGGTACTCGATCATTGTATAACTGAAACCCAAGCACAAAAATCTGTAAGTCTACAACTGTACCTCACAGTGTTTCACTAATAAAAATTTTTTAAAAATTTAACTGCATGATTTATTATGCTTTTTCTCATCAAAAGAGTTTTTTGTTTGTTTGTTTTTTGCTTTTTTGGGTCATACCCGGCAATGTTCAGGGGCTACTCTTGGTTCTGCACTCAGGAATTACTCCTGGTGATGCTCAGGGGACCATATGGTATGCTAGGAGTCGAACCCAGGTCAACCACGTGCAAGGCAAACACCTTACCCGTGGTGCTATTTCTCCAGCCCCCCAAAAAGATTTTTTTTGGTGATGATTGTGAATGGTTTAAAAATAAATTTTTGTAATAAATTTAAGTAGTATTTAATGTACTATTGAATCTGACAGACTTAAACAAAAAACCCATATATTATCAACGTAAGAATAGGCCTCAGGTTTCGAGGGGGGCTAGAGATTTCTCATCCAAAGTTCACTTTGGATGTATTACAGTGCTGTTGGTTAATTTGCACAGATGACCAGGGAACTTGGGGAAATTTAACTTAATTTAATTATTTTTGGGTTTGGGGTTATACCCAGTGGTGTCTTGGCTTTTTTGGAGGGTCACTTTGGCAGTGCTTGAGGGGACCATATGAGGTGATGAGCATTGGACCTTTTCTGGCCACTACAAGGCATGCACTATCTTCTAACAGACCCTGAAAATTGTATTTTTCTGAAACAAGAATGTAAACTAATTTTGTCATTTCCCTATTTGTCTGACAAAATGAAGAAAAGTAAACAAGAAGAGTCAGTTCTCAGATAACTGTATTTTTATATTTTATGAAGCTCACGGTATAGATGATTTTTATACTATACAGATGACTTTTCTACAGTCATTATATAACATATTAGGCCATTAGTTGCATTTCATATCCTCATTAAATACAGTTCTTGTTTGTTTTATATTTTGGGGGGTCATAGTGGGGAGCACAACAAACTTCTCTGGACTTACTTTTGGCTCTGTGTTCAGGGTCACTCCTTGTGGTGCTTGGGGGACCATTTGCAATGCTGGGGATTGAACTGGGGTTAGTCATGTGCAAGGCCTTAAACTTCTAAACTGTCTCTCTGGCCCCTTACATATAATTCTGATTTAGTGAAAGAGTTAAGTAGTCTTCAACAATTTACCATCTATTGTAATTACTTGATGGCCTACAGAACACTGTTGCCAGGTGCTACAGAAAATGAAAAAGAACATGAAAGACTGGTCTCTGTTCTTGGTTTAAAAATAAGTTTGAAAGACCCACTAGAAACTCTTGTTTAAAATCAACTACAGAGATAGATATTGAAATATATAGAATCATTAGACAGATTACCTAATTTTCTAAAGAAGATTTGCCTTATCTCTGTATCCTTGTCATGTAGTCCTATAGTCCTGGTATAAAGTAAGCATCCAAAGAGTTAGTTGCTCTGTAAATGAATTATGCCATAACATTGTTTTGGTTGGACCTAATTAAAAAGAAATTAAAATATCCAGAATATAAACAGTGCTTATTAAATTGAGTCCATTCTGTCTTAACATTATGTATAATGTATATATATATATATACACACACACATATATGTGTATACATAATAGTTAAGACTTCTATAACAACATTATCCTGAGAAAACATTACACCTTTCCCAGAATTCAAAATCACTAAATATTTTTTAAAATAAAAAAAAACTAATTTTAACTTGGTCAACTATTTCCTGTGGTAGAAAACAGGAAACTCATGTTTTAAAGACAACAATCATAATTTGACAAAACATTGTATGTAGCTTCCTCAGTTAATTGGCTCACCACCATCCCAATTCTTTGAACATTGTCAGTGAAATTTTTGGCAATTTGCAGATCTGCCAGTTTTGTGAAATGCTATGAGCAGCAGAAGTAGCAAGTTCAGCAGTGTTTCGAGATTTCTTAGTGGCTCAGTTGTATATGTTCAAAGACCATCTAACTATAATCTGGGAGCTAATTAGAAATGCAGAGTCTCACAAGTTTTCCTCCCATTGTGTCAAGATCCCTTATCATGGGTTAGTTTGTAAATAAAGATGGAGAAATATTGCTATGTGTCTTTCAAATCTTCTAAATTATAGACCTGTAGTGACTTAGCATGTGACCAGCTCCATTTCAGTCATTTTGAGTCTCAGCACTACATTGTCCCTTGAGGCCACTGGGTGTGGCCCCCAAACTCCCCAAAATGATAGTTGCCAGTAGTAGGAAATAGATGTGCACATACATAGTAATTTTGTGTAAATGATACATATGTTACCTAATATTATTTTAAAAAGTTAAATATCCTTGATGCAATGATTTGACTTCACAGTCTTATATAATGGGTCAGTAGGCCAAACTTCTGTAATGAGTTAGTAGAACAAAATTTGAAAAATAATGATCAATCTGGTAGTGTAGATGCCAAGAACCAGTTCTTGCCCCTGCTAAAACACAACCAGAAATCAACTTTAATCAATTAGCATAGAAAATACATCAGTTCACAGTTTGGTTTGTCTTGACATAATCACATCATCTATATATTTAATGGCTGCAGTACATGGAAGTGGAAAAGTGGCACTTGGGATGAAATTCAAGGAACAGCATATGAGAGCAACAGTCACCATTGCTGGCATATGACTGACTCTTCCATGGGACACAAGACAAAATTAGCCCCTAACAGCAAACTTCCAGACATGGGTGAAAAACTGGAGAAACTAAACTCTGCAGCTAAAAGCTGACAGATTAAAAACAACTGGACTAGGTGACTCCTTCATTCATTCAAGTCCCTCCTTCATTCAGGGATTTGAATAGGTCAGAGTTTTGACCATGAACCCTTGAGTAGGATTCAGATGTGACAGTGGAGGTAGAGAGATAGTATTTATAGATCATTTCCCTCCAACTCCCAATTCCCTCAGTGCAGCATTGTGGTCAGCAGTTTTCAATCTCCTCAGTGTCTTCCCCCATCTCCCTCACAGCTGTAAAAACCAGTAATTCTCACTCTAAAGCTACAACAAAACAGAATTGGCTAATCCAGATTTGTAAGCAGAAAAGTTACTCTGGCAACTATTGTAACAGATGGATATCCTTGATTAATATTTAGAGAGAAAATATAAAGACACACCACTAGATTATATAACAAGACAAATGAATTAGAAGAAGCGTAATGAAATTGCTTTGTGGCTCAAATTCCATTCTCTTGGCTGGAGTATATTTGGAAGAAATTTCTTTCTTTCTTTCTTTCTTTCTTTCTTTCTTTCTTTCTTTCTTTCTGTCTCTTTTCTTTTCTGTTCTTTCCTTTCTTTTTTTCTGAGACACCTGATGATGCTTAGGGGTTATGCCTGGCTCTGCATTCAGGAATCACTCATGGCAGCATTTGAGGAACCATATGGGTTGTTGAGGATCAAAACTGAGTTGGTCTCATTCAAGGCAAGTGCCCTACCCATTTTCCTGGTTCTCCAGCCTCAAGGAAGAAATTTTCTTTCTGAAAAAAAGACTGAGTTTGATGCACTCTGATAGCTAAGATTAAAGCACATCATGATAAAGGATTGTTGGACAAGAGAAAAGAGACAAGAGAATTATACAAGAGCTAGGATGCATTGCCCTTTCAACATTGTTCTTTATTTGAAGGATAATAAGGGGAGTTTCACATTTGTTTTAAAGATGAGTGTTCTGGGTTGAGTATACTGAATCTCCCCTCAAACATATGATCATCTAATCTTTGATAAGGGAGCAAGAAATGTGAAGTGGAGCAAGGAAAGCCTCTTTAACAAATGGTGCTGGCAAAACTGGACAGCTACATGCAAAAAAAAATGGGCTCAAATCTCTACCTAATACCATGTACAAAAGTAAGATCAAAATGGATTAAAGACCTCAACATCAGACCGGAATCCATAAGGTACATTGAAGACAAGGTTCGCAAAACTCTCCACAACATGAAGCTAACGGTATGTTCAAAGATGACACGCCACTGGCCAAGCAAGTGAAAACAGAGGTAGATAAATGGGACTATCTTAAACTAAGAAGCTTCTGCACCTCAAAAGAAACAGTGACCAAAATACAAAGACATTCTACAGAATGGGATACGATATTCGCCCAGTACCCATCCAACAAGGGGTTGATATCAAGGATATACAAAGTACTGGTTGAACTCCACAAGAAGAAAACATCCAACCCCATCAAAAAATGGGGTGACGAACAGAAACTTTCTCAAAGAAGAAATCCAAATGGCAAAAAGGCACATGAGAAAATGCTCTACATCACTAATCATCAGGGAGATGTAGATCAAAACAACAATGAGATATAATTTCACACCACAGAGACTGGCCCACATCCAAAAAAACAAAACAACTGGTGTTGGCACGGATGTGGTGAGAAAGGGACCCTCCTTCATTGCTGGTGGGAATGTCGACTGGTTCAGCCCTTTTGGAAAACAGTATGGACGATTCTCTAAAAATTAGAAATTGAGCTCCCATTTGACCCAGCAATACCACTCCTGGCAATATATCCCAGAGAGGCAAAAAAGTACAGTCGAAATGACATCTGCACTTTTACGTTCATTGCTGCACTATTCACAATAGCCAAACTTTGGGGAAAAAAATACCGAGTGCCCAAGAACAGATGACTGGTTAAAGAAACTTGGTACATCTACACAATGGAATACTATGCAGCTGTTAGAAAAGATGAAGTCATGAAATTAACATACAATTGGTTCTACATGGAAAGTATCATGCTAAGTGAAATGAGCCAGAGAGAGACGGGCAGACATAGAAAGACTGCATTCATCTGGGGAATATAAAGTAACAGAATGGGAGTTGAACACCCAAGAATAATTGAGATAAGTACCAGGAGGTCTGCTCCAGGGCTTGGAAGCCGGTCTGACATGCTGGGGGAAAAGGCAGCTCAGATAGAGAAGGGAACACCAAGTAAAGGATGTTTGGAAGACTCGTTCAGATGCGAGATGCATGCTGAAAGTAGACTATAGACCGAACATGATGGCCACTCACAACCTCTGTTGCAAACTACAACACCCTAAAGGAAAGAACAAGCAAAAGGGAATGCCCTGCCACAGAGATGGGGTGGAGTCGGGGTGGAGTGGGGTGTGGGGGTGGGAGGGCTACTAGTATCATTGATGGTGGAGAATGGGCACTGGTGGAAGGATGGGTACTCGATCATTATATAACTGAAACCTAAACACAGAAATTTGTAAGTCTACAACTGTACCTCATGGTATTTCACTAAGTAATAAATAAATAAATAAAGTAGATAAAAACACAAAAGATGAGTGTTCCAAGATTCCACAGTATTATTTTGAATACTTGAATTTAGGGCATTGATTGACCTCCTATACACATCTGTATGCAGACAAATTAGACAACCTAGGATAAATGGAAAAAATTTTGGAAAGATTTCTATGGAATCACAAAGCCAGAACAATTCTGAGGAAGAAGAAAGAATGAGATATTATACTCCATGACCCCAAACCATAGTATAAAGTGGTAAAAATTAAAACAGTAGATACTGGAACAAAAAATAATCACACGGACCAGCCTAGAAATAACCTACACGTATATGGAGAGTTAATCTATGACAAAAGAACCAGACTATACAACTGGGAAAGAAAAGCCACTTCCACAAATGGTTATGAGAAAACTAGAAAATCAGATGCAAAGAATGACATCACTAATACCCTATGCAAAATCCAACTCAAAATGGATTAAAGGTTTGACTATTAGACTCATAAACATAATTGACATAAAGTACGGACACATTTTAGGACCTTCATCTCAGAAATGTACTTGAATACTCAGCTTAAAAAAAAAACAACCTAGCAACTGGGAGAATTTTGCATTTCATAAATCTGACAAAGGAGTGATATATAAAATAACATAAAGAATTATAACTCGGTAACAAAAAAGGCAGGCAGCCAGATCTTTTTTCTCCGTAATGTGCAAGAGACCTAAGTAAGTGCTTCTCCAGAAGAGACATATGGATGGTTAATAGAAAAATTGCTCAGAATCACTTATTAGGGAATCATTTATTAGGAAGTCAAAACCACAAATACCAACAAGGATGTGGAGGAAAAGGAATTCATACACATTGTTGTAGAAAACATAAACTGATGCAGCCTCTGTGGAAAATGGTATGGAGAATTCCTTAAAAAACCGAAAATAGAATTATACCATATGAACAACAATATCATTCCAAGTCATATATGAAGGATATAAGAACAATTTAAAAGGTGTTTGATTTAGCTATAGGTTCATAGCTTCATTATTCACAATAGCTAAAACATAGAACCAACTTAAATGCCTCCAACAGATGAACAGATAACTGGAAAAAGGAGCTAGGAGATAGCTCAGGGTGAGTGGCACTTGTCTTAACACGTACAGTGACCTGATTTTGATCCACCCACCAGATATGGCCCAGGTCACCCCTGGGCCAAGCATTGAATCATCTGACTTGGTTGGCTGAGTATCCCTGGGAGTGGCTCTCAGATGCACCTGGGCAGTGCTTTGGAGGTCCCCTACCCCTTAAGAAGTAAATTGTTTTTATTTAGTGGAATTAAATAGAAAGTGGAATTAAATAGAAGGCCTTTGATTCTGTTGAGACGGAAGCGGTCATTGAAGCCCTAGCCAATCAGGGCATTCAAGCACAATACATCAAGATCCTCCGTGAGCTGTATTGCGGATTCACTACCAGGATCTCACCATTCTACAAAGAAGTAATCATTGATGTCAAGAGAGGGGTTCGGCAGGGTGATACCATTTCACCGAAACTCTTCAGTGCCACCCTCGAGAACATCATGCGACGACTGGAATGGGAAGGAATGGGAGTGAAGATAGATGGTCGGCAACTACACCACCTCCGCTTTGCTGATGACATTGTTTCAATAACACCAAACATCAGCCAAGCAGCACAAATGCTGGCCGACTTTGACCGTGAGTGTGGAAAGGTAGGACTACAGCTGAATCTTACGAAGACAATGTTTATGAGAAACAGCCTCGTTCCTGATGCCCCATTTGCTCTCAATGGAACGACCATCTCCGAATGCAACAGCTATGTGTACCTAGGTCGAGAGGTCAACATGACAAATGACCTGGCACCTGAGCTGCGCAGGAGGAAGAGAGCGGCTTGGAACGCCTTCAAGAACTTCGAAGAAATAGCTAAGAGGACGAAGAACCTCCGGCTCCGGGCACATCTCTTTGATTCCACTGTTCTTCCTGCATTAACATATGCCTCAGAGACCTGGGCCCTACACAAACAGGATGAGACTGCTATTCAGGTCTCCCAAAGAAGAATTGAAAGAGCTATGCTTGGAATATCACGTTTCACTCAAATGAGAGAAAGAATCCGGAGTTCCGACATCCGTCGATGATCAAGAATCAGGGACGCTGTCTCATTTGCTAAGGTGTCAAAAATCAGATGGGCTGGTCACGTAATGAGATTTAAAGACGACCACTGGACTAGAGCTGTTACCGACTGGATTCCACGGGATGTCAAAAGACCGCGTGGCTACCCACCTACCAGATGGTCAGACTTCTTCATCAAGATTATGAACGATTGGTTTGAGGCTCTTCATGTTCCCAGAGCGAACAGATGCCATTGGGCTACACTCGCACGCGACAGGGACAAATGGAGAGGTTACTGGCGCCCGCTCGAGCAAATCGACGACTAACGGGAAGTTAAGTGATTAAGTGAAGAAATAGAAAGGCCTTTTAATTTGAACACCCAGTATTGTAAATCAATAAAGATAATATCAGTATGCTGTCACTGCATAACTAAAACTTTTGTTAAATGTATAATGTTATTTATAGATGAAACTGTAAAACCAATAAAAAAATCCCATTATAACATTAATGAGTAGTGGCATGCTGTTGAAATAAAATCCTTGCTATGTAAATTTCCATAGTTTAATGTTTCAGAGTGAAAGTTGGGGGCCAGACTACTTCAGTTTTAGTTCTGATTTTGCTGCTTCCATTCTTTATGCCTGTGGACAAGTTGTATAGCCATTTCATTTTTGTTCCTTTTTTGTTTTGTTTTGTTTCGAGTTAACTTTATTGGTTTTTATTGGTTGGGAACCATATCAAGCAGTGCCCAGGGTCTACTCCTGGCTTGTGCCCAGGGGTTACTCCTCTTGGGTCTTAGGGTGCCATATTAGTCCCAGGGACCAAACCCAGGGCACCTGCATACAAAACATTTGCTCCAGTCTCTTGATCTGTTCTGACCCTTGTATGTTTGGGGGCCACATCTAGTTGTGCTTAAGGGACTACTCTCAGTGACTGAAGCAATAGTATGGCAGTAGGGTACTTGCCTTGCATGCACTGGAGCTGGACTCAATCCCTTGCATCTTAGTCGTCCTCCCAACAACTGCCAGGAGTGACTTCTGAGTGCAGAGCCAGAAATAGTCTCTGAGCATCCCCAGCTGTGACACTCCCCACTCCCAAAAGGAGCTCGCCCCAGTTTGGTGCTTAGTGGTTACTTTTGGTTCAGTGTTTGAGATCTTTCTTACCCAGTGCTGGGGAAACTAGGCAGCTAAGGATCAGATCCAAGGCTTCAGCATAAAAAGCATGCACTCTAACCCTCTGAACTAGTTCTCTAACTCAGCCTTTCTATTTTTTTCACCTAATAGGGATATCTGACTTAAAATAATTGTTTGAAGAATGAATGATATACTACTTGTAAAATGTGTAGACGGCATCATTATGTTTTCAGACAGCTATTACTGTCTACTCTGACAAAACTTATTTTGAGCTCAAGGGTCCTGTGTTTAAATATCACGTAGTGAGTCCTCCAGTTTGAGTTAACATTACGTTGAAATTTGATTTGATATTGAGCTCAATCTTTTTCTTTTACTTTTTTTTTTTTGATTTTTGGGTCACACTCGGCGATGCTCAGGGGTTACTCCTGGCTCTGCACTCAGGAATCACTCCTGGCAATGCTTAGGGGACCATATGGGATGCTGGGAATCGAACCTGTGTTGGCTGCGTGCAAGGCAAATGCTCTACCTGCTGTGCTATTGCTCCAGCACCCTTCTTTTACTTTTTTGACATCAATTTTCTTATCTGCCTCTAAGAGAAAATTAAACACCTATTCTTTTTTTTTACAGTGAGAAATGTAGTTATCACTTGGACTAGATTACTTAAGTTTTTTTAAGGGAAGAGTGTTTTTTTAGTACTGTTGTTGTGGATGTGAATGTGATGACATCTGTTTTATGTTTCTTTGCTGTGGTGGGGGGCATTCCTAGTGGTATTCAGGGTTTACCCCTGGCTTGTTGTTCAGGGATCACTTTTGGCAAGGCTCTGGGACTCTATTCAGTGCTAGGGATTGAACTGGGGCCATCCACATAAGTCAAGCATCTTACCTCTGTACTAACACTCTAGCCCCCCCGGACCCCCACACAATGTTTTATTTTGAGGTTAGTGAGTTATTGCAATTTTTACTAGAGCAAAGGATTTATGAAAGGGAATAATGAGAAATTAAACTGGGAAGATAACTTGAGACCGTTTCTTAGGGGACTTGGCATATTAAATTGAAAAAAATCCAAGATAATAATTAAGAACCAAAAGATCTAAGTAGTAGAACTTACATCTCGAGGCTAGAAAATGCCTAATGAAGCTAGTAAATGTAATTGCTAGAAATCATGAAGCTAGAAAATATGATTGCTTGAAATCTTGAGGCTAAAAAATGCCCAGTGAGGCTAGAAAATATGATTGAGTATTTCATAGATGTTTTCACCTCAATTAAGGAGTTAAACCTAGTTTTGAGATAAGGTAAAAGTAGCAGTGAGAATATCAAGCTGTCTTGGCAGGGCATGGATATTAGAAAAGATAATAGATACAATGTGAGAAATTCTCCGTATTTTTAAGAGTGATGAGGCAAGTCAACCTGATGAAAGACAGAATTGAAGTTAGGGGTTGATGGTAGAAAAGGTCTGGATCTGTTATCATAAAGTTATCTTAGAGAAATTGAAGAGTTACAAGGCTATAGCAATAGCCATCCAGAGTTAACTGTGTGTGAGGAGAGTGACCTCTCTTGCAGAATATTAAACCAAGTGATTACAAGGAAATTAAATGCATTATGTTGCCCAGAACTGGAAAAAGGGCCGAAAATCTGGGGTAGGAAATTCCTAATTGTTCCCTAAGAACTTCGTTGAAATCCTAGATGAATAAGAATGCAAGTAAAGTCTGAAAAAGGGGGGTTAAACACTTAGATGAAGATAGAGGAAAGTCTGTATAGGAATAAGAAGTTTGGAGAAAATAAAAGTTGTGGTTAGTTTTTTAAGAGTCTGAGATACTGGGACTGAAGCTTGTCTAATGTTGAAGTCCAGGGCTAATGCCAGTAGTTGACTAAAATGGAAATGAGCTAGAAAATATTGTTCTGGAAAAGTAGAGAGTCTATAAGGCCAAATTGTTGGTAGATTAATTTACTGAGGGATTGGCAAGAGCTAAAATGAAGGAATGATTTTGAATCTCTTGGAGAAGGAACATATAAGGGTTTAATGAGTTAAAGGCTTGAATTTCAGGTGAACAGAAAATAGTTAAGTCAGGGTGTAGGAATGAAAACACAGAAAGGACAATTAAGTGCAAGGTCATTTTGAACTTCTGGTATTAAAAACTTTAGACCCAGCTCCTACATTTACCGTAACTTTGTGTAAATTTTTTAACCTTGCTAAAGCATTGGTTTCTTCATCTGTGAATTCAAGGTTAAAATTGCTTCCACTTCATAGGATTATTGTGAGACTTAAATTACATATGTATGTAAAGTATGTAGAATAGAATAAAAAAATGTTAAGACACTACTGTGTTGATGGCATTGACATGTATAATTTTAATGTAGAGTGTGCCTTAAGTGCAGCATAGAACAACTGTCACTTATGGGCAGTGTCATTTCTGACACTAAAAAAGATAGGAATGTCAGTAGTCCTTCATATTATTCACCTTTAAGTGCTAGGCAGGATTATACTGAAGCATTAGTTAGGAATTATTATCATCGCCAAAATGTGTTTTCCAGTAAGTTTGAGGATGTAGTGTCCATTGAATCAAGGAGAATTTTTCCTCATCCAGTAAGACCAATTGAATGGACTAATACATTTACACCCCATCAAAAAAAATATGGGAGAGTTCATAGAGTTATGTTTCTAGAGCTGACACTGGTAATGCCAGGAACCAGAACTATAAAGGGCAGAGTAGTAACCTGAAAGCTGTAGGTGACCTATAGGAAAGAAAGTTTAGCTATAGGAAAGGAAATTGATAGCTATGGAAAACATAAACACAATAACTAAATCCCAAGGGTTAAAACAAGGGGTTGAATAGGAGCTAAGAAGTGACTACCTTTTCAAAAACTAAGGTGCCCTTCAGGTGGCTCATGAAACCTTAGTTCTGTAAAATATAACTTTGGAAATGAAAATAATTACTAAGTTCTAAATTAATTATCCCACTTTCTAAGTGTTTTGTCACATAAAATACCTGCCACAGTAAATCACTTTGCCTTATGAGAGTTTGCTTTCTACCTCTCTTACTGCTTTTCCTTGTTGTGTTTGACAGGTTAATGGCCAAGATCTAAAGAACCTCCTGCACCGGGAAGCTGTAGACCTCTTTCGAAATGCAGGCTATGCCGTGTCTCTGAGAGTGCAGCATAGGGTAAGTGTCATGTGTAGGCAGCAACCTGGTATCAGACTTTTTGAACCAATCTAGAAAATAAACCTTGTGGTATAATCAGCATTGACTTTGACATCATGTTTTGGTGCTATGGATATTGTGGAGCATCAAAGTAATGTGTCTTAAGGATTTGTGAAGATTGATGGGAGGCAAGTACTCAACCAAAAATTACTTTTCAATAGGGTAGAAAATGTATGCCTACACTTGAACATCCTGATTTAGAGAACTTTT
The DNA here is from genome assembly GCF_029834395.1 of Sorex fumeus. Classification (NCBI taxonomy): domain Eukaryota; kingdom Metazoa; phylum Chordata; class Mammalia; order Eulipotyphla; family Soricidae; genus Sorex; species Sorex fumeus. Next base: position 25,334,937 of record NW_026606155.1, read on the forward strand.
TTTTTTGGTTTGGGGGGCCACACTTAGCAGTGCTAAGGGTCAGTCACCACTGTCACATGCAAGGCAAATTGTCTTACTTCCCATACTCTCTCTCCTGCCCTTCTTATTTATAAAATGTTAAATGTGAATGGTGAGTTTTTTGACACCAGCTGTTTGCTTCTTCGTATCACTATCCTGAGTGTTTTTCTTATCTACTTTGTGACTTTGATTAGGCTCTCGGAAGGTCCAGGAATGCTCCAGGAAAACAGAAATACAATTCAGAATTTAGTCCAGGCAGTGCCTATCCCTGTATCAATCACTTTTTTTGATATTTTATCATTTGAATTATGGGACGAGATCTGGGTACATATAGTTCTCCCATAGTGCAAATGGTTTTGGAGTGCATTTACCAATCTTTATTATATCTTTAAAATAACTTCCTCTTGCACTAGAGAAATCATACAAGGGTTAAGGCTCTTGCTTTACACATGGACTACTGACTTTTAGTCACGTTTTGGTCCCCTGAACACCACCAGGTGTCATTCTTGAACCCAGAGCCAGTGTTCAGGAAAACCTGAACTGCTCGGTGTGAGCCACCCCCTACCCCCAGCAAAAAAATAGTTACTCCCTCTTACATTAATGACTCAGCTCCTCAGTGAGACTTCAGAGATGAAGAAGAGAGTTCAAAAGGAGATAGTAAAAACTGTAGAAAGAGCAAGACCTGAAAGATTCCCGAGGAAACAACCAGAGTTACAAACAGAATCTGGGTATGTTGGAAAAAACAAGTCCATAGGAGACAACTTTGAGTCTCAGTTGCTTCTGCCTTGACTCATTTTTGTTTCTAAATCATAAAAGAATTTATAAAATAGATAAGGCAAGTTAATAATACTCAAAAATCTGTTGTTGTTGCGTTACTGCCTGCAAATAACAAAGATGCATAAGATGTTAAGGAAACTATCCAATTACAATGTGTCCTAAAGAATGAAATGTTTAGGAGAAAGACCTGTATAATGAAACAGCAAGACATTGTTAAAATACACTGTTAAAAGAAAGACCAAAAGACATTCCGTGTTCACATATGAGGAAAATTAATTTAGCTAAAATACCAGTTTTACTAAAAACATTAGATTGACTTAATACAATTCCAATTAAAACACCAGTGATAGATTTTAAGGAAAAAACCAAAAAGACTTTGAGTTTCTTGTTTGGGGAGGATTTGGAGGACACACCTGATGTTGCTTGGGGACTGCTCCTGGCTCTGTGCTTTGGTTGTACTTAAGGGAACACAGCTGTGGTACTTAGGGGAACATTAGGTACCTGGGCTCTATACATGTCTCCTGCGTGTATGTCTTAGGCCCTGGAGGTTTGTATAGAATTATAAGACACTATATAGCTAATGCAATCCGGAGAGGGGAAAAAAAAAGCTACCTGACCTCAAATTATACTACAAAGCAACAATAATTAACGATGTATTGCATTGTAATGAAAATCAACACAGATCAATGGAATAGAATTGAAGTCCAGTGATAAACCCACATGTTTGTTGGTGGCTAATTAGTGTCAAAAGATCCAGTACCACACAATAAAGATACAACAGAGAAAGATAATCTCTTCAGCAAATGGTGTTGGCAAAACTGGACAGCTATATGCAAAAGAATGAAATTGGACCATTTTTTATCCCCATGTACAAAAATTAATATTTGATAGATTAAAGACCTGGTGTAAGACCCCAAAATAAGCTACATAGAAGATGGCATCACTCGAGAGAAATTTGGGGTGGGGTAGAGGAGGGGGAGAAATTGACTCTCACAGCAAGAGAAGCAAAAGCATATTTCAAAGAGAAGGTCTACATTAAATTGAAAAACTTTAATACAGCAAATGAGAATTTAAATAGAAGAGAAAGTAACTCACCAAATGAGAAAAGATACTTGGGTATTGTATATTCAAGAAGGGGTTAATACTCAAGGCATTTTAAAAACCCACACAACTTAACAGCAATAATAAACAGAATCCAGTGGAAAGAATCATCAGAAGAGTTGAATAGATACTTCTCCAGTGAAGACAGATAGATGGCTGACAGGCTTATGAAAAGATGTGCATCATCGCTGATTATCAGGAAATGCAAATCAAAGGCCTAATGAGATAATGTCATACTTAAGAGAACCGATCACCACAGAAAGAACAACTAGGGACTGGAGAATTAGTACAGTGTTTGCCTTGCACACTGCTGACCCAGGTTCCATCCCCAGCATCCTATATGGTCCCAAGCACTGCCAGGAGTAATTCCTGAGTGCACAGCCAGGAGTAACCCCTGAGCATCACCAGGTGTGGCAAGCCCCTACCCCTCACCCCCGCTCCACCAAAAAAAAAAAAAAAAAAGAAAATGAACAGTTAGAAATATTGATAATATGGGGAGAAAAGGAACTCTTGTACAGTGGTGGAACACTTGCCTTGCATGCTGTCAGCATGTGTTCAGTCCCTGGCACCATATATGGTCTCATGAGCATTGATAGGAATAACCTCTGAGCACAGAGCCAGGAATAGCTCTTAAGCATCACTGGGTGTGTATTCCACCCCACCCTCCCCAGACCCCACAGAACACAAACACATGCATGAGAGAGAGAGAGAGAGCGAGAGAGAGAGAGAGAGGGAGAGAGAGAGACACACACAGAGAGAGAGAGAAAAAGAGAAACTCTTGCATGATATTGATGGGATTATAATTAGTGCTATTATTTTTGATACAGAAGTATAGAACTTCCTATGCTATTTAAAAATGTGATGTGATCCAGTTTTTCTCTATTAAAAGAATACAGAAACATTTAATACAAGGTTATATTACCCCAGCAGGTGTTGTGGCATCATTTACAGTGCTAAAATATGGAAAAAAACAAAATGCCATTGAGAAAATATCATGAAGACATGATATATTTATATAATTGAATACTATCCACCTATTAAAAAAGATGCAATTTGCAGCATAGTGGAAGGAGCTCAAGGGGATTAGACAATGTAAAATATCAGAAGGAAAAGATATGATTCATTCGTACATGCGGTATAGGCATATATAACTGATAAACAAATGAATAAAATTTAAAAATAAAATTCTTGAATTTAATCTAAGGTCAGTAATTTCAAGGTGTCTTTTTTTTTTTTTTTTGCTTTTTGAGTCATATCTGGCGATGCACAGGGGTCATTCCTGGCGATGCACTCAGCAATTACCCCTGACAGTGCTCAGTGGACCATATGGTATGCTGAGACTCGAACCTGGGTTGGCTGCCTGCAAGGCAAACGCCCTACCCGCTGTGCTATCGCTCTAGCCCCTTTAAGTTTTCTTATAGGACCAATAGATTTTATCTCTTATCTTTTCCTGATAGAGCTTGAGGGAGTCAGTTTGTATACTGAACGAGGTTATTTTATTTACCCTCAGCGGTCCCTTTAGGACTTTTGCAGAGCAGTGTTTCTTCAGGCTTATTTTTCCCACTAAGAAATGGTGACTCAATGGGGCTGGAGAGATAGTACAGCAGGTAGGGCACTTGCCTTGCATGTGGCTGACTCGAGTTTGATCCCTGGCATCCCATATAGTCCCCAAGCCTACCAGGATTGATTCCTGAGCACAGAGTCAGGAGTAACCCCTGAGCACCATCAGGTGTGACCCCCAAACAAAAACAAACAAAAAATTGGTGACACTGGTGTATCAATTCAGGATAGAGAATTCCTGCTAGACAGTGCTTGTGGTTTACAGTATTCTAGAGACTGGACATAGATACAGGTAATATTTCATCTAAAATCTAGACAACAGTCAGTACATAACATTTTTCCCTTCCTTTCAGTCACAGGTGCAGAATGGGCCAATAGGAAATCGAGGTGATGGAGAACCAGCTGGGATTCCCATGTCCATGGTGCTGTTGCCAGTGTTTGCCTTCACCATGGTAGTAGCCTGGGTCTTCATGAGATATCGGCCACAACTTTGAAAAGCTTGTGTTCTTCCAGTGCTCTTGATGAAGATACAGTTCTCTTTTCACCCTTCTCCCCCTGCCATTCTCATATCTCTCCCTCTCCTTCTTTCTGCAAAGCCAACACAAGATTTAAAGAGACTACCCCCAGAACCTTACTGTTGAAGTTTTCCAAATCCTCACATTCTAATGGGAGAGTAAAGACATTGTTTGAAGGAAAGCTGGAAAAAAGACTTGCTCAGAACAAATGAGGGGTTTTAGAGTTAACTAAGACCGCCAGTGGAAATTCAGCTACAACCCAAAGAAGGAAAGATCCATCCTTTTCATTACCATGGTTGATACCTTTCTTCTTGGCTGGCAGATCTCAGAGGCCAGCTGTGGTCTAAAAGAGAGAATGTTTTCTTTTTAATGTTCTTCCTTGAGAAGTTTTGTGGCCTTTATTTAATTTCAAACATGTTTGGGTGGCTATAGCAAAGAATGAGGAAAGCACTTTTATTTTTTTTTAAGCAAACATATGCACATATGCCTTACAGAGTTGAAAGATACTTTGGTTTCTAGGTTTCTGATGTAAGTGATTAATCTCAATCGAATTTTATATGTAGTGAGAATAAAAAAGTGAGCCCTAAATGAGGATGCTCAGTAAAAGTCATTAAAATGAAAAGAAAATTGAAGCAGCAAGTTAAAAGTTTTAGTACAGTATTTCTTCTCAAAACAGCTATGGCAAAATTGAGTTAAAATGCCATTATCTAGTATTGGCAGGTCAGTCTTTGAAAATAAAAAATTTTACATGTGAAGATAAATCTTATAATGCTAATAACATTTTAAATAATATCACAGTCTCTTTATGTTTATTTTTTAAGACTCCCAAGCAGCACTCAATAGGCCTGGGGGCCTCTCCCTACAATCCTTGGGCAACCTGGTGATGCTCAGGAATTTCTTGGACTGCAACTGACTATACTCAGAGGACCATGTGATGCCTGGGGTCGAACTGGGGTGGACTACATGCAGGACATGCACTTTAATCCTTATAATGTCTTTCCAGTCCCTCACAGACCTTTTTTTTTAAAAAAAAAAGTTAGCTGGAGAGATTACGCTTAGAGCTATGATGACTGTACTAAACAGCCCAGTGACGAACTCTAAAAGGAAGATATAATGCCTCTAAGGTGGTATCTCAGACTATCTCCTGGAGTCTTTTTGGTTTATAGTAGCAAGCAAAAATGCAGAATGGATATGAAATAACCTCTGCTTCTGATTCAGTTGGGAGGGTTTAGGTTGCTAATTATTTTGAAAAGCTCTAGACATGGTTCTGACTTAGTTTTGATGGTGCCAGTATTTGAACCCAGACCTCACACAAACAAGGCAAGTACCACTGAAATACATCCCTGGCCCATGACTTTTTTCATGAATAAGCCATTTTACAGGGAATGGGAAGATAGTCTTGTTTGTTTTAAGGAGTTAAGTTGTTTGGTGTGTATTTGATAGGGAAACCTTGGGACAAGTAGAGAGATGAATGGATATTAGGGAATATCAAGGATATTAATCATTCTGTTCGTGTGAAATATAGTGTTGATTTTTAAAACACTAAGGAAAATTGAGCAAAGGTTAATTTTTTGATTTTAAGAAAATTATTTCCATGTTTTAGGAATACTGGTCAAACTGTTGGCTTTATGTAATCTTGATAGCAAAGGTATGAGGACTTTCCCTTGAGCAACCAGTGTGGTCAGTTTTTCATTATGGCTAATTAATATTTTACAAAAATTGGTGGGACATTTTTATGAAGATGTACGTTCTAAACACTGTTCCTACTGGAAAGAGAACACCTATGCATACATATAAGAACATTAGGGCAATGCAAGTTGGTGTCAAATTTAGATTGTGAATCTAAAAGGGAACAGTTACTGAGAATTTGGGCACTGCGGAAAGTTCCATGGAGGAAGGTGACATGTTAGGATCTCTAAGAATCTCACCTAGTTAAGAGAATTCCTAAATAGAGAAGAAGCTAATAGGTATATCATCAGGTTAAGTAGCAATTGAAAGCAGTAATAAAAGAAATAATGCTTTTTTAGAACCACAGTGTACCAATAAGGATGTGCTGACAGTGTTTTTTTTTTCAGGACTGCAGAAAAAGGAATTTGTCATATAATGACATCAGCCACCAAGGGGGGTGCTGGCTTTTAAAAATAATTTAAAAAGAAATGCATGGGCTGGAGAAATGGACTGAGCACCTGGTTTGTGTGTGGGAACACGCAGGTTTAGTGCTGGTCCCTTGAGCACTGCCAGGAGTAACCTCCAAACACAAAACTGAGAGTAGCCCCCTGAAAATTCCTAGGTAGCAAAAAATAAATGAGTAAACCCAGTTGAGACCTTGTCTTGGGTGAGCTGTTCCTATGGAGTAACTTGTTTTAAACAATCATTATAAGACTTGTGCCTTTAACCCTGCACTGTCAGACCTTTCAAAATTTATTTAGACAGCTGCATTTGTAGATTCCACCAAGATACACTGACAGTATTCCAGCTCTTACTTCAACTGGCCCCACTGCAGAGGTATAAGCCTTGGTGCCCTCCCTGTCTGGAAGCATAGGCAGCAGCTTCTGCAGTGGGCCTGCTTACCTCACAGGATTCACCTCAGGATTTGAACATTTATTTCTGAGAGGACCTTGACATTTACAAACCAGAAGGATAATTATTCAGTTTTTTGTTTGTTATTTGTAAATAAAAAGAGCTCCTATTCTATATGCCATCGTTGATAAACATTTTACTTTGGTTGATAACAGGGATTCTGATGCACTTTGACAATTTAGATTTACTTCAGAATTAAGTGGCATTTAGACATCAATATGTAGGAAATTCAGGTAGACTAGTTACAATCTTATTTGTGTTTTTTAAAAACTTATAAATTACTAACCATAGATGAGGTGTTGAATCCATTATAGAGCATTTAAAATTCATGCTCTTTTGAGATGAAATCTAATGGATTTTTATCATTGAATAGTGTAGTTGTTACCTAAATTACTACATTTTCTTTTATTTTGAGGGTTGAGGGGTTGGGTCACACCCAGCAGTGCTTGGGAACTACTTCCAACATGGTATGGAGGATTGACTCCAGGCTTCCCATATACAAAGTGTACACTCCAGTCCCTTGAGCTGCCTCCCCAGGCCCAACTCGCAAAGTTTTAGAAATTGTTTGAAATTATTTTTAAGACCACATACTTAAAATCCTCTATATTTGTTATTTTCTATTGTACATGTAATTCCAATGACATTGCTTCATTGTCTTTTTTGTTAAGTTTTAGTCTGTGCTATTTAATATAGTCATGCCATATGGCCATGTATAGTGAAAAAAGCAAATTAATAATTGTGTCTGCATTCAGTGTGGGGTGATGTACAGAACCCTGATTAGTATAGTATTTGTTCATGTCTCACAACTCAGAGCTCTAACTGTCATTACAGACACTAAAGAAAAGAGAACAAGTTACTTTCCCAAGATTTCATTGGTGGTAATAATAGAATCAGAGTTTTTAAACTTAGGAATTCATGTACCACCATCAGTGATATTCCCTTACTGGCAGTGATTCTCTGAGGTTTTTGGACAAAGCTTCACTCCTTGGAATTTATTAGAAAAGCAAATACTTATTAACCCAGACCTATGAAATTAGAGACTTGAGTAGGACACCCAGCAATATTTATATTAATAATTCCTCCAAATGGCAGATTTATTCTAAAGTTATAGAGTCACTGCTCTTTGTGTGTATATGTGTGTGTGTGTGTGCATGCGTGTGTGCGTGCGTGCATGTGTGTGTGTGTGTGTGTGTGTGTGTGTGTGTACTTTTTTCAGATTCGAATCACTTGGAGAGCTTGTAAACTTTCTGATGCCCGATTGTGCCTACTTAGAATCTCTGGGGGTGGGATTTAAACAGCAGCAAAATTAAGGTCATCAAGCATTTCCTGTTTACAGTATCAGTGACCAAAATCCCAACACTGGCATTTAAACTTAAACACTATTTAAATAATTACATTATAGAGAAATTCTTCAAGTCAAAAATGAGTTCACTTGGGCTTATTCTACTCTCTGAGATTCTGCCTTTAGTATAGATGGAAACTGAGACAAGGAGGAGGCGCTGGTGTTTGATTTGCGTAAGGACTGATCCACCTCCAGCAAGGTGCATTGGTGTTTGAATTTGTGCTTCCATTGAATTAGAACCAAGTTATAGACCACTGGAATGAAATAGGAACCTCAAGTTCTAGATCAGTCTATCTTAGATATTAGGAAATCAAGGTCCAGTTTGATCAAAGGATTTTGGTGGTGGGGCTGAAATGTGGAGGCGGGGACAGCCCAAGCTGGCAGTGCTTGGGGACTACTCTCAACTCTGTATTCACACTTCACTTCTGCCAGTGCTCAGGGGACCATGTAGTGCCAAGATTGAAACTTGGGCCTCCAGCATGCAAAGCATATGATCATCCCCTTGATCTCTTCTCTTTCTTTGGTATAGTAATTAGATCATCAGATCCTAGACTTAGTCTATTACAGAAGTGCCCTTTTAATGTTTATATCTTGAATATGTCCATTACATGAATGTAAAGCATTTTATACAATGTTTTTGTTTGTTTGTTTTTTTTAAAATCTAAGTCCACTTCCATTTTCTCTAGCTCTTAAGTGAAGACCAGAAGAATTTTTTGTCAGGCTGAAATAATAACTACAAGCATCATGTTATTTTGATAGATTTGAACAGAATGATCTGAGATAGGTCTGGTGTCAAATTCAAGCATATGAATTCTTATAAGACTAATTTTAATAGTTCTAAACTAGAAAAAAATTTGTGTTGGACTTTTCTTTTTTGTATAAATATTTTTAAGGTATACATTTAAAAATGAACAACATAAAGAACATTTAGGCTTAAAGTAAGTGCCGAAGTGGAGTTTGGAATTTCTGTGGAACCAATAATTTGATTTGGTTTATTTTTGTTGAAATACATCTTTGGACAGATAAGTGTTTTTCCCTCATTCAATGTGCTGAAGCAAGCAAACATTTTAAATAAGGTAGTCTTACTAAAATGAAATAGTGTATCATCTGACAGTGGGGCAGGGAATGACTTTCAGTTATCTGATGTTAAAGTTTTTTTTTTCTAACATCAACCTAGAAGTTGAAGATTGAGTTTTGACGTTCTATACCTCTTACCTATAATAGTTTGGATTGATTACTATCATAGGGTAAGACACTTTGCTTTTCCTCTTTAATTGCAAATTATTTTAAGAGCTGGATTCATCCCCCAAAAAGGCAGTTGTGATTAAAAGAGAGTTTCTTAAGAAATTCTGTTTTAATTAGAGCCAGGTTCTTCTGCCATAGTCTTGCCATATTCTGTTTTTCATACACAACTACAAAGCACTTTGTCTCCTTACCTGAACTAATTCTGCAGTCACCTATAATAAAACATCCCTTTGTAATCAACTATCTTACAACAAATGCTGGATCCTGTTCCTAAATGTTTTATTTTTGTTGGACTTTCTTTTTGCTGGGGAAAGGGAAGAAGAAAGTCCTAAAGTATATTTTCAAAGGTCAGGTCAATCATTAACTGACAACTGCTTAGAAAGAACTTTGTATTTACTGTAAGCATTAAATTTATTGACCACTCATGGGAAAATGTGAGAATTGGATATCATTTTAATCCTTTATCTGCAATGCTAATTTGAATAAGAGTTTCTCAATGTTAGATATTATGTACACTTTACCCCTCAGGCTATGTTAGTTCTTATGAATGTAATTTTATTTTCCCTTCTACTTTGATCCTCATGTCACATTGCATGCCTGGATAAAACAACAGATTCTTAGATGAAATAAATGCCCTCTGGCAACTAAGAAGACAGAGGCATAAAGCCTATATTTCAGGGAATATTGTAGATTAAATATATTAATGAAACCACCGAAGTAGGTGTTATACTCTTCCTCAGCTTTGCTTTTGATATCATATACAACAAGAGAAATAACACTAATTTATGTCTAACTCAGTATTCGCAGTTAATAAAAAACGTATTTATCAATGAATTGTTTTGGTTTTTCTTGGGTTGGCCCATACCCAGCAGTGCTCAGGGAATACTCCCAGCAAAGTTCGGGAAATCATGCAGTGCTGGGGATCTAATCTAGACCTCCTTGCATGCAAAGTGTATGTTCTAGCCCTTTGAGGCATTTCCCTGGTCTGTAAATGAATCTTTTGTTGTCTTTGGGCCACACCTGGTGGTGCTCTGGTCTTATCCTTGACGGCTCAGTGATCACTCCTGAGGGTTTATATGCAGTCCTGGGGATCAAACCCAGATGTGCTACATGCTAGGCAAGTGCCCTGTCAATGAATCTTGACAGTATTTTTTTCCCACCTTATTTTGGAGGTTGTTGAATAAATACTTGTTTTTGCTGCCAGTTTTTAGAGTAGCACCTCAGAGAAAAGGGGAAGAGAAAAGAAATTTAAATGATCAATTTGAGACTTTTTATTCGAGAAGTTAAAGGAGCATTATTGTATACTGCTAATAATAATTGTTGAGTGCATTTTTAGTCTTAGTCTTATTTCAGTTGTTTAAATATAAACCCTTTATGTTGTAATCATTAAAGTCACTTGCCTTTCTTGAGGCTAAGTGAGATTAGGATCCCCAGCACTGTATGTGGTCACTTGAGGACTGCTGGTTGTGGCCCCACTGCCCCACCCCTGTCTCATAACATCTCTGTAAAATAAGTGTTCTCATTTCACAGGTGATAAAAGCTATGCACAGAGATAGTGTGTAATTTGGCCAATACAGCTATGAAGTGCCAGAGTGGGAATTTAACTAGAACCTTCATACATAACCATGGCATTAAACTGTCTCCTTTCTATGGTGCTAAACACCACATTGGGCATTGGGCACATGACCCTTTGCATAATGTGTAAACATTTTCACAATCCTGCAGTGCAGTGTCAGTAATCTTGTGTGTGTGTGGGGGGTGGGGTGGAGAGGTGTTTTTTTTTTTTGTCTAATCCAGACAGGAATGTTTTGAGCATTATTTCAAATAGTGCCAATACTAATAAAGTAGATCTAAAAAGTTCCTATCACAATTTAGTGTTTCATAAATATGTGGGGTGATGGATGTTGACTAAACTTATGGTCATTTTACAGTACATACCTTTTCTCTAACATATTTCTCTGATACAGTGTTAAATGTCTATTGCAATAAAATGAGTTTAAAAATTTTAAATGGTGTTACTTGATTTTGAAATACTTTAGGAAGTAGATTTATATTTGAGTTTTCAAATTCTACTTTTATTGGTCATGCACTGTGTTTTCATGTATGGGAAGCTACAGTATTTTATTTCAAAAATGTTTTGGGTTTGGGGCCACACCCTACAGTATTCAGGAATTACTGCTGACTCTGCTTAGGGGTCACTCCTGTCGACACTCAGGGACCATATACAATGCCAAATTGAACCACGTTGGCTGCATGCAAAACAAAGGCCTTAACCTTTGTACTATCTTTCCAGCCCTAATATTTGACTTTTCAATGAGTGGTGGACAATGAGTATTATGCAAGTACTTAAAACACAAGCAGGAGATGTTTTTAAAGTTTATCAAGATAAAATTACTCACTCTGAATTCAAGTCTTTAATTTCTAGTATAAGTTTTCCTGCAGTTTTATTATTTATTTACTTGGCATTTGGACCACACCTTGCAGTGTCCAGGGGTTACTTCTTGTTCTGTGCTCATGGATTACTCCTGGGACTATTCAGGGAACCATATATGATGCCTGGAATTGAATCAGGATCAGTCACTTGCAAGGCTACACTGAGTACTACATAGTACTACATATATAGTACTACAGAGTATACTACATATATAGTACTACAGAGGGTTTTTTTTTGTAACACATTCAAATAGGTAAAATGCTGTTTCACTATTGACATATCATAATAGCACATACTCATCTACCTGATAAAGGAAAACCTAGTTAACTACTTAAAAATTTTACATACATGCTTTACTCCCATGCCAACTAGAAGATGTTTATTCGCTCTACTAAAATTTTCTCTATTAATATGTATTTGATCTAATGAAATTTGTTGTCTTTTAAAAAATTATGTACTTTAAGATAATTTAACTATGAATTCTGAGTATTAATCTCTACACATGGCAGAGTCTGGCAAACTCCCCATGGTGTACCTACTATGCCAAATACCGGTAACAATGATGGGTCTCATTCTCCTAACCCTGAAAGAGCCATGAATATAGCACTTTAAAATCTCAGGGCTAGGATGAAGGAGACGTTACTGGGGCCTGCTCGAGGCAATCAACAAACAACAGGATGATTGTGATCGTGAATCTGTACAAAAGAGATCTTTGGCACTTCTGTGTAAAAGTTACCTCTGGTTTCTCTCCATAGAGTTCCAGGGAATTAATAATCCCTGGAATGAGGGACTCTTCACTATCTAGCATGATGTGGGAGATTCTTATCAGTTTTTTTTTTTTGGTAGGAGTACTGCTATTTATTCAGCCACTGATTAGCTGATTGAATTGGGCATGAACTCCACCTTAATTTTTATTTATTTATCTTTCTTTTTATATTTATTTATTGAATCACTGTGGGAAAAGTCACTAAGCTTTCAGGTTTAAGTCTCGGTCATACAATGATCAAACACCTTTCCCTTCACCAGTACTCATTTTTCACCACCAAGAGTTTTTTAATTGCCTTTTCATTTGTTAAGTTCTAGATTGTGCTTTAAGGCATGGAACTTATGGAAGATGGAAGACAAATATATTCTTTTCACTCATTCTATAGCTTATACATCATAAAAATAAGACAAATATAGGAATGGTTCTACAACCAGGATATTAGTGAATATAATTGTCAGGAAAGAAATAGTACTAACAGAGAAACCGTTGATTCCTTATCTGAATAAAGACAAAAACTTTTTTTTTGCAAAGGGATTTATTTATCTATTTTTTAATAAATAATGTGAGGTACAGCTACAGACTTACAAACTTCGTGATTACGTTACAGTCATACAATGCTCAAGTACCCATCCCTCCACCAGTGCCCATTCTCCACTGCCACCCCCACCTCACCTCTCCGCCTCCCTCACTTCTGTGTCAGGCACATTTCCTCTTTCTCTCCTTTTGGGTGTTACGGTTTGCAATACAGGTACTAAGTGGCCATCATATTTGGTCCATAATCTACTTTCAGCACACATCTCCCATTCTGAGCAAGCCCTCCAAGCATCATTTACTTAGTAGTCCCTTCTCTATCCCAGCTGCCTTTTTCCCCAGCATGTGAGGCCGGCTTCCAAGCCATGGAGCAATCCTCCTGACCCTTATCTCTACTATCCTTGGGTGTTATTCTCCCATTTTTTTACTTTATATTCAACAAATGAGTGCAGTCATTCCATGTCTCCCTCACTCTCTGATTCATTTCACTTAGCATGGTACTCTCCATATCGATCCACTTATATGCAAATGTCATTTAATCTTTTCTAAAGCTGCATAGTATTCCATTGTGTAAATGTACCAACATAAAGACAAGACCTTAATTTTAACTGATTTCAAATTACACTGAACTGGAACTTGGGGGGCCAGTTCTTAACCAATCTAATTCTAGTCATAGGTATTATGTGGAACAGAAGGAAGTACTTACTCTGCACTGTGATAAATCTTGACTCCAAGGTGAAAGCTGAGTTTAGATAGGACAGTGATTTTCTCAGTTTATAACACCAGCAGCATTACATGGAATTTATTAGAAAAGGCATTTTTCAGGCCTTGTGTCAGACCTACTAAAGCAGAAAGAAACTTTAGCATTTAAGACCCAATAATCTTTTGCTAAGATTGTCAGGTTATTGTGTATGGACCACAGCTTCAGAATCACCGGAGGAGTGAAAAAATGGGAAAATGTTACACAATTTAAGATTTACAGGATTGAGGACAGAAAATCTCAAAGTTGAAGAGGATCCAGGGGCTTCAGACATTCATAAAGTCACAGGAGGAGGAAACTTGAATGTTACCAAATGCTACAGGAAGTTCAGTTCTCGACAGGGCCCATTTACACCGCTTTACCTTTGTAATGAATCTGGAGTCATGCTCTTTCCAAATTTTATAAGGTTTTGGGGTGAACCAAACCAGATATATCAATTATAAAACCAGAGATTCGTGAAGAACTAATCTTTTTCATGCCATGGTCATTTTATCAAGCTATTGGAGTTCTGAAACACTAACTTCATTGCTAAATATATCAAGCCTAGTTACTTGGGGTATTAACTTTCACTTTATAAACTTGCATGCTTTAAGTGACCTTAGAGGGATTATTATAGTGGAAGTTTCTGAAATACTTAGGGGACAAAATCTCCAGGATGAAGTATAAGCTGAAAGGTACAGTGGCAGAAAGGCAGGACAGGCATATCACAGAGGATCTTAAATTTCTTGCTATGAAAATTGGAGGGGCCAGAGTGCTAATTCAGCGGGTTTACATAATGCATTTTTTGCATGCAGGATGCAGGGGTCTCCTTCCCAGCACCACACAGTCCCTTAAATAGCTCCAGAAGTTACCCCTCCCAATCTGAGCTTCTAAGCTATTGATATATGACCCTCCCCACCAGTCCATAAAAAAAGAAAAGAAGAAAGAAAGAAAGAAAAGAAGAAAGAAAGAAAGGAAGGAAGGAAAGAAAGAAAGAAAGAAAGAAAGAAAGAAAGAAAGAAAGAAAGAAAGAAAGAAAGGGAATAACCACTTTTGGCAAAAAGTAGTAGAATCTTATTCTGTTGTCTCAGATAACTTTCGGCAGTATAGACGATAGACTTGAGTAAGTAAGTAAGTAAGTAAAGGCCCTCCCGTTGATCGTCGATTTGCTCGAGCGGGCCCAGTAACGTCTCCATTGGAGACTTTGTTGTTACTGTGTCTGGCATATCGAATACTCTCGGTAGCTTGCCGGGCTCTCCGAGAGGGGCGGAGGAATCGAACTCGGGTCGGCCATGTTGGCCGCGTGTAAGGCGAACGCCCTACCCGCTGTGCTATAGACTTGAGAACCAAAATTAATGTTGTTTGGTTTTGTGGAATTTTTTTCCTTCACATTTTATAGTAGTTAGGTAGTTAGGTAGATATTAGTGTTGTTATTGTTTAAAGTTTCTCCCAAGAAAAATGGTTAATTGGAGCTGAAGCAACAATAGCACAGCAGGTAGGGTGTTTGCCTTGCACGCGGCCAACCCGGGTTCTATTCCGAGCATCCTATGGTCCCCTGAGCATCACCAGGAGTAATTCCTGAGTGCAGAGCCAGGAGTAACACCTGTGCATAGCCGGTTGTGACCCAAAAAGAAAAAAAAATGGTTAGTTTTAGAGGCTACTTTAGTAGGTAGAAAGATAACAGATTCAGGTAGGAATATTTAGGGGGACTAGAGAGGAAGTATGGAAAATGTTGCACCTGTGTTTATGTCTCTTACTCTACACCAATCTGTCTTCTGAAACAATACTTGGTAATGTGGCTTTCTCTGATCCTAGGAAATGGCGTCTGTGGCAACTGTTTCCCAAACTAGTACACACATTACACACATATTCCTGTACCCATTTGGCTGCATGTGCCCATTTGGTTGTAATAAACGACCACACCTTTTCATCTCTGTTCCTTCAGAGTTCTAAAGACTCACAAAAATATGTGCTGGGACTTTGTTTACTCCGGGAGATAGACATTTACACTGGAAAGAACACTGCAGGTTTTCCAGCAGTGTTAGTATTTAAAAGACTCCGTGTTAGCAAGACACTACATTGACCACTATTCTACCTAACATTTTGTGGGTAGAAATAGTTCACCTAATATTTCTAAAAATATTTTGTTTTTGACAAGGTAATTTTCAAGGTTATTTATAGTAGTTTCAGGTATACAAGTTCCAGCACCAATTCCACCACCGGTGTCAGCTTCCCTCCATCAATGTCCTGGGTTCCCTCACAACACCAACCCTAACTCCCTAACAGATACATTTCAAATTAAACCGGTAAATTTTCCCATCCCACCAATAGCCATAGAGAAAACTAGTTCTCAAGTAGGTTTATTTATTTATTTATTTATTTATTTGATTTTCGCTGCACCCAGAGGTACTCAGGGGTTATCCCTGGCTCTGCGCTCAGGGGTCTCTCTTGACCGGGCTCGAGGGACCAAAAGGGATGCGGAGGATCTAAGCTGGGTCCGCAAGGGCTGGAGCAATAGCACTGCGGGCAGGACGTTTGCCTTGCACGCGGCCGACCTGGTCCGATTCCCAGCATCCCGTATGGTCCCCTGAGCACCGCCAGGAGTGATTCCTTAGTGCAAAGCCAGGAATAACCCCTGAGCATCGCCGGGTCACACTCCGCGATGCTCATCCGGGGATGCTCAGGGGTTGTGTGACCCGGCGATGCTCAGGGGTTACTCCTGACTCTGCACCCAGGAATTACTCCTGGCGGGGGTGGGGGGAACCATACGGGATGCCCGAGATCGAACCCGCGTCGGCCGCATGCAAGGCAAACGCCCTACCTGCTGTACTATCGCTCCGGCTTTCTTAGCAAACTTTTAAAAAAATCATTGTTTAATTAAAAAAAATTCTTAATGGACTTGTATTAAACAGTGGCAAAGTGTTCTAAGAAAACGCTGGCTAAGATTCAGAACGTGGGGAGGCCCTAATTTTTAACATAATTTGCGGAGAGTAGAAACGCGGCTAAAGCACCGAAACCTTAATTCCACTCCGGGGTGCCGGAACCAAATCGTTGACATTTGAATTTCCAGACGGACACGCCGCTCGGTGACGACGGATCGATTGCTCTGGCCTGGCGGAGGCCTATCCGGCAGGACAGTTCCCAGTTCGCTCCGCTAAGCGAAGCAGGTGAGTTTAGGACGTCCTTACGGGCCACGGCGCAGGAGCAGCTGAGATCCTGGCGGCCGCGCTGGACCTCTGCGACTGAGCGACCGGTCGCGTGGAAGAGTCATGTCTGCGCACTCCTTGGTGCGCGCCCTGCGCAAGAACAAGACCCTTCGCTACGGAGTCCCTATGTTTGTGAGTGCGCTGAAGGGACGAGGGGGCGGGGCCTCACCGAGGGGCGTGGTGCCCAGCGGGCGGGGCGTGCTCCGGGAGGTGGCGGTGAGGGGGCGGGGCTTCACGGAGGGGCGGAGCTCCGCAAGAGGCTGGGCGTTCCGCCGAGTGGTGGTGGTCAAGGGGCGGGGCCTCACCGAAGGGGGTGGTGCCCAGGGGGCGGGGCTCCTTAAGGGGCAGGGCGTCCGCCGAGTGGTGTCGGTGAGGGGGCGGGGCCTCCCCGAGAGGCGGGGGTTCCCGGGTTCCCGGGGGCGTCGCTGAGGGGGCGGGGTTTCACCGGGGGGAGGGGTGATACCCACGGGGGCGGGGCAGGGGCGGGGCGTGGAAATTGGCTGGGCGCCCGCCGGATGGTGTGTACCGTTTGACATTCTAGTTGTCTCTTCCTCTTGGTACTGAATTGATTTCCCCAAACGGGATGCCCAGTTCCTTCTTACCTTTCCTGGTAATTACCAGGAAATTGTTTCAGTATTTGATGGCCCACGTCTAGGTGATTCCTAAGATTACTCGCACTTCCCCCGCTCTCTTGCACAGTCTGCCACAGCTTGACGGGACCGACTGAATGTCGATGGAACTAGATATAGTTATTGATTTAACTGGAAATTCTCGTTGTTTCACCTTCCTAGTTTGTGAACTGACCCAGTTTTCCCAGGATTGTAGTACTGAGCAAAATAGCCAGGATATGAAAACAACCCAAATGAATAAAAAATTATTACAGAGTTGTAAGAAAAGAGTAAATCCTGCAATTTCCTGAAATTTTGAATGAACTGGAGAAATTAAAAGCAAATTAAAAGATGATATGATGCGAAATCATATATTTCTCATATATCGCATCTACATATGTGCACATCATATGTATATGTAATACGAATACCGTGTGTATATGCATGTGTATACCACATATATGTACATATATTCATATGTGTATATATCATACGCACATATTTATGAAATCATACATATGAGAAAAATGAGATGACCAGGTTCATCTATGGTGTAGAGACAAATAAAACAAGGGAATAGACAATATTGAAAGATGACAAACTTTTGATTATAAAACTGAGAAGAGATCACCAAATCACAAGATCACCAAACTGTAAGGGGGAAAGGGATGGGGAAGAAGAGGTGGTCTAGAGTAACACAAGGACAGTGGTTCAGAGTATTGGGTACTTTGATGGCGGAGAAATGGGGCAAATTGGCTTGTTTTGCAATATGATAAAACTGAAAGAATTCTAGTTTTGAAGAAACAAGTCCTGAATTCTATTCTTCACTGTGCCCAGTGTAATTTGAATAGGTGGATAGCGATTATCAGGAAGAGTATTCTGTAAAATTTTGTGTAATTTATTACCATTGGCATTTAGATAATCTATAGGCTGAGTTCTGTCTTCCTATTATTTAACTTTTTTATTCCTTTTTCCTCTTCCCTATGCCCTACTATCATTGTTTCCTTGTTTAGTTTTTTCGGCGGGAGGCCACACCAGTGTTGCTCTGGGATTACTCCTGACTCTGTGCTCAGGGATCATTGAGGGTGGCTGGGCCCAGTGGGGGTGCCAGGGAATCGAACCCCAGTCTGCCTCATATATGACGAATGCTCACCCTGCCCCAGTTTTCATTGTTTGTTGTTTAGAATACAGAGATTGTCATCTCATACACCTGACTGGTGCTCACATGTATTTCCAGCTGTGGCATTCAGCAGGGGGGTGCACAGCAGGTCACATTGCTTGCATACATGGTCATAGTGCTCCCCAAGGTTTGTACTGCTCTGCTTGTGACACTCACGTATGTGCTCACCAGGATTTGTGTGCTTAATTAATTCTCATAACCTAAGTGACAGGGTGTTCGCCAGGCTTGCAGCAGTGCTCACACATTTGCTTGCTAGAGTCTCACTTCCTGGTATTAGCCCTTGCACATTTCTGTAGCTGTGATGCTCGCTGTGTTTCTCATCCCTTTTTTTGTGGCACATTGGCACATGTCGCTGCAGTGCGGCTGGAAATGACTTGCAGCAATGGGGATTACAAGCAACAGAGCAGCGAGGCTCAAATCACAGAGCTGTCAGGATTGTGCTCAGCACATGTGGGACACCAGGGGTTTGAACTCACGACTAACTGTAAATAAGCAAGATGCAGAAAGCCCCTGCTGTATTCCTCCAGACCCTCCTGTATTGTTTAAATTATTTTCTTTCTCTGTTTCAGTTGCTGATTATTGGTGGTTCTTTTGGTCTTCGTGAGTTTTCACAAATCCGTTATGATGCTGTCAAGATTAAAGTAAGAACTATGATTGAAGTTTGACATGTGTCTGTGTATTTGTATATCCTGATTAGGAGACTGTGGTACTCAGTATACTAAGTAGTCTGAGCTTTTTCCCCACCAACTGATGTATGAGCTTTTTGGGCTCTTTCTTATTCTTTAAAATAACAGTAACGAGCACAAGGAACTAATCATGAAATGTAAAGAATTAAGTTCTCTTCCTTCTTACTCACTAAAGCATTTTCAGTAACCTTAACCTTCTCCCACAAAACATGCTGTACTGTAGTTTTTGGGATTTAGTTTTGTTTTGGTTTTGCACCATACCTACCTGTTCTCAGGGCTTACTTCTGGTATTGTGCTCAGGGATCACTCCTATAGGGATCCATATGTGGTGTCAGGAATTGAACCTGGTGGCATGTATAAGGAAAGCACCCTGTACACGGTGCTATCTCTCCAGCTCCATTTTTGGGAATTAGAAGGAAGTATTTCACTTCATGTTAGTTTATCCCATATGTGAGCCCCTTCACACATTAATGCAGGTGCTACAATTTGTGCTAATTAAGCCACATCCAGGTGTAAGCTTCTAGAGGTATGTGCTTGCATCAACATGTTAACAATAAACCAATAATTTCATAATTCTTGGTGAAATTATTTTTCATCATAAATAAACTTATCTTTCATGGGTATTCTTTTTACAGATATGCCTTGTGGCCTTTCTTTTTCCTTTAAATTACTTCTTTATAGATGAAGAAACCAAGAGCTTAGTCATTTGTCTGAGGTTTTATATGTCTATTAGAGGTACTATTCCACCATCTCTGATTTTGCAATGATGTAAGATGATTTTACAGTTACTGTCAGATTTAAGCTAAGTATTTTATAAAAACCCTGGCTAGTTTTTTTTAGTAGACAGTTTTTATAGCACACATCTGGTATTTGCGGTTTTATCCAAACTATATATATTTCATTATTAAACCTTTGTAATATATATATTTTAAAATTTTTATTAGTGAAACATCATGAGGTACAGTTGTAGATTTACAAATTTTTGTGTTTGGGTTTCAGTTATACAATGATCAAGTACCCACCCTCCACCAGTGCCCATTTTTCACCACCACGGATCCCAGTATCCCTCCCACCCCCTATCCCCCCATCCCACCCTGCCTCTGTGTCAGGGCATTCCCTTTTGTTCTCTCTCTCCTTTTGGGCGTTGTGGTCCGCAAAAGAGGCACTGAGTGGCAATCATGTTTGGTCTATAGTCTACTTTCAGCATGCTTCTCCTGTCCTGGGAGGGACCTTTGTAATATTTGTGAGAAAGTAAAAATAGTAAAGACTTAAATTTCCTTAATTAATTTGGGGAGAAGGAGTGGTCAGATCTGGCAGTGTTCAGGGGCTGTTCTCAGGATGGTACTCAGGACTCACCCCTGTTAGTACTTGGGGGACCCTTGGGGGACCATGTATTGCTAGGAACCAAACCCAGGACCCTGCACACAAATCAGGTCCTCCAGCCTTTTGAGTCATCTCCCTTGTCCTTTATATTTTTGGTGGGAAAAAAGGCCCCACACCTAGCGGTACTCAGGGGTTACTCCTGGCTCTGTACTCAGGAACCTCTTGGCGAGCTGGGGGGACCATATGGGATGCCAGGGATCAAATCCGGGTTGACTGCACATAAGGCAATCACCCTATCACTGTACTATCTCCCCAGCCCTCCTCTCTTGCCCTTTGTTAATTTTAATTATTTAAGGGATATAACAGCTCTAGTTATCCTTAAAGATAGCAGCTGTTAAATATTTAATATTTAAGTAATACATTTAGCAAGAATATATAGTTTCTATGAGACTAGAACAGTTTCTTTTTTATTAAGCATCCCCTACTTTTCTCTTTAAGATGAAATTTATAGACTTTAAGAAGTGGTATGACTTATGCATATTGGAAAAATAATTGAATATTTGTTATGTGTTTGTCATGTATTAGATCCAATAACCTGATTCTTAAAAATCTTAAAGCATAATTGAAATTTAAAGATATCTAGTAGAAAGATGTACCCAGATAGGGACTGAACATGTGGCTCAGTGGTAAAATTCAAGCCTTGCATGCCTGAAGTTCTGGGTTCAATCCTTGACAATGCAAAAACACAAAAAACTAAATAAAAAAAGAGCCAAAACTTATAATAATACCCAACAAAATGCAGTGTTATAATTTGCACAAAACATTTCTAAATTCAAGGAGGGGCATATCGTTTAGACTTGGGAAATGAGTATCAGCTGTATCAACCTTTGTTGGTTTTTTTTTTAAATATAAGTTATTTTACTTAAGTCCCATTGTCAGATATATCAGTCTTTGAGTTCAGACTTTATGATTGAGTAAAGTATTATCTAAGCAGTAGGCAAAATTAAATTCTTTAACAGAAAAGGAGTATTATGCTCAGATTTCAATTTTAGTGATAATTCTAGCAGTGGATTACAGGATGCAAGGGGTTGGGGAGAGTGAGAAAACAAGATCAGAGGGAAGAGAGATACTTTAAATTAGAGATGAGAACTGTAAGTACATTTTGGTGGTAGTGTAGATGAACAATAACATAGCTGGAACAAAGACATTTGCAATGAAGAACAAAATGAATCTATTCCATAGACTGGAGAGATAGCATAGCAGGTAAGGCGCTTGCCTTGCATGTACCCTGACCTGGATTCAATCCCCAGCATCCCTACATGGCTCCCCGAGCATTGCAAGGAGTAGTTTCTCAGTGCAGAGCCAAGAGTAACCCCTGAGTATCACCATGTCTGACCCAAAAACTGAAAGAAAAAAAAGAGAAAGAAAGAAAGGAGAGAAAGAAAGAAAGGAAGAAAAGAATCTATTCCAGGAAAAAAATTTAGCAGTAACTTAATAGTTTTTTTATGGTTAATATATTTGTAATATAAAAATAAGAATAAATTATAGGTCACTCTAGGTTTTGAATTTAAGGAGTGGTTAAATGATAGTGCTAGTCATTCAACTGAGGAGAAAGAGTGAAGGAAATTACAGTAACAGGAGAGTTCCAGAAGACAGAAACAAAGAAAAGAGAACAAAGGTAGGTTAAATCGAGAGAATGAGATTGATTGCAAGGAAGAGCACAGTCATTTACGTGAACCAGGTTGAGAGGCTGAGGATTGGGACATGGTGGAAGGATGCACACATATGCCTTGCATGTGGAAGACCTGGTCTGATCCCTTGGCCCACATATGCAAATGTTGGTTAAGGTCTGTGGCAGGAGGCTGCAAGGACAGAATGTGGGTGAGAAGGATCAGAGGACAGGGAGATTGGCCTTAGTGATTGAGAGGTTCAGTTAGGTTGATGTTGATAAGTCGAACTCAGATAAAGGGTTTATTTATTTATTTTTAGTTTTTGTTTGTGTGTGTGTGGGTTCTGCAGGGGCAGAGGGTTATCTTTCAAGCAGTGCTCAGGAGACTGGGGGCTTCATTTGGAAATTCTCTGCTAACTGGGCTGGAGCTCAAAGTAAGGACCCAAGGATGCGGTGCTACTCAGGGCCTGCAGTGACAGGATTACCCAGACCACCCTAATGGTGCTTGGGGCATACCTGGCCATACCTGGTGATGCTTGAGAGTTTACAGGCTACTACCCTGCCACACTCAGTAAACCATGTAGTATTAGGGATTGAACGGGGTCAGCTGCATTCAAGATATGTACTTTAGCTCAAGAACTGTTTTTCTGACCCCATGTGAAGAGTTGGTCTTTGAAGGGGGCCAGAAAATAAATAGAAAGCAATCACTTTTCATTTTTAATGTGAAATAGATATGTACCTATCTTCCTTGAAGACCATTACTCTTTTTCCTCTTGTTTCCCACACTTTGATTCCAATTATAATAAAATGACATATTTCTGAAAAATATAATCCTGAATGTGGAAATCAAGTAAATTTACAGTTAATGTAAATTTAAAATATATTTGGTTTTATCTGCACTTGTTTGTTCATTGCAGCACTGTTTACAATAGCCAGAATCTGGAAAAAACCTGAGTGCCTGAGAACAGATGACTGGTTAAAGAAACTTTGGTACATCTACACAATGGAGTACTATGTAACTGTTAGAAAAGATGAAGTCATGAAATTTACATACAAGTGGTACTACATGGAAAGTATCATGCTAAGCAAAATGAGTCAGATAGAGAGGGACAGACATA
This sequence comes from Sorex fumeus, assembly GCF_029834395.1. Taxonomy (NCBI): domain Eukaryota; kingdom Metazoa; phylum Chordata; class Mammalia; order Eulipotyphla; family Soricidae; genus Sorex; species Sorex fumeus. The sequence continues at coordinate 25,358,335 of NW_026606155.1, forward strand.
GAAAGATGCATTCATCTGGGGAACATAAAGTAACAAAATAGGAGGCTAACACCCAAGAATAGCCAAGATAAGTACCAGGAGGTTTACTCCATGGCTTGGAGTCAGCCACATATGCTGGGAGAAAGGGCAGCTCAGCTAGAGAAGGGAGCACCAAATAAAGGGTGTTGAGAGGATCCTCCCAGGATGGGAGATGCATGCTGAAAGTAGACTATAGACCGAACATGATTGCCACTCAATGCCTCTTTTGGAAACCACAGCACCCAAAAGGAGAGAGAGAACAAAAGGGAATGCCCTGCCACAGAGGCAGGGTGGGATGGAGGGCATGGGGGGTGGGAGGGATACTGGGTTCCGTGCTGGTGGAAAATGGGCACTGGTGGAGGGATGAGTACTTGATCATTGTATAATTGAAATCCAAGCACAAAAATTTGTAAGTCTACAACTGTACCTCATGGTGTTTCACTAATAAAAATTAAATAAATAAATAAAAATATCATAATTTTTCATTCACAAAAATATATTTGGTTTTAAGTATATCTTTTATGGACTCCGTTAAAATTTTTTTGTCTGTTTATTTTGTTCTTCTCTCATTTGAAAGCTGTATTTTTATTCTACCACTATAGATTATTGTGTTTTGTAATTGTTTTTTCCTTCTACTGTCTTGTTTTGAGGGGTTACAGAATACATATTCAAATAAGTGCTACTTTGGCATGTGCAGTATCTTTGAGCAGTAGGCAGTTAAGGCACTGTGGACTCAGGAAGTCTAATTTGAATTGTTTTGTCCATTAAAAATCTCCAGTGGGTTGGGGAGAGAGCTCAAAGGAGCATGTGTTTGAGTGAGAGTTTAGCCAGATGAAGTATTCTTGGTGAGCTGTATCTCATGGTGATTCATTAAAAAATAGCACTGTAGCACTGTCCTCCCGTTGTTCATCGAATTGCTCGAGCAAGCCTAGTGACGTCTCCATTGTGAGACTTGTTGTTACTGGTTTGGCATATCGAATACGTCATGGGTAGCTTGCCAGGCTTTGTTGTGTGGGCAGGATACTCTCAGTAGCTTGCCAGGCTCTCCGAGAGGGGCAGAGGAATTGAACTGTGTTCAGCCGGGTCGGCTGCATGCAAGGCAAATGCCCTACCCACAGTGCTTTAAAATGTGGAAAAAATATATCTATATAAAGGAGCATGTGCTCTTCATGTGGGCGGCGTGGTGACACCAAGCATCACTGGGTGTGGCCTAAACATTAAATAAAATAAAATAAAATTTATTTGTATATTTTGGGCTGGAGCGATAGCATAGTGGATAGGGCGTTTGCCTTGCACGAGGCTGACCCAGGTTTAATTCTACCTCCCCTCTCGGAGAACCCGGCAAGCTACCGATAGTATTCTGCCCACACGGCAAAGCCTGGCAAGGTACCCATGATGTATTTGATACGCCAAACACAGTAACCAGTAACAAGACTCACAGTGGAGACGTTACTGGTGCCCGCTTGAATAAATTGATGAACAACGGGATGACAGTTCTACAGTGCTACAGTATATATTGATTCCCCCAGCTCTACCCCCGTGTGTGTGTGTGTGTATGTGTGTGTATGTTTGGGGGGGGGGGGTTATGTCACTTGTTACTCCACGCCTTCAGCATTGTCCTTTCATTTTTTAAAAGTTTTTAGTGCATTTCTTATGGTAGTGTATAGTGGTATTTAAAAAATTGTGTCAGGAAATCTGAACTTAATAGATAAGTTCAAGATGTTTGTATGTCTTAACACCACCCAAAACAGTCATTTAAAAAGCCCTTAATCTTGGGTCCAGGGAGTCAGTATAACAGATAAGGTGCTTGTCTTGTAACCGACCTTGTTTCAATCCCTGGCACAACATATGGTTCCCCAAGTTCCTCCAGGAGTGATCCCTGAGTGCATAGCCAGGAGTAAGACTTAAGCACTGCTGGGTGTGACCCAAAAACCAAAAAGAAAAAGAAAAACTCAATCCAACAGTAGCCTGCAAAAAGAAAAGAAAAATAGCGGAAGTAAAACTGAGGGTCCGAGTAATTCTTTCACAGTACCATCAACATTGAAGATATAATTTCATCTTATTTAGCATTTGAGGTTGCTGATTAGTTTTTGTCTTTCTGTAGTTAAGCTGTTTTTTTCACTCCAGAGTTTCTTTTCATCTTTAATTACAAGATAGCATTCTTTAACCTCTTTTACTCCTGAGGACCAGGGAAAATAGCAAGATTTCTTAGACTGACAGATAACACAGAAATAAAACCCAGTGTAGATAAATTTTATTTATGAAATGTAATGTTATAAAATTGTGATTGTCAGCTAGTGCAACTTCTGCTGCTGCTGTAATGGGGAGAAAAATTTTGGCAGACTTCAGGAAACTTTTAAGGACCAGCACCAGACCATGAGACCACAGGTTGAAAAATAGGGATCTAAAGCGTTACTTTGTAACTTGATTAACAGTGGGCTTTAAAAAAATGTTATGGTCATTTTTTATGGTGTTCAGTCTGAGTACTCATGTCTTTTCTATATATTTTTTAATTACTGATTAATTATTGCCCTTTGTCAATTCTCTTTATTTTCTGATTCTAAAAGCCCTTATGACATAGACTGGAACTTTTGGATCTAGTTTTCCAAAAATACCTTTTATTTCATTCATGCCACAACTTTGTATACCATTCTCTCAGATTCTCAGGTGGTTTTTCTAGTATATTACTGTGATCTTAAGCTGTGTTCAGTCACTATATAGCTATTCCATTGACTTTAATTTGCATATGTTATTTGTGTTAGCAATCACATTCTTTCCTAAAGACTTTCTCACATACAGGTAGCATGACAACAGACCCTACTTACCACTATGAAATCCTAAGTTTTTCATAGATACTTTTCTTTCTGGCTTATGAAGGTAGACCTTTTTTTGTTTGTTTGTTTTAGAGTATAGAATTTATTCATTTTTTTAAAAATTTCATTTCTATGTAATGTAACTTAGGATGGTGTTAATAGCATGAACTTAAAAGGCAGAAGGTTCAAGTCAAGTTTGGCCTCTGAGGGGCTAGAGCGATAATACCATAGGTAGGGCACTTGCCTTGCATGTAGCCAACCCAGGTTTAAGTCCCAGGGCACTGTATGATTCCCCAAGCCTGCCAGGAGTGATCCCTGAATGCAGAGCTAGGAGTAAGCCCTGAACACCGCCATGTGTGACCCCCCCCCCCCAAAAAAAAAACAAGCTGGGCCTCTAACAGGTTATTTAAAACCCCTATGTTCCATAATACTTTCTGATGATAATAAAGCTCATGGGTATTTGTGATAAAAGAGATAGCCTATATAAAACACGTAACAATGCTCAGTAAATATCAGTGCTATTGTAGTAGTGGTGGTAATAGAGCACTAGTTAACATTATGGGAATGGATGGTAGAAATTTTGTAATGTGTTTATAATTTGTTATACTATCTGAGCCACCCCTTATTTTATTAAAAATTGAAGAGTGAGACATTTTCTGCCCTTCTTTTACAAGTGTGAGAATCCATAGTTTGATTCCCATCAACACCAAAATAATAATAGCAACAAAGTAAAATGAAAATCGAACTAAACATACTTAAATAACTTAGAGTTTCTCCCTTTTTTTTTCTATAGGTTGATCCTGAATTAGAAAAAAAATTGAAAATGTCTAACGTATCTTTGGAATCAGAGTATGAGGTATGTTAATTTATAGTCTCACATCAGTTTTCTTAGTCAGTGACTACTTCTGTGCATCTTAAGGTGAATGTCAGTTATTACAAATGCAGTGATTCCTGAGTGCAGGGTCAGGGGAAAGTCCTGAGCACCACTGGGTATGGTCCAAAATCCAAAAAATTAAATCAAATAGGGACCACGTAATGGTGCTTTGTTGGTCCCAGAACCACTCATAGGAATTTAAGACTCTGCTCTGAAGGTCTGATAGTTGAGTGCTAGAATTTCAGTACTGTGGGTGCTCAAGACCACCAGGGTGGCACTTGGTGGCACTCTGGGGCTTTATAGACCAGGAATTAAGCACATTTCCAGTTTTTGGGCCTCTCCCCAGCCTTCTTTGAACCATATTTCTGGCCTAAGAATTAGTCTTTTTATTTATATTTTTATGTGTGTGATTTTATTTTGTGCCATTTCTGGTGGTGTTCAGGTGCTACTACTGCATATTGCTTAGAAGTCTCTCATGGTGGTTCTTGGGGGGACCATACAGTGTCAGGAATCAAAGTCGGACCTCCCTCATACCATCAAAGACACACACTCTCATCCTTTGAGCTATCTTTCTGGTAACCTAAAGATTATTCCGAAATTCACTGGATCATAAGTTTTATTGCATTTGGGTGAAGGTCTTAAATTTTTTTCTGAAAATCTTTTTATAACTGAATCATTTCATGACTACACTTGAAAATAATTTACTCTTTTCTTGTACAATAAATTATTAGAATTTTGTTTGTCCATGTGTATCTAAGATCGATTTATGGTTAAACTTAATGAAATGTGGAGAATTGTTTTATCTGCTACTTCTTCATTATTTTGTCAATCTCAGTAATTGGCTATTTCTCATATTGCGTACTTTGCTGGTAGTGATACTCTGGAAGTTTTGTCAGGAGTAGATTTTAATTTTTATTCTTTTAGAATCATTGCATTTGAGAACTGAATATCTTTTGGTCCAGCATTTTTTGTTATTTCTTATGAGGCAATTAATGTCTAGTTTGCTTAATTATTTGCTCAAGTATGTACAGTTTGTTAGCGAAAGAGTAATGCTTAGTTTCCAAATATCAAGGTACATTTATTTGATTTTTCTTATCTTTGAATATAAGCTGTCCTATGTTCTCTCAGCTTTTCTATCCTATTCAGTAAATATCCAAGAACAATCAAAGCAGCTATGTGGAAGTTACTGTCATATAGCTGTCATATATGGGTGAAGAAACATTTATATTTATTTTCAGTCTACCTTCATTCCTAATCTCAAGGCTTTTCACACTCATAGTACAGTGATCCAAACTACAATTGAAACTGGCTTTTTATGTTGGAAATCTTTACTAACGGCAGCTCTGAGAATGTCTTCTCATCCTAAAACCCACGCTCATTTTCAGGTGTAGATACATCATCTTTGTTCTCTATCCAAAATAAACCTTGTTATTATTTTTCTCTTATTTACTGTTATTCCTCATACACATTTATGCTGGTCATTATTATGCTGAGCAGCCATCATGGTTGTACTTTTGTTTTTTCCCAGCTTTCTTCTTTTCTATTTTTTTTCTTTTTGGGGGGATGGGTGGAATTTGAGCCATAACTGACAGTTCTCAGAGACTACTCCTGGCTTGACACTCAGGAATCACTCAGGGGATGATATGTGGTGCTGGAGATCCAACCAGGGTTGGTCACATGCAAGGAAAGCTCCTTACTCTCCCTACTATCTCTTTGCCCCACTTCTTTTCTTTGTGTGTTCAGAAATAATGTAGACACTCTATATTTTTATATTTTTAGTGTTTTTGGAGAGAAAAAAATAGGTATTTATATAAATAACAAGCAAGTAAAATCCTATTAAATATATCATTTCTTTATTATTATCATACAGTCAGTCCAATAAAATTATAATGAAGGTCCTATTGGATTCTTTCCATTTATTCTTGCATTCAGTGGAATCCTAATCAAAACCACAGGGCTCCTACACTAACACACACACACACACACACACACACACACACGCGCGCTTTAATTTTTGTGGCTCTGTAGAAAATAAAGGACTCCACTTTTGAAGACTGGAAGAATATACGAGGACCCAGACCTTGGGAAGATCCTGACCTCCTCCAGGGACGAAATCCAGAAATTCTGAAGACTAAAACAGCTTGACTGTGTTGATTATTTTATTTTAATTTTTAAATAAAAATGTTAACTGGAATTCTCACTATAGACGGCTGTTCACTAGGAAGAAAATTTCATTCCAACAGAAGCCTGACTATGAGTTATCTGATGGCAAATACTTTTAATTTTATCAGGTGTAAGTTTTTATACTCCTTATCTTCTCTCTGTAAATAAAAGTGACCATCTAGACTGCCAATATTTTATTCTGGTCAATAAACTGTGAATATTACATAAAGAGTGTTGTTTGTTCTCCCAACCCTTCACCCCTGTTCTATTTCTTCCAGCCATCAGGGCAATATTTTAATACTTCATTATAATTTCTTTTGAGAATGATAAATCTGGAGCTAGATTCTTTTATTATCAAGCAATGATTCTAAGTCAAACCTGTGTAGTAAAATAATTTTTACCACATTCTCCTATGATAGTTTCTCTATAATTCTTCATATGCAATGCTAATTAAAACTTTGGAAAAAACTATAGGAAACATTGAAGAAAACAAAATAAATGAAATATATGCTGTCAGTGTCAGCAGTGTTTTTGTAGATTTGAATCCAGTAGTAAGGGGGGCTGGAGCAATAGCACAGCGGTAGGGTGTTTGCCTTGCACGCAGCCAACATGGCCGACCCGAGTTCGATTCCTCCGCCCCTCTCGGAGAGCCCGGCAAGCTACCGAGAGTATCTCGCCCGCACGGCAGAGCCTGGCAAGCTCCCCGTGACGTATTCGATATGCCAAACACAGTAACAACAAAGTCTCCAATGGAGACGTTACTGGGCCCGCTCGAGCAAATCGATGATCAACGGGAGGGCCTTTACTTTTACTTTAGTAAGGGGGGGCAGGCAAAAATAAATACATGGGATTACATCAGACTGAAAAAATTCTTGAAGTCAAAGATATTAATACAAAAAGTATTCTACTGTATGGGAGAAAATATTTGCACATCATACATCTGACAAAGGGCTGGTATATAAAGTATATACTACAAACCTTAGTATATACAAACAAAGAACCTCCAAACCTTAGCAGTAAGCAAACAACGCCTTCAAAATTGTGGAGAGTATCTGAATAGACAGTTTATCAAGGAAGACAGATGACTAGTAGGCACTTGAAGAACGTGGTCCAGCTTCTGCTGAACATTATGGAGGTTTCTTAAAAAAATTAAAAATTGATAATGTGATATTATCCAACATTTCCACCTTGGGTATCTTTCCAAAGAACACAGAAACATTCATCCAAAAATATATTTGTCGCAGTTTTATCTGCAGTAGTTAAGGTGTGGAAACAACCCAGATGCCCAGAAACTAATCAAGATATGTTATATTCACACATGGGAGTAATACTCAGCAATTGGAAAGAGATGTGATTTCTTTTTCTTTTGCTGTAACATGGATGGAATGGAAGCTAAGCAAAATGAGAGTTAAGACAAGTACTCGATGATCTCATGTGTGATAGATTTATTTATTGTTTTAAAAGTCAAAGAAATAGACAAATCTAATGAAAGAAAACCCTGAATAAACAATTGAGGTTAACCAAGCCAGAGATTGGAGGAGTGAGCTGAAAAGTTGGAGGGATTCTAATGGAATAAATCTAATAATAAAAATCTAATGGAGTTTGACTCTGTAAGCATAACATGGTAACAGTGTACACCTAAAACAGAAACTTCTGCAGTAAAATAAAAACAAAATAAACTTTAGTGTATGGTGTGAGATTTGGGCTCATTTTTATTTTTTTCCATGTGCCTATTCAGTACAAAGTGTTAAAGAGGCTTTCCTTTCTCCTCTTTATGCAACCAATGCCTGTATCATATATTTGTCAACGCCTGTCCATATATTTGAGGGATTGTTTCTAGACTCTCAATTTTATTCTATTGATTCAAGAGGCTACTGTTATTCTAGTACCACAAAGTTGTGATTACTAGTGTTTGATAAGTATTTTAATTCCAGGGACTGCAGTGTTTTTTTTTTTCTTTTTTGGGCAACACCCAGTGATGCACAGGGATTACTCCTGTTTAGTTTTTTTAATGAATCACCATGAGAACAGTTACAAAACTTTCAGGTTTAAGTCTCAGTCATATAATGATCAAACACCCGTTCCTTCACCAGTGCACATTTTCCATCACCATGAACCCCAGTATACCCTCCATCCCACCCACCCCCACCTGTGTGGCAAATGATTTCCACTTTACTCTCTCTCTACTTTGATCACATTCAATATTTCACCAAAAGACCCAACATTATTATTTGGAATTTCCCCCCAACAATCAGACCTGCTGAAAAGTCATCATTAGATAATTTGTTTTCTATTGCTGATTATGAAGAGCATATGGTGTTGCATGGCCGCTATTGTGACTGCACAATTTTGGAATTCTAGTATTTTAGTAATTGAGTCTGGAGGGATTTCTGCTAAATGCCGCTGAGTTCTGAGATTGGTTTGTGTGCCTCTGGGATCATGGCCGTTAAGGAGCTCAATAAGTAGCCAGAGGAGCAGTTCATGGGCAGCGACTCGGGGGCTCGTCGGGGAGAAGGGCCAGTTCCACCCCCAGTTCCATGAGGCCCCAATTGTCTTGTCACTGCTGGCTCATGCCTGGCTGTCCAATAGGCTCAGAAAGATGGCGGCCACCATGCCACCGGGGGGAGCAGGTGGAAGGTTACTCCTGGTTTTGCACTCAGGGATTATTCCTGGCAGTGCTTGGGGGACCATATGGGATTCTGGGAATCGAACACAGATTGGCTGCATGCAAGGCAAACGTCCTACCAGCTGTACTATCGCTCCAGCCACAACTGCAGTATCTTTGATCTTATTTTTTCTCAGTATTGCTTTGGTTATTCAGGTGGTGGTGAAGTTACAGCAATTTTGTACAAAAACCATAAATTTCGACAGTATTGGGCCAGAATGGTAGTACAGTTGGTAAGGCACTTGCTTTACACGCGGCTGACCTGGATTCTATCCCTAGTATCCCATATGATCTCCAGAGAGCTGCCAGGAAATTGATATGCCATATTATCCAACATTTCCGCCTTGGGTATCTTTCCCAAGAACATAGAAACATTCATCCCAAAAGATATTTGCTTCAGTTTTATCTGCAGTAGTTAAGATATGGAAACAACCCAGATGCCCAACAACCAATCAAGATGTGTTATATTAACACATTCCTGAGTGGAGAGCCAGGAGTAACCCCTGAGCATCACCAGGTGTCACCCCAAAATAAAACAAAACAAAACAAAAAAACCACTGTTGTAACCATATTACTGGATCCATAATAAAAAATTTTAAATAAAGTAAAATTAAATGTAAAACTAGGAACATTTTTTGTTGTTGTTTGGGGACCACACCTGGCAGTGCTTAGGGGCTACTACTTCCAACTCAGTGCTTGGGGAGCCTCCTGGTGGAGCTTGGAGTACCACATAATGCCAGTTCCCTATATGCAAAGTATATACTCAGCTCTTTGAGCTACCTCTCTGGCTCATGGAAATATTCACAAAAATAACCATTAAACCTGTATGGGAGGAAGTCCTTGAATGAGCTTGTTTATCTCTTCTGCAAACAGAAAGTTCAGGAGGAAAACATGCAGACTTACAGACCTTAACAGGAATCTTGGCAATGATAGTTTGTCAGATTAAAAACTGTGTGATTTTATGCACTTTGCATAACTCATTTGAGACTCAGTGCCTTATTTATGAGTCGGAAGTTTTGTAGTTGTTTGTATCATATAGCCAAGAAGAGATAAGTAATAAGTGATCATTATTGTTGTTATTATTAGTATTGACTAGTAAGTAAAAATAACATTTAGAGATGAAATATTTTCTGCCCTAAATTACTTGCTTCCAATAGTTCAGTTTTTAAATTTTTCCCTCTGGTTTGATTTAACACTTAAGCTATTTTTAGTCTACTGGAAGCATTAGCAAATGGTGAAAGTAATGTGTCCCACAGATTTCTGAAATGTGATTTTTCTGCTTCCTCTAGATTGTGAAAGGCGCTAGATTTTAGGGTAAAGTGTTGGAAAGCATAACATTTTGGCTTCTGGTGCTGCAAAGCAGGAATCATTCGAGTGTGGGCAAGTCTTGAAGTCACCGCCTGAGTCCACCAGGGGGCGTGTTAAGTCCACATGACAGGACGCACTGGCGCTTCTCTCTTGAGTGAAGTCCAGCTTGGGTAGGGGCCGCTATTCACAGGATCGCCTAATCATGAATCCTGACATTCTCTCTCTGCATTCTCCTTTCACCTGCTGTGAAAGGAGCTGTATCTGTAGCTCAGCAGAAGAGCATTTGCCATGCAAGTGTGAATTCCTTGATTTGATCCTTGACACAAAACAAAACAAAAACCTGATTTCTGTAGGTTGCCACCGTAGCTTCTGCATCCCTTTGTTCATTCCTGACTGGAGAAGGAGTGGCTGATTGCTGCCTCCCCTCGGAGCTACATACGCCATCCCCAAAAAGAATGCCTAAAGAATTCTACGTGGAGTCCGGGAGCTGCCAATCACCTGTCTATGAGTTGGGCTCTACTTTCTTTCTCTGGCTATTTTTTTCCCCATCAACCTTTACACTCTGTTTTCAAAACTCCTTCACAAGCAGTTTGATGAAGGCACTGGCATCCAAAGATCTTTTTTTAATTAAAGTCATCTACCTCATGACTCATTCAATTAATCTTTATTAAGTCCTTACCATACATGGAGTCAGGACTTTTGAAGGTGCTAGGGAACCAAACAATAAGAGTCTCTTTTTCATGTTGATTATGATGGTGAATATGTACATTAAAAATGATAGACTAATGGGGCTGGAGAGATAGCAAAATGGGTAGGGTGTTCGCCTTGCACACGACCAACCTGGGTTCGATTCCCAGCATCCCATATATTCCCCTGAGCACCACCAGGAGAAACTCCTGAGTGCAGAGCCAGGAGTAACCCCTGTGCATCGCTGGGTGTGACCAAAAAAGCAAAAAAAAAAAATAGACTACTGTAAGTATTTTCAGTATATGAAACCTCTCCACTCCACTTTTCTATCACTGTATTCTCTGGTGCTCTCCACCTACCCCTCACATCTTGCACAATTTGGATCTGAATCATTCTGAAACTAATTTTTACCTTCCTTTCCAATTTAAGGCTTGACTATGCAAATATGACGATGACTCTTCTGGACAACAAAGCTACCTTGGGTAATATTCCTCCAAGATTAACATGACCACCAATAGTAATCCTACCTGACTTTCTGATTAAGCCAAGATTATGATAAAAGTGTACAACAGGTTAGAATGGTAAAGGTGGTAGTGTAGGTGAGTAGAGAGAGAGAAAGCAAAAAAAAAAGGATTTGAAAGTTGACATAATCAGATATGATGTGGAAGTGAGAGAGAGAAGAAAACAGTAGAGTTCTAAGGTTTCTGAATTGCGCTGGTCTATCAGTGTGAGTACAGGGGGGACATGAGACCTAGAGGTTGATTTACACATCAACTGTCTGTGTGTCAGATATTCTGCTAGAATCTGGAAACTGAGTTGGCACTAAGAGTGCAGAGTCAGCTGAGTCTTCATTTGGGCCTCACAATACCTATCGACTCAACTCCAGACAAGCATTTATATTTAATGGACAGGCTCTCGAGGCTCTGAAATGTTCTCACAATGAGCTAATGATGAATCTGAGAGTCAGCTAAAACCTTTTGACTTCAGGGCTTTTCCTCCACCCAAATGAGATGAGATGAAGATGGAAAGTGTGTAAGGCCTCGGAGGAGTGATTTCCCCCTCCCCAGAGGTATTAGCAATATATTAGCAATAGCCAGAGACGCAAAGCAAAACAAAACACATGAAAATGCTTGGTCTACTATAGCCAAGCCAGGATTATAGAATGGATGGTAGACAATGCTCACAAGTCAGCTTTACCATTTTTTTGGCTGGCATCTAGAGCAGCTACCATCAACTTCTATTTTAAAAAATGTTGTTACTGGGCTGGAGCGAGAGCACAGCAGGTAGGGCATTTGCCTTGCACGTGGCTGACCCGGGTTCGATTCCCAGCATCCCATATGGTCCCCTGAGCACTGCCAGGGGTAATTTCTGAGTGCAGAGCCAGGAGTAACTCCTGTGCATCGCCAGTTGTGACCCAAAAAGCAAAAAAAAAAAAAAAAAAGAGAGAAAATGTTGTTACTGAGGTCACAGGATTACAATGCTGTTAATGATTTTGATGTCAAAATCATTTTATGTACAATAGTGATGATGCTTTTGGTGTACGTCCAGCATCACCGAAACACCAAAGACCTGCCACCAATGTCCTTACATCACCTCTAATTCACCACCTCTCTCCCTATCACAAAGTACTTCCGCCCAACTCGATTCTGTTTTCAAAGTTCAAGGGTTTATTTTCATTGGACACTGTTTATTCCTTTACTTTATTACTTTATACATCACATTGTGTGAAATTATCCAGTATTTTTCCTCCTTCCTGACTTTACTCAACGTAACTCTAATTATAGCAAAAAAAAAAGTTGTAGAAAAAAAGCAAGAATTAATCTTTTCTTATTGCTAAGTAGTATCCACTGTGTATCTATACCCCAATGTCTCTATCCATTCATCTGTCGTATAGCATTTCTATAGTTTTCAGATCTTGATAATTGTAAGCAGTGCCGCAATAAATGCCAGTCTGCATTATATAATTATAAATTAATGCTTATGTGTTTGGTGGATAGATGCCAAAAAGTGGAATCACCGGGTCATATGAAAGTTCTATTTTTAATTTTTTGAGAAGTCTCCATGCTTTCATCCATAGATACCAAACCAGAAGGCATTCACACTTATAGAAGGTTCTTTTCTCTCTTCATTCCTGATAACACTGGTTAGTTCCTTTATTTTTGATACAGGACATTCTCATTGGTGTAAGATGATATCCCATTGTTGCTTTGATCTGCATTTTCCTGATAGTGATGATAAATAATTTTTCATGTGCCTCTTGGCAATCTACATAATTTCTTTGAGGAAGGGTCTGTTTCCCAAATGGGAAACATTCTCTCTGTTCTTGCCATTAAAAAAATTCTTTTAATTTATTTTAATGTAGACAAAAGCCGCAACTGTTGATATAATTCTAGAGTTGAAATTGATCAGATAACAAAGCTCCAATATTAAAATCAATACATATTAAAAATCAACTTTTATGTGAAAATTGTTATAAAATCTGATCAAGAAGATTTTAGGTTCTCATCTAAGAATTTATTAAGCGTTACTAGAACCTTCTGTGTTATTATTTTTGTTTGTTGAGTTTAGTTTAGTTAGGTTCTATGTTACTGTCCCACATAATTTGATGTCTTCTTACTGGAATTTCAGTATGGAGCAAAAAGGTATCCAGCCATATAGTCTGGACACTTCAGGGTCTCTGGTCTGACAAGTTGACGTGGTAGGGATGTGGGAGGTAGGGGTGGCTGCCAGGGTTTCCAGAAGTATGGGGAAGTGGGGCAAGGCTGCCTTTCCCCGCTCCCAGAAGACACTCGATTTCTATCCTGGAAACTGGGCACCTGAAATTATTTGCAGTTTGGCATCTCTGCAGAAGAGGGATGGAGTTGAGTCGCTGATGTGGCCGCGGCATTGGAGTGTGGGGGTGGCTGCCAGGGCTTCAGCAGGCTGGGTACTTGGCCTGCCCGCCTCTTGAGAGACCCCAGAGTTTTCAGCCGTGGAAATCGGTGTTTCCATGAATTTTAGCTGCTTGGTATGTATCTACTTGAAGATTTAGTCAGAATCGGTAGAGTAGGGCCAGTGGGTGGGCCAGCCTGGTGGCGGCTGTGGGAGTGAGCCTTCTCCCTATTTTTTGGATGAGATTGTTTGCATTTTTTTGTTGTTGTGTTTTTAAAGTATATTATATATGTGTGTGTAAAAAAAGGATATCTGCATGCATAGAAGAAAATATTTGCACACCATCCTTCTGGAAAGAGTTATAGTCCCATATACGTATTGTGTATGTACACACACAGAGTATATACATGGGACTTTAATTCTTTCCAGATGAATGGTATGTGAATATTTTCTCCTATGCATGAGGGTATCTTTTTGGGAGGGCTTTTAGAACTGTTTTTGTGTTATTGCAGTTTGTAGGTTTCATTTTGTTTAAGCTCAGCTACTAAATATGCGGTGATTTCTTTATGTTTGGATAAGGTTTTTGTTTTATAACAGGATGAGAACGCTATTCAGGTCTCCCAAAGAAGAATTGAAAGAGCTATGCTTGGAATATCACGTTTCACTCAAATGAGAGAAAGAATCCGGAGTTCTGACATCCGTCGACGATCAAGAATCAGGGACGCTGTCTCGTTTGCCAAGGTGTCAAAAATCAGATGGGCTGGTCACGTAATGAGATTTAAAGATGACCGCTGGACTAGAGCTGTTACCGACTGGATTCCATGGGATGTCAAAAGACCGCGTGGCTGCCCACCTACCAGATGGTCAGACTTCATCATCAAGATCATGAATGATCGGTTTGAGGCTCTTCATGTTCCCAGAGCGAACAGATGCCATTGGGCTACACTAGCACGCAACAGGGACAAATGGAGACGTTACTGGCGCCCGCTCGAGCAAATCAATGACTAACGGGAAGTTAAGTGATTAAGTGATTTGTTTTATAATCTCTTACAATAATTTCTTGATTCCATTGAACACCAATGGCATCGTTGCTTTGAAGTCTTCTTCATATAGTTTAGAAAGTTCTGGTGTGTTTGAAGACCTTTCTGGTCTTTTGCTCCAACCCAATTAAGAAGCTGAATTTCTCCATTTTTTCCATCATGCCTGTTGCCATGTGAGTTCTCAGAGTAGTGATCCAAGTACAGGCTGGCCTGAACAATCCTCAGACACTCATGTTTGCAAAAGTGACGGGTATGCATCTGGCTGTAAGTTTGGGTGGACCTATATGGCTGCTGGGGATCTGTGATCAAACATAGCCCTATAACTGCTCTCGCACAAAGGTCTATCTCACTTGGTCTCTAGCCCATGGTTCAGGATTGCTGTTATCTGGCACCTGATGTGGGTCAAAGTCTGACTTGGGTATTGCGGACATTAATAATAGCTGTTGAGTGAGCTTTTTTTTTTTTTTTTTTTTGGTAGCTACTCAGGAATTTGCCTTTGTCTGTATGGGCTACAAACATAGAGTCAAAGTTTCATGGACCTCAGTAGCAACTCATGGTGTACTGTTTGGATAAGTCCGCGGTACTAGAGTGACTTTTTGCTGTTATCTGGTTAACTAATTCATGAGTTTCCCCAGAGGCCTGAGTGCTACATTAATGTAGCTCTGAAGGATGACTCAGGACACACAGTTCTGTGTTGAGTTTGATCAGGTCTATTGGGCTTCCTGGTATCCTATTTCTTTAACAGCCTATGGTGCCTTTTCACAAGTTTGAGGGATATGGAAGTGGTGACCAGTAAATTTGGGCTTGTGCAATGCCTTTATTACCTGTGATCCAGATTAACTCAGCCTTGATAGACCACACAATTCAGAAATGCCCCAAATATTTGAGCCTTTATCGGGAGGACCTGATTGGGAGGGGTTCTTTATTACCAAATCTTGGCACACTGGCATCTGTCCCGCTGTGCTGTGTGGGACAGAGTGCAAGCCCCTTTCTTTGCTGCCAAAGTTTTGAGAGGCCTAACCAGATTGCTAGCTAACCATATGGACTGGGTGGGGTCAAGTTAGTAGCTTAAGAAAGTATCGGTCTGCAGAGATCTTGCTTGCTTCTGACCTGAAGAGCAGGGTTCATGTCAGGGACGGCTGTTCCCAACCATTGTCTGGGACAATGATGAGCCACTGTCTGCTGACTTCGACCAATCTCTTTACCAGTCATCAGGTGCATTCACAAAGCTTCTATAAAACCTAAGCACTCAGCACACCCCTTTTAGACAGAGATTTAAGTCTGGTAAGGATTTTCAGTTGCCTTGTCCCTTTTCTCAGTGCAAAGTTCTGAGCTTACAGAGTCCATTCTTCCTCTCACCCAGCCCCCATTCTCTGAGGACATGGTTTTTAGCTCTGAATCAGTTACAGTTCTGCATTCCATAGCAGCAAATGTCTCAGAGAGAGGTTTGGGTTCTCCAGTGCATTTTCTCATTGAGAACCCATGTGGGACTCTGTGTTTAATACAGATTTTGTCCATTTCTTTGTCTTGTTGGTGTCACAGAAGCAGTATCGGATCTTGTCCTTGGTGTCATCTTGACCCCATCTCCACCATCAACTTCTCTTTCTACTCCTAGGGACCTGGTTTATTCAAACCTTTGTTTCTCTTTTTTCCCCCCAGGTTACTTCTTAGCTCTTAGGTGGAGACACTAAGCTAGGTATCTGAACCACAAGAAAATCAGACACATTCTGTTCTCTCAAGAAACTTTCTATCTTATAGATAAATGCAGATGTATAAGCATTGTTCCTCGGAACACGAGATATGTATAAGCCATTGAGTGAAATATAAGATTATGGTGGCATCGAGAAATGTAAGGATGTGGCATCAGGACTACAGAATAAGAAATGGACAGTTCTCAAGGTATTCAGTGTTTATTTTATTTTGGAAACCACACCTGGATCACTCCTAGCGATGCTCCAGCATGCAAAACATACACTTATGCTCTTTGATGTTTTTTCCGGCTCAGTACTTGTCTTTAAAAAAATAGTGTTGTTTTTAGAAGGATAGTTCAACAGCTATTCAGGAAAGGAAACAGCTTGAAATAAGCTAGAGAGCAGATAAAGTCTCTAATGGTGGAGAAAGCTTTAGGAAATCTTGCTGTTTTTATGGTTGTATCAGTATGCAGGTGACTATATTGATATTGAAGCCAAACGAGTTCCACTGTCCACTGCATCACAAAGGTAAACACTGTCACACATGATTATGCAAGAAGTGGAAGGTTATTTATTTGTTCACATCTTTGGGCCACTCAGTGATCATAAGGGCTTATTTTTGACTCTGTACTCAGAGGACTTACCATATGTAGTTCTGGGGATCACATCAAGGTTGGTTGTGTGCAAGGCAAGTGCTTTATCTCTCTGGCACCAAGAAACAAGAGGTTTTATTGCAGTGTTGAGTACACTGGTAGCAGAAGCTGTGCATAAATCTGCCTCCTTATCTCTTTGTTTCAAGGAACATTTATAAAACAATATTGCTATATCCCAATTCCAGGCATAAGCCCCGGTAATATTTTTTCTATATATCTCTGAGTCACACATTAAACACATCAATGATAGCTAGAGAAAGCTTAGTTGGGAGGTCTCCTCTAATTTACAAATTTCTTAACCTCTGGGTCTCATTTTCCTTACTTGGTGAGGATAGACAAGCATTTCACATCTCATTCAGAGCTGACCTCTTAGCTCTGGTCTAAAGAAGGTGTGTGTGTGTATGTGTGTGTGTTCACATTTATATATGCCTCAATCAAACATTGATATACATGCACAGCCACTTCAATGGACAGATATTTATAGAAGTGGCACTGAAAGTTAAACAAAATTTAAATGTTTCCAAATACCACTTCTCTCATTGAGCTTTCTTTTTCTGCCAGCTCGGAATATGAGTGCTACTTCATAGGAGCATTCTATGAGAGAAAGAAGACCTAGGACACCGAGTCAGGAAAGCCCTCTGAGGAGGAGAAGCAGGGAGGAGTTGTGTACTTATTGCCTAAGATTATTCTGTTTGAAATTGTCACTTACTTTGGACATTGTCTGCAAATTTGCTTTTTGCACATGGACAACATGTGGTAAGAATAAACAGTACTAAATAGCCCCATCTGGGGCTTACTTGCAAAAGGAAGAGATAGAGCCAGAGTGCTGAGGAGAATAAAGAAGTGTTTATAGAGTACAGACACTACATTTTTTTATTTGCTTATTAACTCTCATAAGGATGAAAGAAACTATGGCCTGGGAAGATATTACAGCAGGCAAAGCATTTGCCTTGTATGCAGCTGACCTGGGTTAGATGCCTGGCATCCCATATGGTCCCCTGAACCTGCCAGGAGTGATCCCTGAGGGCAAAGCCAGGAGTAACCCCTGATTTCCACTCGGTGTGGCCAAGAAACCAAAGGGATAAGGAAAGGAAAGGAAAGAAATGAAAATTGACTGAGTATGTGGAGGGGGAGGGGAAAAGAGATAGGAAATGAACGAACAAGTTGAGGTGATCTGTCCTTTTAGGTATGGCTAAGATTGATAAAAACACTGACAAATTGTCATAGTTTCTTCCAAAGATTTATTTGAATTTATAGAAGTGCCCTTCCCTCAGGACCCTCCTTGATTCACACTTCCTCTTCCACTGAATGCATTCAATTTTTAAATTGCTTCCAAATCTTCACCAGTTTACCTAATTTGCAATCCAGTTTTGCTTTAGTTGCCATGTGATTTTGGACAAACTACTGAACTTCTTTGTTTTCCTATTGCCTCACTTGATAAATGATGAAAAAAATACTGTTTACATATTGATTTATGCGATCTGAAGAGGTCCAGTGGAGACGTTATTGGGCCCGCTCGAGCAAATCGATGAACAACGGGAGGACAGTGACAGTGACATATTGATTTACCATATTATTAAATATCTTTCTGCAAATAAGTTTAATATATATGTAAAGGAATAAGAATACCACTTGGCACAAAATAAGTGTTTTAATAGTAATACCACTGTGGTCATCTGATGTTATTCATCAAACCAGATGTGAAATTTGGCTTTTTTTTTTCTTTTTACCCCAGCTATCTCTACAGCAACTGTGTATAAGACTTTATTGTCAATTGGAGAGATTCAGAAATTTGCTTTCAGTTGAGCTAAAGTTACAATTTCTGAGTATACAATTAAAAAATTCTTCAAATATTTTCAGGTTGAATATATTCTCCACTGATCCTTCATGTCAAATCTTCATCAATGTAAAGTAATTTAGCTATTTTTTTACACCTCTAGGTCCACGGATGTGTGTTCTAGGATTTTATCACACACACCCAACCTGTTTAAGAATTTTCTTAAGCATCCATCTTTCCTTCTGTATTATGCAGAAGGTATCGTTCCTAATGGTTCTCATGAATGTTTAATATTGAAGCATGTTGAAAGCAATCTGATTATTTTATCACTTGAACCATCAGCCTAGCAGCAGGTTTTCTGTAAATTCATTTCACACATCAGACTACAAGAGTAATATGAGACTATAAGTCCCTAAAGAGCAGAGATGAAATCTTTTCCATCTTTATGTCTATAGCTGTACCCAGATAGATGGATTAAAAATCGATGTACACTTGTAATTTATTGTCTGTATCTTTTCAATAGGATTGAAATAATTTCTTCTGGGAGAAGGCTTGGTGGTGGTTTGCAGTTAGTGGGTGTAACATTGCAGAATTTCTTCATCACCATGATGGTAAAGCAAAAGATTTCTCTTAGCCTCTGTTAGTAGTAAAATAAACTTTTAAAAAAAGTATTTATTCTTATTCATGCCCTCAGGAGCTCTCAAGTGCCACAAACAGTTCTCATTCTTTTCACTTTACATAAAAATTTGTGTTATTGTAATAAACCTTCATTATTCATTTCCTTCTGTAGAATAGTACTTATCATAAATTTTCTACAAATCTAACAATTTGTCCATAGTACTCCTCTAGTATTTCTGGGAGGAAAAAAAGATAAGAGAGCTCTCTAAAACAGAAGAAGTGACAATCTTTTTGTTTAGTTTTGTTTGGGGGCTTACCTGGTGGTGCTCAGAGGCTACTCCTGGTTTGGTGCTTGTAGGTCACTCCGAGAAGTGCTCAGGATGCAAAGTGATATCAAGGGGGTTCATACCTGGTCCTTCTGCATGCAAAGGAAGTGCTCCAGCTATTGATCTCTCTCTCTAACCCATAAGTGACACTTTTTATTCTGCCAACAGGTTATTTCCAAAATGGCAGCTAAGCAGTGAGATAGTACAGGGCTTAAGGCACTTCCCTTTGCAGTCAGCTATCTTGGGTACAATCCTAGGCACCACACATTGTCCCCTGAGTCCCAACCAGGAGGGATCTCTGAACACAAAGCCAGGAGTAATGCCTGAGCACTGCTGGGTGTGGCCCCCAAACAAAAAGCTAACAAGCAAAACCCTTCCCAAACTAATCAGACTTCCTTTTCTGGACTTGCCTAGACCAGCGGTTAGTAATGCACAGCTTTTCACTCAGTTTCCTGAACAGACTATTCTGATGAATTCAGTCAGAGTCATTTTCTCTATTATATTGGCTTCATCATACTAGAATAACATTTTGCTGGTGACTGGGACGATAAGGAGGAAGGGACAAGACAGAGGAGTGTGTAAAAAAGAGAGGAGGTTGTGGTGGATTCAATGCTTGAGTGGAAGCATTTTATTCAACTGCCCTGAAATAAATCTCACTTTTTTTTTTACTCATTTCCAGTATTTCTATCTAGTGTATTTGACCCCTTATTGACAAAGAACTAATCTATCAAGACAAACCTATAGAAATTAATGGATAGGCATTTTTGGAGGACCGTAAACTAACTTCTCCAAGTTAAAAAAAAAGATGCTGCTGGTAGGAAATAAAATTTTAAGTCCCACTTTCCTATGCTTTTGTTGAAGTCACATTTTAAAAAAATTATGGGGTGTAGAGATAGTACAGTGGATAAGGTGCTTGCCTTGTATGCAGCTGACCTGGGTTGGCTTCCTGCAGTGCATATGGTCCCTTGAACACCACCAGGGTGACTCCTGAGCTCAGGTGTAAGCTATGAGTTCAGTTGGGTGCAGCCCAGAACAACTCCACATCTTTGTATTGTCATCACACTGTCAAAGTTCCACTGCCATCCAATCACTGAGTCCCTCTGCTCTCTCCTCCCAGCCCCTCAAACCTTCCCTTTGGTAATTGCCCGAGTTTTCAGAGAATCTAGGAATTCTGTTTTGTACCAGTTCATCTGGACTGGAGCAATAGCA
Source organism: Sorex fumeus (assembly GCF_029834395.1). Lineage (NCBI taxonomy): Eukaryota > Metazoa > Chordata > Mammalia > Eulipotyphla > Soricidae > Sorex > Sorex fumeus. Next base: position 25,379,048 of record NW_026606155.1, read on the forward strand.
CAGCGGGTAGGGCGTTTGCCTTGCATGCCACTGACCCGGGTTCGATTCTTCCGTCCCTCTCAGAGAGCCTGGCAAGCTACCAAGAGTATCTCGCCCGCAGAGCAGAGCCTGGCAAGCTCCCCGTGGTGTATTCGATATGCCAAAAACAGTCCTCCCGTTGTTCATCGATTTGTTAGAACGGGCCCAGTAATGTCTCCATTTTGAGACTTGTTGTTAACTGTGTTTGGCATATTGAATATGTCACGGGTAGCTTGACAGGCTTTGCCGTGAGGACGAGATACTCTCGGTAGCTTGCCGGGCTCTCTGAGAGGGGCAGAGGAATCGAACCCAGCTTGGCCGGGCTGGCTGCGCGCAAGCAAATGCCCTAAAAACAAGTCTCACAATGGAGATGTTGCTGGTGCCTGCTCGAGCAAATTGATGAACAACAGGAGGACAGTGCTACAGTGCTACTAGTTCATTTGCTTTAATTACTCATACTGCACATACGAGTGAGCTTATCTGATAGGCTCCTGTCTACCACTTCCTTATTTATTTTACTTAGCACCTTTAGATGCTTTGTACCAAAAGGCATGATTTCATCTGTTTAAGTGACGAAGTAGTTTTCTACACATCCAGTCATTTGTTGATGGACGTTTAGTCTGAGTTTATGTTTTGGTTATCGTGACTAGTATTTTTATATCTTTTGGACAAATGCTTAAGATTGGTATTGCTGGAATTTACATATTTACCTTTTTTTAGGAATCATTTTCCTTAGAGGTTGTACTAATTTTCATTCCAACAGTGTATCAGGGCTCCTTTATAAGATGACACTTAGCTTCATTTCAGCACATTAGACTGATACCACCATATTCAGTTTTACCTTTACATATAAAATGAAGTGTCCCAACTGCAAACAGTTTAGAGAAGTATTATTGAGAAAGGGAAGAAAGTAAAACTATGGTTCAGAAAGAGATGTTATTATTATTTTAATTAGACTTAGGTAATATTAATAAAATTAGTCCTTTTGACTTACATGCACGATTTAAGAATTCTTATATTTATAAATCTTTGAATGCACAAGAAACAAATGCACCCCTGATCAACTACTTTGTTTTTTGGAGGTGGTAGTAATCCAGTGTAGGACTTTCTACATACAAGGTGAGTGCTCTGTATATCCTCAGCCATTCAGCTTATATGGGGGTGGGTGTTGGGTAAGGAAAGTGTTGTTGCATTAGGGGGCATTGCTCAGGTCTTACTCCCGACTTTGTGTTCAGCAATCAGTTCTGGTGGAACTCAGAAGTCCATGTGCAATGGCAAGAATCAAACTAGAGTCAGTCATTTGCAAGGCAAGAGCTTCTGTATTATCTCTCCATTTCCCCTTCATCTGAATTTTCAAAAGAGGGCCAAGACCATTCTTTAGGGGGAAAAATATTTTTTCAACAGAGGTCCCAGGATAGTTGTGTAGCTGTATGCAAAAGTGGAGTTGGACCATTATTTCATGGCTTATATAAAAATAAAACTCAAAATAGACCAACACATAAAATGTAAGAGAAAAAACTATAAGACTCTTAAAAGAAAATATAGAGGTAAATCTTCGTGACCTTTGGTTGCCAAGTGATTCTTAGACATGCTACCCAAAGCAAGAGTAACAACCAAAAAATCAAACAAGTTTTATTTAATAAAAATTTAACATTTCCCCCTCTTCTCTTCTCTTCAGACTGTTGTAGTCCCCAGGAGTCACACACATGCATTTGGTGTAGGTCTCAATGCTCATATACTCTGCTGTGGTGTTCACTGGGGTCACACTTTCTGACTTGTGATGTGTGCACATTTTATGGGTGTGGTGCTTGCTGTGTGCCCCACTTTTTTCTTTTAATTGAATCACTGTGAGATCAGTTCCAAAAGTTTCCTGATCAGTTTTCTGTAATACAATGTTCCAACACCTATCTCTCCACCAGTGTGCATTTGCCACTGCTAATATCCCCAGAATTCCTCCTGCCACCCCCACTTCCCCAGCCTCTATGACAGGCACTTTCCTTCTCTTTCTTTCCTTCTTTCCCCTCTGTCTCTCTGTCTCTCCCTATCTTTCATTTTGGGCATTATGATTTGCAATACAGACACTGAGAGGCCATCATGTTTGGTCCTTTGCCCATTTTCAGTACAAATCTCCATCCAGAGTGATCCCTTCCAACCATCATTGTCATAGTGGTCCCTTCTCTATCCCAACAGTCTACAGTCCTCTTCCCCAACACTTGAGGCAGACTTCTAACCGTGGACCATTCGTCCTGGCCCTTGTTTCTACTGTTATTGGGTGTTAGTCTCATAATGTGGGTTTTGTTTGTTTGTTTTTTTTAAATCTGTGGGCTCCACTCTTTAGCTGCAGAGCTCACACTCACTTGGCTGCTGTGTGACTAGAAAACACTGTCAGAGGATCACAGATGGCAGAGTTGCCAGGGACAAACAGCAGAGCTGTCGGGTTTGTGCTTGGTATATGCTGGTGGGACCAGGGATTAAACTTGTGGCTTCACCCTTGAAATACAGGCTCATTAATCACTGAGTCCTGATGGTACAAGCGCGAATGATCAAGTACGACATCATTGGTCTGACCGAGACAAGAAGGCACGAATCTCACCATGCCGTTTTCGACACTGGAGAAGAATTGTTCCTCGGAACATGCGATAAAAGAGGTGTTGGAGGCATCGGTGTCCTTGTCAACACAAACTTGGCCAAGAGCATTGATTCATTCGAATGCCTAACAACCCGAATCGGACGTTTACATTTGAATAGATGTGGCTCACTGCCTGCAGTTTCTATCTTCGTTGTCTACGCACCAACATCTCATTATGATGAAAGAGAAATCGAGAAGTTCTACATGGAGCTAGAGAAGTTCTATAAAGAAGACCACACCTTCTACAAGATCATTGTGGGTGATTTTAATGCCAAGATAGGACCGAGAAGATCAGCTGAAGAACTTCACATCGGGACCCATGGCCTAGAATGGAACGAACAGGGTGAGAGACTTTCAGAGTTCATCATGTCGACCAAGACCATCCATGGTAACTCACAGTTCCAGAAGGCAGAATCTAAACGATGGACATGGGAGTCTCCCGGTGGACGATTCCACAACGAAATAGACCACATCATATTCAATCGACGGTTTTGCCTGACCGATGTCGCTGTTGTCCCAAAATTTCGAACGGGATCGGACCACCGTCTCCTTCGTGCAAAATTCTACTTCACAGAGCGGGGAGAAAGGGCTGCAAAGTTCAAAAAGAGAACTCCCAGAATGACCACCAACTGGGAACTCTTTGGTACTATTGCGGCAACATGGGAAGATGCCATTGTTGACAACATTGACGAGGAATACGATCGACTGGTTCAGCACCTCCATGAATGTGCGAGGAACGCCAAGAGAGAGATAGCCACAAAAAGTCGCCTATCTTCGAAAACTCTTGAGCTAATTCGCCAGCGTGGTTTGGCGCATGCCTCAGGCAACCGCAAGCTAACGTCCGAGCTTGCAAAGCAGTGCAGAGATGCGATCAAGGAAGACCTCAAAGAGAGAAGAGCAGAAGTACTGGTAGATGCGGCAGAAGCCGGGAAAAGTATTCGTAAGGCCCGCCTGTCCTTCGCCAACTATAAGACCAAGATGACTGCCCTCCGACGTCCTGATGGATCCATCACATCCTCCAGAACGGCAATGGAAAAGATTATCCATGACTTCTACTCAAATCTCTTCGATAGCCATGTCCACTTGCCAACATACCAAATTCCACAGGATGGGTATGTTGTTCCCAACGTTCTCCCCTCCGAAATCCAACACGCCATTTCGTCGGTAAAGAAACAAACAGCACCCGGCCCAGACAAGGTCAGACCTGAACACCTGAAGAACCTGCCGTCAGTACTCATCAATACACTGGCTCGGCTCTTCACTCGCTACCTGTCTGAATGCAAGGTTCCGTCCCAATGGAAAACCAGCAGGACCGTACTACTGTTCAAGAAGGGAGACATCCATGACATTGGCAACTATCGCCCGATCTGCCTATTGTCTGTCCTCTACAAGTTGTTCACTCGAGTCATCCTAAATAGGATTGGCAGAACACTAGATGAAGGACAACCATGCGAGCAAGCAGGGTTCTGCAAAGGATTCAGCACCATCGACCATATCCACACAATAACCAAGCTCATTGAGGTTTCTCGGGAGTTCAAGATGCCGCTCTGCTTAACGTTCATTGATTTAAAGAAGGCCTTTGATTCTGTTGAGACGGAAGCAGTCATTGAAGCCCTAGCCAATCAGGGCATTCAAGCCCAATACATCAGGATCCTCCGTGAGCTGTATTGCAGATTCACTACCAGGATCTCACCATTCTACAAAGAAGTGATCGTTGATGTCAAGAGAGGGGTGCGGCAGGGTGATTTCACCATTTCACCATTTCACCGAAACTCTTCAGTGCCACCCTCGAGAACATCATGCGACGACTGGAATGGGAAGGAATGGGAGTGAAGATAGATGGTCGGCAATTACACCACCTCCGCTTTGCTGATGATATTGTTTTAATAACACCAAACATCAGCCAAGCGGCACAAATGGTGGCCGACTTTGACCGTGAGTGTGGAAAGGTAGGACTACAGCTGAATCTTACAAAGACAATGTTTATGAGAAACAGCCTTGTTCCTGATGCCCCATTCGCTCTCAATGGAACGACCATCTCCGAATGCAACAGCTATGTCTACCTAGGTCGAGAGGTCAACATGACAAATGACCTGGCACCCGAGCTGCGCAGGAGGAAGAGAGCGGCTTGGAACGCCTTCAAGAACGTCGAAGAAATAGCTAAGAGGACGAAGAACCTCCGGCTCCGGGCACACCTCTTTGATTCCACTGTTCTTCCTGCATTAACATATGCCTCAGAGACCTGGGCCCTACGCAAACAAGATGAGAACGCCATTCAGGTCTCCCAAAGAAGAATAGAAAGAGCTATGCTTGGAATATCACGTTTCACTCAAATGAGAGAAAGAATCCGGAGTTCTGACATCCGTCGACGATCAAGGATCAGGGACGCTGTCTCATTTGCCAAGGTGTCGAAAATCAGATGGGCTGGTCACGTAATGAGATTTAAAGACGACCGTTGGTCTAGAGCTGTTACTGATTGGATTCCACGGGATGTCAAGAGACCGCGTGGCCGCCCACCTACCAGATGGTCAGACTTCTTCGTCAAGATCATGAACGATCGGTTTGAGGCCCTTCATGTTCCCGGAGCGAACAGATGCCATTGGGCTACACTAGCACGCGACAGGGACAAATGGAGACATTACTGGCACCCGCTCGAGCAAATCGACGACTAACGGGAAGTTAAGTGATTAAGTGAATCACTGAGTCATCTCTCAAGCTGAACCCAAACATTTCTGTGCTTCAAATTACATGACAAAGATGTGAAAAAGACAATCCACAGAATGAATGGGAGGAAATATTTGCAATAAACCCATCAGACAAGAACTCAGAATTTAAAAGGACATAGCTAAATAACAACAACAAAAAAGATCACCCAATTTTTTTACCTTAAAAATAACCCCATGGTTTACAAAGTTGTTCATAACACAGTTGTTTCAGATATTCAGTGTTCTGGCACAAATCCCACCACCAGTTGACTCAATCAACTCTCATTGTCCCCAGTTTCCCACCCACCCCCCAAACCTGCTTGCCTCCCTCCAACCGACTCAGATTAATTTATATTCCTTGTAACAACATACAACTCACAGTGTTGTTACTAAAATCATTGTCTGAGGATTTGACCAGATTCTCGGTGCTGCTTGAGTCTTCTGTGTCACTATTTTTGCTCATTGAGCTTAGTGGGATTTTCCACAACCTTCTCATCTAATTTACTTATTTTCTGCTGAAATAACCTAGTTTTAAAGTGGGCAAACACTCTGAATAGATAATTTTCTAAGAAAGCAAAATGGTCAGTACAACACATGAAAAGACATTTAACATCATGTTATCAAAGAAGTGCAAAACAAAAAACCACAGTGAAATACCACTTCATACCCCTGGGATGGCTAGTAGACTCAGGAAGTCAGATAGCAACAGTTGGCAAGGATGTGGGGTAATCAAACCCCTCAGGTCCTGCTGGTGCAGACACAAAACAGTTCAGTTCTGTGCTTTGCGAAACAATCAGGCAGTTCTTCAAAAAGTTACGTATATCTAGATGACATAGTTATATTCCAGATTGGCAGTCTAAAAAGTTGGTTCTCCTGGAGCAGGGAGATCAATCATTCAAGTGGCAGAGCACATGCCTAACCTGGGAGAGGCTTTGAGTTTTACCTTTGGCATCATGTGGCACTCAAGCACTGTGGGGGAGTGCTGTCCTGGTGGTTCCCAAGCCTTGCGCTCTAAACAGACAGGTTTTCTCCATTGGGCCTGGAAATTGCTAGACCTATCTGGCCTTGGGGTCCCCACCACTACTGGATGTGAACCCTATAAAGCAAAGTTGGTTATCCTTACAACCTTAGGAAATACAACTATAAGCTCACCAATTTATAAATGAGAAGACAGTTTTAGATATTAACTTGCTTAAAAACTACAACATAATAAATGTTAGGGGTTTAAAAAAACTTCCTTCAAATTAAAGGCCATATACTCAGTTATCTCCTGTTTTTAGGATGACTGAACAATGAAACACCCATTCTGTTTGATATTGGGGTTCAGAAATTAGCATTCCATGAGAATAAGAGTGCATGTATATTTGTGTACACATGTATGATTTAGACCAGTATGTTTTGAAATTAGGAACTTCAGGGCTGAAGAGATAGTATAGCAGTTAAGTTGCCTTGCATGCAGCTGACCGAGGTTCTATCACCAGCAACCCCTATGGTCTCCTGAGCACAGTCAGGAAGACCCCCTGAGCACAGAGTCAGGCGTAAGTCTGACTGGGTGTGGCCTCAAAACACAAACTAAAATATACCCCCAAAATTAGGAATTTCACATAAAAATCCAGAATTCTATTTTGACTTGAAAACATGGGTGATCTAGAATCGCTGGTCTCACATTCTTCCATGGCAGCATAAGTTATCTGGAAAGTGGCTTGCAGCTTTAATCAGGATATTTATCTCCAGCGTCTAGTTCCCCTTTCTTCCTTTTATGTTTGTTCCTTCCCAATTTCAGTCAAGGGCATTATGCTATTTATGAGCCTGGCTGTGGAGTCAGACCGGGGTTCACATCTCATCTCTGCTATTTGTTGCCTTGCTGTCTGTGTATAGGTTCTTGAATTTATAAAATTGTGCCAATGATAGTATTTTCTTCAAAATAAGATACTTCTTCCTAAAAGTGCTTTTAGTATTTAAAGTAATAATTTAAGTAAAACTCTTAGGATACTCCTTGCCATATAGAAATCTCTTTTTCTTTTCTTTTTTTTAAAATTGAGACACTATTATTTACAAAGTTGTTCATAATAGAGTTATTTCAGGCATACAACATTCCAACACCAGTCCCACCAACCAATGTCCCCTTCCCTCCACTTAATATTCCCAGGTTCCCTTCCTCCTTGACAGTCACATAACAAATTTATTTCATATTACTTGTCCAATAAAACTTTAAGGAATAGCAAATAGAATCATCAGAAAATAAAATCAATGAAAGTCAATTTACGATGATAAATTGCTGCATTTTAAAAAAATTGAATCACCGTGAGATACAGTTACAAAGCTTTCATGTTTGAGTTTCAGTCATACAATGACTGAACACCCATCCCTCCATTTTCCACCATCAGTGTCCCCAGTATCCCTCCCTTCCATTCACCCCTCCCTCTGCCTCTTTGGCAGAAAATTTCCCTCTTACTCTCTCTCTACTTTTGGGCATTATGGTTTGCAGTACAGATAACTGAGAGTCCATCATGTTTGGTCCTTTATCTACTTTCAGCACACATCTCCCATCCCAAGTGATCTCTCCCGCCATCATTGACTTAGTTATTCCTTCTCTAGCCTAGCTGCCATCTCCCCCAGCTCTTTTTTTTCCTTTTTGTGTCACACCCAGCCGATGGACAGGGGTTACTACTGGCTCTGCACTCAGAAATCACTCCTGGCAGTGCTTGGGGGACTATATGGGATGCTGGGAATTGAACCCAGGTCGGCCGTGTGAAAGGCAAACGCCCTACCCGCTGTGCTATTGCTCCAGCCCCCTCCCCCAGCTCTTGAGGCAGGCTTCCAACCATGGGAATTGCTGTATGTTTTTAACCTTTCTTAATCGAGTATGGGACAACCATATACACTATCAGTGAGTGCCATACTCAAGTCCACATGATGGGAAGTTTCTCCTGTTCTTTAGAGGAGCTCTTTTAATGCTTCTTGAAAAACTGGTTTCAAGGCTATAAATTTCCTAAGTGGTTGCCTGTCCATGCCATTCTGTATAATTCCTGCAAATGTGAATGATAATCTAGCTGGATAGAGTATTCTTGATGAGGTGTTCATTTCACTGAGTTTTTTTTTACAATATTATTTCATATTCTGCCTCATAGAGTCTTATTTGATAGATCTGCTGTACTTCTTCTAATGGTCTTTCCTTTGTAGATAAAGTTCCTCTTTGTGATCTTGCTGCGTTTAATATTCTGTCTCTATCTTTGGATTTTGTCATGTTTTCGTATAATGTGTCTTGGAGTTTTTCTCAGTAGGTCTGTTTTCGCTGGAACCCTTCAGGCCTCTTGGAACTTGGTGTCTACAATCCTCAACTCTAGGAAGTTCTTATCGATGGCTTCTTTAACCGTTTCTTCATCACATTTTCCCTCCTGTTCTTCAGGACTCCGATGATTCTCTTTTTGGGGGCCACACTTAGTGGTGCTTAGGAGTACTCCTAGCTCTGTACACAGGAATCACTCCTAGCAGGGGACCATATGGGATGCCAAGAATTGAACCTGGGTCTGCTATGTGCAAGGCAAATGCCCTACCTGCTGTGCTTTCTCTCCAGTCCCTGATCCTTCTGTTGGTCCTCTTGAACTCATCCTGTAGTTCTTTGAAATGCTGTTTATTTCTTTTCAGGTTATTTCCCACCTTCTGCTCTTTCCTAGTGATTTCCCCCTTCTTATCTTGGAGTTCCTTGATCTTTTGCTCAACTTCTGTTACCTACTGTTTAGAGCTTCTATTGACTTTTAACATATATATATGTATATATATATTACACATATATGCATATCTGTCCACTGTCCTCCCGTTGTTCATTGATTTGCTCAAGCGGGCACCAGTAACATCTCCATTGTGAGACTTCTTGTTACTGTTTTTGGCATATGGAATATGCCACGGGGAGCTTGTCAGGCTCTGCTGTGTGGGTAGGATACTCTTGGTAGCTTGCCAGGCTCTCCAAGAGGGACAGAGGAATTGAACCTGGGTCAGCGGTGTGCAAGGCAAACACCCTACCTGCTGTGCTATTGCTCCAGCAGAGTTTCCTGCCCGCATACCAGGCTGTCTTCAGTGGGGCTCCTCAGAGGTGGGCGGGTTGAGTTTCCCTCCCCACCCTGAGTAGAGCCCCAGCAGCCACAGACCTCCGGTACCCAGCCACAGCCATGCTCAAAGCCACTTTCCACATGCTCAGATGAGCCTCATGCATGAAGGAACCGGCAGAGGAACCCAAGTGCGTGGGTCCCGGGGCTGAGATCACCAAGCTTGCTTGGATCTGGACTGGGCCTCCTCCATCCATATCCCGCATTTTCCACTAGCTAGGCAGTTACACCCACAAACTGCCCCCGGCTCCGTGAAATCCCATCATCGGCCAAGATCCGGAGACTATAAAACAAAGCTCCCGGAAGTGTGTGTCTGGATACGCGATCACATGACCTCTTATAGTCTAATTCTCCTCTTGGAGAACCTGGCAAGCTACCAAGAGTATCCTGCCCGCAGGGCAGAGCCTGGCAAGCACCTGTGATGTATTCGATATTCCAAATACAGTAACAATGATTTGTCTCATTCTCCTGACCCTGAAAGAGCCTCCAATGCGGCACTTTTGGAAAGGAAGAGTAAGGTGAGGCTGCTAAAATCTCAGGGCTAGGAGCAATGCAGATGTTACTGGTGCCCACTCGAGCAAATTGATGAATAACAGGATGACAGTGATACAGTGATATATATATATATATATATATATATATATATATATATCACTTAATCACTTAACTTCCCGTTAGTCGTCGATTTGCTCGAACGGGTGCCAATAATGTCTCCATTTGTCCCTGTTGCGTGCTAGTGTAGCCCAATGGCATCTGTTCACTCTGGGAACATGAAGAGCCTCAAACCGATCGTTCATGATCTTGATGAAGAAGTATGGCTATCTGGTAGGTGGGCGGCCACGTGGTCTTTTGACATCCCATGGAATCCAGTCGGTAACAGCTCTAGTCCAGCGGTCATCTTTAAATCTCATTACGTGACCAGCCCATCTGATTTTTGACACCTTGACAAATGAGACAGCGTCCCTGATTCTTGATCGTCGACGGATGTTGGAACTCCAGATTCTTTCTCTCATTTGAGTGAAACGTGATATTCCAAGCATAGCTCTTTCTATTCTTCTTTGGGAGACCTGAATAGCATTCTCATCCTGTTTGCTCTGAGGTCTCTGAGGCATATATTAATGCAGGAAGAACAGTGGAATCAAAGAGATGTCCCCGGAGCCAGAGGTTCTTCGTCCTCTTAGCTATTTCTTCGACGTTCTTGAAGGCATTCCAAGCCGCTCTCTTCCTCTTGCGCAGCTCGGATGCCAGGTCATTTGTCATGTTGACTTCTCTCGACCTAAGTACACATAGCTGTTGCATTCGGAGATGGTCGTTCCGTTGAGAGCGAATGGGGCATCAGGAACAAGGCTGTTTCTCATAAACATTGTCTTCGTAAGATTCAGCTGTAGTCCTACCTTTCCACACTCACGGTCAAAGTCGGCCAGCATTTGTGCCACTTGGCTGATGTTTGGTGTTAATGAAACAATGTCATCAGCAAAGCGGAGGTGGTGTAGTTGCTGACCATCTATCTTCACTCCCATTCCTTCCCATTCCAGTCGTCGCATGATGTTCTCGAGGGTGACACTGAAGAGTTTCGGTGAAATGGTATCGCCCTGCCGAACCCCTCTCTTGACATCAATGATCACTTCTTTGTAGAATGGTGAGATCCAGGTAGTGAATCCGCAATACAGCTCACGGAGGATCTTGTTGTATTGGGCTTGAATGCCCTGATTGGCTAGGGCTTCAATGACCGCTTCCGTCTCAACAGAATCAAAGGCCTTCTTTAAATCAATGAACGTTAAACAGAGCGGCATCTTGAACTCCCGAGAAACCTCAATGAGCTTGGTTATTGTGTGGATATGGTCGATGGTGCTGAATCCTTTGTGGAACCCGGCTTGCTCGCATGGTTGTCCATATTTTTAAAATATATATCACTTAATTACTTAATCACTTAATCCCCGTTATTCATCGATTTACTCAAGCGGATGCCAGTAATTTCTCCATTCATCCCAGTTGCACGCTAGCATAGCCCAATGGTATCTGTTTGTTCTAGGAACATGCAGAGCCTTGAACCGATCGAATGAACCGATCATTCAGGGTCTTGACAAAGAAGTCTGACCATCTTGTAGATGGGTGTCCACGTGATCTTTTGATGTCCCATGGAATCCAATCAGTAATGACTCTAGTCCAGCGGTTGTCTGTAAACTTCATTACGTGTCCAGCCCATCTGATTTTTGATGTCTTGGCAAATGAGACAGCGTCCCTGATTCTTGAGCGTTGACAAAGATCAGAACTCCGGATTCTATCTCTCATTTGAGTGAATCGTGATATTCCAAGCATAGCTCTTTTGATTCCTCTTTGAGAGACCCGAATAGCGTTCTCATCCTGTTTTCATAGGGTCCAGGTCTCTGAGACATATGTTAATGCAGGAAGAACAGTGGAATCAAAGAGATGTGCTCGTAGCTGGAGGTTCTTTGTCCTTTTAGTTATTTCTTCAACACTCTTGAAGGCATTCCAAGCCGCTCTCTTCCTCCTGCGCAACTCAGGTGCCAGGTCATTCATCATGTTGATTTCTCGACCTAGGTATATATAACTGTTGCATTCGGAGATGGTGGTTCCGTTGAGAGCGAATGGAGCGTCAGGAACAAGGCTGTTTCTCATAAACATTGTCTTCGTAAGATTCAGCTGTAGTACGACCTTTCCACATTCACAGTCAAAGTCGTTCAGCATTTGTGCCGCTTGGCTGATGTTTGGTGTTATTGAAACAATGTCATCAGCAAAGCGGAGGTGGTGTATTTGCCAACCATCTATCTTCACTCCCATGCTTTTTCATTCCAGTCATCCCATGATGTTCTGGAGGGTGGCACTGAAGAGTTTTGGTGAAATGGTATCACCCTGCCAAACCCCTCTCTTGATATGGATGATTACTTCTTTGTAGAATGGTGAGATCCTGGTAGTGAATCCGCAATACAGCTCACGAAGGATCTTGATGTATTGAGTTTGTACGCCCTGATTGGCTAGGGCTTCCATGACCGCTTCCGTCTCAACAGAATCAAAGGCCTTCTTTAAATCAATGAACATTAGACAGAGCGGCATCTTGAACTCCCGAGAAACCTCAATGAGCTTAGTAATCATGTGGATATGGTCGATGGTACTGAATCCTTTTCGGAATCCGGCTTGTTCACATGGTTGTCCTTCATCTAGTGTTCTGCTAATCCTATTCAGGATGACTCGAGTGAACAGTTTGTAGATGACAGACAATACATATATATATATATATATATATATGTATGTATCTCACCTACCATGTTCTTTCTTTCTGTCATTACTCATTGTAGTAGTTTTTTTTTAAATTTGGACTAATACTTTCTTGAGCTTTGCTATCTGTGCTATCATTTCTTTAAATTCATTGAACATCCTTATTGTAGTGTCATTAAAGACACTGAGGATTTACTGGTGTTGTTTTTGTTGATGTTTTCACTCATTGAGCTTGGTGGGCGTCTACCTGTTTTCCCCATTGGTTTTCTAGTGTTCTTATGGCTTGAGTCTTTCTAGTTAACCCCCTGATTAAGCAGGAAATTGTTCTCTGTCTTCTCTGCCCATCCTCACAGAATGACAGGAAGAATAACTGTGAGCAGCATGTAATTTGTTGAGTAGGGCTGTCACGAGGGTCCAGCCTCCTATTCCAGAATAGGCCCAGTGATACCAGCCAGGGGCAAGTCTCACCTGGGATGGTGGAGCAGCAAGCAGGTCAGGAAGGAGCTGTGATGTAGACCCTTAAGTATGATTCCGGTCTGGTTGTGGAAGCTGCTAGAACTATTTTTCCATTATCATTATTACTGCCTGTTACTATGTAAGTAGTATGTAACTTTAGTTTATGTTCATGTCTGAAACTCCATCCCTCCACCCACTGAGATACACTCACCCAGTTCAACCAGTGAACTCAGAACACCAGAAACTGTACTTTCTAGCAACTGTATTTTCTGGATTATTTCATTTGTCCTAAATAACCCCATGTGTCGCTGTCAATCATTCCACCCATGCTGAGCTCAACCAGGCCAGGCCAATGATTTCTATAGTCTCTGTTTTAAAAGGAAGAGCCTCCCTCACCTCCTTCCAACAGTGTCCTATCTCCAAGATCTAGATGTCCTGTACAGAATTAACAAAAAAAAATGGCAATGCTGGACAAGGCACTGCTCTCTGGATTCATACAAGCAAGCAACAGCATTGTTTCTGTCTTCCCCTTGTACTCCATCCTCCAAAAGTGAACAGGTCTCAGAAATTGTGCTGCTGGAGTTGAGCTGAGAAGGTCTGTGAGCATACCAAATACTTGCCTCAATCGTAATCATCTGAGCTGCTCCTAAAGGTGAAACAAATTCTTTATCTCTCGTGGTACTGAACAAGAGCTGAAAATTTACAAAAGGTCCCCAAAGAATTTTAAATGCCTGGCTTTACATAATCATATGTAGGCAGGAAATATATCATGAACATACTATACACACATTATTTTTATCATTGTCATTATTTTGTTTTTGGGTTTCACACAGCTCTACTCAGGGCTTACTTCTGACTCTATGCTCAGGGATACTCTTGGTAGTGCTCAGGGGACCAGGTATAGTATCAGGATTCAAACTGGGGTTGACTGTACACAGGCAGCTGCCTTAACTTCTATACTGTCTTTCCAGCTCATACACATATAATTTTAGCAAAATAATTTATCTTGAGAACTGTTCTTTTTATGAAGCACTATAGTACTAATATATTCAATGTTAATACACTTAATAAAATAAAAATATTAGGGGTCACAGAGATAGTACAGTGGGTAGGGCACTTGCCTTGCATGCAAACGACCTGGGTATGATCCCTGGCATCTCATATGGTTCCCCAAGCTCACCAGGAGTAATTCTGAGTGCAGAGCCAGGAGCAGCAACTAAGCAAGGCTAGGTGTGGCTAACACCCTACTCCCATTTTTCCAAGGGCTTGGGGGGTTTTGTTTGTTTTTGTTCTGGGCCACATCATCTGGAGTTACCCAGGATTATCCCTGGCTCTTCCCTTAGTAATTACTCCTGGTGGTGTGCTCAGAGACCCATATGGGATGCCTGGGATCAACCCTAGGTTGACCGTGTGCAAGACAGTTGCCTTACTTGCCATATTATCTCTCCAGCCCCTGAAAATTTATATATTTACCCTGCAAATTTTCTTGGTGTAGTTCCCCCAAGTCCTCCCTATCTTTGGAAGCAATACAGTATTTAGAGGGAAAAATCTGAAAATATCCTAATTTAAATGTTTCATCTATTTTCTGTGAGACATTAATTTACACATATTACTTACCATTGTGTACTATACAGTTTGTCATTTGCCTTCTTTACGTAAGTCATACACTAGCCTTTTGTGATGATGAGTATCACCAACCTTATTTACTACATGAGAGAGACTCAACAGTGATGTCAGCATCATGGCAGCATAAGGTCTAAAGTCAAAACCTCCTGCTTAACAGTCAAACTAACCACAGAGCAGCCAGGTTCCTCTGTTCATATCAGGGACACTGGGGAGATGCATATATCTGTGTGTTTAAGGGTGCTCTAAGCTCTTGGTGAAAGTGGATGTCGGGGGAATGGAGACTTCTGAATGAGATGGAGAGGGGAGAACAGAGATGACCCAGGCTGACACACTCCATTGAAGAGAACTCATGAGTAGTGGCGGAGTGGCACAGAATTCTGTGAGATTCTGAGTGGGGGAATCCACCAAAAGAAGCAAAACACAGAAACTGTTCTGGAGCTTCAGGTCTCGCCCTCTCCCATTCACTAGCATTGGAGCTGGTGCCCTGAGAAGTGTCCACAGCCAAGTCTCAGTTAGGGACCCAAAGGAAAAGGTGAAGCAATAGAGAAACAAAGGCAAGTTCAAACCTACTACTACCCACTGCAGAGACTAGATCCTTCCATCCCACTTCAGCCCCTCCCACCAGCCCCACAAACACAGCTGTGAAAACAGATTAGTGGCACCACCAGGTTATCTAACTGTTGGAGCCACCCAGAGATGCAATGCGCAACTTCAGGTGGCCACAGTGACCTTAGAAACCAATGCAGACACAAATCTAAAGCCATATCACCACCTAGTGGGAGAAAAAAGGAAGCGCCTTGTTATAGAGCGGCTATATTAAAGACAAGTGAGTGTGAGCCCACATCCCCTGATCGGCAAACAGAGAAATCGATCTCCAACTGACACTAAACTATATGATATTATATTAAAGAAGGGTAATGATAATTCCTCAGAGAGAAAGTTTAAAGGCACAAAGGGTGAGGTCTACTGGACAGATAATTCAAAATAGGTATCATGAAGAAACTAAAAAAGATACAAGAAAAGCTTAGAAAAGACATTCAATGAATTCAGGAGTAAACCAACAAACTGAAGGAGAGCTTTACAAAGGAGAGTGAGTCTGTAGGTAAGAAAATAACAGATTCAAGATGGGAAGAACTCAGTAAATAAGATCAACAGATCAATAGAACACTTTGGAAATAGAATAGATCCAATGGAAGAATAAATCAGCAATCTTAAAAATATAAAGAGAGGGGCTGGAGTGACAGCACAGCAGTTAGGGCACTTGCCTTGCAGATGGCCAACCCGGGTTTAATCCCTGACACCCCAATGGTCCCCAGAGTCCACCAGAAGTGATCCCTGATCTTAGAGCAAGGAGTAAGCGCTGAGTACCACGGGGTGTGGCGCCCAAATCAAAACAGAACATAAAAAGAAGTAATTTAAGTGGGAGAAGAAAGAAACAATATAAACACAAGGGTGGAGAAATGCTATCTTAGCTACCCAATCTCATTAGAAAAGGCAGCATAAGCATAAAAATGAGCAATGGCTATACTGGAAGGTAAGGAGAGGGAGAAGGGAGCAGACAGCTTAATCAAAAAAACTTGCCTGAGAACTGAGAACTTGCCAGATCTGGGAAAGGAATTGAACGTATAGGCCTCTGAAGTTAACTGAGCACCTAGTCACCTAAGAGTCCCACAACAAGACACAGAAGTGAAACTGTCCTATGTTACCGAACAAGGAAGAATATTCAAGGCAGTTAGAAGGGAGCATGTAGCAGAGAATTCTGTTCTCACCAGTTATCATCAGACTTCTCCATGGAAACTTTGCATGACAGCCCTAGAGAAAGTGAAGCAATATATTTAAAATTTCTAAAGATGAAAAACCTTTGGCCATAAATACCATGTTATGCAAATCTTTCTTTCAGATACACTGCAAAAATAATTTACTAGACCAAATAGAGCTGAAGTGGCCTACTACAATTATACCTTCATTACAAGAAATATCGAAAGGAGTTTTTCTGTTTGAGTCAGAGGGGTGAGGGATTATGAAGAAAGCTCACAAAGTGTTAATAAGGTAATAAACAGAATCAGAAAGTTGTAGCTTTCTCTGAGAAATGTGTTTTAAGAACAGTCCTCCCGTTGTTCATCGATTTGCTCGAGCGGGCCCAGTAACGTCTCCATTTTGAAACTTATTGTTACTGTGTTTGGCATATGAATATGACACGGGTAGCTTGCCAGGCTTTGCCGTGTGGGTGAGATACTTTTGGTAGCTTGCCGGGCTCTTCTAGAGGGGCGGAGGAAACGAACCCGGCTCGGCCAGGCTGGCTGTGCACAAGGCAAATGCCCTACTACTGTGCTATCACTCCAGCCCGTATTAAAAACTATTTTATAAAATAAGATTAATAGGAAGGAAGCATCAAAAATTATTATAGATGCCCTCACTGGACAGCTACATGCAAAAAATAGGCTCAGAACTCTGCCTAACACCATGTACAAAAGTAAGATCAAAATGGATTAAAGACCTCAACATCAGACCAGAAACTATAAGGTACATTGAAGATAAAGTTGGCAAAACCCTCCATGACATTGAAGCTAATGGTATCTTCAAAGATGCCACGCCACTGGCCGAGCAAGTGAAAACAGAGATAGATAAATGGGACTATCTTAAACTAAGAAGCTTCTGCACCTCCAAAGAAACAGTGACCAAAATACAAAGACAGTCTACAGAATGGGAAAGGATATTCACCGAATACACATCTGACAAGGGGTTGATATCCAGGATATACAAAATACTGGTTAAACTCCACAAGAAGAAAACATCCAACCCCATCCAAAAATGGGGCAATGAAATGAACAGAAACTTTCTCAAAGAAGAAATCCGAATGGCAAAAAAGCACATGAGAAAATGCTCTACATCATTAATCATCAGGGAGATGCAGATCAAAACCACAATGAGATACCATCTCACACCTCAGAGACTGGCCCAAATTCAAAAGAACAAAAGCAACCGATGCTGGCGTGGATGTGGCGAGAAAGGGACACTCCTTCACTGTTGGTGGGAATGTCCACTGGTTCAGCCCTTCTGGAAAACAGTATGGACGATTCTCAAAAAATTAGAAATTGAGCTCCCATTTGACCCAGCAATACCACTCCTGGGAATATATCCCAGAGAGGCAAAAATGTATAGTCGAAGTGACATCTGCACTTGTTTGTTCATTGCAGCACTCTTTACAATAGCCAGAAACTGGAAGAAACCTGAATGCCCAAGAACAGATGACTGGTTAAAGAAACTTTGGTACATCTACACAATGGAGTACTATGTAGCTCTTAGAAAAGATGAAGTCATGAAATTTACATACAAGTGGTACAATATGGAAAGTATCATGCTAAGCGAAATGAGTCAGAAAGAGAGGGATAGACATAGAAAGATTGCATTCATCTGGGGGATATAAAGTAACAAAGTATGAGATTAATACCCAAGAATAGCTGAGATCAGCACCAGGAGGATTACTCCATAACTTAGAGGCCAGCCGGGTATCCTAGAGGAAAGGGCAGTTCAGATAGAGAAGGGAGCACCAAATAAAGGGTGTTTGGAGGATCCTCCCAGGAGGGGAGATGCATGTCGAAAGTAGACTATGGACTGAACATGTTTGCCACTCAATGCCTCTTTTGCAGACCACAACACCCAAAAGGAGAGAGAGAACACAGGGGATTGCCCTGCCACAGAGGCAGGGGGGGATGGGGGGATGGGGGTGGGGGGATATTATCCATGGTGGTGGAAAATGGGCACTGGTGGAGGGATGGGTATCTGATCATTGTATAATCGAAACCCAAGCACAAAAAATTGTAAATCTACAACTGTAATAAAAAAAAGAAAGAAACAAAAAAATTATTATAGATGCCCAAAATTTAAAAATATCTTGCAGTAAAAGGGCATAGGGAAATGGAAGTAAAATGACATCAGCAGAGAAAAGATTATTTGAGAGAGAAGATAATCTATGTAAACTCGTGATACCCATCAAACAAGTGGAAACAGATGCAAACCATCAGAAAAGGAGAAACAGAGGAAAAACAGGAATCCATCTATTTTGATTTTAAAACTAGAATCCATCTAGTTTTATTTTAAACTGCAGATAAAAGGAAAAAGAAAAAAATACAAGGAAGACCAAACAACCCAGGAAATAGAAGAAAAAAGGGCAAAACTTAGGCCTTATATTTCAATAATCACCTAAATACAAATGGAATGATTTACCAAATAAAAGGAGCAGAATGGCTATAATGAATAAAAATCAAGACCCACATATATTCTGTCTATACGTATAAATTTATATAAATTCTAAAGATAAACATGAGTTGTAGTAAGAGAATAGATAAAGATCTAACAAGTCAACAGCAAAAGAAATTTTTTTCTCTTATATCAGATAAAAATAAACTACTGGGTGGAGATAATTAGATGGAGATGGGCATCATATAATGATAAAGGGTTCAAGACAACAACATGTTTGTAAGAATAATGGATAATGGAGCTAATCTAGGATAACTTAAATATGTAATACAAACATTAAGATATCTAAGAGGAAAAATAGGTAATACCACATTAAACTGCATGTTAGAGAGGGTGAAAAAATAGGTAAGCTGGCTTAGCATATTTTTCATGCAGGAGTCCTGGGTTTGAGACCCAGCCCCATATGGCGTCTGAACACTGCTGGGAGTTAGCCTCAAGTACTGCCAGGTGTAGCATCCCTCAGAAAGAAACAGAAAAAAAAAAAAGAAAGAAACAGAAAATTACACATTAAACCAACTGGACACAGTAGGCACTTGTAGAATGTTCAATCCCCAAAGCAGCATACTGCACATTACTCTCAAGCGCTCAAGCAACATTCTCAAGTATAGATTATATGTTAAGACACAAAACAAATCTTACTAGATTTATAAAAATAAAATATCAGGCATATTTTCAATTCAGAATAGTTGTAAACTAGAACTCAACCATAAGAAGGAAGCTAAAAATATCACAGACATGCAAAGACTAAGTAACATGCTATTGGATCACTGGAAAAACAAAGGAGAAATGACAAAATACCTGGAGACAAATTAAAACAAAGACATACTTTCTAGGACCTATGGTAGGCAGCAAAATTGACATTAGGACAGAAGTCTATGGAAATTCAAGTCTACCTCAAGAAACAGGAAAATTATTAAATAAACTACCTAACCTCATAGCTAGAGGAACTAGAAAAAAGTCGAGTCAAACAATGGTAGAAGAAAAATAATAAAAAGTACAGTGGAGGGTGAAGGAGATAATTTAAGGGGCTAGAATGCATGCTTTGCATGTGGGAATCCCAGGTTCGATCCCTGGCACTGCCTACTCTGCTAAGCACTGCTGGGAGTGGACCCTGAGCCATGAGCCAGGAATAGTACCTGAACACTTCCAGGTTTTATTTAAAAACTCATAGTGTAAATAAATGAGGAAGCCATAAAAAGATAATATTAAAGTTTAATACAATAAACACTGTCCTCCCGTTGTTCATCGATTTGCTCGAGCAGGCCCAGTAACGTCTCCATTTTGAGACTTTTTACTGTGTTTAGAATATTGGATACGTCACAGGTATCTTGCCAGGCTTTGCCGTGAGGGCCGGGCTCTCGGAGAGGGGCGGAGGAATCGAACCCAGCTCGACTGGGCTGGCTGCACGCAAGGCAAACGCCCTACCGCTGTGATATCTAGTTCAATAAAATAAGAAACTTTCAAATTGTGTTCTTTGGAAATATAAGGAAAATTGACAAAGATTAAGATAAAAGGAAAAGTAAATACTAAAATAAAAAACAAAGGAGGAAAATTTACATTTTCCTAGGTTTCAAAGTGTTCATCCTCTGTGCTGTCCTGATAGACCCACAAACGGGAGAGGGACCCAGTGGGTCACCAAGACTGGTCACATGATGGTGTTTACCTCAGAAAACAACCACCTTCTACATCATAGCTCTTACAACTCCAACCCTTTCCTAAATTGTGTCTTATACTCTCAGTAGCACCTAAAACCTAATTTTGGAAATTCAGAAATTGTGTCAATTGGAAAGTTATTACTCAGTAATGCTAAATTTAAAGTTAGGATATAAAATGATAGTCATCCAATAATCTCAGCTATACCCAAATATATATTATGTGTAATTATATAGATTGACATATACAAACACTACAGGTTCTCTGTGGACTGGAGCAATAGCACAGCAGGTAGGGCATTTGCCTTGCACGTGGCCGACCTGGCCAACCTGGGTTTGATTCTTCTGACTCTCTCTGAGAGCCTGACAAGCTACTGAGAGTATCTCACCCGCATGGCAAAGCCTGGCAAGCTACCTGTGACGTGTTCGGTATGCCAAACACAGTAACAAGAAATCTCACAATGGAGACGTTACTGGTGCCCGATCGAGCAAATAGATGAACAACAGGAGGACAGTGCTACAGTAATTATATAAAATCGAATTTTTTTTTTGCGTTTTGGGTCACACCCAGCGATGCTCGGGGGTTACTCCTGCTCTGCACTCAGGAATCACTCCTGGCAGTGCTTGGGGGACCATATGGGATGCTGGGAATCAAACCCGGGTCAGCCGCATGCAAGGCAAACGCCCTACCCTCTGTGCTATCGCTCCAGCCCCGAAAATTGGTAATATTATAAAAGTTATAGCCAGGTGATGATATTTGGTTGATTCTCCCATACTTCTCTGCTTGTCTAATTTCCCAGCAGTAAAAATAGTCAGGTAAATATAATGGCCTCCCCCCACTTAAAAAAAAATGTCAGCAACACCCAGAAAGCTGTGGGTGAAGCAGTTAGTGCTGTTGGCCAACCTAAGGAAGGAGCATACATTCAGAGAACTATTTTCTTTCCATCACTAAGTGAGTTTTTCTCTGGTGTAAGGGAGAATGAGCAACAGATGAAGACCACAAATTTCATGATGAACTCTCATGGAGAGACTGCACAGTGTGCTTGGGACTTGTTCTATCTGGCTCCCTGCTATTCCTGGCTCTCAACTAGAACTTAGCAGGTTAATCATTGTGTTCAGTATCAGACTTTGTTATTTTTAGCTCTGTTGACTTCTAAACATACAGTAGATAAAGAATCCCGTAGGTAGGTAACTGAGCCCGCAGGGAAAGAAAAACAGCTGTCCACTAGGTAGAAGGGTACTGAGACCAGAAGGAAAAATTAAGTCAGATTTCCAGTGACAAGTATTTAAAGATGATGAAGTGAAGGTAAAAGCCGCAGGGCCAAGTCGCTTGGCTCCCCTCCTCCCCACCAACCAAAGCTACAGATACCATCTCACTGCCACTCTGCTGTCCACAGCCTCCAATAGGAGACTGTGCCTCTCCCTGTGAATCCACACCACACTCATGCCTTCCCTTGATGAAACTCACTGCTTGGATGATGGCCTCATGGAAACCTTGCTGGGAATACAGACATTTAACCTGCTGCCTGCTTTGAATTTTCTTCACATCAATTTTTTTTGTTTGAAATTTAAAAAAAAGTATAATACTTGTTTATTAGCCCTTTCTCCATTGCATTAGAAGCACAGTGGGAACAGGATGTGTGTGTATGGGGCTGTGTGTGGGGGGGGGGGGGGGGAGAGGGGAATAACTAAATCTAGAGCCCTGCTGGAAATAGTGTCAACAAATAATGGTGTCATCAGTGAGCAAATGAATAAGTCATGCCTAATTATGAAGGGGATTTGAAGGTGGCATTACAAGATTCACTGGTAACTGCATGTCTGATGCTGAAGTTCCGTCAATTGTCCTCATTCATCACGTATCATTCTCAACAGTACAACATTTACTTTTTCTTACTGTCATTCTTTTAAAAAATATTTTTTGGCCACACCCAGTGGTACTCCATAGCTATTCCTCACTCTGTGCTCAGGAGTGGTCCATAGTGGTGCAGGGGATTCCAACTGGGTCATAATATTGTTGGCTTTAATGATGAAAGAAGGGAGCCCAGGCAAGGAGGTGATGTTGGAAAGCTGGGAAGGATTCTCCTCCATAGCCTTCGGATACAACTGCACCTCTGTCCATATCATCCAGAGCTTGGTTCCTGCAGAACTGGATCATAAAATCATTTACATTATTTGTAATATCAGATAGATGGTAAACAGAAGTAGACATAGTAGGAATCTGCTTCTTTCTTGATTTTAATGAAACTGCTTTCAATAATTACCCACTGAATGTCATATTTGGAGACTTGAGAGGTAGTAGGTGGGTTTAAGCTATGGCTCGTGATTTTTTAATAGCCATAGAAAACTTACCATATTTTAGTAAAGAAGGTGTATGCCTATTTGAAAATTCTTCCCACATTAAAAAAAAATATCCTCTAGAGACAGCTTGGTTTCACTAATGTCATACACATTTTTTTCCCCTAGACAAGTGAGGAGGGATACTTCCCGAATCATGTGGTATAGTTAGGTAAAGGTGAAGGTAAAGGCCCTCCCATTGTTCATCGATTTGCTCGAGCGGGCCCAGTAACGTCTCCATTGGAGACTTTGTTATTACTGTGTTTGGCATATCGAATACGTCACGGGGAGCTTGCCAGGCTCTGCCATGCGGGCGAAATACTCTCGGTAGCTTGCCGGGCTCTCCGAGAGGGGCGGAGGAATCGAACTCGGGTCAGCCATGTTGGCAGCGTGCAAGGCAAACGCCCTACCGCTGTGCTATCGCTCCAGCCCTAAACTTTGATATTAGAATTTGACAAGGAAATTACTGCACTGTAGCACTGTCCTCCCGTTGTTCATCGATTTGCTGGAGCGGGCACTAGTAACATCTCACAACAAATTGTGAGACTTGTTACTGTTTTTGGCATATCGGATATGTCACTGATAGCTTGCCAGGCTTTGCCATGCGGGTGAGATACTCTCGGTAGCTTGCCAGGCTCTCCGAGAGGGGCAGAGGAATTGAAGGAAATTACAAGGACAGAAAATCTCTATCATGAGTATGGGTAATGAAAGTAAAGTAAGTAAGTAAAGGCCCTTCTGTTGATCATCGATTTGCTCGAGCGGGCCCAGTAACGTCTCCATTGGAGACTTTGTTGTTACTGTGTCTGGCATATCGAATACTCTCGGTAGCTTGCCGGGCTCTCCGAGAGGGGCGGAGGAATCGAACTCGGGTTGGCCATGTAGGCTGCGTACAAGGCAGATGCCCTACCCGCTGTGCTATTGCTCGAGCCCAAATCTTTGACAAATTATAAGCAAACAAAATCCAGTCACAGACGTTAAAAGATAGTATAGCACATCACAAACAGTTTTATAGTACATTCCTAAAAGTTTTAGGAATGTAAAGTCAGTTTAACATTAGAAAATAAATGCAGATAATTTGTTACTTTAGCAGATTAAGGGAAAAAAATCATGCAATTTTTTTTGTGTAAACGCATGCATATATGCAGAAAAATGAAAGAATTTCTTTTTTTTAAATGTAAGAGTGTTGCTATTTATTCAGCCATTGAATAAGCTGATTGAACTGGGCATGAACTCCACATTACTCTAAAAAATTTTTTTAATTGGATATTTGTGAGATAGACCTTTACAAAGCTGTTCATAATTGGGTTTCAGTCATACAGTGATCCAGCACCCATCCCTCCACCAGTGTACATTTCCCACCACCAATGTCCCCGTTTCCCCACCACCATCCCCCAGTCCCCACCTCTCACCCCCCAGCCTCCCTCTATGGGAGGCACTTTCCTTCTTGTTCTCTCCTTTTCCTTTCATGCATCATGGTTTGCAGTACAGGTGTTCAGGTCATTTGGTATATTTATCGGGAATAAGGCTGGAGTAGCTTTTCAGTTGGGTGGCAGCTTTGGGGTGTGGATGTGACTGTTGAGGCTTCTAGAAGTCCAGAAGAATTGAGGGGAGGTAGCCCATCCCGACCTAGAGATTTCAGTCACAAAACCCGCATACCAAAATTTTCAGCAGGTCATATATTGGCGAAGTCTGTCCTGAGATGGTGAAGTCAGGCTTGGGCATATGGTAGCGATTTTGGATTGTGGAAGCAAGTGGCTGCTGGGGGCTCTGTTTGGGCGGGCACAGGCCAACCCAACCCCACTCCGATTTACCCCGGTCTGTGCAGCCATGCGCAGGCCCGAGCTTAACTGCGTCTTTTGATCTCTTTCAAGATTTATCTATCGGTCTCTGAAGCAAGGTCATAGCAGAGTTTACAGAGTGGTGCTGGAGTTGGTTTGTGGGAGTGACTGCCAGTGCTTCTGTGAGTATTGGGAAGTAGGGGGAGGTAGCCCACTCCAACTCTGAGAAAACCTGGAGATTTCAGTCACAAAACCCACATACCAGAATTATCAGCAGATTATACCTTGGTGAGGTCTGTCCTGAGACAGTGGAGTCAGGCCGGGGGTATGGTGGCAATTTTGGATTGTGGAAGCAAGTGGCTGCTGGGGGCTTTGCTTGGGCGGGCCACCAGGCAAACCTGACACCCTCTGATTTACCCTAGTCTGTTTCAGCTATGCGCAGGTCTAAAATGAACTGTGGCTTTTGATCTCTTTCGAGATTTATCTGTGGGTCTCTGAAATAAGGCCAATAAACGAGCTTGTATAGCTGAGCTGGCAGTGGTTTGTGAGCATGACTCCCACATACCTAACTTTTGGCCATTTAATTTCTTGGTAAACTTGGTCCAAGTTGTTAGGGTCCGGCTAAAGGAACAGCGGCAATTTTGGGGTGTCAGGAAGTCTGAAGTCACCATCAGGCTGATGATGCACTCGCCCCTCAGGTACAGGTTGACCTGTTGGCAGCACCATACCCCCAAATCAAAGATTTTCTATGAAAAACATTTAGTAAGCATCATATTTGTGAGAGATGGCAGAGCACAGTGGTTGCTCAGGAGGCCCAAGGTGCTGCTCAGGTCCTATGGTGCTGGGGGTACCTGGGACACCCAGTAGTGATTTGGGGGCATGCCTCCCAGGCTAAATCCAGCAGTATTTGGGGACCTCCTCGCTGTACCCAGTGATACTTAGGGATGGTACTGGAGTCAGCTGCATGCATATACTTTAACCCACCTACTATCTCTCGAATCTCCAAACTTCAAGTTCAGTGGGTAATTATTGAAAGCAGTTTTCTTAAAATCAAGAAAGAAACAGTTTACTACTATGTCAATTTCTGTTTACTATTTATTTGGTGTTGTAATGAATGCAAAATAGAAATTTGCTAACATAGTTTTGTTTGAGAATGAACAAACAAAACCTACAACTAGTAAAGAATAAATTTAGCAGTTTCACTATAATCAGTTTACAAAAATCAATTTTATTTTTATTTACCATTAAAAGTATTTAAGCATAAAAGTTTTTTGTCAAAAATAAAATAATGTAATTTAGTTGGCATCCCAAAACCTAAATATATACGAATAAATCTCAAAAAATATGTATAAGATCTATAAGATGGAAATTTTAAACCTACTGAGAGAAATTAAAGACAACTAAAAATAGATAATTCATGTATATGAGTTAAAAACCTCATAAAATATTATCTTCAAATTGTTTCATAGATTAAATGCAATCTTAAAATCCCAGCAGGGAATTTTGTGAAAACTGATGAGATATTTTGTATGTGTAATTGCAAAGTGCCAATACTAACCAAAATATTCAAGAAAAAAACAAAGCAAAAGCACTCACTCTACTAGACAACAAGATTTCTTATTAGCTACAGTAATTAAGATAGTAGTAGGTGAATAAAATAATAGAAAAATCAATAAACATAGTAGAGAATCATAAAGAAATAAAACACAAACCATATAAATATAAAACCATATGGCAGTACCGGTGAAATAATGTTTTACAATGAATTATACTGTATATACATATAAAAAAGAAGTTTTACCCCCATTTATCATTAAATGCTAAAGTTCCGTTCCTGGAGAATTGTAAGATCACAACAATAAGAATTTTAGAAGATAAAGTAGAGAAATATTTTGATGACCTGGAAAAAATAAGGAACAGCACTTAAGATAAAGAAAAATTAGATAACTATATTACCTTGAAAACAAGAAAATTAATTCATCAAGAGACAACTAAAGTTTTAAAAAGACAAGCTACAAAATGAGTGAAGACATTTGCAATGAATGTAACAACAGTCATGTACCCAGAATATGTGAAGACTAACTATGGGTTACTAAGAAAATGACAATCCCATGGTAAAGGGAGCATCAGACCTGAACTGATGCTTCACAGAGGAAGGTGGCTAAAAGCCAACACAGTCTCTAAATAGTTGCCACTATACTACTCAAGGAAAATACAAATGCAAATCACAAATTAAAGCTAAATATACCTCTACCAGTATGGCTAAAATTAAAAAAGCTGACAATTAGAAGTGCTGATACGAAGCACTAGAGTTGGGGCAGGAAAGGTGTAAACATTGCTAGGTACAACTGACAGTTGTCAATTTTTATTTCTTTTTCTTTTGGGGATAGAGGGGAGAGGGGAGAATTGGATCACACTCTAGTGCTCAGGCCTTACTTCTGGCTCTGAGCTCAGGGATCTTTTCTGGCAATGCCTGGGAGATTGTAGTATTTCCACACCATATGTGATGCCAGGGATAGAATTAGGATGCGTTGCATGAAAAAAATTGGTCATTTTCAATTAAAATTTAATAAGAGTATACTTTTTGAATCATCAGTTCGGTCAGAAAAGATATACTGAAGAAAAGTAAGGATGTGAACCAAAAGACGTGGATGCAAAAATTGTTCATGGCAGCATTATATTAAACTGGAATAATAAATTGGGATAACTTATGAAAATAATAAACTGGAAACAACTTAGATGTGAATGAAGAGCAGAACAAAAAGTTTAATCATGGCATAGGCAATAGAAGCTCTCAAGCAAGGAAAAACCAACAAATTACTACCATATGGAAATTAACAAATCTTAAAAATTTTGTGCAAACAAGATAGTACATTTCCAGTTCCAGAAAGTTCTGAATCACATAAAACTCACATATGGTTTTAGAAAGCAGGCACAGTTCCCCTTAGAAAAGAGGAAGAAATATGACTGATGTATACCAGAGGAGAACCTTGGGTATTGGTAATATCTTGTTCACTTGTCTATTTTTATCTTCTACTTTTTTTTGAAGCAAAATAGATTTTATTTGAAAGGTTGTTGAAGGTGTGGAGGGGGATAGAGAGAGAGAGGAG
The DNA here is from genome assembly GCF_029834395.1 of Sorex fumeus. Lineage (NCBI taxonomy): Eukaryota > Metazoa > Chordata > Mammalia > Eulipotyphla > Soricidae > Sorex > Sorex fumeus. The sequence goes on from NW_026606155.1 coordinate 25,406,959, forward strand.
AGAGGGGAGAGAGAGACAGAGAGGAGATAGAGACAGAGAGGAGAGAGAGAGAGAGAGAGAGAGAGAGAGAGAGAGAGAGAGAGAGAGAGAGGAGAGAAATGTGCTTAAGAGAGAACGCTGGCTTCTCTGATGGCAGAGAGAGCCTATCTTCTACTTTAATAAACCATTAAAGAAAAAAAATACGTGTCAAGCCTTGGAAATACAAGTTAGAAGGGTAAAACTGATCCCATCAGGAAGAATGACATCTTGCTAAACTTGCTTCTCAAACCTCGATTGTTGAACATCTGTCTCTCCTAGACAGCTCTGTTCTAAAGCTTCACCGACTGCCTATTCCTGCTTCCCTAGCTGCTCTCAGCCTGTAGAGTCCCAGGGCTATGGGATGCTGGCAGCAAGGAACAGCAGAACCAGTGATATGCTGTAATATGGCTTGTGAGGAATGCAAAACTGGTAACTGGTGACAGCTCCGGCAGGCAGTGCTGTCTCTGGTGAAGTTCTGGAGGCCCTAGGAAGAGAGACTTCTTGGGCAGGATGGTACATCAAGAGGCATGATTAAGAAGCCACGTGGCCTTTTCTCATTGTTCGCCTTGCTCCACTGAACTGCTGGCTGCTGGCTAAAGAAGGGCATCACACACCACCCATATGAAGAGTCACAACACCCATTTGAGAACCCTACTCTAGGGAAGGGGCTCATATGTACTGCTCACCAAGAAGCAGAGGCCTAATTAAATTACACTTTGGCTCAACTTTAATCTGAAACACTGCTACTTGGTGTTTGTTGTAGTGGAACCTTCTTCCCTAGTGCATTAGCCACGTTCCCTCCACCTTCTCTCTTGGGTTCTGCTCAGCAGTTGCTTTCTCAATGAAACTTGAAGGACAAATGCTAGATTCTGTGACTCTGCCATTCAAAAGTCTAACACTTTCCCCTTCCTCCTTCAGCAGTTCCTAACCCTCTGTTAACTTTCTTTCTTGCCTGAATTTTCCCCTTCATGGTACTTCCCCTTGGGCATGCTCTATGCATTTTGTCATGACTCTTCCTTTTAGAAGGCATGTTTCACAGTGTCAAAACAAGCATTTGTGAATACTGTTTTGTGTTCAAGAAAAGAATTGGTTATAGAACTAGTAATAGAAAAGAAGCAAGGTTAGGAGGGAGAAAGGGAATGAATATATCTGTAGTGATTACACCAGAAGCTGTGCTATTGTTATGTTTTCCTTCATTTCAATACTTAGGACATGGAGACCATAAGTGCAGAGCCAGTTTTGTTATTTCAGTCTCCCTAAAACTCAGAAACCCACATAGCAATGTAGCACAGTCTCTTACCCATAGCAACCAAATGGGTAGGACTGTCTGTTAAGACTGCTGTAATGTCCCCCTGCATAACCAGCAATGCTCTGCTTGGGGAATAGAAGACTCCTGCCAGGTTTTTTGTAGTTTAAAACAAACAAGCAAACAAACATCAAGATTAATTGCTCTTCGTTGTTGCTGTTGTTTTAGTGAATGGGTAATGCTTAGTGAAGAAATACCAAGAGATAAAATCAACCCCAATGAATTATAGAATAAAAATACCAATTTATAGAGATAGAAAACCTATCTAGAGTTGCTTAATGAGCCAGGAGGGAGAGGGTGGAGGTAGAGGGTTAGTTGCTAAGGGCCTGGAGAGAACTTTGGAAGAGAAGAAAATAGTCTGGATCTAGACTTGGCTTGTTAACTGACATATACTTTTGACTTGTAAAACCCAGTAGCCGGTACACTTAAAACAGGTGAATTTTATATGTAAACTGTGTGTCAAGTGACTGATGTAAGCAAAATACATTGCTAAGAACATACCACTCCCCCAAAATAACCATCATGACCATCTTGGTATTTGTATGCTAGCAGGGTATACTCACATGTGTAGAAACACACTTCATGTTCTGTTTCTTTTTCTCTGTGTCAGTATTAGATCTTTTGTAATCCATGCATAGAATGTTGCATGCGCCTTTTGCAATGGTCAAATACACCACCATTACAATGCCATATGATCTAATCAATTGGTTTATTAAAAAATTAAGATGTTTGCTATTTTGAATATTATAAACAGTACCATGAGTTTCTTCCTACCTAACCATTTCAGCATACCCTTATTGACATAGAACAAATGCCTTCTAGTAAAATCGAGTTACATTTTTTTTTTTAAAAATAAGGGACCATGCCCACAATGTGGCCATGCCCACACCAGGGCTACCATGAGTAATTCTAGGGAGAGGGGACAATATGAAGCTAGGGATCAGACTCTGACCTTTGCACATACTAGGCATGTTCTCTACTACTTAAGCCATTTTCCTGACCTTGGAAGTACATTTTTGTCAGTTTGGTTGTTGGACTCCACCTGGTGTAGTCAGGCTCTGTACTCAAGGATCACTCCTAGCAGGTCTTGAGGGACCAACCATATGGGGTAATGAAGATTGAACTTGGATTGGCCGCATGCAAGACAAGTGCCCTACCCACTGTACTGTCCAGTCCTGAGTCACATTTTCAAAGGAATATGACCCATCTTTTAAAAATGCCTTCTCAGAAACATGATATCCACTTAGACAGAAAACTAGCTATCTTTTGATCTTTTTTCCCCCCTTCAAAACCACTTAGACTTCATCCTCTTCCTCTCCCTCTTCTAAGGGAGGAGAAGAACCATCATCAACGGTAAAAGGCAGTTGCAAAAGCAACACCTAGAACCGGCTTCACACTCGGGAGAGGGTGTTCTGGCTCCTCCTTGTGATTTCAGGTGCTCTACATGATCATAGAAACTTTTCTAGTGTCAAACAATAGAAGAAATGATCCCTGAGAACGTCCAGACTGCACCAGGCTGTCTTGATGGGGGCAACTCAGAGAAGGCGGATTGAGTTTCCCTTCCTGCCCCAACAGAACCCTGGCAGCTGAAAACCTCCAGAACCCAGTTGCATAGCCATGCTCAAGGCTGCTCTCCACAGGCTTGGACGAGCCTCACCCACAAGAGAACCTGCAGAAAAACTCAGGTATGGGGGACCCGTGACTGAGATCTCCAAGCTAGCTTGGTCCAGGACTGAGTCTCCTCACCCCAGCTCCCCAGTTTTCCAGTAGCTTGGCAGTCACATTCACAAATTGCCTTCGGTTCCGTATAATCTCATCAATGGCCAAGATCCAAAGTCTATGAAATAAAGTTCCCAGAAGAGAACACCACAGAACGTTCTGGGTGTGTGTGGTCGCAAATGGGGCCTTGCAGCCTTTTATACTCTAGCCCACTGATGTACTAAAAACAGCACACATTTGTTTGAATCTAACATATATGTTTGTAATCTCTTATACAAGGGCTTAAATGGCTCCAGGATGAAATACAACAATTTTCACACACTTTGCTCTTATGGTGATGGGTAGGTGTACAGTGGTGGGATTGGTATTTAAATATTATCTGTAATCAACTATTATGAACAACTTTATAAAAATAAAATAAATGATCCCTGAAAGTATAATCTTCCCCACCAGCTGTCTTTTGATTTTAACTGTAGACACAAGGTAAATTCTATCAGTGGACATATCCAGACACCCCACAACTTTCAGAAGTTGTGGAAGCAGACTTACAGTGTTTAGTCCTAACTTGAACTGAATTCAGGGCCTACTGACGTTCAGGCCCACTGATGATCATTAGGTAAGGAGCACCCCAGGGACTCAACTTTAGGACAGCTACTGCCCTTTGATCTGTTGAGAGAGCAGGAGTCAAGAGACCAGGAAAGAGCTTAAGCCGTCACAGCCCAGATGCTCCAGGCCCTCTTGATCCTCTCTTTGAGGGACGAGTTTTGCTCAGCAGTCTCACAGGAAGCCAGGAGTCCTAGAAGCTGGCCAGACTGTGGTGGTGATCAGCAAAAGTCCCACTCCCCATTATATCCTGTCCTGGAATCTGCACTGTGTCTCTATAGAAGGCCAGTACTCATGTTCATTTTATTTTGGGGTCACACTGGGGGTGGGGTACTCAGGGGCTACTCTCAGCTGCGTGGCTCTGGACTGGGGTGGGGTGGGGTGGTAGTGCTCTGTGGTGTTGGGGGATCCCTCCAACATGGCATGCAAAGCAAGTAGAGGGTTGTGCCTCCCACCCAGACTCCCTAGGGGCTCATTTTAAACCGGCTAAATGCCACCAAATAAACTAGAAATGTGAACTGGTGAAACCCCATTGGAAAGAGAGGTCAGGCCATCCCTCAAGCCTCCAGCACCCACTCTGACAAATATAGGCACCAATTACAGGCATCTGATTTAAGGCTACTGTGTGTACACTTCGTCTGCATCAAGCCCCAAACCCTAGTTCTGTTGCTGCATCAAAGGACCATCTCTCTTCCAGGCTCCAGGCTCAGAATAAGCAGCAATTTGGAAGGCAGCCCCCTCTTATTTTTAGCCTTAAAAAAAAAAAACCCAAAGCCAACATACCAGAGCTCACCCAGGCGTCTCTCACAAGCTGTTGTTTGATTTGGGTTGAGAAAATGACAGAGTTCTGCACCAAGAAGAGAAGGAAAAAAAGAGGGGAGGGGGGAAGGAGTTTTATTTTCTCTCCACCGCCAGCCCCCACCCCCCTCAACTCCTCCCCCTCGGCCTGGGTGGACCCTGCCTGGGTAATAGTCCCCTTCTATATTTAAAAGCCACAGATGTGTTTGGTGGAGACTTAATTTCGGAATTGCAGGCGGCGTCTCCTGAGGACAAGGGGAAAGCCGGTGCTGCGCGCCCGCCCGCTCGCCCGCCCGCCGGCAGCGCGGGGCTGGGGACTCGGCAGAATCCAGGTCAGGACGCGCCGCCGTCTCGGAGCTGCAGCTGAACCCGGCGGCGCCAGGCGCCAGGCTCCAACGATCGTGGCCAGGGGGTTCCGTCTGCAGTCAGACCTGGGGGGGCTCTGTGGATGCGAGGCGCAGGTTCGACTTCCCCGCTGTTGGTCGGCGGCTGGCTCTCTGAAATTCCTCCCTGGGCGCGCGAGCATAAATATGCGCGACTTGTCATTGCGTGCAATTCTCTCTCTCCCAGCTGATAGGGTGACGTTCGGGTTGGAGGCTTGGAGATTGGCCTTTTGATTTGGCTTCTTGCTGCAGCTTAATGGGCAAAGCTCACGGCTCGCCCAGAAACCAGTCCCTCCGCGCGTCCCCTCGGTGCTCGGCTAGACCAAGACGTCTCCCGCGGTGACGGCGTGCGAGGCGGAGAAGCCTGCGCGCTCCCAGACCCGGGAAAGCCCCGGCGACGAGACAGCGAGCCGGGGTCCCTCCGAGCCGCCAGGGCGCGCCGGGCTGCTTGTCCTCCTGCCCCTCTCGGCAGGGATCTCCCCCCACCACACACGCACACACACACACAGACACACACACACGCGCACACACCCGCGCGCGAGCGGGCACAGACACACGCACACACACCCCGCGGGCGCGCACACATACACGCACACCATCACGGGCGCACACACACACGCACACCACGCGCGCACACGCACACACACACACACACACACACACACACGCACACGCACACACACCCCACTGCGGGCGGTCAGGACTCCGGCCTCTTTTCGGGCTTAGTCGGAGCCCGCGCCCCGGGTCGGGGTTTTCCGCGGGGCCTTCGGGAGGGCTTTCCCGGTCGAAGCCAAGGGAGCCCTCTCCAGGGTCCCCTGCCCCGGGCCCAACCGTCGCACCCCAGATGCGCTGCCCCGCAGCTCGGTGAAAGCTGCAAACCCCCCCCGAGCCCCGGCTTGCGGGCAGGCGGCGGCGGCGGCGGCGGCGGCGGCGGCGACTGACATGCCCGGGACGCTGCTGCGGCCAGCGGGCAGCCCGCGGGGGCGATGAGCCGCGGCGGCCGGTGAGGAGCCGGGCAGCGGGGGCATCGCGCACGTCCCTCACTCCCCTCACTTGCCCACTGCGCTCGGGAGACTGGGAGGAAACGGTGAGTAACGGGGTGGACCTCCTGCCCTTCCCCCTCGGCAGGGCGGCCCAGCCGGGGGGTGGGGGCGGGGGGGGGGGAGACGGAGGTTTGGGAGGCTTGGAGCTGTCCCCAAGAGGGTTCCTGTTGTCAGTAGTGGTGTCCATTAAGTTCTGTCTCAAAATTGTTTCGTATGCACCGCTTTCGTGTGCGTTCAGCGCATGAAGTCGTGGTGTGCGTGCGTGTGTGTGTGTGTGTGTGTGTGTGTGTGTGTGTGTGTATGGGGAGGGGGGGGGTGCTCCGGAAAGTGTACGTTGTGTCTGCGGTGCTGGGGTGGAGGGGGTGGGGGATTCCGGCAGAGTGTCTACCGCGCTGCTGGAAAAGGGGTGCCGCAGGGGGGCGCAGAAAGCTGCCGGGCCCCGTGTGTGCAGTCAGTCGGCTGGCGGGTTTGCTGGGTTAGATCCCCGCGGGGCGCCGGGTGCATGCGTGTGTCTGCGTGCTGCCGGGGTGTGCTCCTAGGGGCGTGGGGGGTGGGGTGGGGGGCGGTGTGAGTACCCGCCGGGTTTGGGGGGGGTCTGGGGCGGGGGCAACATCGCGTTACTCACTCGGCGCGCGCCCGCGTGCACACACGCACGCGCACACTCCCACCTCGGGACTCCGCCGCGGCGGCGGGTCGGGAACTGCAGCCCCAAAGCGCCAGCCGGCCACGGCCCAGGGGGGCGGCAGTGAGAAGAGGGCTTGGTGGTCCAGGGCCGCGCTCTGCAGGCGGCGAGGGTCTGGGCCGTCCTGGCCCGGGGAAGAGGAGCCAAGTATGTAACTACGCCCCCCGCTGCCTTCACCCCAGACACACGCGCGCAGACACACACACACACACACACACACACACACACACACACACACACAGGGACTGAGACGCGCGCGCGCGCGCGCGCGCACACACACACACGCACACACACTTTCCCGTGCAAAGGCTAGCGCGGATCCTGCGGACCCTTCCCCGCTCCACCTGAGGCCCCCGACACTGGGGAAGATGAGAAAGATACGGGGTGGGGCGGGGGCGGGGAAGCAAAGAGCAGTTTGGGGTGTTTATTCATTGTTCTTTATTTTTAATTGTGGAGGAAGGTGGGGGTTAACTAGAGCAAACGCCAAATGCAGTGCCATAAATTTACCCAGTCCCTGCGCTCCTCTCTCTCTCTCTCTCTCTCTCTCTCTCTCTCTCTCTCTCTCTCTCTCTCTCTCTCTCTCTCTCTCTCTTTCTGTGGCTACGTGATAGGAACGCTTCTGTCCTCCTGGAGGTGCCCAAAAGGGAAGCCTGGGGCCTCTGGCGACCTGGTGACTCTCGCAGCCGCCTGTGATTAATCTCCACAGCTGTTATGCCCCAGCCACTGGAGCTGAGCTCTTGTTTACCTCTATTTTCAAATATAGCTGCTGCGCCATGCTCTTCTTGAAACAGGGGGGATCAGTTCACTTTGCATGGGCGCTGGGCCGGGACTGCAGACATCTTTGGAGCCAGGTTTGAATGGAATCTGCCCCTGCGTCCTCCAGAATGAGGAAGGTTGACCGGGCAGAGTTGGCGGTGATTAGTGCCTTCATGGCAATCTAAGCATGCAGTCGCTCCTTGTTCTCTAACGGAAGTGCAGACAACAGCCAAGACAAGGCAGATGGAACTCTGAATTGAACTTAGTTGAAGGGACTCCTTCAGGGGGATGGGCGACTGCTGGTGCAGTTTCCTTTACCTGGGCCGCTGGCCTGTTCTTCTATCACCCTCATCTTTGTGGTTCGTTTTTACTCCCTTCAGCATAAGCCAGATTCCACCCCTGCCTTCTCTTAGACACTCTAACCAAAACCCATGATTTGATTATTTATTTATAAGTAATTTAAAGATGTACAATATGTTTATGTAAGCGACTGAGTAATGCCAAATCACACACCTATAAAGTTGCACCGGAAGAAGGAAAATAACAGTGCTTTGTACCTGTCATCTTGGAATAAAAATGATCTTCTCTCCTTCCCCACCTCTCCCCACCAACAACCCGACTTCTGCACAGTGTCGGAAACCCCCACTACCTTCCCATCATAAAGTGACCCCAGATGCCTTCTCCTTCACCACCAGCCTTCTCCCTTCAGTTGTGCATATACTCAACAAACCCTACTCAGAATTGGATAATACCAGTTATCCAATTCGCCTGGCTCCGTTCTCCCATGCCATCTTGCTTTCAACGAAGTCTTGCCATTTTGGAGAAGCCATCTGTCTCTATTTTCTCACCACTCATTCATTTGTTAGCCCCTTAATTGTCAATCACACCCACCTCTGCTTGTCTGTCATCTACCAAGGATTTCTTTTCCCCCCAAATGTAATCTTATTATATTTTCTGAAATGCTCTTGACTTCTGTTTCTCCCTTTCTTCCCCCCCTCCTCCTCCCCCTCCTCTTCCTTCTCCTCCTTCCCTTCCCAACCCCATCAGAGAAAATTGGCCATTAGTTCCTTAACACTTTCTTCTTTTGAATCCTAACACACTGAATTCTCCAGCTCCAGGTAATTGATAGTTTACCTTCCATTTCCTCTTCGAGATTTTCTTCTCCCTCGTACCCCTCCCCTTCTCTGTGATATCCACCCGTTACTACTCCCACCCCACACTGCCCCGCAGTCTCCCCAGTGATGTTTACTGGTACTCTAGTCTGGATTGCTTTAAGTCTGTAATTCTTGAAGCCCAGTGTCTAATTTCCCGTGACTTACACAGTATACCCCACTCTTTATTCCTACTTCCGCGAACGTGAATGAAATACAGACTTGATAACCTCTTAAAATAACCATAATGATAGTAACTGTAATTAATCACACCTATAATAATTTATCACACATGATATATTATTATAGCAGTCAACATTTTGTGCTTGCCATCTGTCAGTTTCCTGTGACAAAGGATACAAAGATTTTCCTTGTTCAATTCTCTCCATATCTGTAGAGAGTAGTCACTGCTATTACTATACTATAAAAAGTAGCTTTCTTGCAGCTTTCCCGCTTCAGCTGCCTCTGCCTTCCATTCGCTCTATTGTTCCAAGCTTCTGATCTTTCTAGGCTTACCATTTTTTTCTGCAGGAAAAATGTGGAAGGACCTCTCATTTCTTATAGCGGTCCAGCTCCTCATGTTCAGGGCCCTCTGTGGCTGGCTTTGCCACTCATTGTCTGGTCTCACCACTTGCAGTTTCTGTTTTGTCAGCTCAGAAAACTTGTCCTTTTATTTTTCCATGTCTTTATGGCTTCCCTTTTGCAAAGAATTCTGTCTGTTCTTCAGGATTCAATTCAGAGGTGCTTCCACAAGGGAAGGCTGCATGGACAAACAGCTCTTCCTGTAGAATTGTCACGACAGAGCTCCTATTTTTCACGAGGTCCTGATAATGATTGAAATGCAGGTTCTATATTTAATTTTTGCTTGTGACTTACCTCCTCACCCAGAGCAATGCTCACTCTCCCTCCTGCTTCTGTCATGTGATGCTGAAAATACAATGGAAATTCCACAAACCACTGGAAGAATGAGTAAGTGAGGCCTGTGGAAAAAGGCCAATAGAAAGGGTCTGCACCATTTATCATAAAAGAATTTGGGTGGAGGCAAAGATCAAAACAGGAACAGGTGACATGGTCTCATTAACAAAAAAAGACCTGAACTTATGGTAGGAAGTTTATGTTTTGGTTGTTATATGTCTGTCAAGCTCAGGCAAGACCCAATTCTGCTTTCAGGACCTCATTACTGATCCAAAAAATGTCCCTTTGAGTGTGTTGACTTTTTGTTTGTTTGAGGGGGGCACACCTAGAATTGTTCAGGCTTTACTTCTGGCTCTGCACTCAGACATCACTCCTGGAAGGCTCAGGTGATCATATGGGGTGCCAGGGATTCAACCCAGGTAAGGCTTGTGCAAAGCAAGTGCCCTATCCACTGTACTATGTGTTGACTTTTACGCATTTTTCCCTGACCTGGCAATTCTGTGTTCTGTGAGTTTATAGATTGTCTCCTGCTAAGGATACTTTTAGTTCTGACGGTATCTATCATTTCAGAACCTTCTAGCTGCAATTTGAAGCCTTGAGTGTGTCTGTTATCACATTGAGTCTAGAGAGGTCAGTGTGATCAGCTGGCTCAACTCTCTGGATCTCTGACCTACAAGATGTTCTGAGCTGGAGGGTCACCCTACTGGCCCTTGGTTGACTTTTTTGTGCAGTGTCAATTCCCTCTGCAACCTTCTGGAGCATCACAGAATAACTGGTGGTGGACTAGGCTCTGGAATGCCCCAGTCAGTCCTGATTCAATGTCTATGCTTGTACTTCCTGACCTTGACAGGGTATGTTTAATAGTCCCCTAGGCTCCATTGAGCATCTGTGAGTCAAGTCTGTTCAGCAGCTTTCCAGAAACTCCACACCATCCCTCTGTACCCACTCCTCTAAAAGACAGGAAAAATCACCCTGACTAACATATTCCAGTTAGTTGGAAGGAGCTAAATAAGGAATTTGCTTATAGAGGGATCACTAGGAAAGAGAAGGGAAGAAGAGGGAAGGGGAGGGAAAGGAAGGGGAGGAGAGGAAGGAGGAGGGAAGGAGAGCGCAGCAGCAGAGGCAGCATCTAGATCTCTCAAGATAATTCTCCCAGTGTTCTATTGTGAAAGAAGGACCCCATGCAAAGTCCTCCACTCTCATTGGGTTGATTATACCGAAGACAGACACCCCCCTCTTCCCCCTGCCTCTAATCCAGGTCTCACAAAGACGACTTTGACTGCATTCAAGAGTCCATTTGCTCTTCATTCAGGCAGTGATGTGGTTTAATTCCATATTTCAACATTTAAGAATGAGGAGAAATTAAGTCATTAAAGCAAATTGCTCCTGGAGAATGAGCTGAGAAGAAGGTACTTTAAAAAAACTCACCAGCTTTGCTTGGAAGGGTAGGAAGAGGAGCAGTGGGATGTCAACCTTCTCTCTATGGGTAACCCCCAAAACTTGACCCCAACAGAAAAGTCAGGGGGCAAGAATAAGCTCCCCCCAAGGCACCCATCAATTTCTTGTCCCCCTTAACTCAGCCCACATTTCCTTTAATCACAAGGGGTGTTTTCTCTTGTTCCTTCTGGACATGATACCCCTTTGGGCCTCATTCAAGGAGGCATGTGGCAGCTGGGGGACCAAGCTAGATTCTTGTTCCACTTGTTTATTCATTGGCCTAGAAACTCTTGATCATTAGCAGAACTGTGATTATCTATTGATCTGGATATCCTCACAAGAAGAATTTAGTGGGATCACCTGAGTGAGAAGAAAGGCCTTTGTTAACTATTGGCCAAGTACTCTTGTGCCTCTTAATGTTTGTGTAATGAACAATGCACGGTATGCTATCCTTATGCTTCACAGTCTGCAGGAAAGCAGGATCCAGTGAGAGATGAAGAAAGAAATTGTATTTAGAAAGGGTCTCTCAACTGCTAAACATGATGTGGACCTGTTGATTCTTTCTGAGAAACAGCACCACCTGCTCTTGGAAACTATTTACTTTAACCATTTGCTGCTTTAGTCCAGAGTTTCCTGGGAGATTTAAAGTCTCTCCTCACAGTTGTATCTTTCCAAATCCTGTCAGTGCTGCAGAGTCATCACTGACCCTTCCAAGAAACACTGAGCAGTTACTATGTTTAGGTTCAAGATAAGGCCCTGAGAATACCACGGTGACCAAAAAGGACAAGTATCCTGCTACTGTGATTTTTTTTTTTATCTATTATAAAACAGAAAACTCACAAAGACAGTGTCCATTTCAGTAAGTGATAGGTGCTATGAGGAAAAAGCCAGTGGATGTGACAGTGTTAAATGAGGGTGGCATAGGAGGGGAGAGATTAGATAAAATGATGGGAAAGCCTCCGAGAAGGTAGCATCTGAGACCTAAATTAAACGTAACTGGGATAGTTGAGGGTCTTTGGGGTAAGTGTGGTCTCCTTGTACAGTGAACAGTTAAGGCAAGGTTACCAGGGAAGATGTATGAACAGTGCAATCTAGACTCTTGATTGAGCTTTACTCTAGCTGAACTGGGGTGTACAAAACAAAATCTAGTATTTAAAGGCAGTGATCAGGTGGAGCCATAGCACAGCAGGTAGGATGTTTTCCTTGCACATGACCAACCCGGGTTTGATTCCTCTGTCTCTCTGGGAGAGCCCGGCAAGCTATTGAGAGTATCCTGCCCGCATAGCAGAGCCCAGAAAGCTCTCTGTGTTGTATTCGATATGCCAAAAGCAGTAACAACAAGTCTCACGATGGAGACGTTACTGGCGCCTGCTTGAGCAAATCGATGAACAATGGGAGGACAATGCTACAGTGCTAAAGGCAGTGAGAAAGGATGAGGGGTTCTGCAATAAAGCAAAGAACGTCCTTATCTGATATACTTTTAAAAAAGATATTTTGTGCCGTTGTATGGATAGGTGGTTCTAAGAGTGGTGCAGACAAGTGTGCAAGGGGCTGAGGATATATATATATCCTCAGCCCCTTGCACACTTGTCTGCATATATATATATATATATATGATAGAGAAGGGACCAATATGACAATAATAGCTGGGAATGATCATGCTGGACAATATCTGAGGATTAAAAGTAGGTGAAGGGCTATTCTTGATAACCTTCCAGTATCAATATTGCAAACCACAATGCCCAAAAGGAAAGAGAAGGAGAGAGAGAGACAGAGAGAGAGAGAGAGAGAAGAAGAAGAAGAAAAGCGCCTGCCATAGAGGCAGGCAAGGGGTGAGGTGGTAGGTAGGGGGGTGATGGGAGGGAACATGGGGACACTGGTGCTAGGAAATGTACACTGGTGCAAGAGATAGGATACTGAATCTCCAAGAACCAGAACAGAGTGTGACAAATATTTGGCACTCAGGAAATTTGTGACAAATCCAGACTGAAATGATCTCCAAAGAACGTATAGTGGTGATGGGAACACAGGGAGTGCTCCACACATGCTTTCCCCATGAATCAAAAGGCAAAATGAAGGAATTTTTTTGAAAGTCACTCTAGGATTTGAATGCATTTGGATATTTTGGATCTTTAAAAAATACCTTGTACTTTTTTCTAGTTAGCACTGTTGTGTAGGGAAAGTGTCTTCTATGAGTTTATTTTCCTCTGTGTGAAAGTTCATTCTCAGCTGAAATGTGAGTCCACCTTTCCCACCTCTGTGATGCTCTCAGTGTTAAATGCTTCTCCAATCCTTCATTGACATAGAGATGCCAATCAGAGGTTATTTCTGTGCATTCCTCCATGGCAGTCACCAAGCCCGTTTCATCACTGCATCTACAGAGTCTGTCACAGACTGGACAATTGAATCAACAGAATCATTGTTTTGCTAGGCTTAGCAGAAACTCCAGGTTTCTTTGTTGTAGTCCAGAGGCTTCCTAATATCATACTGGAGAGCCCAGAGCTCTCTCTGGCTTCCTTGATCTCAAATATTCTTCAGGATATCCCCCAAATAAAACATTTAGCTGTGTTTGATGGTTTTGTTTAAATATTCTTAGTTTCCATTTCTTTGGGCCTGGAGATCCAAGAATCAGGAGGAACTTGGCAGGGTCAGTGAGGTTGAAAATGTGCCTGATAGGAATCAACCCTTGATGTGCTTCTTCATTCCTCTTTCACCACCATCTTTTCTTTTAATCTGCTCTCCACCATGCATTGATCCGATCATCAAAAGTGCTATTCATGTCACATCTTCCTTAGCAGGCTTCTCTCCCTGCCTCTGTTCAGGTTCTGATCATGTCTGATCCAAATGCCATCAGAGTCTCTGACTAAGTCTTCCTGTCTCTTCTTGATCTGCATTTATTCATTTGTTTAGTTTCCACATTGTGATCACTCTCAGTCTTCTATTTAAAGGAAAATACTTTTCTTGTCCCTCATGAAAAACAATCTTCAGTGGTTCCTTACTGTCTACAAAATTCCTGGCCCCAATTCCTTGACTGAGTGTACCAGGCCTTTTACGAACTGTGTTTCATTTCTCTCTGCAACTTCTCTCTAGTGGTCTGACCTGAAACTACACCATTTCAGCCATGCTCTTTTGCCTGGGCTTCCTCTTACCTTTGTTTAAGATGTTCTGGTTTTCATTTAGTTAATGCCCATTCATTTTTCAAATCCTAGATCTATAGTTGCCTGGTTCATGAAGCTGACTCTGGACAGCTTTATTTCTGTGTTCTTTTGGCACATTGTACATCCTTCCAAATCTAGTTCTTATTTTGTTGTGGTTTGGTTTTCTGTTGCTTTTCTTCAGTGAAGTGTGTGCTCATCAAAGGTGACTATATTTAGTTCAGAGTACTCAATTTGAAAAGCCTTGCTTACTGCTTTCCTGACATGGGGTGTTCCATTTGAACACTGCCAAGAGTGGGAGAAATCACTGAATGTTATGCCTTCTATTTTTGCATGTTTATTCAATGTATCTACTCATTCAACAAATAGATACAGAGCACCTACGCACAAAGAGGGGCACCAGAGATTCAGAACTACAAAATATTTAAAAATATCTCCTCGATAGGAACTTTTAATACTAATGTCCTGGAGTGTAAAAAAATTAGTGGATTCAAATCAGAGTAACTTTCTCACCATATTTAGGTAAAATTCAACCTGTGACATGACACATAGACTGGGTTTTATACAAATTTATTCATATATGAATGAATTAATGAATGAAAAGGCCATGAGAGAAAGTGAGAGTAAGCCAACCTATATGACCACTGAAAAGGAAAATAACTAAAACATGTCTTGCTGGAAATGGGTAAGTCACATTATTTTCCACCAAAAAAGAAGGGAACTGTGTGTCTTTTATATTTCCTTAGTAAAAGTGTAAACATCAGGTTTAGGGAATGACAAAGGGAAAATCTACTTCTGAGGGTAGGGAATTGATGTTGACTATCCTTGGCAAGGTATGAAAGTAAGTTAGAATTCAGTAGGACGGGATGTTTGCCCAGGACATAGAAGGGTTTTGTAGTACCTACTTGTGAGCCAATTCATGATACACTAAGAGATATTTTTTTGGTCTGAAGAAAGTCTCTACTGGTTAGACTCCCTGAGATGAAAATATCATTGTCAACTGTGTTCTTTATCTTCTCTCCTAGGATGCTTAGTCTTACCTCAAAGCCAGCCACTTTTTTTTTTAAAAAAAGGAACTTTATAAAATAACTAGGCCACAGAGAATACAAAACTGAAGTCTGCAATAGAATCCAGACCTCTGTATTTTTCAGAGCTCCAATGTTATTCTGATGCACAGCAGTCTGTAGCCTCTGGTCCTTGGTTCATAACTGCCTCCATCTTGTGGGAGTGACTGAAATACATGTGTAGATCCAGCAGGGAAAGAAGAATGTAAATGAAACTGGGCAAAGCCCTCTCTCTTTTTGGCTATCTAACCCACACTTATCATTTGTGACTCCCAGATCTGCCAAGAACTTGCAGAGGGCAAAAGCCTCTGGATTTACAAAGTCTGGTAAATGGTATGCATCTTTGAATTATAGGATTTTAGAGGCGGAGAGAATATCAGAGGTCATGTACCTCTGGCTTTATCAATAGAGTTTCACTGAGTGTGACCCTCCCATTGTTGTAAAAAATAAACAAATTAAGCTTCCTTTCTTATATTGAGTTGAGTCCCTCAGGGAACTTTCACCTGAGTATAGAAGATGGGATATGCAAACAAATAGGTCCAGCTTTAGTGTGAAAAGTGCCTGGGTGGTAATTTAAATGCAAGACAATCACAGAAGATCCATGGCTTATTTTGAAAGTAGGGGAAATGGATATTAATAGGGAAGACTTTCCAAAAGATTTTTATGACGTCATGCTGCATTGCAGCCACTGCCCACATGGTAGCTTTTGAGAATGAGGACGAGGGCCTAGGTCCATGAGTAGGATTACTAATTCCTGTTCTACTTTTCCATCATCTTTTTCATCCCTGGGATTAAAGAGTAGATTTCAGCATTTGTCATACCAAGTTTCATACGTGTGTGAAACTGTGCCACCTGCTCTTAGGTGAATTGTTAATCTGTGAGTCCAATTCACTTCATGTCAAAAGCAGTTAACACTGTCTGTTTCATCTTGGGGCCCTGAGGTATTGAATAGCAGCTGTAAAAGCGAAGTGCTGGCCACAGAGTAGGCACTCAACAAATAGATATGGATGTTGTAGCTCTCATTCCCTTCAGTCCTTGGCTTATTTAAAGCACATGGAGAGTAAGCTGCTGGTGCTCCTCTCCATGTCTCTCTTTCTTCTTGTGCCTGGAAGAATGTCAACAGGGTTCCGTGAAATTATCATCTGGTTTAGATGTCATCAAGGGCTTAAGGGGATTTACGGAAGGCAAATTATGACAATCAGATTAGAGAAGCAAGAAAGGTAAAATGCTCAAGTACTACTGCTCAATTTTCCTTTATGACACCATGCTGCATTGCAGCCACTGCAACATGGTTTGAAGCAGCTGGGCAGCAACCAACCTGAGAGCTTAGAGCAGAGAGCAAGAAAGATATTATTTTCCATGACATCAGTGTAATCTGTTCTCATAAGTGCTTGCTTCTTTTTTTAATCTTTCATCAGAAGATAGGTTTATAAGGTTGGGTTTGTGGTGTAGTTCATTCATGGCCGTACTCCCAATTACTAGTCCAGTTCTTGGTCAAAACTGGGCACTCAAGGAAGAGTTGTCTTTTCACAAATGTATTTTATACAACTGCTTTTGGAAAGTGTGATAAAGGGAAAAGAAGGGTGGGCCGGAGCAATATTACAGCAGTAGGGCGGTTGCCTTACATGAGGCCTGCCCAGTTTCGACTCCTGGTATCCCATATGGTCCCTCAAACACTGCCCAGGGTAATTCCTGAGCATTTCTGGGTGTGGCCCCCCAAAAAACAAACAAACAAAAAGGATAGAAAAAACAGTGGTTGTAGAGATGGCTCAGTGACAAAGTGCCTGCCTTTAAGTATAAAGCTTTGCAAAAACAAAAAAGTAAAAAAAAAATTAAATAAAATTTCACCTTATAGTCATCCCCAAACTTGAATGATCTTTTTTTTTGTAGATTTCCTTTGCAATGTGAATTGTGTGCATTAAATGTGAAATCAACAGTTGAACCCTCATGAATAAATGATAATTTTTCAAATTAAAAAAAGTATAAGACTTTGCTTTATTTTTTTTCTTTTTGGGTCACACCCGGTAATGCACAGGGGTTTCTCCTGGCTCTGCACTCAGTAATTACTCCTAGCGGTGCTTGGGGGATGATACGGCATGCCGGGGATTGAACCTGGGTTGGCCGCATGCAAGGCAAATGCCCTACCCACTGCTGCACTATTGCTCCAGCTCCAAGGCTTTGCTCTTAATCCCTGACACTTCCCACATGCACTGAGACCCCCTGTCAGATATTGGGGGTACATAAGGCAGGCATAGTCACTGCAACTAAAGTGTGTGACCCCTACAAGCACCATAACTAAAAGATGTGTGAGAGCTTGATGAGTGCACCCCTTGCAAGCATGTGTGTGAACACCAGAGTGAATCCCTGTAAGCTCTGCGGCGACCATCTGGTGCCAGGGATGGAAACGGGCCTCCAATTGCCCTCCAGCCTCTTCACACTGTTTCTATGAAATAATCCCTTTAGTGGTCCTCGAATCATCCCTTTAGTGTACTGGAGGAGGACAGCCCATGATGAGGCAGTGGGATTTACATCAGCAATTCACAACTGAATGTCATAAATGACTAAGATTACAGCTGGAGCGATAGCACAGTGGGTAGGGCGTTTGCCTTGCATGCAGCCGAACAGGCTGACCCGAGTTCGATTCCTCCGCCCCTCTCCCCTCTTGGAGAGCCTGGCAAGCTATCGAGAATATCTCACCTGCACGGCAAAGCCTGACAAGCTACCTGTGACGTATTCAATATGCCAAACACAGTAACAAGAAGTCTCACAATGGAGATGTTACTGGTCCCGCTCGAGCAAATTGATGAACAACGGGAGGACAGTGCTACAGTCAGTGCTTTTGGAAGATTTTCTTGGCTCCTCCAACCCTCTCCCCCGCTTAACTCACTCTTACATGCTGGAGTGTCCTTAGGAGTCTAAATGCATAGCTTTTATACATACAGCTCTGGGTCAACCTCATGTCATGCTCCTTGTAATAGAAACATGCCTCTTTACTTCTTTGCCCCTTCAGAGACAGGCTGCCTGCAATCAGGGCATTGTTGACTCACAGGAACTCTGAAAATTGTTCATTCCCACCTCAATTTTCTGAATGAGGAAACTCAGCACCAATGAAGAACACTGTATCTTCAAAACTCTTTTTTTTTTCAAAACTCTTGACAGTTTTGCTGGGCACAGCTGAGAGGAAAGTTCTTGCCTCCTGCTTTCACATGTGGTACTCCAGCACTGCTCCAGGCTCCCTGAAAGTGTATAGAGCCTCCAAGTTTTGCCCTGTCCTTGACAAGCTCTGGGATCCCTTATAGGAATCCCTATAACTCAGGATACACAGCATGTATCATTTTGAATACTAAGACTATGGAGTCATACTGCCAGAATTCAAGTACTTCTCTTTTTTTACCTACTCACTCTGATCTCAGGCAAATTGCTTAACTTCTCTAACTTGCTATCTGTAAAATGAGTAGGAGGATTCTAGTTACCCTCCTTTATTGTGAGAAATCAAAGAGATACAGATACAGGAAAAACTACCATTTTAATTTCCTTTATGGATCCCAAGTTCCATTGTGACAATGAAGCTACCAAAGGAACTAAGGTCACATCTTTCCTCTCTTGGGAGTAGAGGGGATTGAGTTCTGTATCTCTGGGAGAGCTTTTGCCATGGAGAGGAGTCTGTGTCAACTCTCATCTTCTATAAGCAGAGATGTACAGGAGATGAGACAGTGCTCTTGGGCTAGGTGACATGTCAGATCCAGTGTAGCGTGGCTGCACCTAGAACTTTAATGTAAATTGAATCTGATGCATGTGCAGAGGTCCAGATTTAGAAGAGAGGATGACTCTACCCAGACTGGTGACAGGCCCAGAAGTGTTCCCGTTGAGAAAGTGGAGTGTGTAGCAGGAGGGTTTGCTCAGTCTGGTTTGGTGGCACTGTTATATTAATGATCTGGAAGAGCAGAGGAACAGTGACTTTAATTAAATTTGCCAGTGATATTAAAAGATGTTAGGAGCTACTGCTGAGGACACAGGCGCCTTTGAAGATGGCCCCAGGGGCATTAAGAAAATAATACAGGAAAGAGGTGAGAGGCAGTGGGCTGGACATCATCAGTTCAGCTAAGAGAGGGGAATATAACCTGGGGACAAGGGGTCCTTGTATCCCTAGATCTACCACACTCCTCTTTTCAAAATACCCATATATGTTCTGTTTACACTAAATTTCTATTTTGATCTTCCTTGGCCAGTCTTGTTCCTATTGCAGTCAACCTAAACCCTTTAGCCAAATTGGTTTTCCTGAAGTGCAAATCAGAGCTGTCATTTCTCTCATAAAAAATCTTATTCTTGGCTTCTCCCTTCCCTTAGGATAAAACTCCCCTCTTAAATTTTTTTGGGTCACACCTGGCGATGCACAGGGGTTGTTAGTCCTGGCTCTGAACTCAGGGATTACTCCTGGCAGTGCTTGGGGGACCATATGGGATGCTGGGAATCGAACCCAGGTTGGTCACGTGCATGGCAAATGTCCTACCTGCTGTGTTATCGCTCCAGTTGCAACTCTCCTCTTAATTTCCTGGCACCTAAAACTGGCTATGAATTGAATCCTTCCTTCATGTCTAGCCTTGTCTTTTGTACTTCTTGCTTCACATGGATGCTTTATAATCACATGCACACACCTGCTTTTCATGTCTCTGTCTTTTCTGGAGTTGTTATCTTTGACTCAAATAAATGTCCTTTCCACTTTTTTTCCTCTCTTTTTTGGAATATAGCTCACTCATGCTTGCAGACTCGTTTCAGAGATCACTTCCTTCAGAATGCCTCTTTGAATCCCCAAGTTGGCACAAGACCTACCTCATGTCCCCACAGCATTCTGCCCTTACCTCCACTTATTATAGTAGAGGTGTGTCTGTATAGCTATGTTCCCAGCTAGTCTACATCTTTGAGGGAAAACTTTGCATACTATTTTCTTTTACCTAACAGCATAGTCTCAGACTTTGAAATAATAGACTTTTGTTAATGTTGGTCAAACTGAATGGCTGGGAAGAATATTTGGGTGTGAAACTGAGCCCTGACTACCAGATGACACCCCCATATCCCTGCCCACCCCAGCTTCGTCTTCCCCAGTAAACCTGGGGACTAGGCAGTTGACCAGATGACCACCCTCTCATGTGTGGGTGGTTGGGACATATGCAGTCTAGGTTCACAGAATACTAGAAGCTGATTGGTGGACTTCAGGGAGGGGAGGGGCATGGGTGTTCTACAACAAACAACTTAGTAAGATGAAATGATTAAAACACTTCATTTTAAGATGTCTGTTTTGTAAGTTCTGGCTCTGCAACTTCTTTTCTTTGAAAGAACTATGAACATTTTAGCTAAGATTCAGTTTCCTAAGAAGTAAAATAGGAATAAAAATAGTAATGGTCTCATAGGGTTGTTGTGAAGATTAAATGAGGATGTATTTAGCATTTTTCATGCAGTCCATAATTAGAAGTGTTATTTTATTAACGTCTTAATTATTTAGAGTGTCTTGGATAATCTCATGCTGAGTTATATTCTTGAATAGGCCCATGGGATAAAAAGGCTTTTTAGAGCCACGCATGACCATTTGGGTCTCTAAGACACTGGGTCAGAATTTAGAAGATTGGAGTCAGTCTCAGTTGATCTCTAGAACTGGAGCAATGGAACAGAAATGACCACTGGCTTGTCATAAGCAGTGAACTCTCTGCCTCTAGCTTCTCAGCCAGAAACCGTTTCCTAGCAGGATTGGAAAAAATGGTCACAAGTCATTGTCTATATTCAATTAAAAAAAAAACTTGGTGTAGGCATATCTTAGCCACCCACTTGCCTTGTTTTCTATTATCCTTTCCTCCAGTTCATCTATTTACTACGGGAACAGTCTTTCTAAACTCACCACTGATTCTGACCAAATGATTGTACATTCTCCATAAAAACCTCTTGCTACTGGTGTCTGCAACATTGAGGAGAACAAAGACTTCAACCTTCCTTCATTCTATTGGTAGGTAAGAGAAGTGAAATGTGTCCCTCCTCTGTTAATCAAGTTAACACTACTTTCTCAGTGTTCATTGTCCTTTGACAGCACTTTCTCCTCATTGTGGATACCATACCCCATCAAGATGGACTGCCACCTGCATACAGCTGCCACCTCCTGTCACTATTTGGCTCTTCATTAAAGAACTGTTCCAGCTGTGACCAAATTCTGTCTTCTCCTGCATGGGGCTTAATCAGAATCCACACAGTGTCAGGGTTCTGAGATTGAGACCAGGAGCCAATCTTCTGATGATCCTTCTTTCCTTCTTTCCTTTTCTGTTCAAGGTGAGGTGGTGATTGTCAAACTGAAAATGGGGCTTTTTATGTCCATGGAATTGTGAAAGCTTTTCCCACCTTTGAACAGGAGTGATAAGAATCGGGGGTTGTCTTACCCTTCCACTGTCTTTCTCTCAAAATTTCCTTTGAATGTGTTCAAAGTCCCATGTACCTGCTGTGGAGGTCTCTAGAGCCCAGTCTCCTGGAATTTGTGGGCTCAGCACTTAGCTGGTATCCTGGGGAATAGGAAACCAAATTTAATTAACAGGGCCCTTGGGATTGCAGTATATGTTGGGTGTGCTTTGTTCCAAAGGGACTTTCTCTTTGAATAGAAGTCTTGTGATTTTAAAGAAGTCCCACATGGCCACTTAAATTTTGTGAGGTTTTATCTGGGAAGTCTATATATTTTCTAAAGCAAATGGATATCATTCAGAACATACATTGTCTCTAAAGAAAGCTAATGTTGGAGTATATCAGTCAGCTTGGGCACCACAACAAAATAATGATAGATTGGGTGGCTTAAACACTTGACAGTTTTTTGGCCACACCTGGCTGTATTCAGAACTCTGCACTCAGGGATCACTTTTGGTGGGATTTTTGGGAACCATATGTGGTGACAGGGAATCAAACCCAGGTGGGCCATATGCATGGTTATGCATGGTACTGTCTCTGTACTTTGTTCTATCTCTCTAGCCTAATAGACATCTATTTTATCACAACTCTAAACACAGAGAGATCCAACATCAAGGGGCTTGCCAACTTAGTTTCTGGTGATAGCTTTCTTCCTTGATGTGATTCTCACATGCATAGAGAGATCGCTGTTCCTGTAGGATCTAGAGCCTAATGTTTTGGCCTCATTTAACTTTAATTTCCTCATCAAAGCTCTATTTCCAAATAAGTCACATTTGAAGTCACAGTTGCTTCAATATCTGAGTTAGTCCCCAAGCACCACTGGAATGGTACTGGTGGTTCTTGGCAACAATAAGTCCAAGCCGTTCCACATCCTTGTGTCATACATCAAACTGTCAAACCTTCTATCTCTGAAAGTATTCCTTGGGCCCCCTGTGCACTGTTTGGGAGCTTCTCCAAACCATATAAATTGGGAGTGGGATAACAATTTATTTCAGGGGCTACCGCAATAGCACAGCAGGTAGGGCATTTACCTTGCACGTGGCTGACCCAGTTTCGATTCCCAGCATCCCATATGGTCCCCTGAGCACTACCAGGAACAATTCATGAGTACAGAGCCAGGATTAACCCCTGTGCATCACTGGGTGTGACCCAAAAAAGCAAAAACAAACAAACAAACAAAAAACCCAATTTATTTCATAACTTTAAGAACTCTTCTTCAGTGATTGCATTATTAACTTAAATATATATATTTGCTGAGCATCTAGTCACTGCTTACATGATAAACCAATAGTTACAATCTTTCCCTTTTGTCATTCACAGTTTAATGGATAATTATACAATAATTCAATATCAAACATAAACATGAAAGTTTAGTCTTATAAATGCCAGAAGGAAAAGTACAGTGTGAGGAATGGATCTAACAATCCAGGGGTGAAGGAAATTTTTTCTGAGGTAGTGACATGAACTGAAGTCTAAAACATTATGTATAATGGAGGGATACAAAAAGGAAGTACTCATTTCTGGCCTGGACACCGTTATGTGCAAAGGTCCTGAAGTGTAAAAATAGTATGACATCTGTCGAAAGTGGACTATGGACTGAACATGTTTGCCACTCAATGCCTCTTTTGCAGACCGCAGCACCCAAAAGGAGAGAGAGAACACAGGGGATTGCCCTGCCACAGAGGCAGGGGGGATGGGGGGATGGGGGTGGGGGGGATATTATCCATGGTGGTGGAAGATGGGCACTGGTGGAGGGATGGGTATCTGATCATTGTATAATCAAACCCAAGCACAAAAAATTGTAAATCTACAACTGTACCTCATGGTGTTTCACTAATAAAAAAAATTTAAAAAAATCGTATGGCATCATGCAGGACACAACATGAAGGCCACTTTTGCTGACATATGAGAGGGAAAGTGGTAGGAGAGGAAGGCTGAAGAGGAAGAATGCAAGACTTTACAAGTCACAGTGATGGCTTTGGTATTCATGTTAGGAGCAAAAATAAGCTGCCCAAGGGCTTTAAATAAGAAAGTGATAGCATAACTTTTTTAAAAAGTTTTTTAAAGGATAATTGTGATTATATGAAGAAAGAATAGAGAATAGCAGAAATTAGATTAGTTGGAAGTTACTGCCATTGATGCATCAAATTAGGAATAACAATAGCTGGGCTGAGATGAAGAGGGGTTTAGTGTTTGATTGAATAAACAACAGGAGGGAGAGAAAGGCTATAGAGTAATATCTGTTACTGGGGGAGAGCAACTAGGTGGATGGGGGTGCTATTTTCTGAAATGGGAAACAGTGGAGAAGGAGGAGGTAAAGACTCATTCATTTCAGGTGCTGTGTGGGTGCAGACCAGCATTTCACTGGTCCTAACAGAAACTCACATGACTGTAGCAGAGATGGAAAATGGGCGTGCTACTTTATATTTTCTTCAACTAATGCATTGGGCTGGAGCGATAGCACAGTGGGTAAGGTGTTTGCCTTGCACGAGGCCAACCCTGTTGACCCAGGTTCGATTCCTCCGCCCCTCTCAGAGAGCCCGGCAAGCTACCAAGATTCTTGCCTGTATGGCAAAGCCTGGCAAGATACCCATGACATATTTGATATGCCAAACACAGTAACAACAAGTCTCACAATGGAGATGTTACTGGGCCCACTCGAGCACATCAATGAATAATGGGAGGACAGTGCTGCTAGTTATTGCATGGGCATTTGCAATCTTATTCTACCTGAATGAGCTGATGAGTCAAAAGATGCGTCTGTGGTTTCAGTTGGGTTTCTTCCCGTTCTTATGAACTCATGCTCAGCTTTTGATTGAGGTCAGCAAGGCAAGGCTGCATGTCACCTCCTAATCTTGTCAACAGCTAAAAAAGGCTTATTTGAAAGCTACTTGCATGTTTTATTAATAATGATTTCCACCCCTTGGCTCTCTGAGTGTTTGTGTTTGGAATCTGAGAAGCTGACTGACTGATCTTCACCTTACTGTAAGAGGATGTCTAAACTTTCATAAGCGTGTTTTGCTGGAGGGTTGAGGACTGCTTTGGATTGGGTCGAGGGCAGAGCTTAGGGGGCCTCTTTCAGCTACTCGTCAGACAAAACATTTGTTACAGAATCACCTCTCTTGGCTTCATAATTTTCAGAATTACAGCTTGCCTCTTGAAGTTTTTTGTTTGGGGATGATGTTTTTCCAAAGTTGTCTCAATTGCATACAGTGCCAGGTGTTCGATTTGGGGTAAGTGGCTCTTAATAAAGGCTTAACTCAATGTGAAGACTTTCCAAGTTGTGGCATATGAGATTCTTTAAAAATTTTTTGTTTGTGTTTTGGACTACACCCAGGGTGCTTAGGACATTCTCCTGGACTTATGTTTAGGTATAACTCCCGGCAGAGTTGGGGAACCATATACAGTGCTGGGGACTGAACTTGTGTCTGCTGCTTGCAAGGTCTTACCTACTGTAATATCTCTGTTCTAAGATTCCTGACTATATTACATAGGTGGGAGGGGGTGTGGAAGAATGATGGAAATTCTAGAAGTAGTTTGAATGGGCATGAAGTTTTAAGTTGTACTTTGTCTATTTTAAGTTAATTCTTGAGAACTCTTACAGACAACAGTGGGGTTGGAAGATAGGACTAAAAGAGTCTCATTCATGTTTTATTACTAGTATTGCAAGCTAATTTGTCATTCTTTAATGAAGCCTAAACCAGATGGTTCTGAAGACAGGGCAGCAAGTTGTACCTTCCATTGTTATCTATTTTCCCAAGTGAAAGACTGTCCCATATGTTAATGGGATATGTCACTTGAGGTGAAGCATCAGTTTGTATTGGTAGAGCAGCCATCGGCTGCCCCCATCTTCCTCATGCTTTTTCCTGACTCTCTGGTCTTTTCTAGGTGTCTGGCCCATCAGGAGGACCATTGGTGCTGCCGTGGAAGCCAGCGGCTAGATCTCGTGTATGGCGTGGTTAAGGTTGCAGCCTCTCACTTCTGCCTTTCTCCATTTTGGGCTCATTACTTTTGTGCTCTTCCTGAATGGACTTCGGGCAGAGGCTGGTGGCTCAGGGAATGTGCCCAGCACAGGGCAGAACAATGAGTCCTGTTCGGGGTCATCAGACTGCAAGGAGGGTGTCATCCTCCCAATCTGGTACCCAGAGAACCCTTCCCTTGGGGACAAGATTGCCAGGGTCATTGTCTATTTTGTGGCCCTAATATACATGTTTCTTGGGGTGTCCATCATTGCTGACCGTTTCATGGCATCTATTGAAGTCATAACTTCTCAAGAGAGAGAGGTGACGATCAAAAAGCCCAATGGAGAGACCAGCACAACCACAATCCGGGTCTGGAACGAAACTGTCTCCAATCTGACCCTGATGGCCCTGGGATCCTCTGCTCCTGAGATCCTCCTCTCTTTAATTGAGGTGTGTGGTCATGGGTTCATTGCTGGTGATCTGGGACCTTCTACCATCGTGGGCAGTGCTGCTTTCAACATGTTCATCATCATTGGCATCTGTGTCTATGTGATTCCTGACGGAGAGACTCGCAAGATCAAGCACCTACGAGTCTTCTTTGTCACTGCTGCTTGGAGTATCTTTGCCTATATCTGGCTCTATATGATCCTGGCAGTCTTTTCGCCTGGTGTGGTCCAGGTCTGGGAAGGCCTCCTCACTCTCTTCTTCTTTCCAGTGTGCGTCCTTCTTGCCTGGATGGCAGATCGGCGAATGCTCTTCTACAAATATGTACACAAAAAGTACCGCACAGATAAACACCGAGGAATTATCATAGAGACAGAGGGTGACAATCCCAAGGGTATCGAGATGGATGGGAAAATGATGAATTCCCACTTCCTAGATGGGAATCTAGTGCCCCTGGAAGGGAAGGAAGTGGATGAGTCTCGGAGGGAGATGATCCGGATCCTCAAGGATCTGAAGCAAAAACACCCAGAGAAGGACTTGGATCAGCTGGTGGAGATGGCCAATTACTATGCTCTTTCCCATCAACAGAAGAGCCGCGCCTTCTACCGGATCCAGGCCACCCGAATGATGACTGGTGCTGGCAACATCCTGAAGAAACATGCAGCAGAACAAGCCAAGAAGACGTCCAGCATGAGTGAGGTGCACACAGATGAGCCTGAGGACTTTATCTCCAAGGTCTTCTTTGATCCATGCTCTTACCAGTGCCTGGAGAACTGTGGGGCTGTGCTCCTGACCGTGGTGAGGAAAGGGGGTGACACATCCAAGACAATGTACGTGGACTACAAAACTGAGGACGGTTCTGCCAATGCAGGGGCTGACTATGAATTCACAGAAGGCACAGTGGTTCTGAAGCCAGGAGAGACCCAGAAAGAGTTCTCTGTAGGCATCATCGATGATGACATTTTTGAGGAGGATGAACATTTCTTTGTGAGGTTGAGCAATGTTCGTGTAGAGGAAGAGCAGCCAGAGGAGGAGATGCCTCCAGCCGTACTTAACAGTCTTCCCCTGCCTCGGGCAGTCCTGACGTCCCCTTGTGTGGCCACAGTCACTATCTTGGATGATGACCATGCAGGCATCTTCACTTTTGAATGTGACACTATTCATGTCAGTGAGAGTATTGGCATCATGGAGGTCAAGGTTCTGCGGACATCAGGTGCCCGGGGCACCGTCATCGTTCCTTTTAGGACAGTTGAAGGGACAGCCAAGGGCGGTGGTGAGGATTTTGAAGATACATATGGGGAGCTGGAGTTCAAGAATGATGAAACTGTGTAAGTAACCTTGGCATATTCTACCCACCCCCCTCCATTCCTTACCATCTCCTTCTGTCCTTCTGTCCCACTCTCACTTTTCATGTTAATGTTAAACTTTGGTTCCATCACAGGTATACAGGATCAGCAGATACTACTGACAGGTTCTGATTACAAACCTTCTTTCCATTTTTCTCTCTTTAAACTGTTTTGGGGCAAGGAATTTGGTGGCAGGATCTAAGGACACAGAACATCTTGACCATTGAACCTCACAATGATGACTGGTGGAAGTGTGAGCTTACTGAACTTTTAATATCAAGTTTTGGCAAATTCTTGTGACTAATCGAGAACTAGGTGACCATCTGGTCACTCCTTCCTTTTTTCATGCTAAGGGCTTGCTTGTGTGAGTTTTGAAACTGATTCATATAATTTTGAGGCAGCAATGGCCCACTTAGGATGCAATAAAGCAAATGATATTAGCTCCCTTTACCCCCACCCCTTATCATTGTATCATTGTTATAAAAACAGATTTCAGGTCCCTCTCATTCCATCTGAATATTGCAAAGTTGGTTGAAACTCTGAAATCTCTTTCAAATGCCTATAGGCTATTTTACAGTGTAAGACTTGCCTAGCCTAGGTGAGATAAGTCCATGTGGCCTGGGTCTTTACAAAATCAGAGTTCCCAGGCCAATTGCCCGCTGTCTTTAGTCCTAGGTCTAAGCGCCATAATCTGAACATGCAGTGAGGGAGAAGCCTCTGAGGAATCAGGAGAGGAAATACATTTTCATTTTCATAGTCCAGAATTCTTCATATTATTTCCCAGGTTATTGCTTATTTAGTCCTTCAAACTCTGGGGGGTTGCATGTATGGGCCCTTCTCCCCCTTGGAGCGAGTACTGGGTGTCTTGTCATTTTCTCATGTGGGCAGCTTTGAAGAAAAAATCAGAGACATTGTCCTCAAGGTTTGCTACTTCTGAGATAATCTAGAGCAGATCATCTAGGGTGGCCAAGAAGAATGTGAATAAGAGAAGAGAAACTTGGCTAAGAATTGCTGTTTATGTCCACAAACAATAAGCAGTAGTAGAAGAAGATGTGAATAACAGAAAGGGAACATAGGCAGGACATGTCAAGCTGCTCCAAGAACTCATTAATAGGGCCCTCAGTGGGAAAAGAAAATATGCAACTTCTAGAAAAACAAAGAAAAGAGCTAGAGGAAAAGGGGTCTGTCATAGATAGGGAGGGAAGGGGAGTGTCATAGATACGCATCTCTTCAGGTATGGCCATGAGACAGAGCTCAGAAGGGGCTGGATTCTGCTGATAACTGTGAGTGAATGAGTGTGTGAGTGAGTGTGTGTGAGTGTGAATGAATGCGTGAGTGTGAGTGAATGAGTGTGAGAGAATGAGTGTGAGTGAGTGAATGAGTGTGACTGAATGAGTGAGTGTGAGTGAATGAGTGTGAGAGTGAATAAGTGAGTGTGAGTGAATGAGTGAATGAGCTAGCCTTTGTGGACTCACTACTTATCCTTTCTTTATCTCTTCCGAATAATGTGATGTTGGGCACATTATGGAGTCTTTCCTAAACTAAACTGCACGGTTTCATTTGTAAATGGAAGTAGAAATACTTTTTTTGCCTGGAGGCAGGGCAAGATCTCTGTGCAATTCTTGCCAGCTGTAGCATTTCCTGAGCTATAGACACTGGTGCTCAATGTTGGTTATATTTGCACCATCCAAAGATGGAACAAGAGATATTGTCTCCTAAAGTAAAATAGTCATTGACAACTTGATTTATTAGTGCTCTGTTTAGTGATTTTGCTGGGAGGGGTAATCATTTGTTAGTATAAGTAAATACCCGTGCCTTCCAGAGGATACTATCTATTTATATGTGCTCTAGGGAAAGCGCTTATACATACAAATGAGGGACAGGACTTTGCTAGGAAGAGAAGCTCTATGAAGTTGTATACACATTGATGGCAGTGACATTATATAAGAGATTGTTGTCAAACTTTAAATTGCATCAAAACCATGCCACTGGGAAGAATTTGACAGTTATGAGGGATCTTCAAATTAGAATTTATCTACCAAGAACACTGGAAGGTAGTTTTTGAGAGACTAGAGACTTGACTCTTCCCTCCATACCATAATAACTTATACACTTATGATCTATGCATATGACTAAACCTTTCTCTGCCATTTTAGTTTTTATTTTGCATAATAGCTTCATGTCAAATGACTGTACTTCTGGATGATACTAGTTTTATTTCAGCTTCCTCAAGTCTGAACTTCTTTCTAGGTAATCAGGTTTGATGAACAAATTTATGTTCCCATGTATTCCTTTACATGCTTTCTTTTAAATTAATTTAAATAACCCTCAGCATTGATTTACCCCCTGGTCTTCTTTAGTACAGAACACTGAGTCGAAGAGTTACTGACCTATATTCACAGTTTAGTCCTGCTTTTAATACTCTAGTTTGTAATTTTACATCTAGAAGAAGTGTGATATAGCATAAAAAATAAGTACTTTGGATTAAAACTCTGGTTCTTCAACTGACTTACCCATGCAGCTTTAGAACATTTATTATCTTGGAGATTATATTCTCATTGGCACAACTGAAGGACTGTTATGATAATTTAAGATACTTTTTATTTTTTTGCTTTTTGGGTCACACCTGGCAATGCACAGTAACTCCTGGCTCTGCACTCAGGAGTTACTCCTGGTGTTGCTCAGGGGACCATATGGGATGCTGGGAATCAAACCTGGGTCGGCCATGTGCAAGGCAAACATCCTACCCGCTGTGCTATCTCTCCAACCCCTAAGATACTGATTTAATGTTCCTAGTACATCATTTATGCTCATTCAACAGGGCAATTAATAATAATATCAATTAATTAGTAGTATTCTTCAGAAGACATTATTGAACACAACAAGTTATTTAGATTGTTGTGTGGCCTAATTCATGAGCATATAGTGTTTTGTTTTAACTTTTTGGTTATCTTTAAGATCCCTAACCTAAGTTCATAACTCATTAGCCATAAAGATCCTTAGAATATTTTCTAGAAAAGTGTTTCTCAATTTTTTTATTTTACAAGTTAGTTCTTAATATTTGATTACATTTATTATTCAAACACCTTCCCTCCACCAAATTTGAGATGTTACCATTCCACACCCAATCCCTGTCCCAAAACACAACCGAAAGAGTATATTTTGTATTGTCTGTTATGAAGAACTAATGAATAAGCTTACAAAAATTTTTTCATATACGAAACAGTGTGAAGATTGTTTTATTTTGGCAGGAGCCATTAAGACATTCTATAGGATATCACTAACATGTTGTTAAAGTTTGGATGATGTGAGCTTTGGTATATATATCTGAAAATATGTATATACGCATATATATATATTTCCCACTGGGCTGGAGCGATAGCATTGTGGGTAGGGTGTTTGCCTTGCATGCAGCCAACATGGCCGACCAGAGTTTGATTCCTCCGCCCCTCTCGGAGAGCCCGGCAAGCTACTGAGAGTATCTCACCTGCACGGCAGAGCCTGGCAAGCTATCCATGACATGTTCGATATGCCAAACACAGTAACAAGTCTCACAATGTTACTGGGCCCACTCAAGCAAATCGATGAATGTCGGGAGGACAGTGACAGTGACAGCGATATTTCCCACTATGATTTGTTGCCTACTGTCTGAACCCCATTAATATGGTGTGGTAATTATGGAGAATGGGTAGGGAGTGTCTTATGATGCTTTTGTGGCCACGCAGTCCAGGAATATGTTCACTCATATGTGAGGCTCGGCCCGATCGTGTGGAGTGGCCTGGAGTTTGGTGGTGGTTGGGTTGTGGAGGTTAGCTGCTGGGGCTGGGTCCCTTGGGGCGGGGAGAGCTCTCACCTACCCCTTTCTGGGGTGCCCTGAGTGAAAACAGTCTGGCGTAGAGTCTGGTGGCATGGCTATCGGGGCCTCATTTTATGATCCCTTCTGGGAGAAGCAGTCATGGGATCTGAATGGTGGCTGATGACGAGATTATCTGGCACCAGCAGGAGGTGGCTTATAGGACTGACCCCTCGGCCACCAGAGACTGGGGAAAATGGGCAGAGGATCTCCGCTTCTGGGTCCCGTTGAGCCCAGAGTCTAAGGTCCGCATTACCTGGGTTCTGTGGAACTTCATTCATGTGTGAGGCTCAGCCCAAGCATGTTTCTCAAATTTTAATATGCTTAGGAATCATGCAGGGAGCTTGCTAGAATGCAGATTGTCTTCCAAAAGATCTAGAAGAGCAGGGCTTGAGATACTGCGTTTTTAACAAGCTCCTGATGCGGTAGTCCTAAGTAATAAAGCTCTTAACTAAACCATTAGACCCGGCCAGAAAAGTGGCTTTCCAAGTGACTTGCTTAATTGGATCACCAATGCTTGCTTTCCATTCCGCACTTTGAACTCCAACTTCAATAGAACTCTGCTCTTACATGAGACACTGCTAATTGCAATACTGATCTAAAAACTGAAATTGAAACCTCAGGGTATTTAGGCAGAAGGTGTCTTATATCTGGAACACAATGTCCACTTATTTTTGTGATTGGAAATATGCCACTCTCCACAGTGCTCAGGGGTCTCCAGAATTTTGTAGAACTGTAGTCAGAACTATTCTTGGGCTCAACTCCAGTGTTTTTCACAGGTAAGGCAGTGCTCTGTGCCATTTCTGAGGACAAATCTACTTTCTAATCCTTTGCTCTTTGTGTAGCTTTATTTGCCTTCCATTCCTGGTAGCAGTGGAAATTTTGCTATTACCACACTCCTGTAAATCAAATCAGGTTGAAGCATGACCTCTGCCCTATCATTAATATTGTGTCGGTGAATTCACTAGCCTGATTTTCTTTTTTTACTTTTTCAAAGGTGTTCACAGTGCCATGGTAGGATGGAAAAATCTTGCAACTTGGAGTCTAACAAATAGATGTAAATCCATCATTAATGAGAGGTTTAATTTTGAGTAAGTCACTTCTCTTCAATGAAGAGATACTTTGTTGGAGTGATAGGAATAATTTTAATATATTAGAAATATAGGTCTATGTTAGAAAGTGCATCTATAGCATAGTGTCTGATTATAGAAAGTGCTTAATCATTCAACACTTACTGCCTGCTATATAGTATGTACATGACTATGTAGTATGTACATGACTAAGTGCTTATGTGAATAAGACAAGCTTATACTTCAGCCGTTAAGGACCTAATTTCCCAACTCAGACAAATCAGAACACCAGTAGAAAGGGGTATGGTTCAGAGAAGTTCAATAAAAGAGTAAAAACTCCTTGCTGTGTGTGTGACAGCTTTTAAGTTTTAATTTTTATTATGGTTGGAGGTTTTTTGTTTTGTTATTTTACAAAAGGGACAACCCCAATGTGCTTGGGAGCTGGGGCTATACTCAGTGATGCTTAATGTAGAGCTGATGATTCAGTGATTGCATTTAGCAGTGCTTAGAGGCCACCAGGGCGTTCCTAAAGGTGCTTAGGGGGGTCATGTAGTACTCAGGACCTTAAATGTTTTAGGATGTGCTCTTATCACTTAA
Source organism: Sorex fumeus (assembly GCF_029834395.1). Classification (NCBI taxonomy): domain Eukaryota; kingdom Metazoa; phylum Chordata; class Mammalia; order Eulipotyphla; family Soricidae; genus Sorex; species Sorex fumeus. The sequence continues at coordinate 25,439,696 of NW_026606155.1, forward strand.
AACATCTCTCCATCTAGCTTTTATTTTATCTTTCATTTCATTCTTCTTCATAGTTCCCCTTTTACTCCATTTTGTTGTTGTTACAAGGACCATGGATCATGCATGTTTGGCTTTGGGACTTGCACACTTGATTGTGGTGCTGTTTTTGGGTTCACACATCTGGCCATTGTACTTACACATGTATGTAAACACTTCAGTTGTAATGTTTGAATACATCTTAATTGTAGTGCTTGCTGGGGGTGGCTGGGGTCACACTCTTTAGTTGTGTTTCTTGCACACATGTGGTCACCCTCATTTAGTTGCATTGTGTGTCAAGGGTGACTATTGTGTTCACACATGCTGCTGGGGATGGGGATCACACTCTTAGCCACAGTGTGTGTACATCTTTAGTAGCAGAGATCATAGTGTCTGTTATGGTGCTGGAGATTCCAAACAGCAAGGCTGCTGGAAATATGCTTGGTATATGCAGGAAACTCTGGGGATCAGGTGTGTTTAGTCACTGAGCCCTGCATCAAGCCCCACTGTTCAATTTTTTAAAGTAACCTTCATGTAGGATATAATACTAAAACAGACGAAGTGAGTAGATATATGATTAAATATACATACATAATTAAAACCCAGGTTATTATAAATTTAACATCAGAGAGGCTGCATACTTTGGACAGCTTCATGTCAGTAGAAGATGCCTTTGCTCTGTGGACACTACATATATTTTGGGCATTTTGTAAACAATGTAAAATTTCCCAAAGATATGGCTGCTGTCAACATTTGAATCTGCTCACAAAATGTGTGACTTGCTTTTATATCCCAGGTTTAAGAAACACATCATACAAAATAACATATTATTGAAGCGCAGGGACCTCTGGGGTTTCTGGTAATAGTCAGAGCTTCAGATATGAAGCTTTAGATATGCAATTGCTATGGTTTACTGTGATCAATTAGCATAGGATTTCTTCAAAGAAGAATTTTTTTTACTTGTGCTACTATTTTTCAGCAGTTTTAGTGCTTAAAAGCTGAAAGATAGCTGACCTCTCATTTTTACAAACCATGAACTGAGATTTAGAGAGAGAAAATGACTTTACAGTTTTATATGATAGAGTAGAAAAGGACCTTTTAAAGGCTACTGAATTCATTTTGCTACAAGTTTGGACTTTTCAATTTTAATTTACCAGGAAAATGTTCAGTTTGGAAAGAAAATAGAAATTCTTGAGTGAAAGATGCTTTGGAAGCACAAATCCAGAAGTATTAATGTGCTTAATGGAAAGTGAGAATTGGAAGTGAGAATTTCCAATTGGTTGAAGATATTATAGCTGAGAACTTTCCAAATCTGAAGATTGAGTCAATAACTAGTTCCAGGAAGCTGAGAGTTTTAAACAAAATAAACATAAATAGAAGAAATCTAAGACACATTGTAAGTAAAATGACAAAAGTCAAGGACAGAGGATCCTGAGGTCAGCAAAGGCAAAGAGGAAATTTAAATTTAAATGAACCTCCCTAAGGCTCACAGCACAACTATCAAATAAATTCTACAGGCCAGAAGAGAATGATTGGACATAATAAACACATCAGATGAAATAAACATCCCAACAAGAATAATCTGCACAGCTAGGTTACATTCAAATGCAAAAGAATGACACCAAGCCTCAAACAATAAAAGGGTTCATGGCCATTACATTGCTTTTGAAAGAATCACTAAATGATCTTCTTTATGAGGCAAAGAAATCTTTTGTGGTATACTAAATCATAAAATGGGAGAAAGAAGGAAAGGAATAACAGAGTCTCCTATGATGCACCCGAGGCTTTCTTTTTTTTTTTTAAGAACCTTTTTTATGTTTTTTTTTTTTTAATTTTTATTAGTGAAATACCATGAAGTACAGTTGCCCTACAAATTTTTGTGCTTGGGTTTCAATTATACAATGATCGTGTACCCATCCCTCCACCAGTGCCCATTTTCCACCACTGCTGATCCCAGTATCCCTCCCACCCCCCACCCCCCCATCCCACCTGCCTCTGTGGCAGGGCATTCCCTTTTATTCTCTCTCTCCTTTTGGGTGCTGTGGTTTGCAAAAGAGATATTAAGTGGCTATCATGTTCAGTCTATAGTCTACTTTCAGCATGCATCTCCCATCCTGGGAGGATCCTTTATTTGGTACTCCCTTCTCTATCTGAGCTGCCTTTTCCCTAGCATGTGCGGCTGGCCTCCAAGCCATGGAGTGAACCTCCTGGCACTTATTTCAGCTATTCTTGAGTGTTAGTCTCCTGTTTTGTTACTTTATGTTCCCCAGATGAATGCAATCTTTCTATGTCTGTCCCTCTCTTTCTGACTCATTTTGTTTAGCATGATACTTTCCATGCAGTGCCACTTGTATGTAAATTTCATGACTTCATCTTTTCTAACAGCTACATGGTATTACATTGTGTAGATGTACTCAAGTTTCTTTAACCAGTCATCTGTTCTCAGGTACTCAGGTTTTTTTCCAGATTCTGGCTATTGTAAACAGTGCTGCAATGAACAAACAAGTACAGATGTCACTTCGACTAGACTTTTTTGCCTCTCTGGGATATATTCCCAGGAATGGTATTGCTGGGTCAAATGGGAGCTCACTCTCACTGTTACTGTCCTCCTATTGTTCATCGATTTGCTCGAGCTGGCCCAGTAACATCTCCATTGTGACAATTGTTACTGTGTTTGGCATATGGAATACTTCATGGGTAGCTTGCCCAGCTCTCCGAGAGGGGCAGAGGAATCAAACGCGGGTAGGCCGTTTTGGCCGCTTGCAAGGCAAACGCCCTACCCGCTGTGCTATTGCTCCAGCCCACGGGAGCTCAATTTCTAATTTTTTGAGAATCGTCCGTACTGTTTTCCAAAAGGGCTGAACCAGTCGGCATTCCCACCAGCAGTGATGGAGGGTCCCTTTCAGCACCTGAGGCTTTCTTGATTTGAATTTAACAAGGGATACAGACCTAGAACTTCAGAGGTGAATTACATAGTAATCTCAAGGCAGACATACTTATAAGCCATTACCAAGCAGAGGCTATTGAAACCTGAGCAGTGCATAAGAGTTAGATATCTAAATATAGGGGAAGAAAATACAAGTTGACTAAAGAAACAAAGACCAACTTCACAAACAATCATAGTACATACTAAATGATGCAATGAATCCATTTATTTCAATAATCTTGCTTAACGTTGATGGTCCGAATTTGCCAATCAAAAAAAGGCAAAGAATGGCCAGATGGGTCAGAAAACTGAATCCAACCTTTTACTGCCTATGAGACTTCTGAACAGTAATAATAAATACGGTTTCAAAGCAAAGGCTGAAAAGCAATGAAACAGGCAATTGCTTACCTAGGAAAAGGTCAGATGGCCATATTTAAATTAAATAATATTTAGGCACCATGATTTACAATATTGATAATGGCAGAGTTTCATTCTTAAACCATTTCAACACCACACCCTTCTCCAGAGTGTCAGTTTCTCCACATTGTCCCAGTGATCCCTCCATCCTCCTGTACTTATTGCGATATACTCTGTTCTAAAGTTTTGAGTTTTTGCTACCTTTAGGCATTTTATTTTTTTCTATGTTTCTTTATATCCAACATATTAAGGAGAGTATTCTGTATCTGTTTCTCTCCTTGTGACTAACTTCACTCAGCTTGATGCTTTCCAGATTCCTCCACATAGCAACAAATTTCATGATTTCATCTTTTCTTATGCTGAGTAGTATTCCACTGTATATATGTACCATAGTTTCTTCATCCTGTCATCTAGTCTTCAGATGGCCATAGTTTATCAGACAATATAGACTTTAAAATTTTAAAAGACTGCAAGTGAAAGAAAAAATGACATTATATAATTATCAAGGGACATATACATAAAGAAGACTTAACACTCAACATACTTGCAACACAATAGTTGCAGGAGATTTAACACCCCTTATCACAACTGTATAAATCAACAAGGCAAAAAATTAATAGAGAAACATCGACTTCAAAGGAGTAAATGGAAAAGATGAACTTTATAAACATGTAGAGCTCTCCACCCCTTAAAACTTAAATATACATCCTTTTCAAATGCACATAGGAAATTCTAAGATAGACCACATATTAATACACAAAATCAGCCTCCATAAAATCAAGAGGGTAAAAATGGTATCAAGTATCTTCTCAGATCACAATTCTTTAAAGGTGGAAGTTAAACACATATGAAACACTTGGAAAAACTCAATGAAACAATACTGAACAACCAGGTGGCCAAATAGAAAATGAAGGAAGAAATCAAAAGATTCCTGTAAACAAAAGAGGATGAAGATATCAATGAACAGATCATATTCATCACAGAAAAAAATCTGTCTAGAAGTAAAACGTATAGTAATGCAGGCAGTCATCAGCAAACAAGAAAAGGCCCAAATAAAAACCTAACTATACCTCTGAAGATATTAGAAAAGAACAAAAGGAGCCCAAAGTAAATAAAAAAGAGGGAAATAATAAAACTAAGAGTGGAAGCCCTCAATATAGAAACAAACAAAAAAATCCCAAATAAAGAGATCAATGAAACCAAGAGCTGTTTTTTGAAGAATAAATAAGATTTATAAACTCTTAGCTAGACTTATAGATATTAAAAAATAAAACTAGAATAAATTAAATTTGAAATGTAAGGGGAGAAGTGACAACAGAGAGCACAGAATTTCAAAAGATCCCACAAGAATACTATGAAAAACTTTATACCATTAAATTAGCAAACCTAGAAGAAAAAGATAAATTTTTGGACGCCTGTAACCTCCCAAGACTCCATCAAGAAAAAGCAGAATATCTGAACAGAAAAATTACTAACATGTGAATTAGAACAGTTATCAAAACTCTGTCCAAAAACAAAAGCCTGTGCCCAGATGGTTTTACTAATGGGTTCTTCCAGACCTTCAAAGAACTTATTCTATCCTTTTCAGACTCTTAAAAAAACACAAAACAAAACAGGAATTATTCCAGTTTCTTTTAAAAATTTTTATTTTATAAAGCAGTTCACAATATTTGATTACATTTAATATTCAAACACCAATCCCACCACCATTACACCTTCCCACCACCATATTTCGGATGTTTCCATCCCAAACCCCAATCCCTGCCCCAAACGAGAACCGAAATAATGTATTTTTGTATTGTTATGAAAAAAAAACACACTGAAAATGCTACAAAAAAGAATCCTTAGAGGAAATAGTGTGAAAATTGTTGTATTTCACTCAGGGGCCATTAAGCCCTACCGTAAGAGATCACTAACATGTTGTTAAAATTTGAGAATTATTCCACTTTCTTGGAGGTCAATAATGCCCATACCAAAAGAACAAAGAAACATCATAAAAATTCACAGATAAATATCCCTGATGAACATATATGCAAATATCCTCAACAAAATTTTACTGAAGCAATTCAAGAATACTTTAAAAGGATAATATGCCATGATAAAATAACACTTATCCCAGGGATGCAAGAATGGTTCAATACATGCAAGTCAATTATTGTGATATACCATATTAATATAAGGAAATATAAAAAATCACATGGTTGTAATACAACAATATATGCAGAGAAAGCAATTGATGACATTAACACTCACTTATAAAACTCAAACAAAATGGTATTGAAGGAAAGTTCCTCAATATAGTAATAGCCGTATATCACAAACACACAGCTAATCTCATACTCAACAGTGAAGAACTGAAAGTCTTCCTTCTAAGGTTAGGCACAAGACAAGGATGTCCACTCTCACCAATATTATTCAACATAGTACTAGAAGTTCTTGCCACAGCAACTAGGCATGAAAGAAATACTAAAGGATTCAAATTGAAAGTAAGAAATCAAACAATCACTTTATGCAGATGATATATTATGTATAGAAATACTTAAAGACTCCACCTAAAAACTCCTAGAAGCAATACAGTAAGGTGACAGGTTATAAAGTCAACACACAGAAATCTATTGCATTTCTGTATGCAAACAATGAGGTAGAAAAAAAGAGAAACATTAAAAAAATCCCATTAATGATTGTGTCCTAAGAAGTCAAATACAGCACAGCAGTAGGGCGTTTGCCTTGCACGCAGCCAACATGGCCGACCCGAGTTCGATTCCTCCGCCCCTCTCGGAGAGCCCGGCAAGCTACTGAGAGTATCTCGCCCTCAAGGCAGAGCCTGACAAGCTCCCGTGATGTATTCGATATGCCAAACACAGTAACAACAAAGTCTCCAATGGAGACGTTACTGGGCCCACTCGAGCAAATCGATGATCAACGGGAGGGCCTTTACAAACAAAAAATAGGTGAAAGAATTATACAAAATACAAGTAGTAAAATAAATCTAGAGATACATAAAGCAATAGAAATGTACCTGTTCATGGATTGAAAGAATTAGCATCTTCAAAATGACCATCTGCCCAAAGAAATATGCAGGTTAAATATAGTCCCCAGCAAACTTCCCATGGAATCTTTAGAAACAAAAAATGCTGCTAAAATTTATATGGAGTACTGAAACTTATAGAGTAACCAAATTAATCCTGGGACAAAGGAGATAGGAGACCTTTATCTCCTATAAGGCAATAGTATCAAAAGAGTTGGTAGTGAAATAAAGTCAGACTCTTAGATCAATTCTCAATCATAGAATTGAAAGCCTGGACGTAAACCCTCAAAAGCCTGGCTAACTCTATGGAGTGGAACAAGGAAACCTCTTCAACAAATGGTGGTGGGAAAACTTACTAGCAATATGCAAAAAAAGAATCTAGACCCCTATCTTAACACATATACAAAAAGTTATTTCAAAATGAATAAAAGGTCTCTATTAGGTCCAAATCTATAAAATACATTGAGGACAAAACATAGGCAGAAATCTTTATAATACTGACTTCAGAGTCTTCTTCAATGGTTAAATACCATTGGCCAAGAAAACAAGCAAAAATAAATGGAACCATATCAAACTTAAACTTTTCTACACTGTGAAGGAAACAATGGCTAGAACAAAAAGACATCCAACAGAGTGGGATAAAATAGTCACCTACCACACATCAAATATAGGGCTAGTATCCAAGATTTACAAAGCACTCCCCAAAATTAGCAACTGAAAACTAACCCCATCAAAATATGAGGAGAGTAACTGAATAAGCACTTCCTTGAAGACATACAGATGGCCAATGAGGGAATGAAAAAATCCTCTTTATCATTTACCATGAAAATGCAAATCAAAATGGCATGAGATATCATCATATACCAGTGACATTGACCTGTCTCTAAAAATCAGAAACAGTTATTGCTGATGAGGATTTGGGGGAAAAGGAATCCAAATCCTCTGTTGGTGTAATGTCATCTGGTTCCGCTTCTATGGAAAACAGTGACAAGATTTCTAAGAACATTAAGAATTGAACTTCCATTTGTCCTAGTAATTCTACTTCTTGGCATCTACCTGAAAAGCACAAAACCATTAATTCAAAGAGATAATTGCACCCTTATGTTAATTGCAGTTCTATTCACAATAGCAAAGATCTGACACAATCCAAGTGCCCAAGCGTAGATTCTGTAGGTAAAGAAATTGTGTTATATGTACATAATGATAATACTATTGAACTTAAGAAAAGATGAAACCCTGCAGTTTGCTGCAACTTGGATGAAACTAGAGGGTATCATGATGAACAAAGAGAGTCAAAGAGAGAGGAACAAATATCAAATGATCTTTCCCATTTATGGAGTATAAAGAAACTTAGTAAGGTTATAAACAATGGTCAATGGTAACAGATCCTGAGAATTTTGCCTATGGAACGGAGTTTACTGAGTGTGAGGAAGGAGGTACAGTGAGAGGGGACCTAAAGACTATGGTAAGGGATGCTGGTACTTTGGTGTTGAGTGTGGTGTAGCGATATTTTATTTCTAAAACGGCCACAGTCACGGTCCTCCCATTGTTCATCAATTTGCTGGAACGGGCCCAGTAATGTCTCCATCATGAGACTTGTTGTTACTGTGTTTGGCATATTGAATACGTCACAGGTAGCTTGCCAGGCTTTGTCGTGTGGGGGAGATACTCTTGGTAGCTTGCCAAGCTCTCTGAGAGGGGCAGAGGAATCGAACCCGGCTCAGCCGGGCTGGCTGCATGCAAGGCAACCATACTACCCACTGTGCTATGGCTCCAGCTTTCTAAAACATTACTATAAATAGTGAGAGCCCTCCCCACCCAAGGGACCCAACCCACAGCAGCCGACTTCCACTGCCCAACCACTGCCATGCTCCAGGCCGCTTTCTGGACCTTATAAGATACTTCCTACCCATTTATGCCTCTCGGAGAGCCTGGCAAGCTACTGAGAGTGTCCTGCCCACACGAACAGAGACTGGCAAGCTCCCCATTGCATATTCAATATGCCAAATACAGTAACGACAATAGGTCTCATTCCGCTGACCCTGAAAGAGCTTCCGATCTTTGGGAAAAGATGAGTAAGAAGAGGCTGCTAAAATCTCAGGGCTATAAATTTCAGGAGTGTTTGCTCCATTTCTTTGAAGAATGTCATGGGTATCCTTATAGGGATTGCATTGAATTTGTACAGTGCTTTGGGAAGTATTGCCATTTTGATGATGTTGATTCTCCCCATCCATGAACAGGGGATATTTTTCCATTTCCTCGTGTCCTCTTTTATTTCCTGAAGTAGCGTTTTGTAGTTTTCTTTGTACAGGTCCTTTACTTCCTTAGTTAAGCTGATTCCTAGATACTTGATTTTCTGGGGCACAATTGTGAATGGGATTGTTTTCTTGATGTCACTTGCTTCTCTTTCACTATTTGCATATAGGAATGCCATGGATTTTTGGGTATTGATTTTATAGCCTGCCACTTTACTATACAAGCCTATGGCCCTCCCAGGGTGGGAGAAGCATGCTAAAAGTAGTCGATAGACCAAACATGATTGCCACTCAAAGCCTCTCTTGCAAAACACAGTACCCAAAAGAAGAGAGAGAGAACAAGGAGGAATACCCTGCCACAGAGGCAGGATGGGATTGGGGGGGAATGAGGGTTGGGGGGGGGGATGCTGGGACCCGTGGGGATGGATGACGGGCACTGGTGGAGGGATGGGCACTTGATCATTGTATAACTGAAACCCAAGCACAAAATTTGTAAGCCTATAACTGTACCTCATGGTTTTTCACTAATAAAAAAAGAAAAAAAAAATAAAAGAAAAAAAATCAGGGAGAAAATAAAAAAAATAAATAAAAAAAAAATCTCAGGGCTAGATGACTGGTTAAAGAAACTTTGGTACATCTACACAATGGAGTGCTATGCAGCTGTTAGAAAAGATGAAGTCATGAAATTTACATACAAGTGGTACTACATGGAAAGTATCATGCTAAGCGAAATGAGTCAGAAAGAGAGGGACAGACATAGAAAGACTGCATTCATCTAGGGAATATAAAGTAACAAATTGGGAGACTGACACCCAAGAATAGCCGAGATAAGTACCAGGAGGTTCACTCCATGGCTTGGAGGCCAGCCACACATGCTGAGGGAGAAGGCAGCTCAGATAGAGAGGGGAACACCAAGTAAAGGGTGTTGGGAGGACCCTCCCAGGATGAGAGATGCATGCTGAAAATAGATTGTAGACCGAACATGATAGCCACTCAATGCTTCTTTTGCAAACCACAGCACCCAAAAGGAGAGATAGAACAAAAGGGAATGCCCTGCCACAGAGGCAGGGTGGGATGGGGGGGTGGTGGTGGGTGGAAGGGATGCTGGGAGCATGGTAGGTGGGGAATGAGCACCGGTGGAGGGATGGGTACTCAATCATTGTATAACTGAAACCCAAGCACAAAAATTTGTAAGGTCAACAACTGTACCACATGGAGTTTCACTAATAAAAATTTTTTTAAAAAATTTAAAAAATAAAATCTCAGGGCTAGGAGAAATAGAGATGTTACTAGCACCCGCTCGAGTAAATCAAAGATCAATGGGATGACAGTGATACAGTGATACAGTGGATATAAATAGTATTGGGGAATAATATTGCCTAATTTTTTTTAGGAAAAATTTGTAAACATGTGGGCTGCTCTATAATACAATTACACTTTTTGGTTTTTTTTGGGGGGGCACACTCAGCAGTGCTCAGAGATTATTCTTAGTGGGGTTCGGGGACAATATGGGATATCAGGGATTGAATCCGGGTATGCTACGTGCAAGACAAATGCTCTTCCTGCTGTACTATCTCTCTAGCTCACAATTTCACAGTGTTTAAATTTGACAAAAACAGCAGGCTCTCTCTCTCTCTCTCTCTCTCTCTCTCTCTCTCTCTCTTGGCTCAGTAAGGTGTTAGTGGTCATTTTTCAAGCATCAAGAGAAACGATTGGGCTCTAGAATGCTTTTTCTGTACTCAGGAGGTCACAAACCACAAATTTAGTGAGGATAGGCCTGGGAAAGAGGCAGTGCTAATTTCCTTAGCTCTCTTCTTTCCCTTTATCATGTCTTCTGCCTTCAGTGCCTGACTTCCAGTAATAAGAGCTCCTTCAAGCTTGGGTTAGTGGCTGGCTATCCCCTGGCTTTAAGAGATTCACAGTGGAGCTGTATGCTCAGCTCAGAGTTGTTCTGAAGAAGAGAATCCATTTAGAAGCCAATCATTGAACACCTAATAGGACAATGGAATATTTTCTTTTTCTTTTGTTTTTTTAAATTTTTTTATTTTATAAGGGTGTTCACAATATTTGATTACATTTAATATTCAAACACCAATCCTACCACCACCAAACCTTCCCATCACCAATTTTGGAATGTTTCCATCTCAAGCTTTGATCCCTGCCCCAAAGCACAATTGAAATAATTTATTTTGTATTGTTTCTTATGAAGAACCCCTGAAAATTCTTACAAAAAAGTATTCATATAGGAAGTAGTATGAAGATTGTTCTATTTTGGCAGGGACCATTAAGAGATTCTTTAGAATATCACTAACATGTTGTTAAATGTTGAGTGATGTGAGCTTTTGTATATATGTACATATGAAAATATGTATATATACAGGGCTGGAGTGATAGCACAGTGGTAGGGCATTTGCCTTGCATGCAGCCAACATGGCTGACCCGAGTTCGATTCCTCCGCCCCTCTCGAAGAGCCTGGCAAGCTACCGAGAGTATCTCGCCCACATGGCAGAGCCTGGCAAGCTACCCATGATGTATTCGATATTCCAAACACAGTAACAACAAAGTCTCCAATGGAGACGTTACTGGGCCCACTTGAGCAAATCGATGAGCAATGGGAGGACAGTGACAGTGACATATATATATATATATATATATATATATATATATATATTCCTCTCTATGATTTGTTGCCTACTATCTGAACCCCATCAAATGTGGTGTGGTACTTAAGGAGAATGGGTAGGAAGTGTCTTATGATGCGTGATGCATAGGGAGTGTCCAAGAATATGTTCATTCATGCCTGAGGCATGTGGGGTGTGGTCTTGAGCATGGTGACGGTTGGGTTCCTGAGGTTTTTGGATGCCAGGGCTGGGTCCCTCAGGGTGGGGAGGGCTCTCACCCACCCCCCTCTGGGGCACCCTGGGTGAAACAGCCTGGCATGGAGCCCAGTGGCATGGCTACTGCAGGCTTCATGTTATGCTCCCTTACAGGAGGAAGAGCCATGTGGTCTGGATAGTGGCCGATGATGAGATTATCTGGCGCTGGCAGGAGGTGGCTTATGGGTGTGATCCCTGGGTCACCAGAGACTGGGGGAAATGGGCAGAGGATCTCCGCTCCCAGTCCCATTGAGCCCAGAGGACAATGGAACATTTTAAGTAGATCATTCAATTACATTTTTCCCTCTTCAAGACTTGCAGGCTAAATGAATATTTGAGGGGAGACTTTAGAATATGTATCAAGATATAAGTCTTGATAACATTTTCCTCCTTCCCTTCTTCCCTTCTCTTTTATTGCTGTTATTTCTGTGATGACAGGGATCATACACATTTAGTTGCGGTGCTTGGGATTCCTGTGATATTCATACGTGTACTTGCCAGAAATACTTTGTACTTCTGGCCTTAGCTTTTGCACGTATTTTGTTGTGGTGCTCACTGTGGTCACACACCTTAGTTTTAATGTGCTCTGTAGTTTGGGAAGGAGGTGTCCCAGACTGCTGAGTGACCCAGCTTAGTAGTCCAATGAAGCAGCTCTGAGAATCAAATCCATAACCTCACACTTTTATGGCAAATGTTTTTTAGTTAGTAGTCCCTGTTTTCCACTTTTTATCTTACTTACTGAAGTTATCAAAGAATTTGTCAGAGAATTACCTATTCAAACTCCAGCATCCATAAAACACTCCAAGTCTTCTTAAATCTTACTTGTCTTGATAAATTATAAACCTTACCTGGTGAATCCATTTTAGAGCATATGGGTACAATATCCCCTAGTAGTGATGGGTCAGGTGACATCTTCTTTATCTCTCTTGGTCAGAAGCCATAGATTGCAAAATATCCAGCATGCCTAACACTAGTATTACCACATTGGTCTGCACCCAGAAAGCAGGCAAGTCAGTAGTGTTGAGTCAGGAGTCTCCATCAGAGAGATTATCCGGTTGCCTGTGGGTTCAGGCACACTGTGACTGGAGAGGATCACATGGCTAGCCAGTCATAGAATGAAAGTCTTCTGCTCAAGCAGGCTCTCCTGTGCAGTGCTTGGAGCAGAATGAGTTGGGAGTTCTAGGCAATTAAAAATAAAAAGATTCTGATGGAGATCCTGCCATGGATCTTCTTAACTCTTCTGGCTCATAAGGTCAAAATATCTTCAAGTATGCATAAGAGTAATGGAAAGGGTTACTTGGGTAAATTAAAGTAGGTGAGAGGGTAGCTCATTCTTACCCAAACTTTCAACTCCTCAGATGTATTTAAATGGCACGTGAACTTTTATTTCTTCTCTACCCTTTGACTCTGCCTTATCAACTCCATGGGAAAGACCATAGAGGTCAGAGCTGTGATCTTCAGCTTAGTCAAAGTATTGCTGTTTTGGTTATTTTGTTTATAATTTTGTTTTAAGAAAATAAATTTTCTACTACAATCCAATTGAAAGTCCTGGCATAGAGTCAGGAATATATAATAGCTCATTGGAGAGTGGGACTCTTTGATCTACAAAGTCTTATATTTAAATTCTGTATAATCTTGTAGCATATTATGGAAATCAAATGCGTTGAGGAGTTTCCTAAATGACCATGAATAAAGGCACCAGTAAACATTCTGAGGTAGCATGATACTTTTCTTTTATAAGAATAATGTCTCCATTCCAGCACCCAAGAAGAAAGTTACCTGGATAAATAGTATGTTAATGTTGGTAGTGGAATGACTGCAAGAATATTTAGTTTTTACAGCACTCAGTGACTGTTAATCACTGTTTAAGTTTAGTGGTCAATATGCACCATCTTTCCCCTCCCTAGGAAAGGATCAGTATGCAGCCTGGTTAACAAATCTCTCCCTGACTCCAGTTCAGTTACCACTTGGTGCTTGGGTTCATGAAGAACCAACTATGCACAACCAAACAAAACTCTGAACTAGTTTGTTTAGTTGGACTTTCAAAATGAATGACAACTTGTTAGTGACTTTATATTCAGAGTAGGGCAGCAAAAATTATGAATTCTAAAGACTGCATTTCTCCTTCTTTCAGGGTCATATTCTCCAAGGTTTGTCTTCTTGGTCTTGATTTATCAAATTTTTGTTTTGTTCTTTATTTATCAATTTTTTGTTTTCTTCCTCCTTTATCCTACATTTATCCTACATGGGCTCCACTATCCCCTGCACTTGTCTTTTTTGCGCTGTGGTGCAAATTCTTGTGCATGTGTCCACTCTATTTCTTGCTTTGTATGCTCTTTTCTTGTAAGTATATATCTTCTTCCTCTACTGTGTATGCTCCAGACATGAGATGCTAGTACCCTGGTTTACATTCCCACTCAGGGCCTCTTATTCCCACCTAGTGCCTTCTTCCCATTCTTTTAACTCAACTCCTCACTTACTTGATTGTCTGGTTCCCTTTCCTTTAAGCTGTTATCATCTATACTGGGTTGCTTTCTGCTTACTGTCTGAGCTGGGGGTTTTTTTGGTACTCAAGAAGGAATTTACATAGAAAAACTAGCTTCACAATAATATCCAGAAGACTGTAACTCATAGAAAACAAACTACTCACCATGGTGCTCTTTTCTTTCCTTCACTAGAAAGTGTTTGTCTGATGGCGTGTTAAGACATAAATATTGAATTTTATGGATCCTGTATACTGGCTCTCATATTAAAAATTAAATACAGGAGGTATGGTGCCGCCAGCAGGTCCAATTGTACCTGTGAGGCGAGTGCATCAGCAGCCTCATGGCGCCTTCAGACTTCCAGATACCCCAAAATTGCTGCTGTGCCTTTGGCCAGACCCCAAAAACTTGGGGCAAAGTTTACCAAGAAAGTAAATGGCCAAAAGTTAGGTATGTGGGAAACACACCCACAAACCACCTCCGGCTCAGCTATATAATTGGAGGCAAGGCCTCTTTGGTTCCTGATTGAACTGCTTAATGGACATGATCCCAGAGACTCAGAAACGAATCTCAGAACCCAGTGGCTTTAGGTAGAAATGTGTCTGGTCTCTGCAGTAGGCTACCGGTGCTGGGCCAACCCAGGTGGGAATAGGTTTCGTGCCTTGGCCTGTTCCCCCTGGCGGCCCAGTGGCCGCCATCCATCTGAGGCCACTGGATAGTCACATTTGGACCCCCAGTGACGAAACACACAGGGCCTCACGGGATGAGGGTGGAGCCGGGCTTGTCCTCCCCACCCTAACGAGACCCCAAGTCATCGCCCACAAATGGCCTCTCTGGCTCCTGATCAAGCTGCTTAATGGCCATGATCCCAGAGACTCAGAAACAAATCTCAAAACCCAGTGGCGTTTGGCAGAAATGCATCCGGACTCCACAGTACATTACTGTCGCCGGGCCACCCCAGGGAGGAAAGGGTGTTGTCCCTCCACCTGCTCCCTCTTTGCGACTTGGTGGCTGTCATCCTCCAGAGGCCATTGGACAGTAGATTTGGGCCTGCAGTGATGAAACTTGTTGGGTCTCACGGGATGGAGGGGGGAGGTGGAGCCGGGCCTGTCCTCCCCACCCTAACGAGACCCCAAGTCATCGCCCACAAACGGCCTCTCTGGCTCCTCATCAAACTGCTCAACGGCCTTGATCCCAGAGACTCAGAAACAAATCTTGAAACCCAGCGGCTTTTGTCAGAAATGTGTCTGGACTCCGCAGTAGGTTACTGTCGCCGGGCCACAGGATGACTTGGTGGCTGTCATCCTCCAGAGGCCATTGGACAGTCAGGCTTGGACCCGCAGTGACAAAACTTGTTGGGTCTCACGGGATGGGGGGGGAGGTGGAGCTGGGCCTGTCTTCCCCACCCCAATGAGACCCCAAGTCATCGCCCACGAACGGCTTCTTTGGCTCCTCATCAAGCTGCTCAACGGCCATGATCCCAGAGACTCAGGAGCAGATCTCTAAACCCAGTGGCTTTTGGCAGAAATCCCTCCAGATTTAAGTGTTAAAATTTCAGAATTTCAAAACCACATGGCCCTACTGCAGCCACACGACATCATATGTTATTCATAACCAGCAATAGAACACAAATTGTCTATTGTTGCCTTTTCAGCAGATCTGAGTGTTGGGGTAAAATCTCAAATAATGGTGGGTCTGGTGTTGAAATAGTGAATGTGATCAAAGTAGAGAGAGAGTAATGTAGAATTCATCTGCCCCACAGGCAGGGGGAGGGTGTGGGATGGGGTATACTGGGATTTTTGGTGGTGGAGAATGGGCACTGGTGAAGGTACGGGTGTTTCATTGTATGACTGAGACTTAGACCCAAAAGCTTTGTAACTGCTCTCACGGTGATTCAATAAATAAAATTATAAAAAATGGAAAAAGAAAAAAAAAGTAAGGTGGAGTTCATGCACAATTCAATCAGCTAATCAGTGGCTGAATAAATAGCAGTACTCCTACAAAAAAAGAGAAAAAAGAAAAAAAAGTAAATACAAACTGGGGCAGCTCTGGGGTCCTCCTTATCTTCCTGATGCCTCCACCTTCTCCCTCTTTAGTCAAACGCTCTCTAGCTTCAGCTGTTCGTGCTTCTCTCCATGACTTTCAGATCACAAGGATAGCTCACAGACCCACAGTTTCATCTTCATAGTTCTTTCTCCACATTTGCATTCAGCTCTCACATGGAAAGAACTTTCTATTCTTCCAGCTCAATTCCTCAAATTCTCAAAAAAGAGAATCTTATATTCCCCCCCCCCCAAATTTCCCTCTCTCAACCAAGTTGGACTGTGTCAGAGATCCTGGGCCAAATATGAATTGGCTGTTCTGTTTCTGCCAAGTTTTCCCTGACCTCCCACCCCATAGCCAATCTGCCATAACTGGATCTGGGGAGGAAAAAAAAAACCAACCAAGTTGTTATAGGGGTTCTATGTTAAGTTACAAAAGCAATTGTTCCTATAAGTGGTGAATAGTATCACTTAGAAGAAATTTACAGGAAAGTCATATGTCATCCCCAAACTGATACAGAATATGTGAGAATATATAAAGTTCGAAGTGCTCCATAGATTCTACAGTGGTTTGATGGAGAATGGGATGGGAAAAACAGCCATTTCTGGATTCTGCACCTCTGTCAGATGCATCAAAATGACTATAGACCCATCAACCAAGAGCCTTCCAGATTAATAGAAAATACAACTGTACCTCATAGTGTTTCACTAATAAAAATTTAAAAAACATTAAAAAGGTTCTAAAAAAAAGAAATCCTCAGAAAAATATTCCTGCTAAGTGATGTTCAGTGGCACAAATCTCTAGGTGGCCAGGATCATGTCTTTCCCTTTATCCATTCCTGGTCTGTTCTCTTCAGGAGATCACATTGCAGAATAAACTGCTGACATATTCAGACGCACTCTTTGAGGTCCTGAGTCACTTTTAAAGCCTCTTTCTGGGTTGGTTTCCAGGAAAGCCCTACACTGCAGACCAAAAGCTCTACACTCTTTGCTACATTACCTCCCTAGGAATAAAGTGGCAGCCCTTCCCTCCTCACCCTTCTTTAATTGACAGTAGTTAGCTAGACTTAATCAGGACTAGCAAGCACCCTCTCTAATCTCTGAAGCTGAGTTTGGTGCCTTTCCCAAAACTCCCCAGAAGTCAGTGTAATCTCATCTCCACGAGGCTTATTGTGTATGTCTCCCAGGTTGCCCAGGCTGGACTGGTTCTGGGTACAAAATAAAGCTTCTTTTGTGTCCACTCCAGTCAATTAGTAGTGGCTACTGAGGGTTATGTCTTAAAAAGGATTTTTAATGTTGTATTTGGGGTTTAACTCTACTAAATGTGAGAAGAGAAGGTCAAATATCCACCAAAAGTCGTACTAGAACTAGAGATGGAAACAAAGTCAGGGGATGCATAAACTGAGAGCCATTTCATTGAGAAGCATTAGCTGCAGTTTCCACTCTCTTGTAAAGACTGGGCCAAACCTAAAGGCAAGAACCTCCTAGAATTATGTTCTTCTTCATCTTAGATTGCACAGAATCTTCCTACCTTCCCTGAATGAATCCACAGGAACAAAAAAATGACGAGTGGACATATGAAACAGATCATTTCCTTTTCATGCCAGAGTCTTCCAGAACCCCTACTCACCTTGCGGGTTTTATAAACTAAACAAGTAATCTCAACAGCCTCCCTGTCATGGACCATTTCAATTATCTGCGCCTCCTCACAGAACCCATGTTTTAGAAGATTATTAATGGGAAATTACTTTCTTTTCCCCCCATAAAATACTGCATATGATAACCAGCTTTACTAGAGGGAGTTAATGTAATTCTAACCAAAGTAGAGAGAAATTACATTTTAATTAACCCATGTGGCCTGTTGAAAGAATCTATGCTTCCTGTTTGAGGGGTGGGAGAAAGGAGGCTGAATACCAGCAAGGGCTGAATTTCAAAGGAACTTACTGATATAAAATGCTTTGGGAAAAAAATTAATCCTTAATTATTTCAAATTGTTTTGATGAGGATGACCCTGTGGAGGATATTAGAATATTCTAGAGATTATATCAAAATACAGGACATAGTATTAGGTACCTAGGCTTTACCATTGTTCAGACCTCAAGCAAACACTATTGTTATTTTCCTTAGAACAAAATGTCTGCTATTTGTAGGAAAATACAAAGCTTCCCTTTAAAAGCATAAGGATTTTGTCATCTTCGTGGAGCTCATATTACCTACTTTCTTCAGATTAGGGAGTAGAGTGGAAAAATGGGAAATACTTCATTCGACAACATGGGACTTTTATTAATGATGTTTTGTTGTTGTTTGTTATTTTTGTTTTTGTTTGACACATGGCGGTGCCTTGCTTGAACTCAGGAATTACTCCTTGCAGCGCTTAGGTGCCAGGGATCAAACCTGGGCCAGCCACGTGCAAGACCAGAGCTCTATCTTCTGCTATCACACTGGCCCCAGGACACATCACTATTGCTCTGGCCCCAGGACACATCACTTTCAAGAATAAGTTTCAAAACCCAAGGTCTTCTGATTTTAAACCACAAATTCTTCCCACTAAGTTCCTTGTTTTAACATCAAAAGTACACTAAGCATAAAGCCAGTTTTCCCCTCATATGGAAAAATGCATAGTGCACAGCCCACACCTGCTTTCATAAAAGAGGCAAAAGTTGGTTTGTTTTCTGTATAATTCAGCTACATATGGGCCAAGGGTATTTGGCAAAGACCAAATAAACTCTCACCACCCAATCCAGTTAAATGGATTCATCTCCTTTGACTGCAGGCTTGGATCCACCTTTACCTGAACTGGAACACAAAGGATTCTGGTTTGGGTCACTTCACAGTAAGAAACTGTACACAGGTGGTACTATAGCCTGCTGCCTGGGAACTGGGTGAGGCTGGCTGAGCTGGACCATATGTTCACTCTAGAGAACCTTCTCTGATACCATGTGTCTGCTGAGTGTTCCCAGGACCAAGGGTTAGAGAGGACTGATCAGGAAAGAAAACAGGTGGGCCTCAGCTACAGGCCCCCTCCCCCAGGGCCCTTCAAATCAATGATGCCTGAAGCAGCCAGCTAATGGGAAGAATCAAAGCATGTGGGGGAGATTATTGTGGAATCTCCCATTGGCCACATTTGGTCCTACATTTGGCATTTTGTCAGGATTCTCTTCGCATTCATTCACGTTGTCAGGTGATTTGCACATTGACTCCAGTCAATTCAGAAAGGCTTGTTAGGAAAAATAAAATAGTCAACTGGCAAGACTTTAGTGTGTGTGTGTGTGTGTGTGTGTGTGTGTGTGTGTGTGTGTGTGTTGTGGAGGGAGGCAGTCATACCTGGCAGTGCTCAGGACACCATGCGGTGCCAGGGACTGAATCTGGGACTCTTGTACTCTGATCCTTTGAGCTCTTGGCTGGACCTAAAATGCACAGTTGGCTTCAGCTTGTGGGCATGAGTAGGAGTTGTCTCTGGAGTAAGTCGTCCCTAGGTCGGCTATATCCTCAGTCCCGACCAGCACTGAATTTATCCCCATATCTAGCTGAGTGCCTCACACATCACAGCGACTCAGCACTTGCCTGCTGAATGAAGGAGTGAGAAGTAAGAAGTGTGAGTTCCTTGCATTCTCGTTTTCTCTTTATACCTTTCAGGTTGCTGCAGCCCAGAGTAGCGTGGGTCTAGAGGACCCTCTCAGAGTATATTGAAGACTTAGAGAGGGCCCTTCCCCTCCCACTCTCCCTGCCTGCCTCCTCTTTTCCAGTTTCAGCGAGATCCACAGAGCCATCTGGGCCTGAGCAGCTGTGAACCCCTCCACAGCCTGAGCCCTGCCCCAGGCTGGCTCCTGAGAAGGTCTGTTTCTGGGTTGCTCAGCTACCTCTGAGCCTGGGCTGCCTATTTTGCTCAAGAGACACCCTGTAATTCAATTAGGCGCTCCCTCCAGGGAGCATGTAATTATGTCCTATCGGGGCCTTGTAATGACAGCCCCCTGCCACCGCTCAGGGAGCTGCCCTGCTCAGCTGTCCACAACCTTTCACGGGAAGGAACTAATCTGCTTAGCCCAGCTGGACACAGTTCTGGCTAGCTCTCCCCCCAAACCGAGGAAATGAAAAATGCCATCTTTTCACTAGCAGAAGGCCTACTTTCTAGAGGAGACTGAAGGTTTGTCTCTCCTGTCTGGTCTGTGCCCTGAGCCCTCTGCCCAGGATTGTTCTCAGCTGAGAGCTTCAGTCTCTTCTCATGTCCAAGTCTTCTCATTCCCTAGCCTTCTTGGGTTTAGAAGGCAGATAAAAGGATATTGTAAACATTTGCCTGTTCTCTGTGTTAGCTCTAGGGAAGAGAGGCATTGGTAGAAGATTGAATTATCTGGCATAATGGCTACTTCAAATGCTGTGTTTAGGGGCAAAAAAGTCTGCTCTGTTTTGGGGGAAGTTGCTCTAGTTTTCTGTATGACTTTGCTCCTTTGAGCTGGATTCCTGTGCGATATTTTAGAGGCAGGGCAGAGACTCACTTTAAAAATAAGACACTGATCAGGGTGATGTCCTCCATACTCCACCCTCCATGGCTAGCTAAATGGATTACTTGAGCCCACCCTGAAGGATCTCAAATCTTTTCTTAGCCATTATTGTGGAACCTGCTTAAAATACCATTGGCAAGTCATTGGGTTGAAGAGTGTCCTTGCTTTTAATTCTATGTTCACCCAGAACCTCAGAGATCACTTGAAAATAGTCTGTACAGATATAATTAGTTGTGGTGAGGTTATACTCTATAAGGGTGGACCCAGATCCTGTGACAGGCATTCTGAGAAGAAGGCCACGTGTTGACAAAGATGAAGACAAGAGTGAGCCACATGACCAGATATGCCCAGGATTCCCTGTCAGCAGCAGAAGCTAAAGCAGAAATAAGGAGTCTCCCTCAAACCTCTGAGCAAGGAACCAGCAGCAACGATGCTTGATTTCAAGACTTCCTTCTCCCAGGCCTGTTAGAAAATTCACTTGTATTTGATGCAAGTATGTTGTTGGTACTCTGATACAGAAACCACAGGATACAGAAGCCCTGCCTAGGTGCCTTCCCTAGGCTTGAGTCATTCCTGTCATTCACACCAGCAGTCCAAGGCTAGAGGATAGGAATGTGTGGCCTGAGAGCTTCCCTGTTCTCAGACACCAGTCACTCAGACACTGACAGTGGTTCTGAAGCAGAAGGAGGCTAAGACCTCACATATGTATATAATTTACTACATATATTTACTACATATAAGCTCTAATCTTATACTTTTCCATTCCTGTTTGCAAGTTAGGTAGAGGTCCCCCCGCCAAGTTTAAACACCCCCTTTTTTTATAAGCCACATATCCAAATCTATTCTGTTACTTTCATGACCTCCATCAGAGACTTCCTCTTCCACCTCCCAGTCACCTTAAGGCCTGGTTCATTGGAAGTTGCTAAACACTCCAGCAGATCCATATTGCTCCATGGAAAGCTGACACATGTCTTTTTTTCCTACCTTTCTTGGGGCTCATTTCGGTATCTTTGTTTTGGTTTTTTGCTTTTTGGGTCACACCCGGCGATGCACAGGGGTTACTCCTGGCTCTGCACTCAGGAATTATCCCTGGCGGTGCTCAGGGGATGATATGGGATGCTGGGAATAGAACCCGGGTTGGCCACGTGCAAGGCAAATGCCCTACCTGCTGTGCTATCACTCAAGCCCCTCATTTCTGCATCTTTGAAAATAATGTCCCGTGGTGTAGTTCAGAGTCTTTCATCTGGTGACTGAGAGAGGGCCCAAGAAGGACTCATTCTCCAGACCTTCTGTCCCTCTGGGTTTCCCTGGTGCCTCACACCTACATCTACAATGGATAGACTTGCTTTCTTCTTCAAAGGGAAGACAGGAATAGCTGTAGCACAAATCAAAATACTGTGAGCAACCTAAAGGTCACCAAACTAGGCCTGTCTTCAACAAAAGAGGTAGGCAGTATATGGTATCAGGATTGGAAGACAGCATTTTGCCTTATGTAGTAGTGCTGTGAAGAAATGATCAATATCAGCAGCATGAGAGGTGGGCATAAACCCATGTCTACATATCAGGTAATAGAACAGCTGTGTAGAGCATGTATCAGACAGACGGACTTGGAGTCCCAACTCCTCTGCCGATCAGTGATGTGATCTAGGGAACGCTACTGAATCCTTTTATTTGACTCATCCAGACATTGCAGATAATAAGTTTTAAGCTATCTTTTAGGGTTGTTGTGAGGCTTGAGGATGAATCCGAAAACTTTAACATGGGGTTGATTCTAAATTGCTCCTCAGGTGGATCATGTGCTATGGATCATTGCCTGCTGAGCTGTTCATGGAATCTCGGTGCCAGGTTGCAGCCATTGTGATCATGTGGGCTGATGTTTTGCTCAGGTTCTCCCCATCTGTAATTATATTCCCTCCATGAGTCCAAGGTGAGCTTTCAGGAAAAGACAGATGCTCTAAAGATAGATAGTCAAAGAGTTTTGTGTGAAGGAAGGTGGAGGGTAACAGAAATATTATCTGGGATTTCTTTGAGGATGTCAAAAAAACTGACAGGCTGGTCTCCAAGGAGAGAGCAGCCCCAGGCTGGGGCAGAAGGTGACCTTGGGGTTGATTCTTCTGCATCCTGATGTGGCCTGTATTGGACTTGTACAGGAGATGAAGGGAAAGAAAGAATGTATGTAGAGAGAAGGAGAATAAAAGGAAAGGGAGGAAGAAGGGCTGGGAGGATGGGCCACATCTTTCTTGTCTCGAGGATAATTACATGTGAAATCACTTGCCTGTGGGACTCTGGGGCTAGAGCAACTGCAGTAATTACAGTACCAGCTCCTGAGGGCTCTTGGGCATGGCTCTCAGCAGCATGTAGGCAGTATTGAGGCCCCTCCTGAGTGAACCACCTCCTGGATCCCATGCTATTCCTCCATTCCCAGAGCCTGTTGATGATCAGGAAGCTTAACCAGAACGATCACTGTTTCAAAGTAAAGCCACATCTCTGGATTTGTGGACTGAAAACCACAACACCCCATACCCAGACCCCTTCAGATGAAGAACTTTCCCTCTGATGGTAGAGCAATCTAGATCAAAATTAGCCGCACCCCCTAAACTTCCCTCAGTGCTGTGCTAGGTGATGTCTCCTCCCCCACACTGTCCCAGAAGAGAACATTTAAGTGTCTAACAAATCAAATATTTTCCATCCTGGTTCTGCTTTTCGCATCCAGAGTCTTGTATCTGTTGTTGTTAATCTTATCTGGAGATGACTTACCATGCCCTCATCTTGCTTCAAAAGCAAGGAGGCTTTCTTTCATCAAACAGAATACATAATAATAATAATAATAAATATTACCATTAATTTGGTATTTACCATGTGCTGGCACAATTCTAGTTGTGTTACATACATGATTTATGACTCTTAGACTATGTATGATATAGCCCTGATGATTCTGTCCAGTACTTCCCCTTTCATGGCAGAGGATGATGCTAAAACAAAATCAGAGCACTGAAGGTTAGGCTTGTGTCCAACCTTCCCATGGTGGTGCTGATGACTTGATTGGGGCAGGAAGAGATCACTGCCATTGCTCCTTTTGGCTCTGAATACTACGCTGTTTTACACCTGTCTTGCCAATATCTACAATATCCACCTCTCTGTACTGGAGAAGTCTTCTTTGTAGAACTCTTGACTTCTTCCCTACTTCTAGTTTCTCACCTGGCACTTGATAACCATTGATCTTGAAGATACCGGTTGAATTGTGTGCAATTGTTATTTCTGTATGTGATAAGCAACCAAACTGGAGATTTTTTGTGCTTCATTCAACAAACAGGGCCCCGCTAGTTTTTAGGTTGTTCCTGACACAGCTGCCTTTAAATACCTATGACCTATTTCCTGAGAAAGAGGAGAAAAAAAGTTCACCTTTTCTCATCCTTCATCTCCCAACACTGAAATGCATCTCACCCTTTTTTAAATTTTTATTTCAGACTCAGATCCTAAACATTGTACCTGAATGCCTTTCACTTCCCCTCTGCTAATACATTTCTTCCCTTGCCAACTAAAGAATCAAAAGTAAGTAAATAAAACACCATAAAAACCAATAAATAATATTCCAGCAAAGCATGGTATTACTTTGTGTAAAGAACAGGATCATCACATTTAGAGGGAGGTGGACCTATGTCCTAACCCTGATTCTGCCATTTCCTGGTTGGTGGATTCGTTTTCTATGGCAGTCTACCACAGACAATCCTGATTTATCTTGAAGTTTGGCTCTGAATACTATTTGGCTCGAAATCTCTATGAGGTGTCAGCTGAATCTGCTGTCTTATCTGAGACGCAGGGTTCCTTTCCCAGGCTCAGGTGATTGCTGTCAGGATTCCTTCCATAAGAGTTGTAGAAGTCTGGCTGACTTCTTGAAGATCAGCAGAAAAAAGTCCCTCTTCTTAAGTGGTTCACCGGATTAAGAGGGGTTTACCCAGGAAAATTTCCCTTCAAATCAAGGCTTACAAGTCAACTGATTAGGGACCTTAATTATATCTTCAAAATCCCATTACCTTATGGGGGCTGGAGTGATAGCACAGAGGGTAGGGCGTTTGCCTTGCACATGGCCGACTCAGGTTCAATTCCCAGCATTCCATATGGTTCCCGAGCACTTCCAGGAGTGATTCCTGAGCGCAGAGGCAGGAGTAATCCCTGAGCATCGCTGGGTGAGACCCAAAAAGAAAAAAAATCCCATTACCTTTGCCTTGTGCTTGAAATAACATGCACATAATACAACCATACTCACTATTTCTTTTCACCTAAGGGAAGATATTAAACAAGGGATGTTTTTAGTCTTAAGGCCTTATTAGAATCCCATCTACCATGTTGTGTGACCTCTGGAGTTTCCTTAACCCTGAGGAAAAAGACAATAAACCCAGTCATACAGAGTCATTTCAGAGTCTGAGTGACTATATTGGAAACAGTAGATAATAGACACAAGTATATAATTATTTCCTACTTCTCTTTCTTTTGTTATCATCTACCCTGCAGTCTCTGTGATCTGAAATATTCTTGAAAACCATTCCAGGTTGCCCAAATGCCGGAACGTGTAATTGACTCCCACTGTTTGCAGGAGTTATGAAACTTGTTTGCATTGAGTTACTGCAAACATGATTTAGGGAGTACTGAAGCATTAAGGAGGGGGAAATAGAACTAGGTTTCTAAGAGCCTCTAGTCACAGTATTTTATCAACTTATCAAGATATAACCTTGTTTAATGTGTGTTTTTGTTTAAAAAAAGGTTTAATATGTAGTATTGATTTATGAACATTAAGCTCATGGGCAACTGCAGTGTAACTCATGCCTGAAAAAAATTTTTCTAGCCTATGCATTTTTCTCCAGGACGCACATCAAAACCTTCTTGTGCTTGAGAACACTAGACTACTCTTCAACACTGTGCTTGGGGGCCATTTTAAATGGCAAATTTATTATCAAAAGAATAGAATATTAGGAAAGATGGCACTGAATAAATTGTGGAAAGGATACAGATATGCAGACAGCATGACACTCTTTAACCTCACTTAGGACTGTGCAGTCACATACATGTATGTATATACCTGTGTGTGATTATGAATCACTTACATGTGTTTTACATCTAAGTGGAAGCTATTTTTTCTCTTAATATTTTTCCTACCATTTTCTCAATGACTGCATCAAGTCACTCAAGAAGCAAGGTGTAATTTATCCCTTTCCCTTTGCTGGGCCTCTGGACAACATTCAACCACTCAGTACATCTCACAGCCCTTCTAAGATATGATTGAGAGAGTGGAAGGGAATAGCCACAGATGAAAATCACCTTTGCTAAGCCCTCTCTACTAAGAGTTAGCTAGGCAGGGGGCTTTTCAGATGATAGGAACTCAAGTCCCCAGCTTTATTACAAACCGGGTAAAGTATTTATTACAATATTTACAGACCGGGTAAAGTATTTATTACAAGCCAGTCAAAGGTAGTTTGTCTTGTACTTCTGGGCCATGGCATTGTGCAACCAAGTCTGCCTGGCAAGGGCTCTCAGACTCACGTTTTCCAGGGGACACCATCCACTGAGCCTTAAGTTCTAGCAGTTCAGGCAGGCTGTTTGGGGGTCTCATTGCTTTCTTATACTGATCCACTTTAGCAGCATTCCCTAAGGTCTGTCTCTGTACATCCTGGGTATTATTATTCTGTGCCATCAGGGCCCTTATTCCTACCCTGCTAATTGCTCATGAATACTCCGCTATAGCGATGTGTGCTGCTCTGGGGATTAAAGGTTGGGAACAGAAGGGTGGAATGGTTTGTCTGGGCCAGGTGATTTTGTTTCTTTCCTTCCTTTTCCTTCACCCCACCCCCTTTTCTACTGCACCAAAGGAAGACAGAAAACAATAATCTGTTTGGCAAAGCAGCTATTTTGGGGTACCAGATCTGCCACCTGTGGGGAACCCTCTGTATAATCAGTCAACAAAACAAAGCCTTGTGTTTTAAAGCTGGTTCGGTGGGGCAGCATCTCTATGGATGGGACAGAGACATCATTTCCTTCATTTAAAAATGAAATAGAAGACCTGATTTCATATTTAGAAGTTGCGTGTGACTGAAAATGTGGGTGTGTAGGCACCAACCCAAGCCAGCTGGTACTATAGTCTTTTCTCTGCAATGACTTGTTGAATGTAATAACAGAGATGTCTGAGAGCCAGAGTGATTTTAAACAGAAGGTTTAGGGGCTTTGCATGGGATAGCAGGTGCAGGATTTGGAGGTGGGTGAGGGGTTCTTTCTCAATGCTTCTTTTTCCATTTTGATGCCAAATAACCCAGATTTTCTTTTTAAAAAAAGTAGAAGAGAAATTGAAAGAGGGTTTAATATGAGAACTTCTGTACCTTATACAAGCCATATCTGGTTATAAAGAATCATATTCTGGGCTCTAAAGTTAGTACTGGGGTTAATGCACTTACTTTACATGCACCTGACCTGGGTTCTATCCCTGGGACTGCAGATGGCTTCCTGAGCACTGCCAGGAGTGATCCCTGAGCACAGAGCCAGGAGTAAATCCTGGGCACCCAAAGCAAAACAGAACATTTATATTTTTTTCTAAATTTCATACTCAGCCATCAAATATGATTTGTGAGATCCAAGTGAGGTGAGGACTCAGAATGTCTTTATCTAACCAAGTCCTACTGAATTCCTCAATAGAGCCAGCAGCCTGCCTGGTGCCACCATTTAACAAGTAGCATCAAGCCCCACGGAGCTAACATTATCAAGAGATGTCAAATAAGGAAACCAACAAAGTCACCTACCATCTTTGGTGTAATCCCTAAATTCAGGGAGTCTAAAGTATTGTTAGAAAGGCAAAATATGCCTTTAAACATTAAGGCAAAAACCTTCCATTGAAAAGAGGAACAGAAGAATGTACTGAAGAACTGAATTAGACAGACTGTAATGACTGAAAAATTTCCTGAAAGAGATCATTACAAATTGGGAACAATCCAAGAGACTTGCTCTTGAAAATATGTTTCAAGCCAAATCTTGACGGGTGAATTACTTTTTTGCTTCCTATAAAAAGCCTTTGAGTCACATGGTGGTAGATGGAAGGAGAGGTGACAACAGAAATAGAAAGGTTTCTCTCAGGATTTTTTTTCTGATATCAGAATCCAGCACTGCCACCCTGGGTGTATTCTTTCATTTAGTTTCACTCCATCATCTATCAAGTGCTCCATCACACAATGGGCAAATGGGGTCAGTTCAGACTGAGCCTTTACTCCCCATGCAGCTCACAGTCCAGTGAAGGAGGCAGACTTATAACCATATGTGACAATACAATAAGATAGCACTTGAAGAGGCAGAGGATCATGATATACTCAAAAGAGGGCATGATTAACCATGGTGAAGGGTGAGTGGGGAGTAATCAGGTGCAGAGGAGAATTCATAGAGGAGAAGTAAGATACTGGGTACTATGGGGTGCCTACACATCTAACAGCCATGTGGTATTTTAGAGCTCAGATAACAGAGGATAGAACTGCCAGTTCTGTGAGGAGGTAGGCAGAGGAAGGCGTGAGAAGGTAGAGTAGCAATAGTAAAACCAACAAGTTATTGGAGAGGGATAGACCTCAGATCAACTAATGGGCTTGCAAATCTGAATACCCCCTGTGGTATAAATTTAGTTCTTTCCTGTGGACGAGTTGTTCTCAGTCTGGTGTATCATTAGAATTACCAGGAAGCTGAAAAATTGCTGATTGATGCCTGAGTCTGCCTCCAGAGAGTCTGATTTCACTAGCCAGAGGTGGGGCCCAGGAATCAGAATATTTTAAAAATCTCTCACGTAACTACAGTTGAGATTCATTACTCTAGATCACCTTGTGTTCTAATTGTGTTTCCATGTCTAGCCCTTCATGAGTGAACAGATGTTTTACAGAAAAAAATAGAGCTCTATGCCAAAGTTCTAGAATTAAGGGTATCTGAATTTAAGACTTCATCCAAACCTCAGAGACTTGGACTTGATACCAAACTGTCTCTAAGGATCCTTAATTTTCGAAATGAGGAAAATGATGGTACCTCCTCATAGGCTAGGTTTATGGAATAATTCCAGCTCAACAAAATAAAGCACCATGACAGATCCCATGGGCTATGTCCTCAAGACTTAATGCTCCAAACACACAGGGCACAGGCAAATGTAAGAAATTTTACATTACCATTACTTAAATCTATGATCTTGAACTGAAGAGAAAGCACAGGGTTTAAGGTGCTTGTCTTTCGTGAAGTGGTCTCTGGTTCAATCTACAACACAATATATGGTCCCTCAAGCATTGTTAGGAATAATCCCTTAGTACAGACCAGGCAGGATCAGTCTCTGGGCACCATCAGGTGTGGCCCCCAAATAAAACATCAGTGACCAATCTTGAGAAGTGAAAGACTACAATTCCCATTTGAGGGAATGGTGCTTTAGAACCTAATAGAGTTACCTGGGAATAGTTGGGAGCAGAATGAAGCTCTGGAATGTCTCTTATATCTGTGTTCAATGATTAAATATTGAACTGTGCACAACTTCTGGTCCAAAATTCTGTTGGTGCAGCAAAGGCAATAAACTAATTGGGCATCCATTGAGGAAAAACATTTTAGAGTCGTGACTTCTTCTTTTGAAGGAAACGGAAGACTTTACTATATTTTATCCAAATCATTGTGTAAGAATAATGTCTTCATCCAATGAATAAAGCCAATGATAGAAAAAAATAACTCTTCACCAAAATACTAACATTCAGATTATTGCTCCTGAGGTAGATCTCCTGGGAAGTAGGTTCCACTCGCAAATTAATTGATTTCTTTCTGGCCCTATGATTTGAAGCAATACTGGACTTAGGTATGAGTCCCAAAAGAGGAGTCAACTTCTCTGTGATTTCTTGTGTTTGTCTTTGAGGGAAATCAAATAGCTTGAAAGATTATTTGTATCCAAGAATGCAGCCTTACCTGAATTCTAGTAGGAAATTAGCTGAATGCCTTATTTTACATAAAGTTACTAATAGTCCTGTGAATGTCACGTTGTGTTTCATGTAACTCTCTAGTCAAATAAAACATCTTCTAGTAAAACTGGTGCTCATTCGCCCCATTCCAGTCTCACATGAATCTGGGTAATAGCAATCAGTCTGATTCTTTAGGGTTTCGGCTGCTTTTCTAAGCTCTGCAAGAACAGAATACAATAGAAAAAAACATCCCTGGATTGACTATCTGAAAGAAAGAAAAGAAGCCAGTTCACTCATAACAGCAAAGAAAATTAGTTAAAATTCTACCTTACAATCCTATCTGTTGTTCTCATGGATTTCTGCATCCATCTTGGTCAGGTGATTCACCTTCTGCTTTCTCTTTCTCCACTCTTGTGGCTGCATCTGGACTCCGTAGAGCTAGACTATTGTTGAGTGGAGGGAAGCTTTGAGATAGATCTACAAATTCCAGGGAGAGCAGTGAGGTGGTCACCTTGTCAGAAAGAAGAACAGAAGACAAGGTGAGAGAAAGGCACACAGTGAGTTCAGTCAGGAACAAGAGCATCTTCATCTAAGAGGTGTATTGAGTCCCCAGGGTGTAAGAGGAGGGTACTGGGGATGGCTCCGCTGGATGGCAATAACCCTAAAATTATAGCATTTAACTTCTGGTGATGTACATGATAGGATTTATGGCCCATTGAAACTGGGTAGTATTTCCTTGGTGTCTCCCCAGAGCCTTACTATTCTTCCCTCTGAGTCTGAGGAGAGATAATTCTGTTGCCAAGTACAAGAGTTTCGAAGAAGGACCTATGAATTTATTTATCTGCTAAAGAGGCTCCCAGAGAGTAACATTCAAGTACTGCATCTATGAGCTGCTGCTTTGAAGTTTGGCTCTTGTTTGAACCGGATGTCAGGTCTGTTCATCTCTAGAGGCAGGAGTGCTAGTTCCCAAAATGTCATTTATTAGCTACCTATTAACAGATTTGGCAAGTTTCCTAACCTGTTAACACCAGAGCACAGGAGTTAAGAGTGTATTTGGAAACATATTTCAAGGATTCAAATCTTAAATCTCCCATTTTCTAGCATCGTGACAGTCATCAGTATACATATGCTTAACATGTATATTGCTCTATTTCTCTGCCTATTAAGTAGGCATATTATATAGCTTTGTGATAAGGTTTAAGGGAATAAAATACATTGACTATGCCTTGGAAATATTTGTGTATGTGGCAAATTTTTAAATGTTAAAATCAACCAACTAATAAACCAACAAAACAATTTAGGCAAGGTTGATGGAAGGATCAAGTACTGGGCCTAGACTAAATTGAAGACTAATAAATTATTTATCATTACTGTCAGTATCATCATCACCATCATCATTTATATCAGCATCTTCTTCTTCCTCCTCCTTCTCCTCTCTAGTCCTCAGATTCCCCCATTCCCCCATTAGCTTAAAAGAGCAGTATTTCAGCAAAAGCATGGATTTCACTGAGCCTCTACTGTATGATTGGCTTGATGCTCCAGAGCATACAGAAATTTGTGAATTTGGCCCTTCCTTGAAGTAACTTACGTTCTAATTGGGGAGAGATGTAATTAGACCCAAACATTTCAGAGTGGTTTGTGGGAAGTGCCAACTGCTGCAGATACAGGGTTCCTTGAGAAGATCTTGCAAATGATATAGGGGATCAAGGGAGAAAGTGTAATTTTTGCTCGCTAGACCTATAAGAAAAGAGCTGAAAGAATTGGTAAATTGATGCAACCCTACATTACTTCCCAGGCTCTATGTAAAAGTGCTCTTATCACACCTCCATCATTGGCAAAAAAGGTGAGGCTCTGACTCATGAAGCCATTGTTCCAGAATCCCAAGATGTGAAAATTGTGTCCATGTCACAATACAGATTCATTGTTGCCCTGTCCCCTAGCCCACATTTTAAAGTCCCCTTAGCACCTGCTTACAAACAGAGCTGGAGCCCACTCCACAGGGAAGACTGAGGGAGGTGATGCTCTGCAAAGAGCTCTGGTTCCTGCTGCTATGACTTATGACAGGTTGTTTGACATCTTTCATTCTCAGTTTCTATATATATTCTAGGAGTATTAAATATCCATAACTCACAGGGGTCATAGAGAACAGGTGCTTGCTTTGCACATAACAAACCCAGATTTTGATCCTCAGCACCACATATGATTCTTTGAACACTGCCAGGAAGGATCCCTGAGCGAAGATCCTGAGGAATAAGGCCTGAGCACAGACAGGTGGGGTCCCCAATAAACAAAATAAATAAATATGACAATATTTTACCTTAAAAGGCTGCTGTGACTGTGCAGTGACATAACAATAGATATAATTAGTTCATTAGGTGGAGTTGTTGGATTTTTTTCCCTCCAGTCATTGTCTACCAAAGTGTTAGGTTACAGAGCCCCTATTCCCTAGAGCATATACCTTAATGACATCAGAATCAAATCCATAATTTCCTGGAATCTTCTGCTTTTCAAATTATTCTATCAACTAGTTTAGAAAACCAATCTCAAACCCAATTTTAATCTTCCTCCCCTAGTGTTAGCTGGACTCGTGAATCAAGGGGAACTTTAAGCATGATCCACTGCTTGGTTCCTTTCCCTACTCCCTTGCTTACTGTTTCACCAGATATGCATCGTCCACCTCTGGGACACTTCTACCTTTACCCCCTTTTCAGACATGAACTCTACTGATGCTGTAAGTCAAGGAAAGAAAACTGGAAAAAGTATTCGAGATTGTTACTCTCCCCCTATTCATGCTGGTCACTTGGGGATAACAATCAACTTGACCCCAGCTCTGCAGTTAGTGTGGACCTTCTAAGAGAGAGGCAGCTCTGATCTCCTTGGGCCAGGTCTGTTCTGTTGTGCAAATCCCTCTCCGATGGAGCCTCCCATCCAATTTCTTCTGGGGAAACCTCATGCTCCTCCCACCTATTAACCCTTATCTTCTGTTTTATGGAGCCATGGGAACCTTTTGTTTCCTCTTCCATACTCCAGCAGACCCAGGAGTAACTGGAAGGAAGGGGAGGGTCTTCATCCTTTCTCTGCATTACATTCCTTGTATCCCTCCTCAACTGGCTGGCTCCAACAGTCCAGATGGGACAACAGTAGAAGTTAATATTCTATTAAATGCTGTTGCACAATTTGCACAGAGCCAGGCACTGTCAGGTCTGTTTTGGCTGGGAGCAATGAAAGACTTGTGGGTTGTTTTCCTCTTTCCTTCACTTCTGGAGAAGAAATAATAAGCCCATGTCCCTGTGTTCTCAAATACTCCCAAACTCTTGGGATCTCTTAAAACTCTCTCACTTGCTCACCGTCATGACAGCACCAAAGGAGTCAGGGAACAAAATGCCAGTGTCCCTGATCCGTGTTGGTGGGAAATGGGCACTGGTGGAGGGATGGGTATTTGATCATTGTATAATTCAAACCCAAGCACAAAATTTGTAAGTCAACAACTGTACCTCATGGTGTCTCACTAATAAAAATTTTAAAAAATGCCAGTATCCTTTTATTGGAGTAAACCCTAATATTTCTGAACAGTGCTCTTGGTGCCCCTTTGGACATGGGGTGGAAGTGAGAGGAAGCATTTCTCTGATTTTCTTCATGAAATAAGAGAGAGAATCCAAAGTCTCTCCACTGGTCAGCAATTGATCACTTCTCTTCCCACCTTTGTTTTATAAAGCAGAAAGGGAGGTTGCTGGACTTACACGACAGCGGTAGGAGATGGGCAAAGTCAATTCAGCTGCCTTTGTAAAATCCTGAGGGAGGTTTCTGGTTTCAACTGTTGGCCTCACTCAAGTCTGGGGAACTTAAGGCCTCTTTGCTTCAGCTCTTCTCTCCAATTGCCAATGCTAAAATAACAGGAAAAGTTCCCTCCAACATCCTGTTAAATATGTATGCATATTAGCACAGAGTCTTAGGAGGTGTTTTCTGAGCAAGTAGAGATGGGAGAGTGACTGTGCAATTTTTCTCTTTGCTCACCTTCCAAGGTGGCTAAGACCATTTGTCCCCACATAACAGGATAAACAGAATACTGAAACAGTAGTGTTCTCTGCCCCATGTCCTTATCCTACCCAGGAGTCTGGAAAGCAAAGCCTAGACATGCTTATTTCACAAGTGTTTTTTGGAGCCAGCTGTACACGAAGCACTTCCCTAGGCCTCAGTGCCTGTCTCTCCTGAACTTCAAATCAGGGCATGTGACTGGGTAACTTCAAGACTGGGGACCACGGGTAGAAACAGTTGTTTGAAGTCGAGCTCCAAAGTTCCATTTTTCAGGAGTGTATGGTCTGTTCTGTGATGGGAGAGGATTCACTTAACCTTCGCTCTGCTTGATTTGCATGGGTGGTGCAGTACAGAGCCACAAACTTAGAGTGAAAGAAGCACTAATTCAGAGAAGGGTCCTTTGCATCTACGGTTGGCTTAGTAGGAAATTTGCATACTCATTCACTCATTCTGTATTCCCTTCAGCCAACAAAGAGCTGGAGTTCCTATTATTTTTGGTATGGCTGGAGTGATAGCACAGCAGGTATGGCATTTGCCTTGCATGCAGATGACCCAGGTTCAATTCCTCCGCCCCTCTTGGAGAGCCTGGCAAGCTACCGAGAGTATCTCACCCGCACGACAAAGCTTGGCAAGCTACCCATGATGAATTCGATATGCCAAAAAACAGTAACAACAAGTCTCACAATTTGTTGTGAGATGTTACTGGTGCCCGCTCGAGCAAATGAACAAGAGGACAGTGCTACAGTGCTACAGATTGAAGATGTGAACAGAACAGATAAAGTCCCTGTGCTCTGTCATCACAGTCTAAGGATGAAAACTTCCTTTTTCCACAGCTGCTTTCTGTATTAGGGAAACTACAGGCTGTATTTCATCTGAGGCTGCTCACTCCACAGTCACATGGTGGCCGCAGAAAACTGTCAGCTCCTCACTTCTTGAGGGGACCAACTGCCCGCAGTGTGAGGAGGGCTCTCCCTATCTTGCTGCCACCTTTCTCCTGAACACAGGGTCTCAGGAGACATCAAACATCCATTTTATGTCCCTGAAGAGTGACAGGAAAGGCCTGTGAGGGCATGGAGAGGCATGATGGATTGAGGCACAGTGAAAGTGAATCATTGCCCAACACAAGAACAAGGAGTCTTGCTTAAAAGACAGGCCTAGCTAAGTCATCCATTGTTCTCTGCAGCAGAGGTGGAGGTGAATTGAAGGGCCCATTCACTCAGACAGCCAAATTAACAACTGGGGAAGGGGATTCCAAATTGATAACACATACACATACACACACTCACTCACTCACTCACTCACTCACTCACTCACTCACTCACTACCAACTCTCAGATCAGAATGAGAATGAAGGGAGAGGATTTTGGGGAGGGAGCAGATTATTGTCTTTGGCATTCAACCCTGAATACAGAGTGAAGACAACAAGTTTGTATTGAAAATTCATCTGGCTCTGAGCAGGTGGTACAAATAAATATCATTATGTTTTCAGAAGCGGTATTCATAATTGCATCTGAAAACCAACTCCCTCAATAATCACAAAGTGGAATGTTCACAAATTATGACTTAGGAAAGTGTCAATCATTTTACAAGTTGGTTTACCTCACAATTCCTTTTAAGGGGACAACTTCCTTAATACTTTTAAAATATGAATTGATTATAAATGCCTGATACACAAACAGATTTTTATGATATTTTCAGCATAAGCTGGTAACAAAGGCTTAAGTTTTGAATCTTAGAGGTCTGGTTTCCAATGGTATTTATGACTCCAATAAAGCTGTGCTATCACCTACAAGGATGTGCCCTTTTGTGCTTTGTGGAGGGTGCACTTCCAACAAAGGGAGATATAACATAATGTGCTTCCAGCATGGCATTCATTCAAAACGTACTCGTGAGTACTTCCTATGTGCTGAGCACTATTTAAAATGCTTAGGATATATAAGTAAACTTTCAAGATGTGAATATAAGCTTATACCACCTTAGGCAGCTAGTTTATATTCTACTGGAAGAGCAAATGACATAAAGAGCTAACAAAATCAAACAATTTCGGTTTAAGATGGGTACTGTTATAAGAAGTGTGTTTTGAAGTGATGTTTGGTAAGACAGTCTGAAAAGGACTCTGAAGTGATCAAGTTTAAGGCAAAATAAATCACTGGACATATTCCAACTACACGAAGAATTGGAAAGAAGTGTTCTAGGGAATGGACTAGTATGTACAAAGGCCTTAAGACCCTATGGACTTCCTATGTTCTAGAATTTGAAGCAAAACCAATGGCTGAATTAAGAAGAGTGAGGTAGGAGCTGGAGTGATAACACAGTGGGTAGGGCATTTTCCTTGCATGTGGCTAACCCAGGTTTGATTCCCAGCATCCCATAATCCCATATGGTCCCTGAACACTGCCAGGAGTAATTCCTGAGCCCAGAGCCAGGAGTAACCTCTGAGCATTGCTGAGTGTGACCAAAAGAAAAAAAAAGAAGAGTGAGGTAGTCTCAAAGGAGTTGGGTGAAATAGACAGAGACTTCATCTATGTTGTAAGGTGACATGAGTATTAACTTCCTAGGACCTTCTGAACAAAGTATTTAATTTTGGTGTCTAAATAAAATCAAGGTGTTAAGAGGGGTTGACACCAACAGGCTCTTATTGTAGGGGGTCTCTTTCTGTGCCACTTTCTAGCTTCTTGAGAGTTGTGGTAGTCCTTGGCACCCCTTCCTTGTAGCTGTGTCCCTTAAACCTGTCTTCATCATTGCCTGGCACCCTCTCTGTCTGTGTCTCCACATGGTTGCCTTCAGCCCAGCCATATCGGATTAGGGGCCCTCTCCTTCTCCACTGTGCTCACACCAAAACCTAAGCAATCATCTCTGCAGCATCCTAATTCCAAGTAAGGATATATTCTGAAGAAGTTCTCAACCTCTACATTTCAGTGGGATCCAGTTCCAACTCATCACACTATGGAAAGGAGTTTGAATTGTATATGCCATGCAAGTCCTGTGTGGTCTTAAGCAGGTAGATGGCATGCTTAGATGTTTGTTTTAACACTGTGGTGGAAGGAAGGCTGGTGGAGGAAGAGTGGTAAAGGGACAAGTTGGTGACATGTAGATGACTTTTTAAAAATTTAGTCATCACGATTTACAAAGTTGTTGGCAATGGAGTTACAGGCATATGATGTTCTAACTCCAATTGTAAATGACTTTTTTTAAAACCCAACACCCACAGTAAATGACTTTTTTACCATTTCATTAGGTACCAAACTTGTCTGGGTTTTGTTGCCATACCGAGAAGAAAGCTCTCCTCCCCCTCGTTAATTTCCGAAGATGTCTGTTTATTTGGGGGAGATTGGAAGAGGGGGTTGTAGTTGGAGAAAGAATTTCCTAACTCCATGTCTTCTTGACTTTTACGAGTGTCAAACCTGGCAGTAAATTAAGAATCAGGAAACAGTGCTCCGTGATAAGCAGAGGTGCAGCCAGGGTCAGGCAGCAAGAGAGAGAAATTGGGATTTGAGGCTTTTATTCTGTAATGTGGTGAATCCCCAGATGCACAAGGATGGGCTGTGATTACCTGAGCTCCTATATCCTCTGTCTCGTCTCACCTCCCTGGGGACTAACATGTAATACACTCTTGCTCACACAGGCCAAGTATTCAGCAACCAAGCAAAGAGCTGCATTGATCTGGTTAATCTGAATTGATCTGATTAACCCCTTACTGGATACCATGTTGTCAGGATTTTTGCCTCATAAGACTGTCCTGAGATGCACTAGAGAATGAGACTGAGGTGCATGCATGCACTCGTGCGCGTGCGTACACACACACACACACACACACACACACACACACACACACAATATCCCTGCAGCTGAAGCTCTGAACACCACAGTACATAGTGCAATAGGCTGGCTCCTGAAATATGATTGTGAGGACTGGATGAGATACTTTCCTACTTTTTATTTTATAGTTTGGTTTCTTCTTTCCTGTTCGGCTCTAGCATGAAGTGATACTCCAAAGGCGAACTCACCAAAACAGTACAAGTTTTTTTTT
This sequence comes from Sorex fumeus, assembly GCF_029834395.1. Taxonomy (NCBI): domain Eukaryota; kingdom Metazoa; phylum Chordata; class Mammalia; order Eulipotyphla; family Soricidae; genus Sorex; species Sorex fumeus. The sequence continues at coordinate 25,477,244 of NW_026606155.1, forward strand.
TCATTTTAATTTATTTTGAGGGATTGAACAGATGCCATGGAAAGAGCCAAGAGATCCAGGCTCTAGGTAGGTCCAGTTCTGCCATTCCCCTCATATGTCACTGCTGTCAATCAGCTACCTGGATTCCATCTCTTTCCTGTGTGACCAATGGGAAACCTGAATCATCACTAATCAATCTTCCCCTCCATCCCGCTCCCTAGATCAGAAGCTGTGAACTTTCCCAAGTGAGGTTTTAATGTCTGTGCATGTCCTATCTTCTTTTGAAAGACAGCCTTCAACCCCACCCTCATGAAAGAGGACCAGGTTCCATTAACTGTCTTGTCTGTATTTCTCCAGTTGTTTCTCCATTGTACTTCTGAATCATTGCTGCCATTTTTACTTCCTACTGTCTCTAAACTTCAGGCTGATTCTTGGACAGTCATCATGCCTCCTACCCTATGATAGACACTGCCACATTCTTGAACTGGCACACTTTCCTTTTTCACATGCGATGATCTAGCAAAGCCACAATTGCTCCCACTTTCAGTTGAGAAATTGTCAGTACTTGAATGACACAGGTGGACCTTGTTAGGACCAGTATATGTGTCACGCCTGTCCCTGATGCTTCTGGGGCAGGAGAACACCTCTCCTATAACCCCGTCTCCTTCTTCAGTTTCATTTATTGAGCATCTACTGTATACCCAGTTGTTGTGCTTTTCTTGTGCTCACCTGAATGAACAAGAAACAGGCTTTGAGGTTAAATGATCTAATCTATACCACATGGTTATATGGAATCAATGAGTCTAAGTTCTGTCTGACTCCATAGCATTACTAAAACTCTACCCTCTGCCTCATTTCTTGTGTCATTTCAGCTCTTTCCCCTCTTCCACCCCCACCTCCCATCCACTTTTCATACTCAAAGGTCTCATTATCCCCAAGCCCCTGTCCCCTACCCTCGTGGTCCTCCACAGTCTCTGAGCTCCTCCAAGTATACTTCTACCTGTGGCTAGTGCTGACATCTGGCCTTTCTGGACCCCCTTACTCTTCTGCCTGCAAGATAGCAACTTCTTGATATTCTTTTCTTTCTCTGAGTCTCATCAGTAGCTTTTTCCTATGTCACATCTTATCAATGATGGTGTTCTGAAGAGTCCCTCTTATGGTCCATTCTTTCCCGATAATACAATCTCCTTGAACAGTTTCATCCTCTTAGGTCTTGTCTACAAGCTGAACGCTGGGGAGATCTACACCACATCTTTAGCAATTTATCCCAGGGTCCACTGGTCCTCTCTGCCTGAGTGCCACACAGATATGCCTCACAATTATCCCTACAAAGCTCTGCCTCTGCTGGTAGCACCATCCTTTACCTTACCTATAGAGTGAGTAATCTGGAACCTAGATCAGAAGCTGGGAACCTTAAAGCTGTCTTTGCTTTGTTCAGCATCTAGTCAAACTCCATGTTCTTCTTCCTTGCATCTTTTTATCCCTCCCTCACCCCTCTTTTGTTTTGTTCTTGCAATATTTCCTTTCTTTTTTTACTTATTTGAGGAAGTAGGGGGCATAGCTAGCTGTGCTCAGACCTTACTCCTGGATTTGTGCTCAGAGATCATTCCAGTCTGTGCTTAGGGGATCATATGTGTTGCTATGGATTGAACAGGGAAGTATAAGACAAGAACCTGATCCCCTTTATTATCTCTTCTGCCCACAACTTCTGCCATCCTCCATTTTTTAAAAAAAGAATTTGTTTTATAATTGAGATTATGTTGTTTACATTACTGTTAATAATGGTTTATCATGCACATAATTCCAACACCACAACTCACTACCAGTATACCTTCCTCTCTACTCCAAAAACCCGAACACACTCCATATTTTTCTTTTTCTTTTAACAATTTTTTTATTTTATTGAATCACCTTGAGATACAGTTATAAGCTTTTATGTTTAAGTTACATTCATACAATGATCAAACGCACATCCCTCCACCAGTACACATTCCCCACCATCAATATCTCCAGTGTACCCCCCTTTTTCCACCCTCCCCCTGCCTCCATGGCAGACAATTTCCCCCATACTCTCTCTACTTTTGGGCATTATAGTTTCCAATACAGATACTGAGAGGTTTTCATGTTTAGTCCTTTATCTACTTTCAGCGCACATCTCCATCCATACCAATTCCCACTCCATCTTTTTCTTTTCCTTATGGACAAACTCACCTCCCTCTTGCCATTGAGCACTGCCCCTACATCAGGTCTTCATCATCTCTGTTCTTTTAATCTGCATTAGTATGTCTGAAATGATTTTTGTCTATAGTCCTTGTCCCTTCAAGTTCATTCTTCACTTGTCCACCAAAGTAAACGTTGCTCTTGAAACTCTTTAGTAGCTTCTTGTTACTGACAGGATAAGACCAAAGCTCCTTCTCCTCCTGACGAAAATGTCCTCTGCTCCCTCATCCATGTCTGCCTCACCACCCTCATTTCTCTCCTGTTGCCTCATATTTTATGCCTTCACATTTGCAGGCTCTGGTTCTTTGCCTAGACCTGGATGTTTCTTGTCTCTGTGCCTTTGTGATAGTTCACTTCCTTTGAAGACCCTCATCTCTTTTCTTACCCAGAACCACTACGTATTCTCTAAAAAAGCAGCTGTAAATTATCTTGCCTGGGAAATCTCTTTGTTTCTGTCTCTCTCTTCTCTCTCTCTCTCTCTCTCTCTCTCTCTCTCTCTCTCTCTCTCCTAGTCACCCCCACTTTCTCCCCACAATACAGGCCACTCGAAGTATCCTTTGCTTGGCTTCCTCTAAAATACTTCGTACAAATTTCCATTCTTTCACTCTCTACATAACAACCTCTTCATGTGTCTGTCATCCCTGTCAGAATAGAAGGAAAATGAGTAATTCACCTTGGTGACTGTCCTGGAACACAAAAGGCACTAGACAAATTATCTGTACCAGGTGCAGAATCAGTTTTCAACTTTGATATCTGGCCATTATTTTATTTTCCTCCCCCCTTTTTAAAAATCCTTTGTTGTCTCATTCTAATAACCCCAAATGCCCAAGAAGACAGGACCTCACTCTTTTGAGAATCAGCCTAAAGATGAGAAAGACTTTAAAATGCATTAGACCTGGGAGACTATGCCAACTGTTTTCTAATTTATGTGAGGAACATTTCTGGAGCTAAGGTTTTCTTTTCTTTTTTAAAAAAGAGACCTTTTATTTATTTATTAGTTTTGTTTGGGGGCCACATCAGGCAATGCTCAGGGTTACTCCTGGCTCTGAACTCAGAAATTATTCCTGGTAGTGCTCAGGGAGCCATATGGGATGCCGGGGATTGAAGCTGGGTTAGCTGCATGTTAAGGCAAATGCCCTACCCACTATATTATCTCTCTTGCCTCAAGCTTAGGTTTTTCTTAAACTCATTTTTAGGTAAGACCCTCTTGGGATACAGTTGTTTCCCCGCTCCTCGGCCCCCCATATGGTGAGATTGACAAGGGGCAGAGAATAATAGTGATAATAACACCAGTAACAAAAATTAATCTGTATTTATAGTATTTACATAAACTAGGCACTGTTGCAGGCATGATATGTCGATCATAATTATTTACTCCTCAGAACAACTAGATGAGTCTTTCATAGTTTCTGCAGATGACTCCTTTATAGTTTTGTAGACGAGGAAACTGATAAAGAGAAGTGATGCTGCTCAATTAAGGAAGTGTGACCAGTAATTAATGTGCAGAGCTTACATAGCATTAAGTGCTGGTGTGAACAATTTTGCAGGTTGCTGAAGAAAGAAAAGGAAAGAGAAGTTGAGATACTGAGTGCCTATTAGGTATCAAGAGTCACCTTACTGGTTTTACAAAGGTGGCCTTATTTGTCTCACCAGTCTAATGAAATGGATGAACTTTATATTACAGACAGAGAAATTGAGTCAGAAGGGCTAGGAGACCCACGCTTACCCAATAAGAACCAGAACCAGACCTCGCTGATTCATTAGCATTGCTCCACTGTCAAGGGCATCAGGGCTAATGCACAGGATCATATCAGGTTACCCAGTACCAGGACACACAATTCCTAGAACCAGCACCAGAGATGGTGGTTACGTGGTGGTTCAGGATAGGCTTCAGACTATGGTAGGAACAAAGAAACATGGGAGATCTCAGTAGCTTAAGCCAAAAAAGTTTTATTTCTTATTCACTAGAATATATAGCCTCTGTTGCTCTTCTTCATCATCTCATAGACACTCCATCTGGAACAATGTGTGTGAGAGAGAGAGACAGAGACAGAGACAGAGAAACAGAGACAGAGGCCACTTAGGATTATAACCACCTTAACGTTGAAGTGATGCATTTCACATTCAGTTATATAGCCTATGCTCTCAAGCTGGTCACACGGCTTCGTCCAATGGCATGGTGTCTGGGAAATAGCACCAAAGCCTGGGTGACAAGTGAACACTGGCTCAGTGGCATCTGCCTCCTTATTCCCAAGCACAGATACGAAGTGTTGCTTTGTTAAAAGAGGCTGATCGTTGTGAGCTTAGAAAGTGTGTCAGCAGGGTCTTTGCAGCACAGTCCTCAGAAATCCTTCTTCCGTTATAAAAGTGAATCCTGTGTACGAGAGAGACCAGAACGTTCTCAATAGGACAGTTGAACAGATGCCCTTTGAACCCACTGTTCTCTGGTTCTAGTCTTGTGAAATTCAATTTATGCCTTTGCACGACTCCCAGGAGGGAAAATGTGCTGCCGTGAATTCTGCCTATGAAAAGCGCTGTCTGGTCTTCACTGCCCAGCAGGCAGGCAGATGTGGACGTGGAGAGGGGCAGGGAAGAGGGGAGGGGAGCGGGGGAAGTGGAAACTCCAGTCACCCTCCTTCTACAGCTGAGCCCAGACTCTGCAGCAGAGAGCTGTCCTCTTTCTATTAAGGCATGGTGCCTCTCTCAAAATAATTTACAGCACACAACCAAGCCTGCTGTGCAGCATTACAATTTGTCATTAAAACTCCATTCCTCTTGCCAGAGGAAATGAGCCATTTACAGCCAGGGCGCCAAGATGGACTGTTGTTATTTTTTCTGCCTTTGTTATTATGAATGTTCATAGCACGTCTCAGACCAGCCCCTGGGAATCCCTTGAGGATTGCCTTGCCATTCAGGTCAATTATGGACTTGGAGGTGGTTTCCTGGATATAGGTACCACCCGTGTAGAGCACTGCAGGAAACCAGGCCTGGACTCTGTCATTGTAGCTGGGGAATCCTCAGAAATATAACTTGCACTTCAAGGTACTGTTTCATGTACACACATGGGTGTTCACATCTGTATACACAGGACAAGTGAACACTTGAGGGATGAGACCAGCATTTCTCCCTTCTCTCCCACCCATCAGCATTTCCCCTTTCTATTAAGGGACAAATGATCAGCAAGGAAACTTCAGAAAAGCTCTGTTATTATTAAAGAATGTTATGGGGGAAATGGGAAGAGGATCCAGCAACTCAGCAGTAATGCCCATAAACTACCTCTGGCTTGCGCCAGATAATCTCATCACCGGCCACCATCCAGATCTCATGTCTTTCTCTCCCAGAAGGGAGCATAACATGATGCTCGCCATAGCCATGCCACCAGACCCTGTGCCAGGCTGTTTCACTTGGCCTGCACCAGGCTGTTTCACTCGGGGCGCCATAGAGGGGGGTGGGTGAGAGCACTCCCTGCCCCAAGGGACCTAGTCCTGGCAGCCAAAAACCTCCAGAACCCACTGCTGCCATGCTAAAGGCCGCTCCCCACAAGCTCGGGCCAAGCCTCACACATGAGTGAACCTATTCCTGGACCACCTGGCTGCATTCTTGGTAGCGTGACACATCATAAAACACACCTTACCCATTCTCCACACTACATTTGATGGGGTTCAAATGGTAGGCAATCAATCATAGAGGGAAAGATATATATGTACACATTTATATATATTTACATATAAATATATACGAAAGTTCACAAGGCTCAACCTTTTTTTTTTTCTTTTTGGGTCACACCTGGCAATACACAGGGGTTACTCCTAGTTCATGCATTCAGGAATTACTCCTGGTGGTGCTTGGGGGAACCATATGGGATGCTGGGAATCGAACCCGGGTTGGCTGTGTGCAAGGCAAATACCCTACCCGCTGTGCTATCACTCCAGCCCCGAGGCTCAACCTTTAACAACATGTTAGTGATATCTTATAGAAGGTCTTAATGGCCCCTGCCAAAATAGAACAATCTTCACATACTTCCTCTATGGATAGTTTTTTAGCATTTTCATAACAAACAATACAAAATATATTGTTTTGGTTCTGTTTTGGGAAAGGGATTGGGGTTTGGGATAGAAACATCCCAAATATGGGTGTGGGAAGGTGTAATGGTGGTGGGATTGGTGTTTGAATATTAAATGTAATCAAATATTGTGAACTGCCTTATAATATATTTTTTTTAAAAAGGTAACAATTAAATAATGTTCTTAAACTCCGAACAGCCTGCAGTCTCAGTAAGTGAGTTCTGAATATTCTTCCTCCTGGTATTTCAGGTCCCAGTATTGCAGACCTGGACAGAGCAGAGCACAGTCAAATAGGCAAGTCCATCTGGTTTTCATTGAGGGAGGGTGTGAAGGGTTCTTTGGGCAACAAGAAGACTGAGATAGAGGCTGAAGATGAGCTTTGTCTGTGTTGGAGCAACTTCTTAATTTTATCTCTTATAGCAAAGCCTCAGGTTCGCTAACGTTCATTTTACTTCTTTGTAGAATAAGGATGGTGATGACAATGATCACATTCTCAGGAAGGGGAAGTGAGCTGATATATCTACAAAGTTCTAGTACAGACACCTTGGTTCCCAGTGGTCATAATGCCATGGAGGCCTCTGGGACGTGTTCTTTGCATTCTCTACTCTCCTTTGCACTCAGATCTGAGTGGTTAGAATTCAGAACCGTATTTCTATAGTATTTCCATAGGAAGTAAAAGTACATATTATAAGTAAGTATATTTGGAGGTATAAATAAAGCTATTTAGGTTTGCCCCCTGCTCTGCTGAGTTTTCTTCTTTATAGACTTTCCTCCCAACTTTCTTCCTTCGTCTTTTCAAACCTGAGAAGGATTGAATCTAAGACAGCTATGAATGTAGAGGGAAGTTTTATTTTTCTACTTTACCTACCTAGATTTAAAAAAAATGTGTCTTCTCATGGTTTGTCTGGCTTCATGTGAAGGAGTTATGTTTACCTATTGTGGTTAGAGCCCCGGCTGGCCGTGGGACCCACTTCATTCACGCAGCCACCTCCTCCTATCACCAAGTTACTGTGCTCACAAAGGCTGGTTGACAGTGTGGATAACATTGACGGACATCAAGGCTCCTAGGTTTAGACTCTGGGTGTTTGCATGAGTATTTTAGTGAATGGGAAGTCACTGTCACTGTCCTCCCATTGTTCATCCATTTGCTCGAGCGGGCCCAGTAATGTCTCCGTTGTGAGACTCATTGTTAGTGTGTTTGGCATATCGAATACATCATGGGTAGCTTGCCAGGCTTTACCGTGTGGGCGAGATACTCTCGATTACTTGCCGGGATCTCCGAGAGGGGTGGAGGAATCGAACCCGGGTCACCCCTGTCGGCCTCATGCAAGGCAAACGCCCTACCCACTGTGCTATCGCTCCAGCCCAGTGAACAGGAAGTAACACTTTTAAACCAATAGTTTTCAACCTCTAATCCAGGGAATGATAATGCTGTAAAATTGAATGTAAAATGTTTGAACACCTCTATTTTAATCAACTCCTATCATGAGAAGGTAGATGGTAAGAGTTATGTAGGAGGCACAGAGTACAGTGTCATGGTAGGAGAATTTTTAAGTTTTAGTTTTGACCCAGTTATTGGTGGAAAAGAGGTAAAAGAAGCCTCCATCTGATTTCGAGGCCTGACTTGCTCTTGTTTTTATACTGTGTCTTATACTGTGCCTAATAATAACATCCTATTATTGTCATAATATAATCATTAGTTTAGTTTCCAAATGTAAAAAGGGGGCTGATATTATAAGCAAAGAGCTGAAATGTATGCCTCTCATGTGTGAGGTCCTGAGTCCAATCCTCAGCATCACACAGCCCCTACCCAAATTTGTCCCCCTGCACCACCAGGCCCAAGACCAAACCATCAGGCCCACACAGCCAGGTTAAGTAGTACCAGCAGTGGTCTCTGGATCCTTGAGCTCTAGAGTCTCCTCCCCAATCCTCCAAATGGCTAAAAGACACAACTCTGGGAGAATAAGTGGGGTGGAAGACTGCTTCATTAAATATGGGGATCTTAGAGAACAAAGGATCTTGTCAAGGTAATATCAAAGGAAAAAATTTCTGGCTCAGAGAAGAAATTACAGGACCTAGTGCAGTGGGTAGGGCATTTGCCTTGCATGCAGCCAACCCGGATTCAGTTCCTCCATCCCTCTCGGAGAGCCTGGTAAGCTACCGAGAGTATCTTGCCCGCACACCAGAGCCTGGCAAGTACCCCATGGCGTATTCAATATGCCAAAAACAGTAACAACAAGTCTCACAATGGAGACGTTACTGGTGCCTGCTGGAGCAAATTGATGAACAATGGGAGGACAGTGCTACAGAGCTAGTGAGGCAGAAAAGATGAAGGAATAAAGAAGGAAGGAAAATGTGGCAGGAACAGCATTTAGTGAAAGAAGTCCCCAGTGGTGGAGGGTCTTGGGCACTTTGGTACATAAATGTCATAAACTTTAACACTATTGTAACAAAACTACCTGAATTATGATTTAAAAATAAAGACCTTACAAATATGGCCAGACTGTAGATAGCTCTGATGAAAAACTAAAGGATTTTGGCATAGTAAAGTGACCATATACACTCAGTTTAAATAAGAGAATGGCATGATGTCAATGTGCTTGAAAGATTGGTCAGAGAGCAATATGTAGGCTTGGTAGGAGGAAGGATGAAAATCCTGGAAGAGTTAAGGAACTGTTCCAGTAATGCAGGTCAAGGAAACTGTGGGCCTTGACTGTGTCCACTGAAATAGAAGGAATAGAGGGCATGAGGTTTGCGATGAGAAGTAATAGTTTTAGAGGTTGAGTGACACTATAGAGGGAAAATAAAAGGGTAGGGTCAAAGATGAATGCCCAATTTCAATCTGGTATGACAAAACAGATAAACTTGTCCATAAATAAGATGAAGAATCTAAAAGGGGGAACAAGTTGTGAGGCATTTGGGGTCGTGCCACTTGGGGCATGTTGTTTTTGAGATATAAATGGGACAGCTACGTAGAAATGTCTCAAGAAAATGAAAATAAAGACCTACTGTTCAGGATGAATTCAGGGTGAGGGACACAGATGAGAAGGTCATACGAATGAAAATGAAATTGAGGGCATTGAAGTAGATGAGTTCACCAAAGGGAAGAATTTAGATTAGTGAGGCCAAAGGATTGCTTTGGTGTTCCTTCTCCGTATAGTCCCATCAGATCTGGAGCACCAGCTATGGTGATGCTCACAACCCCTGGAGGGTGACCATGGGAAAGTGCCTTCTATAGAAAGGTCTCATCAGTATGACGTTGAACAGGATGGCCTGCATTCAAGGAAGCCAATGTGACATGACAGCTACTATCAGAAAAGTGCATTCTGAGGCTGAATGAAACAAAAGAGGCCTAGAACTGAGAAGACTCTTCCTGGTACTGGTAACAGAGTCGCAGGATGCAGTACAACCTATCACCATCCGTACTAGCAGTCTTTAGATATTGATCATGTTCACCGGAAGATAAAAAATTAGACTTGAGAGTAAGTATTTTGGAGATGACAGAACACTGGTCTGCACAACCTGTCAGTACAGCATTGTCATACCTGGGCCATTCAAAAAGTCTATTCAGTACAGCACCGGGTGTCTTACCTTTAACAATTCCATTCACCATGGACTCTCTCGACCTCATGAGCCATCCTGACTTTGTTTCCAAGTAACAGAATATTTATCATTTGTAGGTGACTGGAATCCAGTTTACTTTCTCTCTGCCCCTACCTCCCAAATCCTTTCTGCCTCCTCTAGTCTAATTTACATGTAAATGACTTGGGAATGAATTTGGGAGCCATTACTAGAGGAATACAAGGCAGAGAAGTTGGGAAGGGTGAAAGATGTTTCTTTCTGTTTCCTGCTGTGCTCAGCAATTAAGAGGCTTCCTGGAAGTCCTTTCCTCTGGCCAGAAATTGGTCATGGTGAGAATAAACTTGATAGTAGATTTAGGTTGATACCAGCACTGTAAGGTCAAAGAACTCTGGCTAGAAACATGCATTTTCCTTCTCTGAATGCCTTCTGAATACTCTCAGTGTCAGAATTTTGTGTTTACTTCTAAATTATTTTTGTTATATGTGTGTGTTTTATTTTGTGTTCCTCAGCTATAATCTAAATTTAGTTTCTGTTTATTTACTGCATAGTCCCTAAACAATACTAAGAATTCAATAAGTCCTTGATGTTAGGCAGCTTCAAATTTTCTACATAGGAATATGAGAGGCAAAAGTTCAATTGTGAAATTTAGGAAATGTTTCTTTAGTCACATTTCATAAAGCTAAGAAAATATCACATATACATGTATTTAAGAATCAGGAGGACTTAATGTTCCCCCAATTACTCCTTTTATCATCAATTAATTGATCAATTGATTAATTTAGGAAGCAGTGTTTTCACTGGATAGAGCAAAATGAAAAACAGTGCAGGAGAATAGAATCCATGTCTTCTAATTTAGGAAGTAAATGATAAAGACTTCTCAATCCCCTCAAGTAAGAGGTAGACTCTACTGGTAAAAAAATAAGGGCTGCTTAGAAAATGAAAGAGAAAATTGTTAGAATTTAGTGCACTTTAGCCGCAATGAGGCAGAGCCATTTTATATACCTTTACCCCCACTTTGTGTAGGTTTCACCCCTGTGGTGCCCCACAGCCACTCCTGCAAAGCTTGGTTCTGAGGTTCCATTTTCTAAGAGGTGAAATGGAGACCCAGTTAAACACAGTGATTTATTCATGATCACACTGATGCTCAGTAAAACTAGGATCTGAGAACCACTTTCCATCTCTTAGACCATTGGTTCTTTACTTTGGGAAGCTTTGACAAAAATAAATAAATAAAACCTGCTATTGCTAGTAATAATAAAATTCAAACCTCTGGGATGTCTGGCATGAAACACAGACATCCGTATTTTTTTAAAGCTGCTCAGGTTTGAGAGTGTATCCTCTGGGGTCTCTGCTTTCTTGTATCTTACACCGGGCTTAGAAATTTTTGGATGTTTTGTAAATATTCACTCAGTATCTACTGTGTACAAAGCACTGTGTTAAGTGGCTATAGGAAACATATTGGGTAAGAAAAATCATGGCCTGCTTGATCTTTATACTAATAGAAACGCTAGGATTAGAATGGAATACTTCCCTCTTCCTCCCACTTCTCTCATTTTTTTGACAACTGCAGGTATTGCTAATGATTTCTGGCAACCTTTTCTTCTGATACAAATATGGTGTCATAAGTCTTTTTGACCCAGGGCTATCGGCAGACAGAATCTTTTTACCTCTTGGCACCTGAGAATGAGCCCATTTGCTGTTCTTGGACAGGTGGTACATACAGGATTAAATCGAGTGAACAAAGAATAAGAACTAAAGCAAAAATGACAGATTCGGGAGATAAAGGTCTTATATGACATGCAGTGATTTTAAGCTTCATTTTAAAGGCAATCAAGAACTGTTAAGATTTTTTGCTTAAGAAACTGTAAACAAATTTTTGTACCTCCTTAAGTATATATACCTATTAAGCATATGTTAAAAAATAGTTATCACATAGAATGTTGAATGATACTACTCTTTGAAATATTGTATCTCTTTACAGACAGAGAGCTATTATAGTAGGTAAGGTGCTTGTCTTGCACATGGTTGACCCAGGTTCAGTCACCCAACACCCTATATGATCCCCTGAGTCTTGCTAGTGATATTTTAGCATAGAGCCAGGATTACTGCCAAGTATGTATTGCAAAAAAATGGAACAAAATATTATGTCTTAATCTCAAAAGAATAAAAGATACTCCAAAGTCTCTTACTATTATATTATCTACCTCAAAAATTTTTAATAATTTTTTCCTATTGAAACTTTATTTGAACACCATAATATACAAAGTTGTTGATAATACAGTCACTTCGATATTCAGTATTCCAACACCAATCGCACTACCAGTGTGACCTTCCCTCCACCAATGTCCCAAGTTAACCAACCCCTGCCCCTAGTCTGTCCCTTTAGCAGAAACAAAATACTTTTCTTTATAGTGCATGTTACAAGATATATCTCATAACCGTCTTACTGAAGTTGTTGTCCCAAGATTTGCTGAGCTGTTAGGTGCTAGTTGAGCCTTCTGTGTTATTGTATTCACTGATTGAGCTTAATGAGCCTCTATACAACTATCCCAACTAATGTTCTGTTTTCCTACTGGACTGTCAGTACTGGGAATTTTGGAGATACTCAAGCATCTGTTGTACTAGGATGATTAGGCACTGAGGTGCCTTTGACCTACAAGGTTAGGCAGGACTATTACTTACCTCTGATAAAGGTTTTGGGGTCTAGTCATTAAATTGTGAGTGAAAATGGACATGGCAGAGTGGAGCATTGTATCTTCCAAGAGGGCATGTAATCAACCTATCCCATCCCAAGAAGGCACCCCATATTGTCCACCTTTAATTGTGTTTCTTTCTTCTGTTTTTTTTAAATTATTATTTGTAAAGGAGAGAAAGAATAGGAGAGAATGAGCAAGACCTTTAAAAAATACTTGAAGTACATGCCACATTATATCACTCATTTGTGGTATAATGAGAAACATGACAAGGGTCTCAAAAGCATCAAATGATATGATGACAAGCCCTTGGATCTCGATTATAGAACTAAAGAGTTCAAGTATGGAGGGAGAGGGAGTGATGATGAAGTGGACCAGATGTAACATAAAAACATTGGTGAGAATTTTGCACACTTAGGAGAGGTAAATGTATATATCAAAACCAAAGCAGTTAAACTATTGCAAGCACCAGTAACGTCTCACAACAAATTGTGAGACTTGTTGTTATTGTTTTTGGCATATTGGATAGTCACTGGTAGCTTGCCAGGCTTTGCAGTGCAGGCGAGATACTCTCGGTAGCTTGCCGGACTCTCTGAGAGGGGCAGAAGAATCAAACCAGGGTCGGCCAATCCAACTATACTCATGGTCACGGTCACTATCCTCCCATTCATCAATTTGCTTGAGCAGGCCCAGTAACATTGTGAGACTTGTTACTGTGTTTGGCATATAGAATACACCACAGGGAGCTTGCCAGGCTTTGCTGTATGGGTGAGATACTCTCGGTAGCTTGCCGGTCTCTTCGAGAGGGGCAGAGAAATCAAACTCGGGTCAGCCATGTTGGCTGCATGTAAGGTAAACGCCTTACCCACTGTGCTATCGCTCCAGCCCCCAACTATACTAATTATTTTTTTTTTGCTTTTTGGGTCACATCTGGCGATGCACAGGGGTTACTCCTGGCTCTGCACTCAGTAATCACTCCTGGTGGTGCTCAGGGGTCCATATGGGATGCTGGGAATCGAACCCGGGTCGGCTGCGTGCAAGGCAAACTCCCTACCCGCTGTGCTATCACTCCAGCCCCTACTAATTAATTTTTAAAAGAAAATTAAAGTAATTCTAGTACAGAGATTGATCTTAACTTCCCCCTTTCAAAAATGGATAAAAAAATGACAGAATCTTATAATTAGGAAAAGTGTTAAAGGTCACTTAATATTTTTTACTAAATCTAGATTTATCCATTATATAAATTCATGAATTGCTTAGAATATATGCAAATTAATCATACATTATTTTCTAGGTTCTTATCTAAATGCTGAGAAATAAGTCATATAATACTTCCAAGTTGCCCAGTGATCACATGAGAAATCTAAGACTTAGTTTCCTGGCTGAGGTTACAGAGCCATACATGCTGACATAAGAGCTCAGACCTATAACCCTGGATACTCTAGGTCCTCCTGCTGGCCTTAATCCAGGAAAGCAGTGTGGGGGATGTGACCCATCTGAATCAAAAACAGCTGGGTTGAGAAATAAGTCCTAAGAGAAAAAGAATACAAGAAAAGAAATGTGGCCGGTGACAATAGTTCTCATCAGTGATGTGAGGGGCATAAAGGATTCCAAAGTCACACAGGAGAGGAGAGATGTGCAGCTGCTCGCTGTTTCCTTGTACATACTTGCAAACCACCCTCCACCCTCCACTTCCCAGATAGGGCTCCTTTTCTGGTTGTCTCTGGTTTCTTGGTCATGGGTCTCTCATTCTTCTAGCCTGGTGCAATAGGAAGATAGATGGTTGTATCAGGAGTTGATGAAGACAGCTTCTCAGGGAGTTTGACTTTTGGAACAAAGAACCTTTATCCACATCCTTTGGAGTGTTCCTTGAACCAGTACCCCGTTTCTTGTTGAGTTGAGTAAAGTTATGAAAAAAAAGATGCCCAAGGGCTAGAGATTGGATTACCTCTCCCAGCTCGAGGACCTGGGATGCCATGTACCAGATATGCTGATGTCATTGCTTTTTACACCCAACAGTTCTCCTGCCTGGTCAGAAAGAAAGTCCTCTCCCCAGCTCTGCTCCAAGGCAGCCTCCTGCAGAGCATCTGTACCATTGCCAAGCTGTTCCCATGGTAACAGAGGAAGGGGCTTTTTGTTTTCCTCAGAAGGTTGCATCCTTTCATCCAGAAGGTGGCTGTTGGCTCTTCCCAACAATCCACACTCCACCCCCTGCCCTTGTGTGACTGTATGACTCCTTTTGCAATTATATTTTTAAAAAATGTAATTGAAATGGGTGTGATATGTGGAAACTGAGGCTGAGAGGCTAAAGGTGATTTCATAGCAGCTGCACAGCACAGTTGTGGCTGTCAGACAAGATTAGAGCAGATCCATCCATAGGTGTAGGGGAGACACTAAGAGGCTCCCAGCTACTTCATTGGTGTCACTCAAGGCAAGCAGAGATTTTCTACATAAGGAGTCTGCAGGGTACTGCAGTGGGAACACTCACCATGTCCCTCTGGGAAGCAGAGACTAGAAATATTTTATTAACTTTCCCTTCTTTTCCAAGTCCACGACACTGGATGACTGACTTGGACTGATAGCATCTTTGGGTAAGTGACCTCAGATGAGCTATTTAATCTCTCTGTACCTTGTTTCATTTGTAAGAGGAAGGAATATGAGGTCATAGGCTCTTTTTGGTCTGAAATGCAATCCTCTTTGGATTTTCAGGAGGAAAAGACTTACATGAAATGTTGCCATGCTATTGATTCTGAGCTATTCCAGGAACACCTTTTACCCAGGTCCTTGTGTCCCTCTATCCCTTCCTCCAGCATATTTACACAGAGGCAGATGAGGTCTATAAGTGGCCAAAGAAACAGAGAATACTGCACAAAGACTACCTCCATTGGGCCTGGCTTCAGAAAGACACATCCCCTCCAGAATGAACATCTTGAGGTCAGAGATCCTAATCTTAAAGGGCTTATGCCTCCAGCATCTAACCTAGTGTTCAATAAAGGTTAGTTGATGTTGAACTAATGAACTTGTAAAAAAAATAATCCCAAACCATTAAAACAGAAAGAATTCTTGGAGGTCTATTAGTTCCTCACTTTATAGATGAGAAAACTAGGTTCAAGACATGCTTTGTCTTAGACAAGGCCAGAGTTTAGCCAAGCTGAAGACAGAGGGAAAAATAGGTTCTAGCTGGCTCAGACTCCTGCTGCTACCCTTCCTGCAATGTTCCTAATTCTCTGACCATTCTTGCAAGGGATTTTACAGAAGCCTAATGCCAGAGCCGAAGTCATTCATCAAGAAAGCTCTGACAGCCCCTAGCGAGGACAGAACTAGGCTGGGATGCTGCCTCTGCTGCTTAAGAGCAGGAAAATGTGTGCCTTCCAATGCCCATATCCTTCAAGTGTGAGGATTAAAGTAAGGTTAGGCACATTGCAAATGCACATCTTTCTCACCTTTCCCACATTAAATCCAAAAGTAATAGCCAAGGAAACACTCCAATTTTCCTTTTATTTCTTCTGCGTACTCCTTACCATAGCAGTAAGAGCTACAGAATGTTGGGGTATTTTGTGGAAGCTGCTATTATAAGCTCCACATATCATTACTTGATTAGAACGTATCACTGATTCATGCAAAATTTAGCATCCTACTCAGACTATTCGCCAAGCTCTTTCTCTCGGACAAAGGTTGCTTTCATCTTACAGCATCATCATCTTTGGACTGCAGAAAGGCTCTGGCAAGTTTCCACCAAAAAAGAAGTGCAGGCTTCATTTCTGCGGCTTAACTGTCTGGACCAGCAGGGGTCTCCCTTACTGCTCTGGGAGAGTACTCACTTGTGTGTCCCTCCAATATATGGGGGGTCTGGGTAAGGTAACCCCCTGGTTGGTCAGCCACATCCCAATGCATCTCTGCACTGTGGCAGGAGTGCTTGAGTCTTGATTGTCTCCACCACAAGCACTAAGCATTCACCAGGCACGATGCTAAGTATTATTTCACTTCATCTTCCCAACAACTCTACAAGATTATCACCATTCTCAATGTTCAGATAAAAAAGTAAATAAAATAAAGCCTTATTTTAGAGAGGTAACAAATCTAATAACTCATAATACAAAGTTACATAAGGAGTTTGTAGCAAATCAAACGTTCAAGCCAGAAGTCAGAGTCAGGGCACACACCTGCTCCAGTCTGCTGTGTGGACTTGGGGTCTGAGAAAGATACGTCATCTCTTCTGCCCTTTTGATCCTCAGCAATATACTTTTCTCTTCAACACCTTGATTTCATCCTCTGGAAAGTAAGAATATTAAACTTGCAGAGATTGGAGGTAGCTTGCCCACTGGGAAATCATGTAATTCTTGGGGTGAAAAAAAAATCAGATATATATCTCCAGGTCAGCTTGGGCTGCTATAACAAAATAGAGATTGGGTACTGTGAGGCTTAAACTAGCATTTCTCATCTGGGGTCCACATTGTTTGCACTTCCCAGGATATTCCAAAGAGACCACAGGTGAAAATTCTGTAAATAGGGGCCCACAGGGTGAGACTAAAGAACAACCACTAAGATAGGGGTGGGGAACACAGGGTATAAACAAAGATTGGCAGAGTATTAAGAAACTCCAACATACACAACAATTTCTCTTATTTCTGGCGATGGGAAGCCCAAGGTTAAGATTTAGGTTTAATAGGTTTGGTGTCTAGAGAGGGCCCCATCTCTTCCCAGGTTTCTCACTGTATCCTCACATGGTGGAAGAGAAAGGTCTGAAGTCTCCTCTTCTTATAATAACCATTTCCAACAAGGGGCTCTGTCCTCATCACCTCAGGTGTTCCACAGCAGTGGAAGTCAAGAACTTGCTCAGGCCCTCTCAAAAGGTTTCCTAATTCCCTTGGAAACAAGGTTCATACCATCCCTATAGAGCAGAGGAGTCCAAACACTTGATCTACGGTCCCTTTTCAGAAAAAAATATTACTCAGGATCTCCCTGGAAATCTATGTTCCTAAACAAAAAGAAAATACTCCTCCAATGGTACCCCATGCTGCTACTTTCCCTGGAACTATCCAGAGCCCTCCAGGGGGCAGTATTGTCCACTTTAGGAAAGACAGTGGAAACAGGTCAAATTACTCTCATTGAGCTCATAAAGAAATCAATTTATTAATACAGAAAGTGACTATTTCCTCCCTTCAAGTTTAAGAGTGGCTTAGGGTAACCTTGGGGGGGGGAGGACTTATTATCTAGTATTTTTACCCTAGATTGTGGGAAAGTATTGCTTCTTTTCCCCCCAAATGCTGAATTCCTGAAATTAAAAAATATCACATGGAAACAAATTATTCAGCAAGACACTTGCATTTAAATGAAAGACGGAAGCAACAGAATACTAATGAGAAATGTTCTGTAGGCTTCCTGTGTTGATATTCTATTGAAGGACTCAAGATACATAATCCAGAATTACTTTTCCTTAGAGATTTCATACAGTAGGAGTTTGAGTTTCAAACACAGTCTAGTTCCAAATATTTAAGGAAAAGGGCATCTTTGAATGGCTGTCTGCAGCAAAGCTAGTTTTTACTTTGTGTGTGTGTGTATGTGTACCCTTGCATATATCCTTATACCTAACATGTTTTTGCTATATCCTAAAGTCCCAACTTCCAACTCAGGCTACTCTTGCAGTTCCCAGACATGGGGATAAGAAAAACTCAAAAAACCTCTACGATGTCCATTGGAAGCTTGATTTGGTAACATGTTAGGTTATTAAAGAACAGAAAGAATGCGAGTGAAGCAACTTCCATTTTGTGTGGAAAATTCATATTATATTATACACATGAGCACAAAGTCCCTTCATAAGACTAAAATATGATTCTAGGAGAATGATCCCCTAAGAAACCAAGCAAGAGAAACAAGAACTTGAGCTTAGAACATGTAAGTGATCAGAGATCAGAAGACTGAGTTTTAGGGAGAAGAGATTCAAGAGTAGTTTCAGAAGACCCAGGAGCGTATTTGGGTCAGTTCCTCTGCAGTAAATGGTTCCTTTCCCTCCTTGCTCTGGAATAAGCTAAGCATGTGATGAATCAGAGCATGAGTCAGCCGGTCAGGCTGGGTCATCTGGTCTTCATGGCAAGATGACCCTCCACACAGCACGAAGCCACATCCTCCATATTTTGGGGGCAGCACATTTGCTGGAAGTCAGGTTTTCCATCTGGGTCTTTAGTGGACTCCACAGCTCTTTCCATCCAGCCTGTACGCACAAACACACACGCATACACATTCACATATGCACGTACTATATGCACACATACACTCACACACATTCTCAGTGCTTAGCCTTTAGTTAGTATTTGTGAAACATATTTGGCATTTGGGTTCACTCCTGGATTTGCATTTTCCTTCTAGATCTCCTTTCAAGAATATAAAAAGTACCATATTTATATATTATTCTACAGATACCATTATACAAGACATGAAAAAGTTTCAAATTCTATTATCTCTTCACTAACTTTCCAGCATTATGCTTCTTTAGGGGATTGAGGGCTGCTTTTCTTCCTTCCCCATTAAAAAAAATAAATATAAGCCTAGAAATTCTGTTGAGAAACTTTGACCTAATGTTAAAAGTTGTCTGATACATGATTTGTTAAGAGTGGAGGAAGGAAGGTCTGAAAAATATCTCTTCTGAGAGCATCAGACCTCCTCCTTTTCCTTGTAAGAATGAGATTTACATATAATTCCACATTGTTAGAGTTAGAGTGAGCCTCATCTGGTCATTCATTTGCACAGTTGAGACTCAAAGAGCTCTGGGGACTTGCTTCAGTTCACAGAGTTAGAGCTGGGAGTGAAATATTCAAGTTCATTTGACCTCCCATCCATGTACAGAGCAGTTAAGTCACACTTACTCTTCATTTGTCCCCACCTATTATTTTCTGATTCCCTTAGAGAACCATCTTTCCTCCTTCAAGTGGATTTCATTACTTTTCTCTCCTTCTCCTGATGTGCAAGCTTAGTAGAAATAATAGAAACTTGAATTTATCAGTATTTTCTGTGTGTCAGGAATTGTGCTAAGTGATGTACATAAGTTAATCTATTTACACTTTATATGAGAATTAATCTCTCATATATGAACTTTATATGAACTTCTTGTTATTTCATCTGTCATACAGATGGAAAACTGAGGTATAAGGCACTGGGATACAAATCCTTGCTTTTAAGCAGTGCAGTACTCCCAAACAAGTAAACACTCATGAAAAAGCTGGTATTGGATGACTCTTTGTAAAAATATTACCATTTTTAGCACAGTACCAGAGGGAGGGGCTTGTTCCTAAAATTTTTGGAATAGAAGTGAAAAAGGAGGAAGATTCTACCACCTGAGCTCAGTCTAGGGAAAGTACAATTGACTCAGAGTTTTCTGCCTTGCAATCTAAGTCTGCCTCAGCCTTACTGAGCATCTCCTGTATGCCACTTTGTCTCATGGGTCCTTAGGTTCTTCATAAGAAAAAATAAATTGCAGATATTTACAGATAAGAACTTGAAGTGTCCTTAGAGCATAAGTGTTTTCAGAATCTATTGCTCTATATCTTTCAAGCAATCTTTTTTGTAGAAATCCCTGGTCCTATCTCAGAGGGAAGCAGACTCTTATCCATCAGTACCCCTGGAGTACTGCAAACAAAGTCCACTTTCTTTATGAACCCACTGTTCTGGATGCATAGGGAGAGTGAGATAAGGAAACTCCATCTCTCTCTCTCTCTTTCTCTCTCTCTCTCTCTCTCTCTCTCTCTCTCTCTCTCTCTCTCTCTCTCTCTCTTTCTCCCAACCCTGACCCTCTATGACCACCCTATCCTCTCTCCCTCCTTCCTGCTTACTTGGAGAATTTGAGGTTCCCAGCAGGGATTTGGTTTAGGACAGCACATCCCAGGGGAGTCATCTGGATTTTGCTTAGTATGATGATGTGTTCAGTTGAGGGCTTACATAATCGTAGTCAATGATGATCTGCGGCCAATTTCAAGTCAAAGTTGTTTTTAATGGAATTGCCACAGGATGGTAGAAAGAAGAGATGTTTAGAGATTGCTTTTTTTCCCAGTCAATGAATCTCTCAAAATATTAGCCCTTGCATTTCTAAACCTGAATTTTCAAGAGGGGATTTAAAAGTGTCAATTAAATTTTAGCAGATATATGTGAAAGCTCAGTTCCCTTTCTTGTGCCTTACTTTCCTTTTGGATGCTATTGCATATAATAGATGACCATATTTAGAGTCAAAACACTTCAGTATATCTCTACTCAGCTCAGCTAAAAATCGCTTAATGTGTCCTTGAGTTAGTTATTGCCTCTATCTGTTTACTCATTTATAAAATGAAGCTAAATAAATGATCACTACATCCTTTCCATTTCTAAAATTCTAGATGATCCTTAGATATCAATTGTGCTAGAATTCCAGAACTGTGACACATTATATGGTTCACATAGGGCTCCCTACTTAAATTCTTTCCTCCTCCCATGACTTCTCACTTCCCTTTGTTGATACTCTTACCTGTCTGCCCTCCTAATGATCCAAGAACCTAGGACTTTCTTTTACACACTTTCTTGGGCAAGAAAGTAAAAGATTTTTTTCTGAGTTATAAATGCCATCTAGGAAGGGTATAGTTTGAATTATTCTTAGTTCATGAAGCTAGCTGTCAAATCTTCAGAGAAGAAAATTCTATCAGCAATTCTATCAACATATAAGAGCAATGTTTCCTTCTAATGTAAGGGTAGGGTGCCAATTTCAGATTTGACCTCGGACCTGCCATAACTGAGAAAGATAGATAAATGAGATGCTATAAAATGTGCTGTTTTCCTTAGTGTAAAAGTGCATTTATGAACCAGTTTCAACCAATACTGGCTCTACCCATAATTGTTGATTTACCGAGTGATTGTAACACTAATAATTTAGTTATTCACTTCATTTTTAATCTCCCTTTCCTTTTAATAAGGTAATTTTCTCTAACACTGTGTTAAGGGACTTACATTGAGGTAAGAATGACTAAACATCAACTCTTTCTGGGATACAAATGACTTTATAAAGAAAGGAATATAAAAGGAAGAAGTAGGAAAAGTTCTTAGTGCAACTACAGTTGAAAAATGCCTTCTGCTTTCTCCCCTGTGACTTGCCAAACCCGTCGTGGCATTATGAGTTCAGTTCTAGACACTATATTTCAAGATCACCTTCATTCTTGAGTCTCTACTGGGAACAGAGACCAATATCCTTTATTGAATAACTTTCCTCAGAAGTTCATGTGCAGAAGAAAGATATTTCAGGATTTAAGGCACTTGCGCTGCATGTACCAACCTTGGTTACTCTTGCAGTACCCTATATGGCCCCCAGAGTCTAACAAGAGTCATCCCTCAACAATGAGGATTAAGCTATGAGCACAGTTCCAAAATCTTCTGTCCACCTCACATTTGGAATCTTATTTAGAAATAGTGTCTTTGTAAATGTCCTAAGTTGAAATCATTCTGGAGTACAATGAGCCCGAAATCCAATGACCAATATCTTTAAAAGAAGATAAGAAACACAGACTCATGAATAAGGAGACTGGGGATGTAAAGATGAAGGCAGAGGTTGAAGTGATGCCCACCTGTCTTGTGTATTTGATACAGCAGTACTAGCAGGCAGATACAATCTAATGCCCATATGAGAACAAATTAACAAAAGCAGAAACCCCCACCTTGACTTTTACTATCCATGTTCTTTATTCCTACTTTTAGGCATTGAGAACAAAAGGAGTTATGAACTCCCACCTGCCATGATCTCCACCTAAAATCCTGTTCCCTCATCATACTCTGACCATCATGGCTATATAGTAAACCTTTTCTCTGTCTCATCCCCTCAGGGATCCTTTCAAATCTTTTACTGCTTCTTCTTTTTTTTTCACTTTCTGGGTCACACCTGGCGATGCACAGGGGTTAATCCTGCTATACACTCCTGGCGGTGCTCAGAGGACCATATGGGATGCTGGGAATCAAACCCAGGTGGGCCGCATGCAAGGCAAATGCCCTAACCACTGTACTATCACTCCAGCCCCTTTCCTGCTTCTCTTAAAGATTCAAGCTCATCTCACTTGCCTCCCCATCAGTGAATGTTTTACTCTAGAACATTAATGAGTACACTCTTTCCCCCTCACTCCGGAACCCCTTGCTTTGATCAGTCCTAGGAAATCCTCCAGGGGTCTCGCGCTGTATCACAGTTAAAGAAAACCCCTTTATCTGTGTCCTTGACTTCAACCCGCTTCTTGACCCCAGCCCTCCTGGGCCTCCTCAGGGACCTTACTCCATTCATTCTTCTTATCCAATCTCAATCTCTCTCAGGTTCTCCATCCCTCCCCATTCTCAATGCCTGTCTGCATATGCTGGCTGGCCTTGGTATCTGAATAAAACCAAAATAGACCAACAAATAGATTCCTCAGATGACTGTTGCCTCTTTCCCTTTCCGATCAGATATCTTTATGGAGCTGTTAATAGTCACTTTGTTTCTCTCGGCAAATGGATACAGATAGAAGATTCACCCCTGATATGAAGTCCACATGGACTTTCCAAGTCAACAAATGCAAAGGTCTTCTCACTATTTAATATTGAAGATTACTAAGTACTCAATTACTAAATTTAAAGAATCACAGGTAATCTCATACTTTTTCTTTCTTGCAGTTTGTATTTCACACACATTTTTATGTGGTTAAATAGCTTGCATATCTCTGTGACATTCATCAGTTTTGATCACTCCTTTCTTGAAATTCCCGGTCTGTTTAGACCTGGTTTTCCTCTAACCTCCCCAGATTTCTTTTTTCTTAGTATCTTCTTTTGCCTCCTCTTCCTATATCACATATATTTGGCTGATTTTCCTGCTTATTTTATAAACTACACACGGATAATCACATTATTCCTATAGATTCAATTTATACTTGCATGCCAGAGACTCATAATTTCTTTATCACAAAGCTTCCCACTGAGTGCAGATACTTTCTTAACTACCTACAAAGAAGCTTTGTCTTGATGTCTAACTGACATCTCTTTTAACACCCAAAGTTGTATTCATTATCTCTCCCTAGACACTCTTCATTTTCTGTCCTTTCTCTCTGTCCATGACATCTTGATCCACCTCACTCCCCTCCTGAGTGACCTGGCAGGTAGCCTAGGAATCTCCTTCCTCTATCTTCTAACTTAATCTATTTGTTCATTGTGGTACCACTGCTTGGACTTGGACTACTTGCTAAATTTTCTTGTTATAGTTAGAACCAGGTCATGGGATGAAGAAATTATTTGTGGATTATTAGAGAAGTTTGGAAACTTAGTACTTGGAACTTTGATCCTTGGAAGAATGAGAGTTGGCTTAGTCTAGGTGTTCCTATGTTGTAAAACTAAAACTGGCCAGTGGACTTTAGAGGAACTGTATTGTGGACTTGTTGGGGAAAACCATTTTGAACATTCAAAACAATCAAATTATGAACTGTCAAGGTGTAGCTGGCTCTTTATTTCTGTGTCAGGCATATTACAGAGGCCTTTTTTTGCACTGAGAAGAGGGAACAGGGAGATGGCCAGGTAGGATATATTATTTATTTCAATTTAGTGGTTAAGAATCATCTATTTGGCTAAAAACTCTGGAGTGCCCTTAGGAGACTGAGTCCCTGCCCTACTGAATCCCCCAGTAGCTGCACTCAAACAGCTGCCTCAATGCCAAAGGCCAGGGTTCCTTTTCTGACAATCATGCTCTGCAGAGATGCCTAACTGCAAAAATTTCAGGTACACAGGTTCCTTGTCTAAGAGCTCTAGAGTCTCCTTGGAGTGGGAACAAACAGCCTCCCCACAACCCCTGTACTGTTGAAAGCCCTGGAAGCCACATGCACATCCCACAACCACCCTGTAAGCTCTCTGTCTTTTAAAATATTCTAGAGTTTCTGGAGTGTGTGGCCACATATATGACTACACAACATCTCCAAACTCAATAATTCTGACATCCCAGTAGGAGCCCTAGATTAGATGGGAAAATAACATAAAAACCAACTAAGCTCATTTAACAAAAACATTAACACAGAAGACTCAACTAGTAACAGTAGCTTTAGTAAACCCTCAGACAAGGACTTAATATCCCCATGGTGAGATAAAGCAATTTTCACAACTTTAATTTACTGAAGTATTTTTGATAATTCTGTTTGTTAGTCATTAGTTGTAACAAGCAATGTAAAATAAATTATTTTGGACCTGCTAAGGGTTTGAGGGGTAGTTGGGAAAATAAGAACAATGTTGGAGGGAAAGTCACAGTCATGGTGGGTTTGGTGTTGGAATATTGAATTCCTATAACAAATGCATCATTAACAACCTTGTAAACCAAAAAAAATTAGAAAAGAATTATATATATATATATATATTGCAGTGACTGTGCTAGGTGAGGAGAGTAAAATGGTTATCAAAACAAAATCCTTCCCCATGAGGAACCTTGAGTCCAGTGATAAATCTTGATTTAAGTAAGAAAGCACCATTTATAATTTGTGAATTTATAAAAACAAAATTAGAGGGCAATAAGATAAAAATAATGAATGTGCTCTATATTGAGATAAACTCTGAAAGCAATTGATATAGGGGTTAAACAGATAGATACTGGTGAAAGAGTGGTCTAGGCAGAGAAAATATTAAACAAAGTTGGAGAGAACCTGGATAAGAGTGAATGAAGGAAGGAAGAAAGGATGAAAGAAGGAAGATTAGTATTGGTAGGACTGTGGTTAAAGTAAGAGCTACACAGGGCCTCTAAGCCATGTAATTTAGATTTTGCTTCTGAATGCAATAGAAATTATAAGGCAGTTTTATATTCTAAAATATTGTGACTGCTATTAAAAGGTAATTTATTTAATGATTGCAACTTCTTAAATTAACTCATACTTGGGTTATACCACCATGGGCAGTAGTTGTACTAGGACACAGTGGGTTCTCCCGACAAATGCTGTGTGTAAGAACAGAACTCTGATTCCTAAAGGTGGACCCAGCCATCTAGAAATGCCTCAATCTCAGAAGACATCAAGCATTAAGGAATGACAATTCGTTGAGACAGAAATTTAAAGGATGAAGAGGAAAAGAGGTACCAGCTCCTTTTTTCCTTAATCCACAATCTTCATTTGGGTCATGCAGAAGAGCTTGCTTTTGTTGTTTCCACTCAAAATCAGGAAAGAACTTGGAAGAGAAACTCAGAAATAAGTTGGGCTGCTCATTCAGTTGTCCAGTCCATTTTTATTAAATATCTACTACATGCCACGTTGTACAAAGCATTGAGGAAATGACAACAAATTAGACAGCATATCTTTTGACTATCAGAGCCTACAATTCAGGAGACCTGACAGGATAGAAAGCAATCTTTTGAGGGTTGGAGGCAGGGGTAATTGTAAGCACATCCAAAAAAAACAGAGGCTAAGGGCAAACTCATCCATTGATGCCAAACACTTGTCAGAGGAATGAGAGCAAGAAAGGAATTTTAACTCCTGATCTGATAACAAAAGATTGGAAGAAGGAAAAAGGAGTAGAGGACAAAGAAGAGTGTCCAGGTGATGAAATGAGTATGCTGTCTAACTCTTTGCTACTCCGAGGTTGAAATGATTGCAGGGAGCTCCCGGAGTCAGTTTTGGAATAAGAAAACGTGCAGAAATGAAACTTCTGCCCTGAGTTTGCAGACTTCCCCATCTTTCATCCCTACTGTAGAAAGCAACTCATATAAAAGGATGTGCTAGGACCCTTTGAGTTACTGTAATAAAGTTAGGAACTCACTGAATAGCATTGACATGAATTAATGTACTGCAGTATCTCTACAAATCAAGAGGGTGACTTCTACTGGAAATCTCCCAAGGCTTTGTGCACATAGCAAGCCAAAAGCCTCCCCCACACTGAGACTGAAGTACCTTGGGTGCCCTTGCTGATAAGATTGTATGTATGGAAGTATGTCTTCAGGCCCTCAGCAGCTGCTGGCAACATTTATTACAACCTGAATTTGAAAGGTGCTAATCTATTCCAGGATCCTGATAAAATTTATCAGCCAGTAGATATATAAGGAACCTAGGTTCCCTGCGATTCAAGTTGGATTATTTTCTATTTTGATACCACTTTTAGTCTAGGGAGCAGGCAGGAAGTTGCTCTCCAAATGCTGTTCCTTCTCTGCCAGCAGGGTTTCCTTGTTTCTTTTCCTGTAGGACAAGATAGAAAGCAATCAGATTAAATCACATCCTGTAGATGGTGGAGCAGCCTGTCCCTTCCAGCCTCAGTTCCTAACTGTTCCTTGTTCTCTTGTGGCTCCTCAACTTGTCAGCTGGGTTCTGTCTGGCCATTTTTCTGGGAATTCTCTCTCTTACCAGGGGAGTTTTCTCCCATCCTTTGTGACTCAGTTGGAATCTCAAAGTCTCTGATTTTCCTACTGTTTTATGAGAGAGATTTTTTTCTTTTGGGTTTCCCTCGGTCAAGTCCTGTGGTTGGCTTTGAGGATCCAAAGCTAAATTATTGTGTCCTCAAATCCTCACCATCTGGTAAGGAGGCAGACACAGGTATGGACACATGCCACATGCAGCTTCCTGTAACAAAAGCATGAACAGAGAAAGGGGGGGAGAGATATAGATAGAGATAGAAAGAATAGAGAGAGAGGAGAATCAATTCATATCCAGCATGAGCCTCCACTCTGAGCAATCTGTCACTATGAAACTTCATTTACTCTGGAGCAGTATTTATCAACTAGGGACTATAGGGCCTCCTTGTGGGTCACCAGATTATTCCAAAGGAGCTACAGAGAAAAATTGCATTAGTGAGGATCATGCAGAAGACTATAGGGCCACAGTAGGAGAGGGAGGCAATAAGAAGTTAACAAGGTTAGAAGGGGATTGAGAAACATGGTCTAGTGACATGGTATCCTCATATGCTTTAGGCATGCCACCCTCATAAAGGCAGGCACCGTGCTCCACATAATCATCAGTACCTAAACACCCTCAGAAGCATAAAATGACAAAAACAGAGTGGGCCATGTGTGAGCTTTCCAAAGCAACAACATATGGGATGAAATTTCCAAAGCAACAACGTATTGGATGATTATAAAGATTCATTTATTTATTTAATCCTTTTAAATTTTTTTTTTACTTTTTGGGCCATACCCAGCCAATACTCAGGGATTACTACTGGTTCTGTGCTCAGTAATAATTCCTGGCAGTGCTCAAAGGACCATATGAGATGCCAGGATAGAACACAGGTCAGTCATGTCCAAGGCAAATGCCCTACCCACTGTAATATGGCTCAGGTCCCAGGGTTTTTATGTTCTGAAGGCATCTCGGGATATTGAAATTTCTCCTTTAATAAAACAAGTTCAACTTATGGGTTTTGAATATAGTCCATTTCCCCCCAAGAATATATACTTGATAAAATGAAAATGCACACCTATGCATTAGAATGGGAATGACAGTAATGATCACTGTCATATCCATAATATTGATGGTCTCTAATTGGTATTCCTATTCTTTGTAGAATTGAACCACAATTAGCACACTACCATTTTTTCATACTATATAGAAAGAACATTTTGTATTATTTTATTTTATTTTAAATTTTTATTAGTGAAACACCATGAGGTACAGTTGTAGACTTACAAATTTTTGTGCTTGGGTTTCAGTTATACAATGATCCAGTACCCATCCCTCCACCAATGCCTATTCTCCATCATTTACATTTTTTTAAAAATTTTTGTTAGTGAAACACCATGAGGTACAGTTTTAGATTTACAAATTTTTGTGCTTGGGTTTCAACTGTACAATGATCAAACACCCATCCCTCCACCAGTGCCCATTTTCCACCACCACGGGTCCCAGTATCCCTTCCACCCTCCATCCCCCCATCCCACCCTGCCTCTGTGGCAGGGTATTCCCTTTTGTTCTCTCTCTCATTTTGGGTGTTGTGGTTTGCAAAAGAGGCATTGAGAGCACACTACCTTTTTGCTTGCCCTGCATTAAAAGTTTTCTTTTATATTTCAGGTGACCTAATTTTCTTAGAAAAACTTGAGAGGAGGGGTCAGAGAGATAGTATAGTGAGTAAGGGGTTTGCTTTGTGTGTGGCCAATCTAGGTTTGATCCATATGCCCCTTGATCTATATGAGTCCTGCCAGCAGTGATCCCTGAGTGCAGATCCAGGAGCAAGACTTGAGCATAGCAGTTATGGCCAAAAAGAAAACTTTGAGTGAATCTGTTAATCTTCACTCAGTAAAAATAGAAACTCACCACCCCCTTTTTTAACATTGATTTACTCTACCTTTTTGCCAATACCACACTGATTTAATTACTGTGGCATTATAATAAGTAGTGAGTTCCTTCAAACTTTGTTCCTCTTATTCAAAGATTGCTTCTAAGCCAGAGACTCCCAAACTTTTTTTTGCCAAAGCCACCATTTTAAAAAGAATTAAAAAAGGCAACTACTCAGCACACCCCTGGAAATTTACCTTCTTTATATGTAAACAAATAGCATCCCCTAAGCACAAAATTGCACCCCTAGGCTGCTAACAACCCTTGAATTGTTCCAGCATACCCACAGGGCAGTATTGTGCACTTTGGGAAACCCTAAACTAGGTCTTTGCATTTCCTTATACGTTTTAGAACTAGCAGATAAATGTCTTTAAAAACAGGCACCATACTTAGCAGTGCTGGCAGTTGTGGGGAAGCTGATAATATTCCTGCCCTTTTTGGTCCCATGATGTGGGTCTGACAGTTTGATGCTTAGCACCAGTGATGCTCAGGGGTCCCTAGGGCTATACTCATTGCACTTGAGGATACATGTGGTACGAGGAATCAAACACAGGCTCTCATATGTGCTGCATGTGATCTACCATTTGAGCTATCTCCCAGGTCCCAGTGTATCCATTTTTGTTTTATTAAAATTTTAATTGTCTGATTTATTTTATTAATTGTATTTATTTCAATTTAATAATTTCATGGACTTATCTTAGTGCCCATTTTTAGGGTTACTCATATTCATTCTGTAGAAGTACTATGTAGCACTGCACTGCACTTTCCTCCCGTTGTTCATCCATTTGCTCAAGCGGGCCCAGTAACGTCTCAAAATGGAGACATTGTTGTTACTGTGTTTGGCATATCGAATACATCACGGGTAGCTTGCCATGCTTTGCCCTGTGGATGAGATACTCTCAGTAGCTTGCCGGGCTCTCCAAGAGGGGCAAAGGAATCAAACCTGGGTCAGCAGGGACGGCCACGTGCAAGGCAAATGCCCTACCTGCTGTGCTATTGCTCCAGTCCAGAGGTACTATAATTTATTTTATTTTAAATTATTTTTAAGTTTTTGGTTTATGATACTATTAATAATGGATTTTCATGGCATAATTCCAACACCACATATATTGCAAGTGGCTTCCCTGGCTTCCCCAAGGAACCTATGAATATATGCACACCTATGTTCCTTGCTGCACTTAGAACAATAACAAAGATATGGAAATAACCCAACTACAGATGAATGGTCAAGCAGTCATGGTATATATACACAGTGGAATACTATGCAGCTCTAAGAAAGAACAAAATCATACACTTTGTAGTAATATGGATGGAAGTACGGGATAACATGCTGAGTGAAGTCAGTCAGAATGAAAGGCACAGGTACAGAATGAGCTCTCATATGATGTAGCAAAAAAGATCCAAAGGCAAGGTAATGAGAGAACTGACCCACACAATTGAGTTGGGTGGGTGAGAAGGAGGGGGATGGGTTTCCTGGGTTCATTTTTTAAAAAATGGTTGTGATTATAATTGGAAATGTGATGTGCAAGTCAATGTTGGGAGATGATTATAATTGGAAATGTGATGTGCAAGTCAATGTTGGGAGAATTGATATCGTGAACATGATAAGATATACCTCTCTATTTGTATAGAGCTTTAATTTCACTCAGGGATATTTTTTAACTTTTGGTGTAGGTAAAATACACATATTTTAGAAAACTTAGATATGAATTTGGTTTTGGTGCTATATTAAGTAAAAATTTTTAGAAACCTATATTTAGTTTTCCAATTGTTTGCTGTTAGTTCATCAAAATACAATTAATATTGTTATACAATATTAATCTGTAGCTATGGCCTTTCTAAACTCACTTATTGTCAACTAATAGCTGCTTTATAGTTTCCTTAAGACTTATTATATAAACAAGCATGTCCACATTTTTTTAAAAATGCTTTTCTTTATTCATTTTGATTGTTTCATTGCATTGGTTAGAACTTCTAATATAATACATAATGAGAGAGTAGAGCGTGAACATAAACCACAAATGTGTTTTGTCGTTCTCACCCCCACCTATTGAGATGATCACGTTATAAAGCTATTAGCACGACTTAATTATATTGATCAGTTTTCAGAATGTAAATAAGCCTTATATTACTAGTGTTCATTGTATTGGTCATTGAGACATTATCTCTTGTGTTACAGATGAATTCAACATAATAGTACTTTAAGGACTTGGCTTATGGCTTGGCTATGGCTATGGCTTTCTTTTGTTGTGAAGTTCTTTGCCAAGTGTATGAGGATGAGGTTTATCTAGGCCTTACAAAATGAATCTAGACATTTTATTTCTTATATTTTTCTGAGATAATTTGTATAGTTTGGGGATTGTTTTTTCTTAGATGCTTGATAGACAATTCCAATAAAACCATTTGGACTTAGAGTTTCCTTTGTGGAAAGCTCTTTTTTTTGGTAATAACAAATACAATTTCTCTAATTAATAGGACTTAACTTTTTTCTATCATCTTGTGACAGTTTGGTAAATTATTATTTTCAAGGAATTTATCCATGTCATCTAAATTATTGCATTTATCAGCATAAATTTTTTTGTAATATTCTAACGTTAACTTTTGAATGCCTGCAGAATTTATAGTGATGTACCTTCATTTTTTTAAAAAAGAAGCCTTGCTTGAAGCTTATTAAAGTTATTTATCTTTTTAAAATACTACCTTTGATTCTATTTTCCCTAGTGCTTATCTCTTTTACATAATGCAGATACTTATCTGCATTATGTAATTTTTTTATTATTTTCTTCCATTTACTTATTTTGGGTTATTTTGTTCATTCTTTTCTAACTTCTTTAAATGGATAGTTGTAGAACACTTGTAGGAGAGAACGTTCAATGGTCTGGAGTTCAGGCTTTGCATGTGGAGGCCCAGGCTCAATCCCCAGCACCTTATTGTCCCAAACCTCTGGGAGCAATCCCTGAGCACAGAACCAGAAGCAGCCCTGAGTACAGCTGGACAAGGCCCCCCCCAAAAAATGAAAGATGCGTGGAAACACATGTATCATTAATTCTTAACTTTTGTTTTTTTCTAATTAAGTGCATCAGATTTTATAAATTTTTCTTTAAGTTGTAGCTTACAACATTTTCATAGAAGCCACTCCCAGCAGTTTTGTGACACTCAGTGGCCACTGCTGGTAATTCTTGGTCTTCATGGATTAATGGTTAATGGTTTAATGGCGAATGGTTAATGGAGGACTTAATGGTTCAGTGTTTGGGGCAGCATAGTGTTTAGGCTTAGCAACACTGAAGAGCCCCACCCCACTCAGGGCCTTGTACATGCTGGACATATGCTCTGCTATTTGAGCTATCTCTGATTCTCACAAATTTAAATACTGTATTTGCATTATCATTAAATTCAACATTTCCAGTTTTCTTCTTTGACCCACAGGCTATTTAGAAGTGTGTTACTAATTTCCATTTATTTTGAGGATTTTATGGGTATCTGGTTGTTACTGATTTCTCAGTTTAATTCTCTAGTTGTCAAAGTACATACTCTATTTCAGCCTTTGAAAATTTATTAGGAATTGAATTCTAGGCTAGTAGAACCCTAACCCTAGCAGATCGCTTATCATGGTGAACATTTTATGTGCATCTGAAAAAGAAAAGTTAGTTATTTGGTATA
This sequence comes from Sorex fumeus, assembly GCF_029834395.1. Taxonomy (NCBI): domain Eukaryota; kingdom Metazoa; phylum Chordata; class Mammalia; order Eulipotyphla; family Soricidae; genus Sorex; species Sorex fumeus. The sequence continues at coordinate 25,509,686 of NW_026606155.1, forward strand.
AAGTTTTATAAGAGACAATGAGAAGATTTTTTTATATTGTTTAAGCCACTGGTTATCAATGACCAGTCTGTGATAGATAACACAGACAGATATCACTTTGCAGGTATAAAGTGCTTGAAAACAGCTGGTTAAATCACATATATCCTTACTAAATTTTATTTGTCTCATGAACTACCAAGACAAAGGTCTAAAAAACCTACAAGTGTGAGTATGGGTTCTGCCATGTCTCTTTAGTGCTGTCACTTTTGTTTCACTAGTGCTACAGTGCTTACTTTTACTTTTATCTGTCAAATTCTATCTATGCATTAAGATACTTACAACTTTTGTTGAATTTAAGTTTGCCTTTTATATGCCTTATCTTCCATCTTTTGGCACTATTCATCATTTGTTGCCATTTTTAAGTTAATTTTTTTCATATTTTATTTTAATTCTTTGGTTTCAAAGTTATTTTTTCATCATTTTTATTGGTTGCTCTAGGGATAACAAAATGCATCTTTGATTTATCATTGCCAACTTGGAATTAATATTACACGACTTCACATAAAAGATAAGACTTTGTAACAGTCTATAACCATTTACACCTCTACAACCTTCATGCTATTGTTATCATCTGTGTTATAACTACATAGATTTGGGGGTGGGGGAGGCTCCTAAGCATTCTAGAGTTCCTGGCCTCATCAGGGATTCTCAGCCAATGGGGTTATGGATTCAGCACAAGGGTCCGAGGATGTGGTGCTACTCAGACCCTGTAGTGTTCATTATACCCAGGCGATTCCGGTGGTGCTGGGGCCTCTCTAGGTGGTGCCCAGGGACCTGCAGTTCTGCAGAGATGCTCAAGGGACCAGGTGGTGATGGGAATCTAATGTATGCCAGGCATGTTCTCCTTTACACTGTACTATTTCCAGGCCCACATACATTTTCTTTTAATAGGAGCCATCCCCAGTGAGGTGTAAGGGACCTGGGCCACTCCTAGTCATGCTCAGCTTGGCAGTGCTCAGGAGTCACGGGCTGCATCTGTCTGTACTTGGGTGGTATTGTGCTGTGAATGGAACTATGCTTGAATACTTATCTCTCCAGCCCCATAACTACAGTTTACATCCTAATGCAACTCATAAAATATCTATGAGTAGAAAAATCAATGTTTCTTTTTGTTTTTACCAGTATAGTTGCCATTTTTTACTGCTTTTCATTCCTATTTTAGGCCTATTTCAAGTTGGAGTCACTACCTTCAGTCTGAAAAACCCTCACTCACATTTCTATGTAGGACTACTGGCAACAAATTGTTTGCAGTTATCTTAAAATGTCTTTACTTTGCCTTTACTTTTGAAATATATATCTTATTGGACATAGGCATCTAGGTTGACGGGTTTTTTTTTTCTTTCTCTTGGTCTCCATTATCTCATGGCTGCTGTTGTGTATGAAAAGAAGTTATCCATAATGTGTTGTATAAAATGTGGTTCCCCTCCCTTCTTCTGCTTTCAAGATTTTTCTCTTTATGTGTGGTTATCAGTACTGTGAATATAATGTGTCTCGATGTTATTGCATTTTATATATCCATTCGACATGGTGTTCTCTGAGCCCCAAGGCTCTGTGAGTTAACTTTTGCAGCAAATTTGGGAAATTCTGAACCATCATTTTATGTGTTTTTATCCATTTTCTCCACCTTATCTTTTTGGAGCTACAATTGCACATATTGGTTATGTTGGTTTTACTTTTTACCAATACAAAAGGCTCTTCATTTTCAAATGTTCCCTCAATATGCTTTATATTTGGACATCTTATCTTGATCTTACTCTATTTACAAGCATTCATAACCGTTCTTACACATTTCCAATCTTATAGTAAGACTGCTCATATCTAGAAAGACTCTTAGGAGCTCCTTTTTTCAGGTAGTTTCATTTCTCTGTCAAAACTCTTCCCCTGATCATTATTGATGATGTATTTTTTAAAGTCCTGAAACACACTTGTAGTGTGACATATTTGTGATCGTTGTTTTCAAGTCCTTGTCAGCTCATTTCAACTTCTGTATTCTCTTCGTTTTCTTGTCTACTGGTCAGATTTTCCTGTTTCTTCCCCTAATATTTATTGTTTGTTAGATTGAAGTAAACTATGGTAAACAGTCTCAAGAATACCTGTAAAGGGTACTGGACTTTGTTTCTGAAATAGCTCCATTACTGTGTCATTTGCTTGCTCTGTTTAAGGATGGTCTTGTGTATCTCCTGTTAGAGGAACCTATTTTAATTTTCAGTGCACTCCTCGAGCATGACCCTGGCTCTGTGCAATGGTCAGAACTCTCCCATATTTATTCCTAATGCTTAAGATGCTTGGGAGGTCTCTTCACTCCAGGGGAAGAAATGGTTCTCAACATTGGCTCCCTACATGGCCGGTTCTCCTTTGCCCTCATTCAGCAATCAGTCTTACAGAAGACCTATTCTGGGTCTCGTGTGTATGTGTGTGTGTGTACAGCCTATTTTTCAGCCAAAGATGGATAGAGCATATACATGGCCACTGCTGAGCCTTCCCCCTTTAATCTAGATATTTTTTTCTTCTCTGAATATTTTGACCACTGTAGCACCCTTGAACTCGTATTTTTACCTCTTCATTACAGAACTAAATTTGCCATCTATGGGGGCCCCATTTTCCCCACGCTCCAGCAGGAAATTTTCTCCAGGAAAGATGGCTGGATAGTTGTGGCACGATTGTGGCTGGTTTTATTTTCTTCCTCTCTTCCTTTCTTCCTTTTCTTGTTATTCAATACCTCCAGACAATTTCTTTGGAATATTCCTCAGTTTTATGGTTGTTTTACATGAACAGTCAGGTCTAGCACCAATGACTTTTGTGGACAGAGGCATTAGTTTTACTTAAATTTTTATAAAAATATAATTAGTAATTAATATTGGAGAGATAGTACAGTGGTAAGGTTGGAGAGATAGTACAGCGGTAGGGTGCTTGTACATGACCAATTCACGTTTGATCCCCAGCACCCCATGGTCCCCTAGGAATCACCAGGAATAGTTCCTGAGTGCTGAGCCAGGAGTAACCTCTGAGCATCATGGGTATGGCCCCCAAATAAAACACAACAGAAAAGTAAAACAAATATAATTAATAATAATTAAAAATTTGGCTTCTGACCACTCTCTGCTCAACCCTCTTTGGTAGCTTCCTCTTAAGGTATGTTTGTGGTCTGAACTATTCTCCCACAAAGCCCTGAGAGATACGACTCTACCTTCTCTACTTTCTCTCTCACCACCTCTTGGCACACACACTACCTTCTTTTTACTTGCTTCTCTTTCCTTGAGCTTCTACCCCAGGATCATCTCACATGTTGCTCCTTATACCTTAAAATATGCTTCACCTTCTTCCCTTGTCATCTTCAACTTTCAACTGACAGGTCATTTTCTCATGACAGCCACTCCTTGACCCAACAAGTTGAGGTTATAGCCCCATTAGATTCTTTGGGTTGAATCTGTATTTTCTTCAAAGCACATTTTTGGGGGGGTGGGGTTGTTTTGGGGACACACCCAACAGTGCTCCTTGCTTGGGAATCGTTCCTGGAAGTGCTCAGAGAACTGTGTAGCACCAGGTATCAAACCCAGGCCTCCTGCATGCAGAACATGTGCTCCAGCCTTTTGAGTTTTCCCTTGTCTTTCAAAGCATTTATAATATTGATACTTATGTGGGCCTTTGTCCTATGTTTCTCTGTCCCTCTAAAATGCACAACTTAAAGTCAGAGAGATAGTACAGGGATTAAGGCCTTTGCCTTACATGCAGCTGACCCCTGTTGTACATGTAGCACTATATAATCCTCTGAGCACTGCCCAGAGCAACCTCCAAGTACAGAGACAGAAGTAACCCCCCAAAGTGTAGTCCCACCCCAAGTGAAATGAATAAATAAAATGCACAATCCAGCACTTAGAGAAGCTATCTTTTCTGTTTATTTCACTTTCTTGGTTTCTTTAGTCCTTAGTAGCACCTGGTAGCACACACTAATACATGTAGAATAAATGATTCCAACTTTTTTAATAGCTTTTTATATTTCTACTTGGTTTTTTAGCATTGATAATAAGTATATTTTCTTATATTCAAATTCTATTTTACTTTTCAGAGAAACATGTCCTGCATCAATCCCCTGAGCCACACAGAACTTTCTATGAGGAAGGTTTGTGATGATTATCACAGAAAGATTTTGAGATATAGAAAATGCAGGTGCTGTGTCAGAGGTCACACAAGCAGAGGGAGACCTAGAAAGCTCTGCTGGTATCTAACCAGTAATTCTTTCTTTCATAGACCCCTTGGCCCCCCTTCCTTGTGGATTCCTTCTAACCATATAGAGGAAGATATGTACAGACTCCAGTACTCTGTTTAAAACTGATTTTTAGCTCTTCAGATTGGAATCATGTTGGCTTTTTAGGCCCTTAAAAACACCAGGGAGTACAGGGGAACCCTGTAGGTTCACAATCCTTTTGTTCCTCTTTGACTCTACACTGTACCGTTTCCCCATTTCCTTTTGTTAAAGTTGCTTGGACCTTTTTGTTGCAAACGTGTATGTCCAAAATTCAAAAATGCCTCAGTAAGCCCTAAATCAGCCACCAGTCTTGAAGCCTGCAGGCTGGTGTGCGCCGATGTCCTTGGGGTACGAATGCATTGCGCTCTCTAGCCTCCACGTCGCTCCTTCCTGTGAGCCACATGGATCTTCCACAGATGACAGGCCAAAGCTGGGAGCATCATCTGAATTTTGACCACATCAGGCCGGCTGACTGAGCCAGGTTTAATCTTGACCACATCAGCACTACCTTTTCAGTCCCACTTTGTCTCGGCAGCTCAGTTCATCATTCCAAGGGATGATTGAATGCAGTGCTAGTGTCTCTTTGGGACTTGTGAACTCATTTATCTCTTCCATCTTGTATAAAAGATGTATGAAAGAAGAGAAAAGGGTAGGCTGGAGCAGTTTTGTCCTATGAAGAAGGATGGTCTGATTTCTTGTTGATTGATTCTCCACCACTTTTGGACTGTTCCACAAGTCTGAAGCCCACAGGGGAGTTAGCATAGGGGACCTTAACAGGGTGGCACCAGCTCTACGGGTCCTTTGAATCAGGGGATGGAACTGAGAGCACAGACTGTGAGGTAGTGATGTGGGGGCAGAGCCGATTCATCCTCATCACAGCTCCTATCAAACTCCTTAAGGTCCAGGACCCCTGCACCTCTCAAATGCTTTAGAACTTTGGAGACTCCAATTCTGAACCAGTCATTAGGATCCATATCTGATGCTTAGTTCTGACTGAGGGTGAGGTTTGAAGTTAGGCAATCCCAGAAGAGGAATCAGGTGGATTTTCTGCCACATTCAACTGTACTTGCCTAGACCTTTCTCCATGGCAGTGCCCTGTTTGATTTGACACTGGGCTCAGCTAGTAGCTCCATTGTCTCAGAGTTAGGCACCATAGGCTCAATTTTATAGCTGGGAAAGCTGATACATGTAGCTAAATTCCATAAATTCACTGCACTAATCAGTGAAGATGATGCTGAGATTTGAATCTAAATCTGTCTGAGTCTGTAGTCTTTGCTTTAGACCTGGGCTGTCAAACTATTTCTGAAAGTGCAGAGAATAAATGCCTGCCTCTCTGCAGGCAATATGCGGTCTCTATCAGGTACTCTTTTGCTTTCTCTTACAATCCTTTAGAAGGGTAAAAAAACATTTTAAAATCATAAGCCACACAAAAATAGGCCAAGGGCCCCAACTGGCCCTAATTTGGCCTGTGGGCTGCTGTTCGCTGACCCTGGCTTTTCATCAGCACACACACACTGCTCCTCAGCATGAGAAAATCCAGTATTTCCAGTGAAAAATAGCCAGAAAAATAGGAGAGTCCTGGAAGAAGCCTGGACTGTCGTAGGCTGACCCTGCTCCCGGGTGGAGAAGCAGGGTTTACTGAACCCCCATGGCCACATTGGTGGATGGGTCTGGCTTTTCTCTGAGATTGTTTTAGGAGCCTCAAAACTGCAGCAGAGCATGCAAGGGAATTGCTATTTGGAGGAGCAAACCTTTGCCGGGAAGAACTTGTATTTGTGACCCAAACATCACCACCTTGGTCTGCGAGCGCTGCTGGAAGCTCACTGGGATGTCCCTGGGATCCCTTTCATGTTCTCAGACCCTCACATTGAGCTCACAAATCTCTAGGTCGGCCAAGTATCGCTGAAAGTGCCCCCTTGACACACTTCACACTCCTTGGGAAGGTTCCCTCCCCCCTCCCCTTTCTCCTCTATCCTCCCAGGGTTACTTGGGAAGACTCTAGCAGGAGATGCCAAGCCTAAGAGTGAGAGAGGGGAGCAGAATCCCATCAGCAACCCTAAAAGGACCAAATAGGAACCCTTGACTCAGCAGCTTTTTATTTTTCTGGTTAAAAAAAATTTTTTTTTCAGCTGCCAAGTGTTTGAGTGTTGCGGGGACTCCCTTGGTAAATATTTATCTTCAGCCTGGAAGAGCTGAGCTGTGCTTCCTTGGCCCAGTTCACACAGTGTGCCTCTTAGGAGGCTGCTGACCAGGATAGCCACCCGGCTCCAGGGGGAGCAGCCCTCCAGCTGCGAGCTGAATCCCTTCCAGAAAAGGCTGCCAGGCCAAGAGGTTTCCTGTGACTCCCTGCTGTCCCCATCCCAGGACCAGCTCTGTCTCCTCGCCACGTGTTTCCCCGCCTACCCCCTTTCCCTGGCGCAGCCGGTCCTCTGCCTGGCACAGGGAGCCTGGTTTCCATGGAAGCCTCATTAAATCTGCATCTTGCTCAGTTTGGGTTTGATCACGACTGCCAGAAGTATTTTTAGCTTGTGCGGTTTTGTAATGAGATAGGGATGGGGGAGGGGAGGGACAGTAGGGACAGAGTGATTTACCTCCTCTGCTGCCTTCCCTTCCTCCCTCCCCCGCAAAAGGAGAAGAGGTCTGAAGGGAAGGAGCATCACTGGGGGGGACCGGGTTTCACTGAAGGGGTGAAGGCTGAGCTGCTGCAGCTAAGGCTCCTGGGGTGCCCCACACCACTCTATAACCATGGACATTAGGCCTGGCAACTGTCCTGGCTCCCTGTGCAAGGAGACTCTGCCTTCGCTTTCCATGGCCTCCGCAGGAGTGCACTAAATCCAGAGAGTGAGTCTCCCCCGTGTCCACTCACAGGCCTCCCCTAGGAGAGGGTGCTGGGCAGAGGGCACATGAAGGCATTAACTGCTGAGCAAAGGCTGGTGTTCAGTGGGTCCTCTGAGTGTGATGGCCTCAGAGTGAGAGCAGAGTGAGAGGGTGGCTGAACCCATAGTCACTGTATCCCCCAGCCAGGATTTTAGATGTGGGGTGAGAATACTGTGCTGGGTGTGGGAATCTGACACCAAGTCCCTCTTGGCTGCTGAGGATCTCATAACTTTCCTTCTACTCTTCAGCCAGACTGTGCTTTTAACCCATGACCCCTCATGGTTCTTGATAACTGGTTGGGAACTAACTGGGTTGGTTGTTCGCATTGGCATTGTTGGGTGCATGTGTGGGTGTGTGCATGCATGTGTATAATGCTATGTATCAGGGATGATGGATGATGTGGACAGAGTCTTTAATGTAACCACGGGTGTTTGGGATTTTTTATTTTATTTTTTTGTCATTGTGTATATGCTGATTCATTTCCTTCTCCTCATCCTGTGGACTAGATCTTTGCCGTCTTCATTCCACAAACTGGGAAACTGAGACACAGAGAAGTTGAGTAAAACCACTCAAGGTCATCCAGCTAACTAGCAACAGAGGCGTGTTTTGCACCCCAGTAGCCTGACCTGAGCATTTTCAATCCTAAATCTGTATGGGTAGCATTGCCTGGCAGAGATTTTAAGCTACTCTCTGTGCAGGACACCATTTATAGTAACTTGGTATTGATGAGCTGAAGACAGACTGCAGATGTGCTGCTGGGATTTCATTCATCCTCAAAGAGGTGGTTTTCTTTTCCCCCACTCAAAGGATTTCTGAGGGCGGTATCTGGATTCATAAAAATCTTCATGATCAAGATGTTCCCAAGCCTCGTTCTAATTCTCCTGCACTGCCTTTCTTCCCGCATTTCCTACTGTCTTTCATTGCTTTGTCTCTCTTGAGCCCACATTGCTTCCCAAAGCTACTAATAGGACAGAGCCCCCCATTCACAGGCTTAGCTCACAGGGGTCTTTGCTGCTGCTTCTCCTTTTGCAGGACAGCATTTCACTTGTTCACACTTTACTCTGCCTTCCCCAGGGAGATATCTGAGGGCTGTTTTCACACTTGGCAGTGCTTCTGATCTTTGCCCACCAGTCTCCGAGGATCTGTTTGACTATCACCCTATTTAAGGCCTTAGGTTCCTCTGTAATTTCCTCCTCAAATCCAAAGTGGAGAGAATGGGATCAATTCACCGTTTGGGTCTGATGAGTCAGCATTGCGCAGGCCCAGTGGTGCTGGGGACTGCCGAATCTGGTGGTTCATAGAGGCTCCAAGCAGTGCTAAGGATCTAACTTGGGTTCCTGTGCATGCCTTGCTCTGACTACTGAACTGTCTATCTGGCTCTGGAACTCCATTGTTCCTTTCATTGTTTCTTTCTATATCTTGGCTTTGTCCCCCCACACACACCTGCCCCCCACCCTCTCTCTGGCGCGTGACTCTCCTTTATTGATTCAACCTGCATACAGAAAAACCTGCCTCAGCATTTCCCACCTTACATATCCTCATCTCAGGCAGCTGTAGCATTCCAAAAACATCCCATTCCAGAGGCAAAGCATGTCAGGAGCCCTGCTGAAGGTCAAGGAAACAAAGGTAAAGACAAGATAACTGGTCTTGAAGTGCCAAGTCCATGGGCAATGGGGGAGGAGAGAGTAGGACAGGAAGCAGTAGTCATGGCTCAAGAAATGCTTTATAGAAGATCAAGGCCACATCCTTTGTATGGGTGGGGAAATTGAAGCACAGAACAAGGCTGGCTGGGGACAAGATCTCTTGCCCTCATGGGGGTTTTTTGTTTGTATTTTTTGTTTTGGGGTCATACCCAGTGGTATTCAGAGATTACTTCTGACTCTGCACTCAGGAATCACCCCTGGTGGGCTTGGGGGACCATATGGGATGCCAGGGATCAAACCCAGGTCTACAGCGGATGCTCGCAAGGCAAGTACTCTACCCACTGTACCATTATTCCAGCCCCGATCTCTTGCCCTTGTGTCTACACTAGATACCCTGGATATGATCCTGATTTTGACAGGAAGTATCTGCTCTCTTGATACCGTTCCATAGATCCCGACATGGCAACTGGCTTCCCAGAGGGTGCTGGAGCTTTCTGAGGATAGACTCAACTCAAGAACTCCCGGGAAAATGTATCCAAAGTGAAATTCGGGGAACTTGGAAGATAGTGCAATGGGTAGAGCACTTGCCTTGCACAGGGCTGACCTGGGTTCTATCCCAGCACCACATATGGTTCCCCAAGCACCACCAGGAATAAATCCTGAGCTCAGAGCCAGGAATAAGCCCTGAACACAGCTGGGTGTGGCCCCTAAATAAAAATAGATAAATAAAGTCAAGTGAAATTCAGGAAAAGCTTTGGCTCTGAAACAGGATGGAGGACCCCTTGAGCCTGACACTAATGGTTGTCTGGTGGCCCTCATGGAGCAGACATGGAATGCACTGGGATGTAAGGAGTCCTTCTAAAGTGGCCCTTCTTACCACCATGTAACAAATCCTCATAACCTCCCTACAGCCCAAGGTGAGGTGGACAAGGGCTCTCAGGCCCACATTACAGATGAACAAATGGTGCTGGTGGGAGCTGAGGGGTGGGCTGAGGGTGATAGTTCAGGGTGGCACAGCTGAGCCAGGATGGGAACACAGCTCTCTTTTATTGGTGAACACAGCCACTCAGGATCTCAGCCCTCTGCTTCATTTCCTCGTCTGTCAGATGGGAATGATAATGCCCGTCTCACATGGATATTGTCGGGGAAACAGATGAAAAGAGAGAAAGCTCTGAAAACAGAAGCAGCCGCCTCTGCAGATGGGAATTATTTTTGTGGTTGTCGCACTTTGCCAGCCCCCAGGGCTTTGCTGAGCTGTACTTGGCACAGAGTTCCTCCTCACCAACTGCAGGGGAAAAGGGTAGTGTGTCTTCATCCTGAGAAAATTTCGCAAAGTGAGACACCACCACTACCACACACACACCTTCCCATTTCCAGGAAGGAGTGTAGCTCATAGTGTGTCCTCCATGGTTGCCAGTGGAATGTAGCACCTAGAATCCAGGTCTCCACGAATTGAGAAGATATAAAGAGATAACAATCTCCCCGCCTCCCCACTAAGTATTTAGTGTGGAATACTTTTTATTTGCATATTCAGGTTTGCTTGTACATTTCTACCAGAAATATAAATGATGGAGACTTTTTATAAATTGATGGATGGGAAAGAGAACATCAGTTACTGGGTTTCTACCATATTCTGGGTAATGATGTGACTATTGATCTCTGTTGCAATGTGCAAGCCCCAGGAAGCCCCATTTTACAGACTGAGAATATGACCTAAAAAATTTGTATTTTATGTGCAAATAATATCCCTGTGAAACACAAATTTGCTGGCTAGATAGACTGGAATTTGAAGCCAGGCGTCCAAAGCCTCTATTTTATATCACTGTATATTATTTTAGGAGAGACTGGAATGGATATCAGATATGTCCATTCCATAAAGCAAACTGGAAGCCTGCTAGAAGCTTCTTAATTGAAGGTCAGCAAGTAAGGAAGTAGAGTGAGAGTTTGATGAGAGCCCCCAGGCAACTTGCCCATGCTGATCCCACTGTCTGAATTACCAGAGCTTGGACAAGGCTGGCTATGTTCTCCTACACTGAACTCACTGAACTGCGCAACTGGGTAGGAGCCTATGCAAGACCTGTCACATATATCAAGATGTGCCCAACTTGATGCTTAGGACAGTTACTGATGATATGCTCCAAGGGTGGAAGAATACACTGGAGATTCAGGACTTTTCTTCATGACAGGAGGCTGAGTTGAGAGACTTGCTGAGCAGGGCCAGGATAAGAAGTGTCCAGAGTTTTGTGTGATAGTCGAGCCAAGAAAAGAAGAAAAGAATAAAGTCAAGGATGGGGGTTAGGAGAAGGCAGAGAGATATAACAGGAATTAAAGAACCTTTTTGCATGTGCCCAATCCTGGTTTGATTCCTGGTACCAAATAGGCCCTCAAGCACTGAGTGCAGCCCCGAAGCCTCCTGAGCGCCACCAAGTGGCCCAAAGCAATCCCTAGCACTGCAGGGCACAGTAAGCACTGCCTCCTCAGGCCCTCTCACCAAACTGAGCAGCCTGGGTGGTTGAGAATCACTGGGAGAGGCCCACAGGTCTCCAGAGCATCACTTAGGAGCACTGGCCAATGAACGAGAAACAGGATATTGGGCATAGTAGGTCTCAGCTTCTTGAAGAAGTTATAGAGGGCCAGCTCCTGAGGCCGTGACCCTGCCTTAGGCCATGTGTTAGTTAAAGCAGATCTGTCAGCCTTAAATCAGATTTGTCAGCCCTTTCGTGGCCTCTATGTTTAGAGAAGAAGCTGGTATGAGTACCCTAGAAAGGATTTGACAACAACAAAGTGCCACCATATGTGTTTTCTCATCTCATCTTCTCAATAGCCCTGGGAAGTATGTGGGAATAAATCTGTGCACTTGGTGAATGGGGAAAGCAGTACCCAAAGAAGTGAAGTTGTCTTTCAAGAGCCACAAACTAGTACAAACAGAGTCCAACTCAGTTGTTTTCTCTCCAACATCAAGTGGCCTGCAAATAGGAACCAATGTGTACCATACAAATAAAAAGTCAATTGGGTAATCAGACGACCTGCTGTTGAATACATGTCCATGCTGCTGTCTTTCTCATTTTGATTTTCAGGGCTGTACCATAGAAGAGCTATTTATTCTAGGTTAGACAAGAAATATAAAGCTTCTGTAAGATTTTTAATAAGGCACCAACCAAACAAGCTTAGACTCAAACAGATGCTCAGCACAGATGTGGAGTCACCACTACACCCTCCAGTGGGACCCTCATTCTGATATGTTTTCACTACTTCCACAGCCCTGATTCCCTGTTACAACTAACACAATGTCAGCCTTTAAACTAACAATGGTTAAGTCTAGCAAGACCCCAGGAAGTGCCAACCCTCAAATCAATAACTAGAAGAACAGCAACTAGAAGAAGCAAGTCAATTATTACTTTGCCAATCTTTTGCAGAAAGCCAACTTTCTTTAGAAAGGAAGACTCATTGGCTCACTTCAGTAAGGCATGAGAAGGGAAGTCTCAGGATTTCAGATGCATCAAGTATTCTTTTTTCTTCTCTCCCATCAGCTTTCTTCCTTCAGACTTTCTCCCTCCACCAGACTGGGAACAAAAATGATAAGTAGCCTTCACTCTCATATCTTTAACCAGGTGTAGAGATGTTTACAACCACGCAGACCATTTGCTTTAGAAGAGAGGATGTATGTATAATATGGCAGCTCCTATTTGACCCATGTGATTAAAGGCACGGACTTACCCCAAAGTACAAAGTTGAAGGTAAAGTGGTAATGTTCTAGGCAATGGACAATATCTAGTCCCTGACCTTAAGGAGAATCAGTTGATTGGGAGTGTGTGTATGAACATAGAAGCCAGCACCTAGTGTTTTAAGCTCTAGGACACTGAGCACTGAGAGCCAGAGGAGGAGCATCTGGTGGTCTGGATGGCATCAGGGAAACTGAGGGACACTCAATGACTGGGAACCATCCAGGTAGACAGGGATTATTCTAGAGAGAAGCAACCATAACAGAAAACTTCCAGAAGATTGTGAACAGTTAGGAAAGGCAAGTAGCTCAGTGTCATTGGAAGCCAAGGTATAAAAGGAAGGGTAATATGATGTTAAGGATAGAAGGACGAACGTTCTTTTAAAGTAGTTGTGAAGTTAGTATGTCAAGAAGCCTAAAAGGACTTGATTAGATATTATCAGAGAACTACCTAAACAAACCCTGTTATTGGCAGGTACTAGGTAGCAAATGACATGGAGGGAATTGTTGGCCTGAAAACGCTAAAATTATGGTGGTTCAGGATTTTTCCTTTGGGAAGAGAGAAGAAATTCTCATTTTGTTCCAGTGACTAATGAGCTTCCCTGTACATACAAAATATTAGTAAATGCCATTATGAAGTTAATGATGAGATCAACAAAGTGGGTCATGGGGCAGTTTGTAATTAGTGGTTAATGAGTTGAGGTCAAGTGTTTTACACGATTTTTGAAAAATTAAAGAGCAGTTACATTTGGAAAAAATGAAAGGAGAAATTATATTGCTTCTAGTGATTCAAATGATCAAAAGTGCCAAGCTTCCCCTTAGGATTCCAAGAGATGGTGTGTGACTTTGAAATGAGCTACTTGCAAAATAGTATAGAACAAGATAAATTCCAGACATTCAAAAGATTGGAAGTGATATGGGATTTTTCAGGCACCAGCTTCAAGAAAAATGAAATGAGTCCTAATAAAAGCTTATAAAAGTCAGGGGAATGCAAGGATTAGAGAGAGTGAGAAACCAGGGCTTTATGGAAGGAAGGAGGAAAGGCAAAAGGATCAATCATTTCTTTTAATATAGGATCTTCCTCCTCACTTTTCTTTCCTCTGGCTAAGAAAACTGGATTTAGTTGAAATAACTGTATAGCAAATTTTTGTCTAAAAAGGAACTGGTTTGTGCTGACTTACATCATAAAATTAGAGCTTGGTTACCATTAAATAAAATCTCATAATCAAATGAGTAGAAAACTTGGTATCCTGCCAAAGGAAAGATGGCACTGAGTGCTGTGCTAGGCAGGATGGTACACAATCATGCCTTGCCTGCAGGGAGTTGGAGTAACCATCCAGCAGTTCACACTTTCATTGCAGCTCTTTTCTATACATTCTGAGGTTGCTGAAATCTTTCACTCATGAACAATTGATCAAAAGTCTTTAGAGGTTATTAACTTGGAGCTCAGGGTCTTTTAGGGGATCAACAACAGATATTTTTTTTTAGGATCAACAAACTCTGAAATTTTATCCAAAATAATATTGTTAGAACATATATTTTTCAAGTGAAAGTCATTTGAATTAACAAAATAGTCATGCTCCCCCTTTTCTCTCACCAAAATATGTCAGACCCATCCCTTGGATTCAAGAGAATTTTTTACTATATTAGAGATTTCCTGATTTGACCAGGGAAGTTCATACATCAGGGATACCGTTACATACTCCAAGAGTAGTTCTGATTTCAGCTATACAGATTCATCTGGCACATAGTATGGTCATTATGAGACTATGAGAATATTTCTCATATGATAATCAGCAATTTAGGGACCAAAGAGATAGTACAGTGGGTAGGACACTTGCCTTCAATATGACAACCTGGACTTGATCCCCAGCATCTCATAAGGTGCCCTGAGCACTGCCAAGAGTAATTCCTGAGTGCATATATAAAAGTTACCACTGAGCATCGCCGGGTATGACCCCCCCGAACAACAACAACAACAACAAGAATAATAATAATATAAAAATTAGAACCAGCAATCTAGTATAGGAGTTTATTGAGAATGAGGATTTCTATATACACATTCTTTCCTTCCAATTCTCCCCCCCTCCCCTGAATTAAGAGACCTCAGTTCTGTCCTCAGAGTGTAAGGCAAGAAAAAGTGCTGTGGACAATGGTGGAGATATATGAGTACTTTGATGGTGGGTGTGATTGGTAACAGTGTGCACCTAAAACATAAACATCAGCATTCTTGCGAACCAATGTTACCTCGATAAGTAAAAAGAAAAGTGATCAGATGAACTTTTTTTTTCTATTTCAGCCCTAAAAAATAGCTGTGATTACTGTAGCACCATAGCACTGTCCTTCCGTTGTTCGTCGATTTTGCTCGAGCAAGCACCATTAACGTCTCCAGTGTGAAACTTGTCGTTACTGTTTTTGGCATTTTGAATACGCCACGGGGAACTTGCCCAGCTCTGCCGTGCGGGAGGGGAACTCTCAGTAGCTTGCCGGGCTCTCCAAGAGGAACGGAGGAATTGAACCTGGGTTGGCCTCATGCAAGGCAAACTCCCTACCCGCTGTGCTATCACTCCAGCCCTAGCTGTGATTACTAAGTAAGGATATTTATTTTGGGGAGTCAGAGCATTAGCAGAGTAGGTAGAGTGTTTGCCTTGCATGTGACAAACTCTCTTTCAATCCCCAACACCCCATATGGTTCCCTGAGCCTGCCAAGAGTGATCCCTGATTTCAGAACCAGGTGTAAAGTCTGAGCACTGTGGGTGTGTGGCCTCCAAACAAAAAATATTATTCTTAAATTGGGAAAATTTTGGCTAATACAGTGATAGCAAGCGGTAGGGTGTTTGCCTTACAAGCGGCCAACATGGCCGACCCGAGTTCGATTCCTCCGCTCCTCTCCGAGAGCCCGGCAAGCTACCGAGAGTATTCGGTATGCCAGACACAGTAACTACCTTCTAGAGATAAAGTGTAGCAAATGCTTTATACTTTCATTCACTGAAAGTAGGTAGGTCCAAGCTTTTGAAACTGACAAATAGGCACAAAAATATGCTCATTTTTGATACCTTTAAGAACACACAAACATTACCTTTAATTGGAGGAAAAAACTCCAGAAAATAGAATTTCTGTTGAAAAATTAAATTAGAGGAAACAGAAAAAAGCAAACAAGAATATTTCTGGTAAAAATGTGGGTGCATCACTAAGCAGCCAATGTGCTGATCCAAAAAAAATATTGGGTGTCAGGATGGGGAGTAGTAGTAGAAGTCGATTAAAAAAAAAGAAGTATAGGCTTCATAAAAAATGCCAGCAGGAGTCACAATGATCTGGTTATTAATAACGTGAGTAGCAAAATATGCTCCAAAAAAGGCAAAAAAACAGTTAGGTGCCAGAAATGAAACAGCAATCTTGAAACTCTAAACAATGGAGACAATTATATAGAAAATTACAGAAAAAAAACTCAAATTTGACCTGAATTATCTGAAAAATTGGTAGATTCATTGGTCTTCCACTTCCTACATATTCTGAATTGAAGGTATTACCTATGCATATAACGTTGTGAATATATCCCAAATCACTGTCTCCTGGGTTTTGTTTCCTTTTGTCTAGTCATCATCTCCTGTCAACATACACAAATTGAAGTGTCATTTACCAAAACAAACTTCTCTTCTTTGAAATTTCTTTTTTCCTTTGCTCTATCATCCCCACTTCTTTTACCCAGTATGAAACCCAAATTTCTTTGCTTTGTCTCCCTTTTTTAGATTCAGAATTTATCTTCTCATACATGCCATCATTTATTTATTTGTTGTTTTACAAAAATTATAAACTATTAATATATACAGTATGAGCGATGAATATATATGTTTAGTGTTGGGGATGGTCTTGGAAGCAATTATAGCTGAGTGCTTTACATGTTCTCATAGAGGCAAGACCAGGGTTATGTGAGGATATGAGAGATTCACTAAACCAGACCAAAGAGGTGAGAAAAAGTTTTCTCCAATAGGGCAATATCTGAGGGTGTGTGGGAACTGGATGGAAAAGAGAGAAGATAATAGTAGTCCAGAAAGGGGTCTTTTACAGCATACTTAGAAGTTTGAGAGACAGTGAAGAGTCATTAGAAAGGGGAGGTGGTACTTAATGAAATTTGTAACCGGAACAAATGATTCCAGCTGGCTTGAGAGAATGACATTGAGCGCAAGTGAATCACTTCAAGGATGAGTTAGAGAGTATTACTGGAATCCTGGTCAGAGGTGATGGCATCCAATGAATAAGAGTTTTAAGTGATAACGAATAGGAGAAATTGTATTTATAATGTATAAATCAGAGAAACAATGGAATTTGGTGCCTGACTGGAAATGACCAGAGGAGGCCTGTCCAGGGATGAATGATTAGCTCCACTGATGTGAGGATGAGAGGAGGAGAACCAGCTTTGGTTAAGAAGATGGTTAAATTCAACTTGAGGTATTTGAATTTGATATTTCAGAGGTCAAGGCATTCTAGCTGATGGTAAGATGACTGCAGGTGACTAACACAGGGGTAAGAAATCCTTGGACATGAGAAGGTCAAGAGAAATAGGAGCAAGAACTTTGGATTAATCATCTTGGAGTCACTAATATTACCCAGGAGGCAGATGGGAAGATTGTTAGCCAGGTACGAGTGTTCGGTGTTGAGGCAAGTGACTCAGATATCAACTGACTGTGGCAGAAGCAGCGGGGGAGAGGGATATATAGCTTGCTGGGTAAGAACCATTACCTTCCTCGGGAGCATAACAGGGAGGACAGAATTAGCCTCAGCTGATGCATCTCTAAGGGATTGTGCTTCATAGTAAGCACTTGGGAAAGAAACAGCAGCAAAAACACCACTATAAATTCCATTCCCAAGGTTCCTATGTAGCCAAGAGGCTTTGTTAGTTTTTAAAACATCACCAACCAGACATATATATCATTTCTTATTCGCCCCTCCCCCCAACCATTCTGCTCTGGCCATACAGATCTACCCATTTTTTTAATTTACATTTTGTATGTTCTTTTTTCAGTGTCACAGATTGTCACCTTCTTCTCCCTTTTCATTCACATCACCCACCAGAACCTTGAATTCTTAATAACCAACTTCATCCAGCTCTTCTAAAAATACTTTTAATAGCGACCAAGTAATTATCCTCTCTACTGGATGCACTTTCTTTTTGCTTTCTTTTTTCCCCTCCTTCCCTCCCTCCCTCCCTCCCTCCTTCCCTCTCTCCCTCCCTCCCTCCCTCCCTCCCTTCCTTCCTTCCTTCCTTCCTTCCTTCCTTCCTTCCTTCCTTGCTATGCTCAAGGCTTACTTTTGGCTCTGCACTCAGGAGTCACTCCTGGCAGGCTCAGAGTACCATATATAGCACCAGGGATACAACTCTAGTTGACTGCATGCAAGGCAAACAACCTACCTGTTGTACTATCTCTCTAGATGTACACTTTATCTAATTTATTTTCTGACATTATTAAATTATGTCTATTAGGTATTTATGCAGCAATCTCACAGAGAATTCAACTTCCAGTGCATTTCCTTACATATGTAGCTGCACCATGAATATTTGGAAAACTGTCAATCTACTGTCTGAAAATTGCATGGGCTATAAAATTCTAGCCTATGTGCATTTTCTGTGAAGTAGGAATAATAGTACTTGGAGCTCAAATTCTATGAAGCAAAATCATATAAGAGATTGTACTTATTTTCTTATTTTTCCCCTTTTAATATGTGTAACATTGTTTCAAATATGCTAGATTTTCCTGAGTCAAAAGTGCGAATGATATGGCAAATGATTTATATATATATATGCATATGTATGTATATATATATATGCATGCCTATAGAGATCAGTACTCCAGGAATCTTTAACAGATGAATAAAATTTTTATTGAATCGCCATGAATTACAATGTTATTCATCATTGAGTTTCAGTCATAAAATGTTCCAACACCAGTCCCTTCATCAGTCTCCACTTCCCTCCACAATGTCCCTAGTTTTTCTCCTGTCCTCCAGCCTGCCTCTATTACAGGCACTTTATACCTTATTACGCATGCCATTCTCCTCCAGTGTGACCACTTCCCTCCATCAATGTCGAACTGTGCCTTCCCTGACATATTTCCACTCCCTAGCCCCCAGTGGAAAGCTGCCTGCTGGAAACTATTTCTCATGCTCTTTGTTTCTATTGCCTTCGGGCATTTGTTATTCCCCTGCATTTCTTTATATCCCACATATGAGAGAGATCATTCTGTGTCTGTCCTTCTCCCTCCAACTAACTTCACTCAGCATGATATTCTCTAGATCCATCCATGTAGCATCCATCCAAAAATTAGAAAATTAGATTAATGGAATTTGCATAGCAACTTAGAATCCTTGCAAAGGAGGTGGTGCTTCTTCAGAGGTGCTATCTACCTGTTCTTTAAGCTGTGTTACACTTTTCTCATTTTTATGACTATCCTAATTATTCTTTAGCCTGAACTTTGGTGAGGGTATCTTGAGGTAGGAATAATCTTGAATTATTTTTCCCTTTGGATAATGTAATGGTTTTTAAGACGTCTAAGATGGCTGGTAATACATGAAGAATCCTGGTCCTCTGGAATAGCTGTCAAAGATGGTGCAGTTGGTGTTTTGAATAGTGGCATTATCTGAGGTCACCAGGCTCCTGCCTGTCAAGACCTTTGGTACCACAAGAGGTTCATCCTCTTCTCTCTAGTTTTCTCAGTCCAGAACTGTCACTGTGTAGTAGAGGATCTGGTTTTGGGGCTTAGATTCCATTTCAGCAAGAGGACTCAAATACATTCTTAGAGTGGAGTACATGGCATAGCTTGTCTTAGGGTAAGAAAATTAGAAAAACTTATACTACTCTTCTTACCACTTCAAAATTTGTGGGGGACAAACATCCAGTTCATTTTATGGGGCATAATGCCAGCACCTGCCTTGTTGAGTTATAATGAGGGTTAAATGAGACGTGTTGAAATCACTTAGCACGGTGTCTGGCACATAACGAACACTTGATAAATGCTGGTTGTAAAGAAGCCAGAGAGACTTGAAGGTGACAGTGTATGACAGGGGCCACTACTGCTCACTGTCTTGTTGAAAGGAAATCTGTGTTATCTCATTTGAGAAGTGGTTCTGTACAGTGGTCAAGAGCTTGAACTCTAGAGCTACACCATCTTAGGTCAAATTTCCTCTCCCTCCTATTGGCTGTATGATCTTAGGCAAGTGACTTAATTTCCCTATACCTCAATCTTATCATCTCTAAGGTAAAAGGTAAAGGCCCTCCCGTTGATCGTTGATTTGCTCGAGCGGGCCCAGTAACGTCTCCATTGGAGACTTTGTTGTTACTGTGTCTGGCATATCGAATACTCTCGGTAGCTTGCCGGGCTCTCCGAGAGGGGCGGAAGAATCGAACTAGGGTCGGCCATGTTGGCCGCTTGTAAGGCGAACACCCTACCACTGTGCTATCACTCCAGCCCTAAATTATCATCTCTAAAAGAGGATAATTGGCAAAAAAATATCTTCTCCCCTGTTGACTTGTGGGGTTCTTTTGTTTGGCTTTTGAGCTCCCCAAAACTTGTGCTTAGGGATCACTCCTGGCAATGCTCAGGAGATCAAATCAGGGTTGCTGTATGCAAGGCAAGCACTTAACCCCTGGACTGGCTCTTTGGCCCAAGATTTGATGAGTTAATTAATGTGGAGTACTTGAAACATTGCCTGGGACATATTGAATGATATGTAGGAATTGGCTGTTATTATTATCAAATGATGTATGGTTTCCAGCCTACAGGAGCTATAACATCTTTGGGGTATTTCCCAGTTTTATAAATCAGATGAAGTGCACCATGTAAGTTCCTGCTTCCATATCTTCCCCAAACAGAACTGGGAATTCTTGAGAACTGGGAAAACTGTTTCATTCATGTTATTCAGAACTGCAAGTTATTATGATGCCTGGTGTTTACTAGCTGCCAAACTGAGCACATTGTGGGAATTCAGTCAGAGGGGGAGGTAAGAAGATATGCAGGTCAAAGGTTGAGAGAAGCATCACATTAAATAGTCACCAATGCAAATTCAAGCACCGTTATCTAGGAGAATATTTTGGCTTTGTTATTGACACCAAAAGAGCCCAAAGAAAGAAATTCTGTTCTTCTTTACATGGTTAAATATTATTACTACCACCATTACTGATTCTATGTGGTGCTGAGTGTATGTTTTGGGATGTATGCAAAATAAAATACCAGTACAATATCCTGCCCAGGAGCTCAGAAAAAATTCTCACAAATAGGCTCTTTTTCCAGGTCTATGGCTCATCAGTAGGGATTGAGAGACCAGCATGCATGTAGGCACCTTCCTGTTCTCAGAAGCCTAAAGGTTTCTAGGTCATGATTTCTCAGCATCTGTGATAGCTGGCATGCCAAAGTTCTTCAAGTAAAACAATGTTTTCATTATTATTATTATTATTATTATTATTATTAGTGAAACACCATGAGGTACAGTTGTAGATTTACAATTTTTTGTGCTTGGGTTTCGATTATACAATGATCAAATACCCATCCCTCCACCAGTGCCCATTTTCCACCACCATAGATAATATCCCTCCCACCCCCATCCCTCCCGTCCCACCCTGCCTCTGTGGCAGGGCATTCCCTTGTGTTCTCTCTATCCTTTTGGGTGTTGTGGTCTGCAAAAGAGGCTTTGAGTGGCAAACATGTTCAGTCCATAGTCTACTTTCAACATGCATCTCCCCTCCTGGGAGGATCCTCCAAACACTCTTTATTTGGTGCTCCCTTCTCTATCTGAGCTGCCCTTTCCCCTAGAATGCCCGGCTGGCCTCTAAGCTATGGAGTAATCCTCCTGGTGCTGATCTCAGCTATTCTTGGGTATTAATCTCATATTTTGTAAAACAATGTTTTTACTTAAGTATCTGAGTCCTTCAACCCCTAAATCTAGCATATACTTTGCCATAGATGTTCAATAGATATTTATAAATGAAATCAACTTTCTATAGTCCAGGAAGGCAATCAGTTTTACCCAGGCCTCCTCTCCTTCAGTTTTTCTAACATTATCTCCTATTATATTGTCCACCTTATAAAGAGCTTATGAAGTTGGCCCAAGCATCTTTCTCCCATGCATGGCACTTGAAACCTCCACTGTCCCCTTGTCTCCCATGTCAAAAATTCCAAGCATTTTTTGGGAAACAGAATTTTCGGAAAGTCCCTAAATCTAGGCCTCTTCAGTTTTCTGACCTGACTTAGGGGCCTCATTTCTCTTCCCATCTTCATTTTGCCTCTTTTCTAAATTAATATTTTCTGTGTCCCTGTTAATCGCATGACAATTCCAGGAAATACTCCATGTTCCTCTCTCGAAATGCCAAGCTCCTAGATAACAGATCTCCTCTTGAGACAGGAGAGAGAAAGATGGAAATGTACTTTGAAAGTGTGTGTGTGTGAGGAAAATACTAAGTATTCTGTCTGATGGCTTCAATGACACATTTGCTTCTTTAGAAACTGGACTAGACAGCGTATGAGGGGGGAATGAAAAGGCAGAAATGTGTTCAGCTTGTCTGAATAACGACCAGCAGGATAAAAAGACAAGATAACTGCCCACCCACAAGATTTCTTTCCTCAAGCCCCAGAAGGTTGAAAACAACCAATATTGAAACAGTTTTTAAGGGAGAGTGTGCAAAGAAAAGGTGGGAGAGGGGGACTGGGGCGGTACTCTACAGTCACTTTCAGGAAACAGGAGAGGGAAGTGTGTGAGCTGGAGACACTGGAGGTCTATGCGTGTGGTATTCCATCCTGGAAAAGAACCAAGATGAAATAATCTCATTTAGGGTCATTTCACTGAAACAGATAAGTGATTAGTGTTGCTGCTGTCAACGGTCACAGGAGCAATGAGTATCTATTGACCAATTTGTGCTAAGCAATTTGCAGGAGAATATCTTACTTAATCTTCATGTCATCCTTTTACAGATAAGAAAATTAGGGCTTAAGAGGGTGATTTTCCCAGTGTTATTGGCTTTAAGTGGCAGTGCTGTCACCCCAACACAGGTCAACTCACCTGCTTTTCTCTCCTATAGTATGATGCATCTGGTCTATTAAAATGGACCATCTTTGTATGCTACTTCTATTATCTTCAGAATGCCTCAGTATAGACCTGGTAACACTCCCAGGCAGAGTGGAAGGATATTGAAAAGATCCATGACCTTGTTCTCTAAAGGTTGAACTGGTTACCAGCTATGTGTAAACAAGAGGTGCCCAGGGTTTTTGGCTCTCTCTCTCCCTTTCTGGTGTTAAAAATTGGTACTCGGCGGTGGGAGTGGGAAGGGGGTCATTTGTCTGCTGGTCAATGTGATAGTTAATTCTGACTTGTCTCTTCTCCAAAATTCCCCGAATTTGTTATTTGCCTGTCCAGGAGGATTTCTTTCCTTGAAGTGAGAAGAAATAGATCAAAAGTGCACCCCCCAATCAATCTCCCATTAATTTTATTCTCAGTAATAAAGTTAGGGTCCCTGATAATGCCCTTGTTCTCTCCAGAGGGTAGTTGAAAGACTTGAATGTTCATGCTTTGGGACCATTTCTTAAACTATAAAGGACTATCCGGAGAGGAGAAATCTCAGAGGGGTCCAAACTTAAGGGATATGTTCTTAGAAAACAAACTTCACTATATATATGACTAGGATCTGATGACACTCAGCAGAGTAACCAAGTCAGCCTCCAGAAGGGAGCTTTAGAAACCAATCCCACTGAATCTGAACTTAGCAAAGCTTAGAACAAACATCAGCGTGCTTCCTTTGGAGCATGTGTTCCTATCATGAGTTATTACTAGATCTAGACATTACTAGATCAGGAATGAAGTATTCCTTCCTGACCCTGTTTCCTTTCCCTCCATATTTATTCCTCTTTGAACCCAGTAGAACAGATTATGATTTGGGAAATCCATACAAATAGGAAGGAAAGAAATATAGCACTTCCACTGATATTGAAATTGCACAAGAGGCTGGTGAATTCCGGCTGCCTGTTCCCTTCTCCCTCTGTTCTTTGGATTCTTTTGACTTTAGTTTCCCTTCAGTTCAGATTTCTGCCCTTGTGCAGGAGGCTCAAAGGGTTAAGTTAACTTCACCATACCAAGAAAAATCAGAGATATATGCAATATGGCCATACCCTTACAGGACTCAAGGCACAGTGAAGAAAAGAGAAGACAGAAGTTGTATCTGTTGGGTGCCCAGTGGTTACTACCCAAAGGAAATAAAGCCAGGTTGGGGGAAGGGAGTGGTGCATTGACCAAGGTTTTTGCAAAAATGAAACCATGGTTCTGCCTTAGAAGCTGGGCTCATGTAATAAACATGTGGTGGTCATTTGTTTGGGGATTTTTTTTTTTTGTTTTGGTTGCAACATATTTAAAAATATAATCTCCTGAAAGAATGACTACAGCAGTGGGGTGGGAGGGAGTAAGTAAAAATAACCTTTTTATAGATATTTGTTCACTTACCCTTACCTGGTGCTAGATTACTTAAAAGCATCAACTGATTAGGGTTTGGGTCAGAGAGATAGTACAGCAGATCAGGTGCTTGCCTTGTACATGGCCAACCAGGGTTTGACACCTGGCATCTCATATGGTCCCTAAACACCACCAGGAGTAATTCCTGAATGCAGAGCTCAGGAGTAATGCCAGAGACTGCTAGGTATGACCCAAAAGTCAAAGAAAAAAACCGGAAAACTGGAAGTGATTTGATATTTTTTAAAACACTTATTATGGGACCCTAGACTTATTATATGGGTTAGTGTGGGGGAGAGTATACATCAGCTTTGGAATCAGACAATTAGGATCAATTCTTGCATTTGTTACTTACTAGCTGGGTAAACTTGGGAAAAATTACTTAATTTCTGATAGCCTCAACTTCCTCACCTTTAAAATAAAGTTGGTAGTAGTACCTCATGGGATTCTGTAAATGACCAAATAAGTTATTTGTATAAAACAAGTACCTAGTGTGGAGGGTGCTTATAGATGAGGGCTACCAGTGAGATTTTCAGAATGTTCATAAGCTAAAACTCTTAGTTGAACGCTAACTAACCCCTTTAATAGTTTCTTCAATAATTCCTTTCTTTGCCATAGCTTCCTCAACTCTTTTCTGTAGTGGCGGAGTAGGGCATACCCAGAAGTGTTCAGGGATTACTCCATCTCTGAGCTCAGGGATCACTGATAGTGGACTCAGAGAACCATATGGGGTGCTAGGGATCAAACCCGGTTAGCTGTGTGCGAAGAAAATAAAAATAGTACAGCCCCATCCATTGTACTATTGTTCTGGCCCCAGCTCTTTAATGAGTAAGAAACCAAGCATAGTGTCCGAATTT
Organism: Sorex fumeus; assembly: GCF_029834395.1. Taxonomy (NCBI): domain Eukaryota; kingdom Metazoa; phylum Chordata; class Mammalia; order Eulipotyphla; family Soricidae; genus Sorex; species Sorex fumeus. The sequence continues at coordinate 25,534,553 of NW_026606155.1, forward strand.
TTTTTCAAACTTTTGTCTTTGACCAGTCAATATATTTTCAGTCCACATCTCTTATGTTCCTTTGGGACTTTACACCCATAAAACACCCCTTTTGTGCTCATAAGTATAATGCCTCTTTACTCCCCCAGAAGAGATTCCTTGCATTAGTTTCTGCTCTGTTAGGCACAATGCTCATCTTGCCAGAGACAGACAATGACTGTGTCCTCATCTGAACCCTGAGGATGAGTTTGTATAAGGAACCCAGAGTTTAATAGCTGACCGAGACTCAGAGGGCAGTTGAAAAGTCAAGGCCAATTCAACCTGATTGCTTTGGGAACTCAAGTTGATAACAGTGAGCTTGATGAATCACATAGGGAAAGAGAATGATCATGGCCATGTCATGATGTCTTGTCTCTAAATTTTGTGGTTTAAGAGTTGTTAGGTATCCTCCAATCAAATGAGTGCTTATCAGAGGCTACTGAGGTGATTATCCAAATGCAATTTCTTCCATACCTCCACACATTTTACTGAATCAGAATCCGGGACTGAGGTTTAGGACTCAGCATTTCTCTTATGATCCCAGATATTTCTAATGTGGGTGTTTCCCACACTTTGAATAGGGATTCTTAGAACTCTCTGGCAGCTGCTGTAGTTGGGAGGAGTATTTGTTCAAGAAGAACCTTCCACTTCCACCTGCAATCTTTCTCTTCCTTTCTGCTTTGCTTTCTTACAATGTTGATGTTTTTGTTTGGGTTTGGGCTTGGGGTCACAGCTAGCAATGATCAGGGTTTACTCCTGTTTCTGCACTCAGGGATCACTCCTGGTGGGCTCAGGGGACCATATGAAGTGCAGAGGATTGAACCCAGGCAAGTGCCCTTTTCTCTGTACTATCTCTCCAGACACTACACTACATTTCTTCTGCTTCTTCACACACATTTTTGCCGCTTTAATTAATCATTCTTGGTATCCACTGGTTCCACTGGTGTACTGGAAAGAACATTAAACTTGGAGTCCAGGTAGCCTGGTTTCAAATCCTTGCTGTGTGTAAGATATCAATCTCTCTCTGATATTTTTTACATAAAGATAATACTATTCCACCAGACTATTTTGAGGTGTGTGTATGTGTGTGTGAGGTGTGTGTGAGTGAGAGAGAGACAGAGTGGGAAGGAGAGAGAGAGAGGGGGAGATAGAGGGGTGGTGGTGGTGGTGGTGGTGGTGAAGAGGTGTGAGTAACAGCTTTGGAAACGCTAGAGTATTCCACGTGTGCAAATTTTTTATCATCAGCTTGTGTCTGCTATATCCATATTTAAATCCAGTGAAATTTAGGAAGTTCTGAGCACAAATTTGTGAGTTCTGAGACAGCACCTTTTCCTTCTGTCTTTGTGCAATACTAAGTTCCTTTATGGATTGAATGAATCCATGATATGCCTAGGTCAGCACCACTGGTTTCTCTGGTTTCTTTCTCTAAGATCAGTTCTGAATAGGACAAGAGTTTTGTTGTGTTTTGTATCTGGAAAGGGAACTGTCTGGGCAGGAGTCTGGTCTGAGCATCCTCCAAACTCCAAGCATCAGGATGTCTTTCCTCCACCCAAATTCACTTGCTATCTCCCAATGTGATTCTTGAGAAACTGTTTGAGAGAGCCTCTAAGAGCTCAGCCATGACTGAGCCGATAGAGTAAATGTTTTCAGCAGTGAGTCATCCTTATCATATGCACCCCCAACCCCGAATCTCCACACCACTGACCCTTGACTCTGAAGCACCTCCTCCTGTCTCTTTACTGTGTCTCTGGATGGAATGCCCAGTTACCTTGCAGGACACCAGCTCATCAGGAAAGTTCCCAGCCAGATCCATCGGTCTTATTAGCTGAACACCATCCTTCCTTTCAGACTACCCTTTTCTCTTCTCTCCCCACCATCTCTATAGCAACACGGTGGTGTAGAAAAAAATAAAAGAGTAAAGGCATCTAAATATAGTCTGAGTCTCAACACTTTCAGCACAGAGCTTACAACCAAGGAATGACAGATAGAAACATCCAAAGGATGAGCAGCAGCCAAGAAAGAGGACAAATCAAGGGAGGGTCCCAGAGAAAAAGGGAAAGGAGGGAAGGATAATTCAGTGATACCTGTGTCTTCTCATTTGATCTTTCCCACATACGCTGTTGCCTCTCCCTGATCCTACTGAAGAGACAGAAGCTCAACGAGGTTGAAGAAGTTGGCCAAGATCACACAGATGTAAACACTAGTGTTCAGATTTTAACTCTCACCTCTGAGAGCCCAGAATTTATGTGTTTTTCCCCCACTGTTCCACCATCCTGGTACAGATGAGAAGGTTTCCTAAGAACCCTGGGCATTTGGGGAAGATTATACTAAAAGACTGTAACCAGAGCTCATCTACATTTAATTTAATTTAATTATTTTTAGAATCTAATAGATTCTTTTATTCAGAACATTGATCTAACAATTTTTTTCTCCTTCCCTATCTTTCTGATGACTTTATTTTTTTTATTAGTGAAACACCATGAGGTACAGTTGTAGACTTACAAACTTTCGTGCTTGGGTTTCAGTTATACAATGATCGAGTACCCATCCCTCCACCAGTGCCTATTCTCTACCACCAATGATCCTAGTAGCCCTCCCACCCCACCCCCTATACCCCTACCCCACCCAGCCTCTGTGGTAGGGTATTCCCTTTTGCTCACTCTTTCCTTCAGGGTCTTGCAGTTTGCAATAGAGGTATTGAGTGGCCATCGTGTTCGGTCTACAGTCTACTTTCAGCACACATCTTACCTCCTGAGCGAGTCCTCCAAACATCCTTTACTTGGCGTTCCCTTCTCTATCTGAGCTGCCTTTCCCCCCAGCACATGCTGCTGCCTTCCAAGCCCTGGAGCAGACCTCCTGGTACTTATCTCAACTATTCTTGGGTGTTCAACTCCCATCCTGTTACTTTATGTTCCCCAGATGAATGCAATCTTTCTATGTCTGTCCCTCTCTTTCTGACTCATTTCACTTAGTATGATACTTTCCATGTAGAACCACTTGTATGTAAATTTCATGACTTCATCTTTTCTAACAGCTGCATAGTATTCCATTGTGTAGATGTACCAAAGTTTCTTTAACCAATCATGTGTTCTTGGGCACTCAGGTTTTTTCCAAATTTTAGCTATTGTGAACAGTGCAGCAATAGAGCTCATCTGTCACTGACACTATCCTGTTGTTCATCGATTTGCTTGAGCGGGCCCAGTAACGTCTCCATCGTGAAACTTGTTACTGTGTTTGGCATATTGAATACATCATGGGTAGCTTGCCAGGCTTTGCCGTGCGGGTGAGATACTCTCAGTAGCTTGTCGGGCTTTCCGAGAGGGGCAGAGGAATCAAACCCTGCTCAGCCAGCCAGCTGCACGCAAGGCAAAAGCCCTACTGCTGTGCTATCACTCCAGCCCAGAGCTCATCTACATTTTAAAAAATATTTTAATCTTTTATACAATCTAGATATACCTTAATGCCTTGCAGTCTCCTGCCCTGTTATTATATATATATATATACATATATATATATCACAGATGGCTGAGATCATATGTTATTCTTCTGACTTACTTTGCTTAACATGATATCCTCCAGTTCCATCCAAGTTGCAATAAAATACACAATTTCATCCTTCTTTGCAGTTGCATGGTATTCAATTGTGTATACAGACCACACCTTCATTGTGCGCTCACCTATCATTGGACACCTAGGCTGATTCCATATTCTAGTTGTGCTAAGTGGTGCAATGAATAATGCTATGCATATGTCATTCTGAATGACTTTTTTGTGTTTCCTTAGGGTGGATACCAAGGAGTGGAATTGCTGAATCATGTGGCAACTCTATTCTTACTTTTCTGAGAAATCTTCACACTCTTTTCCATAGGTGTTGAACCAAACAATGTTCCCATGAGCAGTGGATAATAGGTCATTTATGTACATTGTCCCCACCAATACAGATTGTTTCCACTTGTTTGAGGTTGTTTTGTTGTGGTGGTGACAGATTTTGTTTGTTTGTTTGTTTGTTTGTGTTTTATATACGCCATTCTCACCGGTGTGAGATGAGAGCTCATTGTGGTCTTGATTTAGTTTTCCTTGATAAATCATGATGAGTACCTTTACAAGTTCCTATTGGCCATTTTTTCTGCCTCCTTCAGGCAAGTGTCCATTTCTTCTCATTTTTGGATAGGGAATTTAGTTTTGTTGTTGTTCTTTGTGAGTTCTTTATATATTTTGGATATTAAACCTTTATTCAATGTGTTGAGTGCATAAATGAGACAAAATATTTTCTCTCATTTAGTTGGGTGTCTCTTTTTTTTAGCCTATGTTTCTTTTGTCATACAGAAACTCTTAAATTTGATGCTAAAGCATTAAATTATAACAAACAAAAACAAACACTGTCCTCCTGTTTTCATCAAGTTTCTTGAGCGGACCCAGTAATGTCTCCATTTTGAGACTTGTTGATACTGTGTTTGGCATATTGAATACATCATGGGTAGCTTGCCAGGCTTTGGCATGCGGGTGAGATACTTTCGGTAGCTTGCTGGGCTCTCCGAGAGGGGCGGAGGAATTGAACCCAGCTTGGGAGGGCTGGCTGCATGCAAGGCAAACACCCTACCACTGTGCTATCACTCCAGCATTAAAAATGTGCCTGTCATATAGGCAGGCTGGGGGTGGGAACAGGAGAGAACTGGGGACACTGGTAGAGAGAAGTTGACACTGGGAATGAGATTGGTGTTTTTCAGAAACTAAAGTATGAATAATTTTGTAAATCACGGTACCTTAATAAAAATCAAAAATAAAATTTTACCATTATTACTGAGATATGGGGATTCATAGTACTACTAATTATACTTTTTGTGCATACATTATTCCAGAGTGCCTACCTCCTATTACCAATGTCCCAATTCCCCTCCCTAACCCTCTCCTACATAAGTTCAGTCCTGTAGATAATTTTTTGACCATTTTTATCCCCTTACTATTTTTTTATATCCCAAATACGAAAGAGTTTTTAAAAATTTGCTATAGAGGTGATGATACCTACACATGTAGATAGATGAATAAAAGCCAAACTCCTAAAATTTCACAAAATTGAAAATCAGTAAGTTGATTTTTTTCAAAAACTGTTTATCTTATTCTATTTAAAGGTATACATTTTAAAAAGTAAAGGTAAAGGTAAAAGGTAAAGGCCCTCCCGTTGATTGTCGATTTGCTCGAGCGGGCCCAGTAACGTCTCCATTGGAGACTTTGTTGTTACTGTGTCTGGCATATCGAATACTCTCGGTAGCTTGCCGGGCTTTAAAAAGTAATAGTATTAATAATTCATGCTAATACATTTTGAATGTACAACTTAGTAAAAATGAGAAGAGAATTAAGAAAACTTTAAGGGAAATCTGAATGGACCTATAAAAGCCCAAGAGTGTATTTTATCCTAAAAACAGAATATTAACTTTGTGTTAGAAAATATTATTGATGTTAAACTGTCTTCATTAACAAGTCAAAGGATTGTAATAAAAATGTTATAGGTGTAAAAATCACACATGAATTTACATAATATATTTAATGTAAATGTAACATTAATTCATTATTGAAAAACCTTTAGCAAAATAAGAATAATCAGACCTTTTTTGTTTTTCGGTCATATCTGGTGGTGCTCAGGGCTTACTCCTGACTCTGCATTCAGTAATTGCTCCTGGTAGTGCTTGCAGAACCATATAGGATGCCAGAGATCAAACCCACGTCACATATAAAGCAAGCCCCCTACTCACTAGGAGTGCTTTCTATTGTTCTATTGTTCTATTTCTCCAGCCCCAAGCAGAACTTTCTTGATCTGGAAGAGGGAAGCCACAATCACCATGAGTAAAAGTCATATTCACTGGCAAAATGGTGAGAAATTTGTCTTGTCTTTTAAAGAAGGTCCTTTAGTGCTTCTCACAAAACTGATTTTGAGCTATAAATTCCAAAGCCTGTCCATGAAGATACAACAGTATCACCCCTTCAAACCTGAATGTCCACCTAGATAGAGTTTTCTTGATGAGATGTTCATTTTCTTGAGGTCTTTTCTTTTACCGTATCTCTCCATTCTCTTCTGGCTTATAGAGTCATTTGATAGAAATGATTTGAATCTTATGGGATATCCTTTGTGTGTAGGTTCCTTTTTTGATCTTGCTCCTTTCAACATTCTGTCGGTTTTTGCCTTTTATCATTCTGATTATGTGTCTTAGAGTTTTTCTATTTATGTCTACTTTCACTGGGACCCTGCGGGACTCTTGGATCTTGGTTCCTGTACTCCTCAACTTTGGAAAGTCCTTAGCTATGATTTATTTTAACTAGTGATTATTCTGTGAACCTGTCTTCCTGATATTCAGGGACTTCAGTGATTCTTTTTTTGTTCTTCTTTAACTCATCCCATAGTCCTTTGATGTGCTGTTCATTTCTTTTCAGATGTTTTTCCATCTTCCATTGCTTTCTAGGGTTTTTCTGCATCTCATTTTGGAGTTCCTTAATCTTTTTCTCAACTGCTAACAGTTATTCTGATGCTCAGACCTCCTATTGATTTTTTAAAAACCATCTATCTTATCTTCATTTCTGGTTATAGTTTTCACATTTCAGCTCTTATACTCTTTCTCAAGAATATTTGCTGACTACCTACCTGTACTATCATTTCTTTGAGTTCATGAAACATCCTCAAAATAATGTCACCAAAGTCATTCTCTGAAGGTTACAGACCTGACTGGTACTTGCAGAGCCTTTTGTGTTATTATTTTTATTCACTGGGTTTGGTGGGATTCTACACATCTCCCCCATTTGGGTGTGTTGTACCCCTGATGTGTTGAGAGTGAATCTTTGTAGTTAGCATTTCTGGTAGTCTCTGAGGGATTAGAATGGATGTTGCTCTTTACTTTACTACCTGTTTTAAATCGAGTGGCAGGAAGGATGAGTGTGAGTGTTGTGAGGAGTGATGAGTAGACTGTTGGTTCAGGAAATGTGGATGTGCATCTGCTGAGATGGTGTGACGTGGGCATGGAGATTGTCAGACCCAGCTAGGAGGGGAATCCACTTCCCATTCCAAAATCTCAACGATTTTTTGAAGGGGCTAGGTCTGGTGGGTGGGTGAAGAGTGTGGGGGGGGGGAGAGTGTACCTTTGCAACCCTTGAATGCTCTTCCAGGGCTCAGGGGAATGAAAGGGTATGAAAGTGATAACTCATTCAGGTGCATAATACTATGGAGTTCCCCAAGAAATAGAACTTAAGTGAGTACAAAAAAGGATGTGATTGGAAACCCTAAGTCAAAACATACTCTCTTTGACCCACACCTTCACTCATACCCTCTTCCATTCAGTCAACCAATATTTAATTAAAGTGTCTGACATGGAGAAACCTACCAGAAACCCTGTAGACATGGAGATCATAGAAACATACAGTCCTAGCCCTCACTGGGTTCTGGACAATAGAGAAGACAAATAAGGAAATAATCTCACACTTGATTCCTTACAACCTGGACAGATCCTGTATATACATAACAGAAGAGTTGCACATTCCTGGTGGGAGCAATGGGAGGCAAAAACTCTTGTAAAGGTATAAAAGCATGCCATTATAAAGGGGATATGTGTTTTCAATCATCCGTGGTGTCCTGGCTGTTGTCCTCCACCCTGGGCCTGTACCATCTGCATACTCTGCCGACCCTTCCCTGCCTGTCTTCATTATCAGGGCCTAGTGCATCTGAGAGTTCCACAAAGAGGGCTTTCCCAGCCTGATCAATTGACCTTATGGAACTCTGACAGGAAGGAGAAGCATTGCATTTACTCCCTGCAGCCCTCTCTAGCCCTGGCATAAAACCCAACAGAAGACATGTAGATGAATTGAGCCAGATAGTTGTCTTGTCTACTTCGTCTGGATTGGCAGATACAGCTCTAAGAAGTGCCTGTGAATTAAGCAGGAGTGGGATGGAGGAGGCATTAAAGTTGTGAATTACTGTGGATCCAGAGCTTCTCCGAAATACCTGCAAGGTGGCAAATATGGGGACTGCCATATGAATGAGTTAGAATTAGATAATATAATGTGTGTGGAGCCCTTAGTTCTTCAGAGAAATGCTGTCTAAATACATAGTGTTCACATCAAAGATAATGATACACTATTCTATTTATAGTGCTCTGCTACCTACCTGCCAGCTCTTTCCCAGGGAGGTGGTATAGACGAATGGGCACGCGCTGGGGATGTGCTTTGAAATTCTTGATTAAGGGCCCTCCAGGCAGACATGGAATTTTAAACTTATTATATGACTGTCAGCGTCATTGTGTTTTCTTTTAACACACACCCCCCAGTGCCCCCCACTCCCACCCCAGAGTGTTACCGCTTTCCATTGCAGGGGATCAATTCCTCCCTGTGGCTGTTGAATGCCCTGACAGCATCAGAAAAGCAGCAGCTCACAGATGTGCAGTCAAAACAAACATGTTTTAAGCCAAGAGTTCCGGGGCTTTTTGGGCTGGCTCCTGTCAGCCTTGTCCTTACCTCTCCACAACCCCAGGCCATCCCAAGTGTTTTTCTTTTCCATCTCCTGCAGGACTGTAGCACTGTAGCACTGTTCTCCCATTGTTCATCGATTTGCTCAAGCAGGCCCAGAAATGTCTCCATTGTGAGACTTGTTACTGTGTTTGGCATATCAAATACATCACGGGTAGCTTGTCAGGCTTTGCCGTGTGGGTGAGATACTCTTGGTAGCTTGCTGGGCTCTTCGAGAGGGGCAGAGGAATCAAACCTGGATCGGCCGAGTCGGCTGCATGCAAGGGAAACACCCTACTGCTGCACTATTGCTCTTGCAGGACAGAATATGAAAATACTCTGTCTGGTAAAAGCATTGAGTTCGACATCCAACTCAGCCAAAGGTGTAAGAAACCCAGCTGAGGGGAAGTCATTGACCCCAGGGATGGGTGGGGAATTAGCATTGATTGGGGCTACAAAATCCAATTCTTGCTGAGGAAAGGGTTTAGAGGATGACTTGACTGTCCAGGAGGTCAGCTAGAATCAGCCTAGAAGAAAGTGAACTAATACTGCTCTCACCCACTTGAACATCTCCTAGAAACCTTTCTCTAATCCAAAATTCTTCAGCAGGACAAGTTGACACCATTGGTGACTTCTCCCACACCTCCCTCTCCCCAAGTAGATACTAAAGGAGTCTTGAAGGCCCTTTTCTAGCCAAAGGGATTAAAATAAGCAAATGAAATGTTTTGGTTGCCACCATCCCACCCCTAGAGAACAAAGGGGAATTCTGGAAATTAGTCATGGTTTCCCTCTGAAAGACATGCAGCTAACTTGGAAGCAGCATGGGAAAGTGATGATTCTCATTTCCAAACAAACTTGCTAAGATGATAAAATAAGCACAGTGGATATGTAATGGCATGAAAAGAATGATGCAAGACCTATCCTAGTATACCCTTTTTCTGTAATTTATTGTCTTGTAAACCAACCAAGCAACTCCTAGAGTCTCCTGCTTGGTCCCAAACCAGCACTGGTCAAATTCCTAACTATTTTGTTGCTCTCTTTTCTTTTTTGTTGGAGGGAACACCTGGTGGTACCCAGGACTTACTCCTTGTTCTGCACTCAGGGCTCACTCCTGATGGACTCAAGGAACTGTATGGGGTGCCAGGGATCAAACCCTGGTGGGTCACATGCAAGGCAAAAGCACTACCCTCTGTATTAATGCTTTGTCCCCATTTTTCCCTCTTCTGACCCTGTCCTGGAAAATAGTGAAAGAATGATTCTTTAATTGGTTGTTCCAGTTATAACTCCAACAACCACCATCAAATGTTTGTGACATTTATAACTACATATTATATGCCACTTACTATGCTGTGAGTTTTACTTGAGTTGTTTCATTTTGCCTTCTCAAGAAATTTAGGATAAAGGATTTTACTATTGCCTGTCTTCAGCTAGTTCCTCCACAGATCATATCAATGAAATAATTGACCAGGAGTCCTAACATTCTCAAGTAATCCCATGTGAAGTCTAAGTGTAGATGCTACACTCAAATCAAGGTTCAAAACAAAGTACATAGCAAAATAAGATGAGTTATCAGAATTTTTTGTTTGCCAGTGCATATGAAAATTTATGCTATATTGTATTCTGTTAGGTGTGCAATAGCATTATATATAAAAATATCCCTTAACTGCATATGAAAGAGACAGAAAGCGAAAACACTGATATCACTGAAAAGTGACTCAAATAGACTAGCAAAATGCAGAGCTGTCACACAAACCCTAAATTGTAAAAATGTCTATTACTTGGCTGGAGAGAGATCTCAGTAGACAAGGACACATGCTCTGCATGCAGGAGCCCTGGGTTCATTCCTCAACATTACATGGTCCCCAGAACTCCACTGGGAGCAATCCCTGAGCACTGATCCAGGAGTGATAAGGCAAACATAATATAGTATGGAAACTGCTTGAGTCAGGATTGGTGCCTCATCCCCAATTCCAATCTAATACCAGAGTGTGTGGCCACCCTCCCCCAAACACTCAGCCCCAAAAGCTCAGTGTCTGATAGTGCAATAAAATGAAGCACAATAAAGTAGAGTGTGCCTGATTTCATTAAGCATCCATTCATTCCCTGAGCAAACATAGGGTGGGGCCTACCTTAGTGCCAGAGACTGGTAAGCAAGACACTCAGTTTCTGCTCTCTTGGTGGGGGAAACAGACCATACACAAATAAGGAAATGTACACAATAAAACCAACAAAGGATGGTATGATGGTGAGTAGCAGGAGAGCCAAGCAGTTTGGGTAGACCAGGAAATATTATCTACATGAAGATGCTAAGACTGGCCATGAGACTTTCTGCAGGAGGAAGGTCCAGACAAAGGAAATAGTTTGTGCCAAAGCCCCACTTAGGAAGAAGGTGGATGCACATGAGAAAACAGCAATAGTGAAGCTTGGATACTGTGACAAGGACGAGTGGCGGGAGGGAGCGGGGGACCAAGATGGAGCTTTGCAGCTGAGCAGTGAGGTTCTGTTAAAAAAAAAAAAAAAGCGAGATCAGCATCACTTGGGAACTGGTTGGAAATGCAAATTCCCAGCCCACAGCCTGACCTCTGGAATCAGAAACTTTGAAGATGAGGCCAGAGTTGTGATTTATCAAACCCACTTGCTGGTTATGAATATGCTAAAGTTTCAGGACTTCAGGGGCAAGTTTAATCTTATCCTAAATGCAAGGAAAATTACTTAAGCTTTGAGCCAGGGAGTGTCATGTTATGATTAAAATGTTTTCTGAAAACACTGCGGGGAGGGGAAATGTGTGGTCACAGGGCACAGGCAATGGCTTAGGTGGCATTTGTGGGTGCCAGGGAGAGACTCTGGTATGAGGAAGGTGGTGTGGCAGAGAGGAGGGGAGGTAGAAGCTAGGAACACAGGCTGCCATCTGTCTGGAGCAGTTCAAAAGCAATGTCTTCAGGACATTCCACCCTCTCCCACTCCCTCCCTGGTCTCTAAAAATAGAGAGCTTGCTGGAGATCTTGCCTGATGCAATCCTTGGACAGACACTTTGGAGCTGAATTCTCCTAGAGGCAGCTATATGCTCTGGGGGGCAGAGGGCAGGGAAAGGGAGAGCAGTGCTGAAGGGAGGGAATTTGGAGATTGGAGAATGTTGACCAGCTTCCTGAAAGGATGGGAGGGGTTTAAAGCAGGAGCCTTGGTTTGTATCTCACGCACACACACAATTGAGTCAGACCTCTGGTTTTCAAAAACAAGAGTCGTGCTTATCATTATTCACCAAATTCTGAGAGAGAAATAGCACAGCAGTAGGGCATTTGCCTTGCAAGGGGCCAGCCAGCCCGGCCCAGTGGGTTCTATTCCTCCGCCCTTCTCAGAGAGCCCAGCAAACTACCTAGAGTATCTCGCCACTCGCACAGCAAAGCCTGGCAAGTTACCTTTGACATATTCAGCATGCCAAACACTGTAACAACAAGTCTCACAATGGAGATGTTACTAGGTCCACTCGAGCAAATCGATGAACAACGGGAGGACAGTGCAGTGCAGTGCTATTCTCCATTATATGAGCACTGAGAGGAAAAATGACTTGGGGGTAGTCCTCAAGGACGTAATAGCATCAGGAATCACATACATCTTTTTCCTCAGGATCTAACATCTTTTCCACTAAACCTCAAGCAGGGCTGGCATGTGGCTTACATGGTAGCACACACACTTAGTACATATAAGGCCCTGGGTTTGATCCCTGACACCACATGGCCTCCCCACCCCTCCACCCCCACCCCAGACCTTTCCTCTGTACCACTTGGTGTGACTTTGGTGGCTCTCAAGTACTGCTAGGAGTATTCCCCTCCAACAATAATTATAAAAACCCAAAACCCTCAAGGCATCATATGACCACTAAAGTGGATGAGGAACAAGATAAGATCACACAAGGGCAGGATAGAATCCTGTCCATTGAACATGAAGTTCTTTTGTTCATCTGGTTTATTTTACATTGATTCTGATTTTAAAAATGTTATTTTGGGGGTCCAGAGAGATAGTACAGGTGTTAAGGCCCTTGCCTTGTAGGAAGCCGACCCTGGTTCAATTCCTGACACCACCTATGGCCTCTTGAGCACCTCTAGGAGTGATCTCTGAGCAGAAAGTCAGGAGTAAGCTCTGAACACAGCTGAGTATGACCCCCCCCCCCAAAAAAAAACAAATAAAATCTTATTTACTGAATTTTGGGAATACCCTTTAATTTTGTAGTTGCATTCCCTTGCTTCTAGACTTGTTCTGGTCCTGGCCCTGGCTTTATTATGCTATTCTTTATGAGCCTCTTCGGTTAACCAGAAGCAGAATTTTAGACATTTAAACACAAAGAAAAAACTATTGCCAGACTCCATCCTTGTGAAACTCTCAGCTTCTGTTCTTAGTCTTGGCTCCCTAAGAAGTTTGGCTTCTAAGACCCTGTCAATATTGTCAAGTTCTGTGAATTCATCAGTAGGTTTTCTCACAATATTCTCACACCAAAGGGCAAGCAAGTGAGCTGACAAGACTATGCTCAACACCCCTGTTGCTGAGTGGGGACCAGAACACAGGGCCCTGGCTCTAATGTTTTGATAGACTGAACCTCATTTTGTCTCTGCAAAACAAGAATTTGGCATGAGGGGGTCAGGCAGATAGTACAGCAGGGAGGTCATTTTTCCTTGTATCCAGTGAACTTAGGGTCGATCCTCGGAACCCCATAGGGTCCCCTGAATCTGCCAGGAGTTATCTCTGAGTAAAGAGCCAGGAGTAAGCCCTGAGAAAATCTGGGTATGACCCCAAAACAAAATAAAGCAAAAACAAAGATAAATAAAATAAAATATAAAAGAAGGTGATTGTAGCATCAACTAATCTTCCCTATAGTTATCTCAAATTGAAGGATTTTTTTTCCCCACCAAGCTCAAGGACAGCAATTTTTCCTGGACTTGCTCTGAAAATTATCTGCCAGTAATGTGGGCTTTGTAAGAGCTCCAGTGGGCAGAAAATTAGGATGGAAGTCAGGAGCTTTGACTGGTTTTGTTTGATCCTGGGCCTTAGAGTCTGCTCCTCTCCCTCCGTAATAGAAGGTTTTTCTTGAACCTCAAATTTTATGTTTACACAATACAAGCTTCTCTCCTTCTGCTTGGATCAAAATCATTCTTAGAAAATGAGATTCCCAGCAGAGAGAGAAAGTACGACAGAGAGACGCACCCTCTCCAAAGCCATGAATCAGATAACCAGCCACTTTTTCCTCTTCAGTGCTGGGAGCAGGCACATTGTTGATTTTATAGATTATTCTCAATGCCTCACCAAGGAGAGTATTTATCAACTTCAAGGTATAGTAACCATTTATTCCCCAACTATTGTGTTTCTTATTTGTTTGGGAGTTCTACTTTTTTAAGTTTGCCTCTTGACTTAGAGAGGAAAAGAATTAAATCTGAATCATCCTCCCTGTAAATCATTTGCCTACCCCACTCCATTGAGGAAAAGTGGAGAAAATTTGGGACCAAAATAGGGCTGTAAATAACTGCGTCACATATGGAACTGAAATATCTATATGAAATTAAATAAAATCTCTCTTCAGGTCCACTGCATGAAGATTAGGATTACTACCTCTTTCAGAATAAGTAGGCAAGGCCCCCTGCAGACACTGCTTTCAAGAAGGCAAAATTCACCTTCTCCTATATAGTGAAGTGTTCATACCCCTCACCCTATTCCCATCTAATACCACCATATTCCCTATTCCCACCTAATTCCCACCATATTCACTATTCCCACCCTATTCCCACCTAATACCACCATATTCCCACTTACGTATGTACTCAGACAATCAAAAATATTAAACACTCCCTACCATAGGGCAACAGAGAGGGAAGAAATTTTTATAATAGCTTAAAGATAAGAGCACTTTCATCATGAAAGTGAAAGTGTAGTTAGACTGTTGATGAATAGATTTGGTTTCCCATGTGTGTCAGCTCCCCCACATGTACACATACTTTTGTCTTTGTGTGGTAGAAATAAAAAAGTCAAGCTTAGGAGCCTCGCTGAGGTTTGTGTGACATTCAAATTTAAGCTGCACAAGGAAAATGACTTGATATTCTCCACAGAAACAGTAAATATCCCCGAACTTAAAATTATACCCTGCCTTGTGGAAATTCCAGTAAGAAAGCAACAAGAAGGGGCAAAAAGAATGTTTTCTATATATGTTCATATCACTAGAATGTAAGCTTTATGAATAAAAATGGCATTCAGAATATATAACAGAAGGAAGTGGATGGATGATCAATAAATGAATCAGAGATCATCTTTCCAACGAGCTTTTCAAAGCTCTGAACCCAAAGCAGAGTTAAGCACAAAAAAGAAACCAAAGAAGAAAATGGAATTAGACCTATTCTGAACCCCAAAATGCATATTAGCTCAAAAGGCAAGATAATTACATAAGAGGTATCCAGAATGTACATCAGTCATTACATGATTTTTTTAATATTACTGCCAGAAACTAGAGAACCCTGCATGGGCTGAATAACAGTGACATCCTTCATATCTAGTTGGTACATAGGATTTATTTTAATGGGCAGGCAGGACTTAGTTATGTAGAGAAGAGGGCAGTATATTCTGAACTTCTTAGCATAGCTTATAGTAATCTTTATGCCCTAGCTTGGTCTCTTCTGCTGACCCATCAATTTCCATCCCCCTCCTGCCTCACTCTTTTTTCTTGATGTGTGTGTGTGGGGGGGGGTGTATCTGGTCATGCTATGGGACTATTCCCCAGATATGTGCTTGGGGTCACTCCTAGTGGGGAAACCATGTAATGCCAGGGATTGAAACTGGATCTTCCACATACGAAGCATACACTCAGCCTATTGAGCTATCTCTCTAGCCCAACCCTTCACTCTTGATAATCTAGCCTAAAATGAACTAACTTCATACCTCAGAAGCAATCATTATTTTTTCTGACAGGTCTTGTGCACACTCCCTCCCTCCTGTGTCTAGTTTTATCCTCTTGGTCAAACAAACTTGAATGGCTATTTAAGTCTCTAAAATATTGCTTCACTGGGCTTGCTCTTCAAGACCATGTTCTCCCTTGAACACACACATATCTCCCTTGCTTCTTTCTATATGTCTTTTTTTCCCCACTCTGGAGAACATGTACTTTCTCTTTTTCTCCCTCCTCATATCTTTATAAGTAAATTTTGTTAATAAAAACTGTCTTTCTGGGCCGGAGCATTAGTACACAGGCAAGGGGCTTGCCTTGTATGCAGCTGAACTGAGTTTAATCCCTGGCACCATATATAGACCCTTGAGCCGGCCAGGTGTGTTTCCTGAGTGCAGAGCCCAGAGTAAGATATGAGCATGACTTGGTGTGGACCCCAAAAATGCAAACAAACAAACAAAAAACTATCTTGCTTCGCTATTTTCCTCCTCCTGAAATTCTTTTCTGCAAGAGAAGGTGATGGACTTGGAATGTCCGTGCCAAAGTTAGACTGACTTTCCTTTTCTGCAAAGATCAAATCCTTGCTGCATCCTGCGTTCCATGACTCCCTGAGAAATGGGGTGGCAGGGATCACCTCCCACGCAGTGCAGAACAAGCAGACTTCAGGTGCAGTTTGACTGCAGCCTCATGGGGCTAGCAGAATGTCCGTGTAGTGTAGTTGCTCAAAGCAGATTTTTCCAGTCCTAACCCAAGCCAAACATTTCCCCAGGTGACAGAGGTGGGTGGAGCAGAGAGGTAGAAGCACGGTTTCCTCAAGTCTACCTCCCTCTCACTCCTCACTTTACCAAGCCACTTGCAACAAAACAAAACCCCCCAAATTCATGGTCACATAAATATTGGTTATTGTCAGAAGCTAGAAAGGACTTTTATTTTTTTTTCAGAAAGGACTTTTAAAATATTACCTTATTCAATCCCCAACAAAAGTAAATACATAAATTCTCCTTCATCCAATAGAATCTCCCTGTTCTCCTTATTCTAGATTACAAGCTTCTTCATCTAAACCTCTCATCATATCTACCACATTTTACTACACTGGTTGATTAATCATCTGCCTCCTCACACAGAGATTCTTTGAAGGCAGAAATTATCTTTCTTGCTTGACAGTTATGCTAGGCATGCATTTGATGCTTAATAAATATTTATTGAATGAAAGTAAATCAGAGAGAGGGATGGATGGATGGACAGGATGATGGATAGGTTGGTGGGTGGATGGATGGATGATGGCTGGCTGGCTGGATAGATTGATAATCAATGAATGGCTAAACGGATCAATGAATGGATGGAAGGAATGGTTGAAGGATGGATGGACATATATAACAAAGAGCTTCAATTCCTTGGATGAAGGGTTCCATATTAATCTCACATTTCTGTAGTTTAATAATTTAAGGATGAAGAGGCTGAACTTTCTGCTCAAGAATTCTCAAAAATGTAATTAAGCATTGGGTATTTGGAATCTTATGGCGAAGCTCTGGGAAAGTTACTGACTCTCCATTTATTAAGGTTGCTGGTAGGATCCAATCTCTATGGTTTTAGGTGTGAGGGTCCTAGTTTTGTTTTGTTTGTTTGTTTTCCATCATCCAGTGGCCAGGCTTCTCCAGGGGCCATCTGCATTTCTGCTCATGTAACCTCTCCATATTCACATCAGGAACATCATGTTGAGTTCTTCCCATATTTTAAAGAGATTCATACAAAGATTAATTTCTGAATTCATCTGATATACCCTTCTTTTTTGGTGAGTTTTGCTTTTTAGGGTCCTTGTAATTGGACCGAGCCAGCTGAATCATTTCATACAATATCATGGAGCATTGTAAGATTTATAGCTTTAGTCAAACAACAGTCGTGGGGATTAGGGTAAAACACCTTTGGTGGTAGACTTTAGAAATTTTCCCAACCACATAACCCTCACTCAGTCACATTCCTTTTTTCAGAAATCTCTGAGCCTCTTTTCCCAAAGGGTTTATTTGAATAAGCACCCTCATACCTTACTTTATCAGATAGTTAATTATTTTGAGCAAACATTAGCATGTGGCAAAATGATTTTCCAATAAATCAGAACTAGATTTTCAGGGCTGAACTGGTAGAATAGTGGGTAGGCTGTTTGGGTTTGCCTTGCAAGCAGCTGCCTCAGGTTTAATCCCTGGCATCCTGTATGGTCCCCAGAGTCACTAGGAGTGATTCCTGAGTACAAAGCCAGGAGTAAGACCTGAGCACCACTATCTGTGGCCCAATAACCAAAAGTAAAAGAACTAGCTTTTCCCATCACAACCACTCTTGAACCTATTGGTTCACTCTTAGTACTTGGGGCAACGGAACTGCCTGCCAAATCATAAGATTAGATGATGAAATGATTAGGAATTTTTCAAGATGGCTGTTGAAACTATTAATATCTTGAAAATGACTGTATAGAGAAATTAACTGAAGAGAAAGTATGTGATCCAGAATCACGTTTTTCCCACTTTTTTCCCACACACCTACTGTGCCAGCCCCCCTGCAGGTGTAGATCTTTGCCAGTCATCTATTTGAGCTCTTCCATGTTGCAGAAATCCTCCTAAGGCATTTTTCATACAGATATATATATTCATCATCCTTCTTTTTAGTACCAACAAGAATGGACAATCACTTTCCTTATGTGACACTTCACTTTGTTGGTATAATGGCACCTGGCAGACAGAGCTGAAGCCAACCTCCCTGCTAATGCCTCCCCGACTCCCAGCAATGAAATCGGCACTGAGGGCAGCCTAGGAGCGTTTAGAGAGGGTGCCAGAAGACATTGATCCTCTGACTCCACATATCAGATATTCATTAGAAGCATAGTCTTGAGAGCCACATTCACTGTGTTTCCATTCCATTTACTTAGCTATGACCTCTTAACTTTTCTGGACCTCTTGTTCCTCATCTTCAAAATGGGGTAAAAAAAATTAAATATCTCCCTCAGCGGTTGTGCTGAAGCTTAAATGAGATAAAGTAAGCAAAGAGCAGCTTATGTGGCATGTTCCTACCTCCCCAGTTTGTTGTGAGCATTGAATTGCTATAAAGTGCCTGCATAGAACTACATAGTTCTATATAGTGTCTGATACAAAATCAGTCTATACGGATATTAAACAATGAATTTGCAACGTGTTTTGCAGATCCTTCACTATCCCTCATCCTGGTAGATGGGGAGTGGGGAGTGATTTGGGCCACACCCAGGTGTGCTCAAGGGCTTTTCCTGGCTCTGTGCTCAGGAGTGACCCCTGGTGCTCAAGAGGAGTGCTGAATATTGAAGTCAAGGTTGATAGGATATGAGGCAAACCCATGTATTATCTCTTACCTAAGTTTTTGAGAGCAAGGGAGAGACTTGAGAGGAAGATTCAGACTCTGGGCCAGCAGCATTACACCACCTGCCAGCTCGTAAGAAACGCAGAGCCTTGCATGACATCCCAGGTACTCACATGCACATTCAAGGTTGAAAGGGCTATTTTCTGGGTCCTAATAACACACATTGGTAAGAGCATCAGTTAGAGCAAACTAAGGCTTCTTGTGGGACAAGGAACTTGTCCTTCAGACTTTGGTGGTGGCGGGCCAGGGATGGGGATGGCTGAGTGTAGGTAGTGGGCAATCAGGGTGGGGCTAGGAAGCAAAGAGGGCTTTTATGTCCCAGATAGAGCCAGAAAGAGCCAGAGCCAGAGAGGAGGGTTGCATGCATCCATTGGGAAGACTGAAAGGAAAACCCAACAGATGTGAGGCCTCTGAAAGCTCCCACAGAAAAGCCAGCAGCCCTGCCAGCAGCTCGGTCCCGCGGCCCAGGTCATGGGGCCTCTGTGAGCATTAGCTGGCCTGGAACAGCAGGATAAATTTAGAAATGATGAAAAAGAGCCCTTCTTGATCTGATGGAGAGTCATTTAGGAGGAATTGGGAAGGGAGAGGTCACCCAGCCAGTGATTATTTAGAGATTATTTCTAGCAAGAGAAGGCCAAAGGGTGAAGAAGCCACCTACTCACAGTGCAAAGCAGAGACTGATCCACCATTCCCTGCTTGTGCTGCCTGAATTTAAATGAGAGAATTCCCTGCTTCCTCACTGCCGCCACCCGTTGCTGGGGAATGGCACCAGGTTTATGCACCTGCTTGTACAAAAGTAGCATGAAGAATCATACTAGCCAGCTTTATTAGCTGTGTGACTCCAGGCTAGTTACTTAACCTTTCTCAGAGGTTAAGTGTCATCTTCAAAGTGGGAGCAATAATACTTGCATTGCCTGGCTAGTGAGGGCAAGTTCTTATGATGCTAGTACGTAAATGAATCTAGAATCTTAGATCTCTCCTTTCCTGTATCTAATGAAATTCACAGAGTCTTCCTCCAACTTGATATTCACATATGTGACAAGTAAAAACTATCTTGACAAACAAAAACTATCTTGACTTTTACCTTAAAGGAACTCAAGAGATAGAGAACCTTCTTTCCTTTGCAGTACCCCGAGGACCCTAGGTTTGATTGGAATTGACTAGGGAAGGCCAGAGATGTGTTTCCTGATTCCTTCTGGGTTGCTATTGGAGAGTTCTCAGGAGCATTTTTTTTCTCAAAGTGGCACAGCCAATACATAACTGGCTATGCTGCATGCCTGGCAACCTCTCTCTATAGATGACTGAGAAGAAGCAGAGGCAGGAGTCTTTGAAAGCACTAATGGGCCAGAGATACAGCTAATTAGCCAAATGCATGTTTTGCATGTGGGGGCATGGGTTTGACCCCCAATACTACATGGTCCCCCAAGCACTGCGGGCAGCAAGCCTTGACCACAAAACCAGGAGCAGTTTCCAAGCATCACAGGGTATGACCCTTCACAAAAATAAATAAATAAAGCATTACTGACTCTTGGAACAGCTGCTCAGAGAGAAGCTGACTGTTCAGTCTACTGAAGAGAGAAGTGATCATTAAGTAGCTGCCATTGGCCCAAAGGAGGAGCTGGAAATAGAAGAGACATAGGACTGAAAAAACCTCACTTAAGTCATAAGTTAGACCCTGGCTTATCTTTGGAGAGCTCTCCATAGACTGGACAATCAGAGCAGGTTAATAAACAGATGGTATCCAATGACATTGAGCTTCTGCTCTCCCCTTAGGCTTTCCATCAAAGTAGC
Source organism: Sorex fumeus (assembly GCF_029834395.1). Classification (NCBI taxonomy): domain Eukaryota; kingdom Metazoa; phylum Chordata; class Mammalia; order Eulipotyphla; family Soricidae; genus Sorex; species Sorex fumeus. The sequence goes on from NW_026606155.1 coordinate 25,555,143, forward strand.
CCTCAAAATAGTTTCCCTCACATCAGTCATATTTTTACTGTGAAAAATGGAAGAAGGAGATCTGTTTTATGAGGCTACCAATGCTAGAAATTCACCCTCAGTCTCTTACTCAGTAAGTCATGACAAGGGCCCCCTCAACACGAGGCACAAGAGCTGTCCTTGCCTCCTGTAGCTATTTTCCAATGTGAACAGACCATCAACCAATCTCAAGCAATGACTAGTGTGTAAGAATGGGAGGGAGCAGCTGCAGGGTGGTAAAATATCGGGAAAAGTGACTCATGGTGAAGAGACAGAGATGGTAGGGATGGGGACCCAAGGGAGCACGTGGTATGGAAGGACTCTCCAACGTGGCAGCATTTCTCTGGTGGTCCAAAGTATCAGGGCAAGCACAGCGCCAGGCAAGAAAGAGCACAGAATGTTAAGGATGCTGTTCTCAGTGGGAAAGATAACTTGGAGGACAAGTACAGAGAGTAGACTTTCTGGTTTTTAGGAATGAAGGCAGAACATTGATAATGAGGTCAGGGCTCAGTGTTACTGGAACATGAGAGATCCTTCAGGCCTTTGTATTTGTTCTTATTACAGAGAGCATAATAGAACCTATTTTGTGATTTTATTAGATAGCCCTGGGTAAACATTTTGTGGGGAAAGGGTTGAAGGAAGAGGACAAAATGGGGGTGGGGGATGTCAGGAAAATATATTATAAGGTGTTTGCAAATTCCAAGTGAGAAGTGGTGGGATTTGATAGAGGTCTGTAGAGTGTGGGAATAGATTGTGGGAACTAAATATATTGGGGGTAGTCATGAGAGTAGCACAATAAGGTAAAGGAAGGAATGGAATGGGAGTGGGGTGGTAATTTTAGGTGTGAGGCTTGAGCAGCTTGATGGATGATAGTATACTTGGCTGAAATGAGGAAGAGTCCTTCTATAAAAGGAGCTCTGTATCTGAAAGGTGACCCTACTAAGTATCAATGTTCTCACCGCCTCCTTTGAGAGCTGAGCAGAACTGGGATTATCTCTCAGTTTTCAGGAGCTGAAAGGGAGTTCTCCAGCCTCCAGGCAAGGTGACATATGACATGCAAGCAGATGTGCCAATTTATGCAGAATAATCTCAAGGAGGGAATCGTGTACCCTGCCTTCTCCACTACTACATTACTGGTTACTGCCAACTAACCAAAATTCCTCTTACCATGGCTTCATATCTGTCCTCATCCCTGTCTCCAGCCAAGTTGTCCAGGGCATCTATTATTCTGTTTATCCGCTCACCTAAAATCAAAACAAATACAAGTCTTGCTATGCTTTGTGACACAGACTCTATCCTGCCCAAGGCTCATCACTGATAGGAACATCAGACCAGATGTGGAAGAAAATGAGAGCATCTGTCTAGGTCACTTCCTTACATTTCAATCCCTTCTAAAGACCCATTTGGTATCTTTCATCCTGTTTTAACTAATCCTTTCTAAACCTGACTTCTAACCTGTATAACCTCACGTAATTCCCAACTTTATTTCTGACTTACTACATTTCACCGTATAAATGTTGCAGATTTTGTGATTTCATTTTTGGGGGGCTGGGGTGGGGGGTCAAAAAGCAGGTGTGTGATCATTATGTGAAGCTTTTAAAAATTGTGCCAGTTTTACTTTAAAAATAGGAAGGAGCAATTATGTACTAATTGTGAAATACAATAATGACTGGAGGTGATACAATTCCTCTCTATATATTACTCTCCCCTTTATATACATCAAATTGAGTTCCTATTACTTTTAGTAATAATTGGTGCTCTTAAACTCTTGCTAAGGAATATAGCCCTACCAGTCACTTCACATGCCCAGTCTCATTTAAGAACATGAGAAAGTTGGTATTATTATTCCATTTCACAATGAGACTCAGAGCATTTTAGGAGATTGACAGAGGTTCCCTTAGAGAGGAGTAGGCAGTATTTAAACTCTGGTATTTGTGTCCTGCCCACAGTGCCACTGCTTAGGAGGAAAGCAGACCAATGTGGGCCCCTCACACCATCTATGCTGTCTATACAGATTTGTTTGTTACTGGGGGTTGGGGGCCTGGGAAAGAGGGTCTGTGAAAAGTAATGACAGATTAGAGCAGTGATGAGGTGGGGGCCAGGCTATGTTAGTAGTAATTGTTTTACATTCACTTCCAGGGCAATGGCCCCATGTCCAGTTCTATATAGAGACTGGAAAGAGTGGAGTACAGAAACCCTGCAGATAATCAAAACTGCAACCATTGTGGAAGCTTAGGAAAACAGAGAGGCTTCCCCATGTCAGACTGTAAAGACAGTCCCATGTTATGAATGAAGTCTCCAGGGAGCAGCTCATGTTTCTCCACAGAAGGCAGCTGTTGAGGCAGCAGCGTCTGTGGTACGCACGGCAGGGGAAGGGGCTCCATTTCCTTCTGAGAGCTCCCTTCACTTCACTGTTGGGAGGAGGGGGGATGTTCAGCTCCGTGCTCACTCCCATCCTGCTGTGCCTCACACCATGGGGAGAGGTTCAAACATCTTGACAGCTGTCAGGTCCCGAAATGTGTTTTCCTTAGGAAGCAAAGGCTGATAGAGGCCCAGGATCACTTCTGTTTTAAAAGTTCCTAGTAACCTCCCATTATCTGCATTGCAAACCATAATGCCCAAAAATAGAGAGAATATGGGGAATATTGTCTGCCATGGAGGCAGTGGGAGGGTGGGAAAATGGGGGTATACTGGGGATATTGGTGGTGGGGGATGTGCACTGGTGGAGGGATGGGTGTTTGATCATTGTGTGATTGTAACCCAAGCATGAAAACTTGTAACTATATCCCATGGTGAATCAATAAATTTGTTTTAAAAAGAAGAAGCAATGCAAAATAAGATCTCTAAACTGGTTCACATATTTTTTTAATGTTTGAATAAGCAAAATAACACTTTGATCTTTATAAATATACATTTATATGTGTTTGTGTCAGATCATTGCAAGAAATTGTAAACTAGTCATGATTTAGCAGAGCATCCTAGACTTAACACGCTCTAGACCTTGGCCCCATGACTGAAGACACTCTTCTGAAGGGGTAGGGAGTTCATTCTGCGGCTAATGACTTCCCAGAATGTGAGGCCGAAGCCTACCAGCTCTCCCAGTTTCTCTGAGTTGTGCAGGACCGTAGAGAAATGGAGACCTTGTACTCCATCTGGGCCTCACTCCCATTCCCACAAGCCAGCTTATTGTTTCCTCCCTGAGGATCTGACTCAGTCATAGAACACATGACGTTTGAGCGTGAGGCTCTAGGTTCAACCCCTGGCTCTATAAAACCAATCTCTCAAAGGTCAAAAAATTCTTCCTTGGACCCGGACAAATAGTACAGTGAGTAGGGCACTTGACCTTGCATACAACTAACCCAGGTTCAATCCCTGGCATCCCATATGGTTCCCTGAGCACCGCCAGGACTGATCCCTGAGTACAGAGCCAGGAGTAACCCTTGAGCATTGTCAGGTGTGGCTCAAAAACAAAATAGAACAAGATTCCCCTTATTCTGAAGGCAAGAGAAATAAGAAAGCATACAATGAATGTCTGAGTCATTGTGTGTGTGTTTATGTGTTAGATTACATTAGTCTAGCAACTGACCTGGGAAATGTTAGCCTTATTCAAAATAATTGTGAGTCACTGAAACTTCTTGTCATGGCCTGTTCAGAATTAGTACCCAAACCTTCAACTATAAGCCTGAGCCCCTTCCAGTATTAAAGTGACCATTACATGGAGCCCCAGGGAGGAGCCTAATCAAAAGTGAGGCTGGCAAGGAGCCAGGGACACTGCTCTCCTGCAGGCTCAGAACTGTTGGGGCAAACTTCGACCTGTCTTGTCTTTCCTCCTTCTCCTCCTCCTTCTCCTGTTTCTTCTCCTGGCTGGCTAGGCTCAACTCTCCTCCTTGCTTATGACACTTATTTTTCCATCCACAGCAAAACTATTCACATCAAAGTAATTGATGATGAGGAGTATGAGAAAAACAAGAATTACTTCATTGAGCTGATGGGCCCCCGCATGGTGGATCTGAGTTTTCAGAAAGGTGTAGTACCTGGCCCTCCTCACTAACATTAACATTCTTCTCTCCTCTCTCTTTCTTCCTTTCTTCAGCCCATTCGTCTCATTCTCCTACCTTTTTCTCCTGCCTCCCTGGTTCACTTTCACCCTTTTCCTTTCTTGCTCTCTCTCCTGCCACTCTCTGCTCCCAGCTCTCTCCTAACTAACCTGCCAGCCTGTCACATGGTTCCTGCAGGGGGTTGCTCAAGAGCCAATGGCATGAGTGGCTGGGCAGATGGGTCTGGTAGAATCAAGGGGAGGAGGAAATGAGGGGGAAGTGAGGAAGAGAGAATCAGCCCAGAGGACAAAATATAGGAAACCTTGGCTTCTGCTAGATGATTTGGTTTCCAGGAAAGGTGAAGACCAGGCAGCATAGCACCAAGCAGGAGGGCAGCTGTGAGAACGTGGCCCAGGGTCTATTCTATTAGCACTATTCTCCAGGAAAAAGCAGCTAGTCTCAGTATATTGTCCTGAGATGACAGTCCCAGGATGCAGAGAACCAATGCTTTTGGATTTAGGTCAATTTGTGGCATAAGCTAATCCCCAAGGCAGGCCCTAGGAGCCTTCTTAACTGGTATATCTTTGCTCTCAAGATGGTTTTCCCCCCTAGGACTCTGACTGAGCTGAATGCTCCTGTTTGAGTTCCAGGTCTAGGCCCCAAACCAATGAGCCATACTTTGTTTTCTAAAGGATCATCCATGTAGAGAGGCTGAGAACAGGAACAGTGGGGTGGTGGATTCTAACTTGCAAGGAAGAATCTCCCAGAAGTCACAGGGTATTTGCCTTCCACGAAATGAATCCACATGCCTCAGGCCTCCTCTAGGCAGAAAACCTCTAGAAAACTCTCTTTGGGTTAGAATATACGGGTTCTGGGGACTGCCCTTCATTTGGGTGCTTTTCCTTCCTGGTCCCAATCATCCCCTCCTGATCATACCCCGTCACAGAGAACCCACTTACCATCCTTCTGCAGCATTTTGGGTCAGGCACAAAACACACAGACAGTCCACAGGTCTCACATCTAGGGCCAAGAGAGAAAGACCCAGAAAATGCTCCTTGAAAGTTATAGGACTTTATCTTTTGTCCATTGAACAAGGTATTAAGTAACCCAAGGTAAAGGTAAAGGTAAAGGCCCTCCCGTTGATCGTCGATTTGCTCGAGCGGGCCCAGTAACGTCTCCATTGGAGACTTTGTTGTTACTGTGTCTGGCATATCGAATACTCTCGGTAGCTTGCCGGGCTCTCCGAGAGGGGCGGAGGAATCGAACTCGGGTCGGCCATGTTGGCCGCTTGTAAGGCGAACGCCCTACCCGCTGTGCTATCGCTCCAGCCCAAAAGTAACCCAAAGGTTAACAAAATTTACTCGTAAATACACACACACACACACACACACACACACACACACACACACACACCTCATAAGTACACAGGAAGTTCTACATCCAACAGTCACCTTAGATCAACCTGCCACTTTACTGAGAGCATTGAATGCGCTTTTGGTACATCAGAGTACTGAGGAGACAGTTCAGGTGACCATTTATTAGCACCTGTTTGCTTTGAGGCCATTTAGCTCCTAGGCCAAAGAAGAAGCAAAACAAAACAACCACAAAATAGCATAACATGCTGTAGAACATGCCGATACCCTGGTCCATGAAGGATGAGAATCCGTTCAGGAATGTCCAGGCCCACAGAATAACATCCAAACTGACCATCAGGGATGGGAGGGCTGGAGTGATAGCACAGAGGGTAGGGCGTTTGCCTTGCATGCGGCCGACCCGGGTTCTATTCCCAGCATCCCATATGGTCCCCTGAGCACTGCCAGGGATAATTCCTGAGTGCAGAGCCAGGAGTAGCCCCTGTGCATTGCCAGGTGTGACTCAAAAAGCAAACTGACTGTGGGGTTGAGCTGGCCATATGCCAGCTTTGAGGGGAAGTGATTCTCAGGGGGGTGTGCCTCCCTGATTGATCTGCCATGAAATCATCAGTGATCTGTTGCATGTCTTATAAAGAAGCCTTGCTTTGTTGAGACACCCAAATCTGAATCGGAGCCTCCATTACCTTGTTAGTCAGCATTGAAGATGACCAGTGTGGGATCACTGTCCTTGAGAGAAGAAGTTCAATGGAGATGTGCCAGTTGATGGTTTATATCATTTCACCTCACACTTGCCCAAAGTGTATCAGTTGTAAATGTTAAAAGAATTTTAGGTCATGTTGTGATTAACGTATATTTATTTTAACTCCCACCAACAATGCCCTCTGAGATAAAAATGAACAAAACAATAGAATTATGCCTGCCTGCCTTTCTCTATCTCTTTAATTTCCCTTCCTCACAAAAACTTTCCTTTAAAAACTTTCTTTATGGGCCGGGGATATAGTTCAAGTGGTGTGCAAGGCCCTGGGTTTGATTCCCTATTCCACATAACCTCTCAAGCACAGCCCGTAGACTCAAGTCCTAAGCACCACATTGAGACTCTCTCTGCCCCACTGAAAATTATTTCTTTATGAGGTTCTCTAATGAAGTGGGTACAGACACAGAGAAGGCATACAAACCCTTACCTAAATTCTATTGGCATGTTTTCTGGGGTAGAAGAGCCATTGGCCATTCCCAAGAGCCAATGAGATATCAATTACCATGTGACAGCCAATGGAATGAGCTGACCAACTCACTTCCTACTAACCATCAGCAGGATCTAAAACCACTCTTCCCCTCCATCATCCCTTTGCCTTCCCACCCCCCACCCTGCTGTCATCCCAGATTCCTCCTTTGCCCACTTCTCCGTGCCTCCTGGCTCTCTCCCCCTCTCACCCATAAGGACGACTCTGACCACGGAGACAAGAAAAGAGTCTTTTTTTCCTATAAGAACAAGAAATCTGCCATAGTCCTGCCAAAAGCCACCGCGGTGGGACTGGGCTGCATGTGCGAGAGTGATGGGGAATGATTTTAAAGGCTGTGCTCCAAGTGACCAACCAATCTACCGACCCAGTCGACACACTCTCTCTCTTGTTGTCCCTACAGGAAAACCGTAAGGGTTAAAATAGTAGATGAGGAGGAATACGAAAGGCAAGAGAATTTCTTCATTGCCCTTGGTGAACCGAAATGGATGGAACGTGGAATATCAGGTGTGAGATTCTTTTCAAACCAAAACAAAACAAAATGAAAAAATAAAACAAGAACTACAAAAGGAAAGAAAAAAATAAAAGCAATAACAAAAGCAATTATTTTCTCCACCCTTTTCTTCCCTTTCCTCCTTCTTCCTTTTGACCAATGGACTTTTTTTTTTTAATTCTTTTCCCTCCTGTATTCTCGCTCTCACCCTGTTTCGGTATCATCTCTGCCTCCTTAGTCTTAGCTTATTTCTAAGTCTTCCTTTCCCAACTTCAGGGCAGTTCGTAATTTTGTGACCCTAATGAGTTCCTTCCATCTTGCGCTCCAATGATCTGGTTACCACTGTCCCCTGCACTCTCCCCTCATACCCCTTCTTCGGCTCCCCACCCACCAATCCCCACACAAATTATAAAAACCTGTAAATGTGGAAACTCCTTGGTGGGTGGGGAGGAGAAGAAAAAGAAAGGAATGTGATGCATGCTTGTCCATGCCCCTTCCCTGCCTTCTCCCTCTGCCCTCCTCACTCTCTGACCTGGATGGAACAGGGAGGGTTTGGGGTGGGGAAGGGCCTGGGTTATAATGCCGCTTTGACAGTTTTATGCTGCATTACTTTCCTTAAGTGCTTGGCAGGTTATTCACTTGCAGAGTGCCCCATAAGTCCCTTTGCCCTTCGTGAAGGTAAGTGTTTTACCTGACTATTACACAGTTGGGTAGACTGGGGCACAGGAAGGTTTACTGTTTGCCAGAGGCACAGCTTCTTGAGAGCAATCTGAGTAAGAGCTGATTTCCGAGGAAGTCACACAATGTGGAATCTTCCCTTTGGCATCTTACCCCGATCTATCCTAGCTCCTATTCCTAGCTCAAGTTAGGGAACCTTATTCAAGTCACTTTAAGATCGTGCAACCTCTAAAGCAGAAAATTGAGAATCTATAAAAGGAACTAATGGCACATATAGAAATCTTCCTAGCCAGAGGCCACTGGAAAAGGATTGACACTGGGTACTGAGTATTCTTTTAAGAGCTTTCTAGCAGGAGAAGGGACTCCAAATGGTCTAGGTGATATTGGTTCCCAAGAAAAAGGAATTGGATGGTTCATGCCTTTTCTTGGCATCTGCAAGCAACCCTCTCACCCAGGTCTCAAAATAACTTTTATCACCAGACAAATGGCCTTGTCTCCTGTTGTCCTTGGAATACATCTCCTAGAGTAAGTGCTCAAGGGGACCCAGAGAGATAGTACAATGGGTAGGGTGCTTGCCTTGTATGTGGCCAACCTGGGTTCAATTTCTGGCTTCCCATATGTTTTTCCAAGCACTTCCAGGAGTAATTCCTGAGTGCCGAGCCAAGAATAGCCACTGAGCATTTCTGGGTGTGCCCCCTCCTCAAAAAAAGAATAAGTCCTTGAGTTCAATTTCTGTGGGATTGATTGTGTTTCATCCAAAGCCAATGTAAGGAAAATATCTCTTTCCTTGAAGAAAATGATGTAAAGACTTTGAAAGTCTTAGAAGGACTTGTGTGGGGGATAATAAGGATGCTCTTAGGAGAGAGCAAGAAGAGGAGCCTCACACGCCCCTTCAAAAGAGATAGATGGTTGGAGCCTACTGGAAGATGAAACAGAGAGACCCATCTATTGTCCTCAAAGCGGGTGATTTCTTTTGCAACTACTACATATTCATGAGACAAAAGGCAGCACCAAGACCTTCCACTCAAGGATAACTAACTGCCCTCCCAAAGGCTCATCAAATGGTATTTCTTGACCTGTATGATTGATCAGTTTTCATTATCTCCCTGGGACTCTCTGGGTGATTCTATGCCTGTACTGCCTGGATAACCTGGGAGGGGGTGGGGGAAGAAGAAGCCCATGACTCACTGTCTTCCATGAGTCTAACTAAGGAAATGTGCAGGGAAAAACAGAATGTCTCTGCTTTCATCACTTCCCAAGAGCTCTTCCTGCCAATCTTCCAGTTCCTGCCACTGAGAATATTCTCAGAAATGTCTTCATGCCTTCCCTTCCTGACTTCCATCTCCCTTTGGTATTTATCACACATCCTCATGATTGGTTACATCACAGACAGTGAAGGTTATCGTAAACTAACTTCATCAATTTCCATAGTCCTGTCCACTGAGGTGCACACGAGGCAGACCAAAGTATCAGCTGGTGTGGCTAGAAAAAAGAAAGTGGTTAAGACAAGAAGAATGGTTTGGGGATAACCATAAAGCAGATTCTTTTCTGCCTCCCTAACAAATCTCCATCAGCAACTGAACAGAGGAGTGAACTTAACATAACCCCTGTGTTCCTCAAGAAGACCAAGCATAAACACCTTTGACTGAACCCAATTTTTAGACTCATTTTATGCACTGAATTCTTTGTACAAGATATCTGCAAAGCATATCCTGGATGAGAAGACAAGTATTTCATCAAGTTACCAGTGTGCTCTGCTTGAGAATCTTCTCAGTGACTAGCATGCCACGCTGAGAGAGACACCATTAGGGAATTTGATCATATTCTGGTCTCCTGTTATCTTGTCTATCGGCTTAATCTTCATCCCCTCATTTCTTCCCAACTTTTAACATCAGAGCATAAGTTGAAAGGTCATAAAACTTGATTGCCTAGACTCCGAATCCAGCGAAAACCCATTCAGATCTCTGCGTTCCCTGCTGCTCTCAGAGTGAGATGCTGTACAGTGGAAATTGCTTTTCATTATTGCTGCTGCCTGTGAGAGTTTGGGGCATTCAGAACAGTATAGGCTCTGCATGGCCAAAATGACAATTGCATTACAAAGAAAGAAAGAAAGAATAATGAGTTTGAAATAGGAGATTTTTCTTCTTGGCAAACAGACTTCAGACTCTGGGATTTCTGGGGGGAAGGAAGTAGAGAGGATGACTGGGACACATGGCTGCCCAGGAGTCGAGCTGGTGCTGAAGTTTGAAAGGAGAACCTTGAAGAGCGACACTGAGCAGTACAGTCAAAGCCTATAGTCAGGGCCTTGATCTGGAAACAAAGTCAGGACCCCAGTCTAGAGACAAAGCTCCAGGTGGAAAAGGAAAATTCTCTCGCCCAGGAGCCCATTTGTGCCTCCTCTTAACGCATCCGTGGTAAGCTGTTGTGGTACTTCCACATACACACAGAGCTATGTTGTTTTCTGCTTATGTCTAGAGGGGGTCCAAGCAGCGATAAATGACTCTCACCAGATCCTGGGGGTGAGCACAGCAGGAACTACAGCTCTGGCATCTCAGCAACAGCAGTCAGTAGGGAAATAACCTCAAGCATCATGACAGTAAATGCCCCAAAGGTATCATGTCCCATAAAGTTGGTCTATCTATGTGGCACTGACACATCTCTAAGTGCTAAGTGGACAGCCTCAGACTCCTATAGACAGTGACTAAAGAACAATACAGCCCTTATTGACTTCAAGCCCTCTCCCTGCCATAAGGGTCACCCTGGGGGTGGGAGGCATGGCTGTGCACAAACTAAGGTATTAGATGCATTTTTAGAAGAGTTGCCTCCAATTCAAAGTTGGCCTATCTGAGTACACTAATGTGCTTGAGTCTCTCATCTCAATTGCAACTTGGAGGCTAAGAAGGGAGCTTGTCATGAAAATTTGTAGAAAAAGCAGAAAGTGCAAGTTTTCTTATTATCACCCACCTACTTACCTATCTTGGTGATCTATTTGTGTGTCATCTATTTGTCATCTATCACGATGTGGTAGGTAAGGAAACTCAATTCATTGTCGCTTGGAATTCCAATGGACAGTATCAGGAAAAGTGAACTGATGATAGAAAACATAAAAGTACTGGATTCAGGGGCTGGAGAGATAGCACAGTGGGTAGGGCGTTTGCCTTGCATGCAGCTCACCCGGGTTCGATTCCCAGCATTCCCAAATGGTCCCTCAAGCACCGCCAGGAGTGATTCCTAAGTACAGAGCCAGGAGTAACCCCTGAGCATCTCTGGGTGTGACCCAAAAAGCAATAAATAAATAAAGTCCTTCCCATAAAATATTTTTAAAAACTACTAGATTCATATGTCTTCAGTGGCTGTGACTGTGAATGGTTGTATCACAGGCCTAGATTGCGTGCCTAGAGATTATTAGAGAAACAATTTACAGAAATTTCCTACCCTGATTCTTTCCTCTGCATCTTCAGTCCAGGAGTATGTGGCAGAAAGTTCTCACAAGAGTTGGAGAATGACCAAACAATAGACAAATGAGAATGTGGTCACAAGAAATCTTTCTTTAAAAAAATGTTTTTGGACCTCAGACTCAGAGAACTGAGCATAAATACAAATTCAGGAGTTGGGAAGCACCTGTGCTAAATTTTAATTTTAATTTAAAATTGATTCAACTTTAATTCAACTTCTCAGCCCTTTTGAGGGCCTTGGCTTTTTCACCTCCCTTCCATGTATAACTTCCAGCAAGAGTGAATCTCTCAGGTCCAGAATGTCTAGATTTATCCTATCCTTTCTGCAACACAGAGACCATCATCCAGAGAAGCAATGCCACAGAGTCTATGGGAGGAAAAAATGGAATTGCCAAAATTGTCAGCAGACTACTGTCCTTTATTGAACACCTGCTAACTGCACTGACTTCACTGAGTATGGAGCAGAGAAACTGGCAAAAGTTCATGATCGCATTCTCTGCGTTTTATCTATTAAAAGGACTTTCAAATGTAAGGGGGGCATTCCACAGGACTTTTTTAAACTAGATTATTCTTTTCAAAATTCAGGTCAGCGTTATTGCTGGGAACATATTTGTGGCTGGAAAGGTTGAGGTCACTGGGAAACCGAGTACAGTCTAGTCTAATAATGAAGTCAGGGATAGGAGCCAGAAGCAGACACTATCCCACTCTTGCACACCACTACTAGGTGCCTTCTGAGCTCCAGTTCAAGCACCAGAGTCTTTTTCGCTCACCAGCCAACTACTCGTACTTTAATCATTTCCATGGTAGCTGGATTCTTGTGTCTTCTTTACAGAACGAATGGAATAACCTGATCCCCTAGAAGATGACAAACGGCTAGCTCCGTTTCTGCTCCACCCACTCTCCTTCCTCTATTGCCCAGAGAGTTGCAAGGAAGCTGTGAGGAAAACTCTGATGGCGGCAGGACCCCAGGGCTCAACACTCTCTCCCATGGCTTATCCCTTTTGCTATTGCTGCTCGTGCAGCGGCTGCTGCGCATGCTCCAAATGCTGCCTTCTGCATGTGGCTGTGGACTTCTCACTTACTGAGCTCGCTGCTTTCCTTGTGCTGCCAGCAATCACAAAGCCTGGGAACCCTTTCAAGATGGGACCTTAATGTTCTTTCCTTTTCTTTCTTGCCTTTGTCTGGTATCCATTTGCCAACAGCGCTCCTGTTGTCTCCAGGTAAGAGGTGTCTTGCCCCCTTTTCTACTTGCCAGTGCCATTATTAAGCTTAAGACCACCGTTCTTTGATTTATCTAATAGGAACCACGGGCTGACATTAACCTTACAAGTTCTCTCAAGGACTGGGAGATTGATTTGCCCGCTTACAGTAATCTTGAAAAAATCGACAATTTCTTGTGCACCGTTTCTGTGAACCTGGGTAAAGCCATAGCTGTTCTCTCTGGGACCAGGAAGAGAAAGAAAAGGAGAGGAGAGCCTTCTCCTGAGTTTTAATTCATCTGCCCTCTTAGGGACAAGAGAGGATGTGAATCAGAGCTCAATATCCTAATAGAATTGTGATGGGATTTGAAAGAAAACACTTTGATCTCAGTGGATCCCGAGAAAATAATCAGCTACTGTGAGAACATAAAAAGAAAATCTTTGACGATATGGAATTTTATTTATCCCAAAGATTTTCTATTTCATCCCAGCCAAGATTGCCAGAACTTTGGTTAATTTGTAGTTGACTCCCAAAGTCATATGTGCCATAATAAAAAGAGGAGTTGAGGTATTATGGAGGTATTATGACTAGGTATTATGGCTAGGAATAGAAATTTAAGGAATTTATTTGGAGAATCTCATGCAGAATCTTGATTTTACCTTGAGAGTATGTGTGTATACATGCAATCTGATCATAAAATATATCCAGCTTTGTGATCCAGCAATCATGAAAGTATCTACAGTATATTATAAAATACTGTAACCCTTTGTACAGTCATAGTGAGCTATACAGGATATTTAAAAATATTTATAGAAAAGTTTGCATTTCATTGGTGCTTTTAACATATGAAAACTTGAGGTCTTTTAAGAGGTAGACGTCTTAGAGAATTCATGAGTGTTCGAAGTCATTATAGGTTACCCTTGGGTTTAAGAAAGGTATGCAGCGTCCATAGGAAGAATATTTGTCTCCTTAGAGCCTTAAATGACAAATGTAGGTAAATATCTACATTTTCTCTTTCTGAAAAAAATTTAGTGCACCTTCCTTGGCATTTTGCTTTCTTCTTCTACCAACAGGATAAAACTATCTCCATACCTATATATTCCACTATTCTGCCAGGGTACTGAAGTCAGAGAATTGGGTGTTCCTTCACTCATCATCTAGCCTGAGACAGACGGTATTTAGTCTTCTTTGTTACAGCTCTTGCCTCTATTTTTCACCAACTACAAAAGGCATTTGGTAAAGATTATTATTACTTAAGAGGACGGAGCAATAGGTAGGCATTTGCCTTGCACACAATCACCCTGGGTTTGATCCCTGACACCCCATATGGTCCCCCAAGCACTGCCAGGAATAATTCCTGAGTGCAGAGCCAGAAGTAATCCCTGAGAATTGCTGGGCATGACCCAAAAAGCAAAAGGAAAAAAGGTTGTTATTTAAGTTTCTCTATACTTCAAACATTTGCACAAATATCAGTCAAAGCTAACTAGGAAAAGATGAAGTGATTTCCAAGATCTTTCCATATGTAAGCATTTCAAGTAGGAATTTTTAGTTAGAATTTAAATTCACTGGAAATCTTGAATCTTTGAATTTCCCTGGATGGACTGGTAAATATGATTAACAGTACCTGATAGTGAAAGAGAGAGAGTAAGAGTATTCATTCTGAACTGCATCACAAAGCCCAGGAATCTGCAGGGAGATCCTGGGCTGTACTTGCTCTACATTTTCCTGAGGATGTCTTTAGTATATACATGGCAATCTATTCTGCCTGGCCTGGCAAACTCTTTGTTTATCCAGTGTTTGTTCAATCTTCCATCCTGTTCATATTCTCTCTCCCTCGCACTCCTCTCTCATCCTGTTCCTAGATATGAAGGTTGTGTTTAGTCTGTCTGAATATCAAGCTCACCTGTTGTTTATTCTCTTACTTGAAAATCTGAAGATTCACCAGGGATCAAAATTAATATGTTCTTCTGGATTTGAGATGTAAAACTTTCTCAAGAAATAAGCTTGATTTGAATGTAAAGGGATGATTTTTAAGAAGAAAAAAGTCAGGAATTAGTCACAAACCATGATACTAAATTATAGTTGATTTAAATGAATATGTATGTATATACGTACATTAGTAATATATACATTACAACATATACATATATATTTATTACATACACATATATATGTATATATGGATAGACAGAAAGAGGAAGACAGGGAACTTCTGAGTGACTAAGTTCCAAAGATAGAGGATGGTTATTATTGAAAAAGATTCTGCAGAGAGCTATATGGAAAAACCTGACTGTCACCACACAGGCTGGCAGCTCAGTAGGTAGATCAATATTCTGACAGATAGATATAGTGTTGTATTGATAGTTGGACAAGGGGTTAGGCAGGTACATTTATATGTCGCTGGAGAGCTCATTATATTGGTATAAAGTTCTTGTGATACATGCAAAGTATGACAGAATTTTCAGACAGAGGGGAGTGAAGTAATTCTGTCTCTGTTAGAAAAGGCTTTGTGATATGGTGCCAGAATATGCAGGAAGAGGAAGAGCACCCACAAATTTAAGGAATCTGTGTCTTTGTCCAAATATTTTTCTCAGAGTGGTTTGTAGTCTGGCTTCTAGGGTGGCTGAGTTCATAGGCAGGCAGGACCCTGGATGTACCCAGATTTACCTTCAGAATTAACTAATAAGAGGCCCACAATTCATGGATTAATTAAAGTCAGAGGGCCAGAGGGTGTTTGCTGGTTTTGAAATACACAGAAGGACAAAGATCTTTGATTTGTTTCCTAAAGTGATCACTAGAGGAACGACAGAACCATGGACAGCTCCTGGACATTGAGGGATTGAAGGATTTCCCTCCCATGTCTGGTTCCAGAAGCAAGTTAAGCAAGCAGCTCAGGAAGCCTACCCACCCTCCTATCATCCTTACTCAGAACAACCAAGGAAATCCTTACATAAAGTAGACTCCCTGTTTTATTTTTATATGCTTAGTATACAGTCTTTTCAATGAATTCCTTTTCTTTCAACCTCAAGAGCTCAAGTCTCACCTCTCCTCCTCACTTCAGCAATTCCCAAGATAGAGAGAGAAGACCTTTTTGGCCTCTCACCCATTGTGTCCTTGAGATTATCCAAGCACTAGAGGATTCCCCTAGGAGATTCACTGTGTGGAATGGAAGCACTTAAGGCAAATAAAAGAACTAATTGCATACAAGAATGTGGACTTGGATGGAACGATGTTTAAGCCAGCTCTGAAAGAATCAGGCTGCCAAGAGCAATTTTCTAATCAAAGGAAAATAAAAAGATTCCATCTCTATTTAACTCTAATCCAGAAAATATGTCTTCATGGTGAAGTGGTCTTGAAATGGACTCACCAGCTGAAGTGGAAAAAATTCTAACCGTTCAACATGAGATGGGACCATTGGTAAATGAGTCAAGATGCCAAGAAACACAGGGAAATCTTCAGAAAATATAGGCCTTCTTTTTGTTTTCATTTTGAATGTGTTTTTGTGTTGCCTTTTCTTAGAGAGAAACTGAGAATCTTTCATTGGAAAGTCTTAACTTCAGGGGTGAAGTCTTTCAAGGTTTTCATGGTAAAAATAAACATTCACTTAGAAAAAGTAGATATTCCTAAAACATCCTCCTTTTCTCCTTTATAAACAGTGCCAACAGCATTAAAAGCGTAAGTTATTCGAAATAAGCATTTCTTTGAATAAAATGTCCTTTTCACTTCAGATGATTTTTTGCGTGAAGTAGTTGAGTAGTCAGGCCCAACCATTCAAAATAGTTAAAGAATTTTGACTTTTGCTCCCAGATTTCCAAAATATTCTTAAATGACCTGGGGGATGAACTTTATGCTCTTGGTTCTTTGGGACAGTTTTCCCACCCAGGTATAAAATGTAGAGAGGAATGCTTATCTGAATTCTCAAGGAAGCTTTTCATGGTTTCACAGTTCTAAAGTCCTCAGCACTTCAGAGAAAAAGAACAAATACACAAAACCCCTTGCCCAAAAGCTATTTTCCTTGTGTCTATTCCCATGTCTAATACTATAACCTTTAGACTTCTAAGGAGCAGAGAATATGTAATTATTGTCTGATTCTGTTTTATTGCAGAGGTGACAGACAGAAAGCTGACTGTGGAGGAAGAGGAAGCCAAGAGGATAGCAGAAATGGGAAAGCCAGTGTTGGGTGAACACCCCAAACTGGAGGTCATCATTGAAGAGTCCTATGAGTTCAAGGTCAGGCCAACCATGAGGTCTAACTGAGTGGACAATTGGGTGGGAGTTAGAGGAACTAGGGTTTTGTTCTGACTTCATCACTGACTGTTGAAAATAAACAAATCTCTGACCCACTGAACAAAACATAAGTTGAAACTAATCACTTTCTCATTCTTGTCTGTTTTTCCATTGATAGAATGGAGCAAATAGTGCTGTGTATCAGAAATTCTGTGAGGAATCATTGTTTAACATATGGAATAAATGAGTTAAACATCCTTTTGATGTGCCATCACTATTATTTAATTATATTTTAAAACAAAGATACTGAAATTCACTCCTCCAGAGCAAGAATTTATTGCCATCATTGCCATTATTCTATATTGCATTGCTCTGTATAGCCAAATCCAGCAGTACAACCAAAAAAAATAGGCGTATTCTCCCAGAAGGTATCACCCAAGGGCATTCCATATGCAGCTTTGTTAACTGGCTTCTTTTATGCCCATAAAGCACCAAACTCCTTAGTCTTTGGAGCATTATAACCTCATAGTTCCAAGTTTTTATTTTCTTGACAGAATACAGTGGACAAACTCATCAAGAAGACAAACCTGGCCTTGGTTGTGGGGACCCATTCCTGGAGGGACCAGTTCATGGAGGCCATCACTGTCAGTGCAGGTAAGAGGCTCTCTGGAGGTGGGGGGTAAGGGACCTGGTATTTATAGGAAAAGCAGGCAGCACACAAGAAGGAAGAGTCTAGTCACAACAATAGCTCACCAATGTCTGGGAATGTGTCCAGGGTCCTTACCACTTGTCTTTGCCATTTTCCCATCTGGTGGGGTCACTTTGGAGGAGGATAATAGAGTAACTAGAAAGTGTGACCCTTTTTTCAAGTCCTGGGTCTCTTTCCATCTTTGTGAATGGGGACAGATCATCTTTTCCATGCTTCAACTCCTCCTTCCCAAAGGCATCTGTGTTAGCATTCCCAGAACAGTAAAAGGAAAATAGATGGATGGAAAGGAATGGCCTAGAAGGAACTGAACTACATCCTTGTGGGTATCTTCTTTAAGAACCAAGGCTCTTTTAGCCATGATTAAGCCTGGACCATGTGATGGAAACCCATTCCCAGATCTAACCCTGCTGCTCTCAGGGGCATCTACCTTGTAACTGAAATGACTGTTCTATTCTTGTTGCTCTTATTTTTCTTTTGGGCCCTCCCAATCATGTTCAAGTATCCTGGGGGGTCCAATCATAGATTCTTGGCCAAGTGGACTTGCAGCCCAAGACAGAGGCCTGAGGGTGCAGTGCTGCTCAAGCCCTACAGTGCCAGGATAACATGGGTTACCCTGGAAGTGCTCAGGGGTCTCCCAAACTGTGTTCATCAGTGCTGGATGGACCACATGGTATCAAGGATAAAATCTGGGTCAGGTGCATGCCAACTACACACCCTAATCACCATACTATCTCCTGGGCCCTGAAATGACCAGTATGCCTCTCTATCCTGCTTAAGACACTTCCTGTCCTGACACAGAATGATCTCTCTTATGCAATATAAAGAAATATAGCAGGGGAATAGTAAATACCCAAAGGCAACAATCAGGGAAGGGTATAATCCAACACCGGTAGAGGGAAGTGGGATTCTGGTATCAAACACAAGCTCAATAAATGCTTATAGCCATTCTCCCTTCCTATCCTTCATTTGGTGCACCTTGCTGTGCAATGGGGAACTGGTTCAATTTTCTAAGTATAAAGATTTGCCTTGACTTTGACAAGTCATGCCCTGGATGTTCCTGAATGTGGCCTTTGGTTCCGGTTCCCTCGGGGGTGATCCAAACACAACCTGTGGCCCCAGGCTTAAAGACAGAGGGTTGAAAAGGGGAGGCAGAACTCCAGCCACCACCACCGATACTCCTCAGCACCACTGAGGCCTCCTTGTTCTGCTGAGGGCACCTAGCCTTGTCTCTTCATGAGGCTTTGTTGGCATAGCAACCCGCAGGATCAGATCCCTGGGGCCCAAAGTCCAAGCAAAAGGAGAGAGTTGCTGCTCCACTTTTCACATCAGCTCCTTCAGAAACTCCAAACTCTGTGACCTGAGTTTGCCCTTAAAGAGACAAGAAATGGAATGTAGGTCATGGGCTCTAAAACCCTCCTCTTTCAAATGCTAGCTCTAAGATTCAGAAGCAAGAGGTCATTCAGAAGCAAGTGGACCCCAGCTGGCAGATTCTTCACCTTGACAAAGCTGAGCTGGGTACCCTGTCCTGACACCAGCTTCCTGCAGTTGAGTCAAAACATGATTCTGGATGTCCTTGACATGACCCCCTGCATGCCTCAGAGCATCCCATCCTCCCAGACTGCTGAATGGACACATCTGCCCATGTTTCCTGACAAGGACAAACAGGGCCCTTTCCCACTCTGTGCTGTGCACTATCTGGAGGTGTCACGGGCTCTCAAGGATGCCCACATGATCTAGAATGACAACCACCCCTCTGGAGATAGAGAGTCGCCAGGAGTACAAGGTTATTGTACTGGCATCAGGAAAATTGGAGAGGAGTTCCACATCCAGAGAAGAGTAGATGCTCAGCTGATCACACTTCTTGTCATCCCAGCAATCAAGTCCCCTGGCCTCCAACCCTCTCCTCCCTTGACCCACTGGGTTCTCCCACCCTGCCTCTAAATCTCTTTTTCTAGCTTTTTTTTTTTTGCTTTTTGGGTCACACCCGGCATTGCACAGGGCTTACTCCTGGCTCATGCACTCAGGAATTACTCCTGGCGGTGCTTAGGGGACCATATGGGATGTGAGGCTAATGCCCTACCCATTGTGCTATCACTCCAGCCACAAATAGCATGTTTCTTATTCCTCTGCCCTCTCTCTCCCCATGTACCTGGTGACCTTCATTCAGATTGACCAACAGGACAACTGAACTTATTCCCCCAAATGTTTTGCTGGGTCTGACTCCTTGCTGCCCAGGGAAGGGGTGGCATCTCCTTCCTGCTGTGGTTGGATTTAATGTGCTTAGGCATGGGGAACTGACCTGGCTACCCTGGCCTGGGCCTGTTTCTTGCCAGCAGGAGATGAAGATGAGGATGAGTCGGGTGAGGAGAGGCTGCCCTCCTGCTTTGATTACGTCATGCATTTCCTGACTGTCTTCTGGAAGGTTCTGTTCGCCTGTGTGCCACCCACAGAGTACTGCCATGGCTGGGCCTGCTTTGTCGTGTCCATCCTCATCATTGGTATGCTCACAGCCATCATCGGGGACCTAGCCTCCCACTTCGGATGCACCATTGGCCTCAAGGACTCCGTCACAGCTGTTGTTTTTGTGGCATTTGGCACCTCTGTGCCAGGTGAGAATGAGGGAGTGGGGATTGGTTTGCAGTTGGATCAAATGACCCCTACACCATGCATCATTACCTTCCTTACCAACTCAGTAGTGAGCTGAGTAGAGCCTCCATCCCTGAGGTAAACAAGAACCAATCAGAGATGAATGATAATTCTGCTAATAATCATTGCATTTCAGGCACCAGAAACACTAAGCAATGGACATGTTTCATCTCTATAACCTACCCCATGCCCTATTCAGTTATTTCACTTGATAGATAAGGAAACTGAAGCCCACAGAAGGTTAAGTTCCAATTTAAGTATGTACCCCAATTTATTTCCCTTTTTATAGGGGGCAGTGTTCTCAGTAGGTGCCCAGGGGCTGGGGGCGGGGGCTGCTTGGCGAACAGGGTGGTGGTTGAGTACTAGGGCCTGAAGCTGCAACATTACCCAGGTGTTGCAGCGCTGGAGACTACAGGGTCGTCCCTGGTTGTGCTTGGTCATCTTCTAGGGCCACGCCCAGCAATGCTTTGGGGCCTCCAGGACTGCATTCAACATCACACAGGGGCTGATGCTCTGGGAAAATCCTGTGGTGCCAGGAGTTGAACCGGGGTCAGCTGCAGCTGCATGCAAGAGATATGCCTTAAGCCCTGTATCATGTCCCTGGTTTCAAGTGGCCCAATTTCTTAACTTTCACATAATAAGAATGGACCATGAACAGTGTAATTCAAAGACTTTTGGCACTGACTCCCACTGGCAGTCTCTGAGAGGCTCAAAATGAGTCTATCTGAAGATGTCACGGTAGACGTGCCCGCAAGCATCCTCATCCTGCTATGCAGAGGATGCCTGTGAGCATCAGGCCTCCCAGAAAGACAGGTGAAGGGAGCTTACATATGTTTGTCCTTTATCTAATGAATTATATATTCTTTCTTATAAACTCTGAAAGACAAATGTAAATAGTCTTTCATGAGGAAAATATTTACTGAACCAACCAATACCAACACATTTCCCTTTCTATATGGAATTTATAATCTAATGAAGAAGACCACATTCCGTTGCTCTAATTGAATTCGCTTAACAAGTTCTAAAGAAGAAATACGAGTGCTATGCAAGTACAAACCAGGACCCAGGACTAGGCTGGGCCAGGGACAGTGTTTAGAGGGAATGTGTTGGCAGCTGGGCTGGATAGACAAGGAGCAGTTAACAGGAGAAGATTGCATGTTCCCAGGCTCCTTCTCCTTTTGTTGGTTTTGGGACACACCTGGCAGTGCCCAGGGTTTACACTTGACTCTTCACTCAGGAATCACTCCTGGAGGTGCTCAGGAGACCATATGAGGGGCCAGGGATTGAACCTGGGCTGGCCATGGGCAGGCTAATGCCTTACCTGCTATACTCTCCCTCTGGCTCCCCCCAAGCTCCTTTTTCAGTCATGTTTCCGGGGTGCCTGAACCCTTAGTAGAACTAGCCTCTTCCTGGCTGTAGGAAAGCAACACCCTCCTATAGGAGACATATCTTAACAGACAGGACTGCTGGCTGGACCGGAAGAGCACAGGCTTCTGCAGAGGACCTCCATGGGCGTCACACTCCAGGACAATTTCATCCTCAAACTCTCGTCCAGACTGGTGGGGTGATGTGGACACATGAGATTCAGGAGGTTTGGCTGTCATGAAAACAGATGGGTTAACAGTAGGAGATTCTCTGAATAACACGGGAAAGGCTTCATGGAGGGCAAAGCCTTAGTCTCTGTTCTCCACAACTTGAGAGACCTACACTATCAGAGAGGAAGAAACAGATGTGGGGAAAAAGAATGGGGAGAGAAAGAAATTGGAGAAAGGGGACAGAGAGATCGCTCGGGGGGGGGGGGGGGGGGTCAGGGCTGCTTGCCTTGTAAGAGAAGAGAAGAACCCAAGTTTGATCTCTGGCACTGAATGACCTTCTCTGAGCACTGCCAGGTGTGGTCCTGGTAGCCCTTAGCACTGCCAGACCTGAGCACTGAATCATCTGTCCCAGTTAGCCAAGTCCCACCTGGGTTCCCAAAGCACTGCCAGGAAGCACCACCCCCTCCCCCAATGAAGAAACTGCAGAGAGGACCAGAAGCAATAGGAAAAGAGGAACGGAAAAGCAAAGTCACAGACAACATAAAGCAAAAAGAAATTTCCTCTGGGAGGTCTGAGAAAATTGGTGACAAGGAGGCAAGCCCAGGGCAACAGCGATAGTGAAGCAAGTAAGGCACTTGGTGTGTGTGTGTGGTCAACTTGGGATTGATCCCTTGTGCTTCATATGGTCCTCCAAGCCCACTGAGCACAGCCCAGTGTGTCTCACACCCCCAAAAGAGGCAAGCATAGAGCAGATAGGGAGGTATCTTGAGGGGACTCCAGCAGGTAGGGAAGTATCTTTTTATTTTAATTGTTCTTATTTTTTGAATCACCGTGAGATATAGTTACAAGCTTTCATGTTTGAGTTTCAATCACACAATAATCAAACACCCATCCCCCCACCAGTGCACATTCTCTACCACCAATGTCCCCAGTATACCCCACCTTTCCCAACCCTCCCCCGCCTTCGTGGCAGACAATTTCCCCCATACTCACTCTCTCTCTCTCTCTCTCTCTCTCTCTCTCTCTCTCTCTCTCTCTCTCTCTCTCTCTTTGGGCATTAGGGTTTGCAATACAGATAACAAGAGATTATCATGTTTGGTCCTTTATCTACTTCCGGCACACATCTCCCATCCCGACGGATTCCTCCAACCATCATTGTCTTAGTGATTAGGGAGGTATCTTGCGGGGCCTCCAGATGCTTGCAGGTGGCTCCACACCATAGCTGGGAGGAGGAGACGATGGCAGACTATGCTATGGCTTGCTCAACTGGTGGAAAGTCTTGGCTGGGATTTTGTTCTGTTCATGGGCCACACCCGGCATAGTAAGGGCTTACTCCTGGCTCTGCACTCAGGAACCACTTCCGACGAGCTCAGGAGGAACCATATGGGATGCCAGGGATTGAACTCAGGTCAGCTTCTAGCAAGGCAAACAAGCACTCGTCAACCTTCTTTGCTATCACACCAGCCCTTGGCTGAAATTTTTGGAGAGCAGGTCAGAGGCTGGAAAGGGTCTTATGGGAGGGCTTTAGGAACAAAGCCCACTTGCCTACTTCTTTCCTCTGAGACCCTGACCTTCCTTTCCTTGCCTGCTGGCCTCCTTTTCCTTCCCTGTCCCAGACGGTCCTTTCTCTACAAGCCCACACCCCTCCAGGTCCCATGCTCCATGCATCCACTGCCCAGCCTCTTCCCGAGATGCAGTTCACTGCCCATGCTCCTTCCCTAAGCACCCAGCACAGAGCCTGCAAGGCAGCCGAAGTGGAGTGAGTGGTCACCCCCACAAGGACTGTCAGCAGCGCCTGGGATACTCGGAAGTTCCCTGGAGAGGTGTCACGGCATAACAACCTCCTTAGGGAGAACAATAAACCTACTCAGTTTGTCTGCCACCCGGAAAGGCCCGTGGGAATTGAGCAGACTCTGGCAAAGGAGGAGGAGGAGTAGGAGGAGGAGGAGGAGGAGGAGGTGCCAAAACCTAGAGACGCAGCGTGTTGCAGACAGAGCTTGCAAGACCAGGAAGGGAGCCCCCAGATTCTGGCCTCTGGCTGCACTACCTTTTGCACACATACCCCACTCTCCCCTTAATGCAGGGCCCTGCACCTCTCAAGCCTCCCCCACCCCTCCAGCTCCCGTTCTTCTGTGCTCTCTTCCCAGATACGTTTGCCAGCAAAGCAGCGGCTGTCCACGACGTGTACGCCGACGCCTCCATCGGCAACGTCACGGGCAGCAACGCCGTCAACGTCTTCCTGGGCATCGGCCTGGCCTGGTCCGTGGCCGCCATCTACTGGGCCCTGCAGGGACAGGAGTTCCACGTGTCGGCCGGCACGCTGGCCTTCTCCGTCACCCTCTTCACCATCTTCGCTTTCGTCTGCGTCAGCGTGCTCCTGTACCGCCGGCGGCCGCACCTGGGCGGGGAGCTGGGCGGCCCGCGGGGCTGCAAGCTGGCCACCACGTGGCTCTTCGTGAGCCTCTGGCTCCTCTATATACTCTTTGCCACGCTGGAGGCCTATTGCTACATCAAGGGGTTCTGAGCGAAGGGACCAGGCCTCCGGGATTTCTAAGACAAGGGTGCGTCCCTTCTCTTGGGGGGGCACCTCTTTGGGCAGGGGTGTCGGGGAGAGGCCACCGCAGCGCGCGCGCGCCCACACACACACACACACACACACACACACACACACACACACCACCCAGCCCCAGGAATGTCACCCGGCCTTGGCCCTGGCAGTGAACTGAAAGCGCAGTGTCTTCATCACGCCAATGGAATGGAAGAAACACCCACCATACAAAGTATTTAATTCAACACAAACCAACAACGCAACAAACCTCCACTCCATCACCCCACCGGGTCCCTGACCCAGAGCAGAGGTCGGGGGACCCTCTCTCACCACTGGCTTCTGCCTTGCCTTGGGGGTGGGGGCTCCCTGGTGTGTCCCATTCAGTTCCTCGATGTCTCATATTCAGCTGCCAGGCTCAAGCCCCCGTGGGTGGTGGTGCCTGGACTCTTCTCTCTGTGGCTCTGCTTGTTTGGGTTTTGTTGTTGTTGTTGTTGTTGTTGATGTTGCTGTTTGTTCTGTCTTTTTCTTTCCAAAGTTAGTGATAAAGGTGCTGTAACGGGACTTGAGGTCTGAGCTGACAGACATTAGCATGAATTTTATTTTCAGAACCCTCCACCCCCTCACCCACCACCCCAGCCCCACCTTCCCCACTCCGTACCACTCTCACTGGCTAACCGCTGCCCACTCACTCTGGCTCCATAGAGGTCCTGTCTTCCTTCTCTTTCTCCCCACCCCAATACTTTAGAGGGCTGATGGTATGGGGGGAGAGGAGTCAGTCTGCATACACCATCTGCCTCTCCCCCAACTCCCCCACCCCCACCCTCCATAGGGCATGCAGGAATGGGAGCTCCAGGTGGATCCTGTATATGCATACGTTGAAGTCAAGTGAAAAACAAAGATGTCATTATCGTTCTCCCTGCCCAAGCCTCCTTGTGTCTGTGTCTACAATGGCCCTCTTACGTAGAAGCCCTTCAGGTGGAAGCGAGAGGGCAAAAAAAAGGAAAAAGGCAGCTAAAGGGAATATCAAGTAGAAATGCCCCTGGAAGGTACAGGGGTCTGGGCAGGAAATGTTCAACCAGTGGGCCAGGAAAGGCTGGTGCTTCGGGAAACATCCTGTAGCTCCCCTCACCCTTCCCTTCCCTAGTGTGCCCAGCTAAGAGGTCTTGAAGTCATGTGTAAACTTACAGGCTCCTAAGAAAATGAGAGGACTCCTTCCACCTCTGCTGGCCCACATTGAAAAACACTTTCCTGAGAGAGGAACTGCAGCGACTCACCTCTCTGTCCCATTGCTGCTTCTTGTTGAACCTCATGAAGCATTTTTTCCAGTCTGAGGGCTAATTCTTGCCCCCGGGGGGAAAAAAAAAGCGATTTTGCTACCATAAGCTCCATGGAACCTGGACTTGTAGAAAACAGTCTTTTGTGCCCTATTGACCTTTTCCCAACAATTTTTCAAAGGACCTGGCTTTAAGACACACACACACACACACGCACACATACACACACACACACACACACACAAGCTCACCACAAAACTGCCCACAAATCTCTAGGCTTTCTGCATTGACATAAAAACATTTTCTAAGGGGGAAAAAGTCCAAACAACACCTGTTTAATTTTAAATGCATTTTTTTAAGAAAAAAATAACCAAAAAAAGAAACCGTGCTCATGTCATAAGCTATGTTGACAGTCGCCAGTGGAAATGTTGGGTTGGTTTAAAAAATAAAAGCTATACTTATATCTCTCTAAATACAGCTTGTTCTCCCCAGGTTTCTTCGGTGTAGGGGGCTACTTTGGGCTCTTCTGATTGGGTCTTCTGATTGGGAAAAGGATCAGGACTGTGTCTCTCTCTCTTCTTCTGCTTACCCCTGTCTCAAGACACACACAATCTGGGCAGGGTAAGGGTGGAAGATGCAGTGGGAATGTCTTTTAAGCAAGATTCTTTGGGTTGCACGAAATACAATACAACTCACTAAACTAAAGCAAAAAAAATGGAGGAGGGGCCCTTTGAAGACCTTGGAGAGAGGACCCTGGGGGAGGGTAGCTGAGGTAGGGGCGCAGCAGGCCTGTGCATCCTCTCCAAACTCCTAGTCTCCCCTAACCTCCCTTTCCTCTTCCCATCCCCATTCCTCCCCTTCCTGGAGCTGCCTCTGCATTGCTAACCTCAGCCAATGCGGTCACAGGTTTGACTTGACCCCGGCCTCTCTGCTCCATTCCCACTACTTGCTGAACCCTTCCTTTGTCTCTGAGTCTAAATTGCTAGTGGAGAGGACATCACTGGTTCTCCCCTGGGGCCATTCCCAAGAGCAGAAGCCTTTGTAGGGGGTGTGTCATGGGGAAAGGGCTGCCTTCGACTTTGGTGACTTTGTCAGTGGACTTCCTCCATTCCTAGTTTGAATGATTCGGGTCAGGAGAAGAAGAGTGACACATAAACACACAGAAGTGCAGTAAAATCTTAGTCCTCCTCAAAGTATTCCAAGACCAGAACACCCTGAGGCCCAAGAATGAAGGAAGAAACACCCCACACCAGAAGAACTGGGGAGACATTGCTGAGTACTAACTTCAAGTAGGACCTTGCCGGGTACATAAGCGGTGACTGGCTTTGACACAGGTGACTTTGGGCTTGTCTCTATCTGCCAGGGGATCCTGAGAGGGTTTTTAGGGCAAAGAGAGGTTACAGACCATGTCAAAGACTCATTCTGCAACACTCTTTCAGCTGTGGCTTATGACTTCTCACCTGTGTTCAAACTTGTCTCCAGTGGGGCTGAGAAAGCAGCCTCAGGGATTCAAATCCTGCCAGGGAAGATCGCAAAAGACAGTAATGGGGTCTGTAGGCAAAACAACTCAAAAAAAAGTTGGGGGGAAAGAAACAGTTGACTTTAAAAGCTAGTTTGTGTTTCCACCAATAAACAAAATTGAGAATTAAAAAAATAAACAAAAATTTAAAATGGGATGGAAAAGTTGCTCAATAGGCTGGGCATGTGATTCGTATACAAGAGACCCAGGCTCAAATAACAGATTCTATGGTTCCCTGAGCATCACAGGGAGTACTTCTCCATCCCTCACCCTCAGCCCGGTGCCTGGAATAGCCCCAAAACACCTGCGAGCTTATCCCTCAAACTAAGTAAATGAAATGCCCTTTTGCTTAATTTAATGGCAGATGCAAAACAATGAAATCCAGTTTGTCACCATCTCTCCCCTTTATCAAGTCACTCTGGATTATACAGACATTAGGCTTTGTTGAGAGAGAAACTGGTGTGGATCATAGACAGCTAAGATTTTCATTGATGGCTCCTGAAACTCATTTTGTGATTTAATATTAGAGTTTTAAGTTTTAAGTTTATTAAATAGGATAGAACATATAGAGGAGATAGAGAGAAAGAGAGAGTGGGAGAGAGAGAGAGAGAGAGAGAGAGAGATCAAGCTGCTTGTCATCTTTCGCCAATCATTGCAGTGCAAAGTGCACATGTCTCTTTGCAATGCTGATACCACAATTTGTGATTTCTTCACATAAAAAAGACATTGTGGGGCCAGAGAGAGCAGGGAGGTTAAGGCAGTTGCCTTGCATACAAGGCAAGTCAACGGACTGATGTTTCAGTAAGAGCCAAGGTCAGACAGTGGAAATTTCCACCAGGGAAATTTCACTATGATCAAGTGATGTGGGTGGAAGAATCTAATTATAATTAATGCTGGAGAGTTATCTGGTCCCGGGGTCGGGAATGATTCAAAAGACATCATTTGGGGAAGGGCATCCAAAAAATGTTCCTGGGAAACTGCCTCATAAGTACACTATGTAACTTCGATGAGATTTTCAGAAGAGAATAATCAAATTGTCTTTATAGAAAGCCAAGTTAGCCTTTACTCATAAACTCAAAGGGAATTTATCCTTCTGTGTTAAAAATCCAGGAAGGAGAGAATCCAAGGTAAACTTTTGTGCTGCTTCAAAATCCTTAGATTCTGTTAGACAAAGAGTTAGTACAGGTGGCAAGGTGTTTGCCTTGCATGAAGCCAAAAGCTCTTTGAGTCTCAGCATTGCATATGGTCCTTGAGCAGCTCTACGAGTGGTCCCTGAGCACAGAACCAGGAGTAACTTCTGAGCACTGCTGGATGTGGCTCAAATGCCCGCATGTAAATAATCCTTAGATTGTGATATGTAATCTCAGCCTTTTGTGCTGTATCTCAGGTTCTCCCCAACTTCTACACCAGCAGAAACAAAGTAGAAACGGTTGATTCCCAGTTGCTCCCCAGCTTTACTAGGACTACATATTTCAAGAGTGGGATCACTGCCACGTGGGATAAAAATCCATTCTTCTTCTATGATCAGTACCCATGACCAGTCCTTTTTCATCCAGTTCTTTTCTCATGACGATCTATCAGAAGTTGAAATCCAGTGGCCAGCAGTCATGCTATGTCTAATCTATAGGTGCTTTTTATTTAATGGAATAATTATCAGTGCTTTAAAATGGAAACATTTTGTGTAGAAATATGGATTTTAGCTATTTGAACCACACTGAGTGGCACAGTGCCAACTGGCAATGGTGCAGGGAGCTGATGTGTAGATGATCACCTTGCACAGACAGTCTCACTCACGTGATTCACAGGTCCTGCTATGGCTCCTGTAACAGGATTAAGTCTTGAAGTTCAGCATTTGGCCTTTCCCAAGTAAGAACTGGCCTCCACCATTAGGTGGAGACTTGAATTACAGACCTATTATTTAGACC
The DNA here is from genome assembly GCF_029834395.1 of Sorex fumeus. Lineage (NCBI taxonomy): Eukaryota > Metazoa > Chordata > Mammalia > Eulipotyphla > Soricidae > Sorex > Sorex fumeus. The sequence goes on from NW_026606155.1 coordinate 25,584,018, forward strand.
ACTTGTGAAATTTTAAACTAGTGACTAACTTCCCCAAGCCTAAATCTGTCCAATCCAAATGAAATTGTTGCAAAGATTAAGCAAACATTATCTCTAGCAATGTTGCTTTACAAATGTTTTTTTCTTTCATCCCACAAGAACGGATTTGTGACAACCCCTTAAAACTTGTGTTGCGGGGGCTGGAGAGATAGCAAAGCAGGTAGGGCGTTTGCCTTGAATGTGGCTGATCTAGGTTCGATTCCCAACATCCCATATGGTCCCCCAAGCACTGCCTGTAGTCATTCCTGAGTGCAGAGCCAAGAGTAACCCCTGAGCATCTCTGGGTGTGACCCCAAAAGCAAAAAAAATCAAATAAAGTTCTTCCCATAAAATATTAAAAAAAAAAAACTTGTGTTGCCAGGTCTGAAATGGGAGAAGCCCCACAGTGCTCCAAAGAGATAGATGAATGACTCCCTACCCCATTCATCATCCCTCCACATATTGGGCCCCATGTGTGCAGTATCCCATGGGAAATGTGAAGACATCCTTCATGATCTTGACTAAGTGACAGAAGCAGGGCTCCAGCACCTGGGCTTGCATGCAACAGAGATGTTAAGACTGAACTTCTGGCCAAGAGGAACCAGGACTCCCTCACCTTATGTCACACAGTCCCCTGACATGGAGATATGAGGCAGGTATGTTTGGTACTAAAGAGGGGCCCAGAAAAGACAACAACCATGTACAGTCCATACTAAGAAGTAGGATAGAACATCACTGTCACTGTCCTCCCCATTGTTCATCGATTTTTCTCGAGCAGGCCCAGTAACATCTCCATTGGAGACTTGGAGACTTTGTTGTTACTGTGTTTGGCATATCGAATACGTCACGGGTAGCTTGCCAGGCTTTGCCATGTGGGCAAGATACTCTTGGAAGCTTGCCAGGCTCTCTGAGAAGGGTGGGGGAATCAAACTCGGGTCAGCCATCTTGGCTGCATGCAAGGCAAATGCTCTACCCGCTGTGCTAGGATAGAACATGATGAACAGAAATACTCATGGGCTTATAGAAGGAATTGATGCCCTAAGACACACACAAAAAAGCTAAGTCTTTCAAATTCATCTCATAAACAAGTAAAAGAACTTGACTTTAACACGTTGGTCTACCAAATTCCAAAGCAACTGCTTACTGTATTTGCTTGTGCCTGCTGGGTACATAAGACCTCCAGGAATGACCTTCATAGTACTAATGAAGAAAATGAAAAGCATAAATAGGAGGACTTGTCCTGAGTCTCCCAGGACTTTTCTGATTTTAGCACTAAAATCCCCACATACCAGGAATTTGTCTCAGTTCTGAAAGACCAGTACGATTGGTCACTGTCAATATTACATAGAAAGTCCTCTCCACAGTGGAAATAATCCAGTGTAATCAATCTGACACCAATTGACTGAACTTACTGGGAGATCAAGGGCACTTCAATTGCCTCTTCTATTAGCTAATGGTTCCCTCATTAGTGGCAAAAGACAGAAAAAAAACTTGGTAAGGGCGCCCAAGTTACTGAACTCATACATAGCCCCCATCCTTTTCTCCAGAGCCATTTTATACAGAGGTCCATTAAAGGAGAATTAGCACAGCAAACAAAAGTCCACTAAGAGTCACAACTTGGGTTATCCTGTACCTCTAGTTATTAAGAGGCCCTACCTACCCTACTGCTTTTAGTTAAATTTCAAAAAGTTATCGTTAGCTGTTCAAATATATAAGCAACCCAAACCTAGAGTACCAGTCTTTGAGTTTATTTCCTTGGACCACTTCCAAAATCATTTCTGGATCAGTCTTAATTCCAATAAAAACAAATTGTTGCAGGTACATAGATAGGGGACCCTAGTAATCAGTTTTGAGAAAATAATAAAACTTAGGGGAAATCTCCTAGCCCTGATGTAGCCCAAAGGCATGAGGATCATGTTCCTTTGAGATAACAATCCTGAATTCTTTGGAGATGGAGACACTAACATGCCACTCAGAGAAGGGTGGGACCCCTCAGAAAAGGAGAAGCTTCTAGAGAATCTAAAGGTTGTGATAAGAATATGAAAGGACCGCCAAGGCCAAGAGCCCAAGATATTCCTGTCACAATGCCCAGATTAAGGTTTTTTTTTTCTTTTTGGGTCACACCCAGCGATGCTCAGGGGTTATTGCTGGCTCTGTACTCAGGAATTACTGCTGGCGGTGCTTGGGGACCATATGGGATGCCTGGGATCAAACCCAGGTCGGCCACATGCAAGGCAAATGCCCTACCCGCTGTGCTATCGCCCCGGCCCCTGCCCAGATTAACTTTAACATATGCACAGAACTCCAGGCCAAGACAATTGGGAGAAATTTTATATAACCTCCCAAATTCTGTTCTCTGACTTTTTCACTCTGGAGAAGCTTCTCTCAAACACAATTCTTTCTCTCTTCATATTTCTCTAAACTTCTTTCAATAAAAAAATTTCGCGTCATTATTTCACCTCCTACTGAAATTCTTTTCTGTGAGGGAAGGCAGCAGGCCTGGAACACCTTACTGAGGTGAAGAGGGACTTTCGTTTTCCTGTAAGGAGCAATTCCTCACTCCAGCCTGAGTCCATGGCTTCATGAAGACTTACGTGGTAGAGACCAGCTCTTGTGCCATGTAGGTACAGGAAACTTCAGCTGCACCTTGATAGCTCTTCATGGCGGGGGTATGTGAGCATCAGTGCTATGTGGTGCTTGTAGTAGTCCTGACCCATGCCAGGAATTTCTGCAGATGGCTGAGGGAGGTTGAGTAGAGAAGCAGAAGCAACTATTTTGTTGATGATACCTCCCTTGCTCCCTACTTTAACCACATCACCCACAACATAATGGCATATTCCATCTGGGTTATCTGAAGGCATGAACAGAACTGTCGATCCAGCTTTAGTTGCAATGGAGTTGGGAGAACCCCTAAATCCATGTTGCAGAGAAAAAGTCTAGGGAACTGTGTGGTTGTGACAGATAAACCACCAGAGAGGAGCAGCATTAAGGAGGAGCAGTGTCTGTGTAAACACACAGCCTGCCCAAGGCAACCTTGAAGGTGGAAGAACCAGACAAAAGAAGCCCCTTATCTTTTTTTCTGTTCATACCCTCCCATCTCCTGCTGGGCTTCTGTGTTATCCAGAAGGCAGAAGAGCTCCTTTAATGCCCTTCCTCCAAGCCAATCTTTCATGACAGAAGAGTAGGATGGAAAGGGGGAAGAACTGATTTAAAGAACTAGGAAGGGGGTTGGAGTGATAGGACAGTGGATAAGGTGTTTGCCTTGCACGCAGCCAACCCGGGTTCGATTCCCAGTATCCCATATGGCCCCCCAAGCACTACCAGGACTAATTCCTGAGTGCAGAGTCAGGAGTAACCCCTGAGCATTGCCAGTTATGACCCAAAAAGCAATAAATAAATAAAGGAAGATGCCTCAAAGGGCTGGAGTACATGTTTTTACATGTGGGATCCTCAAATAGGATCCCTGGCATACGTGGTTCCCTAAGCACCAAAGTAACTCCTGAAAGGTAGAGGTGGGTAGCGGAATACCTGGAAAATAATAATAACTGTTGGTGAATTGGCAGATTTAGGTAAGTGCTTGATTGGTAATAAATGAGCATGCACAGGTGAAACAAATTGAGAGACCAGAGAAGAAGTGTTAATTGTTCAAGGACATGTGGCTGGCTTACAGTGAGGTCAGGGGGACTTGTCAGTGCTCTCCCCATAGCCCTTCCCAGAGCTGGTGGCCCACACGGCATTGCTGCTATTAAACTTTCCCTTCTCTCTTTGCATTGGGAGGCACAGCTCCTCATTCTTTCATTTTGGCAAGTATATTTCACTCTCCACTCCCCCGAACATCTAACTTTTTAAACACATGATGAATTACTCAGTACTGGCACAGACACACTCTGTCCAGATTTAATGGACTTTTCCATTCATAGATGCCACAACCCTCTTTAGATGTACCCAATTAAGTGCTATTAATAATACCAAGTTGAAGGCCCAGAGAAACCAATTCTAATTCTGGCTCGACCACAAACTAGATGTCTGGTTTGGAGAAATCCACTTGACTTGCTCAACTTGGTTTTATTTAAACATTACAGCTGGAGAGAGAGGAGCAGGGAGGGGGGAGATACAACAGGCATGGAAGAGTGGGGTACCAGGTGAATTTAGTCAGTCACTTTAAATCTCACCCATGGAACAGGTAGCCATTTAGAATAGATAATGGGATGGTTGTAATTACTGGTTTTGGCATATTGAATACACAACGAATAGCTTGCCAGGCTCTTCCGTACGGGCAGAATACTCTCGGCAGCTTGCCAGTCTTTCCGAGAGGGATAGAGGCTTTTGGGGCGACCTCTAATCGCCCTCATAGGTGTTACCATATTTGAACCCTATCAAATATGGTATGGCAATTCTGGAAGATGGGTATTTAGTGTCTTATGACGAGTCGCGGGGGTCCAGAAAGTGTCCTGGTTTGCATTAACATATGCCTCAGAAACCTGGGCCCTATGCAAACAGGATGAGAATGCTATTCGGGTCTCCCAAAGAGGAATTGAAAGAGCTATGCTTGGAATATCATGTTTCACTCAAATGAGAGAAAGAATCCAGGGTTCCGACATCCGTCGACGATCAAGAATCAGGGACGCTGTCTCGTTTGCCAAGGTGTCAAAAATCAGATGGGCTGGTCACGTAATGAGATTTAAAGATGACCACTGGACTAGAGCTGTTACCGACTGGATCCCACGGGATGTCAAAAGACCGCATGGTCGCCCACCTACCAGATGATCAGACTTCTTCATCAAGATCATGAACGATCGGTTTGAGGCTCTTCATGTTCCCAGAGCGAACAGATGCCATTGGGCAACACTAGCACGCGACAGGGACAAATGGAGACGTTACTGGCGCCCACTCGAGCAAATCGACGACTAACGGGAAGTTAAGTTAAGTTTAAGTTAATGGGATGGTTGTGAATGGAATATGGCAGCATATTAAAAGGAAGCCCCCAGCCACAGCGCTCTCACTCTTTCTTCAGCCCACTCTCTCTTTCTGGACCAGCCTCTCCCTCTTTTCACAGACTGCAGGATCATCTAGGCCTGGGAGCCCAGAAAATTGGCCAGATACAGGCAGACCTCATGGGCCAGACAATGGTGGCATACAAACTGGGCTTGAATGCCCAGGAAAGCTCAGATTCAGGTAGGGCTTGGATGCCCAGGTAGTGACAAAGTGCTGAGCACAGAGTCTCACCCTTGTGCACGTGGCCATGCCTGGAGACAAGGAAATCCAAGGCAGGATGACAGGAACTGCTAAGGTAGAGTTGGGAGGCCCAGGGACAGGTATAGAGCACAGGAATCCCATCCTTGTGCATATAGCCGTGGCCGGAGACTGAGGAAAGTATACATGGGATAGAGAGAAATCAGGGACAGGACCTGACTAGTGAGGCTAGTGGACTTCTTGGGATGATAGTGGACTGGAGGCTATTCATGGGAGGCTAGTGAACTGTGTGGGATGAGATAGGGAGGTTGTTCATGGGATGGGGCAGGGATAGAGCCACTGATATCATTCATGGGTAAGGGAGAGGCCTGGACATCTGGGGAGGAAACCACCTACTTTATCTGTACAATGAACTCTAACCTGAAATCTTCCAAGTTTTGTATGCAAATCTTTCTATACAATTCTCAAGAACCCACAGTGCCAAGAAAATCTGCTTTGATTCTAACAGTAGTACAGAAGCTATGGCACTTGTTCAATCTTCAGCACTGTGTGGTCCCCGTAGGTACCATTATAAGCAACCCTTGAGCATAGTGCCAGAGTAGCCCCCCGCCCCCGCAAGCACTGCCATGTGTGGCTGCAAAAAATAACCATAACAATAAACATTAGAGCAGGTGATTTCCAGGATTGTCCCACTACCCACATTTAGTGATGGAAGAGGAGCAAGACTACTTACAGAACTCAAGCCCCTGCCTACTACCAGAGTCCTAAGCCCCTGTGAGAAAGGATCATTCTCCCCATTTTACAAATAAAGAAACTGAGACTCAGAGCAGAGAAGTGCTCTGCCCAGAGCCATGGCACTGCATCTTAGAAGCACCAGAATGTGGCCTTTGGATGCATCTGACACAAGGAACCAAACTCTTAAATCAACAATTTTCAGATTATAATTCTTCCGTCCCTCTCGGAGAGCCTGGCAAGCTACCAAGAGTATTCTGCCCACACGGCAGAGCCTGGCATGTTCCCCGTGGTGTATTCGATATGCTAAAAACAGTAACAAGTCTCACAATGGAGATGTTCCTGGTGCCTGCTCGGGCAAATTGATGAACAACGGGAGGACAGTGCTACAGTGCTACAATTCTTTAATGAACAGCACCACAAAGGAGTTTATTATAAATGCAAATTCTTTGGCCCAACCCAGACTCCAGAAACTGTCTTGCTAGTGAATCTGAAGTATGCTCCAGTGACAGAGAAGTGGCCTCCAACTATTATGCTCTGACACCCCTCCCTCTTTTTCCCTCTCTGGTTATCTACCTGCTCTTTCTCTCTTTCCTCTTCCCCTCTCCCATCCTCCTCCATATATCATTACATGCTCAATCCTCAATCCTCAATCCTCAATCAAGCCAATATCAATACTGATCTTTAAACAGCCTCAATGTTGCTCTAGTCTCACGCAGCCAATTTTAGCTTTCAAATGTGTCGATTGCATCATCCTCCCCACAAAAAGATCTCAGTTGTATCTCATGCATCTTTAAATCTTTTACTATTGCTGGCTTTCTTCATATTTGCAAGGTACCCTAAGTTTTAAGGTGGTGGTGCCAGCCAAGTCAAAGAAACAGACTTGAGATGTAAAGGCGCTAGCACAGGCTAGATGCCAGGACGGATGCACAAGCAGGCGGCAAGGGACCGGAAGCAGCAGCAAGCAGATTCTAAAGCAGCACATGACAAACAAAGAAGTTGGGTATTTCTCCTGGAAGGAAGTGTTGCTTGGGTGGAGTTTCAAATCATAACCAGAAGGATAATTATTTTTCGTGGTGGGTTTATTTGCATCTTAATTATGTTTGCAGGTCAACTTGGATAATGTGGCGGTCAAGGGGGGGTCAAGGGAGTCAGGAGCGGTAAACTCAGAAAACAGTGCTTCTACCTCTCTGCTTGAATTACTTCAGTCACCCAGGGAAATAGCTGGTGTGGGTCAGGACTAGTAAAGTCTGCTATGACCACCTCTGTGGCATGGTGATTGTGTTCCACCAGTCCCACGAGGCAGCCATAGGGTCTTGGGGAGGAATTGCTCTTTGCAAGAAGGGACAGTCAGTCCATCACCTTCCCTTACAAAAGACAATTTCAGGAGGAGGTGAAATAGTAATGAAGCAAAGTTATGTTTTTCTTTTAATTTTTATTAAAACACCATGATTTACAGTGTTGTTCCTAACACCAGTCCCACCACTACCTTCACGAATGTTCCCAGGTTCCCTCCCACCCCCCCACTTCTGTCCCTTTGGCAGGTATATAGCAAATTTATTTTATATTACTTGCTCCAATAAACTTAAAAGAATGGAAAATGAAATTATCAGAAAATAAATCAATAAAAGTCAATTGTGTTGATTGATTTCTAAGTGATTTTAACAAATATAAATAAGATGTTTTACCATTATTGCAAGTTTGGACAAACTTGCAGGCTATCGAATGTAGCCTGCCCACAGGGCAGAGTCTGGCAAACTCCCCATGGCGTACCAAATATGCCAAATACCAGTAACAATAATGGGTCTCATTCTCCTAAATAGCCTTGAATATAATCTCAGGGTTAGGATGAAAGAGATGTTACTGGGGCCTGCTTGAGGCAATTGACGAATAACAGGATGATGAAATGAAAATGAAATGGAACCGTTATTGAAAGTGTATAAAATCTCTTAGCAAGCTAGGAGTAAACCTATGTTTCTTAATCTAGTAGAGGGAAGCCATAGGCACTATTATTTATTGCTATACTTAATGCCACATGTTGGAGAATTTGTCCTGTCCTTTGGAGAAGCTCTTTTAATATTTCTTGCAAAAATGATTTCAAAGCCTTGGATTCCCTAAGCTGTTGCTTGTCTATGAAGCTCTGTATTGTATTTCAAATATGAGCACTAATCTAGCTGGCTAGAGTATTCTTGGTGTGGAGTTCATTTTATTGAATTTTTTTACTATATCATTTCATACTCCTCTGGCTCACAAAGTTTTATTTGATCTGCTGTCAATATCTTATGGGCTTTCCTTCGTATGTTTCTTTTTTTGATCTTGCTCCTTCCAGTATTCTGTCTCTCTTTGGAATTTTCCATTCTGAGTACAATGTGTCTTGAGTTTTCCTAGTTGAGTCTATTTTTTCTGGGACCTTTCAGGTCTCTTGGATCTTGGTTCCTATAATTCTCAACTCTGGGAAATTATTACTGATTTCTTTAACTATTGTTTCTTCATCACATTTGCCTTCCTAATTTTTAGGGACTTTAGTGATTCTTACACTGTTCTTCTTGAATTCATCCATAGCATGAGTTATAAGGTATGCTGTTCACTTTTTTTAAAACTATTTTTCACCTTCTGCTATTCCCTAATAGTTTCCTCCTTCTCATCTTGGAGCAATTTGATCTTTTGCTCACCTTCTGCTATTCTGCTGTTCAGAGCTTCTATTGACTTTTTAAAAATATATATCATCCATGATGTTCTTTATTTCATCATTTCTAACTGTAGAACATTTTTCATTTCTAGTTTCATACCTTCTTGTGCTGTGCTGACTACCTGTGCTTGCGTTTCTTTGAACTCTCTGAAGATCTTCATCATAGTGTCACTAAAGACGTTGTTTAAGGCTTTGCTGAATTTGTCTTTGATGACATAGCTTTCACTCATTGAACTTGGTGGGTTTCTATGTGCTTTCCCCATTGATTTTCTTGTGTTCTTGCTAGACTGGAGGTGAGTCATTGGAGTGAGACCCCCAGAAGTTGCTGAGGGTTTAGGCTGAGATTGCTCTCTTTCTTCTATGCCCAACTTCACCAAATGACAGGAAGGAAAACTGTGAGCAGTGTGTTATTTGTTGAGTAGATCTGTCATGTGTGTCAGGAGTTGTGGCAGAGAACCATTTATATGCACAGATTGTGGGTGGAGGCCACTGGGGCCTGACTGGCAGAGGGGGCTCTGCCTCCTGCTCTCCAGATTAGGCCCAGGGATGTCAGCTGGAGGCAAGCCTCACCTGGAATGGTGAAGCAGCAAGCAAAAGAGCAAAGTGATTTTTATTGAAAGAACTTCACTTAGAGAAATTTGAGAGAAGAGAGAGAGGAGAGGAAAGGAAAAAAGAGGAAGGAGAGAGAGAGAGAGAGAGAGAGAGAGAGACTGTTCAAGAAAGAACATGGGCTTCTCCAGAGTAGAAAAAAATCTGAAACTGGCTTTTTGGGGAGAAGATTATATACTAGTTATCCCAATTGCCTTGGTTTTGTTGTTCTTGTGGTTGGTTGTTTTTCGTTTGTTTGTTTTGAGCAACATCCTGCGGTGCTCAGGGCTTACCCCTGGCTCTGCACTCAGGGATCACTCCTGGTGGACTCAGGGGACCATACGGAATGCTGGGGTTCGAACCTAGATTGGCCACATGCAAGGCAAACAACCCAACCCACTGTACGATTGCTCCAGCACCCATGATTGTTTGGGTTTTTGTTTTTTTTTTATTGCAGGTGTGCAGACCTGACTCTGCTCAGGACTTATTTCTAGCCTTCATTCCTGGAGGCAATCAGGAGACCATATGTGGTATTAGGGATTTCCACCTTGCAAGACAAGTGCCCTACCCACTGTACTATATCTCTGGCCTTGCCAAACAGTCTGGGCTTGGAGTTCTTGACACACACACAGAAGCCTTGGGTTCCTGATGGTTCTATTCTTATCATGACTTTTAGATTCTTCTAGAGCCTCTCCTCTGCTGAGAGGTCCACCCCGATCTGGGTGAGGATTCAGTCTCTCCAACTCCAAAGAGCTCAGAATATGCATCTCAAAGGGAAGTGTTCCTCATGCCTTTGGGCCACCACAGAACTTGTCACTTTTTTCTCAAGTTTTATTATTTCCCCCAAACTCATAAACAGGATCCCCCTTACCTATCCACATGAAACAACTTCTTTTTAAAAAAGAAAACAAATAAAACTTTTCATCAACTCAAAATCTGTGCTTGACAACTCCCCAATAATAAATTCCCAGGAGCCTAAATGGAAGCCTTTCATGCTCACCATATTTTTGTTTTCTCTAAAACTCATAGTTAATTACCTAGTACAATGATGGGTTTGGGTGGGGAAAGTTCCAAATAGGTTTAGGATGAACTCAAACCCTTTTTTTTCCTCCCAAACTAACTCTTCTACCTATCAAGCCAGGGCTAACTCAGTTCTAGTAAAAGAACACAGGGCTAAAGTAGCATTGTAAATTTGTTTTTATTTATTAAAGAACTGTGATTTACAAAGTTGCTGATAGTTGAGTTTAAGGCATATAATATTTCAACACCAGTCCCACCACCAGTGTCAATTTCCCTCCAGCAGTATTCCCATATTCTCTCTCCAACTTCGACCCCAATAAATGGATTCAAGCATATAATTAGCATTGTTTATGTTTACTGGTATATGTTTAAAAGTGATGGATGTATCAATTGCATCAGTGTATATACACTTGGTGTCAAGTGTATACACTGTCTAGAGAATCTGTGATGACTCAGGTTCCCATTGATACGGGAACGGAGGTTCTGGAGGAAGCAGGAAAGGTGAGAGCATTGCTTGGTTCATGGCTCCAAATGGTGTCCAGTATAAGACTTGGAGACAGCAGTGGAGGTGTGGGTGGCAGGGTCTAGCTGGACACCCTCTAGAGTCATGCATCTAAAGCCCCCAAATGAGACATGTGCTTTTGTAGAAAGGTGTGCTTGGGAGGAGTGGTGCAGACCCGGATTTGGTCAGGAAACTTAACTTTGTGAGCTCCGCTAAGGGAACCATATTCATACACTCGAGGCCGTCATATCTGCATTTTCAGGTTGCCATAACAAGACATCCAAGGCCAAGTGGTTTATACAACAGAAATGGATCTTCTCACAACTCTGGAAGCGAGAAGTTCAAAATGAAGATGCTGTTAGTTTAGGTCAGCCTCAGCTTCTCTTCCTGGCTGACAGATGACCACTCACTGATCTTCAAGTGGCCTTTTTCTCTATGGAGAGAGACAGAGACCAAGAGCCAGAGAGCCAGAGAGAGAGACAAAGACATGACAGAGACAGACAGAGAGAAGAGAGGATGAGAAAATAGAAAGTAGAGATATTTGTTTCCTCTTCCTCTGCTGATAAGGATGCCCCAGCCCATGATCATGACCCTTCCCTTAAAACTTCATTTACCTTTCACTTCTCAAGCACGGTCACTCTGCAAGTCAGAGCCCCAAAGAGGAATGGAGCAAGGAACACAGTTCAGTCCTCCCCCGTGTGGGAACCCAGGATGCCTGCCTTGGGAGTCAGCTCTGTCAGCTTTCTGTATGGCAGAGGAGGGTGTGGAATGAACGGGATGGGGTCCGGAGGTTTCACAACTCCCCTACTCCAGGAGACAGAAGACTGGTAGGTGTTGGGATGGAGGAGGGGTAGAGTCTCTGCACAAAGCAGGAAGCATGCCGGAGAGAGGAGACAAGGAGACTCTGGAGTCCAGACATGGAGTAGCCACGCTAAAGAGAGGGATGGAGGTCAGGAGTCTCCATCTCTGCCAGCTTTGCGTTCAGAGTGTGGGTGACACCCCAAGGGAAGTGTCCAGGAGCCTCTGGACCTAGCAATAACCTGAACTGGACTCTGAGCTTGAGAAAGTCGCAGTAGCCAATTTTTAGTAGCCAATTTTCAGTTCAACCATAGTTCTCTGGAGCATCTCTTTGATCCCAAACAGCCTGAGAGGGACAAGGGGGGATCAGACTGGCTGCAGGCCTGGCCTCTCATTGTCTCCTTGGAGCTGTGTGACACAGCAGACTTGGGGTTCAGCAATTGTACCCTGCAAAGCCGGAGACAGAGTGAAGAGAGAAAGAAGCAGAGCCAAGAGATGCGGCATTCAGGTTCAACCTGCACCCCACCGTTTGGTATAACAACGATGTGTGACTTTTCCAGGGGTGAATGGACACCCCAGAGGGAGCCAGAATACTCCAAGGTACAAACCCCAAGTCCTTAGAAGGAAGCCTGCGTGGGTCTCGGTGCAGGGAAGCTGGGGAGGGCAAGGAGAGCCGGGCTTCCTACAGAACGGCCCTGTGCGGGGAGCGCAGTGCGCAGTGGGACGGCTGCCACCTAGTGGGCAAACCAAGCCAGCGCTGATCCTAGAAGCTGCCTTGAGGAAGAGATTTCCATGGTTTTCCTTTTTCTCCTCAGCAAAGCAGGGTCATCTCCAAGACAATCTTCACTCCCCACTGCTCTCCTACACAAATGCTGGCTTAGGGAGGGAGAGGCGGGGGTCGAAAACAAGCAGGAGCCTGTAGTTTTGTAACTGGATGAAACTGAGTTTGTTGTATCCAATTAAAAAGAAGAGGCTGGGAGAGAATACAGCAGTTTGGATTCATGGACCACGTGGTGCTTTCAAAGCTCGAGCAGTATCCAGCTCCTCTGATCCTTGCCCACTTGGGCAAGAATCACCAATGCCCCCCACACCTTCTGAGTAATGCTTTGGAGTCCCATCCTTGCCCACCCCCTCCCCCAAAAGGAATGAAAGTGATCCAGGGACCCACAGACCAGCAGTAGAAAAGGCGGCTGCCTTGCAAGCATGAGGCCTCCAGTTTGAGCCCTGAAGATCTGCAGGGCATTAGTCAGGGACAAACCAGCACCATAAGGGAAGTATGCAAGCACCAAAACTAAAAACAAACAGGCACGGAGGTCAGGGTGTGACCCCAGTCCCAGCCCCTGAAAGGACATGAGCAAACAGCACAGCTGAAGTGTGTGACTTCTAGTCACGGCAGTAGCAAGAGCAAAGGGAGAGAAGGAAAGGGGAATTGTTTTTTTAAAAAAAAAAAGAGTAGCTGTTACCAGGATGTTATGAGAACAAGGGATCCACACCAGGACAGAAGCCAAGACGTAGAGCATGGACTGGAGAGATAATACAGCTGGGAGGGCATTTGCCTGGACACACCTGACCCAAGTCAATCCCCAGCACCATATGTGGTCCCCTGGGCACCACCAGGAGTGGTGGTGAGCACAGCGATGAGTAAGTTTTGAGCACTGCTGGGTGTGGCCCCCAACAAAAAAGTACAGAGGAGAAGGGGCCTGTTGGATAACATTGGGTTATCCTTGCTCCCCCCCCCCCCCCCCCCAGGGAACTTAGTTATACTGAGCTACTCTTAGAACAGTGCCCTGAGGCACACCCAATCTCATCAGGCACTGATAAGCCTATCTTGCTTTTCTCTTTCGATTATGTCCTTTGCATAGTTTATTTAGCAATGTCCTTTTCTTATAGACACAGGAAGACAGTTGATGCTATGTTTTGAAACATGGGAGTTAATTGCCTCCAAATAATATTTACTCCTGGCATCCATCATATTGGGCTGGAGCGATAGTACAGAAGGTAGGGCCAACCTGCATACGATTCCTCCTTCCCCCTCTGAGAGCCCGGCAAGCTACCGAGAGTATCCTACCCACACAGCAGAGCCTGGCAAGCTCCCCATGACGTATTCAATATGCCAATAACAGTAACAACAAGTCTCACAATGGAGACGTTACTGGTGCCTGATCGAACAAATCGATGAACGGGAGGACAGTGCTACAGTGCTATTCATCATATTTACCTGACTTAAACCTCAGTTGCCTTTACTTCCTAACACCGCCAAAAGGGGGGTCCTGACGAGGGACTGGATGGTAGCTGTAAGCTACCTTGGCATTGATAGGGTACACACTAAGCACCATAAGTATAATTTAAGAACATGGAGCAAACTCTGTCATGACCCAAAAAGAAGTAACTGAATAAGAACCCTGTTGGGGTTAGGAAAAACTAAACTGGCCTAAGGATACTAGTCTGGGATATATATAGCAAGATGTCCCCAGGAAGAACCAACCTTAAAGCTTACTATATCTCTTACATGTTCATACAAAATGACTAGAAATATTATAAGACATATGTTTACTATGATTGGCTAAATAGATTCCTAGCTGAGGAAAGGAGAAGGCAATATACCCTGGATGGAATCCCACCCTTGAGCGGATCCCCTAGTAATCTATAGTGCTGAACCCTCAGATGAGATCTTGTTCTAGAACTTCCCCTGAAGGAGTGACTTTACCTCTGTTTGTTGTTATGACAATGTTAAATCCCACCTATGTGTACACCACCCTTCATGATTTCTATATAACTATGCTGTAAGGGGAAAGAAGAGTAGAGGACTATGATGAAAATAAGGACTAGCAGAGGACTTTGAGGTCTACAAGAAGACTAGGATGATGAAACTATTATGACATATGACCAAAACTACGACTACAATTGTGCTGTAAGGGGAGAGATCGAACTACACTGGGGAGGAGAGAGAAATAAACTGACTACTGACCAGCCCGGGGCCCAGTTTCTCCATTCCCTGGTCATTTGTCCCTCCATCACCATGGGCCGTTCAGAAGAATGACTCTCGGCCACTGAACGCTCGAGTCCCTTGCGTGCTGGGCTTTTTCCTTGAAACTCACAGGGGACCATCAGCAGCCTGGAGCACTGAGATCTTCACACCTACATCCCCACCCAATTCCTTGACCTGCCCTGTTCACTCCCGCATCCTGAGCTCTGCAACAGAGATGGAAGTGGTTTCCAGATGGAGGCTGGCAGCATGATGGAGGTAGGCCGCACACATGGATGACTTTATTGAACTGGAAGAGTGATAATTACCATAAATGAGAGAGGCCTGCTTGAAAAAAATTGGACATAAAACACAAGTAAACTGTGGAAAACACATCTTTTTGTTTCTGAACAAGGTTAAAATTGTGACTTTCAAAAATAAATATAGAAAAAAGTCACAGATAATTGACATGTTGATCTTCAGCAGAGTTACCCTCCAAATAGCTCTATCTACTTAACAGCCCACTAGCTGGGAGGTTGGGGAAACCATGATATTTATTTGGCCACTGAAATGGGAGCAATGTGATATCCATCACTTCCAGGTGGAAGCTTTAAGAACCAGGATGCAACTTTTTTCCTGCCCCACCACTCCTTTTGCCCCTTCTGGGTGCAGGATGGAGCCTGGGTGAGGGCACGGAGAGGAGCGCCCCCTACTGGCACAGGAGGAAAGGTTGCACTAGTCAAATGAGAATTCAGTGATTTCAGCCTCTGAGCTTAGGGGGCCACTATGTGACCGTAGCTTCTCCTGCATGCTCCTAATTCTTCTGAGTGCTTTGATAACGTGCCCATGCCCTGGTGACGAGACCACATCCAAGTATTCAGTGTCCTTCTCCTGCCACAGGTCAAGCACTGCCAAGATCAGACGCAGGATCATGAGCCGTTAGCGGAAGTCAGCGTTTTGGCTAGGAGGAGCCCGGCTGAGAGGTCCTCGACACATGTCTTGGTGAAGGAAAAAGAGGTGAAGCGCTGGGCTGACATTGAAGAAAAGGAATTGGCCAGAGTCCTGGCCCAGAGATCATAAGAAATGGCAAGAGAGCCTGCCTGTCACACACTGAACGCAGGGACCCAGTGGCTGGTAGCTACTGGGGGGTAGGGGAAGGGCAGGGTGGGGGGTGACCCTTCTGTGTCCATTCAAAAAAGGCACACCAAGGGGAGTTGGGATCTGTCCACTAGGGGAGAAGGGCTTGACTTGAGACACTCCATGAAAACAAATAATAAAATCAAGAGTCCCCTGTCCCCACATGGACCATGAAGACAGAAGCCGAAACCACAGAAGAGAAGATTGGGGGGGGGGGGCGGCTGGGGAGATCATTGTTCTCCGTGGACATCACTGAGCCTTGGGGGTTGCTCAGGAACAGAGGGACAAATGGGCAGAGGGCCAGTCTGGCTCTCTCAGGGATAGCTGGGGGATTCACAGGCCTGGGGATCCTTCTCTGATGCTCTCTGGGGCCCTGACTCCAGGCTGCGTCCAGCAGGGCCTCTCCGCCTCCTGCTAAGGAAAGCCACGTCTACGCCCCCTGGACCCCACCCAGAACTGCCTTGGGGGTCTCGAGGGAAGGAAGCAGACAGAGGCATTCACCTTTTTTCTTGGCCACTGGGCCTGGAGAAAGCAGAGGCAGGACTGGGGGAAGTGTGGGGAGGTGCTCGCTGCTCCTCCAAAACCACCACACAGGGGGGTCTCTGCTGGAGACATGGACCACCACAAGTCTCCCAGTGAGGACCCTGCCAGCGAATGCCCCCATTTCTCCTCCTCAACTCTCAAAGTCCCGGACGAGCCCCTGCAGATGAGGGACTTGTGCATAGGCAGAGAACAAACACCACACACTCAGCTGCCTGGGGCATTGGCTGAGCTGGACCCCAAAGACCACTTGGAGGGTGGAGTGCTGGGGGCGGTGGGCGTGGGGCTGACCCCCAGCCCCATGGGCAACTTCAGATCATGAGGCTTTCTGGTTCTTTTCTGGTGGAGCAACTTGAACTTCCTCGGATCAGCATACAGGGGGCTGCTCGGGGAAACCACCACCCACCCTTTTTTTGGGAGAGGGTGGCGGGCAGGAGCCCCTCCTCCTGCAATAGGTGGCAGGAGAGAAGCAATCGGTGCCAGGGCTGGCCCTCGTTTATTTTGTATGAAATAAGCTACAGATGGCTCCCGCCTCACAAAGGCGCCCAGTGCTGCTCAGCCGAGGTGCAGAATCTGAGTGTCTCCCAGGAGGTGGCTGTGTTGGGTCGTCCACAAGCTGGAGAGGGGTCCCTTGGGCTGCAGCAGGCCCCACTTCCGGTGCAGGCTTATCAGGGTGGGTGGAGATCCAGAATCCAGCTCAGGGTCCAGCGCTGCCCTGCCTGACTAGAGAGAGCTGTGCCTCTGGCCCCAGGCCCATGGCGTGTCCATCCTCACCACACAGCGGCCATGGACAGGAGGTCTGGCCCTCCAGGGTGGGGGGAGCGGAGAGTGCTGTGCTGCCTTCACGGGGGAGACAGGTGAGTGGCCCAAGACTCCTTGTACTTCCAGAGTCATCCTCAAGCCCCCAAGAACCCCAGAGAAAGGAGAGAGATCTTCTCAGCCCTGCTGGGAGCACTGGGGAAAGCCCAGACCCCCGCCCCACTACAGTGCCCTGAGCATGCCCAGATCTGAGGCCCAGGAGTCCCCTTCTCCTTGGCCTCCCCTCTGATATCGGGCAGAACAGCTCAGTGTGGTGGGAAAGCTCCCCAAACCCACAGCCTGTATTCTTAGACAGAAGTTGCTGGGTGCTGGGTGAGCAGGAACACAGGCTTGGGGGCACCCCTCAGGGAGCAACATCCAACTATCACCTCCTGGGTGAAAGTTGATGGCCCAGAGGCGGCCATCCTGACCGTGAGGGGGGTGGGCGGATAGAGAACCAGCAGGGTCTGGGATAGATTCCCAGGCCCACAGCCCAGCGGGGCTGGGAACGGGGAGCTCCATTTCCTAGAAAGCTGGACCAGGGGTCCGGAGCGTCCCCTAGCCAGAGCAGGGAAGGAACAAACAGCGAGCCAAGGCCTGTCCAAAAGAACTATACACTTTCCATATATATTTATATACAGCATATAAATCTCTTTCATCTTAGTCCCAACAACACCCTCCCCCCTCCAACGAAAAAAACAAACAGAGAACAACAAAATAAAACAAAAACCCAACCTAAAAGTTGTCAGTAGCAGATCCGAAACCTTACAATAAGAGAGAGAGAGAATCAAGTCCTTCTTCCCGTTCCTTTCCTTGCTGTGGCCTTCGCGAGGGGGTTGATGTCGGGAACCGTAAGGAAAGGTGGCGTACGAAATTACTCAAAGTGCAAACCCACTGGACTGGCTGAAGTGGCCTGGGCTGCGGCTGGCCGGAGGCGACGCTGACGGTGGGGGACGGTGGGCGTCGGATGAACCGTTGTCCCCGGCACTGGCCACCTGCCCTGGGGTCTTCTGCGCTTTAGACGAGGCGTCCTACTGGGGGTGAAAGTGGGAGGGGTGGAAGGGCAGACAGTGGCTGTGTTGGCTTTGGGGATGCCCAGTGGTGCCTTAGGGGCATTTCCCTTCCAGGAGCAGACTGTGGTGTACTGGGGGTTTCTGGGAGCCTGGCAGTGCCCAAAAGCCCCTGTGTGACCAGTCTGAACATTGTCACAGTGATGGAGGCACACTCGGCATTCCACTTGGGGTGTGCACCCGACACCAACCACACCTTCTCCCTCCCCGATTCCAGCCTCCCAGTCGGGAACCAGAGCTACAGTGCCAGGTGCTTGTTTATAGGTTATAGGGGATGGCCCTCACCCCGTCTTTCTTGGGGTTCTTCACAAACAACTAAAAGTGAACACGAAAGCCCAAGCCCCTCCACTCCTGCCTGAGGGGGTCCAAGGAGAGGAGCCTGAGAAGAAGGTGACTTACTGAATGGGTTTGTGCCTGCACGCTTGCCTTGGGGGAAGCTGCCCAGACTGCCACCTGCAACAGATGGAAACAGAGGGTGCTGGCAGGAGCCGGATGGCTGATCACACAATTGAACCTCCAGAATAAAGAGACCACTTGAGACAGAGAGGAAAAGAGCAGAGAAAGTGTGTGCTCTCTGTTCCCTATTCTTCCTGACCAACTTTTTTTTTTTCCTTTTTGGATCACACCTGGAGATGCTCAGGGGTTACTCCTGGCTCTGCACTCAGGAATTATTCCTGGTGGTGCTCGGGGCACCATATGGGATGCTGAGAATCAAACCCAGGTTGACCATGTGCAAGGCAAGTGCCCTACCCACTGTACTACTGCTCCAGCCCCGATGGCCAACAACTTTAAACAAACCCCCTTTTCCCACATGGCCCAGTCTCCTGCCTTCTTGGTTTCTCCTCGGCTGTTCACTGAGAAAGGGTTGGCATGGGGGGATGTTGGCAGAAACTTCTTGGGCACGAGTCTTCCAAGTCACAAAGTTGGTCAGAGATGGACGGAATCTGAGCCAATCTGCTATGGTGGGGGCAAATCTGGAAACAGGCTGAGAGCAGAGGGTCCTGCGAGTGCTCCTGTGAACCCCCAGGGTCCCTCATGGCAGAGGGAAGTACCTGAGAGGGTCCTGCAGGGGAGCAAAGCTGAAGGAAGTACCCCCCCCCCCATACTCGGAGCCCTGCGGGTTGTGGGACCATGTACATGGACCCCTCCCCACTTGCCCTCTGGATGGGAACAGAAATGGGAACCAGAACTGCCCTGCTTAACTCTACTTCTCTCTCTCTCTCTCTTCTCTCTCCTCTCTCTCTCTCTCTCTCTCTTCCTTTCTGGGAGGAGGATGGGCTGTACTTGAGTAGATGTGGGAAAAGACATGATCAGAGGAAAGGTTGGGGAACGATTCCCACACTCACCCACTGATCATGTGACCCCACTGCTCATCCTCCCCACATGGTCAGGGGAACAATCCTTAGCGCCAAGAAAAAGAGACAGAAGGGGGAGGCATGGTTGATCTTGGGTGTCTGGTTTACCTTGGGGGAAAGCAACTTGGAGAGAGAGAGAATAGAGCCATGTTGGTATGTGGAAAGTCGCGGGGACAGGTGGCGAGGCTCTGTCCAGCGACTGCAATCCCTCGGGAGAGTGGCAAGATCTTCCACAGGAAGAGGGACAGTGCCACCCTGGCAAAGGGGTGTCAGGAAGGCGGGAGAGAGTGCCCTCCAGTGGGAAGGCCTGCTGCTCACAGAAGCCAGAGGAGCAAGTTCCTCATCTGGTTAGGTCCATCATGATGGAACAGGCTTGAGACATCACAGCTTTTGTTTGCTTTGGTTTGGGGGCCCTAGCGGGTGGTGCTCAGGGCTTACTTCTGGCTCTGCACACAGGGGTCATTCATAGCCGGGCTTGGGGAACCATCCAGGGTGCCAGGGATAGAACCCATGTCGGTCGTATGGAAGGCAAGTGCCCTACCTGATGTCCTACTGTTCCAGCCCAAGCAGTGGGTCTTTATCCAGTGAAGCAGTGTGGGCATGACTCCCTGCCTCGGGAAAGCCTCTTTTAATTAATTCACTTATTTTTGGTGTTTGAGCCATACCCGGTCCCACAGGAGGGCAGGAGGAGAGACTGTATCTGGAACCACCAGCAGCCTTGGGCAAGTCAGAGGAAGAGTTGGCACTCTCTGTTGTCTTATTGCCGGGGGCCACATCCAGCAGCATTCAGCTCTTGCTTGGGGTTTGCTCCTGGCAGTGCTCAGGGGGACTCTACAGTACTAGGGTTGAAACCCAGGTTTCCCACATGCAAACCATGTGATCAGGCCACTGAGCCATCAATTGGCCCAGAGCTAGATTTTTAAAGGCCATTGCCAACAGTGCTCAGGACTTATTCCTCACTCTGTGCTCAGGGATGTTTCCTGGTGAGGCTCAGGGGACCATATAGTGCCAGGGATGGAACCTGGGTCAGTCACATACAAGGTAAGCACCTTACCTATTGTACTATCATCACTCTGAACCCAGAACTGCTTTAAATATATGTGTGTGTGTGTGTGTGTGTGTGTGTGTGTGTGTGTGTGTGTGTGTGTGTATGGAGGAACTATTCTCTGTCCCACCTACCTTACAGGACAGTGCCCATGGGTTTGACACAGGTGCTTAATAAAACTGGGACAACCCCAGGAAAAGAGAACCAGCATTTCAGAATGGCTGTTCTTTCCAGGATGTGCAGAAAATTCCACTCCCCAACAAGGACTCTGGTTGGTTTATAAATAAATGAATAAACTATTTTAAAAAGGACTAAAAAATAGAATATGGATTGGGTCCCTTGCCTTGCATATGGCTGATCCTGGTTCAAATTCCTGGCCCCCTACATCGTCCCCTAAGTACTACCAAGAGTGGTCCCCGAGTACAGAGCCAGGCATAAGTCCTGAGCACCACCTGTGTGTGGAATCCCCCACAAAAATACCCCCCAAAAATTACAAAGCTAATTAATAAAATAACCTGCCTGTAGGAAACATTTTTAAACACGTCCCTCAGACCCAAAGCTATGCTCATCCCTAAACATTACCCCCCATTTAGTGTGCAAGCCTGGCTCAATCCACCAGAGGGTGCCACCTGACCCTATCTGGCCTTGGTACAGGCTCCCTAACCTATACCCTGGGGGCCCTTTGCTACCACTTCCCAGAATGGAGGAGAGAAGGGAAACCTCTTGTGTTCCTAGTAGGACATTCGCCACAGCTGAGTTCTTCACACCAACCATGGTGTTACATCTTCAGGCCAGATCCACGAGGTGAGTGACTGCAGATGAGGAAACTGAGACCCAAAGAGTTCTGAGAAGTCACCCAAAAGCGGGCAACAGAAGTGGGATTCAAGGCCAAGTGCAAAAAACTTCAGGGCATCTGGTTTTCCCTGCAACTCCCCCCATCCCTCCAGCCTCCAGCCCAGTTCCCCAGGCCTCTCCCACGCTATCCACTGGGGGTCTGCTCTGCTAGGATGAGCCTGGCTGGAAATGACGAGTTTCCCTCTAGAAGCTTCTATTTCTAGAGGATCCGATCCCCCACTTCTCAACACTGGGACTCCCCCTGGCAAATAAAGATTGTGCTGCTCATGCAAGATCCTCTTCAGGGACTCAGAAGCTCCTTAGGAAGGGGCCCCAGGCTGGTTGGAGCCCCAAGCTGTGTCCACACCTTTGACCTTGCACTGATGCCTTTTTCTCTTGGGCTTGTGTAGACACCCCAACTACAACATGGTCTAGGGAGCCTCAGAGACTCCCCCCTCTCGAAGGTCCTGCCAACATGTAGACATGGGGAACAGAGTAATCCTGATCTACTTGTGTCCATGCTGTCTCTTCCTCATGCCACCCTGGCTGATTCATCCTTTCTGCCTCACTGCATCTCACACACACACACACACACACACACACACACACACACACACACACAGGCTGCCAGACTTCCAGGCTTCACACACACGTGCAGACATAGGAAGACAGACATGCCAGGGCGTGGCAGTGCCACCCACCTTCCAGATAGACAGACTATGCAAAGACACGAGAGACACACCTACCTGCCACCATGTTCTCAACCCTGCAGGGCTCAACAGCACCTCCAGACCTTTGGGTTGGAAGGTCGGGAGGGTCTTTGAAGAGCCCAGAAGAAAGGTGACTGCATGTGGAAGCACCCTGGGAGGGCCCACCTGCACAGGGCTGGGATGACAACTTGAAAGGAGGGGGGGCAGAGAGATAATACAGTGGGTAGGGCACTTGCCTGACACCCAGCTGACCTGAGTTTCACCCCTGACATCCCATATCCCCCTCCCTCCCCAGCACCATCAGGAGTGACCCCTGAGCACAGAGTCAAGAGTAAGCCCTGAGCACTGCTGGGTGTGGTCCAGAAATGAAAAGAGAAAGGAAACCCATCCCAGCTGGAACATCAGACTGAGCCCCACCCCGCCCTCCCCAGGGTGCAGCGGGAACATCCCATCCCGGGGGCCCAAGGAGCGAGGCAGGAGCACTCACCGTCTTTGCTGACGCCCAGGCAGCCCTTCAGCTCGGGCAGTGAGATCACCTTGTCCTTGTTCAGGTCGCAGTAGTCTGCGAAGCGCCGGGCGCATTTCTTGGGCTTCGCTTTCTTCTTCACGTAGCGCTTGAAGGGCTTCATCTCCCGCTTGTTGATGTCGCTGCTGCCGTTGCTGTCTAGCTGGCTGAAGTACCAGTGCACCACGCGCTCCTCCAGGGTGTGGCTGGGGTCTGGCTCCGAAAACCTGGGTCAGGAGCCCCACAGAAATCCTCAGCCCCAAGGCCGTGCTCCCCAGCCTGGGCAGCAAGCAGGCAGGACAGTGGTGCGGGGCTGCCTGCCCCCACCCCCCAAAACACCTAGATGGTTCATTTCTTGGGAGGGTCCCCAAGGGGTGACCCTTCTCACATGAAACTGCCAACACCCCCTCCCACGCCCAGGAATGTTCTTGGTAGACAACTGGTGGGTGCCCCAGACACCCTGGCATCCTTGACTTCATCTGGGAAAACCACTGGGGTTCAGATTTCCCTGCTCCTGGCTGAGTGCTCGCTGCCAATGAGGCTGTTTTCCCCAAAAAACGGGCACAGAGAAGGCCCTCCCCCACAGGTAGGAGCCACACTCTTGGCTCCTGGCCAGGTCCTGGCACAGCTTCAAATATGGGATGTGTAGTGTGACCTGTGGCCTCCGGCTGGCCATCATCTTAGTGGGACAGAGTCAAACACGTGAAACCATACAGGGATGAGTCCATGTCCCCCGTGACGTGTCCGTAGCTGGGCAGGGAAGAATGGGGAGAGGCAGCTGTGGGTTGGGCACGGACAAAGGTGTTGAGACAGACTAGTCCCAGGATCCTCCAAGAAGAGATGATTTCAGGAGATCCAGGGGGTAACAGGAAGCCACATGCTAACTGGAACCCCCAAAGAGCTTCTGCTGAAACACACTCCACTCACTCACTCATGCAGGAAAGAAAGTGTCAATGTCAAAGGCACATCACTGAGTGCGTCCATGTCAGCCCATGCATACACAGCGATCATGGCATGAGACATGAGCAGCACTCAGGGGGATGGAGTGAAAGCACAGCAGGTAAGGTGCTTGTTTTCCTATCATGAGACCCCAATTCAATTCCTGGCACCTCATGGGATTCCTGGGAGCCCTACCAAAAGAGATGCCTGAGCACTGAGTTAGGAGCAAGTCTTGAGTACAGCCAGGTGTGCCCCCCCCTCACACAAATCCCCAAAACAAGAGCAAGAAATAAATCCTTGGTTGTGTTTCTGTCTACAGGGCTACCCACCCATTTTACTCACGATGCTTCCTTCCCCACAAAAGGATCCATGATGGAAGCTAGTCTTTGGCTCTCTTTTTTTTTGAGACACTCTTGGTGGTCCCTGGGGGCTACATGGCATGTGGGGGGCTGGTTGTGGTGGTGGTCTGGGACCACCATGCATGCAATGCTGGAGACCCAACTCAGAGCTGCAAAGTATGTGCTCCCGCCTTTTGAACCATCTTCTGGCCAGTATCTAAAACACTAAAAGCCAATGATTGGTCCTCTCTGGAGCCACTGGCAGATCTGAGGCCAGAAGCACCTTCCTGGAGGCCCCCAGCTCCTGCACCCAGGACTTGGCACTGAGGCAAGGGGCCCAGGCCCTCCAATTCAGATCTCCAGACACTGCCTTTGTTGGCAGGAGGCGGAGATTAGGAGCCTCTCACAGTCACATATTCAGGCCACAAGCACTGGGACAGACTGTGCAGCTAGCGCTGGCCAGAAGTGACTCCCCAGGGGACCCAGGCAGGCCCATCAGCAGAAAATAAAACTGTCCCTGCCACGAAAATGCTCACTCGAAGAGGCGGAATGCAACTCAGTGGTAGAAGACTGGCCTTACATGCAGGAGGCCCAAGTTTGATCCTAGCACCGCAGGGTTCTCCAAGCACTGAGCTGGGAGTAATCATAAAGTATCACCAGTGGTGACTCAAGAAGAAAAAGATAAAAGAAGAACGAGAAAATGATTTATTTTGTTCTGGGGTCACACCCCTTGGTGCTCAGAGCTAACTCCTGGGTCACTCCCGGTGGTTCTCAGTGGACCATATGGGATGCTGGGGATGGAAGCCTAGTTGTTTGCATGCAAGGCAAGCCCCCTACCTGCTGTACTATCACTCTGGCCCTGAAAGAATAATAATATCTAAGTGCTTGCCAAAGCCTTGGTGTTGTTCTCTGGGGGTTTCCAAAGGAGGCCACTTCAGTCACCTCCCAAGGAAAGAATTATTTCCAAATGACCTCAATGATCAGAGAGGGGATGGAGGCTCATGACTGGGACCAGAGAGCTAGTACAGAAGGTAAACTTACATGTAGCCAACATACATTGAATCCCCAGCCTGTCTTGTTTGCCACCAGGAGTAATATCTGAGCCCAGAGCCAGGAGTAAGCTCTGAGTACTGCCCAGTGTGGTTCAAAAAACAACCAAAAAAATTGTCGTGTTTTTTTTTTTCATTACCAAACCCCCTCTCGGGCTTGCCTGAGAACCAGTGGACCCGTGTGCCTCGGGATTCTGCAAGCCGTGGTGGACCCAGACCCACGCATCCTTTGAGACAGGAGAGAGTGCAAGTGCATGCAGCCCTGTCTGTCCGCAGGGTTTGTGCTGTCAGCATCTGCCACTCGCCCTGCAAACCTCTCCCTTTCCAACCTGGCTCTGCCCAGCAGGAGCCTCTACCAAAACATTGCAGGAGAGAGACAGAGAGAGAGAGAGAGAGAGAGAGAGAGAGAGAGAGAGAGAGAGAGAGAGAGAGAGAGAGAGGTCAGAGTGCCCCACCAGCCCATGCCTCTCCCGAGGGACCCCTGGAGGGGGGGCATCAGAGCCAGTTCTCCCTTTAACCTTTAGATGCCACATAGCGTAACGTCTACAGAGAGGGTGGAATAATAAAGGCGCTTTCCTCACGGAGACGGGTGGAATGAGGTCATCGCCCGACACTCTGCCAGGGAAGCCTCTGGGCCTCTGGCGTGTCCCCCCGGGGCTCCTGCCTCGCCAGCGGATGCAGCCACTCAGCGAATGGAGCAGCAGCAGCAGCAGCCTGGTGGGCTGTGGGCAGGAGAGCTCGTCCCCCACCCCACTGCACGCTTCGGAGTTCCTTCCCTGCCAGGAAGTGACCACTGCCCACTCCTGCCCTTCTCCCCCTCCTTCCTTCAACGCTTCCCTTCTCTCCCTGTTGTCCACAGACTCTCTTCTCACTCCCGAAGACTTCTGAGCACAGAAAAGCCACCAGGCAGGTGTCAGGCTTTCTGAAATATCCCTTCCCCCCTGTTCAAAGTTCACTTGGGGAGCCCAGGGCTGGCTGCTTCTTCCCTCCTCTTAGGGAGGCTGCTCAGAGTACCCCTGAGCTCCACTCACCCATGCACTGCCCCACAAAAAGTGCCCGCTTCCGGGACTGGGGCAATAGTACAGCGGGTAGGGTGTTTGCCTTGCACAGAGCCAACCTGGGTTTGATTCCCAGTATCCCATATGGTCCCCCCAGCGCCGCCAGGAGTAATTCCTGAGTGCAGAGCCAGGAGTAACCCCTGAGCATCGCTTGGTGTGACCCCCCCCAAAAAAAAAAAACAGTGCCCGCTTCTGCGTGGAAAGCTGGGCCATGCCAGAACCCAACCCTTTGTTCTAGCCAAGTTCCAAGGACATTTCAAGCAAGAGTTCCTTACTTTAGGGACCTTCCCCCCCCCCAAGCACCTAAACACATGTGCTAGTCCTTCTTGGTAGAACAGTTTGGGGACACATGGAACTCCACACATTTCAGGGGTTCAGTGGCACATTTGAGGTAGAACACTGAGCTCAGGCCTGGCCTCTGAGGGAAGGCAGGTGAGCCTCGCCATGGTGCTGGAAGGACATTCAGCATGAGTCTCACAAGAAACAGGAATGGAGCGGGCTGAGTGGTAGCTTCCATATTTTTCTAACAAACCCCTGAAAGCATCTCACTCTGAGTGAGGCTCTGGTGTGGCAGCTGCCTCGGGTCCCACCTACCTAGTTCAGTCCAAAGTCTCTTTTAGAGAGACTAAGATTTCTGCAGAGTCCAGCTTTGCCCAACCAGAGAAGACGTGGAGGCCACTGGGAGCTCAGAACCACACATGACACAGGATGTGTGTGTGTGTGTGTGTGTGTGTGTGTGTGTGTGTGTGTGTGTGTTGGTGGTGGTGGTGGACAGGGGGCTGGCACGAAGGCCTTCTCTGGGGTCTCTCTGAATCTCTCAAGCCATTTTCACAAGAACTTTTTCCATCACAGTTAGACCTCCCACCCCCACACCTCTCTCCTGACCTCAAAGGCAGACCCCACACCTTTCCTGCCCTTGCATCCTTCTAGAAGGATTCCTTAAAAACAGTGTCAACTTGCATCCCCAGCAACTGGGGCTTCTACTTCCAGCCACACTGCACCCACTCAATCAGGCCTCCTGTCTGAACTGCTGCTCATCAGACAAGGCTGCATCCCCACCCCCATATGCGGGAGCAAAGGCTGCTCCAGACTCTGTGCCACCCACCTCCCACTCCCACTCAAAGGGCTCTTTGGACCCATAGAACATCCCCGTTTCCTTGGAGACGGCACGGCAATGGCACCCACACAATCCCAAGGTCCAGCAGGGGAATGAGCCCTGAAACTGGACTGTCTGGCTGCCTCTGGGTGGTTTTGGGGTCGGTCGAGTTGACGCCCATCTCCAGGGTGGAGAAAGACTCCAAGGGTCGAATCCCTGCTGGGCCTGCCCCCCCCCCAGGCTTTCCCCTGGGGCAGAGGTGGCTGCCCTCTCCCACGGCACTTTCCGTCTTGCTTCGTGGCCCCGGGCTCGCCGTTGGGCCTTGGCTGCCATGCTCGGCTGGAGAGCCAGCCCCATTCCCCACAAGGAAGCTGGCTTTGGCCAAGATCTTGGACCCGGTTCTGCTGTCCCAAGCAGTTTTAAAGAAAGGTGAGGCAGGGCGGCCTGGAGGTGCTAGCCAAGCCAAGCAGACCCACGGAGCCCATCTGGAGTCCGGCCGGCTCTGCCAGCTGTGCGGGTGGGGCTGGGATGTGCCGAGTCAGCAGCATTCCAGCCCCTTCCAGCACGGTCCAGTTTGGACCGACAAGTAATCTCTCCAGATGGGCCAGGGGAAGCACAAGAACTCTCGATGCAGGATGAGGTGAGGGGTCAGGAGGCCCACACAACCCCTCAGACCTCCACTCATAGTTGACTTCCTCTAGGATGAAGAGAGAAGCCAGCCACCAGGACCTCAGAGATAACTTTTATGACTGAGAAACACTACTGGGTGCCACAGGAAGGACTGATTGAAGGGGCAGGCTCTGTCTCCTGGAATTCTAGTGGGACCGACCCAGGGGGTAATTTGAAGGCCCTTCACTATGAACACCCCCCTCCCCAAATGCAGTTGAGCATGTGCCTCCACCATCCACCCACCTACCCACACACACACACACACACACACACACACACACACACACACACACACCAGTCACAGATGTTCCCCTGAGACCCTGTTCTACAGTGCTCAGTTCTTCAATTTAGCTTTCACCACTAAATCAGGCTGAAAGGGCTGTCACAAAAGTTGGCCTCTCCCACTCTTCCACTCCTTATATCTAATAAGTCTTCACATACTACAGACTTCATTGCTGGAACTTGAGTAAACTGCCCCTTCTCCTGCAGCTTTATTGTTTTTATTAGGGCAGGTGGGCATTGGGAGCCACACACAGCTGTGCTTGGGGCTTACTCCTGGCTCTGCACTCAGGGGTTGCTCCTGGCAATGCTGGGGGGACATATGTAAAGTCAGGAATCAAATCAGAGTGGGCTGTGTGCAAGGCAAGTGCCTTACCCTCTGTACTATGTTCTCCCTGGTCTCCCGTGGCTTCAGTCCAGGCTCCCCTCATCATTGCCCACCCCACCCTTTCCTCAGGCACCCTCCTGCCCTATCTTGCCCCCTGACCAACCAGTTCCCACAGGGCCTGCCAGGATGGTTCTGGGAAACTACCATCCATCCCACAGCTCCCTGCCCCCGTCATTGGCATGACTCTCAAGGTCAAGCATGACCTTCTCCATACGACAGGCTCAGCACTGTCTCCCAAGTGTGTGTGAGCCAGACTTCTCACAATTCCTTACACAGACCTTCCCTGGTAAAGACCTGCCCTCTGGCCCCACCAGCCCTCAGCCCTCTCTGCTGGGCTGGCCTTTGCCCACCCTAGTGGCAGGAGCAGAGCATGTCCCCATTCGTAAGTGAAGATGTGGCGCCAACATCACCTCCCAGGTAAGGTATTCTCCCGCCTCCCTGTCGCAGCATCTCTGTCTCTGTTATCACATGGACTTTCACCACTTCTCCCAACCAGAGCCATGCTCCTGCAGGCCAGGAATGGTGCCCATTTCCTTGTAGGCCCCCAGATTCCAGCTCAAAGTCTATCCTGGGGGCGGGTGATATAGGAGAGTCTGTGCAAGGGTTGGAAGCTAGTACCATAGGGAGCATGACCCCCCCAAAACATAAGCATCACCGGGTAAATCCCTGCAGGGCCCCAGCATCTCGGTGGGTGACCCACGTCATCTCCTCCCCAATGGGACCCCACAGACTCCTGAGCATACCTTGTAAGCATCTAAATTCCTCCCCACCAAAACACACAATAGAAACACCATCTGCACTCCTATGTTCACTGCAGCACTATTCACAATAGCCAGAATCTGAAAACAACTTGAGTGCCTGAGAACAGATGAATGGATAAAGAAACGATGTAGACTACACAATAGAATACTATGCAGTGGTATTGAAGTCATGAAATGAAGTCATGAAATGAAGCTTTGTAAGGGTCTATTTCACAGTGATTCAATTAAAAAAATTTTGCTTATAAATGGATGGACATGCTGAGTGAAAGAGTCAGAAGGAGACGGATAGATATAGAATGACTGAATTAACTTGTGGTATATAAAAAAAATACATAATAGAAGACTAATATCCAAGGCCAAGGAAAACAAAAGCTAGGAAGACTGGCTGTTGGTTGGAATCTACCGCAAGTGTGTGTTCGGGGAGCGGGGGGGGGAAGGGGGGCGAGGGAGGGTAGGTAAGATAGAGAAGGGACCAGTATGACAATAATAGTTGGAAATGATCGCGCTGGACAAGAAATGTTAAAAGTAGGTAAAGGGATATACACAACAACCTTTTAGTATCTGTACTGCAAACCATAATGCCCAAAAGGAGAAAGGAGAGAGAGAAATAGAGAGAGAGAAAGGGAAAGAGGGAGGGAGGGAGGAAGGGAGGGAGGAAGGGAGGGAGGGAGGGAGGGAGGAAGAAAAAGTGCCTGCCACAGATGGGGGGTGGGTGGAGGGCAATGGGAGGGAAACTGGGGACACTGGTGTTGGGAAATGTACATTGATGGAGGGATGGGTACTGGAACCCTGTATGAGTGAAACCTAATCATGAACAGCTTTGTAAGGGTCTATTTCACAGTGATTCAATTAAAAAAAATTTTAAGGGGTTTGTTCAAAGCCACAGTATATTTTGCCTGAGTGACAGAGAACAGATTGGGAAGAAGGTGCCCTCTTTTCTGGAATGCCCTGAGTGGGCTGGCCTACTTCCCACTAGCCCTGCTGATATTCCACGTCAAGGACCAGCCCCTCAGAGCATGCAGGAGGAGTTAGATGTGGCTTCTAGGAACTCCTGCCTGCCTGCCCTACTCTGCCTGAATTCAGAGTCCAAGCCCAACTCCAGGAAGCCTGGAGCTCTTGTTTTCACTGAGCCTCTGCATGTGGCCTCTGGAGGGCTGATGTGTGCGAAGAGGCCTTCCCCAGACATGCCTCTGTCAGACAGGATCCACGACTCCCATTAGCTGTGTATTCATGTAGCAAATGCAAACCCTGCACAGTCCAGGGGTGGGGGAACCAGTTCAGTGGCTAAAGTGCCTGCCAGCATGTAGTTCCCTGTGCTACAAGATGGAACACACATGATCCCAGCAGCAGCTCCAACCTAGCAGCTCCAAGATCCTCTTCATCACAAACTTCCAGGTCATTCCACAGCCAGGTTGTAGAATGACCTCTGACTTCTTGGAATGGTACAGGAAAGAAGGCAGGGCAGATTCCATCTCTCCCAAGACTTACCTTTTCAAGGGGTAAGAGAGATGGTAACTAAAGTCTGAGATAAGGAACTGCCAAAGAAGAGGGAGGGTGAAGGCAAAAGGAGATTTTTCTGACAAAAGGTTGGACAAAGCCACAACTGCGTAATTCTAGGAAAATGATGAAGAGACAAAAACAAAACAAACAAACAACAAAATACCTAACAACAATTGACACCAGGGCCTGAGGATTAGAGGTGGCATGAAAGATGGTGACTAGGCAGCCTTCTTGACACCAGGAAGCAAATAGAGGGTGACAGCCAACATGACAAGTGGGTCTAATTATGAGAATATTTGGAGTGGGGGTTACTTCTTTGGGACCTGGAGCCCGTAGTTCCAGGATGAAGGAACAACTGGCACGGAGGGCCTGAGTGGCCCAGGTTTGGCCCGTTTGAGGGCATAGTGAGCAGAACAAATGTACTGAGGGGAGGGAGAAGGATGGGTGAAGAGACAAAGAGGCCACCAAGACTAGCTGTGGGTGGGGTCAGGCAGAGGCAGAATGTCTAAATCAGAGCGTCCCCTAGAAAAGATGAAGTCATGAAATTTACATACAAGTGGTGCTACATGGAAAGTATCATGCTAAGTGAAATGAGTCAGAAAGAGGGACAGACATAGAAAGATTGCATTCATCTGGGGAACATAAAGTAACAAAATAGGAAACTAACACCCAAGAATAGCTGAGATAAGTACCAGGAGGTTTACTCCATGGATTGGAGGCTAGCTGTACACGCTAGGGGAAAAGGCAGCTTAGGAGAGAAGGGAGCACCAAATAAAGGGTATTTAGAGGATCCTCCCAGTATGGGAGATCCATGCTGAGAGTGGACTGTGGACCGAACATGATTGCCACTCAATGCCTCTGTTGCAAACCACAGCACCCAAAAGGAGAGAGAAAACAAAAGGGAATGCCCTGCCACAGAGGCAGGATGGGATGGGGGGAATGGGGGGGTGGGAGGGATACTGGGATCTGTGGTGGTGGAAAATGGGAACTGGTGGAGGGATGGATACTCGATCATTGTATAATTGAAACCCAAACACAAAAATTTGTAAATCTACAACTGTACCTCTGCTGTCTCACTAATAAAATAAATAAGTAAATAAATAAATCAGAGCATCCAACTGCCAG
Organism: Sorex fumeus; assembly: GCF_029834395.1. NCBI lineage: Eukaryota > Metazoa > Chordata > Mammalia > Eulipotyphla > Soricidae > Sorex > Sorex fumeus. The sequence continues at coordinate 25,615,719 of NW_026606155.1, forward strand.
CAGGGTCCATGGGCTGAAAGGGCTAGTAACCCTGCATGAAGCTCTGGGAAGGATTTCAGTCCAGGAAAATGGGGGACTGGCCAGTTCTTCACTTTGGAAGGGGTTCACACTCTCATCTTCCCTCTCTGGCCCCACCCGCACCCCTGAGTCTAAACCTCTTCTCTGTTTACCTTCACCTTGTCTGCCTCCGAACTACAAGTCCTGCCTCTCCGTAACACAGTTACCAAAGGCTGTTAAAGCCTTTCCGCTTGCATCCACCCTGAACTCGGTCAAGTTAACAGGCACTTCAAATGAAAAACAGGTTTAGGAAAGGAGTTATTTTTTAAACTTCTCCCAAATCTAATTGCACCCAAAGGAGAGAGGCTGGAATTTTTTTTTTGTTTGTTTGTTTTTCTAGGAAATACAAAAACCTCTTCCCTAAGGGCACACTGGTATTAAAAACATTTATAAGCGTCTTAGTTCTTTTCTGCCAAACATCCCTTCTGCTCATGATTCCTAGGCAAGGTATCACCCTGAATCCCCCTGGTGGGGTATGGAGCGTGTGTGTGGAGAACGAAATATCCAAGATCTTGCCCCCACCCCCAGCCCCTCTCATGCTCCATTCACACCCCCCTGGGCTGGGATGCAGCCAGTTCAGCCAGTTGTGTCCAAAACTCAGTGATCTCAAACTGGGTATTCAGAATGTCCATCTTCACTGCCTCAGTACAACCGAATCACCAAGAGGGGGTCCCTGCTTGAAATGCTGGCTCCCAGGGAGGCAGCCCTGCATGGGTTCTTCCACCTGCATGGGGCTTGGCACTCCTTGTCTTGAGGACACTCAGGGCAGTTGCTGGGGGCCAATGCCTTTTCTTGGTAAAGCACATAGGCTCAAGGCAGGTTTCCCATCCCTAGCGAGCACATGCCACTTCCCTAGTCTGACTTGGCTGTGGGAGCTTCCAATTCTATTACAGTGAACTCCTTGGGGGCTCCTACCTGCTCAGAAGAAAAAAGGTCACAATGTGCTCTGTATTCCTCCTCTGCCTGTCCTGCCCCCTCATCTCCTTCCTGCCTACCCTTTGGGACTCTTAGTCCAACACACCTATTTCCAAGTCTCGGGGGCTACATGGCTCTTGGACTTACCTATCATCAGGTAACTAAAGCCAGAGATAAGTAACTGCCAAAGAAGAGGGAGGGCGAAGGCAAAAGATTTTTCTGACAGAAGGTTGGACAAAGCCACAACTGCGTAATTCTAGGAAAAGGATCAGCTTCCCAGCCCTTGTTCTATCTAACCCATCCTCATTCTCCCCAACGCCCTTAGCATCAGAAGTCTGGAGCCTTCATTCCCTGCTGCACCTGAGACCCGCTCACATTCTCACCTCCCACCTCCAGTGGGTGCTGCTGAGTTAATGGCCTGCACCATGTCTGTGGTGAGGGCATCCAGGAGACTGGTGATAAATTCCATCTTCTTCCCTTCTGGACAACCTGAGAGATAAAGTGGGATGTGAAGGCAGACATGAGGAAATAAACCATCAAGTAAATAGCTTCTTCAATACTAGAAACCATCTCCCAAGCTGCTCCTAGCGCCTGCCCAGCCAAACCCACCCTGGGGGGTTATTTACCACTCATAAATCTACCATTTCCTCCAGAGTTCCTTGCAGCCCACAACGCATCAGATCAAATGGATAATAATGATTTTCATTTTAATTTTCTGCACATTTTTGCCGAGGATCAACTCAGGTACTACGTTAAATGTTAGGGGTAGAATTCTGAGTTGTGCACAGGGGACCTTATCTTCGTGGAGTTCATGACAAACAGGGGGCTTCCAGTCAATGGCCAGGCAGTCATAGCAAGGTGTGGAAAACACTTCTCCAGAGGTAAGGACCAGGCGCTAGTGGACAATGTGGAATCCCCAAGGGAGAAGTTCCCATCTAACCTGACTCAAGAAGACCCAACTACTGTTTATCCAAGAGCCCATTTTTCACACCCTTGTCATCCAGCCTAGTGAACTACCAAATCTCCTTGATAAATACTCTCATGTCTCTTGTTTCTCTTCTCCTCCAGTGCACAATCCAGAGAAACTCCAAACCTGGACAAACCTCCTCACAGCTAGATTCTCCACGTCCTTGCACTGTGGCTGAGTGCTGTGGATACAGACACCAACAGACCCCTGGAGGGATGGTGTCCCTGGAGCCCCAGCCTCAGTCCCCTCTGAGCCCATAGAGCTACCCACAATCCTCCTCTCTGCGATGATTTCATTGCCTTCCCTCCTGGTAAAATGCCAACCACAGGCAGACTGCACTTGGTGTTCATGGCACCTGTCTCCTTACTACTCAGGCATCTGGGCGCTTCTGACCACTAGGTGGTGTAATGCCCAGCGCCTGGCACAGGGCAGCATCTTAACTCACTTTGCTGGGATGAAAGCTAAGAGGGTCCCAGGGCGGCAGGACTCCATTCTGCCAACCTCACCTGGACCAGAACCCTTGGCTTCCAGCACCCTCTGACTCAGCTCCTCTCACTTAGGAGTTCTGATAGAGTCGGGTCGAGAGTGGGGGTGGGAGGTGGGATAGCGAGGGGCTGCGAGGGGCTGGTCCAGTCCCAAACTATGTCCCTCCACCTCTGCCCTGAAGCCCTGATCCGATCTGAATTGGTGCTGAGCAAAGACTAGTTAATGTTCCAAGCCACCAATATTTACACATCTGATTGTAATTTACTGGCAGAGAACATTATAAATAGCAGACATGCTGTACAAGTGTCATGTTGAGGTCCTGGGTGACCAGCCAGTATGTCCTGTGTTGTATATATCCCAGTGACTCTCTGTGCCAACAGGGATCACTCATCAGTGCAGGTGACAGCTGCCAACACACCTTTCAAGACAGCCCCTGACTGGAAACTATCTTTTCTCGGAGGCTCTGGAAAGAGGAAGTGCAGCCCCCAGAATATGACCCCAATCACCCTGGGCTAGAGAAAGAAGAGCAGAATTGCAGGGATAAGATCTGAACTTTGTGCCTACTTTGGGTGTGTTTGGGGAGGGGGGAGTGATAGTGCACAGGGGACTTGGAGGTCATTCACGACTACTCACACCAACCAGTGGGGACGGTCACTAGGGACCAGCAATGCAGTTCTGCTTACACCCAACAGTGCTGGGGCCATCAGGGCCACTCCTGGTAGTGTTGGGAGAATTATATGGTCCCAGGGATCATATCTGGGGCTTCATGCATGCCAGGCATATAACTCCAGCTCTTTGAGGCCGCTCCCAACCTGGCCTGCACTTTAAAGCTAGGAAACCAAGGAGAAGCCTGGGGCCCAAGACAAAGATCAGGCTGGTTGCAAAAACCCTTGGAGTTCCTGGTTCCACCATCTTACAGTGCCCCAACCCAGCAGTGCCCCCTGCAGGTTATGGATGGAGAAAGAGACCAGGAGAGAAAGTGCTGGAACAGCCCCCAACCCTGCAGAAGGGAGCAGAACTACGGAAGAAGGTATCACTCGTGGGGAAGGGGGGTGGGCAGCGTCACCCACCTGGCAGCTCCCTGTCCTTGAAGGGGTCGTCCACCTCTCCACTCTTGGCCCTGGCGTCGCTCTCACAACTAGGCATCACGTAGCTGAGAAGAGAGGTGCAAGATGGGAAGGGGGACAGGCGGGGTCCTGGGACTCCTGGAGCTGACCCCTGCAGCAAGCAGGTCCGGCAGAGGGGTCTGGCCTAGCACCAATGTTCCACTGACACATGCTCAGTCATGTCACTTTATTTTTTTTTTTTCATTTTTGGTTTTGCTTGGGGGCAACACCTGGGGGCTTACTCTTGGCTCTGCGTTCAGGAATCACTTCTGTGGGTGCTTGGGGCGACCATATGGGCGGCCGGGGAATCAAACCCAGATTGGACACATGCAAGGCAAGTGTGCCTCCTGCCAAGCTATGTCTCTGCCGCTGCCCACCACTACCAGGCATTTGTGTTTTGCCACGTCCCTCAAATCAAGAGATCAGGATGAGGTCAGCGATTGTTGGCTCCAGGATGTTTGGGAGTCATAGAAATGTGGAGCAGGGCAACGGCTGTCTTACAGGAGAGTTGGGGTGCAGTGTAGCCACCTCATTTCCCAGGGTCGCCCAAGTGGGACCAGCAGGGGCTTTGTTGCACGCACAGGGTCCACTGTCCTGCTCAGTCCTCACTCACACTGTCCCAGGCAGAGTGGACAGGAAACAGGCAGGGTCAGCCTCACTGCAAAGTGCTCTGCTTGATTTGGGGGCAAGGTTGTGGGAAGAGATGGGGATCTTACCGTGTGGAGGTCCCGGGCAGCGGGCGCCCTGTATCTACCAGCACACACCAGCAGTAGCCGGTGGACTGGTGGCACTGGACTGGTTTATAGAGTCCCCCAGGGGCACACTCAGGAATAACAATGCCCTCGCGAGGGTTCTGCCGGGCCTCTTCCAGGGCACTCTGCCGCTCCTGGTCGCATGAGTAGACTTTCTCTGCAAGAGAGATGGCCCTGGTGAGCTTCCTCATCGTGGCTCCTGTGGGGGCGGGGGGTGCCCAGCCTGGACCCCTGGAAGTGAGGGTTTGTTTGGTGCCTCCAAATAGCATCCTCTGCTGCCCACCGGTGCACACCGGCGCTCAGAATCCAGAAGGTTCTACGGCAGGCAACTAATGGGTCTGGGACCCAGGTTTGTGGGTGTTTGCAACTGTTTTTTTTTCCCTAGTAGGCTCTGTTGATCACTGTCTGTGGGCCTCAGTGCACAGGCCTGAGTGTCCTGCGAGCTGCCGAGCTGACACAGGAATGTGTGGGTGAGTGACCATTCTCCCAAGTCCAGACACAGCAGGACAGAGCCCCTGGCTGCCAGCCACGAGGAGCGAAGCTCACAGCCGAGAGAGGAGCTGAAACAAGGCATAACCTGCTCGTTCCCGCCTGCCCCCAGGCCCGCAGGTCCAGTCCGCAGCTGGCAGCCGGCAGGAGAGAAAACTGGCAGGGCAGGAAGGTGTCTGCACCCAGTGGCCTCTGGAAAAATGTGCATCTGTCTAAACAGCCAGAATTGCTTTCCCCAGAGCGAGGCTCGGGCTGCGGTATTCTGGGGTGCCTTTTGCCAGGCCCCAGCTCAGGGGCCCCAGGCCCACCTGTAGGGGCCTGAAAAGTTGCCTGAAAATTCTACCCTGCCAAGCCCTCAACTTGCCTGATTTTCCTTTCTTGCATTATTGTGCTATGGTTGGTTTTGTTTTGTTTGGGGTTTTGTTGTTGTTGGGAGGGGGGTGTGCAAATCTGTTGGTGCTCACGGCTTACCTATCTGGCTCTGCAGTCAGGGATCACCCCTGGTGGAACTCAGGGGACATTATGGGATTGGACCTAGCCTGAACCATATCACTCCAGACCTGCTTTGTTTTGTCTTAAAATTACTAAAAATAAATAGCAATGTATTTCTTTTCTTTTTAAAAAAATTTTTTTTTGCTTTTTTTGGGTAACACCTGGAAATGCATAGAAGTTACTCCTGGCTTTGCACTCAGGAATTACTCCTGGCAGTACTCGGGGGAATTATATGGGATGCTGAGAATCAAACCCCGGTTGGCCTCGTGCAAGGAAAACGCCCTACCTGCTGTACTATCACTCCAGCTCCAGCATTGGATTTCTTATAAGGGAACAAATTGAAAACTATGTAATCGCACTAAAGTTAAACACTCTTTTCCTATGACACGTATTCTATAATGTTATTTACCTTTTGTAAAGGCCACACCTGGCCGGGCTCAGGGCTTACTCCGGGTTCTGTGTTCAGGAATCTCTCCGAGCAGCAATGAGGGGATTACATAGGGTGCTGGGGATCAAATCAAGGTTGGCTTGTGCAAGACAAGTGTCAAGTGTCTCACCCAGATCCCAACCCCACACCACCTCTCTGGCTGCAAGACACTTTCTTATGCACAGACACAGATGTAAATCCATAGTCACACCTACCTTTCCAAAAAAAATAGTAAAGGGATGACACTATACTTTTTAAAAATTCTACTGAAGTATCTAGGTATCTATTTACTTTAATAATATTTTCCCCCCATGAACATTACCCTACAGTTTTCCTCTTGAAGAGGATAATAGGAATACAGTCTTAGACAGCCCACAAATTTCCTCAAAAACCCACCAAACGTTCTGTTACTGAACATTCATTTTGTTTTGCTTGGTTTGGGTAGGTTCGGGTTGTGGAGGTGGCAGTCACACCTGCTGTGCTCAGGGCTTATACATGGCTCTGTGCTCAGGGGTCACTTCAGGCTGTATTCAGGGGGATCACAAAGGGTACTGTGAATCAAGCCCAGGTCAGCCAAATGCAAGGCAAGCTATTTACCCACTGTACTATCTCTCCAGCCCCCCTAAAATCTCATTCTTTTTTTTTTGCTTTTTGGGTCACACCCGGCTATGCACAGGGGTTATTCCTGGCTCTGCACTCAGGAGTTACTCCTGGCGGTGCTCAGGGGACCATATGGGATGCTGGGAATCGAACTCAGGTCGGCTGCGTGCAAGGCAAACGCCCTACCCGCTGTGCTATTGCTCCAGCCCTAAAATCTCATTCTTAAAGACAATGTTTTGGTGGAAGCACGAATTAAGAGATTCTCAGTGTCCTTGAATAACTGTACAAATGATAAAAAAAAATAAACTCAATGCTACTTTAGAAGAGCCAATCCCTTAGAAATAATGGCTGTGGGTGATACCTGTATGTACGGTACAGCTGTTTCCACCAACCGTAGGTGCACACAGAGAAATGCAGCAGCTCAGCACTGCTGAGGAGTCAGAGTACTGCTGGAAGTGATTTTCAGTCTGTGTCTTAGAAAAAAGGCTGAAAAGTAATTGCCTCGGTACCTTCATTGTACAGGAACAGGAATACTTCCGGAGAGGCACAGAAATCACTGAGCACCAAGAGGCAGGCAGTTTAACATGCTCATTATAAAATATAATTTTGAATTTAGAATATGCAAAACTCATGATGATTGCTTTATCACTCAGACATAGCAAAGCTAAGCAAAATCTCTTTAGTCAGAGGAATGGTCACTGAAAGCAATTTTGAGAGGCCCTGGCCCAGGGATTCTGATAACCACCACCAGGAGCACCTTGTAAAGGGGGTAGAGAGGTCAGTGCAACCTCTGCATCCATGATGGGCAGAGGGCATCCTGGGGAAATGGGTCTTGGAGACCTGATCTTGGACATGTGCCCATGTCTGGGATGGAGCCTGGCACCCGCCATGGGATTCCAGCAGGGTTTGTCGACTCTCCCCCGATTGTAGTAAAGTGGCCTTATTTTCCTACCTCATATTTCATGCCATGAGGGCGGCAGGGGAGCACACACAGGAAAACAGCATTTTATGGGTACCACGCTCATGTAGCAACCTCCAACAGAGGCTCTAAATTAAGATCCTGCGAGTGGACATGCTGAAGCCATAAATCATCACACTGAAGAGAGACAGAAAAGGCGGGGAAGACTTTCCCCCTTCCACCCCAGGCCAGAGTCCACGCAGCTCTGCCTTCACAACCTCAGGGGCATGAAAACTTCTGACACTGGGCACGGAGCCCAGGGGGAACCTGCAATGCGAGTGCCCAGGGGAGAGTTCTGCAAGTCCTCCAGGGTTGCCCTGAACTAGTTCCAGCCAGCTCTGGGAAGAAACCCATCCAGGTGATGGAGGTGATTTGGAACAACGGGATAGGGGTTCAGCAAGCTAAGTGCAGGGTTTGTGACTTTTTTCATTCATTCGCCTCTTTGTTGCTCTATGACTGCCCACACAAGCCAAGTACCCCTCCAAGAAAAAGGTGGAACTGCAGCTGAGTGCAGAGAGTTTGTCTTCCGACAGAGGAAGGCAAATCCCCCACCAACCCCCACAAAGCCATAGAGAAACCACTGAAACCAATAGTAGTCAAAGCAAATATTCATGAAGTGAAATGATGGTGTCAGACAATACATGAAGGGCTTTCCTTGTTGAATCTCAGTGTCCAAGGGAGGAAGGCACTAATTTATTTATTTATTTATTTATTTATTTGCTTTTTGGGTCATGCCCAGCCATGGTCAGGGGTTACTCCTGGCTCTGCACTCAGGAATTACTCCTGGCGGTGCTTGGGGGACCATATGGAATGCCAGGGATAGAGTCCAGGTTGGCCTTGTGCAAGGCAAACGCCCTACCCACTGTGCTATCACTCTGGCCCCAGGAAGGTTCTAATTTTCATGTCCATTTTTTTCAATGAGCAAGCTAAGCTAAGGAGAGATTGACGAATTATCCCAAGTTCTGTCAATGCAGAGAGAATTCCTGAAACCACACAGGTCTTGCTAACCTCAGTGAGGAACTGCAGGACAGAAGCAATCTGGCTGGCAGGGGCGGCCCACTGCTAGTCACACGAGCTCTCCGGGGAAAAGAAACAAAAGGTGTTTCGTGTTATAGCATCAAGTCCTCCCAGATGGCCCCCTGTGTAGTCACTCCAAATCTGCTGTGTTCCAAACCAGGTAGGTTAAAACCCCCAGCTTGCCATCCGACACAGCACCGTCTGTACACCCATGGTGTCAGCATACAGCATGTCTTTTTTTCTATTTCTCAGATCTGGAACCCCCACATCCTACATGTATCACCCAGCTGCCACTACCCACTCATCAGAGTAACAGTAACAACCAGGCACTGGGTCAGGGCAGACCACAGGCCAGTGTGGCACTGGGCAGTCTGCAGGTACGGGCTCACTCCTGCCCATCACGAGCCTCTGAGGTAGTGTTCAACCCTCCTCCCTGGGAAGCAAGGGCCCCAAACCACAGACTGGCTGGGTGGGTCCCCAGGGATGTCCACTCAGGATGAGGCACCGTTGCCCTCTGCCCACAGTCGTCTCTGTGGCTGTGCCCTTGTCTCCTGGACATCATCTTCCCCTGCCACTAGCCCAGCATCTACTCTGACTCCATCCCACCACTTAGACTACCTCCGCCCTGGCATCTTACCCTGAAGCTGGCATCTCGCCCGCCACAGGCAGCTCTGACGGGTTATCTAATCGCTAGCTTTCTTATACTTGTTCTGGGAGCTTGTTACAAAACCGTTCGCACGTCCCCGCACTCATGCTCTTGTGCAGACCACTCCATGCTGACTCCACACACACACACACACACACACACACACACACACACACACACACACACACAGATAGGCAGGCAGGCAGGCAGACAGGCAGACAGACAAACAGACACAGAGAGACATACATAGAAAGAGAAAATTATTTTAAGGAGATGGCTCACACACAGTTGGAGGGGAAGACTGGTGAACCTGAAATTTGGAGCATATACAGGCAGATGAGAAATTCAAGCAAGAGAGATAGCCCAGTCTCAAATCCAAAACCAACAGGTCAGGCGGGCGGGATAGAGATTTTGGCAGGGTTTCCCTGTTACAATCTTGAGGCAGAATTCTTTCTTCGGGGGAAAAAAAAATCTCAGTTTTGACTTGTTAGGCCTTCAGCTGATTTGATAGATCCACCCACCCACCAGCAGAAGGTCATCTGCTTTACTTCACATCCTCTGAAGGCAACCGGTGATCCCATGAGAAGGGTGCCTTGCCTGCTGCACCTGAACCTGTGTCTGATCAAACTAGGTATCAGAGCTTAGCCATGCTGTCACAGACAACCACCACCACAAGGTCCCTATGGAAAGTGAGAGCGAGGGGAAAGCCCATTTACCAGGAAGCCGGGGAGTGTCTCGGGCTGTGGAGTGGGGTTCTGGGAGGCCCTGTACGGACTAAGGCGTCCTTCCTGGCACCCAGCAGCGCTCCTCCTGTAGACAGCCCTGACTCACAGCGGCCTGTCCTGCAGAGACCGTGAGTCTGACAGGGCTGAGAACATTGTATGAAGAGCACAGGAGCCTGAGTCGCTCCAGGTGGAGGCTCACAGGGAGCCGTAGGGACACAGGTTCTCATACTACCTTTGCAGTGCTCTGTTCTGGTCCCATGAGAGGGCAAGGACACACCATAAGAATGAGTCTGCTGTCTGCACTCGCTGCAGGCCCCTCCAAGAGAGTCTCCCTGCACTGAGTCCAGGCTGGGGAGCTGCCTTGGGGGGGCCCTGGGCCCCAGTTCCTGGACAGACAAGACTGGGAATGCTTGAGGGCCAACTCTGCTGAAGGTTCCTGCTCCTCACCAGCCCTGCTCTGGCTCCACAGGAGAGCCCGACAGCTTGGTTTCAGGGTGCATACAAGGACTTAGCCCCAGTACCACCCCTACTGCTTGAATCTCTGCTGCTCCATGTTCAGGCACAGCACTGTTCTCTCAGCACTCGCATACAACGTTGAGTAAACACCGAACCATGGCATATGAGCCGGGAGCCGGAGAAGGGTGGCATGTCCTTCGACTCAGCCTGGGCAAAGCTACACTCAGACCTTGGATGCTCATGCACTGGATTTTATTTGTGTGTGGGGGGGTAATCAGTAAAAGGTTCTTTGCCTGGGAAATCAGAGCAGCTTATTTGTGTTTCCTTATAAAAGGAATTGTCCCAGCAGGCCAAGAATATTAAGGAGAACACTAGCATCATGTCGCCTGCAATGACCCTGAACCCCCTTCAAACAGCTCACACCCACCCAGCCTCTTATCAACAATGAATGAAATGCTGAATGATAACCCAAAATAACAAGCTGCGTGCTTAAATAAAACCTCTCTGAAATAACATGAAATTCCAGAGGCATAAGAAATCATGTGGTTCCTGCTCTGGTGTTCTCTGGGTCTCTGTGGGTGCCTGTGTGTCTGTGTGTGGAGGTATATGGGTTTTTGTATATGTAAGCGGATGTGTATGAGTATATAAGTTTATGTCTGTTTATGTGGGTGTATGAGCATGTGAATGTGTGTCCCCACAAGTATGTGTGTGAGCATGTGTATGTGTGTGAGCATGTGTATGTGTGTGAGAGCATGTGTACAACTGTGTGTACATGTGTACATGGTATGGTGTGTGAGAGCACTGTATGAATGTGTGTATGAATACGTATGTGCATCTGAGTGTATGTGAGCACATGCTTGAGTGCATGAAAGTGTGTGTGTGTGTGTGTGTGTGTGTGTGTGTGTTGTGTGTGTGTACGTGTGAGTACATGCTGTGGGGGAAGGACTGCAAGAACCCACAAAGGGTCAGGGAGGTGCTAACTTCCCAGATGCAGAAGGGTAACCGGGAGGGATGATGCTGGTGTCTTTGGGAGTGATTTATGATACCTTGCCAAGCAGGCCCTTTAGGTTTATTTAGCCACAAGGTTATCAACACCAACAGTTTCAGGCCAACTCTGAAGAGGTTCTTTTTCTCACTTGTGCTCTGCACTTCTTCACAAAATGGGCCCAGAAACCCCAGAGAACCATTTTTACAAGCCCCCTGTGCAGCGATGTTTCTGCCCTTCCACCGTGAGTCATTCAGCAGGCACTGAGCTGGCCCTTGGTATCACCGGAATCTCACAGTCACCCGAAGACTCCTAAAGAAGGAAATCCCTACAATCATGGCTCAGGGACGCCTCAGGAAAAGAGGGCAAACAATGAGTCTAGGAAAGGAGGTTCAGGGGAGAGGGCATGACAGGCAAGAAATAGCCACAGCCTAAAGAGCCAAGTCAGGGGCTGAGTGATAGTACAGCGGGTAGGGTCCATGCCCTGCACGCAACTGACCTGGGTTCAATCTCTGGATCCCATATGGTCCCCCAAGCTACACCAAGAGTGATCCCTGAGCAACTCTGGGTATGGCCCCAAAACAAAATAACAACAAAAACATGGGGGCGGGGGGAAGCCAAAAAGTAAAGTTAGCCCTAGAACTTGTACAGAGCTGGGGTAGTGGGGCTGGAGAGACGAGAAACTGAAGGTTCACATTCAACAGTCACCCCTTCCGCTCATGTGGGTCTCCCTGTCTCCTCAGACCCTAGCACCCCTTTCCTCACTGTGTAGACAGCTCAGAGAATGAGCATGGGGAATCTCATCACTCAGTTGTATCCCGCAAAGGGGGTGTGGCTGTGACATGGAGGCCATGACATTAAGTCCTTCTGATGGCCTAACTGGCCTCAAGAAGAGATCTCTGCAGCCCAGAGAAGGGAGAGTGGAGAAGAGCCCAGGGAATGCCATCGTCACGTGCAGAGAGAAGTCAGGGCCACAAGGCAGCATAGGGTCCAGGGCAGGTGGATAGGAAGGTGTGGGGAAACCCAGGCTCCCTTGGTCAGGGTGCAAGCCAGAGCAAAAGCCGGCTCCTGCTCCTTCACTCCACTGAGGACCCAGAAGTGCAGGAAGTTCTAGAACTGTTTCATAAATGTCAACAGTGGTTGGAATAGAGGCAGTGTAGCATAATGGTCAAGAGTAAGGGCTTTTGATACTTCTCTAAGAGGACCTACAGAGTGCCCACAGACACAAGGACAGGTGTTCAACACCACTTGTTATTAAGGAGATGCAAACTCAAACACCCATGAGAAGAGCCTATTACAAAAAGATTGGAGGAAGCCAGAAAGACAGTAGAATGTGTAGGGCACTTGCCTCACATCTAGCAGACCCAGGGTGAATCCCTGAACCCTGCCAGGAGTGATTTCTGAGCACAAAGCCAGAAGTAGGCTCTAAGCATAGTTGGTGTGACCCAAAATACAAAAAGAAAAAAATTAGTGGGGCCAGAGCGATAGTACAGCAGGTATCATGTTTTCCTTGCATGTGGCCAAGCCGGATTCAATCCCTAGCAACCCATATGGTCCCCCAACTACCGCCAGGAGTAACCCGAAAAAAAAAAAGAAAGGAAAAAACTGGAAATGACAAGTGTTGGTGACGATGTGGAAAAAATGGAACTCTAGTACTCTGTTGCTGGGAATGTAAATTAGGACTCTATGGAAAACAGTATGGAAATTTCTTGAAAAATGTTTAAATTGTACATGATCTAGCATTACTACCCCTAGGCCCAAGGATATGAAAATATTAATTTCAAAGGCTGCTTGAACTCTTGTGCTTATGGTAACTTATTTATAAGTCCAAAATAGACTCTGTCTAAATACCTATCAACAAATCAGCAGATTAAGAGGCGATGGTCTAATACTGAGACACAGCTCTGCCCTAACAGACAGAATTGTGCCTTTTGGGACAAAATAGAAAACTTTGAGGGAATTAGACTAAGTAAATTAATAAGCAAAAGAGAATTCCTGGATAGTTTATGTGGGAACTTATGAACTGGAAAACATGACGAAACTAACTCCTAGACTCAGTGAGAATGAAGGGGGCACCAGAGGGACAGAGGAGGGGTGGGCAGGAGGAGTGGGACCCAACCTTGGCCAACTATAATGCAAGACCAGTGCCCAAGCCAGCCTGTTGGAGGAGTCCAGCAATGGGCCCTGTGACCCCTGAAGCCTTAAAGGCAGCAGAACCTGGAGAGCTTGGAGCCCGGTGGCCTGGGCACTGGGTACATGGTGGCTGCTATAATTCTGAGCATCTCTAAGAGAGAGTAGTAGCTCCGGAAAACGTGACTGGGTCTTCTAGACCCAGGCCTGTTCATTGCTATCTCCCCAATGGCTGGAAGGATCTGGCCACGGATGGAGTGGTAGAAGCAGTATGACAGCAGGTCTAGTGGTGACACGGAGGGAAACTAAAGCAAATAATACAACTAAGGGTCTGTCTGCTATCTGCGATCCCCACACTAGCAATTCCGCACACTGAAACAGGCCCTTCCTTCCCGCTGGGGTGGGCTACCCCCCAGCATCCTCCCTGGGACCCACTGAGGCCCAGAACCAGTTCCTTCCTTAAGTGCTTATCTCCTGAGCTTTTAGCACCAAGCAGATACCTTGGCACAGAATAATCGTTGATGGGCACGAGATCTTAACTACTTTGGGTTCCATCATATCATTCAACATTAAGCAAGACTGGAAAGAAAGCTCAGAGTGCTGGAGTGTCTCTGCGCACACACAGAGCCTGAGTATGATCCCCGGCACTGCGTCACCCAACAGCACTACCAGGAGTGACCCAGATCGCTCCCAAACACTGCTGGGCCTGAGCAGCATTGCCTCAGTGTTGAAACATCTGGCCCAGCTGTCAGGGCATCACTGGGAGTGACCCCAGGTTAACTGAACATGGCTTTGTAGCACTTCCCCTACCCCAAAATAAACACTGTAGCACTGTAGCACTGTCCTCCTGTTGTTCATTGACTGGCTTGAGTGGGCACTAGTTACGTCTCACAACAAATTGTGAGAACTTGTTGTTACTGTTTTTGGCATATCGAATACATCACAGGTAGCTTGCCAGGCTTTGCTGTGCAGGCGAGATATTCTCAGTAGCTTGCCGGGCTCTCTGAGAAGGGCAGAGGAATCAAACTCAGATCGGCCGTGTGCAAGGCAAATGCCCTACCCACTGTGCTATCGCTCCAGCCCATCCCAAAATAAATAAATGAATAAATAAAATAAAGTGGTGATAGTAGATGGTCCACAGGCCCTTTCCACGCCCACTGTTTTGTACCCTGAAAGGTGGTGTGTTGCTTGCTCATGGATGGTTCAGGGGCCAGTTCATACCCAGTCTCCTTGGTCAAGGAGAAGTGAATTGGGAAGACCTGAGTGAGGGCAGGTGTTGGGACTCCCAAGATCTTTCTTGTACTTCAAACCCCCTCCACAGTCAGGCCTGTAGATACACCTGTTGTTGCTCAGAAGCCTCCTGGAAGAGCCTAGCCAGGCCCTTCAAGCATTTTTGCACACCACATCTCAGCATAGCAACTCAGGAGTATCTGCAGTGGGTACAGATACTGGGCATGTTGCTAGGAAAAATGTCACAGGGGAGGAAGAAGTCACAGATGAATCTGCCTGTCTGAATCCTAAACGGCCATGCCCGGTGCCCTCCCTCCCCCCATACCCTCCTCCACAGACAGAAACTCACTTCTTAGGGCATGGAGGAGAACAAGACACACATTCCAGAGGCTATGGCTCCAGGACAGGACTGGCCCCAGAAAACTTGGAGAAATGAGTCCCAAACCATCACTGATTCACATCAACTGGGATTTGAGCAAAGACTTAGGTCTTCTGCCCGTCAAAGGAACATGATGACTCCCACATACTTCAGTGTTTCTGCAATGGCAGGGGCTGAGCAGTGGCAATCATTGACTCTGGTTTTCTTGGTCACTTGGGTTGTCTGTACGAGATGAGCTCTGGCATTAAAAGACAAAAGCCAGGCAAAGAGGAGGGAGGGGGCATAAGCCAAGGGAGCAGAGGGAAGAGACGGGTTTTAAATAGCCAAAATCAACAACTAACTTTACTTCCAAACACTAATGGTGTGTGTGTGTGTGTGTGTGTGTGTGTGTGTTTGCGCATGTGTGTGCCTATGTGTAAGATACATATACCCTGTCTACCTGCAAAGTCACTTTACAAAAAAACACAGCAAGCAGTTCAAAGCAGGTTTCATACCTATCTTTGAGCAAACCAGAAGAAACCAATCACCAAACCTCGGCAGCCCCTTTGATTCCCATTGCAGCATTCAGGGCCAAAAAGAAACTTGAAATACGTGCTTCTGTGACCAAACAGTACAGAAATTTAACTGCAGAAACAAAACTTTGGCTTGGTCGAGCAAAGTCCTAGATGCTGGATCCCATCATCCTGCCTGACTCCTCAATGTGCTGAGGGGACGTTGTGAAAGGCAGGGGCCAGGCAATGCACAAAGCTCAGGGGAAAACATTCAGGGTGAAAGTGGAGATGAGGCCAATCTTTCTAGGTGTTGATGCAAAGGGAAAACTTAGAACACTTGAACATGGGTCTCAGTGAAGACCCCATGCCTGCCTCTTATCCTTCCTACTCACCACGATGGACCAAGACACCTGCCTAAGACAGATGGGCAGACTTCCAGAAGGCCAGTTATAGAACAAACACCCAGAGCTTATTTTTATATAGATATTTTAAATGCACACAAGTCCAGACCCGTCGGGCTGCTAACGTTAGTGGATTACTCATTCTTCCTTCAAATCACGTCATGCACGGGGCTCCAGGTGGCTTGTGAGGTATTTGCGTACAACGGCTACCGCTGCTTTCCCCGAGAGATGTTTATTTTTCCAGGCCTCAGGTCATTACATCAGCTGTGGTTTCTGGGCAGACCCAGAGCGCTGGTGTGGGGGTAGAGATCCAGCCAGGGGGTGCGGTTGCCTCAGTGACCACCCCCCTCCAAATGTCCATGGAAGCAGCTCTCTGGCAGGACCCTTCTTGGGAAGGAGGGGCTCAAAGCCAGGGAAGGATCAGGTCATGCAGGGAAGGTCAGGGTGCTGCCTACAGTGTCTGGTCCTTGGATGCTGTGAGGGTAACAAGGAGGGTTGGGGCTGGTTTCCAGGGCATCTCGCATCAGCAGTGCATCTCTACATGTGGCCTTCCCAAGGCCTCAGTCTCTGGGGCCAGAGTCACCATGGGAGCAAGGATCCAGGAAAAAGGAAGGCCTCTTGCCACTGGGCCAGGTTCTAGAAGCCTGAAGCCAGATCAGAAAAATAAGTTACACAGTTACACAGCAAAAATGCCAAAAGGAAAGAGAAAGGCAAGGAAGGAGACTGGGTGACCCTTGACACTGCAG
Source organism: Sorex fumeus (assembly GCF_029834395.1). Classification (NCBI taxonomy): domain Eukaryota; kingdom Metazoa; phylum Chordata; class Mammalia; order Eulipotyphla; family Soricidae; genus Sorex; species Sorex fumeus. Next base: position 25,632,174 of record NW_026606155.1, read on the forward strand.
GAGAGAACCCTGCTGGACAGTGGGGAAGGGTCCCTTGTCCCCGCAGAGCTCGGCTGCACAGACAGCACAGCCAAGTTCCGCCAGCACATTCCTGAGAGAGCGTTTTCCCAGAGCAGAAAGCACAGAATTTCATCATGCGCGGGGCGGGGGGGGGGGGGGGGGGCAACATAAATCACAGCTGTCGGGTGCTGTGGGGGAGGGACTGTTCTGGAGAGCAGTGCTCGGGGCCCTGAGGTCCCTCCTTGTGAGAGTCAGAATGGTCAGGAGGGTCAGACCAGGGCTGAGGACTGGTGATGTTGGAGGTCTCCAAGTGAACACCCTGTGACGCTTGAGGTTTCTGCGGGACCAAGATTTGAACTCAGATTCACATGTGCCCCCAACATCTAACCAGCTCCTGTGCCCCTACAGCTGTGGTATTAAGTCTTTATGTGTAATATCTGCATATAGAAAATCAGAAGCAATGAGGATGAAGATTTGAGAGGAATCATATTTTTTCCATTTCTTTCATCATCATACTCCTCTATATAATATAGATTTTTGTTTTCCTTTGGGTTTTTGAACCACTCACAGCTCAGGAATCAGTCTTAGCACATGTGGCATTGGGGATTGAACCCAGAACAGCCACTTGCCAGGTAAGTGCCTTATCCACTATATTATCTCTCCAGCCCCCTTCAGTGTTTAAACAATATTTTTTTAAATTCCTATTATCTCAAAATCCTCCTTGGTAGCCAGCCCCTAATACAAAGAACTCAGCCGGAAGTCCTGGTTAAAAATGGGATGGCAGCTTGTGCAACAGAAGGGACCTGAGCTGGCCCCTGAGCACGCAGGCTCCCTGCATGAAGGAAGACATCCTGCTGACACCAGGGTAGAACCATGAGCACTGAGATCGAAAACTGCCCAGCTGGGAACAGCTAAGCACCCAGAAGGCAACACGGGTCAGGGTCAACACGTGACTGTGCCTCAGACAAGGAGCAAATCCTCCAGGAGAGAGAGGGAGATGGGACACGTCTGTGGGCGTGTGTCATGTTATTGCAAAACCTCAGCTGCCCAGTGGAACCCTTCCAACATCAACAGTCCCCAGGCCAGAAAACAAACCTGGCGTCACAGGGTCTGAGTGTGAAAGAAGGGTGTTTGGGGTGTAAAAGAAATGGGGATGGCCTTTTTGCCTCTGAAGACGATTTCTCACCCAGACTGCTTCTCAGGGTGCCACGGAAAAGCTCCCAGAGATAAAGACTCACATGCCCCTTAACCCTGAATCTTTCCTCAGATACTAATGGGAAACATCTCCAGGGGGGGTGGCCCTGGGGGCTTCAGGACACACAGAAGTCAGCCACAAGTTATCCTCCAAGTTCAGATGACTGCTCAGCACACCAGAGGCCCCAGTGGCAAAGTGGTGAAAACACTGCAGAGAGACAGGCCATCAAAAGTGACTCTGTTTTTCTAAATCATTTATAGAGATCTATTATGTGCTGTTGACCGAAATCCGAGTGCCAAATCTTCAGGAAAGTTCTGCAAATCACTAATACTTGTGCTCTGCACAGATGGGAATCAAGACTCATAGAACGCGACTTGGCTCTTTGTAGCAAGACAGGGCTGTAGGCTGCCTGCTAACCAAAGCCCATCCAAGTGCTTTCAATTGACTTAATTCTTCTAGCTGCAAAAGCTTCCTGACCTTCCTGCCTATGAGAGAAAAGTCTCTGGAGGCTTCCTTTGTGGTCCTCCTATGACAGCAACACCAGGACCATTGCCGATGCCTGTGGAATCTCAATAGAACTCCCGGGCTATCAGGTCCTTTCTCTTGAGACATGCCTTCTACTTCCACCTGGCCCATGAGAGAGGCCCAACACACCTGAGAAAGAGACTCCTACCAAACATACCCCAAAATGCACCCCTTGCCGTCCTCTCCACCCAGAGCCAGAAAATATTTTCCAGTCAATGCTTTAGGTTTTGCAAGGAAGGCCAGACCATCTTGCTTACCATTGTTCAACTCTACCATGAAGCAAAAAATAGTCACAGAACATATATATTTTTAAAGTGGGTATAGCTGTTGCCCAATACAATTTTATTTGCAAAACTAGGCAGCTGGTCAGACATGCCTTTGTGGCATCTGATATTTTATGCACAATTCTAGCAAAAGATGGAGAATCTAGGGGAGGTGGGAGCCTGAGCAATAGTGTAGCAGAAAGGCACTTGCCTTGCCCTTGCATGCAGCTGACGCTGGTTCAATCCCCAGTATCCCATTTGGTCCCCCAAGCACTGCCAGGAGTAATTCTGGAGTGCAGATCCAGGAGTAATCCCTGAACATTGCCTGGTGTGGCCCCAACACAAAACAAAACAAAAAAATAAATAATAAGATGGAATGATTCTCAGAGAGTATGAACTCTGATTCAGATGGAGAAAGTCTCCCAATTTTGTTAGAAAGTCCCATAGGTATCCATTTCTGATCTATAACACTGGTGTCAGTCTCCTTTTCCAGTTATCCTGCCTATACACAAACTTTACAGTCATACCTTATAGGCATAACAGGGGTTAAACAATAAAAAGTAGCCAGGTGACCAGGTCATACCCTCATCCTCCCATACCCAAAAGGAAGTAGTTGTACCTCTCTAGAGACCACTTCTCACTGAGATCCTACTCATCCATTTGGAATCTAGAGAGCGGAAGTAGGAATGGAGAGCACAAGAACACAGGAGACAGTAAACATCACCAGCTGACTTGACATTGCCATTGGACACACACAGAAAATTTAATTCAGGGCAGAGAGACAGCACAGGGGCTAAGGCACTGCTTTGCTCGCAGCTGAACCCAGTTCAATCTCGAGCATTACGTACAGTCTCCCAATGACCACCAGGAGTCAGTCCTGAGAACAGAGCAAAGACTAGCCCATGGGCATCAGTGGGTAAGGACCAAACACTTCCCCACACTTCTGCTCACCACCCAAAAGAAAAAAAATAGCTCAACAAGACTCCCAAGCTTGAGCACTCTCTGACCCCATTACTTAGGAGTTGTGCCCAGGATTTAACTGCCACATCTCAGCTGCCAAATCTTTATCTGTGAGATGAGGACACTAGCAACACTTATGTCAATGACAGAAAGGGTGAGGATGAGGTCGCGTGTGTAAAGTTCTGCAGGATGTAGCATGGAGGAACAATGATGACAGTAAGGACTCTCATTTTACTGATGTTAGGGAGGATGATAATTTTTTCTCCTCAAGTAATCAAGCACATGGGTTAGACTCTAAGCCACTAGACTGGCTAGGAAGCCCTTGTCTCACAGAATGTATAGTCTGTGAAGAGTAATTAACCAGTGAGAGATGAAAAAGGAAATTTAGGGGAACAGCTGCTAAGCGTCAAATAAGTGTCAAGGTGCTGTATGATTTCAGAGAGTTTTCCCACATACGGATCACTTGGACACAGAATGATAACTAATCTGCACACTAGGGTTTTGCAAATCTGCCAGGGACTAAAAGACTGGGTGGATCTGTGGGGGAACATTTGCTGGCATCACTTCAGATAGCACAGACACCAAGACTATATCTCACATTTGCCAAGTAGCGAGTGAAGAGTGTAAGAAGGTTATAAGGAATATCTTGATATTCACCCCTCCCCCCCATCCGACCTTAGGTTGACAGTCAGAGAAATTGTTTCTGAGTTGAAGAATTCTTATGGTAGTTTTTCTGCCAATGATGATGATGATGGTAAATACCTGCACTTATGTACTATGTTATCACTTAGCCAGGCCTCCTTTAAGGCTCCAGCGATTGATCACTACCTCAGGGAGTGATCAGGATCCCGAGGGAGTACAGAGGCTCTGGAATCCAAGGGGATTGGGTCTCACTAAGCAGAGGCAGAAAGCCCGCCTAGGTCCCTCTGATTCTGATGCCTGTACTTAACCCCTGCCCTACACTGTCCAAGACTGGCCCACAGGAATGTGCTCACATAGTTTCATTCCAATCCCATTCAAACAAGTCTCTCACAGCTTATAGATTCTGCTTCAGAGACCTACAGTGAGGCACAGATCATTCCCAGTCTTAGAAACCACCCAGGACGTCGAGGCAGCTGGATTCAGCACAAAGTCTCTTTCAACCACCACTTAGAGGACCGAATTGGTCTAGATAAACCTGGAAGGGGCCAAGGACAGCACACTCATCATCAATGATCACATGAGACTCAGCCTGCCAGTTCAGAGGCCTTATCTCTGGCTGCTAGGTTTCCTCTCTACACGGGAGAGGGGCAGTGGCAGAATTAAACCACCAGGCATAAAGTATGCTCAGGTCCATTTCGCATAGTGAAGTCATAGAGGAAGAATTACCTTCCCAGAGAAAAATGCAGACTGGGACTATGAGACTTATTTCTTCTTCTCTGTTTTTGGATCACACCCAGAGATGCTCAGAGGTTATTCCTGGCAGTGCTTGTGGGACCATATGGCATACCAAGGATCAAACCCAGGTCAGCTGTGTGCAAGGCAAATGCCCGATCCGCTGTACTATCTCTCTGGCCCCCTGAGATATTTTTCTGATAAAGGAATTTATTGACTTTGGGCTTCATTTATGGCAAATGAACTCTACAAATAAGTCCTATGAACAGGAAAGATATTTTTAAACTAATCACCTTTAAAAAGGGTCCAGCCAGTACCCATGCCTAAGTACTCCCAGGAACATTCTGAGATCAAACAGAAAAGACATGACAGCAAGCAGCTCTGGAGAGCCTTCAAAACACAGAGATCAAGATTTGGGAGGTTTGAAATCCAATGTCTCTCTGTCCAGCCATTCTTTCAAATTCTTCTGCATAGCATATAGAAAGCCAATTCAAACAATAAAATGGGTTTAGCTTTCTTGCTCTCTCTGTCTCTCTCTCTCTTTCTTTTTTTCCTTCTAGCTTTCTTTCTTTCTAGCTTTCTTTTTATTTTTTCCTTCTGTTTTTGTTTGGGGGCCATTTCTGGCGGTGCTCAGGGAACTCCTGGAGGTGCTCAGGGACCATATGGGGTACCAGGGATCAAACCCAGATCTGCCACATGCAAGGAAAACACTCTACACACTGAATTATCACTTCAGTCACTGGTTTTGTTTCTTAACTGCATTGGAGGTCACACCTCATGGAGCCTGGGATCAGATGGGGTCACACCTATACCCCACCTTGGGCCTTATATATGCAAGGTGGATGGCTCTGCCATTGGAGCCACATCCCTGGCCCAGGATCAAAAGATTTTTTTAGCTAAAAGGGTCATCTAGTCACTAAAAAAATGATACTTGAGCTAATAATGGGTCAGGGGTATTAAGTCAGAAGGAACTGATTCATCAGATGTCATTTTATGGCTATAGAAAATGAAGACCAGACAAGTTAAGTGACATGCTCATGCCTGCAGAGCAGGTACTCATGGGGCAGTCATGAGTATAATCAATTCATTATTTACCTGAATTTCTTACATTGGTGCTGTTCAATTTGGAGTCCTTGATTACCAAGTGTTTGATCCATAGAGTAGGAGCTGTGATTTCTGGAGGAAGGGGATGGGGGAGGGGGGGAGGGAGGGAGAAGAAAGAGGGAAAAAATGAAAATAAAGTCTGAGCCAATAACATGTAACAAAGTTTTATTCCTAGACTTCTTCAGTAGCTTTCTAAGAAGGCTGAGGCGTCAAGGTTTGACATGGACTCTCTCATGTCCACTTTGTCCCTATACCCTCCGGCTCTCTCGCAGGGAAACTCCCTACCCCATCTGCTCTTTTGTGCCAACAAGGCCCCATGTGCCGAGAGGCAGAGTGGTCAGAGTTTAGAGGCACTGAGACACTCCATCCAGGAATAAAAATATTATCCCAGGAGGCAAGGATCATGGGCCAGGTCAACTCTCTCAGCTGCTTCCCTGAAAGAAGATTTAAAGGGGATAAATCAACAAATCAACGCCAAACAAACCACAGCGGCCATTTCAGAGGAAATGACTGAGTCACCACAGATTTCAGAAACTAGTCCACATGGCGAAGAAAGTAACAGCTTTACAATGTGTTCTGACTCAGTTTCTCACCATTTCCCACTGAACGGAGGCTGAAATCCCCCAATCCCAAGTGCTCTGGGAGCCCACTGGCTCTCCGGGCCTTGGGTCTGACAGAGTCCTCATGACTCAGGAATCCAGAATGACCTCAACACCTAGGAGAGTGGCAAGATCTTTAGGAGAGGTGTTGAGAGGGTTAAGATCCATGCCTTTCTGATTCCCTTGGTCCCAGAGTCCCCAGTGATCCAGGACCTTGGCGGATCACAGAGATATTTGAATTTCTAGACATGAACAGAAGTTTCAGAAAAGGCCCAGTGAGTTGCAAAAGACATCTGACATTTCCAGCCCTTCTCTCTAGAGCTGTGCCTGTGCTTCACCAGAATATCAGCCAGTGGCATAATTTCTTTCTAATCCTCTGTGTCACTGCCCAGTCTTGTGATCCAGGCCTGGACACACTGCTGAACGCAGCCTGTTGCTCGGCATTACATCCTTGTCAGATGTTTAACAAACGGCACTCTGAGCCAAGCTTCCTGGCCTTCCCACTTGGGAATCTGGGATATTGCGCAAAGTGTGCTGAAGAATGCAGGCTAGGCCTCTGGACCCCATGCTCTGCCTGACCGCTATTCACACCTCTAGGCAGATATAGTCTCCATTTTGCTAGCAGCCACCACGATTTCTTTTGACCTAGAGTTTCCCCTTTCCCAGAGGTCTTGATTCAATTCCCAAGGTCCTTCTGCATTAGTCAAACCATCTATAGCTCCACTCCACCATCCCATCTCCTGGGTTCACCCCAGCCGTGATCTCAATGCCCTGATTCACATTCAGGATCCAATTCAAGAACCATCTATTCATCAGATGGTTTCTCAGGCCATTTTATCTTTCTTTGGGTGGGGAAAAGGCTGAGCCACACCAGGTTATTCTCAGGGCTTACTCATGGATCTGTGCTCAGAGATTACTCCTGGCAATCCTCAGGGGATCATACGTAGTGCCAGGGATCAAACAGAGGTTGGTTGCATGCAAGGCAAGCACTTTGCCCACCATACTATCTTTCCAGCCCCCTATTAGCTCTTTCCTTCCATAAATTTCCATTATACTAAAAAAAGGGGGGGCACCATATCATTAACAGAAAGGATCTCTAATAGAGAGAAGAGTTTCATCTCATTTATTTCCCCCTGCTTCCCAAGGATCTGATTCTTTGCAGGGCATAAAGCAGGGCATAGCTCATTTACTAATAGAACACCACCCGCAGGGCTCCTTGGTCTTGGCTGCCTGAAGGGTCCATCCAGGCTGTGTTATTGTTGGACATCAGCTGCCAGGCAGGAAGCCTGGGGAGAACAGAGAGGCCTTTCCAGAAGGGGAGAGTGGACCAGTTCCTGGGAAGACTGGCATTTTTGTAAAGGTTAAAACAACCCAGCTTAAACTGGGGGAAACTTGCATTTTAAAAAAAATAGAGAAAATAATAATGAAGCTTAAACAAACATCCGAAAGGAAGACCTTCCCTAGATCTGAAGTGGGCAGGAGGAGAAGAGTAGGAAGCGCCGTGCAAGAGCTTACTTACCATCTCCATCGAACACCGGCTGAGTCTCCACTGTCGGTGTCGGCTTGGACCCGTCATCTGAATTCAGGGTTAAAAAGAATCGAAAAGAAACTACCATTATTGAGGTAAATACTATCTACTCTCCAGCACTGTTGAATGGTTGGGGTTTGCACATGGCCCGGCCAAGTTCCAGGGAAGAATACTGGGACTGGAGAAAGAGAAAGAAAAAGAGAAAGAAGAAGAGGAAGAAAGTCAAGCAGTCAAGAATAAGAAGGGAAAGAGAATCACAGAGACATCCCCCACAGAAAGAGAGACCCAGGTATGTGCTGGCCAGCCCGGTGAGGGCGGAAGGGAATTCTGCTGGCCTGAATCGAGACAAACCTTCTCCCGACCATCACCTCTCCTCACAGGAAGTCAGGAGCACTGCCTTCCCCAGACTGACATGTGGGGATAAGGGTAGCATACTTGTGGTACATGATCTCCAATCCCTCTCTGTCCAGCATCCTCTCGGTGGCCCTCATCAAAGAGCTCAACACAATGATGCTGTGTGTGCCACTGATGGCTTGAGTTTAGCTTAATCAACATAAATTGCATGGCTGGCATCAACATGTCAAAGAGGAGTTGATGGCGCTGCCAATCCCTTCCAAACACCTACCTATCTCCCCAGTCTCATCTGAAAAACAAGGTAGGCAGAGTGATGGTACAGCGGATAGGGTGCTTGCCTAGTGCTGGGCCAGCTGGAGTTGGTCCTTTGGTACCACCTATGCAGGTGAGCCCTGCAAGGAGTGCTCCCTGAGCACAGAGCCAGGAACGAGGCCTGACCACAGCAACAGGTGCCCCCAAAGGAAAACAAAACAAAAATCAATGTGAAGGCAAAAAGAATCCACTTCTTGCTGGCTGAAGAGAACCAAAGAGAATCAGGAATCACTTTTAGCTCTGAGACAGCATGCTTTCCAACTCCCAGGCAGAAGTGGGGGACACACAAAGTGGAAGGGACTATGAGCAATGCATCATGGGAGTCTGAGCTATCTAACACAGAGGAGAGAACAGAGGGTTCCCCAGAGCAATGTTGTCGTGCTTCTCCTCTAGTGCTGGTGACTCTTGGCAGACCTATCACCTCCATGAGTCAGGAGTTGGGGTCGACTTGATTCTCCTTTCAGAATTCCCCCAACCTTATCTGAGCACAATGTGTCTCAATTTGTGTTTCATTACCACCCTCCAAAGGCACGTTTTCAGGCTTTTATTTTTCCAAATCATCTTTCCAGTGAAATCATAATGGCAAAGACATTTATGTATGGACTGGACACCTGCCCGTGATATGCACACACAGCATGTGCTCCCACAAAAACAAATCTTGCCCTCTGGGTGACGTTATCTTTGCCACAATGAGAATACCATTTGTGATTTCTCTGCTTTTTCCCTTGACACAGGGAGGGAAGAATCACTCTCTGGGCTCAGGGAGTTGGGTGATTATGTCGTCCTTTCTTCCAAGGTCCCCACAGCTCTTTTAGAATTGAACTCAACATGACTATTCTCCAAGTAGTAACAATTTATATTTATATAGAATCCAAGTGCTCCAGTCATCCCATGATACCAGTCAGATCATCAATGATAATGACTCTGGACCTTATGGAGCTCTCAGAATCTTTGTGCATCATAGGAAGGGTGGTGGGTTGGGGAGAAAGAACAGGGTGCTGATCCCATTTTTTGCACCAACTACCTGAACTTCGTCTCCTCAGATTAGAGAGATGTGGAGCCTGTCCCCCTTCGCTGGAGGCTGAGGCCAGCAATGCAACTGTTGTGTAACACCTGACACTGCTATTATCTTCAGGTGCTGACACCAAGACCTGGCTCCCATGGAGAGCGACCATGGCCATCCTGGCTGATTTGGCTGTCAGTCCACGGAAGAGGATGTAGCAGGAAGACATGAGTAAACTATGGTGGATATCTTATTTGCCTCCAACTAGAGTCGAGGCCAGGCACTATCTGCTGCCAAACCGGGTAAGTTTGCTCTGGAAATCACTGAGGAAGAATAAACACATTCTGTGGGGAGAACAGATCCCCACAATGTCATGTCTTAAGCGGCATCACTTCCCCTGACTCTATTAACACCTCTCTCCATTGAATTCAGCAAGCCACAGAAGAAAGATTTTTGGCAGCTGCCATGCAGATTTGGTCGCTCCCACTGGCTGCAGAGTTCACAGTCTAAAGAGTCCAGTGCTTGGCCCCTCTGAGCAGGGTGGTTTCATTCTAGGGGTTTTCCGAGGGAACAAGGAGAGAGGGAGAAAACCAACACCCACACACTCACACTTTAGGGACAACAGTGAGAACCCAAGTGGAAAACAGCACATGCACATTTTAATATTCAGTTAAAATTCTCCCATATTCCAAGAGCTGACTCTCTCCCCAGAGCAGAAGTATGCTGCCATTTTGTCCCCTCTTCCAGGGACTGTGGGACTGCCCATCTGTTTCAGTGATCAAGAACAAGGGTCGGGACCTCTGCAGGGGGGCCAGAAAGCAGGAAGCCACGTGCAGGGAATGAATCACCCAGCAGGGGAGGGTCACCTCGGGTGAAGAGTCACCCAGCTGCACTGCCACAGGGAGGCCCGAGGGCAGGATCTCTGTGAAGCGAGAAGGGGCAGGGGGTGCCAGGAGAACCACCTGTGCCACTCAGCAAGCCCAGAGAAGAGGAAGCCAAGCCAAAGCCAATAGGCCCCCCTGCCCATCATCTCTGGGCACCTGGGCCACCGGCTTCCAAGGTGGCACACAAGCACCCCCTTCTACCAGCATGAGCCCCATGATGCCAACACGGTTCTGCTTCCTGGCAGCCAGTCCGAACAGCACTCTGGGGAGAGAATAAAGCTGCTCACAGATGCCCCAGCCTCCCTCCCACCCTCTAGGTCCCAGTTTTTCATCCACTGAGTGGGGGTATCCTGAACTCCGCATTTTTTCTTCTCTGAGCAGTGGCATCTATGAATCAAAAGTGCCCGCCTACCCTCTCTCAGACCTCGGTGTAGGAATCAGAGGTGGTGAAGGGGCTCTGAAGAGTAACAAAGCTCTGGAACTGCTCAGTCACTTATCCAAGGACTGACTTTTAAAACTGGGTTTGCAAAACCAAAACCCTACCAAAGTTATTAAATGAAAAATAAAGCATACCTTAGACCTCAATAAGAAGATAGCATGATTTATATGGCAAGATATTTTAATGGACATTTTACCAAATGAGTTGCATAGACAGTTAATAAATACATTCAAAGATGTTCAAGATCATTAGTCAGAAAACACAAATTAAAACTATAATGAGCCTACCACTGCATTCCCACTATAATGACCTCTTTCTTTTTCTTTCTTTCTTTCTTTCTTTCTTTCCTTTCTTTCATTCCTTCTTTCTTTCTTTTTTTTCATGAAAAGACCACACCAAGAGTTGGCAGGAATATGGAGAAATGGAAACTCTCATTTGTTACTGGTAGGAATGAAAAATTGGGTAGCCACTTTGGAAAAGAGTTTGGCCCTTTCTTTAAAAAGTTAAACATAAATTTACCACTCAACCCAGAAATTCCACTTCTGGGAATCTATCCAAGAAAAATGAAAACATGACCACTTGAAGTTGACATGCATACAATTAATCACAGCAACTTTATTTATGGTGGCTTCAAACTGGAAGCAGTCTAAATGTTTGTCAACTGGTAAACAGATAAACAAACTGCTGTATATCCATATATTCGAATGTTACTCAGCAATTAAAAGAAATGAATTATTATCCATGTGGCAAAACAGATGATCCCCTCAAAGTACTAAATGAAAGAAGACATGAACAAATATTACATATTGCATGACTCCACTTATATGAAGTGTCTAACAGAGAAATTATAGACAGAAAGCAGATGTGTGGTTGCCTAGAGCTGGGGTGAGGGGGAGTGAGAGAGAATTGCAAATGGGCACAAGCTTTCTCTCTAGGATGATGGAAATGTTCTCTGATAATGGTGGAACCACTCTTTAAATGTGCCAGATTCATTAAATTGTATACTTACCGAGGGCAAATTTTATGCTGTGTAATTATACTTTATTAAAACTATTAAAACTATTAAAATTAAAGGGGAAGCAGTGCCAAAGTCATCTGCTAAATAAATCATCCGCTTGATGACTTGAACAATTCTTAATTTGGGGAAAGTTTACTTATATCTAAGCAATATCTATGTTTATGTGCATAACTATTTACGTACATTTCTGAATCTTAGTTTACACCTATATACAAGGTTGATTGGATGTTTGTGTTTGGTACCCATTCGTGGTGATTCTTTTGGACCTTGAAATAATATCACTTCATTTCACTTTAATTCCAGACTATTCCTCTACCCAAGGGCAGAAGGGTAGGACACTGCAAAAGTCAATTCAAAAATTATTGTTTCCTTAGTGGGGAAAGTAAGTAAAAGTAGCACTTGTAGCACTGTCCTCCCGTTGTTCATCGATTAGCTCAAGCGGGCCCAGTAACGTCTCCATTCTGAGACTTGTTACTGTGTTTGGCATATCGAATACATCACAGGTAGCTCCTCAGGCTTTTCCATGTGGGCGAAATACTCTCGGTAAAAGTAAACATATTTTATTTAAACAAATAAATAATGAGTAAATAAATAATAATCAATAATAAATAAATATTAAAGCAAATAAATAAATAATAAACTTATGAGTATTTCTCAAGGATGGTATCAAAATCAACAACCAGGGCCCAGAGCGATATAGTACAGCAAGCAGGCAGCGCATTTGCCTTGCACACAGCCAACCTGGGTTCAGTTCTCGGCATCCCATTGAGTTCCCCAAGCCCGCCAGAAGTAATCCCTGATTACAGTGCCAGGAATAACTCCTTACTGTCCTGGATGTGGCTCCAAAGCAAAAACAAAAACAAACAAACAAAAAACCCCAACAACCATAAGACGATTATGGAGGAAGGGCTGAGGAGGCAGTTGGGACAAATGCTTAGCATCCATCTCACCTGGGATCCATGACCAGTACTATGTGACCACCTGAGTACAAGTCCCCAAAGCCCCCTTGTATCACTAGATGTGGCTCTGATGAAGGCTTACCCACCATCCCAGTGGAGAAAAATCACTGAGAGTGATTTCTGGGCATCCTGAGCACCACTTAGGAGGACTCCTCCCCAGATTCCTCCCCCCCATAAAAAAGAGTATTATGCTGCAGTTTGCCACACTCCGAGTTTCTAGCAGGTGGCTTTTCTCTTGTGTTCTCACCACCAGTCAGGGCAGAAGAAGTCAATGGGCCAATAAAAAGAGACTGAATCTCTTTTTCATGCCAGAAAGTGATTTGTCCAAGGTCCCAAAGGCATCAGCAGCTGTGGAAAGTGCCCAGACCCAGGAACATTATTTGGCTTTCCAAGATTCCCCAGCCCCCAAGAATGCCCCATCCTTGCAGGTGCAGACCCTGCATGGGCTCTGCAAGCCTATACAGACAGTGGGTTTGTGTGACAGAAGGCCTGGCCCATGCACAGACAGCTGGAAGTCACTTCGACCCCCAATGACACTGTTCAAAGCCTCCTCTGTTTGGCTTTTTGATTCCTGATTGACATTTGCTGGCAAGTGGAGATAAATGCCGAACCGAGGACAATGTTGATCCGCTCGGACTATTCTCAGGGAAAGACTTTTCAGAATAACAAACAAAACCAAACAAAACCCCAAAAACATTGGTGTGCTTAAGGGACTGAATAGAGCCCAAGAGGTCCAGGGAAGTAGGGCCGGGCCTTTCAAGGGGCTGGCAAGTCCATTGAGGAGTTAATTGTTTGGGTGTACAATGAGTTTATTCTGACCACATACAAAGAGCTTTCTCTTCCAGGTCCTTCAAAAGCACATGTGTCAAAAGGGGCCAGAGTAGGAATCTGTATTAATGGCATCTTTGGGGGTCTCCAAGACTGAGGAGCCTTGGAGAATGAGCAAAAAGAAACCACCATCCCCCATCCAGAGATTCAGAAGGTCTCTCAAGATTCCAAGTCCCCATCAGTTCTTGGGCCCTGCCCAAACCATGTCCCTCACTAACCAGTGACCCTCCCTCTTGAACTCCTGTATGCTGCCATTGGTTAGTTATCCTTTACAAAGACACAGAGATAAACTTCAGCCTGGTAAAAATGCTGGAACATTCTTGCTTTTGTGGGGACCACATTTACGTCATCGTCACTCTCCCCCTCTCAGTATGTGACCCGAGGGCCCAGTGAGGAGGCTGAGATGACTCATTCTGGGCATCTTTGGGAGACAACTTGGGCCTGTTTTCAAAATTCTCTTAAGAACTTGGTCTGAATCAGACCATGAAGGAGGCATGTTACTCAACCTCAGCATTTCCTGAGATGCTCAGAAACGTAGTGTGAGCCAGCCCCATTTTGACCTTTGAGAACTGAAACCATCCAAGGACTCTGGGTCCAAACCAAAGCAAGGTGAATATTTTCCATTCTTCCTGCCTATTCTCCTGCATAGTCTCTGCCCAAAGAAACTAAAACCAGCTCCAGCTGGTATGTCACTGATTCCCTTAAGGTCCACATCCCCCTGAAGAAGAGAGAAATCACAAGGCAGGTGAAAAAGGTAGATCAGAATGGAACGAGAAATGGAGAAAGAATGGAAGGGAATTAGGGGAGAGGAGAATGAGCCACAGTGGAGTTGGTTTGGTCTAGGCTCACACAGAAGACTGTGGAAATGTACTTTAACTTTTTAATTCTGAAATGGTTACAAATCCTTAGGGAGTTGGACAAATAATACAAAGAAATCCCATGTATCCCTCGCCCTATAATCCCCAATGGCAGCAACCTTACAGCTAACAGCACTACACAGGTAATCTGTAAGTATATCAGTAACATCATTAATGTACAATGTCATAATCAGAACACTGATGTTGGTGTAAAACCACAGATCTTATTCACATCCCACCAGTTTCACCTGCACTCATCTGTGTGTGTGCCAGCACAGGTGGCATGTCATTCTATATAATTTTGTGCAATCAAAGATTCATGAAATCAATGTGATAGTCACAATACTGAGCGATTCCATCATCGCAAAACGCTCCCTTATGCAACCCCTCTATTTTCACGCTTTTCTTCTATCTCCGCCAGACCACTGGTAAATCAAACTCCATTTCTAATCATGATTTTTTAGAATATTATACAAATGAAGTCAAGTGAAATAGGAATTTTCAAAATTGGTGTTTTTAGCATTCACTTTGCTAAATGTCTTTGAGATCTCAGTCAACATTTTTTCCCTTCCGTATTACTTAGTGGTTACACTAATTCCATGGTATGACTGTATCTCCATTTGTGTTTAGTTTTCATCTCTGATTATGCCAGATAGAAGTGATGTGATCAATCATGTACAAGTTTTTCTGTAGACAAATATTTTTTTTCTGCAATACAAATACTCAGGGGTACTATTACTAAATTACGTAGTAATGATATACTTCGTAATTTCATTTTTGAAGAAACTTCCAGAACGGCTATATCATTTTATTACCTGAATATCATGTTTTTCCATAGCCTGCCCAATACGTGGGAGTATCACTAGTTACTTTTTGCCTTTTTAACAGGCACAGAGTGATACCTTATCGCTGTCTTAATTTACATTTCCACATGACAGTTTTGTGACTATTTATTTTTCCTCTGTATATGCACTTTGGTGAAGTGCCTATTTGTGCTTGTGCCCATTTTTTAATTGAATTTTTTCAACTGCTGAGTTTTGGAGAGTTCTCTATAAATCCTAGATATAAGCCCTAGGTCAGATATGTGGTTTGTAAACATTGGTGCCTGGCTGTAGGTTTTCTTTGTTCTCTTAACAGGATCTTTCACAGACCAATTTTTTTCATTTAAAAAGTTATGTTTTGGTATAAGACATCAAAGCTCAAGGCTCATACGCATATAGATTCTCACAATTTTCTTCTGTTCTCTTCTAAATCTTTAGTAGCTTTAAATTTTATTTTTATTTATTCATATATTTTACTTGTATTTATTCATTTATTTTAGGGTCATACCCAGTGGTGTTTGAGGATTACTTCTGGCTCTGTGCTCAGGGATCATTCCTGGGAGAAATCAAGGGACCATATGGGGAGCTAGGGATCGAACCTGGGTTGACCATGTGCAAGGCAAGTGCCCTACCTGCTGTACTACCACTATAGTTCTATACTTCCTAATACACTTCAAATTTATTTTTATATGGTATGAATTTAGGTTAAGGATTTGGGCATGAAGGTGATTCTTTTTTTTTCCATAGCTATCCAGTTGCTATAGTACCACTTGGTGGAGAAAAAAAATTCTTCCTGCTTTGGATTGCTTTTGCACCTTTGTAAAAAAAAATCAGGTTGCCATGGGGACAAAGTGATAAAACAGAAGGTAGGGCACTTGATTTGCACATGACAGACCCAGGTTCAATTCCTGGCACCTCATATGTTGCCCAGAGCCCTTCCAAGACTGATCTCTAAGTGTATCTCTAAGTAATCCCTGGCTCTACCAGATGTGGGCCCACCTCTTCCCAAAAAGAACATGTTGCCATACCTGTATAGGTCATATCTGTTCTACCTTGTTGTATAGATCTATGAGTCTATCCCTTGGTAATCTTGGTCATATACCATCTCAATTACTGAGCATGAGGTCTAAAATTCAAAGAGCTATTTTATGACATTCATGTTACTGGCACCCACTCGAGCAAATCAATGAGCAACAGGATGACAGCAACACTGTGATACAGTGATTTTATGACATTCTAGGAAAGGTAAAGCTATGGAGACTAAAGAGAAATGTGACTTTCAGGGGTTGAGTTAAGGAGAATATAGGAGGAACACAGAAGATGAATCTGGTACAAATCCTCAGTGAGATACCCTAATACTGGATGCATGTTATTGCATGTGTTCTTCCCATAGAATGTACAAACCATGAACTTTGGCTGACTGTGATGGTCAGAGTAGTTCCACCAGCTATAACAAATGTAACACTCTGATAGGGAATGTTGACCATGTGTGTGTGGCACCATCCTCTTAATTTTCCTATGAACCTAAAACTTCTAACAACTAAAGTCATGGGGTAGGAGTGCTCCCAAGTAGTGCTTAGAAGTTCAAAGAGGCCTACCAGTGGCTGAATCTCCAGGACGGTGGTTCTATGCAATTGATATAATTACTGCTTAGGCCCAGAAGGTCTCTGGGGCCATACCAAGTGGTGCTAGGGATGGGTGGGATGATGTTGAGGGCTCATGGAGTGCCAGGAATGGATCCCAAGTTGGGTGCATGCTAGAGAAGCTCCTTCACTGTTATACTCTCAGCCCCCCCAACCTGAAGCCATTTTAAACAAATAAACATTTTATTAAGAGGGGAGTCCCAGCATTCGTTCAGAAGAATGAAACGACACATGGACTGAAAATCAAGAGTTATAAAGAAGGGCTACAGCAATAGAACAGTGGGTGGGACACTCGTCTTCCACAAGGCTGATCCAAATTTGATCCCTAGCACTATCTACGGTCCCTCGAAACCACCAGGAATGATCCCCAATGCAGAGCCAGGAGTACATCCTGAACACAGCCTGGTGTGGCTCTCAAACAAAGCAAATACAAGGAAATAAGACATTAATTATCTCTTTATTTAAAAACAAAACAAAACGATAGTGAGATCTTCTCAAAGTTTGTGTGTGTGTGTGTGTGTGTGTGTGTGTGTGTGTGTGTGTGTGTGTGCGCACGCGCATGCGCTCACATGTGCACGCCAGGAATAAAACCCAGGACCTCACACATGCAAAGCAAGTACACTATTGCTGAGCCCCTTCCAGACCCAGTGCATTTTGTTGCTGTTTTAAGGGTCATACCAGTAATGCTGGGAGGGATGAGCACATGTTCTGGGGAATCAAAGCTGGGGTCTTCCCCAAGCAGGGCCTGGACTCTACCACTCTGAATCAGAACCCTGGTCAATACTGTTTCTTATGACAAATGATGTTAGCTGGTCTAAGGTCACTTCCCTCTTGTGTGAATTTTGCTAAGAGCAGTTCTTGAATCGCTGTCTCCCTCACAGGCACAGAATTGGGGCACCAGGGCCTGAGTATAACTGTTCCGTGACCTTTCCTTGCCCTCTGGAGTGACATGGTGGTCAGAGCTGGAGAGAAGGGGCCATAGGCTCTTCCTTTGCCCAACAAAATCCCTGCCTCCCTCCAGGTTCCAGCAATAACTCAAACAGAACCTACTCCTAGAGTAATAGTGACCAAATATTTTCTCCAAGGGCTCAACCCTCTTGACTTGAAGTATTTCCCACCACCTTGACTAACACACACACACACACACACACACACACATACACACACACAGATGGGGAAGTTCCTGATGGGTCCCATGCATCACAAGGGCCCTCTTCCCAGGGTCTTTGCTTAGAGGCATTGGCCATGCAAGCTGCCCGCTAGGGTTGTTTGGAGGAGCTGCCCATCCATCCACCTATCCCCCCAAACAGTGACAACTTCCTAACACCAGCCATCTGGAGGTTTCCCTGGGAGGTTTGACCCATCCCTGGAGATAATAACCTCCAGAGAAGGAGACAGAGGCCCCCTGACAGTGGGTGCACGATGAGGAAAGGCCCAGGCTCATCCTCCATTCTGGCTGGTCCTCAGTGACTGCAACAATTCTGGCTCTCTGCACATCTTCAACAGACAACGTTGAATAAACAGAATGAATTAATCAAATGCAAATCCCCAGTGGCTCCTTACGACATCAGAGGCTCCTAATAACCTATGACAAGGAGGGTTTTACCAGAACCCTAATTCCTATTGGGGCTCCAGTCCTTGATTTAGGATCCACCATGCATAAATCTCCTCTCAGCATCCCTAGAATAGGGGCTCAGATGGAAGACAGGATGATAAGAGGGCGGAACCCAGCTAGGGGTTCCTAAACGCTTAGTTCTCTGTGGGAAGGAAGGAGAAGACATGGTGCAGTCATGAGCTCAAGCACTCATTTGCTCGCCTCTTCTGCAGTTCCTCCTCACCATAGCTCATTTCTCAATGTGCTAGGTTTCGGGGCTCAGACAACATATAAGCAGAGAGCAAATGAGCTGCTTTGGGGGCTGGAGAGACAGTATAGGGGTTACAGCGCAACCCTAGTATGTGGATGACCGTGATCCAATCCACAGCATCACGTGGTCTCAGAGCACTGAGTACTACAGACCTGGAGGTCCCCAAGCAGCCTTGGAGTGGTCTTCATATTAACATGCCCACCAAGAGTCAGTGAAGGGATCCCCAGGGGTTTTATGAGTACTACATGGGAGATCCCTGTGAAACAAAGAAAGAAAGAAAGAAAGAAAGAAAGAAAGAAAGAAAGAAAGAAAGAAAGCAAGCAAGCAAGCTGCCATTAAACCATAACATCCAAAAGGAGAGAGAGAATAAAACGGAATGCACCTGCCACAGAGGAGGGGAAGGTGTGGGGGGATAGGGCGGGGGTGGCGGGAGGGATAGTGGGAACATTGGTGGTGGAGAACAGGCACTGGTGGAGGGATGGGCACTCGATCATTGTATGACTGAAACGTAATCACGAAAGTTTGTAAATCTGTAACTGTGTCTCATGGTGATTCATTAAAAGAGAGAGGGAGAGAGAGAGAGAGAGAGAGAGAGAGAGAGAGAGAGAGAGAGAGAGAGAGAGAGAGAACTAAAAGAAATAATAAAGCTGCCATTCAGGACTTGGAGCTGTTCAGGTCCTGCTGTGTCAACAGGCACAGTAGCAGGAGGAATGATTCCCACAGGGAGATGTGCTTGGGGAGCAGAGCTTTCCCACAGGGTCCCTGCAAGCCCTGGCTCACAGCTTGTTTCTGCTTTTGCCGTCCCCATAGCAATATACCATAGAGTATGCTTCCCCTTGGTGCTGGAAGTTAAAGATAAAAGGAGACACAAGGATGTGGGGGGAAGAAGGGACTCTCATCCATCGCGGGTGTAAATATCAAGTGAACCTGTCTTTGTTGTTATTTTGTTTTGTTTGGCGGCCACAACAGGCAGTTCTCACGTGTAACTCCTGGCTCTTGCACTCAGGAATCACTCCTGGCAGGCTCGAGGGATCATATGGGATGCCAGGGATCAAATTCAGGTCAACTGCATACAAGGCAGACACCACTTGTACTATCTCTCTGTACTATCTCTCTGGCTCCTGGTTCCACTTTTTTTGGAAGACAATATGGACAATCCTCAAAAAACTAGCATGCGACCCTGATTTTGAAGCATACTGCTTCCTGGTACTCTGAGTCCCCAAGCCCAGCACGTTGAATTTCCATATAACCCTGTAATTCTACTCCTTAGAACATGTCCCAAGGGCCAAAAACACAACATAGGCAAGACATCTGCACTCCTATATACTGCATATATATGTATATATATATATATTATATTCCTATGTAGTTAAAATCTGAAAATGGCCTAAGTGCCCCAAATCAGATATCTCAATAAAGAAGCCATGGTACATACAAACAATGAAATACTACTCAGCACTAAGAAAAGATAAAGTCATGCGATTTCTGATACATGGATGGATTTGGAGAGTATCATGTTGAGTTACATTGGTCAGAGGGATAAGGACAGGACACAGAATGATTTTCCTCATATGGGGGACATAAAGAAACTTCATAGGGGAATAGAAAAATGCCCAAAGGAAGAGAAATGAAAAGCAGGAGAACTGGTCTTCAGTAAGATGCCTGACCATGGGGTGGGGAGGGGCGGGGGATAAGTTAGGGATGGGGAACACTGGGATAATGTGGGAGAGGAAAGTGCCTGACACAGAGGCAGGATGGGAGGTGGGAGGGGACACTGATAGATGGAAGTGGACACTGGTGAAGGGACTGGTGTTGGAATATTGCATGCCTGAAATTTAATACTGAAAAACTTTGCAACTGTGTTATTCACAGTGATTTGGTTAAAACAAAAATTCCCCGGGGAGAGGTAAAAGTGACATAAGCAGAAAAGGCATTTCACAGGTGGACGGTCCCACACAGCCACCCTGTGGACCTCAGCCAACCCTGCGGCAATGAAGCAAAATTCCTGCAGATGCCCACTGAAGACCTCTAAGCAGTCCGCCAAGAGCCCCATAGCCCTCTTCACCTGGATGTCTGCCAACCGCCGCCCATCCCCCAAGTCCATCGCTCAGTTCCAAATAAGAATACTGCTTGTACCATTACTTCAGTGAATAGGTTGACACCCACTTAGGGTTTAAAAATAAAGACTCAGAGCAGGACCCTGGAGAAAAAAACCTGTCACTCATTGTTTTATGCAGCTCATGATGGATCGAAAAAGAAATCTGCAGGGCCAGAGAGATAGGCCAGCGGGCAGCATGCTTACCTTGCACACAACAGACCCAGGTTTGATCTTGGCACCACATCTGGTTCTCTGAGCCCTACCAGGAGTGATCTCTGAGCTCGGAGCCAGGAATAAGCCCAGAGCATAGCCAAAACAGCACAAAACAGACCACTGAAGAAATCTGTAAACTGTGGGTGGACTGGGTTTTGGATGACTTCTGCTCTTCTCCAAGACTGGTATGACAGAGCTAGAAGTCCACACGAGAATAGGAGCAAAGGCAGTTTGTTCCTGGCTTTGTTTTCTCTCTCTCTTTCTTAATAACTAAAAATAACTGATAACTAATTCCCAGAGTCCTAACAAAGAACCAAAAAAACAAATTTTAGATCCCCCCCCCCCCCGCAATGACCCTAAAGTGGCCAGAGAACTGTCAGGAATCAGTTTTTGGGGTTGGAGTGGTAGCACAGCAGGTAGGGCATTTGTCTTGCATGTGGCCGACCCGGGTTCGATTCCCAGCATCCCACATGGTCCGCTGAGCACTGCCAGGAGTAATCCCTGAGTACAGAGCCAGGAGTAACCTCTGAGCACCGCCGGGTATGACCCAAAAAGAAAAAAAGAAAAAAGATAAAAGAAAAGGAGTGAGTTTGTAAGTTCTCTCTCATCATCACTCTACACCCACCCCCCTCCTCCAACCCCACCTCAGGCTGAGAATATCCTTCCTGCACCTTGGCAGCAATGAAACCCACTGTTCTGGGATCTGGGAGCTCCCTAGATCACCTCCACCCATTAACATCAAGGCACCCAAAAGAGGCACCGGAGGGAAATGCAGAACCCTGGGAGACCAGGAACTGCAGGTCTGGCTAAATTCATCATCTGCACACACTAGTGTCCCAGCTTCTTCCCTTCAACTGCTTCGCCGAAACTCGTCTCTCAATGCCTGCAGCCCCTCTGCTCTGGTGGGCTTTACTTCCCTTTTTCATATTCTTCCATAGCATCCATAGAACACATGTGCTTGTTTCTCCAGCGCCCCCCGCCCCCCCCCGACACACACACACACACACACACACACACATACACACTCAAACTCTCCCCCGCCCCCATATCCCCACCCCTGCTTGCATCTCTCTTCAAGACTTAGGACCAAAGGAGGAGGGGAGGGGCAGGCGGGATGGGAGCGCCCCAGATCAATGGATATTTGAAACTCACACACATGGCCCGGGACCTACCCTGCACGTGTTAATTACCACACATGTGCCCATAAAGGAGTCGTGGAAACACAAGGGGCCCAAAGAACAGAGAGAGGAAAGGACATTCCAGGGGATTAAGTAAATAGTCTGAAGTTCTGACCCTCCTCCCCTGCCAGCACGTGCATCTGGGTAAGATAACAGCGCTCCCTGCCCCTGCCCCCCACTTCTCCCCTCGGGCCCCACACCTGTGGACCCAGGAGGGGCAGCAACCCGGGCCTCCAGTCCAGGGCCAGGCTGTGACCTGCTACCACCCAGCGGCCGCTCGCTCTCTCCTCCCTTCGCCCTGCGATCTCCACACCTCCTCCCCTCCGCCTTTCCGCTCCCCTCTTTGGAGCACGAATTCCTGGCTGGCAACCCCAGTCCCCTCATTGCACAATGTGCCTTTTCGCTTGCTTCCTTTGTGGCAGAGAGAGCCGATCCCTCCAGACTTGTCGCTGAGGATAGGGAAAGCAACTCCTCCATCCCCCACCACCTTGCTCCCCTCCCTACTCTTCACACACCAGGACCTTGGGCCTCCCCTCCTTTCTGGCTCTCGCTCCGCTCAGGGATCCTGGGCTGAGCATCAATCTGTAGCTGTCTCAAGGCCGCGAGCTCTGGCTCTTGGAGACCCCACGTGTGGGCAAGAGCTCAGACAAGAGGCCTTTGTGCCTTCCCACCTGCTACCCTCCGGAACACATTCCATTCTTAAGTGGCGGCTGAAAGAGGGACCTGAGCGGGCCAACACAGGATATTATGAATGCCCTCTTGCACCCTGTCCCCATTCAAATCCCCACTTCCTGGACAGGTGTGGCTTCAGATGGCCTTTTCTACAGGTGGCCTAAACCTGCTTCTCTTCTCACTACCCACCGCAGGCAAGGGAAAGGGATCAGCTCCTATTGTGATGAGCCATCACAGAGGGAAAGCCAGGTCACCGGGTAGAGTCAAACTCTCTCACTTGCCAGGGCAAGCAAGACCTAGCACTACCACCACCACCACCCTGCACCCCGGGGCCTTTGCACCAAAGAGGAAGACTCTACAGTGACACCTGGGAGGGAGGGGAGCAAGGCCTGAAAACTCATCCCTGTCTCCTGCATCATTTGTGGGAGGATCAGACTCCCTGGGTCCTCTTCCTGATGAATCCATAAGAGCTCATGACAACCACAGGTCTGTTTCTTCTCATTTATCACGGGATACCAGGTCACCTCTACCCAGAACACACTTCTCTGTGCAGTTCAACAGCCAAAATCCCACGACCGGTCTTTCAAGTTGTGGGTGCGACATTCAGTATCACACACTCACGCGGTTCCCACTGATGTCAAACGTTTGTGTGATCTGTTTCACATGACTGCCACCTTTTTTTCCCCCCAGTCCAGGAATGATGCAGCACTCCTGAAGACTTCATTGCAACAAGCAAACCAGAAGGTTTTGTAACCCCCATTAAAGTGCACACAGTCATATATGTTTCTGTGCTGAAGACTTCAGGTCTTTGCAGAAGGAAATAATCATGCCCCATCCCAACATATAGAGATATTTCCCTTTATGCTGGGAAGGACATGGAGAAGGGTTTGCTACTGTCTTTATACCCACTTACTTAGTCCTTCTGTGGGGAGGGGCACAGCTCTTCAGTCCATGGATCCATAGTGGAGATGGCAGCACCATGCTCTACCTCTAAGTCTTCTCGGAGCACCTGCATTCTTGTGTTGCAAGTTCTCTTCTTCTCTCTCTCTCTCTCTCTCTCTCTCTCTCTCTCTCTCTCTCTCTCTTTCTGCACTCTGGCAGGAGAGTAACATTACCTCCTTTTCACTTGCAATAAGCATCTGGGGCAGGGCCAGGATCCCACCTTGATTGATGGGTTCCCTATGACTGCGTATGTTGGACGAGCACCTGAACATCAGCAGACTCCACTTTTTTAAAGTACCCAGATTCAAGTCGAAAACCTCAAACTCTACCAGCTTTCCTGTCTGGATTTTTCCTAAGAGCAAAAACAGGGATAGTGAGGCAAGCAGAGGGGTGGGAGATGGGAGGGAAACTGGGGACACTGGTGGTGTGAAATGTACACTGGTGAAGGGATGGGTGTTGGAGCATTATATGACTGAAACCCAATCATGAACAACTTTGTAACTCTGTATATGATTGTGATTCAATTAATAATAATAATAAAAGAAAAAAAACAGGAGTACTAGAATGCTTGCACATGAAATGAAACAAACACTTGATAGTCATACAACTATCAACTCTTTTTGTCTATTGTCCTAGAGGATTGCAGAGTAAATCTTAGTGTCTCTCACACTGGAAACAATGGGCAGCATATCCCAGGACCTCATCCTCATGTTGGCTGGTCTGAGTTAAACAACACTCAGTCAAGGACCTTTGTGAAGTAAGCTTCATAATTTGTAGAGTACAGACTAAAAAAGATTCAAAAATTCCTTTGTTCAAAACTCAGGGGGGAAAGAAAACAAAATGCAGATTTACCTTCTGTTCAACAAGTACTTTATACATTGCATTGAATGACATTCTGGATAAAGGAGAATTTTAAAAAATTCAGCGTACCATGAAAACCCGTAGTCTGTATCCCAGCTGCTCTGTGTGAGCATTCAGGGTGGGCAGCAGATACAGAGTGCACAGATCCCTTCTGCTCACCAGTACCTTCCCCCGTCCCATCAGACTTTGCTTACAAAGCACAAGTTCAAGGACAAAATAACTCAGAATGTCAAGATAACTACAGAGGTGGCAAGTTCACAAAGCCCAGCATAAGTATTAGTAGAGAGAATATGGAACAATTATCAAGGGGAATCAGCCAGGAAAACCCTGCTCAAGGAGGTTTCCAAAATAAGACCTGGGGATGTCTACTTTCGCCTCCTTTTTGGTTTAATCCTGTCTACACAGTCAGCTGATTGGCAGACCCCACTCAAGAACCGAGATTCTCAGGGCCCCTACCAGCTCTTGCACTGTTGTCACTCACAGAAATGTGCATGATCCTTACTTACCTCCAGTGCTTCTGGGAGGAAACACAGAATACAAATGGAGATTTTCTGCAGGGCACTTTTGTACCCTAGTCTCTTTCCGTCTTGTCTAAGAGCTCTTGCTTGGATTGGCTTTGGAAGGGAACATTTAGATAAAGCATAAAACTCTACTCACCTTTCCTTCCTGAGTTCCCCTGGCTCAGGGGCTTGTCTGTGACAGAACCTTGGGTGAGAGAGGAAACAAAAACACAGACATTCAGAATGCATTGTGGTTGGTTTCTTTCAGCCTGATGTTCTGAGCATATGGCTATGTGGGTGTATGTATGCATGTGTGTGTATTGTATACACATCTAGGAACATTATATACAAAGTCAGTGCATACATACATGTTGAGTGGGGTTTGTTTAATATCAATGTCACTGATACCTCAGCACTGCTAAAACGGACCGTGATGCCTTGCCCAGAGTTTCATAAAATTATGCATTTGCATGACTCCCTTGATGAACTTCCAGTGACTTTCTCACCTCCACTTCTCATGTCCTTCACTTTCTACCAATTCCACAATCTGGGCCTTACTCAGTGATAGGGTCAAATTAAAAGAACCTCTCTTACTGCAAGTGCAATGATTGACATCCCTTGCTGGTTACGACAGGAAATCGGCAATTTTCCATCTACATTAAGTAGAAAATTGTGGGTCCAATTGTACTGAATGGGCCCAAATAGTCTGAGGCATGGAAACAATTTTCTACACATAGCCTGTTCGTCTGGGGGACGGAGGAGAACATGTGTGTTTGCCCACATATTTTGATTTGCAAAAATGGGATTGTCCTGCATCTCCATATAAAGGCCAGGCCCCTACAGCACCTGTCCTCTCTGTGAAGCTCAATCCCGCACATGTCAGGCATAGCCAACGCATCTACAGGACAACTGTGGCTCCTACCAGCAAAAGAGAAGAAAGACTTTGTATTGTCCCACTCCACAGCATGTCCCTTCTCCGTAGACAAGCTTAGTAAGAATTCAGTAATACCCCCTGCAGGACTGGCTTCTGGCACATTTGTTTGCTTTTAATGAAACTTTCCAGGTCAGCAGCAAAGAGGACCTGTCCCTGACCTCCCCATATAGTCCCAATTAAAGTTTCCAGTTTCCATGTAGACCACAAATAAACACCCCCCCCCCCCACAATTGCCTGCAAATCTTTATTCCCCAAGGCAGAAAGTTTCCACTAACTTTCCCCTTTCTACTGCAGGGTCAATAGAAAAGGGAATAAATTTTGATAAATAAATAAATAAACAAGTTGGGATAGCAGAACTACTAATCTCCAAAACTACCCAATAAAACATTTTTAAAATAATGTTTTATACATTGGCTGCACTTAAAGACTAAAAATAATAAATAAAGCCTCAAAAGACAGAGATTTGAGGAAACGTGAAGCCACTAGTGAGTGGAGATACTTTTCTGAATGAGGGCTGAGCCCACAAGTAAATTGAGGCTTGCAACCCCTCTCCCATCCGAAGGGAGACTGAACAAACAGGGCTTGCATCAGGAATTTCATCAAAGAGGCCCAAGAGCTAAATTTCTATTGGCTGGCCAAGTTTGGAATAGAAAGGACTTGATTTGGACCAGCCCCATAGGTCATAGTGGTTCTGACATGAAGTACCACTCCATGGCTCCCCTTCTCTGATACATCTATCCACCAGAATCACCTGAGAAACTTCATAAGCATGTAGAATTCCATATTTTGCCTCCTTATCACTCCATCCTACTGGGTGTCCTTCACTGGGTGTCCTTCAGATCAAAACGAAGGGGGCTCAGCATCTGAGTTCTTCCGGGCATCAAAAAAACCCGATGCCTGGAATCTCCTAGGCTCTGCTGACGATTGGCAAGATTTAAGGACCACCATTATGAGTTTTCCATTGCTCTCAAGAGCAGCAAGGTAGGGAACATGGGCCACCACTCCCTCCCTGTGCCCTGGCAGCCATCAGTAACTGATCCCCCAGATTCTGATGCCAGAGTCCCATGTCACTATTGAAATCTATCCCAGTAAATCCATCCCAGAGCTTCTAGCAATCAGAGCACCCGAGATGAAAGCTTGAAAGACATGCACTAGGGGTTATGCATGCTTCAGAAGATAGAGAGCAAAATCCAAAATAAATAAATATAGGCACACAGGCATTCGGGGCCCAACTGACTACAAAGCAAGCACTGTGGAGTGAATTCCCTGGTCTGGAAGAGGACTCAGAACTGTGACCTGTCTCCCAAGGATTCTCCCACAAGACATTGGAGACCACCCAGGGGTCTCTTCCACGCCCTTTTCTTTCTTCCCGCCCCTCCCTACGGTACCTGAACATACAGGAGTTTTGTTCTGCACAGAAGAGCCACTGATGGGCTTCCCATCGGGGGTGACGCACCAGCAGTAGCCCGTGTAAGTGTGACACTGCACCTGTCCAGGCAGGGAGGAAAGAAAACATTCAGTCTTGGGTCATGACACCAACAGTCACTTGCCCCCACCCCCATATGCACCCTTTCAGAACACCACCAGCATTCTGGAGGGGCTCCCTCCATCACTCACCCAGCATGTGTCCCCAAAACCTCTCATGCAGAGGGTCTGACACTCAAGGACACAATTCTGTATTTTCTGCGGGACTTCTGCAGGCAACCACAGCAGTTTGTCTATCATTTCCTTATGACTTTAACACTGAAGATATCAAACTAAAATAAGTCCACTCTACTTTTCCTATGCTGGTGCTCACCTATGTCGCTCATTCCCACCCACATCCTTGGGATCCACTCCCATCCAATGCCTAAAACTTCTGGTTGATGAGTGAATCTGGCAAGAATAAATGGGCAAGTCCCAGGGGTACATTGATAGAGCCCTTTTAAAATAAGTAGAAACAAGGGCTAAGTTTTCCCCCCTCCATCCCTAATTTCCCCCAGGACCCTTTCCAATGGTCAGCCTGCTAGCTACTTGTGTGGCCTCTTGAGACACAGGCAGGTAAGGCATGAACACTGTGTGTGTCCTGGCTACAGTTCCAGGTGCCCTGCTGCATCGTCATGTGCTTCTCAGATCTCCAGAAGCAGCTCGGATCCTGCCCGTGGATCTTCAGTGAAAATGAGGCTTTTGTTCCATTCAGGAAAACTATTCAGGAAAGCTGCTAGTCTATTCCTTCACCCTCCAATCTGTTTTCTGTGAGAGGTTCCTAAACATGAACAGGGCATCTCTCTTCTGCTTCAAACTGCCAGTTGGAAAAATCACTTCAGAAGCTGTGGTCTGTACACTCAATGGAAAACTACTCTGTCAATAAAAAGAGGAAATTGTGCCCTTTAGGATAACATGGATGGATCTTAAGGAGGACATGCTAAGGGAAATGAGTCAGAAAGTAAAAGACAATTACAGGATGGTTTGACTCACATGCAGCATAGGAATCATCAAAACAAACAGACTGGCAAAACACACACACACAGAAACACACAACAACAACAACACCAAAACTGGTCCCTCCTCATTCAGTGAAAATGAAGTGGGTAACAGAAGGGAAGTGTAGAATAACATTGCCACAGGGAGCTTAGGTTTATTAGGTTACACCCATCACACTGCTCCCATTCCTCTGTTTATCTGTAAATTCTTCTCTGTGCTCTCTTCCCCAGTCAGTTAAACACCTTTTTTCCCTAATCAGATTCTGTTAGCTTCTAAGACCAGATCCTTCTAAGGACACTGAACTTGTATTGTAAGTTATGTCCTTTGCATAGTTTACCTTAAAGCAATGCCCTTTCTGTGTGGACACAGAAAGACAGTTAATATTATACTTTGTAACTTGGGAGTTGATTGACTCCGAATAATATTTACTCCTGGGCATCTGCTTTCTTGAATCAGTTGCCCTTAGTTCCTAGCACCCCAAAAGCAGGGTCCCGACGAGGGACTGAATGGACCCAGGGCAAGCTGTGAGCTACCCTGGTATCGAAATGGGCCAGGCCAAAGCGCCACGATACTCAACTATAAGTTGAGGGCATGATCATGGACAAATGCTGTCATGATCCAAAAGAAAGTAATGACGAGACTAGGACCCTGCTGGGGCTAGGAAGACTAACCTGGCCTGAGGTAATATATATATATATATATATATATATACATATATATATATATATAGAGAGAGAGAGAGATGGTGGCAGTGGGGAGTGGGGGGTAAGGTGGGAGAAATGAGGAGAGGGGTGTTTGGATGGTGGATATGTTAAAAATTATACACATACAGAGGTGTAAAGTTTAACCATGACATTCCATTGCAGAAGTAAATTTTAAGTCAACTAAAACCACCGAAAGAAACAAAGGCAACTAGTGAATGCACGTGTGCATGTACACACACACATACACACACATGCACACAGAGAGAGAGAGAGAGACAGAGAGACAGAGAGACAGAGAGAGAACCACTTAATGATTTGCCTTCAGACTCAAGGCAGAGCTAAATTTCCGGCACTTCAGCAACTCTCTTATCTGCCACCTGCCAATTCACACAGCCTTTGTGTTCACCCATCTTTGCACTCACCTTCCATCCCGTACAAGAAACATCTTTGAAGCACATTACACTGTCCTTCTCTTCAGCTATTCAGTTAGTCTAGCATACCAGGCTCTAAGCCAGCTCTCACTCTTTCCCAACACTGGCCCCCTCTGACCTTGTTTCCTTTCTATACCTCTGGTCCTACTGATTTGCCCCTAGTCTTGTGCCATGCCCCACATTTACACAATTTTCACCTCTGACCCCTTGAAATATGCTGGGCCCCATATGGCCCCTGATTGAGAAATGCTGTTCCGACCCATTTCTAACCCATTCACTTAGGGCCCCTTTGATTCCCACCCCCTTTTGATATACTTCTCCTCAAAGAGGTTCTAACCTCCCTCTTTCCTCTAACCCTCCACATACCCCAGTTCTCCAGATCTAGACCCATGTGACAACAAACTACAAATTATAAACTAGATAATCTACATTATTTAGGTATCCATTTAGATCATTACCACTGTAAAGCTAGGAACTTCTATATTCTAAGGTAATTTCTATATTACAGGCATCTAGCATAATACATCTACTGTAGCCACCTGATGAATTGAATAAGTATATGTATTTCCTCAACTATTAGTCCCTATCAATTCTAAAAATGGAACACCAGTTTAAAAGGCCCCACCACACTAGAAGTAGTTATGGTGCCCAATTAATTACAAACGTGTGTCAAATAAAAGAATATTAAAATGGGTGGGGATGGCACCTTTTAGAATCAAGGGCATATTGGAATTGAGAATAACCCATCAATGGCATACAAAATGAGTGATGCGGTAAGTCAGGGAAAGAGATATCTGACAACTGGGGTGAAATTCAGAAGTCGGCAAAAGGCAGAAAGGCAAAAGGAAGAAGGATTCTGACCTACCACATGGAAAACTCAAAATAAGGATAGGGCAGCTTGATCCTACCTATCCATTGAGTATTATAAAGGAGGTAATGCCAGGTCTGTACAGGTGAGAAAACTCAACTCAATGTCTTTGCCCCTCTTCATCCTGAACCATCTGTGCAAGGAAACAAGATTCAATGCCTTTGTCCCTCTCCATCCCAGGGAATCAGTCACAACATGCATAGCTGTGACAGTTGCTCCAGAAGCTCGCGCTCAACTGCCATCCTCGATTAGGTCAATGCTCCCCTCAAAAGAGGCTTGATGGGACAATGAAAAGGACCCCAGACAGACCTGAGTTCAGATCCCATCCTCTCCACCTCCAAGGTGGCGCTGTGTTGGCCTCTTTGAGCCCCATATGTGAAATAAGGCCATCAGAGCCAAACTCAGAGACTCTGGCTTGAACAACAAACAAGGAAGCCTGGCACCAGACGGTAACGGGGGAGCTCAGCAATACCTGGCAAGCAGCCTCCTTGAGCAGCCAGAGCTCCCCCTGGAAATTCCAGAGGCTTGGGTAGGAAACACTGCTCGCAACATGGAGCCACCCCCTTCAAGTCTTGTCAGCCCTGCAGGGAGAGTTCCTAAGGGACTGTCCTGCCAATGGGCCTGGCTGGCTGTGCTCTATAGTGGCCAATAATCATCTCTGGGAAACTTGTCTCTGGGGCTGGGCAGCCTTGCTGACACAGTCCTGGGCCCCTGAGCAACTACGGCTAGGACTAGAAGTCCCCTCCAAGAGGGTAGTGTCCCTCGAGTCCAAAATGGAGTCTGTGCCTCTGAGCCGGCACTGCTGGCAGAAGTGGGTGCCATGGTCTAGCAAGCCACAGAGAACAACTGAACTGAAAGTGGCTCCACCAGCAAGCAGAGGCCCTTCCAAGGCTCCCAGAGACTGAGCTAGATGCATACATAGGAAGCTCAGCCCAGAGCTTTGTTTCAGGGGAAAGAATCAGACCCCTGGGTGTAAGAGGTCCTCAGAGCCACAAGCTCCCTGAGAGCACACATTGTATCCTTTCATCTGCAGTACTGCCTTCATCCCCCAGACACTCCTGCAGGCACAGACTCAGCCCCTTTCTCTCCTGGGTCCTCATCATGGTCCTTAGACCCAAGCTTCCAAGACACCGACTCCAGATATCAAAATCCCCAGACTGGGAGTTGCAACCAAATCCTGCAAACATTTATAATGGAATGGAAGGAAGAATTGTTGTTGTTTTCCCATGAGGAATGCACACCTTTGGACTCATCTGCCCCACGAGCTGCAGGGAAGGGGCAGCGGGGAGCAAAAGACAAAGAGGACAATGCTGCAAGAGTGGCCAGCAATACCACTTCCCTCGACTGAAGGAATGTGACTCTCACCCTCAGACTGTGACTCTCCAAGCTGGAAAGATATCTGGGGAACTGACAAGACGACTTCTTGAAGGAAGAGAAGTCCCTGGACTCAGCCTGCAGCCCAGCTCCCGTATCACCCCAGCTAACTTCTTAGCTACTCATCTGTCCCCCTTCCACAGCCTTGGAAGGACTTTGCAAACCAAGCCTCAAAGTGTCCCTGTGTATTTAAAATCTGGAGATAATAATACATTCCTCACTTGGTGGTTCAGAGGATTGAATTAGATGGTGTAAATAAAGCACTTTGTTCACAGGGTTAGGGCGCAGTTCAGACAAGCTATTTATTTTTGTGATCCTTGTTTTATTTTTCAGCAAACTGTCTGGATACCCATTCTCAGGCATAGCCTGATTCTCTGATGGCATCCAAAGAACATCCTATTCTGGCCAGCCTCATAGGAAGAGGCAGTAGAAAATCAGCAAAAGTTTGAAAAAGCCTCAGAGGAAAGTGAGGGGAAGTGTATGTTCATATAGAAACAGTTCTAGTACTCTGCAGAGAAAGGTGTGCTTCTTATAGAAAAGCAATCAGGGTATAAATTCTCTAGTATTGATGGTTTATGCATACATGATCAAGATGGAATTCTACCCTAACTTAACATCTTCCCTTGCAAACTTAATTTTAATTCACTAAGTAATACCTTTATTTTTCTCCCAGATCTAGTCTCAAATCAATCAAGTCTCAAAATTAATTTACAAGAAAAGCAAGAACTTGACAAGGCAATCAGCTAAGTCTAGTAATTCACTTTGTAGTTCTGAATACTTGGTCTCAATACTCAATACGCAATACTCCTCAATACTCAATACTTCTCAATACTCAAGGGCTGACCTCAGTGGTACAGACACAAACCGTGGAATTAGCTTGCTTCCCAGGAAGCTGACATATCAATGGATGGGTCTCAAGAGAACAAAAGTGTTGAACGTGGATCTAACTTATACTGTAACTTGAATATAACTAGTAGTCAGTCCTTTACTGCAAAAATAGTGGGGTTTTGATTTTATCATTATAGTTTAGGTAACATGATTACAATAATATTAAAGTTTATGCTATTGAGATAAAAAGTCACTGTACCCCACCACTACCAAAGTGCCTACGACCCTCCACCATGTCCCTATACCACCTCTAATAAGATCTTCATTTCCCACTCACCCCCTCTTCACCCCATTGTATATTAGTCAGCTTTGTAATCCCCCAGTTGTTTGTCGTTGTTCAATATAAAACAGTGCATTTTTATTTTAGTAAGTACATTTCATCTCTTATTCATATGCTTAAACATTTTTGGCAAGATGCCCTTTGTATAAACAGTCTGGTGGTGTATTTCAGGTGCTAACTCTGTCCAAATTAAGACAAATTTGCAATTATTTTGAGTCTGTTCATTGTCAACATTACCCAGCCCCTAGATGCCAGTAAAGACGTGGGAGGTTGGTTAGCACCCCCAATAAATGCAGCTGTGTGACAGATGAGTAAAGGATGATGAAACAAAGCACCAGCTTACTATACAAAGTGGATTTTGGAAGCATCGAAAATGAGAATGACACAAAGACCTAGGTTCGCTGGTCACTCTCTCCCCTGGGCACCACATCCAACATAAGAATCCACCTTTTATCATGGATCCCCCAACATTTAGACTGTAAGGTCACTCCACGCATGACCTCTATTAGAGAGGCACAGAGAATGAAAGTTATTTGTCCAAATGTCCCAGGTTGTTTATAAAAGAACCAAAACTGGAGTAACATTATTCAAACACTCATCAAATTTTAGAGTCAGTAGAACAGGGATAAAACTTTGAGACCACCAATCCAACCCCAATGCCTTATAAATGAGGAAACTGAGGTCCAACGGCAGGGAGGATGAATGCCAGCACCAAAGTGTCCCCAGCTGGAAGTGAGCAGCAGAAAGGTCTGATTTCTAGAGCTGGTGCCAAAACTCTGGGCACTCTTTGGAAGGGGGGAGGAGGAGATACGATAAATGTCCATCCAAGGAGGCCACCAGAAGAGAATCTTTGTTCCACTATGAGTGAAAAGTTACCTGGAGTCATTTGGGTGATGATCTGGGAGACCTTTCGGTCACCCTCTACTCCAGTCAGCCTGTTTTCCTTGGCTGTTCTAGAAGGGGTCAGACTCATGCCCCAGGGCAGGTTACCTTTGGCTGAACTCCTACCCTCCTTCCTCACCAATACCCCCTGCTTCTTGACAAGGCTAATATGTCCTGCTCATGGCCACTCTCTTCCAGGAATGGGAAGCTGCAGAGACACGGAGCACATACCCTGTATGCACAAGGCCCCAGGCTTGATTCTCTGAACCTCATGGTTCCCCCAAACACTTCCAGGTGTGTCCCTGCACCCCTTAGCACTGCCAGGCCTGAGTAGCATCCTATTACCAGGCCCAGGTCCTAATGGCGCTGTGGGCCCATATCACAAAGTTTCACTAGGAAGGCACCCAGGTCCTCGAGCACTGCAGGGGGTGGGAGGAAGTGGTGGTAGTGGGGTTCTCACTTTTCAATAACTACAAAGTTCCAGTTGGTCAGGATATGACTCCATGGTAAAGCTCATGATTCATAACTGTGAGGCTCTGGGTCAAGCACCCACAAAATGTCTTGACTAAGAACTTCTCAGAGTAAGGAACACAAGGTACCATTCGCAGCAACTCCCTCACTTACTTCACAGTGGGACCCTTCCTTAATTTTCTGTGGAAAAGCCTGATAAGGTAGCAGTGTTGTCTGGCAGTAGAATCCCTGTGTCCAGGAATGTTCTCAGAAACATGCTTTGAGCAGGCAGGGGTAGGGAGAAACAATGAATTACCGGGCCTTGCTACATTCGGTTTCCAGTCCTACTTCCTCTCCATCCAAGTAAGTTCCTTCCAGAAAACACCATCCACATGTTGTCTTGAGAGACATGTAGTTCCAAGGAGCAAACTCTGATCCTCACACTGCGTGGAAGGTGCTACAGGTCTCTGAGCTACGTCCTCAGCACCACTCTCCCACTTCTCTTTGGCACTGCTTTCTCCAGCTCTCCAGCTGTTAGAAAATCATCATGATGAGGCCAGAGAGGGAGAGAACAGCCAGTAAAGTGCTGACCTTGAAGGTGGTCAACCAACCTGCAAGGTGGTACCAGATTTGGGTAGTACCAGTGCTCAAGTTACCATAAAGGGTGGTACTCTGAGCACTGCCAGAAGTGAATGATCCCTGAGGACAGAACCAGAAGTAATCCCTGAGCACAGCTGGGTGTGGCCCAGCTCCCAGTGGCCCCCCCATTGATCATCTTGAATTGCTTTAGACCTGCCCTGAGCACTGTATTCCTTCCAAGGCACAGTACCTTCTCCTGCAGAAGGTCAATCTCCACCTCAGCCACATCTTACTTCTTTGTGCTTCTATTATAAAATGAAAAATGTGAATGTAATGCAAAGAGAACAGCTTCATTCAACATTCCTAGTATCAACTACCAAACTTGTAATAAAGTGGTTTCTATGACCTACAAGAATATTTTCCTAGGGGGAAAAAGTTAAACCCAAAAAAAGAAGGCAAGTGGGCATTTGTCCTCCAACAGGAGTAGAGACCTTCTTTTGTTATGCAATCTATCAGTTGTTCAAGATAACTTAGCAGAGGATTCAAAGGATAAAGCAAAGATGCAGGAGCAGGGAAGCATCTTTCCACTGGGCCAGTGAATGACTTTGGATCTAGCAGTATCTTCAGCTGCCCTGTTCTCTATGGGATAAGGAATTCTCTGTGGGACCCCTGAAAAATGGTGCTTCCCATGAGTGTCATGGGTCCTGGCTGGCAAACTGAGCCTGCAGGCTATCTGTGGAGACCATGTGCTCCCCCTGAGTCTCCATCTGAAGCATCAGGAGAATAACATTTATGTGGGCGGGATTTAGATTCACCTGAAGGGTTTGTGAAGCCAGGAGTCATGTAGACCAGACTTTACTTCAGAGTGTTTATATTCCATTTGTTCTGACAGTATGTGGGCTCTTGTCTTGCTTGTTTGTGGGGAGGAGGGCACACGAGGCAGCACTCAGGGATCACTCTTGGCAATACATGGAGAACCATTTGTAATGCAGGGGACCACACCAGAGTCAACAGCCTGCAAAGCAGATGCCTTGACCCCTGTACTATCTCTCTGGCCTGGCATGTTGGCTTTTAAGTCATGGATTGAGGGATCATAGCATTAAGTCTTCTGGGTGGATTTGATTGCAGTGAAGAAAAGAGAGAGAAGGAAGGGATGATGTGGTCTTTTGAGTCTTGGGAAACATGAGCTCGGATTAGAAAAGGTTATCAAACGTTGCCCTCACCTTTAGTCAGGTTTGCCTGAGAGGCATCAAGATGCAGAAGGAAAAGTAGCTTTTGAGCCTAAAGGATTTGGGTTTTAAATGGCAGTTGCTGTTTTGACAAATTTGACAAATGCACCTCTCTGTGCAGCAGAGAAAGTGGCCCCCACCTTGAAGACAAAATGGGACAAGACATATAAAGCATCTAATATGATATTGGGCGTTGGGCCCACACTTAGCCCGAGCCCTTTTCTTCCTCCTCCTCTTCCCTTTTACGGGGTGGGTGCAGTGCTGCTATTCCTGTTGGCTGTAGATATTGTCTCCTGCTCCGTGCCAGGTCTAGGGAGGACAGTCTGTTGGGAATGAGGGATTTTTCCTTTTAGGGTATCTACCTCATCCTCCAGAATTCATGAAGGGGATGGAGGGAAGGAAGCTGATCCTTCCATTTCAAATCCTCCTAAATATGGGAGTCTTTGCTGACCCTGTTTTTATGTGCTGATGGTGTGGTGTGGCTGCCAACATGAAATTAGTTAGAAGTGGTGTGTTTAGAACGAGAGAGTCTCCCTCCCCAGGCTGTTTATGACCACATCTGCAATACTGTGTCCCGTTTGCAGAAGAACAATTTATGGGGGTGGGAGGGAGGTTTAGAAGGCGGGTGGCAAATCAAATTCAGAAGAAAGAGGCCAGGAGGGAAAAAGAGAGGCACAAATCCCTATGATATGGGAGTGGAAAAAGTAAGAATTTTAGCCAGGCCAAAATAAGTAAATAAAAAAGCAACTACTTGTTGGCTGAAAGAGAGTACTTCATAAGAATATAGTGGTGACTGTGCTCAAATTTTTCAGTACAGTGTAGGATTTCTGAGCATTCTGAAAGTCCATAGTTATAACTGGGGTGATCTGTTGGAAATTACATGAAGACAGCATTCATATCAGGCTTTTAAGCTCAAACCTCCAACCCCATGATGTGTTGCGTCATGATGATAATTCCAATGGTGGCAATCAAGCAGAAGGTTGACAACCACTAGGTGGGAGATTATAAATGAGTCCTGGGGTAGGGGAGAAAGGGGAAGGAGAAGAGCCTTTGAGGTCCCTTTCAACACTCATGTTCTATTTATAACCTTTCTCTGTGTTGAAATTTCAGTGCTTACAAATAAGGTAGCAATTTATAAAACAGTAAGTTTACCTAGCTGTCAAAGACAAGACCACTATTCCAAGTATGTGATGGAAGAAATCATTTTTATTTTCAAAAAAAGTCTGAACCCCACCACCAACACATATATAATAATATTCTAAATATCTGAGTTTTAAGGCTTCAATGAATGTTATACTCTGTAGTTTTTTTCCCTTCTTCTGGATGCTTCCAATGACTCGGGTTTGGTAACCAGAAAACATGACAGCTCTTGTTCATTTGCTTTTATTTCCATTGTGAGGACTAGGAGTGGGTGTCAAATACAATTCAGCAGGTAGGGCGTTCGCCTTACACGTGGCCAACATGGCCGACCCGAGTTCGATTCCTCCGCCCCTCTCGGAGAGCCCGGCAAGCTACCGAGAGTATTCGATATGCCAGACACAGTAACAACAAAAGTCTCCAATGGAGACGTTACTGGGCCCGCTCGAGCAAATAGACGATCAACGGGAGGGCCTTTACCTTTACCTTTACCTTACAAAAATACGTACTGTTTAGTAAAAAGAGGCTCATCTGTAGGAGCTCTGTTGTGATCAGAACTATAAAGATGGACCCAGAGATGAGAAAAAAGAGATATGGAAGAGTAAGTGCTATTTCTGGTTCCCCAGTGCTAAATTCACTGTTTTGGTTTGACCTGGTTTGGCTTGAGAGGCTATATCTGACCCTCAGGAGCTCAGTCTCAGTACCCAGAGTCACTTCCAATATTGCTCAGGGACGCAATCAGTGCTGGGGATCAAACCCAGAGTTCCCACATGCAAAGCATTTGCTCCAGTCCTTTGCAATATCTCCCCAGAGGCCCCTGAATTTTTCCCCCACAAACCTTGTAATA
Organism: Sorex fumeus; assembly: GCF_029834395.1. NCBI lineage: Eukaryota > Metazoa > Chordata > Mammalia > Eulipotyphla > Soricidae > Sorex > Sorex fumeus. The sequence continues at coordinate 25,670,235 of NW_026606155.1, forward strand.
TAATTAGCTGGCGCAAATTATTCATCAGACAAGTTGGACCTAAGCATCTTCCCATAACATTGCTGCCCATGTACCCAGATCAATTAGTAGTAACAGTAGTTAAGATTTACCAGGCTATTACCATATGCATGGCATTAGGCTAAGCATCTAGAACACAGTTTATTTACTTATCTTAATAGCTTGACCTAGAATGTATTATAAGAGTTAGAGTCTTAAATCCCTTGCATTATGACCTAACTAGAGCATAATGAGGCTGGGACTTGATTAATTAATCTGACTCTGGATTCCATGTGCTGCTCTTACTTACCTTTCTTCTTCAAAATACTATTTTTTTAGTTTCAAATTTAAGATGATTTTTAAAGAAAATTATTGACAGTGATTTACAAAACTATTCATAATTGCCCTGAACTCATTTTTAATGAAACATTTCTCCTTTCAGACCTCTCTTCTCTGTGCCTATTGCCTTTCCCTACTTTGACATGGAAAGAAAAATCCAACCCTTTAATTTCACAGCAGAGTTTAGATGACTAACCTGCAGAGTCACCCCCTGGCATGTTACATGCACCCACAGTGGTGTGGCAATAGCCCCAAGTGCGTGTATATTAATAGCTCTGCCTGGAAGGTTCTGAATAAATGTTTGCTATGCGCCTACTTGTGCCTACCAACTCAAATGAACATCGGGTCTCATAAAAACCTAAAAAATGTAGATTTTACCTTCCAAAAGTCATTGAATGTACTTCCTTCCCAATGTGGTACCTCCTTGGGGGTGCCCATTCAATCCCTTTCATTTCCCAGGGTGGGGAATTAAATTCTTTAACTCATATATTCCATCTGTGAGCTGCTCAACCTGTAAAAGGTTTGAGTCAGAATCTGATTCATGGTGTGTTTCATCCAGGGAGCCTGGGTAGGCTCTGCTGGGCTAGTCAGTAAAAACCATTGTCAGCCACAGACAAAGGCTTGCAGACCGCTCTCATGTTTGTCTTTGGTCATCTCTTTCCCATCTATCCTTTGATTCTTTCCATCTCCAAAGCAAACATCTCTGACTCCTTCAAGTATTCCTCATGTGACAATATTTCCCAGGCTTACCCTGCTGAGTAACCCTCCTGGATATGGTCAGTTTGACCACATCACTTTATAGGATGGCAACTCCCTTTAAAAGAGGCTGTATAGAACCACGGTTAGAACCAAGAGCTCTGGCAATCAGAGTTGATCTCAGGCTGATCACACTTGAATCCTGACTCTACCATCAGCAAGCTGTGACCCTCAGCAAGCTACTCAGCCTCTTTGTGGTTCAGTTTCCTCATCCATCCAATGGAAATTGATAGTGTCTACTTCATGGGTTGGAGTGAGGATTGGCTAAATTACTATGTGGCAGGCACGTATAAAACACTGGCACATATTAAGTGCTACATAAATAAGTTTTGTTGTGGTTACTGAAATTTGAACAAAAAAAATAAGAAAAGAGGAGGGGACTGAAGCTCCCAATCTCCAGCTTCCCTTTATAAGAGGCAGCAGGAGCCAGAGAAGTAAGCCTTAATACCTTTCTTCCCTCTCCCCCTGCCTCCTCTCTGCAAAGAAAGAATATTCCTGGGCTTAAAGAGTAGTCGCGAATAGTGCTCAGAGCTTTCTGCTTTCAATTCCACAATAGACAGCCTCACCCAATGACAATGGCCCAGAATGGCCAGTTCAGATGCCAACCCAGATCTGGTTCACTTTTTCCATGATGCCAATCAATGTAGCAGAGCATGCAGTGTAGCCATGCAGCTAGATCAAAGCCATTGAAGAGTCAAAGCAACCAGTGGTTGAGGGAGGTGAGTCCCCACAGTATGCGACAAATGTGTTCTGAACACAGCATAGCCATTCATCCTCATCCTCATCTTCTTGCACTCCTCTGTCCCTGACAGGTGTCCTCAAGAGTGAGAGCAAGTTCTCTCTTTGAAAAGATGAGAGGAGTATCTACAGCTTTGTTAAGGAGCTTAGCTAAATCACCTGCAAGACAAATCCTCCTTGCACCTAGGCCCTGCCCAGTTAGAAATTTTAAAAGGAACCTTCAAGCTACCTAATGTAGTTTGCACATGCACTGTAAATTATAGGCTATCTAAAGATCAGCCAGAGATAGAAACTCTCACCCGGCATGAGGAGGTGGGTCCTGGACCCTGGGACTCCTGTTTCTCCATTGTTCCAGACCCTGATGTGCTGAGCACTGCGGTGACAGCATAAAGCAGTGTGCAGAGAGGGAATGGTCTAGTAACCAGCTTGCATACTTCAGCCATTAAAACACACATAACTCACAGCTTCAAGTTTGAAGGAAAAAAATCCCTCCCCTACTTGCCAACTCAAAGAAGATATAATTTGCCAAAAGATTAAGACATGTATAAATCTCATCTCTGGTGATTCTAGAAGAGTTTTTCACCCTTAACTTGCACCCCTCTTTTCCCTTGCAAACACCAAATCAAGGGCCCTGATACTGGTCATAAAAGCTAAAACTCCAGCATAGGCTTCAGGTTTCTGATTATCTCCTCTTCTAAATTGACCATCCCACATATGGGTCCAGAGAAACATCATTTCACTGTTTGTTTAAAAAGAAAAAAGAAAGATCTAGAGAGACAGCAGTACAGGAAATAGGGCCCATGACCAGGTTTGATCCCCAGAACCACATGGCCTCTCAAGCACAGTCAAGTGGAACCCTAAATATACACCCCAAGACATCATCAGGTGTGGCCCTAGAAATGCCCATGGATCACTGTGATGGCTCTGGTGACCCCTGGAACTAAAGCACAACATCCTGAGACTGTAACACTAACTCACAGGCCCAGTGGATCAAGTATCACCAGGAAAGACCTCCAAGCTCACTGAGAGCACCTCTTGGGAGGCCCCCCTAATAACAAGTAAAAAGATGATTTTAGAACTTACTGAAAAGCTGCAGTAATAAATCAGCATGTCACTGGCACAAGGATAGACATATAGGGCCATAGCAACAGAACAGCAGGTAGGACACTTACCTTGCACACAGCCAACCTGAGTTAATTCTCTGGCACCACATACATTCCCCCAAGAATCACCATGAGTGCTACTGAGTCAGAGCCAGGAGCAAGCCCTGAGCACCACTAGGTGTGCCCCACCATCACCAAAAAATAAAAGAGATAAGGATAGACATATACATGGGTGTAATAGAATTAAAAGTCAGAAATAAACCCTCATCTTTATAATCAACTAATTATCAACAAAGATACCAAGATATTCAAGTGGAAAAGAAGAGTTTTTTATTTATTTATTTATTTATTGGATTTTGAGCCACACCTGGTGGTACTCAGGGCTCACTCCTGCCTCTGTATTCAGGGATCACTCCCAGGCTCAGATGATCATACGGGATACCAGGGGTTGAACCCAGGTCAACTTCATGCTAGGAAAGCACCCTAACTGCTGTAGTATCACTTTGGCCCCAAGAATAGCTTTGTTTTAAATAAGTGATTCAAAGATGATTAGATATATACATGCAAAAAAATGAAGTAGGACCTCTACCTCATGCCATATGCAAAAATGATCTCAAAATAGACCATGAACTATGTAAGAGCTAAACTCTAAAACCCATAGAAGAAACCACAGGAGTAAATTTTTGTTATTTTGTACTAGGAAATGATTTTTTTATGTATGACAGTAAAAGTACAAGCAACATAAGAAAAGTTGTGATTTCGGGGCTGGAGTGATAGCACAGAGGGCAGGGTGTTTGCCTTGCACACAGCCGACCTGGATTTGATTCCAAGCATCCCATATGGTCTCCCAAGCACCGCCAGGATTAATTCCTGAATAAATGAGGCAGGAATAACCGCTGTGCAACGCCAGGTGTGACCCAAAAAGGAAAAAAAAACTAAAAAAAAGAAAGGTTGTGGTTTCAGTGGCTCTTTCATGAAAATTAAGATTTCTTTGCATTAAAGAAAATAATCAGGAAAGTAGAAAGCAAGCCCACAGAATGATAAAAACAAAGTGAATAAGTCATATAACTGAAAAGCCATACTAGAATGTATAAACACTCTAATAAAAACATGCAAGTAAACACAAAAATAGATAAGGTATCTGAATAGACACTTCTACTAAGAAGATATACAAATGACCAAACAAACAAGAGACTATAAAATCCAGCTCCTGGAACCAAGCGGCCGCATTCGCGGCCATGCGACATCTTATCAGGACATCTTTTTATGACATCTTATTATCTCATTCCTACTTTGGACAAACTTGCAGGCTATCGAATGTAGCCTGCCCACAGGGCAGAGTCTGACAAACTCCCCTTGGCGTACCAAATATGCCAAATACCAGTAACAATGATGGGTCTCATTCTTCTAAAGAGCCTTGAATATAATCTCAGGGCTAGGATGAAAGAGACGTTACTGGGGCCTGCTCGAGGCAATCGACGAATAACAGGATGATGAATGAATGAATGAATCATTAGCCATTGAAACCACAAAAAAGCAAGCTCTGAAAGTATCTATAACTCAAACCACAATGAGATAGCAGTTCACATCCAACAGAGTGACTATAAGAAAGAAGACAGACAAAAAAGGTTAGCAAAGATATAAATAAAGTTGAAATCCCATGCATTGCTGGTAGAAAGGGAAAATGGTGCCACCAACTTTGAAGAAAAGTCTGTCAGTTCCTCAAAAGTTCAAACATAGTTACCATGAATCACAGCAATTCCTTGATATAAACCAAGAAAATTGAAAACATAAATCCACACAAAAATTGTCATATAAATGTTCAAAACAGTAACTTTTATGATAGCACCCCCCATGGAAGTAGCCCAGTTGATGAGTGGATAAACAAGATTCATATGACCATTCATATACCCATCAATGGAATATGCTTTGGCATAAAAAGAAATGAAATACTTATTCATGCTCTAACATAACTTATTCATGCTCCATATTCCTGGTACATGGAGCCCTAAGTTGGGAACTACTCTACTTTTTTTTATGTACAAGAAATATTAGTTATGTGTTTTAAATCTATAGTATCTATTAGAACTTGAATCACTCATCTGCATAAAAAATTTAAGAGACTGGGGAATAATAACAGCCACCAATGAACACTGTTTGTTGCTCAATGCTAGAAAAATTGCCATAAACGTGCATATATATATCCTGCTGAACCTTGAGTAAAGTAAGATTTGTTTTAGCTTACTTATGCTAAGGAAGTTAAGTCACTAAAGACCACGTGCTATGTGATTCCATTAACTGAAATGTTCAGAACAAGCAAGTCCATGAAAATAGGAAGTATATTATTGTTTGTCAGGGCTTGGGCAAGAGAGTTCCAGAAAGACTCCACTAATGAACTTAAAATCTTTTCTTGGGAAATAAAAACGTTTCAGCATTGGAAAGTGGTGATGCTTGCACAATTCTATGACTATTCTAAAAGTCACTAAATTGAATGAACACTCTAGAGGTACATTTTACAGTATGTGAATTATACCTAAAGATGTTAGGGTACAAAATAAGTTGGCTAGTTCATAGACCACAGCTTGCTGAGCTCTGACATGCTTAACTGGCTCTCCCATTTCACTGCTAAGCAAACTGAGACCTAAAGAGGAAGAAAATCAACATTTGTTGTGAGCAATTATGTGCTGAACAGGGAATTTTCATATGCAATATGTGGTTATTTGGAACAAAAGTAATTCAATGAAAAACACATGGAAAGCAAGGAGTAAGATGCCCTGGGCACAGTAGAAATTCAAATAGTAATAACAATCATATGTTTGTTGAGCATTTAACAAATTAGGGGGGGAAATTATCGAGCATTTAACAAAATATGAAAAGACAAATAGAAAATCTTGCCCAACAGTGGGTCTATTTACTATTATTCCATAGATTCATAAAGGGTATTATTAATTTTAACAGTGCAACTGTTTTAGAAAAAGAACAGTTGGCATTAGACATGCCACAAAAGGCTGCAGGAGACTCAATCAGGACACCATCTGCTAAAACATACAGAACTGGCTTTGTCTGGGGGCAACCAACGGTCTACTGATGGCTGGAGACACTTTGAGTACTCCAGCTTATAGGATCAGCTTGGCACTCAGTGCTTTTTGTCCACAACCCTCTACATCATTCCCAGAGACCACACAGCTGCCCCAGGTAAGGCACGGCGTGTCCACAAGGAGACAAAAGAAAACATCACTTCTGAACTCTTTTAGGTCTGCTTCCACCTGCCTGTGTTAAATCAGCGAAGGGCATCAAAGACTCACAGTCATGCAAAGTATGACAATCTCCTTCAGTGCTTCTATGAGACCCAAGATGGTGAGTCAAGACAACCTAGTCCTGAAACTCAGGCCTGCAGAGCTGACTTGAGGAAGCGGTCTGTACTACAGAATAGCAGGAGGAGTAGGTAAAAAAGAACATCAAGCAAGTTTCTGAGTATATATAAAGATCGAAGCTGAGGCACTCAAGAAATAAATATAATTTCTCCCAGGTTTTAGGAAACACAGCAGTAAAAACAATAGAAATGCTGGTAAGGGAGCTCACTGATTCTGCCCAAAAGCCACAGAACTTTATTCTTTACACTTCCAACTTTCGAACAAAAGCATCATCAAGAAAAAATTACAACTTCCCAGGTCCCTATATTCAAAAAATGACACCAGGAAACCAAACAGGGGGGAAAAATGTGTCTGTGTTCACTGGTGAGAGAAAATCACTCCTTAGAACAAATGAAAACAGGCAAGTGTTGGTCCAGATTGTTCCTGGTACATGGAGCCCTAAGTTGGGAACTACTCTACTTTTTTTTATGTACAAGAAATATTAGTTATGTGTTTTAAATCTATAGTATCTATTAGAGCTTGAATCACTCATCTGCATAAAAAATTTAAGAGACTGGGGAATAATAACAGCCACCAATGAACACTGTTGCTCAATGCTAGAAAAACTGCCATAAACGTGCATATATATATCCTGCTGATCAATATTCAACTTTTGGAAATTTAATCCCCAAATCTTTAGGGGATTAAATAACAGCCACCAATGAACACTCTTTGTTGCTCAATGCTAGAAAAACTGCCTTAAAAGTGCATATATATCCTGCTGATCAATATTCAACTTTTGGAAATTTAATCCCTAAATCTCTAGGATTCATGATATTTTCATATAACACAGTACAGCCATTTTTAAAATGAGGAAGATAATTTTAATGAGTTAGAATTACATCTAATTAAACTAGAAATAAATCCACAATATAATTAAAATATTAGACATGTTTTTCTAAAATCAAGAGACATATGGTCAACAGACACATTGAAAAAAGTATTTGGCATCATAAACATGGAAATATAATTCAAAACCATGATCAAATATCTCCTAAAGCCTATTATAATAATAAATAAAATAAGAAGTACCAAGAATTTAATAATAAAAGAAATACCAAGAATTGGTGAAGATGTGGGAGAAATTGAATTTGTGCAGTGTTAGCAGGAAAGTAAATTGACACAGTCACCATGAAGAAAACTGGCTTACTTGAATTTCTACAAAAAATTAAATATAAAATACTATATGACCCAACAATTCCATTTCTAGGCATTTATCCAAAGAAATAAAAACACAGAAAGATATTCATACCCCAGCAGATATTCACTGCTGCATTGTTTACAATAGTCAAGACATTGGACTCAAATGATCTTGGATGAGGAGTGGATAAGGACAAGGTGTCATATAGTATACAATGGAATATTACTCAATCTTTAAAAAAGAGATTTTGTCATTTTTACAGCATAGGCAGAATTTATGCTAACTGAAATAAATCTGACAAAAAAGATAAATGCTGTATAATCTCTCTCATATGTGGGATCTAAAAAAACCAAGTTCATAATTACAGAAAACAGTTGGTAGTTATCAAAAGCAAGAGGTGGGTGATAGGTGAAATAGGTGAATAGATTCAAAAGGTACAAACTTTAGTTAGAATAATAAATTTTCCAAAACTAAGTCATGAACATCATGATATATCACATTATTACAATTTTGAAAGATGCTAAAAGTTTTCATCAAAAGAAAAAAATTGACCATTTATATGATTAATGTTAAATACACTTATTACTGTAAACATTTCCCAGTATATAGAAATATGGAATCAATATGGTATGTACCTAAGATATAGCAATTATATCCCCTAAAAGTGTTAATTTATATTAATATGCAAAAACAAAAAAGAAAATGTTGCAGAAGAAAAATATGATATAAAACTTTTGTTGTAAATAGTTAAGAACATACAAAGGAAAAATCTAGAGGATTATAGGTTCAATCATTGCTCTTTTGGGGAAATGAAATCACTGGCTTTACCTTCCTACCTATGTACTGCTACAATATCAGAATTTTGTTTACAAAATATATATAACTTTTCAGGAGTCGAAATGATAGTACAACAGATAGGGCATTTGTCTTGCACACGGCTGACCCAGGTTTGATCCCCTGCACACCATATGGTTTCCCAAGCACCACCGTGAATAATTCCACAGCGCAGAACCAGGAGTAACCCCTGAGCACAGCCAGGTGTGGCCCAAAACCCAAATACATATATATGTATATGTATCTGTTTCTGTATATGTATATGTATATATATGCATGTGTATATTTAATATGTGTATATAGGTATAATATGCATACCTATATAAATATATATAATATGTGTGTATATACACAAAGTTTTCTATTTAGAAAAAGAAAGCGAATACCACACTTTCTAATTTGGTTATGCCAATAATAGATATTTATATACATAAACATATATACACACATACACTAAACAAGCTTCTACAGTACATCATTTTTATTATCTGTATAGTGGAGCTAGTTCATCATTTGTTGAAGTATTTCTCTATTGTAGAATGTTTAAATTGCTTTTGTTTGCTACTATAAACAATTCTGTGACACATCTTGTGGCTAAAATTTTAATTATTTCCTTAGAACATTTCCTAGAAGTAAAACAGAAGGCTCAGGACAAAAGTACAAGAGATCAGAGAGATAGTACAGCAGGTAAGGCAGTTGCCTTGTACACGGCCAACTTGGGTCGAGTCCCCGGCATCCCATACCCATATGGCCCCTGAGTCTGCCCAGAATGATCCTTGAGCACAAAAGCACTATGTTCTACTATGTTCTGGTTGCAATGGGTGGCTGGGAGTGTGGGGTAAATTTAAGAAATATAATGTTCTCTATCCTCAAGGAGCTTTCATGCAAAAAAATTATTAAAGCATATGATAAAGTCATTAATTGATGAGACTACACATCAACAGCTAGTCATATTTTCAATGCCCATTTACAAGTCAGTAATTTTGAATTTTGGGTATAATTAATTGATTGCTGAGGAAATACATAAAAATTAAAGTTTTCCATATATAAGGTAAAAGGTAAAGGCCCTCCCATTGTTTGTCGATTTGCTTGAACGGGCCCAGTAACGTCTCCATTGGAGACTTTGTTGTTACTGTGTTTGGCATATCGAATACATCACGGGGAGCTTGCCAGGCTCTGCCGTGCAGGCAAGATACTCTCGGTAGCTTGCTGGGCTCTCCGAGAGGGGCGGAGGAATCGAACTCAGGTCGGCCATGTTGGCTGCGTGCAAGGCAAACGCCCTACCACTGTGCTATCGCTCCAGCCCTCCATACATAAAAAAAGCACTCAATAAAAACACTACCACGTTGGGAAAAAAAAGTGTAGTATGCTCAGACTTGGGTTAAAGGGCAAGTCAACCATTATATGTGGTTGGGTAAGTAAATTGATGCTGAATTTTGTTTGCTTATTTTGTTTTTGGCCTCCCAAGTGGTACTTAGGAGGTCCGGAGACCCCACTAGTGATTCTCAGCCAATCTGACTGTCGGTTGAGTACAAAGGCCTGAGGATGTAATGGTGCTCAGGCTCTGCAGTGCTGGGGTCATCTGCCCGTCCCCCAACCCACCCATGGTGCTCAGGAGCCTCCAGGGTTCTATCCAGTGATACTCAGGGTTACCATATGGTGTTAGGATTCAGACCCATGTGAATTCAAACCCCTGGATTTAGGATAATTTTGCAAAGGGGTAAAAAAAATCTCAAATTTTGCTTTTGTCCATGTTTGTTTGTTTGTTTGTTTTAGCCATAACTGGCTCACTCCTGCCTCTGTACTCAGGGATCATGCCTGGCAGGACTGCAGGGACCACATGGGGTTCAGAGTATTGAAACTGTGTCAGCCATTTGCAAGGCAAGCACCCTACTCACTGTACTATTGTTTCAGCCTCTGTTTGCTTGATTGATTGGTCGAGAGCAACAGAGTGGCACTTCTAGAAAAACAGTGGTGAAGAAAATTAACTATACATGAATAATGGCCACTTTTGTAAAAACATTATGTATCTAAGACCTTGAAATAAGGCAGGCCTGGGAATAAATTCTTTCTAGCTTAGTGACCTTGAACCAGTTGTTCCAACCCCTGCAAAAATCAGTTTTCCGTTATAAATAAGGATATAAGCAACTGCCTCAAAGGGCTCCATTGAGGATTAATGGGTGTAAAACTCAGTGCCTAGCACCAAGTAGTGCTCAGTAGAGTCAGCATCAGTATTATTCAGAGGTGTTCACACTTGACAAGCTCTAGAAGTCTCTTAGCAGAACTGATTCAATACTTTTCACGATAACTAAGATATCAGATTGGGCATTAGACAGCTGTTTGGCAGAAGAAATGGTAGAACAGATGCCAGGAGTTGCTCTCCAAAACCCCCAACAGAGAAGAAGCTCACAGCCCCCAACCTTATCATAAAGATCTTTGGAACCATATTCCAAAGATGCAAACAATTAAGGAAATGGACTTTGCAACTTTGAATAAACACCAACATCAGACAACATAAAGCCTAAGAGAAGGACCACATGGAGGGCGGGAACCACAGATCCCGGAGGAAAAAAAAAAAAAACAGGTTCCAAAAAGAGCCGAGATCACTGGCAAGTCCTAAATGGGGTAGGTACCGCATCCCGCCTCCCCCAGATGGAACCCCGGTGACCAGAAGCCTCTACAAGCACAGCTCAAGTATGCGGGAACTAGGACTTTTTCTCAAAACTGCGCGGCCGCTTATGCGGCCGCGCAACCTCTCTCTATATACAAAGTGATCGTTGGGAAGTAAACCACCCAACCTTTCTCCCTGAAAATCAGAGTTAAGTTTGGAGCATGGCCACAGCCCCAGAAACACAAGGACTTAATGCAGAACCCAGCAGCTTGGAGCAGAAAAGTGAACGGACTATGCGTTAATCCAGGCCATCATGTCTGCCCGGAGGGGAAAGGGTGTTGCTCCCTTCCGCCCTCCTCCCTCTGGAAAGAAAGATGGCGGCCACATGGGAGCCTTGTGGACAGCAGGTATGAGCCGGGGGTGTGGGGGCGACTAAAACCTCATGGGAAGGGGGGCGTTCTGGTTCGTCCTTCACACCCTACCGAGGTCACCAGTTGCCCCCCGCGAGCGGCTCTCCAGCACAGCCACGGCCCCAGAAGCACAAGAACTTAATGCAGAACCTGGCAGCTTGGAGCAGAAAAGTGAACGGACTATGCGTTAATCCAGGCCATCATGTCTGTCCGGAGGGGAAAGGGTGTTGTCCCATTCGCCCTCTCCTCTCTGGAAAGAAAGATGGCGGCCGCATGGGAGCCTTGTGGACAGCAGGTAGGAGCCGGAGGTGTGGGGGTGACTAAAATCTCATGGGAAGGGGGGCGTTCCGGTCCGTCCTTCACGCCCTACCGAGGCCAACAATTGCCCCCCACGAGCGGCTCTCCAGCACGGCCACGACTCCAGAACACAGAAACCAATTTCTTAACTATCTGACTTTCAGTAGAAATACTTCCAGGGTCAATAGGTAAAATAGCAGAAATCCAAAACCAACATTTAATTCTTGAACCTAGCTGTAGAAAGCAAATCACTTCACAATGCTTTTTCAGCATTTATAATTTGGGGGGGGGGGTAAACTCTAAATAATAGTGGTGAATCTTTTATTGAAACAATGAATCTAATCAAAGCAGATAGAGTGTTAACTAGAATTCATCTGCCTCACAGGGACTGGGAGGGGTGGGGGGTGGGGTTTTATTGGGGTTCTTCATGGTAAAAAATAAGTATTGGTAAAGGGAAATGTGTTTGATATTTGCATGACTGAGACCTAAACCTGAAAGCTTTGTAACCTTTCCCACAGTGATTCAATAAATAAATTAATTAATTAAAAAAAAACACCAACATCATCCTAGGAGCTGGGAAAAATGCAGTGTCTTGATCTCACTCAGAGAAATTTTGATTTAAAAGACCGGGATGTTGGGCCACAGATCTAGTACAGCAGGCACTTGTCTTGTATGTGCCCAATCCAGGTTTGATCCCCAATATTCCATAAGGTCTCCTGAGTACCACCAGGAGATATTCCTGAGTGCAGAGTCGGGTATGACCCCCCCAAAGAAGTCGGAGATGTGAACTAGGCATTGAGGTTTTAAAAAAATATTAGCCAGAGCAACAGTACAGAGGGTAAGGCCCTTGCCTCGCACACAGTTGACCAAAATTCAATCTCCAGCACCACATATGGTCCCCCAAGCACTGCCAGGAGTAATCCCTGAGTGCAGAACCATGAGTAAACCTTGAGCCCAGCTGGGTATGGTCCCCCCAAAACAAAACAAAACCAAATTTCAAGGATCAAATGTGTACCACTCTGCTCTATGAGTGGGTTAAGGGGCCAGGGTAGAAAGATGACAAAGGAAAACAAAGAGAACAGAGACCACTGCACCCCACATGAACCCCATTAAAGCCAATCCTGTCATGTGGTCCCAAGCTGTGTCCCACACAAGATATACTCCCTCCCTAAACTTTTAGAGTCTGTTACTGTGTAATAATTCACAGGAGAAAAATATGTTAATAACACCAGGATGTGTGCATATCAGTATTCTAAAGAATTCAAGCAAGATAGCTTGTCTCTGGGTCTTGGTCTGGGGCAGGGGTGGGCAGGGGGGGGGAGAGTTAGCAGTTAGCTAATGGAGGGTGAAGGTTGGAGAAGGGAAAAAAGCATTTGTCTCAGAGCCTTTTGGCAGCTTGTCAGTGTGACTGCAGCACACTCAAAGAGACAGACCCACTTTGTGAAGTTATTGCAGTGTCTTTGATCAAGGGGAAAAGCACATCCATTTCAATCACAGGCATGGGGACAGGCCGCCGTCTGGCTGCCTGGCTGCCCAAGGCATTGAGCCGGCCTGCAGCCTGTGCACACATGGCAGTGCTTAGTGCATTGAGCCAAGGAGGGGGCCCGTGATTGTCAGTCCAACCTTTGCTGAACTTCGGGGGCCCTCTCATTTAACAATTTGGCGTGAGCTAATCTGGAAACACCGCCACCTGGCAAACACCACCTGGTTCAGCCTGGCCTCACCAAAACAAAAGCTGGCCAGAGGCTGTCCGTCAAGAGGCAGCAAGCACTTCAGAAACTGAAGGGCAGGGGTCAACTATTTTCATAAGTAACACATTCGGTATGAGAGGAGTCCAGAGACGCCTGCCGATGGGGAGGGACGTGGTGGAAGGTGATGGAACTTTGGGGTGGGGGTGGTGAAGCAGCATCACAAGCAAAAAGCAGTAACATAGGAATGAATGTAGGAATGGTTGTAAACCCCATTACCTTTGGTGGTAGAGCAGTTGCGGGAAGTGCATCAAAACCACAGCAGTTAACACTATTGTAAGCAAAGGACCTGAATTACAATGATTTTTTTTTAAATGTTAAACAGCATGGTTAAGGAGGTGAAGAGGAGGGTGTGAGGAGACAATGGTGGAGGGATGTTGACACTGGAGGTGGGTATGGAGTTGGAACTCTCTATGCCTGAAGTTCTATTATAAATAAGATTGTAAATTATGGTACCTGAATAAAAATGGGGGGATCATTTAATGAACTTGAAAAACAGTTTTTTTAAAGATCTATAATAACAGTCCTCACGTGATATAAATCTTTCTTACTATAGGAGAATAAAATTCAGGCTGGAAAGATAATTCAGCTGGTAGGGCACTTGCCTTGCACACAGGTAACCCGGTTCAATCTTCAGCATCCCGTATGGTCCCCCAAGTTCCGCCAAGAGTGATTGCTGAGCAGAGAGCCAGTGGTACCCCCTGAACACCACAGAGTATGGACCAAAAACTTTTTTAAAAGAATAAAATATAATACCCCTCCCGTTGATCATCGATTTGCTCGAGCGGGCCCAGTAACGTCTCCATTGGAGACTTTGTTGTTACTGTGTCTGGCATATGGAATACTCTCGGCAGCTTGCCGGGCTCTCCGAGAGGGGCGGAGGAATCGAACTCGGGTGGGCCATGTTGGCTGCGTGCAAGGCAGACGCCCTACCCGCTGTACTATACCAATATTAAAAATAATAACAATAATGGTCTTTAAATTTAGCTTCTACCCTTCTACTGAATTCTGGCTGGACATTTTAAACAGTTGAGAAGCTTTTAAAAATATGGTGACAAATCCCTATTCCATGTTTTACTCCAACAGTCTGAAATCAGCAGTCCTGGTGCCAGAGAGATAAAACAGTCCAGGCACTGCCTTGCTTGTAGCTGACTATGGTTCAATTCCTGGTAACACATCTAGTTCTCCAAGCATCACCAGGTATAACCCCTCGATGAAATTACCCCCACTCAATCAAATCATAAATGTCTTAAACTTAGTCCAAAAATAAGACCACTAAACCACTATTAGGCCCCTGAAGCTCCTGCCTCCAGCTTTTAGATAGTGGAATCCCTCAAAGATCACTCTAGTCCACAGAAAAAGTCATAGATATAGAGACCACAATACCAACTCACCAGACAGACTACAATACCAACTCACCACAATCCCAGCTCACCAGACTCTTGTCTCCCCACTTTAATCCAAACACCCACTTTCACCTAACTGCCTCTCACCCAACTGGCTATGCCCCATGCCCATTTAAGAGTTGTAGGAAGAAGCACCTTAGTGTCCTGTGCTGGCATTTTTTAGAAATAGTCGTTGCCCACATCAATACAGACAGGGTCATTTTCAGAGAAAGCGCTAAACAGAAGATCATGCAGGATGAGAAGTAGAACTCCCTGCAAAGAAATTTTGAAACCTGTGCATATGTCTGTGTGTGTGTACCCACACACACAAATGCTCACACACACACACACACACACACACGTTATTGGAGGTCAGTCAGAGAACAAGCAGAAGAGGACAAGCAAAGGGGGAAGCAATGAAGAGCGAAGGGAGTGCAGGGTTGCCCATGGAAACTGGCAAGGCTATGAAACTATAATCAGCCTACATTTGACAGAAGAGAAAAATGGAAACAGCCAGCAGGGAGGATGGGGACCAAGCAATCCCAGTTTCCTGGCTCAGACTTCCCTGTGCCTTTTGAGGACCCAGTGCCAGTTGGCAAGGGTGGCATAGAGGGCCCTGGAGGGAAAAATGTGGGTGCCAGAAGGAAATATGGAGGGGTACCAATGAGCCCTAGGCTGTTTCTCAGAAAGCAAAGGCTCTAGGTAACTCCCACGCCCGCCTCGGCACCTCCCCATGGCCTCCATCCAGGAAAAAGGCCTGAGAAATTGGGCCAAGTCCTCACCTGGGTAAAGGAGCCATCCTCGTTACACTCGGGCACAAACACCGCCTCCTGGGGCTTCTTGGCTTGCTCGAGGGCCTGAGCCCGCTCCAGCCGACACTTGCTCTGGCCAGCATCTAAAAGAGAAGAGGAGCGAACATTTTTCATTGGATTCCACACTGGAGCCAGGGAACAAGATGGCTAGGAAGGTGGGGAGAAATGTCTGCCCATGGCAGAACCCACATGCCACAAGTCACTTCCCTCAGCCCTCACCAACAAAGGCAAGTGAGTGCCACTCAGCCTTCAGCATCTTCTTTTCTTTAACTGTGTATCTCACTATAATTCAATTAAAAATAAATAATTTTTAAAAACTGCAATTACAATTATTTAAATGCCAACACTTCCCCTTCCCCAATAAATGTCACTGTCACTGTCACTATCCTCCCGTTGTTCATCGATTTGCTTGAGCGGGCCCAGTAACGTCTCCATTGTGAGACTTGTTGATACTGTGTTTGGCATATCGAATACATCACGGGGAGCTTGCCAGGCTTTGCCATGCGGGTGAGATGCTCTCGGTAGCTTGCCAGGCTCTCCGAGAGGGGCAGAGGAATCGAACCCGGGTCGCCCAGGTCAGCCGTGTACAAAGCAAATGCCCTACCTGCTGTGCTATCACTTCAGCACCCCCAACAAATATAAAGTAAAAAGTTGCTCAGGAAAGGAAACACAGAGTCAGAGAGATAGTTCAAAGGGCTGGAGTACATAACTTGCATGTGGGGCCCTTGAGTTTGAAACTCCATAGAACACAATTCCTCAAACACTAAGCACCAATGTATGTGACCCCCTCACAACATAATAGAATAGGAAACATAATAGAATATTATCTGACGCATTATTGTTCGACAACAAGCTCTTCTGAATAGTATAAAACAGAGTCTGAACTTAACTCCCAATTTTCGTTTCTATCACTTTCTGAAGGTGGAAAGAGTGAATCCAGTTGCTAATCATTTAAAACACCAACCTCTCATCTGCTATAATAGAAAATGAACAAATAATGCCTTAAGGGGGCACACAAAACATTAGAAGTATGGCTGGAGTGGTAGTTCAGTAGTAGGACGCGTGACTGCTATGTGTCAGGTCCTGGGCTCAAACTCCAGACCTACAAGAATAAAATAAACACTTAGATGTAAAACTGCTTTTAGAAACAAAGACCAAGAGTGGTGTTCTGGAGGTGAGCTGGGAGTGGAAGGAGGGGTGATGGGAGGAAAACTGGGGGCACTGATGCTGGAAAATGTCTTTTTTCTTAATGGTGATCTTAGGTAAGTGTGTACATGTGTAGCGGGGGATGGGGTAGAAGAGAAGTATGTTTAGAACAGGATCAGTATTTTTGTTTTAAGTATTCCCATAGCACAGAGAAGGTTGATGTAAGTTCTACTGGCATTATTTTTCTCTGGACTAATTAAAAAATGTGTAAGTTCAAGGGGCAGTCTCATAGACGCTGTATAGTTCAAGATTTGCAAACACCTTTCTTTGGAAAGTCACAATCTCTAGGGCAGACTGCTTAGCTTCCCACCCCCCACCCCACTCCAGTTCCTATAATAGAACACTCAGCACTGTAGTGGTCCTGATCTGAAATATGAACAAGACTTTGGAAAGTGAAATTAGTGACATGCACTGCAAGTGTGGAGAATTTCATTCAGCCCAGACACGGGACAGGGAGGGCTGAGGATGATAGCAAACTGGAGAGTCTTTGCTTCCTCACAGGAAGCTTACTCAGCTCTGGCCACATGTTGCCATGTGGGAAATCAGATCTCATATTATCAGAGCTCCCATTTTTTTTTTAAAAATGAGAATAAATAACCAGATTTTCATGTTGAATCTTTCGTCTTAAATGTCATCTCAAATGTTTTAAATATTTTTAAACATGTGAGCAGACCAAACAAAATACATCTATTGGCCAACCTAGTCAGGTGCCAGCAATAATACCTTGCCATTTTAAGCATTCTCATTTACCAAGAAATAATAAAAATAAAAGTCACCAGCCAGAGAGTGACACCCCTCACTAATCCCTGGCCTGGCAGTAGGCGTTTGACAGAAAAGTGTCCCTTCGTTCAAGTGGGAAGTCTTCCATCCTGTACTTCCCCATGGAAGGACTGCAGCAAAGCAATAGCAAACCAAACAGACTCCTCCTGAGCTGCCCCATGATCAGGGGCCACAGGACCTTGGAGTTTCTCCTCCCTGTCTGGGTGGAGGTGCACATACTCACCTTTGCAACGACCACGGTGAACCACACCCAGGGTCGGCTCTCGGCACTTGGCTCGCTGGTACTCACACATGGATTCGTAGGACCGGCCATCAGAGGCACAGATGGGTTTGGGTTGAGTTCTGGAGCAGTGGAGGTTGCACTGAGGGTCACGGTCACTTATGAGAAACTAGGTTGGAAGAAAGTGAAAAGGTACAGTTTACCTTTGCAAGAAAAATGGTGAGTCTGGTGAATTCTAATACTGTCTTTCCCTTAGGAAGCAAGTGTAGATTAAACCCAAAGATATTAAACCCTAACCACTAAGTCAATGATGGTTGGAGGGATCGCTCAGGATGGGAGATGTGTGCTGAAAGTAGATTAAGGACCAAACATGGTGGCCTCTCAGTATCTGTATTGCAAACTATAATCCCAGAAGTAGAGAGAGAGTAAGAACGAAGGTGCCTGCTTCAGAGGCAGGGGATGGGATGGAGTAGGGGTGGTAGGAGGGATATTGAGAACATTGGCGCTGGAAAAAGCGCACTGGTGGAGGGATGGGTGCTTGATCATTGTATATCTGAAACTTAATCATGAAAGTCTTAATCATGAAACTCTTAATCATGAAAGTCTGTGACTGTATCTTATGGTGATATAATATTTAAAAAAATAGAATTAAAATTTTAGAATAAGATTTTAAACCCTTGAAGTGGAACGGAATTGAGCAGCCACAAACTCTCACTAAGGAAAGCATACAATATGTTCTCCTTCCCCCATCCCTTTTTTCTGAGGGGGGCGGCATATCCCAAGCAGTGCCCAGGAGTCCACTCCCAGCAATACTTGGTCAACCAGATGGCCAGGTAGCTTAATGTAGTGCTGTTCAATATAGATGAAATTGAAACTGTTTTGTAGATAAGGAAACTGAAGACTATAGAGAGGTAACATGCCCATTATTACATAGCTATTTAAGTGGCAGAGGCTGAAGTTGAATCTAATTAAGTCAGAGGTCAAATCAAGGCTTTCACCACAGGAAAACTCAGCCTCCCCATCCATACAGATAAATCCTTTGATCTCTATGCAGGTACCTTCCCAGATTAAGAACTCAGCAGCAATCTAGATATTTCATTGTTAGAAATTTTTATTTATTGTAAAATAATACTGAATCCTGAATCTATTGCCTTTCAGTTTCTGCTCACCACTCCCAGGCAGATTGCAACTTAAGTAATTTTCTTTGACAACAGATTTTTTAATTTAAAAATCAACACTGACCACCAGCTTGGGAAATGATGTCAAATAGGTTACTTTACTGCAACGCTTCTCAAGCACCTCTGATATGTCCTCAATCATTGTGATTCTTCAAGAGGTAAAGTAAATTGAAGAGAGCTGTAAGTTATTTTCTACTTTTTTCAAATGAGATATAGTACTTAATTCATTCCCTCCTTGAATCTGGACAGGCCTCAGAAGCTTTGTCTGATCACTAAAAGGCACAGCAGTGATGTTTTGTGGCATCTAAAGAATGTCACATAAAGTTTCTCCCCAGGCTTCATTTCATTTCATCATTTCATCATCCTGTTATTTGTCGATTGCCTCGAGCAGGTCCCAGTAACGTCTCTTTCATCCTAACCCTGAGATTATATTCAAGGCTCTTTAGGAGAATGAGACCCATCATTGTTACTGGTATTTGGCATATTTGGTATGCCACGGGGAGTTTGCCAGACTCTGCCCTGTGGGCAGGCTACATTCGATAGCCTGCAAGTTTGTCCAAAGTAGGAACGAGATAATAAGATGTTATAAAAGATGTCTTGATAAGATGTTGCGCGGCCGCGAATGCAGCCGCATGGTTCCGGGAGCTGGATTTTATAGTCTCTGAGTCTTGGCCGTTGATGGGATTACACGGCGCCAGGGGGCCAGGTGGTGGGTGTGACCCCCGCCTACTGGAATTTGGAGGATCTGGGTGGAGGATGCTCGACTCCAATCCGAGTAGGCTGGGAGATCTCGGCCCCGGAATCCGCGTGGATTTGTCCCTCTGCCTGTACCTTCAGGTGTGCGGAGAGTGGTCTCAGCATGGTGGTGGCTGGTCCTGGAGGTCTTCGGCTGCCGGAACCCTGGTCGGGGCAGGGAGGAAAGCTCAACCCGCTCCCCTCTAACGGCCCCGGCGAGGAACAGCCAGGCACGGGGGCAGAGACTATAAAATCCAGCTCCCGGACGTGCCTCCCCAGGCTTAGTCAAGGGAAAATCAGCCTCCAAGTGCAGAAACCCAATAACCCAGAGACTGTCATGGACTGTCAGTCCCAAAAGGAAGCCCAAGCCAGAGTGTGACAAAGACAATGGAGAGTCCAGTCAACCTAGTTCTAGAGATACAGAAATGAAGATATCTTCAGATGAGGCTATTCCAAGCCCGCTCTTACCATCTGGTTGAACTGAAGAAATGGAGAGAAGTAAAAGTAACTGCCTGAGAGACCCTAGATGAGACTATGCAGCTGAGTTTGGAACAAAGTTTTGTTTTAAGTCATTACATTTTGTCGTAGTTCATTACATGGTAATAGATCATCAGATCAAAAAAGGGTATATGATGAAGCATCTTTGAAACTCATTTGAGCATGAAACCTTTGATTGGTGAACTCCTGATATCAAGTACAGAATACAACTGTAAAACAAGAAAGAATCGGGTCATATAATCCATGAGCTTCTGTTTCTTATATCAGAACTTGAATGTAGGGGTCATAAGAGTTGAATCCACTCTTTATCAAGCCATCATGTTGCAGTGCTCTGGGCATCTCAAAGGCCCTTCTTCATCAAAGGTCAACGGGATGAACCCCCGACAGTAAGTAAGGTGTGGCAATAGTATGAGCATACATCTGGCCATTAGAATTGGCTGCTAGAATTGTCTGAAATATCTCAGCAGGCTAATGAAGGTTTAGGGAAGTATGAATCTGATGTCTTTTACAGATGTATCTGTAGGTCCTTTGCATAAAGCAAACAGATGAGAGCTTGTGGCCCTTTTCCAGAACAGCAGGGAGATGTCTCTTCTAGACCACTCTCATAACACACACCCCAACCTGACCAGAGCATGAGGAACCAGAACCTGTCCATGAATCCACAGACTGCTCCCAGCTTTCAGACTGGTGCCTCCATCACCATGATCTCTTATCTAACACTTGTTGTCAGCATAGAGAGGAGCAGGTGAGGGCTAAAGCCCTAACGATGGACAATGGATGACTTGGTCCTCCCTTCACCTTCCCCTGGGCTCCCACACTCCTAATTTCAATCTGAGTCTTGCCCACAGCCCAGAGGGATATGTTCTGGCAGGATCTCATGATAGAGTCTAATATTCCAGGATAAAGATCGATAATATCATATGCAGTATAAACCAAACAATTGATGAGTGAATTAATGAGAAAGCAAGAGGTAGTGTTATGCACAACTAAAAAATGCAAAAATCCCGGCTTCACCCCTCTCTGGCTTCCCCCTTGAATGATTTCCCGACCCCCCTGGAGACCTTCCCACCACCTCCCAAACCTAGCAGGATTGGACCCAGGATGCTCTCTGGCCTCAGTCAGTTCCTACAGCTCCTGCTCACTGTTGGTGGAGCTCCTTGGCCTGTTTTTCCTTCCTAAAAGGACCCCTGTGGGTTCCCAACACCCCAGGTGTTTGTTTTGTTGCTGTTATTGCTATTGTCTTAAATTTTATTGAATTACCATGAAAAGCACAGTTACAAAGTTGCTCATGACTGGTTTTCAGTCATACAGTATTCCACACAGGTCCCCTCACCAGCGTACATTTCACACCACCAATGTCCTCAGTTTTCTTCCCACTACCCCCACCTACCCCCTTCTATTTGCCTCCACGGCGGACACTTTTTTTTTCTTTCTCTTTTTCCTTTGGGGCATCATGGTTTGCAATACATGTACTGAATAGTTGTTATGTTTGTCCCTCTATCTACTTTCATCACTCAGTTCTTGTCCAGAGGTTTCACTTACTTCTTGTGCCAGTAGCCTAAATTTTTTACAGGTTAATTATACAAGTGACCATACATGGACACCCCCCCAGGCTTTTGGACACACTGTTCCTCTCCTTCCTTCCTTCCTTCCTTCCTTCCTTCCTTCCTTCCTTCCTTCCTCCCTCCCTCCCTCCCTTCCTACTTCCTTCCCACTCTTACTTCCAGTTTCAGCTCCCTTCTGCTTTTCAGGGAGGTTTTCCCTGCTTCTCATAGGTCAGGTGGAGGACCTCTTGACTACTCTCTCACAATCTCACTTTACCTTCATGGCTCACCACACAGGTCATGCAGATAGAGTTCTGTGAGTGGCCTGACTGAGCAGTAAAGTACTGACACCTCACTCTAGGAAGACAAGGGATTGTTTCTTTGGCCTGTGACCACATCCCCACACAGAGCTCAAGGCCAGTCTCTTGATTATTTCTATGATGAATGCACCCTTGTAGCAACAATTCCCGTAGGGGATTTCCTCACAACCAGCTAGTGCTATAAGACAGCCCAGTTCCTGGATCCATGCACCCTCTTGCTTCCAACAACCCCCCACGCTCTATGCTTTCCCCTCCTCTTCCTTATGCATGACTCAGAGGGCAGAATGGCCCTGACCTCTTTCTCCCTCAGCACTTATGTTCTCTGCAACTGAAAGGAGGGTTTCTTCTTTACCCATCCCGATCCCTCTAATTATGAGGGACCCCCTGCAATGGAAACGCCAGTGGAATCAGAATGAGACAGGTCCAAGAATCCCTGGCCACAAGTTCTTGGAAGACACAGCACATACAGGTGACCTCAAAAATCTCCTTTCTCAGGCAGGATTCCTCAGATCCAGGCCTTACCTGTCTGCCTCTAGAAACGCAAGCAGCCCTGCCCCCGCTGTTCTGCCTGCAGACCATGTATACTCAGCCAGAAGGTAGGATCCTCTTCTTAATGCCCAAGCTTCTAGATCAGCCAGAGGCCCCCAGGTTGTTGAAGAACAAGTCAAATCCCTGCCTGAGTCACCCCAGCTCTCCTCATCCATGCCAGGTGGGGCTAGGCCCCTGTGGCAGACCTTGCTTTTCAGACTCATTTGATAGCATATCTTTGCTACTTGAACCCAGGAACCTCAGAGATTGGCATTCTCTTTGTTCTTGCCATCTTGTGCAGACAGAGGTGCCTGGGGAAATAAAGGAATTTATCCTGGGTCAAAAAGGGTAGCCAGAACTTAATCCTCAAGAGTTGCATAATAAGAGCTGGTAATTACATCTCATTTATGGTATATTAACTAATTTAATCTTCATGATAATCCTACTAGGTGGTGTATGTTACAGCCCTCATTTGACAGATAAGACCAAAGAAGTAAGGTGACTTCCCCAAGATTAAATAGCATGTAGGCATCAGTACTAAGACTGACACCACTTCCCAGCTGCAGCTAAGCCTCTTCCTTCTTTGCTATATTATTTTTCATCAGTCAGACCAATGCTACAAAAAAGAAACTAACCCATTTCCACAACTAGAGTCACAAAGGCCAAAACTGTAAATGAAGAAAGAGCTTGTGCCCACCAAGCTCATGAAGTGTACTCCATGGGAAGCTCCTGAAAAATCTTTCTCATCTTCAGAAAAGACAGACCTAGAGTTTCTTTACAAACTGGAGGAAGTTGCTACTGTTGTCTTATCCACAGCTCATGGGAGTGGAGCACTCTGGGTGTCCCCATGGAGCTGCATCAATTTGCTTTGAAAAAGACTTGCTGGGGGGGAGGGGAGAAATAAAAGAGACTTGCTGATAGGCCACAGGAAATACTCATCCCTGAGGCCACATACAGAAGTCAAGATAGCTACGGACCACTGCTAAAGACCATCTACAAAGCTCCACAACTCCTGACCCACACACAGATGTGTGGCCACATAACAGCTCTACTGACCAAATTTTATTTTCACAGTGAAATTTACATTATCAAATAACACTGCTTACAGTTATACTTCTTGTCACAGAGTGAAGACAGGCAGGGAAGAAGCAAATCCCATAATAATCCCTCAGAGACTACCAGGAGGTTGACTAAAAAGATATACCTTCTACACAGCAAGAGCACAGGAAATCCAACGAGGAAAAAGCACAGAAGTCCACAAAATTCAATTAATAAAAAACAGTAATGAGGAAGACTCAATAAGCACAAACCAATTTTTGTAAATTCTCAGAGAATTTTTTTTGAGTTTGTTAGTCTCTCCCATTTTTATTTTTCATTTTTTCCTTAAATTTTTATTAGTGAAACACCATGAGGTACAGTTGTAGACTTACAAATTTTTGTGCTTGGGTTTCAGTTATACAATGATCAAATACCCATTCCTCCACCAGTGCCCATTTCAGAGAATGTTTTTAATGACACCATGGTGAGAATGTTTGGCACATATAGTCAGCAAAGTCAAGAAAGTATGAGAGGAGAAATAAGAACACTACAACCAGAAATAATGAAAATGAAGAGTATGATAGGTGATATTTTAAAAAAATCAACAGACTATCTGAGCAGCAGAAAAATAGTTGAGAAAAAATCAAGGAGCATCAAGATGAGATTAAGGAAATCTCTAGAAAACAACAGACGACTGGGAAATGTATGAAAAGAAATAAACATCACATGAAAGAATTATGGGATGAGTTCAAGATGAACAATATAATAATTATCAAGGTCCCTGAAAAGGAAGGAGAATTCTATGAAGAACAGATAGTTAAAGAAATCATAGATAAGAATACCCCGAAGTTGAGGAATATAGGCAGATTTAAGGGGCTTGAAGGATCCCAAAGAAAACAGACTCAAACAGAAAAATTCAAAGACACATTTTACTCAGAATGACAAAAGTTAGAAACAGGAGTGGTATTGCTGGGTCAAATGGGAGCTCAATTTCTAATTTTTTGAGAACTGTCCATACTATTTTCCAAAAGGGCTGATTCCAAAGAGGCAAAAAAAGTATAGTCGAAGTGACATCTGCACTTGTTTGTTCATTGCAGCACTCTTTACAATAGCCAGAATCTGGAAAATATCCAAGTGCTGAGAACAGATGACTGGTTAAAGAAACTTTGGTATATTTACACAATGGAGTACTATGGAGCTGTTAGAAAAGATGAAGTCATGAAATTTACATACAAGTGGTACTACATGGAAAGTATCATGTTAAGTGAAATGAGTCAGAAAGAGAGGGATAGACATAGAAAGATTGCATTCATCTGGGGAACATAAAGTAACAAAATGGGAGACTAACACCCAAGAATGGCCGAGATTAGTACCAGGAATTTTGCTCCATGGCTTGGAGGCTAGCCACACATGCTAGGAAAAAGGGGAGCTCAGATAGAGAAGGGAGTACCAAATAAGGGGCGTTGGGAGGATCCTCCCAGGATGGGAGAAGCATCTGAGGGTGGACTATAGACCAAACATGATTGCCACTCAATGCTTCTTTTGCAGACCACAACACCCAAAAGGAGAGAGAGAACAAAAGGGAATGCCCTGCCACAAAGGCAGGGTGGGATGGGGGGGATGCGGGGTGGGAGGGATACTGGGACCCGTGGTGGTGGAGGGATGGGTACTTGATCATTGTATAACTGAAACCCGAGCACAAAAATTTGTAAGTCTACAACTGTACATCATGGTGTTTCACTAATAAAAATCTTCTTAAAAAGTTAGAGACAGAATAAGAAAAGCACCAAAATAAAATAATAAAACTTACATACAAAGAAATGGTCATAAAATTCACAGCAGATATATCAAATGAGACTCTACAAGCCAGAAGAGAATGGAGGAATATAGGATAAAAAACCTAATGAAATAAACACATCGCCAAGAATACTCTGTCCAACAAGACTTTCATTCAGATTTGGAGGAGCAATACAGAGCTTCATGGACAGGCAATAGCTTGGAGAATTCATAGCCTTGAAACCAATTAGGCAAAAAGCATAAAGAACTGCCTTAAAAAAACAGAACAAATTTCTCAGCACATGGCACTGAGTATTTTATTCACACATGGCACTTATGGTTACCCTCTACTAGAATAATAAAGGTCTGTTTGGTGCCAGAGAGAAGTGCAACGGGTAGGGCATTTGCCTCTCATACAACTGACCTGGGTTCAATCCCCAGCATCACATATAGTCCCCAAAGCACACCAGTAGTGATCACTGAGTGCAGAGCTAGGAGTAAGCCCTGGACACCACAAAACCAAAAAAGTGTGTTTACTCCTAGCTTTCTAAGAGAATTTACACACATATTAATATTTCACTTATATCGAATGTTCTATGTCTGTTCAAATGTGTTTTAATATCCTTAGACTTTTATTACAATCTTTTACTTTTTAATGCAGATACTTAAGCAGTACTGTAACAAAATATTTTCTAATATGAAGTCAATAATCCTTTTCTTACAATAAAACACACTTTTATACTTTTTAAAAATTTTTATTAGTGAAACACCATGAGGTACAGTTGTAGACTTTCAAATTTTTGTGCTTGGGTTTCAGTTACTTTTATACTTTTATAGTCTATTCCAGGGCTGGAGCAATAGCACAGCGGGTAGGGCATTTGCCTTGCACGCTGTCAACCTGGCAGACCCAGGTTAGATTCCTCCACCCCTCTCAGAGAGCCCAGCAAGCTACCGAGAGTATCTCACCTGCACGGCAAAGCCTGGCAAGCTACCCATGATGTATTCGATATGCCAAACACAGTAATAAGTGTCACAATGGAGATGTTGCTGGGCCCGCTCGAGCAAATCGATGAACAACAGGAGGACAGTGACAGTGACAGTCTATTCCAATTTTCTCCTTAAATTTTTATTGTTTTACTCTTACTGAATTTTACATTTGTTGTATTATAAATTTCATATAAATTATTGTAACATAATTATTCTTAATATAATTTTTAAAATTTATATACCTATAGAAAAAATAAAAATAATCAAATTTTGAAAAATAATATTTGTCAATCTATTGATTTTGATTTACAAGTTTGTGAAATTTTAATTTAACTCTACCCATCTATATGTGTGTGTTACCACCTTCAAAAAAAAACCTCTTGTATGTGGAATATAAAGCATAGCAAAGATAAAACAAATGGCCAAAGTCTGCAGATATTGTCTACAAATTGAGCTTACAAGGGAGGGATGATTAGAAGGAGTCCTTGGAACACTGGTATAGGGAAGCAGGTTCTATTGTAACAGGTGTGTTGGAATGATGCATGAGTGAAATGTACAATTTAAAGTATTATAAGTCCTAGTACTGCAATAAAAATTTAAAAAATTAATAAATAAAGACCTTCCACAATCGTCAGTGGGATCTCATTGTCATCCACTTCAGGAACTGTTGTATGTACTTATTATTTATGCATGCAAATAAAAATTAATACTATATATGCATAATTGATATTTGTGCATGCATGTGCATAAATTTGTGTGTGATTATACATACAACAAAATATTTATGCATATCTATACATAAATAATTACACTGTGTGCACGAAAGGTATAATTTAAAGTATCATAAATTGTACATCAATAAAAATGTATTTAAAAAAAATCTTTCACAATTGTGAGTAGGCCCTCATTGTCATAGCTTGAGGAACTATATGTACTGATCATATTTAGAAAAGGCAATGAGTTCTATAAAATGGAGATTTAATAGGATGACAGTGCCTTCATAGGCCACTCAAATCTCCAGAGCCCCATAGGATCCCTTCACGACCACAAGCACTACTGGCTCACTATCCATCCCTCTCTTGGGTTCTAAACAAATGATCACAAAAGAAAGCAACTCTCTAGGCACACAAGAATAACGTGGCCAAGGGCCCTGTCTTCAGTGAGTTTGCACTCTAGGAGACAAGTGACAAGCAAGCTGGATGTCTACCACAAGTGACAATGGCTATCTATCACATGTGACAACTTTCTGGGATCATGAACCTATTCAATATTTGTGCTCTCCAACAGAGCAGCCACCAACCTTCTGTGGCTATCAATCACTGAAATGCAAGGCATTTAAAATGCACAGCAAATGTAATGGAGGAACTCAATTTTCAGTTAACTAAAAATTTTCAAGTGTTCAAAGCCATCTGTAGCCAGTGGCTACCTACCTATTAAAGAGCACAAAGAGAGGACAAGAGAGAAAGGCTCATCTTCAATGGAGGTTCTCCCACTTGAGCCAAGCCAGATTGTACCAAGAAGGCAGAGAGCTTAATACTGCTTGGGAAAAAGCAGTAGATCCTGGAAAGAGCTCCCACATTTTGAAACTTGATATGAACCCAGCTCATTACTGATGGATCCACAGTAGCACATCCCACTCAGGAGTTTATCACAGTCCACCTGAAGTCATAGAAGCAGCTTTCCCCTCCCTTCTGTAAAACACATGTGAGAAATTCACATTACAGGCCAGGGGATTGGAGCGGTTCTCTGGGTACAATGACCAAGTCAGAGTCTGAACACCGTACTGGGATCTGAACTTGGGACTACAGAAGTCTCTTGCGGGCTCAAGGGCAACCATGTTCAGTGGAAATTTTTGGTATTGGGCAGGAGCAAATTGTCTCTCCAACTCAGCAAACAAACACTGAACCACACTCCCCTAGGAAGGAAACTGTATTTTCATCAAAATCCTCATATACATCATTCCCTTCCTACTGTTTTTAACCAAAAAAAATAATAAAAGCCAACTAAAACAAAACCATGACGTTAGATATGATTGCCCAACACAGAAACCAAACAACAAGGGCCCAGACGATAATATATTTGCAATCTTCTACTCCCACCCTGTCTCCTTGGGAAGTGAATAATTCCGGAGCAGACACAGAGCATGGGAAATACACTTGCAATACATATAAACAGCTCATCCTTCTTATTAGTAAAGTAAGCCACCCACTAGCTCTGCCACAGAAAAGAAAAGGAAGGGGGATCGACTGAGATTGACAGTCCCTCAGTTCCTTCTGCCACACACACACACACACACACACACACACACACACCGTCCCCAGCAGA
This sequence comes from Sorex fumeus, assembly GCF_029834395.1. Lineage (NCBI taxonomy): Eukaryota > Metazoa > Chordata > Mammalia > Eulipotyphla > Soricidae > Sorex > Sorex fumeus. Next base: position 25,698,954 of record NW_026606155.1, read on the forward strand.
GAAGAACACATATCCTGCCACAGCTTTTGCTTGGGAGACCACTGCAGCACCACTAGCCATGTTCAGCTGAACTGACTGCCAAACCTCCAGGCCTAGAGGAAACAACAGAAGTAGCCTGAGCTGTTGTCTGGGAGGAGACATTCCAGTCTCTTATAACATGGAGTTGGCCACATATTCTTAACTTCCACTTGTATGTGCTGATTTCACTGGTACCTCAAATCATACATAGCCCTTTTGGTGATAAGATGTGTAACTCTACACATTACCCAGGAGCCAGCGAGGGGGTCAGGAGCCTCACTAAGTAGCCAGGACAGTGGCCCATCCACTGAGTTTGAAGATGCCAAGCTCATCATTTAGTACAGCCAGAGTGTACTACTCAGTAATAATGAGACTCAAGTTTTATGGGCCAAACTCAACAAATCGGAGGCTTTTCCTTTAATGAATTCATGCCGAACAATGCCAGGCTTTACTCTTAATATTTTTGCTCCACTTATCTGCTGATGCAAAACAAGCCACCCCAAAACATAGTAGCTTCAAACATTGGCTTATCTGGCTGGACTCTGCTCCCCATCAGGCACTTGCCTATGCTGGAACTTCCCCTAGGAAGTCACTCACCAGTACCTCAGTGGGAATGGCTGAAATGGGACAGGGGAAGGCCCCAATGGCTGGGCTCTCTCCCTAGAGGGTTCTTCCCTTGCTCAGGCTGACATCAGTCAGTCTTTTATCTTTCACCAAGGTGTTTGACTTTTTTGACTGGCAGGGGGGCTTCAGGGTGCCCAGGAGTCACCTGCAGTGATATTCAGGCTGACGGTGTGGGCCTGGTGATTTGGTGCTAGGCCCCAGTGCTTCCGTGATGCTCAGGCCCCATGCTGGGGATCTCCAAAACCATCTCAGTCATGCTCATATTACACATGGTGGAGGTTGGGGGCACCACGCAGTGCAGGGATTGAACTCGGAGCCTCTCACCTGCCAAGTATGTACTCCATCCCTTTGAGCTATTTCCCCAGCTGCAAGTGTTTGACTCTGTCCACCAACGTTGTTTTTTTTTTTTAATTTGAGTTCTATATATTACTTCTGAGGCCAACTCTAAAAAGCAAACATTTTCATGTTTTAAACATCACCATTAGCTCCCGTGGCTCTCTTACTGCATCGTGTTCATGTTTCCATCAAAGCCCTCAATGTACAATGTCATCATGTATGTGTATGCATTACTATAGACCATGTCCCCTTGTTCTCTATCTACACAGGATCTAACATGGTCCCTGATCTAAAGCAGCTGTTCCATTTGTACTTAAAGAATAAATCAGTGACTATCACACCTTACAATATAGATGTATCTTGGATAAGAGGCTCCTTCTTTCTGGCAGTAACTATGAAAAGAGATTCTTTTTCCAACTACCACTGAAAGCTTAAGGCTCTTAATTGCACAGAGGAATGGAAACTGTTTTTACCATTTCTCCTTTTCCACTTAAGAAATAACTGTTAATAAAGTGGGGGCAAGAGTAGTAGTACAGTGGGTAGGGTGCTTGCCTTTCACACAGCCGACCCAGGTTCAATCCCTGGTACCACATGTGGGGCCCAGATCCCTGCCAGGAGTGATCTCTGAGCACTGCTGGGTGTGGCCTAAAGCCAAATAAGTGAATAAATAAATAAATAAGGTAACAAAGAACTGTTATAAAAGAAAATCCAGGCATTAAATACAATATTTTCCTCTTGAATTAAAAGTGAAAGTGTTGGGGGTGGGGGGAAGGAAGCCTAAACTATTCAAGAGAATACAGAGCAGGACTGAGACAGCATCTCTCAACTCCAAGTGAATCTCTCAACACTAAGTGACTAGTGAGAGGGTCTTTGCTGAAACTCTTCTTACACCCCCTCCAGGAAGCCTTCCAACCAGACCACGATATATCATGTCACCCCTAAGTCAGGCAGTGACCGGAGTGAACCTCCATTTCTGCACCTAAAGTAAGACCCTGTCAGGTAGAAAATTCCAATCATTTCACAGCTAAGTATGAATTACCTGGGGCTGGAGAGATAGTATAGCAGGTAAGGCATTTGCCTTGCACGCAGCTGACCTGGTTTCAATCCCCAGCATCCCATAAGGTCCCCTGACCTGCCAGGAGCAATTCCTGAGTGCAGAGCCAGGAGTTTACTCCTGAGCATCACCAGGTGTGACTCAAAACCGTTTTTTACACAAAGTATTTTCTAAGTATGGGTTTCCAGCAAGTGCCATGTGTAGGCACAAGAGTAAGAACAACTCCTGGTGATAAAACAAACTAGTTCAGGGGCTGGAGCGATAGCACAGTGGGTAGGGCATTTGCCTTGCATGCAGCCAACATGGCCGACACAGGTTTAATTCCCAGCATCCCATATGGTCCCCTGAGCACCGCCAGGAGCAATTTCTGAGCGCATGAGCCAGGAGTAACCCCTGAGCATCAGCGGGTGTGACCCATAGGAATGGTGATTCCACTCTGCAAACACTGCGCTGGAGTGAATGAATGAATGGGATGTCTATTGACAGATGACAGGTTACACATGACAGGACTGCCCGTCATACACCCCCAATACCTTTACTTTTAATTCAAGAGCAAAATGTTGTATTTAATATATTTAATACCTGGATTTTCTTTTTAAATAGTTCTTTCTTCTTTTTTTAATGTTAACTTGTTTGTTTATTTATTTATTATTTGGGTTTAGGCCACACCCAGCAGTGGGGCCCAGATCCCTGCTCACTTCTGGCAGGGATCTGGGCCCCACATGTGGTGCCAGGGATGAAACCTGGGTCGGCTATGTGTAAGGCAAGCTCCCGACCCACTGTACTATTGCTCTGAGTGCCAGGTCCAAGCTGGGTAGAAATTCTTCACCCCAGGGCTCTGCTCCTGCCTGCCTCCTTCCAGCCCCTTTCTCCCCAGACTATGCTCCAACCTCCAAACCCTTCTCAGTGCCCAGTGCCTCTTTTGGGATGCTGAACTTCCCAAGTTTGTCGGACCCCAAGGATGAAACTCTGCTTCCGCTTTTGCCTTCCACGGGGGTCTGTGCCCCAGTGAAATGAGACCTGAGAATTATATAGTGTCTGGGTCTGTAATCCCCACAACGACAGAAACTCCCGACAGACAAGGACTAAGGTGTGGGTGCCTCACAGCTCAGGCACCTCCCTGTCCTGCAGTGCTTTGTGTAAGGCGGGTGTGTACTAACTGCTGAGGATTGGAATGAAAGAGGGAGAAACCAAGGTCAGCAAGGTCCGGCGTGAACATAGTGGAGCAGGTGTGTGCTCAGAGTCCTGGTTCTTTCTGCTGCCCCCACCATGCCGGCTTGCACAGGGAGCAGAGCAAGCGGGTCCCAGAGGCAGGTCGAGGCAAGGGAGGCTCCATCTTACTGCAGCGGGGTCACTTTGGTGGAGCTGAGGAGGGCTCTTGGAAGCGAAGAACTTTCCTATGAGAGACAAGTCTTCCCATCATGCCTGTGAGTCAAAGTCCAGTTCAAACTCTAGAACATTTCTGGGAAGTGAATACACGGTGGAAAGAGGGGGGCTGCTGCCCAGGAAGCCAGTGAGTGGGAGTGAAGAACTTCATTCCAGACCGTTGCTGCCCTCCAGCCTCTTCCTCTCCAAACGAGGACCCACTGCCTGTCACTTGTTCCTCTATCTAGAAAACCACAGATTTGGGCCTTTTTTTTCTCCCTCCCCTCAGGGACCCACGTCTTTGGGAAGGGGGAGCAGTTTCCCATTAAAACATCACTCACCCACCCACTCTCCAATCCATCATCTGCCTTGGAAATCCACATCTCCGCTCCCGCCAGCTCACCCTCACCCTGCCCTGACCCCAGCACCGTGCATTTACACAGGTGCAGGCACGAGGCTTCAGAGTGGGCTGGTGAAGATGGAGGAGGGGAGATAAGGGAGGTCAAAGGGAAGGGGAGTCAGCAGCGACCAGTCTGCTCTTCTTCTAGCACCTCCACAGTGCGCCTGACAACAGCCCGCCCCCACTAAAGAGCTTTTCACACCGATGAGGCAAAGCAGGGGTGAGGGGGGGCTAGGGGGGCCCTCCAGCTGTTCAGCAGCTGGAACCACTTCTGTTGTTTGAGCCAGGAGAGGCGTGACCTTTGTCACCCCATCACCTCCTCCCCAAGGGAGGAATTCAATGGTCACCCCCACCTCATCCACCCAGCTTCCCACCCTCACTAGGGCCCCATTCCCCGATGGCCCCACAGAGCAACCATCTCGGCCCCAGAGAAGGTCATCCCACACTAGGTGCCAATGAGGAGGGGAACAGGGAGCAGAGGTCTGTGGGTCTGGTAAGGCTGCTCGGACCCTGGACAGAGAGAACATGTTTGTTAAAGCTCAACAAGGGTCTGAAGCAGGGAGGGTTCAGGGGCTTCCCAACCACCAAGCCTGTCTGCTGCCACGTTCATGCCCCTGGTAGCCTATCAGGAAGGCAGGTGGGGAAAAAGAGTGGGTGAGTGCCCAGATCACCTCATCTCCAGAAAATGAAGCATTATTCTAAAAAGAGCCAGACAAGGAACGACTCACTGTAATGTTCATTTACAGGATCTTCTGGCATAGGGAAAAATATTCAGATAGAAAATCATACCAGAGGCTGGAGCAGGTAGGGCATTTGCCTTGCACGTGGCTGACCCGGGTTCGATTCCCAGCATCCCATATGGTCCCCTGAGCACCTCCAGGAGTAATTCCTGAGTGCAAAGCCAGGATTAACCCCAAGCATTAACCAAAAAGCACAAAGAAAAAAAAAAAGAAAATCAGACCAGTAATTTCCAGGACTGGAGTCAGCACAGGAGAATGAGAGAATACGGAGGGTGGAAATAGTGACCGTCTTGATCACCATGATGGTTCTACCGCCATGTACATTTGTTGAAACTAATAAAAGTATAGACCACATAAGTGTACTGCCTTGTAACTCACAACTTGGACCAAAAAGAAAACTTAGAACTAAAGAAAAAGAATTCCAAACAATGCTTGTTTTCAAGGGCACAATCGGGCCTCCCAAAAGTAGTCCAAGAAGTTTCTAGAGATTTCTCCAACCACCCCCTTCCATTATCAGGCATTGAGTTAGGTGCATTGGGGGTTATAAAAACAAACAAGACCAAATGTCCTATCCTCCAAAGCTGGTCTATCTGCAGAGACTGATATGTGTACAGAGAACTCCATTGGAACATTTTACTAAACCAGCCACCAGGAAGCAAAGGCTAACTCACAGCCAAACAAAAGGAGAAAATATTTGAAAATGGTATGCCTAGAAGCCAAAGAAATGAGATGACTAATTCTTTAAAAAAATAAAAATTAAGTGCTGGTGGGGAGTGTCAGGAGAATGGAGGGATGAGGAAGAAAGACATCCATCCGGCCAAGAATGACTGAGTTCCCAGGCTGTACTAATTATATGGATAGAGTAGCTGACCATACATTCTGTGGGCTTAGAGCCCATTCTTCAATCTTTTTACTCCTGTAAACCAGCATCTGTCCTGCATACCATCCACAGGCGGGCAGTTATAACCAGAATGGTCTTCCAATGGTTTCCAACCATTCTACAACATTTCTACACCAGAACTGGTCTGCAGACTTGTGGTTGAAAAGATGGGTTTAAAGGATGAGGTTGTTTCAAACTGGAAGTATCTAAGAGGACATTTCAAAGAAGAGGCCATAGCCTGAGTTGTCAAGGATTTCCGCAAGCATCAAGGAGTGTCTCAAGGACATTGTAAACAAGAACAACAAGTTCACATAAGTGAGGAAGCAAACTCATTTCAACAGATAGTTTAGAAATGACCATTTAAGGGAGGAACAAGTCTCTAGGTCCAAGTTGGTAGTGAGATGGTGGAGGGTCTTGCAAACTCCCAGTTGGTCTTTTATTAAGAATTGGAAACTAGTGAAGGAAACACATGACAATTCATACCTGAGCCTTAGAAACCCCAGGCAGAGCAGTACAGGGCCACCAAGGCTGATTTGGAGGTGGCCAAAGCTGAAGAGAGCAAAATGGAAAAGGTACATAAATTGGACCATGCCATAGCAAATCCATCAAAGAACTGGAGGCTTGTGTGGGTAAGTGATAATCTATTTCTGAGTGGCAGTTCAGGATCAATCCATACTCTGCAGCCTTCTGCCTGGAAACTAGTTATTCCAGACACAAAACCAAATGTACCAGGTAGCACCTGAGAGAAGAGGCTGAAACAAAAGTACCAAGAACCTAGAAACTATCGGCCTCATGAGACTTAGGAATACAAAAAAGGATCACACACACACACACACACACACACACACACACACACACACACACACAAAACCCTTAGTAAGGAGGAAGGAGATGGAAGCCATGTGGCAATAAAAATATTTCTTTACATATTTTTAAATAGTAAACTCATCAAGCTTATGGTCTGTAGGCTTCTGAATCACATCAGGCCACCAGCCTTTCCATTGTGGGAAACATCTATTTTTGTTTCCTGCTTGCACTCCCCAGTCCCTCCACACAAGTCAGCAGAACTTTCAAAGCCAGGGTATGGAGAAAGCCACTTGCCCATCCCCCGCTCATTCCTCAAATCCTGCCACCAGCATCAATAAAAACTCCCCTCACTCCAAATCAAATAAACAGAGCACTCTCTAGGACCTGGATTTTTTTTTAAACTTCTCTCATCCTAATAGCACCGAGGGGGTGGGGGAGGATAGGGGTTAAGTTGATGGCATTAGCAAAAGCAACAAAGTGGTCTTGTATTTAAGGTGTTTCCAATAGATTACAAGATGTACTCAAGTTTATATGAGATTACAAGAGAGATCTCAGACTTGAAGACAATTTAGAGAAGACAGAGTAGGTGTTCCAAAGTACCCATTTGGTTCTAAGAGTCTGGTTTGAAAGTTCAAAGGCACACACACATCAAGGAGTAAGGTTGGCCACTTTTGCATTGTCTCTAGACCTGGAGAGAATAATGAATTCTGCAGAGCAAGTGGCTTCTTACAAGGTGATTCTGAACATTCCTTCAGGCTTTGCCCAGTGACACACTCCAGATTTTCACTGAGTGCTACTAAAAAACTATCTAACATATCTCTGAGTGTCCTGGCAATGGGGTCCAGTGTCTACTACATACTCTGGCTTCCCCACCCCACTCTGTCCCCAACACCATAGTAATAACACTTAGTGCCCAGAGATATGTAACATGTGTCTCATAAGTGCATGGGGGTGGGGGCCCTGGGGGGAAAAAACAAACATGTGCGTCAGGATTGAGATGAACAGCTAAGAGAGGTGTCAAAGGGGGGATGTTCTTGGCCCAGATGGGTGCTGGCAGTGATTGAGTTCTTCCAATTGGAAGAACAAGGTCCCCAAACAGAACTGCTTTCACAGGTGACTTGCTGAGATTCTGGGCACAGAGAAAGCAGAATCTAAAAAGTGTTCACGCGATTCAAGATTACTTGGAGAGAATCTGGGCTCACAGAGAGCTATTTCAGGCCTAGGTGACAAAGAGACACAGAAATGAGGCAGGTCCTTTTCCCCACCTCTGCATGAAACCCAGCCCCACTCTGCCAACTGCTTTGGCAGCAGCTGGAGATAGTTCCATTGGCACAGACGCGTGTTCTCATGATAGGCACTGCCAGCCATTGAGGCTCCTTTGCACAAAGAGGAAAGTTATGACCAGTTAGTGGAAATATTCAAAGCACCCCCAAAGAAGGAACTTTGTGCCCCTCAGGGGAATTTGTATTTAAGTATATTCAGTGAGGGTCTTGGTGCTATTATAAGTCGAGAATATAGGAAAATGTGATGCCATTTTGGAAATACAAACAAGAAAACATACAAACAAGGAAACACACAAACAAGGGAACTAGAACTACTGAAAATAAGAATTGACACTAACAGGCGTCGTCCAGTTCTATTTAGCAGGACAGGGGGCTTAAAACAAGCAACCATATCTTTAGGAAGAATTCATAAAAACAAAAGGAAGATTTGGTTTCCAGAATGATAAGTTATATGGCCACCAGGCTCACAGGCTGCTCAGAATGTGCTACCGTTAAGTAACTCAGTAACTGAAGGAAAGCTAGAAATTCCTGATCGAAAGATTTTGAGGGAAGTGGGTAGGCCCTCAAATGAAAGGGCTGCTCAAAGTGGAGATTGAGCACAACTGCTGTGTACACACACACACAGGTGCATGCACACACAATCACACTGAGGAAGTGATCCCTCAAGGGCACCGTCATTCATTCACAATTCGGGGTCAAAAATAGTGAAGGAGTAAGGTGCTTACTAAGTTTCTTAAAACAGCACCAGCACTGGGGCTAGAGATATAGTACAGCTGGGTAGGCATCCAATCAGGGCCCCTGCATACTTCCAGGAGTAATCTCTGAGTATATAGCCAGGAGTAAGCCCTGAGTACCACTGGGTATGCCCCCATCGCATAAAAAAATAGCAATAGCACTGAAGTCTGCATGCCACTCCCAGGAAAACTTGCTTTAGGCTAGGAGATGTAAGTCCTTGGACTCCACATGTTTCCCCAAAGATGATTAGAGGCCCTCGTTGCTGAACCTCACCCCCTCCCACACACCTAAATGATGGCTCACACTCTTGGTAACTCCCCTTCCCATGGCCCAGTTGTGCCAAGTAAGCACTCACCAGTCTGATTCCTGTCCCTCTCTTTTTCCACACACAGGCCCCCGGCATCCTGGCTGGTGAAGAGATCTCAGGTGACCAACAAACCTTAGCCACTTGCCCTGGATGGCAGACTCGCATCTTGGTTCACCCCTCACCTTATTGCAACCTTGAATCTCCCCAGTCTAGCACTTAGCACTCTTGCTGCTACCATGGTAAGTTTTCTGGCTTTCAAGAACATGTGTGGACCAGAGAGAAAACTCAGCTGTGCTCATGCTCTGGATGAAGGCGGCCTGCATTACATCCCTGACACTTCATAGGTCCCCCCACTGAGCACCACCAGGAGCAGCACCCCATCACAAAGCCTGGAGTAGCCCCTAAGCACTGTGGGTGTGGCCCAAAAACAAAAACAAAACATTTGTGAACTCGCATACTTTACAGTGAGCCCTCCAGCTTTTACCACTTACGGCTCCCCATATCGGCACAGAGAGGGCCCCAACAGACCCACCGCAGCCCACCCAAGATAAAAGACTTCCACACAAATCCTAAACATAGCCGGGAGAAGCCGCTAAAGCATTACTCCCTCCCAGCCCCCGATCATTATTTCACAGCCCCATCACAACTGCATGGAGATGCTGGCAGACCGGCCAGTAATGGGGTCCCTCAGGAAGGAAAAGGCCGGCTGAAGGCAAGATACAATGCCCGGCATGCAGGGCCCAGCTTGGAGCCCCTCACACAGTGGAACGACTTGCACTGACAAGGGAGATAAGAGAGGAAGAAACCCTTTATCCCAGCACTTGAGGAAATCCACTCCCTCATAGCACTAAGCCCCGGGGGATGAAAGCTGAGCAAGTAGAGACTCAAACAAACAGAAGAGGAAATCCCAGTCTTGCTCTATCATCAGATTATGTTGGAGCTGCATGTGCTTCGCAGCCGTGTTCCCTTGCAGTGCTGTTTCCACCATCATTTGGAGATCCTGCTGCTCTGGGACAGACCTTCAGATGGGCAAAGAGGCCAACACTTACACACACACACACACACACACACACACACACACACACACACTGCCTTAAACTCATGTACAGACAAAAGAGAAATGGTTTGGCCCATGTGGGGATCCCATGGGTCACGAACAAGCTGGTCCCATCAGCCCCCCTCTCAGGCTGAAAATCCCCCCCTATGTCATGCAGACAAGGATTAATTGCTGCTGTCCAGAGCCCAGTCTCACGTCTTGCTTCACACAAGCATGAGGCTGTTTTGAACAGAAGAGCAGTTCTGTTGACCCACACTGGGCCAAGGAAAAGTAAATAGAGCCTTGTCACATTCTACAGGCGGGACGGGAAGAGGGTGAATGGAAAACCAAAGAAACCACTCCTGAGGGACAGAAAGAATAGCTCTTCCGTTTTCTTTTTTTTCCCTTTTTTTTTTTAAATTTTTCTTAGTGAAACACCATGAGGTACAGTTGTAGACTTACAAATTTTTGGACTTGAGTTTCAGTTATACAATGATCGAATACCCATCCTTCCACCAGTGCCCATTCTCCACCACCACTGATCCCAGTATCCTAACCATTTTCATTCCTGGCCTCAGAGAAGTCTTTCAAAAGAATGAAAAATCTGTACTTGACTGTAAAAATCTTTTTCTTATCATCCCGACTCATATCATTCTAAAGTTGGGATTTCCCTCAAAACTGGATGGAACCACTGTTTTGAAGGTCATCTGCCTTTTCACTGAGTGGGTGTTGGAAATGAGCAACTCAGTGGAAAGAAGTGAGCAGGGATTAATCTATCCCAAAGAGCCTGCAGGGTTTACTGCACCAGGGGGAACACTCCCATGTCTGAAATCCCAAGCACTTTCAGACGTGAGACAGTGTCACAAGCACTCAGCATGAGTGCTAAAGAGACCGTGCAGGGGTTAAAGTATTGGCCTTGCATCCCACCAACCCCAGTTTGAATTCCAACATTGCATATGGTCCCCTAGCTCCAACAGGAACCACTCCTGAGGGAACAGCCCCTGAGCACTGCCAAGTGTAACCCCAAAGCAAAACAGAGCAAAATAAAACAAGAACTCAGCTCCAAGAGATTCTTGAGACCTTGGAGGCCAAGGAAATGCTGACAACATAAAATTAAATAAAACCAAAGCCGAAGATCCAGTTCTTTATAGAGAGATAATCAGGGCATATGAGAATGTATATGTGTAAAGATACACACATAGAACGTGTTCACATTCAGTTGACCCTTAAGATGAAGTTTATGGGCACCCTAGACAATATAATTAATAGAGTATTTTACTCCCCACTGACAAAAACTTTACAGTACCCCTTACAATCTGCAGAGTCTGGCTTCAGGACAGTTCCCTCCCATCCCATTATCAAGGGTACTAAACTCTGAGGATGCTCAAGTCTCTTAAGACTGACCTTTCACATCCACAGCTGCTATAGACGCAACTCAAGCCACTCACATCCACGGAGGGATAAACTCACAAAGATGGACATAGGGACAGGAAAGCCAACTGGATTGTTTAAACACACACACGCGCACACACACACACACACACACACTCAAAACTGTGTGTTCTAAGATGACCCACACAGTCCAAATCCATGGTGTTTCCGGTTCTACTGTTCAGATGCAAATCTTCCCCACCCCCCTCTGCCCCTCCAGAGTCACAGAGTCAGAGAGGACAGACAGTGGGGCATCACAGTGGCAATCACTAAGTGACAGGGACACAGATGGGTGTGTGTCTGACTTTTCCTTAAAACTCTTCCTTATTCTCCAAGGTTCCTGCTGCGATATGCATCTTTTAAGAGGTGTAAGGACAGAACACTTACAAAACTCCAAATGGGACTGACCCAAACTTGCCTTTTAAAGTTGCCACCAAAGCTCCACCCAAAACTGAGTGGCACTGCAGGAACACAGAGTTCCCCACGAAGGTGAGGGCACCCATCACACATAGTCCTGGGCCCCTTCACAGGCTTGCCCTCCCTGCAGGTGGGAGTGGACAGTGTCTTCCAAGATTTGAGATTCTGTTTGCTGCTCTGGGTCTCAGGAAGTGGACACTCAGATCAACTCGGCTCCCTGCCTGGCGGGGCATGCAGAACCCAGGGGATCTCTCTGCAACCTCCAGCTAGTAGGGAGACTCCCTCTCTGGTTCTAATGGCACAACCACACCATCCACAGCCTTCTCTTTGGAAGGGCTCTGGAACTCTGGGGTCTAGATGAAGTTAAACCTTCCCATTCACAGCAAGATTGTGGCCGGGTTGGCCAGCAGCATGCAGCAGCCTTTCAAAGATACACTTGTGTCCTGCATCCGCCATCAGACTATAGGAGAGGGCTGGGGTTATGTGGGCACTTGAGGGACTCTGGGAAGAGTGAAAGCCACACATCTGAAAAATGAGGATTTTGATGAAGAAGAAAGAGTACAGCCGGTTAAGGCACTTGCCTTATAGGCAGCTGGCTCAGGTTTAATCCCCAGGAACTCATGCCCTGCCAAGAGTGATCCCTAAGCACTGAGCCAGGAAAACCCGCTGAGCACTGCTGGGTGTGGCTCAAACCACAAGCCTCCACATGAGTCCTGGAAAAACATGAAGCTCTAGTTTCAGATAGGGAGAGAAGGGGAGCACGGGGCCAGCTAGTGTTCATCCATCCCTCCAGAAAGATACCTGCCTGCAGAACAGAATGTCCTTGCTTTTAGTTCCTAGCAGAAGAAATCCAATCAGCAAAGTCACTTCCCATCCTGCTTTCAGCATCTGCTGCATTCATCTATTGGGGAGAGAGGGACTTAGCCCTCTCTGAGCTATCACTGAGGACGTGGCATGGCAGACACTGACTGGTCCCTGCACTCCTGGGCTCGACTAGTCTGTGGCTCCTGCTGCTCAGATAAATGATGTCCTTCGAAGTCCCTTGGCAGCACCAAGCTACAGAGTTGGGTCCCAGGCACAGACCTCAGAGTCAGGGTGAGCCAAAGCAGGTTGGGCCACCCAAGTGGAGCAAACTCCTGAAGGAAGTTTCTAGGCCTGACTCACAGCATAACTGCCCCTGCCCCTGACACAAGACAATTCCATTCCTGAGCTGATCCCCACCAAAAAAAAAAAAAAAAAAAAAAAACCAAACCAGCCTGACTCTCACCTAGAAAAAGTACTGCCAGAGGGATTCTTCACAAGGCACCCAGACCAACTCCCCAGGTTGCTCGAGCTATGTGGAGTTCCAAGCCTGACCATGGCTTGATCTGACCTCCAGGAAGTCAGGGGTAGAAGCACATGGACTGCAGTACTTAGTCTTAGTCTTGTATAAGAAACATTTCTCCTTGGAAAGCCAGATAAAGATGATTTCCAACTCATGCCTTTTCACCTTAATAGAGAATCTTCTCCCAAGAACTCATGCATGTTAAAACACTTCCAAAAAGGATGTCTAAAGTAGACGCTTCTTGGCTTTAAATAAACACTCCATGCCAGATTCCAATCTATTGGGATCTGCAATTCACCAGAAAACTACTTTAAAGCAGTAGATTTTAGTGCACACGTTCCAAAGGGGAAAAAAGATCCTATTTCTCTGAGACTATAAAACACCTAATTGTGTAGCTAAAATTTCAAAGCTCTCTAAAAGAGTTTGAAGGGGAAAGGTCACAACAGAAATAAGTCTGGAGGGGAACAGACCAACTTATAGGATGATTTCTCTGTGTCAGACACAAGTTCGAGGCATTAGGTGGAAGTAATTTTAAATGATCCGGACAACAATTCAAGAGGTAATATTTTGCACCCATTTGGCAGATGAGAAAACTGAGGCTCAGCAAGTCCAGCCATTGCTCAAGGTCACAAGACTGATAACCACTCTATAATCATCACAGCAAGGAAGGGCCATAGAATCAAGGAGAAGGACCCCTCCCTCTGAGTTACCTGATCTAGACGTGGACTACATGGAAGTCCCATATTTATTATTACTATTATTTTAATTCCCTTTTATATGGTTATGTTCTCACATAGTCAAGGGAAAGAAAATGCAGACTTCTACTGAAGCATCACATTCTCCTGCCTAACCTTTTAAAAAGGTAGTGAGGAAAGAGAAGACTAAGGGGGCTGAAGCAATAGCACAGTGGGTAGGGCATTTGCCTTGCATGTGGCCAATCTGAGTTCAATTCCCAGCATCCCATATGGTCCTCCGAGCACCACAAGGAGTAATTCCTGAGTGCAGAGCCAGGAGTAATCCCTGAGTATCGCAAGGTGTGACCCAAAAAAGGCGGCAGGAAAAAAGGACTAAGGTTCTAGATCTTTCATAAGCCATAACATGCAAATCCTGTAGCTATTATACAGCAGGTAGGGTTTTTGCTTTGCACGTGGCCGACCCAGGGTCGATTCCCAGCATCCCATATGGTCCCCTGAGCACCGCCAGGAGTAATGAGCCAGGAGTAACCCCTGTGCATCACTGGGTATGACGCAAAAAAAAAAAAAAGCACGGTCCTCAATAACGACTTTCCCAAAATTCCCCCAACAGGGTCCTGCTGTGCCCCATCTGCCTAGCTTACATGGCTGGCTTTAGGGCGGGTGTCCCAGCTGTTTGCTAACATGGAAAGGCAGAAATAGCAGGGACACAGTTCAGAATCAATATCGTTCTACTACTGCAGGGTCAGGGGGAGAGGTTGTCCTCATTCATAGGAAAAGGACAAGAGAATTCCCAGATGAACTCAATACCCCAGCTGTCAGTTAGCTGTGATGTTTTTAGCAGAAACCACATCGAACCTTTCATGCAGAGAAGGTACCATCAGGGAGATTTTTCTGTACCACCACCATGCAGAGTTGTGTGGACAACACAAGCTGCAGGTGGTCAGACCTGGCCTCTGGCCCCATCAACATCACCTCCAGAGGCTCCTTGTCTTCATCCATGAGGACTGTGTAGCAGTTCTACTGCCAAAGGTTGCAGATAAAATCGGGTTGGAGGCCCACAGAGATAGTTCAGCAGTCAGGGACAGACACAGGGCTGTGTATGTAAGGACCTAAGCTACATCCCCAGCACTGCATGACTCCCTGAGCACTGCCAGACATGGATCTGGTGCCCCAGTATATGGGCCCAAGGAGTACAACATCACCATGCCCGAGTACTGAACCCGCAAGCCCAGTTGGCCAAGTAATGGCCAGAGTGACTATGGGGGCCCCTGAAAATTTCTTGGGAGCCCTGTCAAGAAAATGAAAGAGGAGGTTGGCTCCTGACAGTTTCTGATAAACATGTATTATTATTTTATTACTTCTCTTATCAACTAAATCAAGTTTTTCAAACTGCATTGCAAAACTCCACAGTCTCACTGCAGATCCTGAGGATTGGTTTGCCAACAAAGTGAAACTCTGGATATTTTAGAAGATAGCCAATTCTCTTTGCATCTTCCATTTATGAGAATACATTTGTTTCTAATTTCATATTCCAGTGATTTTCAACCCATAGCAGTATCATCAAGAACCATGGCAGAAAGAAGTGGAAAATATTTAAGTTCTAAAAGGTTATAAATTAAAATACTGTACAACTGTTATTAACTTGAATCAAAAACGTCTCCTGTTGCTTCTATGGAGAGGGCAACAAGGATTTTTTTTCAAAGAGAGACCGATGTTATTACATCCCACACTTGCCATCCAACCTCCCACTAAGTAAATACCCAAAAGTCTTTATTTCAAAATGCCTCCTGTGCAACAAAGTCCTTCACTCACTGCCTTCAAGTCAAAGAGGACATTTACATCACAGGATTAACCTAAGTGAGGATGCTAAACCCTTTTTTTTAAGGGTCATTTTGTGACCCAACTGTACTTTAAGCCAGAGCCATCCTATAGGTAAAATGCAGAGACCCCAATCCATTTGCTCTGACATCCTATATGTTTGTCGCCCTACACAGGCTAAAATATGGCCACATTCATGTAAAAGTCCCATGTCTTTGAGATGTCTGGAAGCCATAGCCCCAGGCTGATCCACACTTGCCCATCTTACCTCCAAGTGCTCAGAACTCCTCATGGGGAGACAGTGGCAGATGGAGAAGTGGCATCATCATCCCCCCCAAATGTCAGTCCTAACAAAGCACCTTTGTGCATTTCCTCTCCCACCACCCCCACCCCAGCCCTGCCATCACTGCCACCCCAGCAGTTCTCCGTCCTCCAGCACAGGGGTGGGGGGATTCCCCAAACACCAGGCCCACCCTGGGCCCACAAAGCCGCCTTTGAATGAATAGAGCAGAGAGGACTGCTGAATGCACGTAATCCGGCCATTGAGGGCCCAAGAGGGGCTGCACCTGTACGAACAATGCTCCGTGGAAGCTCAAGTGGGCTCTGAAAGGTCCCTGTGGTTCCCCCTGCCCCTTGCCTCCTGGCTCCTTTGTGCTGCCTTTGTTTCTGCATCCACTGCTCCTTCCACACCCAGGACCCCCGCCCACAAGGAGATAAAGGGGGGCCTGGGAGCAGAGGGCAACAGGGCAGCTGGCTGACTAGGAGCAAGCGCTCCCCACAGAAGCACCCAAAACAGCCGAGAAAGACCACCCCCTGCCTCTCAGCTGGGGTCCAGCTTCCAGGCTCCCCCTAATCTGCTAGAAAATGCACCCTGGCTTCCCACCTCCTCACTAGGGCCCTGAGGAAGCCGACTGTGGCTGCCAAAAACCATCCCCGGCAAACCAAGCAACCCCTCAGCCCTTGCTGGCCAGCCCGAGTTTGGGGAAACACAAAAGGGTAGTAAGGAAGGGTGTGTCCAGTTCTGCACGCATGCAGGCTCCGCACAATCAGCTGTGTGCACCCCACTGCTGGTGGGTGAACAACTCAAGTTCCAGGTGACAGGCTGTCCAAGCCACTCTGGCTGGTGCTGCAGGCTGTGATCCTCTGTGGGTGGGTTGGTGAACCCCTCCCTGTGGCATGCCTCTCTTCCCACGCCATCAACTCATTTCGGCAGCGGCACCTGGAGCTGAGGAATAGGGCAGGGAAAGTGGGGATTGTCCTACCCATCCTGGGTCTGAAGTCAAAAGGCAGATTCCAAACCAAAGTCTGGGGCCTGCAGACCGGAGCTGGGGACTGGAGGCTGGTCATTTCTTCCCCATTCCCCACTTAGCTCTGGAAAAACGTCAACAGCTGACACCAGGCCCACTCCCCTGGCCCACAGCAGTCCTCAGAGGACTCTGAGTTTCCACAGATGGTAAGAGACTGAGTGCTGCTTACACATCCCTCAGTTGCCCTTTTTATTTATTTTGGGGTAGGGGGTGGTTTGGGGCCACACCCAGCAGTGCTTGGGAGCTCCCCCTGGCTGGTTGCTCAGAGCAGTGCTCAGGGATTAGTGATGGAGTGGGGGCCTCTGGTGTGCCAAGTCTGCCCTCTGGTCCTCTGAGTCACCTCCCAGGCCCTCAGCTTTTGCAACAACTCACAGCTCTCTAGAAATCTTCTCTTAAACCTAACTCAAATCCCTCCTGCATGATTTCTTGTTGGTCGATTGATTCAACTATTTTCTGAGGCTTGCTCAGAGCCTGGGCTCCTTGGTAATATGATCCAGTTCTGAGGCCAGCATTCTGATTGAGGGGGGGAAAATCCATAAATCTTTTCTTTATAAAGATCCATAAATCAGGAGCCCTCTACTACCTGCCTCGCGGCCCCGTGGTCCAAAGCAAAGCCAGCCAGCTGGATTTCAGGAGCTGGGAAAGGCCTGAGAAGGAGTGGAGGAGCCTGTCCAGTGGCTGAGGGTGGCGGCCGCTTCTTCAGGGCCAAGCATCGCCTGTGCTTGTGGCTAAAAGGAAACTGGAAGCTGAAAGGCCGTGTGTGCGCGGGAGAAACCAGTTTGGTGGCAGCAGACTTCTCTCCGTGAAGATGGGGTGGGGTTGCTCAGCCGAAAACGTCATTGGAGGCTTGGGTAGGAAAGTCACTTCATAAATTGTCTATTTTGTGAAGGCAACTCTGGCCATGGTGGACAGGAGTGTCTGTAGGGCAAGGGCGCACACACACACACACACACACACACACACACACACACATACACACACGCACACACACATACACTCACACACACTCATACACACAATACAGTCATACACACACACACACACACACACACACACACACAGGGATGGGTGAGTGCCTCTGGCAGGAAGGCAGGCGTGAGGTGTTGACAGGGGCCTGTGCTACAAGGTGGCAGCCAAGATGGAAAGAAAGAATCAATCTGGGAGATGGCTATGAGGAAGATTCTGGAAACGGCTGTCACCATCTTTCTTCTGGTTCCAGCTTCCCCAGTAAAATGCAACGTAATTAGGTTACCTCCTGCATTCTCTGCTCCAGGTCCAGAGCTGTTCCAGCCAGGGGGCTACGTGTCCTTGTCACTCTCGCCAAGTCCCCTCTCTGGAGACCAGAATGCCCACATCTGTTCTCCAATATCCCTGAGGGTTTCTCCTCAGGCCTCTGACCCTGGAAATGCCAGCCCAGGGGCCTGGGCACTGTTGGTTACCCGGAAGAAGAATCTGGAAGTAGTGAGGGCTTTTTTTTTTTTTTTTTGCACCTCATCCACTGCCAAAGGGAAGATTCCTTTCCTCAAGCTTCAGATTGTTCTGGGTAACTTAGACTCAAATTCCACAAAAGAGCCCCCCCCCACAGGTCTCTTGGGACCCCCCTCCCATGCACAGTCTTCTCCCATCTGAGAGTTTGGGGGAGCAGGTGCCTGACCCAGCATGGTCAGACCTAGCATGTGTCTCACCTGGATTCAACTCCTGGCAGCAGCATCCAATGAGCATCTCCAGGCATAGCCCTGGAGGTTTCCAAGCACTGCCAGGTGTGGTCCTGGAGGGCTTCAATACTGCTGGGGTGGCCCAGGCATTCCCAGCACCACAGACCCTGAACAGCATCACATCCCCAGGGCCCTGCATTGGTAAGCCGAGGACGAGCACCATGTGGGAAGACACCCCCCATCAAAAAACAAAAACAAAAACAAAAACCCAGAAGTGTTTGAAGGAGCCCAGGGTATGCCTCAGTGCCAGAAGGAGAGCACATAAAAGGTGACACACATTCATGATGTGCAAAGCAAAACTTTAGACAAATCAGGCTCTCAGCATTTTATCTGTAGGAGGGCAGGGCAGGAGCTCGGTCTTAGCACCATTACACTGATGGATCCTGGCAGCCACACCAAGTGGATGTGTGGTCCCCAAATCACCACAACCAAATGGGTGTGGCCCCCAACACCATGACAATGAAGGGGAGGGAAAGGGAGAAATGTCTTTGCACCTCTCTCAAGAAGTGCCCCAGCAGCTGACTCGGGGGCCTACCATGCAGTCAGTCTCTCAGGGACTCGGCAGGAGCTGGGCTGAGGTTCAAGGGCCCCATCAGGGTGTCACTTGACAGAGAAAGAAAGGAGGCTGGTGGCTGAGGAATGGTCCAGAAACAGGGCAGCAGATAAGGTTCGGTTGCTGCGTATGTTTGCTGCAGCCCGGTGTCAGGAGAATTTTCTCTCAGGGGGCATAAAGCCCCCTCAGGCTAGTTCCCCCACTTTCTTGAGGGCTGATCTCTAGTTATGGAGCTAAAGGCACTTTATTAAATTCTGCAGCAGAGCCTTCCAGAAAAAGAGGCTGTGCCCAGCTTGGCTGGGAATGGTGAAGGTTCCTATATGGAAGCCTCCCTACTCCTGAGCCCCTCCAGGACCCACAGGCCTGCCCACTTCTATGTCCATATTGAGAATAGGCCTGCTGAGAACCAAAATCCTCATTACCTCTAAGAAGCTTTCCCTGACTTCCAACCGTGACGACTTTCCCTGGAGGGCACGTCCCTTTCCTTCCTCCTCCTCCCTGGAGGCTCAGACTCCTAAAGCTGCTTCCAAGATTCAGCATTCTACCTCCTGGGTTTAATTCTAAAGTGACTCCCAGAGCATCACTCTAAAACCCCCGACTGCGGGGCCAGAAAGTCATCCATGTCTGCGGCCAGTGCTACCAAGATGTGCTACTGAACAGCAAGGCCCTTAGAATCAAATCAGGATGTCAAACCAACTCTCCACGTATTTGCTACGTGTTTTTGGGACAGCCCCTCAGCCTCTCCAAGTCTCAGCTTCTTCCTCAGTAAATAAGATGATGACCATTCCATGGATGTGTCCTGCAGGTCAATGAGATGGTGCATCTGAAGCACAAGAAAGATACCTGGCTTGCTCTGTAGGCAGCCGTCTGCCCAGGGCCCCTGCCTAGCCCAAGAACAGCATCAGACAGGGAGGGGACAGACAGCGAGGGAGGAACAGAAGAGAAAGATCCAGGCAGGACACAGTCTGTGCTTGCTGCTAGGGCTTCAGCTGCCTCCTTCGTCCCCCCACCCTGCTCTCACTGGGCAGCTGAGAACCTGTGTCAGTGCCTCTTCCTGTGTAACCTGGGGAGACTCCAGTCACTCGAGGAGACCCTCCCAAGTCAGCTGGAGCCTCAAGAAAGTTGCCAGTCCTGGACAGAGAAACGTCGAGATGCCCTTTCCCTCTCCAGAAACACTCTTCTCTAGGTCATTATCCCAGCACCTGCATCGTCTGTTTTCTAATTCACCCTTGGCCAATTTAGGATAAAGGCAGAAAATAGGACCCATCTCTGTGTGTGTGTGTGTGTGTGTGTGTGTGTGTGTGTATATATATACAGATATATATATATGTGCCACATGGCTACTATATGCAGTCTATGTGACAACACACCCATAACTGAACTTTTGGGACTCAGAAGATGCACGCTGACTCTCCCCAGATAAGCACCTAAATTGGACAGGGCAGTCTAATCCAGATTTCCTCCCGAACTATGTTATGAAGGCCTGGTTTCACTTGCTCTCTGGAAGAAACCGCCCAGGATGCAGGAAAAGGACCCATGGCAGAGCACCTCTAGGACACTCAGCAACACACAGCACGAGGTCACTCGCGTGCTACAAGGATGCAGAGCCAGGGTCAGACTGGAGTTTCCAGCAGAGCTTTGCTGCTCTCAGGGGCCCAGCTCCCCATCCTGGCTGGCTCTGGTTGGGGCCTCAAGGCCTCAGAGCCTGCATAAACAAACAGGGGATTATGCTGACCCACGCCACAAGGAGACTGCATTTTTGCTTTCTGAAAAGGTATTTGACATGAAAAGCCATCTCTGATACAGACAAGGAAAATCTCAAAATAACCCAGAGCAACATGACTCGAGGAGCCTCAATGCCAGAGACAAACGTCTAGAGTCGCTTTAGAGGGAAGTCCTTGAGGGCCTGCCTCTCCAGCACCCCACTCCTCCTTATCTGGTTCCCGTCCCCTTCTCCACCCACACCAACCTCTGCTTTCTATGTGCTCTGTCTAGTCTCCTCCAGGACTCCCACTGAGCTTCCCATTACAGGATAGAAGGAAACAGGTTTAGAGCCCCGTGGAAGGACCAGGCTGGCCAGTGGTGGGGATGTGGACACAGAGGGCACCAGGATCTTCCAGCTTATCCTCCAGAACACCAGGGCAATGACTAAAGAAGTTGCCTCTCACCCCAAGCAATTCTGCAACTGCCCTGGGGCTTTCTTGCAGGACCAAGAGATTTCCTCTTACCTCTCTACTGAGTCCAGCTGCCCTTCCTGCCCACTTATTACCCCCATTTTCAAACAGTCACAGAGTTGCCTGACATGTTACCAAGCAGTTTTTACATACAGACTCTCAACTGGTTGTGTGAAACAAACTGGGTGCCATACCCTAACTCGAGCCTGTAACCTTGAACATGCTATTTCACTTGCCCAGGTCTCACTTCCTACATCTTTAAAATGGGCATGATCAAGAGCCCTCACACAAGGATGTAGTGAGCAAGGTGAAGCCATGTGCAGACAATTATCATGCTGGCTTCCACCAAGAGCCAGGAGTCAGCAGCCACTGTTGTTGCATCATCATCATCACATTCAGTTCTTTTATTTGCAGTGGGTTGGGGATGGTAAGGTGGAGAGGGGTTTCTCCCAACTGGTGCTAAGGAGGCCTCTGGACCCTTACCACAATTTTCGTCAACCAAACCAGCATTTCAATGCAAAGGTTCAAGGATATGGGGCTGCTCAGGCTTGCAATGCCAAGGATTACCCAGCCCCCCAGGGCTTCACCCACCAATGCTTGCTGGTGCCAGGGATTAAATGAGGGTCAGCCACATGCAAGGCCTGTGCCTTAACCCTTGTACTATCCCTCTGGATCACATTTAGTTCCTACAATAAGTGTGACTTGGGCCAAGTAGTGGTGAGCCAACATCCAGAGATATCAGATGAGGGACTGGAGAGATAGTACAGCAAGTAGGGTGTTTGCCTTTCACGTGGCCAACCTGAGTTTGATCCCAGCATTCCATATGGTCCCCAAGCACTACCAGGATAATTCCTGAGTGCAAAGCAAGGAGTAATCCCTAAATATTGCCGGGTATGACCCAAAAAGCCAAGGAAACAAAAAGGAGATGTGAGATGACTTCCTCGTCACCCCATACGTGAGCACTTTGCATGAGTCCCCAGGGGGTCTTCTGGCTCCAGTGCATGCTCCACCATTCAACAGCCCAGAATTTTTATTTGTGCTTATGCACCATGCTGCTCGAGCAGCCACAATGGGGAACCCCCACCCCCAACTGTGCCCCAGGGAGGAGCGGGCAGGGAGAGGAGAGGAAGCTGGTTTGGGAACACTTAGGTGAGATTGGTCTAAGTGTTGGCTATGGGACAAGTGAGGTTCCGCTGCCTCTGAGGAAAAGGCCTCTTGATGCTCTGCAGAGCCTGTCAGTCTGGAGGCCCGAGAGAAGGCCCTGCGACAAGAGAAGGAATGCAAACGTGCCCTGCATCCGCTCCTGGCCCCCTGAGCCCAGCCTTCACTTTCCCTTCCCCATGCTCTCAGAGTTATCATGCCCGACCGTCTGTCCAGCTCACCCTTTCCCATGGCCTGACCCCAGGGGTGAAGAAGGGAGAATGGCTGTGCCTCCTCCCCCAGCCCAAAATCAAACCACCAAGCTCCCCCCTCAGCTGTCTGCAGAGAGCCTCGCCCTGTACAGCCTCTGCTCCTTCCCACTGGCTCCTCAGAACACACAGTTGTGGATATTAAATGACACTAACTTTCATGCCATTCCTGCCCCAAGATTCCCCATCAGCAACATCCTGCTGCTTGATCTTCAGACAGTAAGTCACCACCCAGAAGAATGTGGTTCAGATGGGTCTGTTCCCTGGACTGTGTCAGGGTTTGGGTAATACAGGTCAGGAAAGGGGCAAACCTAGTCAGGGCCGTGCTAGCACCCAACCCCACAGAACAGAGGTCTCTCAGGTGTAATCTGGAACTGTGGAGCAAGACCCAGAGGCCTTTACTTTGGGAGAGCCTGGACCCTTCTTCAGGATATGCTCAGATTGTTCCAGATTCATCTGTCTTTCCTGGTGGTCTGAGGTATAAGCAGGAAACTGGGTCTCATTTCCTGCTCTGCTTATTCTGATAAGAAGAAAGTTGGAAAAAGAACATTTTCTGACCTACAATGAACTTCCTAGAAACAGCGGACTGATCTGAAAAGTCAGTCTGGGGATTCCAGCGAGCCGACCACTCTCACCTCTAGTCACTCATCTCTCCCAGGGCTCAGCCAGTGGATATGTCTGTGAGGCATCTACATCAGAGGTACACAGACCTTCACTCACGGGCTTTACAGCCTTGGAGGTGGAAACAGATCAACCCACTGGCACAAGGACAAACCCTTTCAGACAGTGACTGTGTTCTGAGGAATGTGGAGCAGGGTGAGGGCACAGCCGGCCACCGGATCCTGCTGTAGAGAAAAACTGGGACAAGAGTAGAAGATGACATGGAAGCATGAACTTGATCTGAATGTCAGGAATGTGCCAGAGAGAAACCGAGGGAAGATCATTGGCTCCTCCTCTCAGGAGGAGAAAGTCCACACCAAGTCAGCACATACGCTTCTTCACCCCAACCCTACAGGTACCCTAAAGGGCCCCAGAAAAAGTGATGAGACCGTCTCATGTGCATGGAAATAATTTTGCTGCATTTGCTGGAGTAAGTCAAGCCCTCCTGCCCATCTAGTGGTGAGCTGTTGCAGAGGGTGCTTGTTAATGATCCCACAGACCCAGAACTGTGCACAGGTCAATGGGGTACAGTGTGACAACTGATAGGGGTGCAGAGAGCCACAGGGTAAGTTCTCCTGAATTTTAGTTCTTCAGTCTCTTCATTCCTCTCCTCCCTGTGCACATGTCCCTGTATCCAACACACCAAATACAGAGCTAGCATGCCAAGGCCAGAGAGACAGTACAAAGGTTAAACCCTTTCCTACCATGCAACCCTGGCCCTCGCAACCCCAGTTCAGTCCCTGGCACCGCCTACGATTCTTTGAGCACCACCAGGAATAGTCCCTGAGCGCAGAAATGGGAGTAAGCCCTGAGCACAGTCGAGTGAGGTACAAAAATCAGAAGGAATATGCTCTCCCCATGAGCTGAATCAATGACCAGCAGCTTGTGAAACCCTAAGGTGAGGAGAACCCCCCAGGAACACGGCAGGCAGGTCTTCCCTTGTTCAGTGGTGCTGGAGGGCAGCCAGGATGCTGTGTTGCTGATGAGCCTCTAATAAGCAGGACTGGCTGGTGAGCACACTTGGAGCATCAACAGTGGAGAGAAGAGAAGGTCAACAACAGCAAGAGGTTAGCCTGAGCCAGGACTTTCCCCAGGAAGGCCAGTGCCTGTAGCTCAGCAGATCTCAGGCTATATGTCTGCAGCTTAAGCAGCAGAGTGCAGGACCCAGGCAGGGGGAGGGAGAGCAGGGCCCTCCAGCAGATTCTCCCGCGCATCCTTTCCATGTTCTCCATCTGTGCCGCATGGTACAAGAATGCTTATGATCATCTTGCTTGTGTCATCCCAATAAGAAAGCTCCAGAGGGGGGCATTACTTGTCCAATAACCAGGCTGCACCCTCTAAATCTGCACTGGGCTTCACATCCCCCAGGCTGCCTCTCAAATGAGCTCACGCAGCAGGAAGCCCAGCACACTATGCACCGGGTACTGTCTGGGTCTGCAGCAGAGCCACTGGGTCTGGAGAGGGAAGTGGACATAGCAGAGTGCACAGTAGAGGAACTTCATGACTATAAGCAGGCAAATCTGCTGGAAAACAGCACTCCAGGATGGAGAGGCCCACCCCAAAGCGCTAGAAGCCTCAAGCCCCTCTGAGCAAATTTATAAAAAGGGCAGGGGGTGGCTCCTTCTCTCCAGCTGGCTGATGGCTGTGAGACCACCCAAGTCAGGGCTCCAGCCCCCGGGAACACTCTTGCTGGAAACAGAAAACTAATCAGATTCTCCTGGGTTTATGTCAACCCTTCTCTTCCCTGAAAGCAGAGCCCTGTAAAGAGATGGGATTTCATTCACCCGCTCCCACAGTCTACTGGGGGGAGAGGGGGAGAAGTGGGCACTCTCACTGGGCTGGAAGCCCCCAAGGACTCAGAACTGAAGAACTCGGTCTGTGCTGCAGAGAGGTATAATCAATGTGGTTCTTCTGTGCTGCAAGAATAGAGAGGAAATCATCCTTCTAAAATTCACAGTGAGTGCAAATAATAATCCACGCCATACACGAGTTTGTGAGCCTCTAGTCCTCACCACCTGTCCAGGAAGGTCCAGGCATACTAGGAGGAATATGGGGATCTGTGTAGTCCCCGCACACACACACCTCCACCTTTAATCCGGCAGTCTGCACATGCATGATGTCCCAACCATGGCAGTCTGCAGAGCTAGAGGCTGCAGTTTATGCTCGTGCCTTCCACCCTGTTCCTGCCTCCCTGGACCTGGACTCAGAGGCATCCAGCCATGAGAAGTTTATGAGATGACCAATCCCAGGAACCACATGTGGGCCCTCATGGCAAAGAATGAAGCTATTCCCAGAAAAAAAAAAAGGTGCAGCAAAGACCCTAAAAAATCTAATGCTTGCTGGAGGGATGCTGACACTCTGGCAGTGTGTGTAGTGTTGGAACACTGTATGCCTGAAATTCTATTATTCACAGCACTGTAAATCACAGTGTTGTGTGAAAATGGGGGGAGAGAAAGAAAGAGAGAGAGAGAGGGAGAGAGAGAGAGAGAGAGAGAAAGTGAGAGAGAGAAGGGAAAAAAGAAAACCAATTGCTCAGGAACACAAAACAGGGCTCCCTATCTGAATGGCAATCATTAGCTGGTTTCCAGGATGGGCAGGAGCAGGGAGACTGCTGAAAGGGGTCAAAAGTGTGGCCAAGCTTATGGGAGGACCTGAGTTTGATTTCCAGAATCACAGGGTCCCCAAAGTACAATTTGGTATAGCGTGGTAGTCCTCAAGCATTACTAAGCTGTGTATTCCAAGGAAGCAGTCCCCAAGGTTCCCTCCAAGTACTTCTGGGGGGAGCCTTATAAAAAGAGAGAGAAGGCAGAATTTCAAGAATTCATTTGCAGTCACCCAGCCCTTCCTTAAACTGAGCCCTCTGCCTCGACCACTCCCTGCCTGCTTCTCTGAGCAAGTCCTCCTCTCTCACCAGACTTCACCTGGAGCATCACATCCTCGGGAAAGCCCCCTCCGCTTCCCTGACCCTTCCAGACAAGGGCCAGGCAGCTCTCCTCAGTAGCCTTCACTACACTGAAGCTGCATTTGAGCTGTGTGGTTCTTGCATCACTAGCCCCACTAGACATAAACACAGCAGCTGCGGCAGTGACTGGCTGTTTGGCTCTCATCCGTTGTATTCTCACCTGGGGCTACGTCTGGTGCAAAGCAGAAACTCTGGATGGCCAAATGTGCTGGAGGAATGTTAGGACTGGATTGGGAGGACTGAGTAATGACATTTGGGGTAGAGCAAATCATCTTGAAATTAGCAAGGAACAGTTGCATTGGATGAGTATACAAATTATGACTCTAAATCCCAGCCCTGGCAAGAATTCCTATCAGTAATAACCTGGGGAGTTGCTGCCAGGGCGGGCCCCTGAAGCTCATCTGCACCCCTTCATTTGCATATCCCTAAGACCTACAGTGAGGTAGGTCCAAGAACAGCCAACACAGCTGCTGTCTAGAACCAGCAAATCAGGGGTCATTCATTTCAGAGTTGATCACAAGGAACCAACCACAGAAGAGAGCTTCCAGCTGCAGCTTAAGAGGCCACAGGGGCTTCAGGAGACTTGGCCCCACTGTAGGTGTGAACACCATCCTCTGTCTACAGGCCCATTCTCATTGGAGGCCCTGACGTCACTCACAGCTTCAACTGAATTCAGTCCCCAGAAACAGAAAGCACCATGCAGAAAGCACCTAGCCAGCCTTCCTGGAGCCCACAGAAATGGTGGCACCCACTTGGATGTTAAGGCAGGATGTATGCCTCTTAGCCTTACACCAGGGGAATGTGTATGTGTGTGTGTGTGTGTGTGTGTGTGTGTTGAATATCTCCAACAACTCTTTTCTAAACTTGTTCTGAACCATTGCAAAATCAAAGTGCAGGTTTTGAAAAGTCTACCACTGGCAGGCTTCCAACTATTTTATCAAGCTAGAAAAATGAACAAGGTAGGATTCTCTTTGAGTATTAGAGTCACCTCAGCCCTAAGGCAGCTTTGAAAACAGAGCTAAGAGAAGATCTGAAATCCTGTTCATTTTCAGACCCAGATGCACAAGCCAAGAGACTCTGGACTTGGGTTGACCATTCTACCCCAGTTCCCTGTACATGTCTGTGAAATGTTAACAATCTCAAGTATGTTAGGATACTGCATGTACCTGGTACCTTCTAGACCCAGTAAATTCATCCGTCATAATGATTGCTAGGGTTAATTTTTTTCATCTTTTTTTAAGTACAGAAGCAAAAGGTTCAGAAGCAGGAATTCATCCACAGCTGGAAGAGAAGCTATAAAAGGTTCGAGGCTAGAGACACAGAGTACAAACTAGGAAAATGCTGAAAGGGCTGCATCAGGAGCCTGGACTTCATTCCTTAATCCCCCTTGCAGGGTCCCCTGGATTTTGTAGCCTGCCTTTGTCCCAGAATAGGCAGAAGTTGCTTAGTCTAACTCTTCCCAAAGGTATCACTGAGCAGTACGGGCATTTGGTGCTTCCCAGTGGGAAATTAGTCCCAGGAGAAAAATTCTACTCCTTTCTATGAAAAATGATGCAATTGGCACTTCTCTAGCCCACCCCAAGTGTGGGTGCCCGAGAGGAAGCAACAAACAAAATACAGAGCTTAATATATGTCCATACCACCTTGTCTGGTCTTGTTGAAACTCAGAAGCTAAGCAAGATTGGGTTGGAGTAATAGTACATTGGTAAGGCGTTTGCCTTGCACTCAGCTCCGCCCCTTTTGGAGAACCCGGCAAGCTACCGAGAGTATCTCACCCCCACGGCAAAGCCTGGCAAGCTCCCTGTGATGTATTCGATATGCCAAACACAGTAACAACAAGTCTCACAATGGAGACGTTACTGGGTCCTCTCGAGAAAATCGATGAACAACAGGAGGACAGTGACAGTGACAGGTGGAAGAAAATAGAACTTAGATTCCAGAGATGTGGGAGCTAGGAGCATCACCATCACCACCCTCTTGAGGACCACATCATCAGAAAGAGGGCAAAACTTTGTGCTTCTGTTCTTTGCCAGATTATGACTGAGGTCCTAAGAACCATCAGAAACTCCTCAAAGTGCTACAATTCAGGAGGGACAGAGAAGTTTCGTTCTCAGCTCAGTATCCTCAGTATCCTGCTGGGCCACCATGAAAAATGTTACCTCTCCAAAATAAGAACAGTAATTATATAAACAAAAAAGCAATAACAGACAACATATTTTTATTATATTTGGGGGGAGTGGTCACACCAGCGTTGCCCAGGACTTACTCCTGACTCTGTGTTCAGGGATCACTCCTGGTGAGGCTCAGGGGACCAAATGGGATGCTGGGGGTCAAAGTCAGATATGCTGCCATTTTGGAAGGCCATTTGGGGAAGGCATTTGGGGTGCCAGGGATCATACCTGGGTCAGCTGCACACAAGGCAAGTTCTCTACCTGCGGTACTATTGCTTCAGCCCTCATTTTTATTATAGTTGAGGTGACAGGCTACAATACAGTTAACATTTATGCTTCTGGGGTACAAAGAGCACTACACCTCCACCAACCACGAGAGTATCCAACACCTTCCACACCACTGTCCTATGTCACATCTCTCTTACCTCTTCAATCTCCCTCCCCCCTCACCCACACATTTGGTAACCTCAGTTCTGCAGCCAAAGTCCAAGAGTTTGTTTTCATTGGATCCTGCCCATTCCCTAGCTTTGTTTCTTTTTATGCCACATGTGAGTGAGATCATCTGGTATTTGTCCTTGTCCTGCTGACTTATTTCACTTAATACAAACCCCTCTAACTCCATCTAAGTTGTAGCAAAAGGCAAGATTTATTTTAATGTAGGAGTATTGCTATTTATTCGGCCATTGATTAGGCTGAGTGAATTGGAAGGCAAGATTTTTTTTTCCTTATAGCTGAATAGTATTCCATTGTGTGTACATTATCACAATTTCTGTATCCACTCAGCTGTCCTTGGGCATTTGGATTGTTTCAAGATCTCAGCTCTCATACTGGTGCCACAAACATAGGTGTGTGTGTGTGTGTGTGTGTGTGTGTGTGTGTGTGTGTGTGTGTTTTCAAATTAATGTTTTTGTGCTCTTGAGATAGAAGCCAAGGAGTGAAGTACCTGGCTCAAAGTTTTTATCATCAGACATCAATTCTAGGTGTTCAAATGTTCATTCACTAAACCCTCAAAACAGTCCCATGGGATAGGTACCCTTTTTGTACAGATTTTAAAGAGGAAGAAACCCAGGACAGAGGAGTTCTGTCATCTGGCCAAGTGCACTGACTGGTAAGTGATAGAACAGGACTGGAATCCAGCCAGCTGCCCCTGGGGTTCATTGCCAAACCCACATCAGAGCAGCAGGGAGGGAGGTGAGGCAAGGTTTTGATTTTTAAAGAGGACACTGCATGCCACCTCCTCTCCTGACTTCCACTCTGTTCTTTCAACATCTCCCATGCATTGATGAGGAGTCCACACCACAGAAGCACCCTTTAAAGACTATCTTTGGAGTCATGCCTCAGATCTTTGGAAAAGACACTGGTCAATTACCCTGATATTCCGAAACTTTTTCAGTAGATTTTATTCATAGATAAACCTGAAAAACAAAGTTTAAAAGAAGATTAAGGAGGCCAAAGCCATAGTACAGCTGGAAGGGTGCTTGCCCTGCATGCGGCCAACACAGGTTTGATCCCTGGCAACCCAAATGACCTGATCCCTAATGCAGAGCCAGGAGTAAGCCCTGAGCATCACCATCTGTAGCCAAAAAAAATGATTAAGTAGGAGACCAAATCAAAAGAGTCTGTTTTAAAAACCACCTTTTGAATGATAACTGAGGTATTATGGTCCACAACTTGATAACACACTGAAGTTATCAACATATCAACCACTGCTCTCAAAGTTTCTGTGTGACACTCAATAACAAAATATCTCCTGACCCTCTTTCTGTAGTATTTATTCAGATGTTTTCTAAATGTGTCGGTGTGAACTGAGAAGCTGTGGGTTTTGTGGAGTTTTCCATTCAGACTGCACATGTGTGTTCTTGCGAAATTCTCTAACAAGTAAACTTCACCATAATAGCACTTGCATCCAACCATCAAATGTGCCGGCACATATATCAAGCAAAAATTCTCATCAAGGGTTTGGGGTCAATTGTTTAAGTACCCATGAATGGGACCAGAGAGATAGTACAGCAATTTAGAAACTTGCCTTGCATGCAGTGGACCCCAGTTGGATCCTTAGCACCATATGCACCTCAGAGCATCACAGACTATGACCTTGAGGGCCCTGAGTGCTACTAGGTACAGTCCTGAAGGCTCCTGGCATTAATGGGGTGGTCCAGGCAATTCCCAGCACCATAAGGTCTGAGAAATACTACATCCCTTGTGCCCTTGCTTAAAACCTCCATTCCAATAGGCAAAAATTGAAAAAGGGTACACTGGGCCTTTTGAGTATTGCTTGGAAGATCAAACAAAATTTGTAAATAATAACACATGAATATGTAACTTATTACATAATAATAAGATTGAATAATTAATGTTTTGGAGACCTAATATAAATTATGCATAACTGCCTGCTGAATGTAAGCATGTGTATGTAGGGTATGACTTTAGGGGAAGTTGTTTGATTGGGTTGGTCAGAAAAATATAGCATTAGTATTTAATCATTTTTGCATCCCTGTCAAGCACTGTGCAGAAAGTTGAGAGGGATAGTAAGTAGGTTTTTATGCCTGTATCCAGACAAGAAACTAATCTGCATTTGTAAATGTCATTTAAGCAATATAATTACATCAGATCAGAGCTGGAGCAATAGTATAGCAAGTAGGGAGCAGCCAACCCAGGTTAGATACATGGTCTTTTGAACACCACCAGGAGTGATCTCTGAACACAGAGCCAGGACTAAGCCCTGAGCACCACTGGGTATAGCACCAAAAACAAATACTGATAGCACAGAGGGTAAGGCATTTGCCTTGCATGCGGCCAACATGGCCAACCCAGGTTCTGTTCCTCCACCCCTCTCGGAGAGCCAGGCAAGCTACCGAGAGTATCTCGCCCACACAGCAAAACCTGGCAAGCTCCCTGTGATGTGTTCAATATGCCAAACACAGTAACAACAAGTCTCACAATTTGTTGTGAGATGTTACTGGTGCCCGCTCGAGCAAATCGATGAACAATGGGAGGACAGTGCAGTGCTACCCTACAACAAAAAGTACAGAATACTGATTTCATCCGAATTCCCTTTCCGTGGTGAGTACCTGTGGGCAGGGTCTCCACACCCAAGCCTTGGCCAGTCCTCCCAACACCCTAATCTGATGTTTCCAATTTTCAGGTGAATATACTGTAACAGACATGTGCAAGTTGTGTTTAAACAAATAATCTGTTCTTCTCCCTAAGAGAAAACCTGGATATTTCTTCTAGACAGTAGAGACACATCGTAAAGGACTAGGAAGTGAAGAAACGCAAACTCATCCATCATGACAAAAAGACTCCAAGGCCTTTTATCGTCCTTCTTGCCTGCCAGGAAGGTCATGGTAAAGTTGGGACCCGTGACCTTGATCAAGGTCGCCAAATCTGAGCATAAAGGCACAGAAGGGGGACGATCATGGCTCCCTGATGCCACATAAGGGAAAAGATGATAGAAGCCAGGAGCTCTGATGCAGAATTCCATCCCTGGAGCGGAATATCTCATTGATGAGCCAGACACTAGTCCTAAATGTCACTGCATAATAAAGTATAAAGTTACACCAAAGCAAGGTTGACAAAACTGGGTTAAAACTTAAATATGTACACTTGACAGATGAGTAGATTTTTCCACATACGAAAGTACAATTTAGCATAATTATGCTATTTTTCTCAGTCCTGAAAATTGTGACTGTACCTGTAACCACATTTGGAAACAAGGTCCAAAACATTTTTAACAAAAATTCAAGTTAAAACCACAATGAGCTGCCACATACCTCCTAGAATGCTAAAAATATGTGCAACAATAAAGGCAATGCCAAGGTTGGCTGCTAAGACACTCAGCATGTGGAACCCTTGTGTATTGCTACCAGGAACACAAAATGGTACAGCCGCTCTAGAAGAAAGTTTGGAAGTCCTGCAACAAGTTAACACATTCTGTTACCATATGACCATTTCTAGCAATCACAAGCCTAGAAATGAAAACTTATGTTCAGACCAAAACCTGGACACAGATGTTCCAAGCAGCTTTATTCATAAACTTTATTCATAACACCAGAAACTGGAAACAATCCAAATGTGCTTCAACTGGTGGATGCATAAACATATCGAGATGAAGACAGACTCTAAAGACTATGCAATTCCCTATACATGACATTTCAGAAGGGGCAGAACCATAGGGACAGAAGCCAGATTCGCAGCTGTCAGGGGCTCAGGTAGGATGGATGGTTGGATTAAATGAAGAAACACAAGACTATGTGTAGGTTTGGGGAGAAGAGAGTGGAGAAGAGAGAATGTTCTGTATTTCTTTATTTTGTGGAGTGGCACACCTGGTGATACTCAGGAATTACTCCTGGAGATGCTCAGGGGATACCAGGAATTGAACCCAGGTTGGCGACGTGCAAGGCAAACCCCCTACCTACTGTACTATGGCTCCAACCTTCTGTATCTTTCTGATGATGGCACATAATTTTGTGTGTGTGCCAAAACTCGAAGACCCGTATACCAACCGGAGCTTCATTTATTCTAAGTCATACTGAAAAAGCAAATTCTAATCATGTTTAAATGTATGATGACGTCAGAGAAATAGATCAGGGCCACTGGCTTTCTAGAGATGTCACTCTGGGAGCTGGTCTCAGTATCGGTCCCACCCGTTCTCTCCCCTCCCCTCCCCCGGGCACTGTCTGCACATCACATTCCTCCTGCATGCACCACAGCAGTCGGCAGAAAGGATTCTCCATCCAAACCCTGGACACACTTGAACACCAGCCACTTGCTGGCACCCTGAAATGCAGAACAATAGCCATATTGTATGCAGCCCCATACAGGCGGCTACATCAACATTAGCAACAAGTTCCATGGTGACTCCCTGCTACTGGCCTTTGCAGCTGCCCAGCTCCCAGGACTTGAGTATCTGCCCAGGGTAATGTGGAGTCTGGATACAGTTCAATGTGTCAGTCTTAAATCTATAGCTCATAACAGTCTCGGTCCCTGGAAACTCCCCAGTAATAAGACAGACAACAGACTTACCCCCCATGTATCCCCCCGCCACACCCTTAAAGCTTC
Source organism: Sorex fumeus (assembly GCF_029834395.1). Taxonomy (NCBI): domain Eukaryota; kingdom Metazoa; phylum Chordata; class Mammalia; order Eulipotyphla; family Soricidae; genus Sorex; species Sorex fumeus. The sequence goes on from NW_026606155.1 coordinate 25,732,236, forward strand.
CCTACTGTTGGTTATCCCTGAAGATCTCCCAAAGGACTGTCCCCTGAATTTCCAAAACCCAAGACTAATCACTGAGAGGCAAGACCTGGAAAATCCATGTGTTCTGGAGGCACTTGACCAGGGTACATTCAACTCAACACACTTTCAGCACAAACACAGTCTGTCCCTTGACCGTATACTACTACTAAGCCTGGTTTATTAAAAATGGGGTATCTGAAGTTCATTGGAATAAGAATATTTTTGTCTACAAAAAAAATCTTCTTCAAACATAAATCATTAATGCACCCTTCACCTTAGATGGCATGAAATACACAGAGCCTGTCTTGTGGGTAGAAAATGCCAAAGTAGCTTTGCCAGCTGTAAACCTTCTGTCCCCCACTGCCCATCAAATTACATACCTACACTAGATGCATGAAATACAGTTGTTTGGGTTTTTGAGGTTTTGGTGTTATGTTTTTTAAACTTCATGGAAAAATTGGTTTCCAACTGTTTCTTTCCACCTACCTGTGCTGGCAACCAGAAACTTGCTCTCGTGTGCTAGCCTCAACTCTTCTGGTTTGTTTTGCAGGGTTGGGGAAGGGATTAAACTCAAGACCTCTGCAGTACCCTTACGTTTGAGCTCCATCCCAAGCCCTTTGCACTACAATCATTAAAGTAGCCCAGGCCCCAGGAAAGTATGGGGCCTTGGATTTAGGTAGATAGATAGACTTGGATTTAGGTCTAGCTTCTTCCTCAGGCCTGTGACTGCCCGTCAATGTTCTGTCCCTCAGTCTGCTCATGTCTGAGTGAGACTAATAGCCAATCCCCTGTGGGAGTGGACACAGAATTAGTTAAGAGTCTGCGAGAAACACTAAACATGGGCCTCATCAAACACTCTCATCACACTTAAGCTTTTCTCCCCTCTCTTGGGAGTAAGTCTATGTCAGCCTGAAAACAAAGCTAACACAGAGAATGAAAGACCAGGAGAAAAGCAGCTGTAAGTATGGGAGCTGACTTCAAAGGAGTGGCTGATAGAGGGAAGAAACAGAGATTTGGTCTCTGACTATGGCACCTTAACCAATAACCAAGCAGGCTTCCTTTGGAGATGAGTAGGCCCAGTAAACTGCTGCTCCCTCACTCCTCCATCCTCATTCACACCCAGCTGGAGTTCTTTTCTGGCCTCAGAATCAATGAAAAACAAATTCAATGGCCAATGTCCATCAGAATACAGATTTGTTTTTTAACTAGCAGTTTTAACTGCTCCTACCTCCTAGGGTGCACTTGGAAAATGCCCTGACATTTCCTGGAATTTTTTTTACACCCTCAAACTTCAAACCCAAGATTGTTTTCCAATGAAAATTAGTTCTTCAAAAAAGAGAAAGAGAGAGAGAGTGAGAGAGAGAGACACTGCACATTCATTAAAGATACAATCATAATTTTGAAAACATTTTACATAAATCCTTGCCAGCTATCATGGTTTGCCTTGTTGCTACCCTCTGAACTAAATTTTAAAAATGCCTCCCACCATAACCAAAATTTTAAACACCTAAATATATGAGCAGGAACATACTAAGTTGGCCTGAATCTGTAAAGTCAAAGTAAAGGTCTAGCAGAGGACAGGTCTTTGCTTAGAAAACTACCATTAATAGGAAGTGCCTCTGCAACCCTTGTTATAGAATACTTTATTACCTGTTCAGATCATAGAGCAAAAGTTCTAATGTGGAGTTCATGTCCAAGTCAATCAGCTCAATCAATGGCTGAATAAACAGCAGTGGTCCAAGATTTAAAAATAAATAAATAAAGCAGAAGTTTCCAAACTAGTTAAAAATAAAACGCACGGGTGGAGGGGGGGGGCACTGGGAGACTTAAGAGAGCTACAGCACTTGCTTTGCATGTGGGAAGCATGGGTTCAATCCTTGGCACCACCAGAAGTAGCCTCCCCCCCCCAAATATACACCTTCCAAAAAGGAAAACATATAAAATATAGAATATAGACTAACTATGTACTATGGTTCAGAAACTCACATGATTGTGGTAGAATACTACCTGGAGCCATTATCAGCAGATAATTATTTAATACCTCAAACAGCCCCAGGCCCTGGGAATAGAGAGCTTGAAGCACTGTCTACAGAGTTCTTTTAATTAACTTGGTATTATGAAGTTCCTGTCTTTGAAAAGCAAATAATCAGGAGCAGGAGAGACAGGTCAGCAACAGAGTATCTCCTTTGCATGGAACCTACCCTCATTCAATTCTTTGCCCCCATCATACCCCACCCCCATGTGCATTACCACCAGGAGTGATCCCTGAACACAGAGCTAGGAATAAGACCTGAGCTCTGCTAAGTGTAGCCCAAAAAGAAAAAAGAAAAACAAAGTTTTAAAAATCACATTATCGGAATACTATGCAGCTGTTAGAAAAGACAAAGTCATGAAATTTGCATATAAGTGGATCAACATGGAAAGTATCAAGTTAAGTGAAATGAGTCAGAAAGAGAGGGACAGACATAGAAAGACTGCACTCATTTGTGGAATATAAAGTAACAGAATGGGAGAATAGCACCCAAGTACAGTAGAGATAAGTACCAGGGGGATTGCTGCACAGCTTGGAAGCCACCTTCACATGCTGGGGGAAAAGGCAGCTCAGATAGAGAAGGAACCTCTAAGTAAAGGGTGTTTGGAGGACCTGCTCAGAATGGGAGATGTGTGCGAAAAGTGGACTACAGACTGAACATGATGGCCATTCAACACTTGCACTGCATACCACAGCACCCTAAAGGAGAGTGAGAGTAAAAGGGAATGTGCCTGCCACAGAGGCGGGGTGGGGTGGGGTGGTGTGGGAGGCCAATTGGGCGGGGTGGGCGGGGTACTGGGAACATTGGTGGTGGAGAACAGGCACTGGTGGAGGGATGGGTACATTGTATGACTGAAACATAAGCACAGAAGTTCGTAAGTCTGTAACTGTACCTCACGGTGATTCATTAAAAAATAAAAAATTAAAATAAAATAAGAACCTAATGATTTGCCCAGAAAAAAAATAAATAAATAAAAATCACATTATCAAGTGGGGCAAAAAGACAAATGTACAGTGAATGAACCACTAGGTCACCAGAGTAAGCTTTAGTAGGCATGTGTATAAAGTACTGAAAGGGAGGAAAGCAGTCAAGAAATGGGAAATGGAGAAAGGGGAAAAATCTGGAGAGGAAAATCTCCCAAATAAAATTCTCAAAAAAAAAAAATCCCCCATCCTCCATAAGTAGAATTAACAAGAGACATGAAAGGAAGAGAAATAAAAGAGAAAAACAACTCCCCAAGACCATTTCCAGTCCTGCCCGCTGCAGGTCCTGGGCGTCCTTGAGGAGGTTACCACAGGAGAGGAGAATGGCATCCTTGCCTGGCCTCCAGCATTAACAGGAAGAGCATCAGAGGGCACCGGAAGGCCAAGGCTCCATCAGAGTTAGAGACGAGTCCAAGATACACAAATTTTTTTAAGTAAGGGGTGGAGTAAACATAAGACAAAGGAGGGGAAGGACAGAAAGGATGCTGAGATCCAGGTCCTCAAAAGACTGGTTAGCATCATTAGATTCGTGGGGCAAGAATGTGCTCTGTTCTTTCCTATCTTCAACATTTCATCCTCCGGGGAGATTCTGTTCCTATTTTCTTTTTTTTTTTTTAATGTAGGAGTACTGTTATTTATTCAGCCATTGATTAAGCTGGTTGAATTGGGCATAAATTCCACATTACTTTTTAAAAATTTTTTGGTGGAATATCTGTGAGATTGACCATTAAAAAGCTGTTCATAATTCGGTTTCAGTCATACAATGATCCAGCACCCATCCCTCCACCAGTCTACGTTTCCCACCACCAATGTCCCCCGTTTCCCTATCACCATCTTCCAACATCCCACTCCCCACCCCCAGCCTCCCTCTATAAGAGATACTTTCCTTCTTGCTCTCTCTCTCTCTCCTTTTCCTTTTGTGCATTGTGGTTTGCAATACAGGTGCTAAGAGGTCATGGTGTTTGTTCAGGGCATTCATATTTTTATCAGGATGGTAAGGCTGGAGTAGCTTTTTAATTGGGTGGCAGCTTTGGGGTATGGATGTGACTGCTGAGACTTCCAGAAGTACAGTGAGGTGCGGGGAGGTAACCCTTACCCACCCCGAGAAAATCTGGAGATTTCGGTCACAAAACCTGCATAACAGAATTTTCAGCAGATTATATCTTGGTGAGGTCTATCATGAGACGGTGGAGTCAGGCCGGGGGTATGGTGGCAATTTTGGATTGTGGAAGGAAGAGGCTGCTGGGGCTCTGCTTGGATGGGCACCAGGCTGACCCACTCCCCTCTGATTTACCCCTACCTGTGCAGCCATGTGAGGGTCTGAGATTAATTGTGGCTTTTGATCTCTTTTGAGATTAATTTATGGGTTCTCTGAAATAAGGCTGATAAATGAACTTGTATAGCTGAACCAGAGATAGTGTGTGGGCTTGGCTCCCCCATACTTAACTTTTGACTCTTTGATTCTTGGTGAACTTGGTCCCAAGTTATTGGGGTCTGGCCAAAGGCACAGCAGCAATTTTAGGGTATCAGGAAGATGAAGACACCATCAGACTGCTGATGCACTCACCCCGCAGGTATAGGTTGATCTGCTGGTGATAACATACCTCTAAGTCTGTTCTTGACCCTACCTACCTCTGGAATAGCAGCCATCCCAACAGTGTAACAGGGCTTCAGAAAAAGGGTGAAATTTCAGGAAAGACATCTACCAACACTTGTCTTCTTGAATCTAGAGAACTGAGACATTATTGGTCAACTTCCCACTTGAGGTGAATACACAGGTCAATTCATTGGTAGTCTTGTTATTGCTGACTTTATGTTTATGCACAAGAAGTAAATGTTCCTCTCAATGAGGAAAATAAAAATCTCTTGATTCTACTACCCCTAGGAAATTATTACCATTCAGAGTTAAGTCCAAGTGGCAAGAGAAATAGTACAAGGAGTTGAGGCAGCTGACCTAGTCTCGGTTGGTCCTCAGCACCCAATATGGTCCCCAAAGCACTGCCAGGAATGATCCTTGAGCACAAAGGCAGAAGTAAGCCCTGAGAACTACTAAATATGCACACCATCCCCCCAGTCCTCCCCACAGACAAAAAAGTTAAGTTTTCACTTGGTCCTTATTTTTATTCTGTCTACCCAGAGATCAATTACAAGATAAACATAATCTTAACATTTATTCTCCTATGTAACTCTGAAGGGAGAGCTATGGGTGGAAGTCTCAGGAAAGTATGATTATATTTAATAGAAAAAATCTATTATGTATTTAAGCAATAAAATTAAATCATAAGGATGTTAGAGAAAGATTTCTTAATCATGCAGGAGGGAAGGATATAAGATCCAAGATCCCTTCTATAGATTTCACCTTTTGGTATCAAAACAATTTCAGAGCCAGAGAGACAGATCTAGAGACTGAGTACATGCTCTGCATGTGGGAGACCTGTGTTCAATCCCCAGCTCCACATGGTCCCCTGAGAACCATAAGGAGCAACCCCTGGCACAGAACCAGGAATATCCCTTGAGCACTGCCCAGTGTAAAGAAAACAAGCAATAGAATGCCTCAAAGATAAACACTAAATGGAACACGATGCTTTCTGTCACTGACAATCCCTAAATTTCAAGGCAGCCACCAGAAGTGAAAAAAGTTATGATCCTCAGCCCAGAAGTTATGGTCCTCTCTTCCACATCCATTAAACCTCCTTCCCTCTGCACCGGAGATTATTCAAGACCATTTCTTCAAAAGCATGATTGTTTTCATCTATCTCCTAATTCTTTCAAGACCTTCCATTATTAGTCTTTCAGAATCTCCAGTTTCTTTCTCCTTTTTCTCTCCTCTCAAACCTCTGCCTATCGTCATTTATGTTCTCTTTTTTATTGAGACCATGATTTATAATACTTGTAATGGTAATAGATTAAGAATACAGTATCACTGCATCACATCCTCAACAGAGTGCTAACATCCCTCACCACTGCCTCTGGTCCCTTCTCTTCTAACCCCCACACTTGGTGGTTCCACAGGCAGAATCTCAGGGCTTGTTTTCTTTGACTGCTGTCTAGTCTTTTTCTATGTCTCTTTGGTCTTACTATACATGAATGAAAGTATTTAGTAGGTGCTACCTCCCATTGACTCATTTCACTCTGCATGATACCTTCAAATTCCATCCAACTTAAAGCAAACTGTAAGAGTTTGTCTTTCCTTATAATTGAGTAGTATCTCTGTGTGTGTGTGTGTGTGTGTGTGTGTGTGTGTGTGTACCACAGTGTCTTTATTCATTCATATGTTGTTTGGTACTTGGGTTGTTTCCAGACCTTGGCTATTGTGAACAGCACTGTGGTGGATATGAAAATAACCTACCAAAGTATTCTTTTATTGTTGGATTTTTGTATTATTGGGATAGAGACTAAAGGGTATGGGTCATATGGAAGCTCTAGTTTTAACTTTTTGAGACTTCTTTATATCCTCCCATCATTTATAGAAAGTCTTTTGACCCTTCATCTCCATCTAATTCTTACCTTTCCTACTTCCACCTTTCATGGTCAAAATTTACTAAAAATGTGATGTTTTGTTTCTCCTGAATTCAGCTACCTTAATGCTTCTGACAGTGGCTGACACTCAGCTGACATCACTAAGACTTTCCCAGTGTCCAAATCCACTGCTCACCTCTTAGATGTGAAGAGCAACCTTGCCCCTCAGTCATTGATTGATGTCTATTTTTTTCTATGCTTAGTCTGAGTATACATGAATGAGAGTATTCGGTAGGTGTCACCTACCATTGACTTAACTTCCAGCTTCATTTGACTCTTCTTTCTTGAGCTTGTTCTAGTTATCATGTTATCTGTTACTATAAAGCAAATTGCCCCATATCATTGTCAGTTTGTTATAACAAACATACCATAGACGGGTGATTTAAACTACAAACATTTGTTTCTCACAATTCTGAAAGCTGATGAGTCCAGGATCAAGATGCTGGCATATTTAGCGTCTAGTGAGGGCCCCCTTCTTAAGTTTGCAGATAGAATCTTCTTACTGTGCCTATATAAGGCAAAAAACCTAGCAGACCTCACTAAAATCTCTTCTATATGGTCACTTATACTCCCATTCATAAGAATTCCATTCATAACTTCATCATCTCCTACCTTTTACCTCCTAACACTAACACATGGGAATTAAGATTTTAACATATGTTTTGGCAGGGACAGGGACACACAAATATTCAGTCCACAATACTCCAATATACAGAAAAAAATTTTATCATGCTTACAGATTCTATGAGACATAAATTCAGAGAGGGAATAGCTTGTCTTTCCTTCATGAAAGACTTGAAGGCACTGGGTGAATCTATAGCCGGGGGCAGGGATCATCCACTAGTATCTTCACTCATGTCTTACAGGCAGTGCTGGCATCCCATGAGACCTCAGGTAAGGCTACTGGCCAAAACACCTACACATGAATTCTCTTGATGAGCTGAGTCCTTCAAATCATTCTGACAACCTCAGATTCTTCCATAGGAACTCAGCACTGCAACAATGTTAATCCTAAGAAAATCAGCGGAAGATACCTTTCTTTTCTTTTTTCTTTCCTTTCCTTTCTTTTCCTTTCCTTTCGTTTTTTTTATTTTGGAGCCACACCCCTGGCTATGCTCAGGGTTTATTCCCATCTCTGCACTCAGGGATCACTCCTGACAGTGCTCAGGAGACTAGGGATCAAACGTGGGTCAGATGTTTCCAAGGCAAGCTCCCTACCCGCTATGCTACTGCTCCAGCCCCTACATCTTCTTTTATTACCTACCCTTGGAGGTCACCTTGCATTATCTCCACTGGAGTCTCAATCTTGTCCAGAAAATGGAAAAGATAGATCATTTTCATAGAGTAAGAGGGGCAGGTGGGATGGTGATTATTGCTACTGTCATCTTTGGAAACTGCAATCTATAGTCATCCTCTTCTCTGAATTTTCTTCCTATACTCACCATCATCTTAGCATTCTCCAGAGTTTGAGCACACATTTCCATCGGATATTATTCATTCCTATGGCTTAACTCTCATCCACTCTTTGGCGTCTCCCAAGTCTATATCTAATCTAGAATATATCCAAATTGCCTCACCTGTATTAGAGGTGCCTCAAATTCAAACCCAAAACTCTTCAAGTCTGGGGGCTGGAGCAATAGCACAGCGGGTAGGGCGTTTGCCTTGCATGCGGCCAACCCAGGTTTGATTCCCAGCATCCCATATGGTCCCCTGAGCCCTGCCAGGAGTGATTCCTGAGTGCATGAACCAGGAGTAACCCCTGTGCATCGCTGGGTGTGACCCAAAAAGCAAAAAAAAAAAAAACAACTCTTCAAGTCTGTTCTTTACCTGGAAACCATCTAATTGTTTTATGACACCACGTAGTTTTCAAAATCATCAATGTGACAAAACAAGAAAGCAGCTTCAAGCAACTGGCTCCCCTTTTTGCCCTCAATACTCCCAATTGCCCACCAACTTCTAATACAATCTTCTTGATAGTTTAGCCCTTCTTTCCCACCATCACACAACCTCCTTAGCTCAGACCTTCATCATCCCTCAATGGATCTTTATATATAATTCATAATTGGTCCCCCATACCTCAGTCTTGCACACACTTGCCCCAAACTACTCATTTTCCAACCTTTCTAAAGCATTAATCATGTCATTTTTTGTTCTTGAAAGTCCTTCTGTGAGCCCCACCATCTACAGCACCAAGTCCATCTCCTTAGTGCTCAGCAGCAGCCTCCACGACTGGCTGTAACCTTCCATTCCAACGTCACTCCCTCTATTCCCTCACAACAGCCTACATCAAAGCAAAAAGGACATTCTCTCCAGTTCTCACCTTGGAAACTCCTACTCAGTACTGCCTACAACTCCACTGCATACAACGACCCTGCCACAAGTTTAGATCAGCACCATTCTGATCAGAGTGTCTGTAAAGGTAAAGGCCCTCCTGTTGTTCGTCGATTTGCTCGAGCGGGCCCAGTAACATCTCCATTGGAGACCTTGTTGTTACTGTGTTTGGCATATCAAATACGTCACGGGGAGCATGCCAGGCTCTGCCGTGCGGGCGAGATACTCTCGGTAGCTTGCCGGGCTCTCCGAGAAGGGCAGAGGAATCGAACTTGGGTCGGCCATGTTGGCTGCGTGCAAGGCAAACGCCCTACCGCTGTGCTATCGCTCCAGCCCAGAGTGCCTGTATGACTCATATTTAAAAGGAAATAACCAGATGTGCCATAAGAAAATATTCTCATTATCAAAGGCAACACACTATAATCTTCTTCCCAAGACAAAAAAAATGATAAGCTTCTCCTCTTAAAAAAAAATAAGATAAAGAGTCTTTCTGGAGAAACCCACGTGTGCCCCCCCCACCCTGCCTCTCTTGCTCTCTCACTCTCTTTCCCTTCATTCCTATTTCTCTATTTTAAACGTAAAATTATTTTACTTCAAAAATGAGAAAAAGGAAAAAATGAGAAAAAGGAACGAAAAGAATCATACTCTAATAGATGCTGCATCCTACAAGCAGCAGTGTTGGACCACTGTCAAGTTAAAATTTCCACTACTGCATATCTGGTTCTCACACTGCTTATCTTCACATCTCCCGGGCATGCTAAGGACAAATCAGGAACCCCAAAAGTTAAACACGAGAACCCCTAAAAAGAAGCTTCTAGTTTCAAGATATCATCTTCAAGAGAACTTTCTTAGGCTGGAGAGCAGCCTTGAATGCAGCTTCAGTCATGACACTGGCCCAAGTCCTGCATCATTTATGGTCACTGAACACCACCAGGTGTGGCCCCTGAGCCACAGGTGTGGCAGGTGTGGCATCTGACCATAGAGCCAGGTTTGGCCCCTGAGCACTTCCAGTTGTGTTTCACCCCACCTCCCACCCACCCCCCCAAAAAAAAGAAAGAAAGAAAAAGAGAAGACTTTCTCCCAAAGAGAAAGCCTAGTTCACCGCCTAGATGGCAGAGTGAGATGGCGTGCACAAACATCATTCTGGAAAAACAGTTTATCATACCAGCAGAGCAGTCAGGATGCACATCAGTCTCAGCTGCAAATATCAGGAAGTAAAATCAAATAGACTTATGTTTTAAAAAAAAAGTGGTGTGTAACAAGCCACTCCAAAATTTAGTGACTTGAAATAATAATTTATGATTCTGAGGGCTGACTGCTGCGTGCAAGGCAAACGCCCTACCGCTGGAGTGATAGCACAGGGGTAGGGCATTTGCCTTGCACGCAGACAGCCCAGCCGATCCGGGTTCGATTCCTCCGCCCCTCTCGGAGAGCCTGGCAAGCTACCGAGAGTATTCAATATGCCAAACACAGTAACAAGAAAGTCACAATGGAGACGTTACTGGGCCCACTCGAGCAAATCGATGAACAATGGAAGGACAGACAGACAGTGAGGGGTGACTGCACTGCATCTGTTGGTTTCACCTGGGCCCCAGAGTTGTACTAGAACTGGCTGAAAAGTCCAAGAAGCCGTGTGGACCTGCTGGGCAACTCTTGCTGGCAGCCAGCTGGGGCAATTCAGTTTCCTAAACACAGTCTATGAGAGGTGCCCATTAAGTTACACTGACCTTCTTTCTGGGTATGATGACTTCAGAGCAGAGGCCTCAGGCATAAGCCACAAGGATCTTGGAAATCAGTCTCCAGTACTCCTGTTTTGTTTTGTTTTGCTTTGTTTTGTTTTGTTTGCTTTTTGGGTCACAACCGGCGATGCACAGGGGTTACTCCTGGCTCTTCACTCAGGAATTACTCCTGGCGGTGCTTGGGGGACCATATGGGATGTTGGGAATCAAACCCGGGTCGGCCGCATGCAAGGCAAATGTCCTACCCACTGTGCTATCACTCCAGCCCCTCCAGTACTCCTGTTTTGATCCCATTGCATTCTGTGAGCCAAAACAGCCTAGATTTACAAGGTGAAAAAATAGACTATAACCTCAAGTATTTAATTCACACTGGAAACTTTTGACATAAAAATTAGAATACAGAAAATGCAGAGAAAAATAATTATGAGATCTCACTTCACACCACAGAGACTGGCACTTCTTAAAAAGAACAAGAGCAACCAGCATCGGCGTAGATGCAAGGAGAAAAGGGACCACATTCACTGCTGATGGGAACGTCTACTGGTCCAGTCTTTTCGCAAGACAATATGGACATTCTGCAAAAAAAAACTAGGGAATTGAATTTTCATAGGACCCAGCAATTTCACTTTTGGAAATAAACCTTATGATCCCAAAAACAATGCAGAAAAGACAGCTGAACCTCTATGTTTATTGCAACACTATTCACAATAGCCAAGATATGAAAATACTCCAAATACCCAAGAACAGATGACTGAATAAAGAAACTATGGTATGTATATTCAATGGAACATGATGCAGCCATTAGAAAAAAATGAAGTCATGAAATGGGCTATCTATGTATGGATCTGGAAAGTATCATGCTGAGTAAAATGAGTCAAGTGGAGAGGGACAGACAGACACAGAAAGATCTTGTTTATTTACAGGATATTAAAAAAAACATAGTAAAGGAATAATTAGTGCCCAAAGATAACAGAAATAAAGAATGGGCACTGGAAGGATTGGGTATTTGATCATTGTATAATTGAAACCCAAGCACAAAAATTTGTAAGTCTACAACTGTACCTCATGGTGTCTCACTAATAAAAATAAATAATAATAATAATAATAATAAATAAAAAAGGGCAGGGAAATGGGTCCTTAGTAGGAAGCTTACCAGTGTGAGGGAAGGAGGGATACTAGGGAACTGGCCACTCTGGAGGAGGGCTGGGTTCTGAAAGGAAGTAAAGTAAAATTCATGATACCCTTTCAGTAACAGTATTACAAACCACAGAGCCTAAGGGGGGAGAGGGGGGAAGGAAAAAAAAGTGCCTGCAGAGAGATAGGCTGGGGACAGGAGGGAATCTAGGAAAAATGATGCAGGCAAGTGGGCACTGGTGAAGGGATTGGGACTTGAACATTGTAGCCTTGGAACATAATCATAAAAAGTTTGTAACTTTGTACAGTATGGTGATTCAATAAATTATTTTAAATTTTTTAAAAGAATTTATACCAAAATAATAAAGCAGTTGCTTGCTAATAAAAAATGAGAATAAAAGGAAGATTTAAGTATAGCTGCATGTGGATACTCACAATGTATCCCCATAAACCCCTTTTCTCTCTCAACTTTGTTCTGTGTTGGATTTATTCTTTTCATTCATAGTGATCAAGCAAGTACCATCCACTATAGAATGATATATTCCAGGACTTCCCTTTCTGAAGAGCTGCAATTAAAAGTCCCTAATTTTATTCATTAGACCAGCTTGGGTCCCAACACTAACCCTGCTCCAGCAAGGAATGTACACTGATCAATCAAGCCCAAATCACACTCATTTTGCATTAGTCTACTTAAGTCAGGGGAACAAAAAGTGAGGAGGAGATTTTCTTTTATCCTAAGACAGCAGTCTATTGCCAGAAAAAAAGAGACTGGCTACAAGACAGACTAAAATCATAGATTCTTATTATATGCTTCTCAGGATGGGAAGGGCAGATCAATAGCAGAATGGACTGAACTTCTCTCTCTAGACATCTCGTGAAACTCTGCAGCCTGAGAAGTCCCAGTTTCCCAGCAAGGTGGTATGAATAGTTTGTGGATTTGAAAAACAAAGACATAGGGCAATGCCTTTGCAACATGCACTTGCACAATTCTCCCATCTGGCAAAAGATCTCCTTTCTTGGATGTTCGTCACATGGATCCCAAAGATGCCTCTTTCTAGTAGCACTGTCCTCCTGTTGCTCATCGATTTTCTCGAGCAGACCCAGCAATGTCTCCATTGTGAGACTTGTTGTTACTGTGTTTGGCATATTGAATACGTCACGGGTAGCTTGCCAGGCTTTGCCATGCTGGCGAGATACTCCCGGTGACTTGCCAGGCTCTCCAAGAGGGGCGGAGGAATCGAACCTGGCTTAGCCAGGCCAGGCCGTGCACAAGGCAAACGCCCTACCCGCTGTGCTATGGCTCCAGCCCAACTCTTTCTAGTAGGAATGAGAATTTTTTGTCTTTTAACTTGTAGTTTTCTGTATCAGAGACAAACACAACTTCATCCTTGGTTCCCACAGTGTGTCAAAGATCAGCTTATACATGAATAAATAAAGGAAGGAAGGAATCAAAATACCCTTCCTTGACTAGAGCTATGGCAAAGCGGTAGGGCGTTTGCCTTGCACACAACCAACATGGCCAACCCAAGTTCGATTCCTCTGCCCCTCTCGGAGAGCCCGGCAAGCTACCGAGAGTATCTCGCCCACATGGCAGAGCCTGGCAAGCTACCCGTGATGTATTTGATATGCCAAACACAGTAACAACAAAAGTCTCCAATGGAGATGTTACTGGGCCCGCTCGAGCAAATCGATGAACAATAGGAGGACAGTGACAGTGACTAGAGCTATGAGCAAATTCAAAGCCCCCAGATCCAAAGGGCAACAATGGTCAATGAATAAATAAACCTCCACATCCAACCAGCCCATCACTTTGACTGCAATGTTCTATGTTCATTGTATGACCTCTCTTCTGTTGTCTTGGCATCTGAGTGTGAAATTAGGACTGGAAAATAAATCATTTTAAATTTCATTGCATGGCATGGCACTTACATGTAACCCACAGGACTTGGTCTTCCAGGAATTGGACCTCACTCTTTCAGAACTATAACTACCCAGATAAAACTCTCGATTCTGTATCAGCCCACTAATGGCTACAACACCCAATCATGACTCTCCTCTAACCTCAAACAAGAACATAATGTCTGGAAGAACAGAAGTCAGAGACTTCAAGAGGCCCCCTTCCTTTGAGGGGCATTTGTCTTATATCATACGAAAGCGATATGGGCAAAAGCAGATGGAATTTGAATTTCTTTAAGTACTTTCTCTTCCACCTCTCTGGTGTGAATGCTTGGACCTCCACTGGAAAAACTCAGGGAGTCGAGACCCCTCGTCAATCACTAGCCCAGGTATACACACTCACCCTTGGTTTGTCTGCTCCAAAGCCAGGCTGCCCCACCACCATCCCTCCTACAACACAGAGGAGATGGGAGCCTGAGCTACCAGGGAACAGCAAAGCATAAGAAGCTAGGGCACTGGGTGGTGCCTTGAGGGTCTTCAAATGATCTCAACTCAACACTTCAAAATAGAACCACCCAGCCCTTATAAAATCAGATCAACGCTGGAGCATTGTAAAATGGGTGGAAACAGATAGAACAGTATAGCTCACGTTCGTATACTGTCAGGTTTCAGTACCAGAGTTGAGCTCATGGAACTTCCCTCCGCCTGTTGTCCCTACTTGGCTGAGGGACTCTGCTCAGTGGCTCTCCTGCCTCGTGGATGCTACCCAGCTCTGGCTCCGAGTCAGGAGTCTGCAATCAAATGCAGCCATGTTGAGGGGAAGGGCACAGAACTCCATACCTAAGAAACTCAGAGGCCTGCCAAAGGTAAGATTAGTTTGCACTCCAACAATTACGTTTCCAGTGATGTCACCTGCAAAGGGAAATCCAATTCGTTGCTATAATAGCCTGTGTGGCTTTGACTCTTTTTTGAGGTTCAAAGAAATGGGGTTCAAAACGGGACTGTATGTGGAGACCCAGTTCCTTTATGCCCTCTGCGAGCTGAGCTGGGGTCCGTGCTGAGCACGGGTGCACAATGGAACCCTGTTTGGCAGGCCTCACAGGCAGCTCTGATCGATTTCTCATCCGCAACCCAACCCTTGTCCTCTCCCCAACAGCTCCAAGTGGGGAACTCGAGGGAGGGGCCGCTCCACTCTGACGTCCCCCTCAACAACACCAGCACCCGCAGCAGCAATGCCAGGAACTTGGCTGCTGGAACAATAGATCTCTATGTGGTCGGGAGAGAAAGGGTGCCCTGTACCTGCTAAGTAGAGCCCTGCTCCCCCTCCCCTGGCCTCTGCAAAGCAGGGTGTGGGGGCAGAAGGAAGAAAGACAGGCATCAAACCGGAGCTCACCTCCCCCGCACCCTCTGGCAAGTAAGACTTCTGAACCACATCAGCAAGTAAACGTCTTTCTTCTGCAGGGCTGGGGCACAGAGGTAGCAGGCAGGGCTGGTCCCCCTGCGCAGGGGAGCGGGAAGCTTGCCCACTGCAGGCTCAGCTTTACAATCAAGCCCTCTGGCCTGCTGATGCAGTTATTTAACCCAGGGCCAGGGCCTGCTCAGGGTCCAGCTGGCCAAGAATTGAAACAAAAGCCAATAATCACTCCGTAACTTGGTAGTTTAAGGTAGGACCACTCGCACATCTGGAAAGAGGGAGGCAGGAGCAGAAGAAGGCAAGAAGGGAGTCCCTACTAGGCGGGGTTTCCTTTGTCTGCCCTCAGGTGCAAAGAACTGAATTCACTGCAATCTTTGCTTCCTGCTGCATTCAACACTGGCCCAAGCAAGACCTGTTTTTATTTTTTATCTAATCAGCCACTCAAGGAAAAAAATGCCTTCTTACTCATCTCCCCCTCCCCAAAAAAAGTATGCTAATCATTGACACTAACTTGCACTGGTTTCCTTACTACCAATTCACCCCTGCCACATCCTAAAGTCCCCAAGACCGTGATCATCTTCACCTTTATTGTTTAGTCGTATTGAAGGTGTATGCATTTCTAAAAATTTTTAATTTTATCTGTCACTGTCCTCCCATTGTTCATTGATTTGCTCGAGAGGGCCCAGTAACGTCTTCATTTTTTTGAGACTTGTTGTTACTGTGTTTGACACATTGAATATGTCGCAGGTAGCTTGTCAGGCTTTGCCGCGCGGGTGAGATACTCTCAGTAGCTTGCCGGGCTCTCCGAGAGGAGCGGAGGAATCAAACCCGGCTCCACCGGGCTGGCTGCACGCAAGGCAAATGCCCTACCGCTGTGCTATGGCTCCAACCCTAATTTTATCTATTTAAATTTATTAAAGTGTTATTCTGCATATTTGGGGGCATTCTTTTACTTGATATATTCCTATGGTTCAACCATATTTTCCATGTTCATTTGTTTCAACTATGGATGTGTCTTGCCTTTGTGAATATATCACAGTTTATCTCTCTGTCCTCCAGCTATGGAGTTCTGGGTAGTTCTCAAGCTTCGAGGATTAGGAGCATAGTTACATATAAGTCGCAGTGAACAAGGGCTGCTCTCAGGGAAATACACCTGGGCCATAAGAAAAGCAATTGTTTAGGACAGAATGACAAGCAATTAAAGGGCTTTCCGTTTGATTATATTTTCTAAAGTTTCTAAGATGACCATTTCCTCTTCTTGAGGAAATTATGTTTCTTTACATTTCACATGTTCGACCAGATATTGGCATAACCCCTGAGAAGTATCTCTGATAAATTCTCCATATTGAATAGGAGAGTGACTCAGGATCATCCTGATCCAAACACTGAGACAGACACACCAAATGGAAAGAACTGCCTAGAAGCTACTTCACATTTGGCAAATGCAAGTTTCAAAAAAGGATTTGGGATAGAGTTAAAGCCTACTTCCCCATCAAAATCTCTCTGTTTAGTTTTTTTTTGTGATTCCCCCCACCCCCCACCCCCACCCAAACTTCCCATAATCACTCACACAATTATTTTTAAACAAAGGACAAGAGTCTAAAATGGGATGGGGAGGGGGGAAGTCACTTGCAAGTAACCAATTTCAGGTTTCAATGAGAGCAGGGTCTAGCCTTGACTGCACTGTAGAGTCCAATTCATTTCAACAAATATCGTGCTAAGATGAAGATGCAGGTCTGATCTCAAGAGGCTCACTCTATCATGGGTTAGAACACGGATAGAGGGTGCTGGGAGGTGACAGCAATCAAATCAAGCCACAAAGAACTTCCTAGAGGGTGAGGCTACAGCTGGAGTTAGAAGGATGCATCAAGTAATCAAGAAAGGAGAGAGTAAGGAAGAAAGCAGTGTTGGTGCTGAAAGGCAGTAAAGTGTTATGTATGTAACACTATCAGCAACAGTATTATAAACCACAGTGCAAAAACTTATTTTTTTTTTTTGGAAAAAAGAGGGGGGGAAGTGCCTCTCACAGAAGCAGACTGGTGGGTCGGAGGCAACAGGGTTGGGGGTGGGGGATCAGTAGAAGGAAGTGGACACTGGTGAAGGAAGCAGTGTTAAAACTGCTGAATCCAAATTTTGAATAACTTATAATTTCACAGTGATTAAATTTTTTTAAATAAGATAATATAGCAAAACAAAGAAAAGAAAAGAAGGGAGAGAGTAACAAATATAATGAGAAGAACTGACAAGTCAAATACCCTTTTGCTTGCTTTCATTTGGTGGGGGTCACACCCAGCAGTGTTCAGGGGCTCCTCCTGGCACACTGCTGGGGAGTGGGGGGCAGGGATGTTTCCAAAAACCTGGGACCATGAGGTGCCAGGGATTGAACCAGACCTCCTACATGCAAACATGCCCTCCAGTCCTCTGGGCTGTCTCTCTAGCCTAAGAAGTCAAATTCTTTACTAGCACTCCTGGACTCTCCTATCTTTTTTCACTTTCTTGAACTATTCTTTTAATTGCTTTTTGGGTCACACCCAGCGAAGCAGAGGGGTTACTCCTGGCTTTGCACTCAGGAATTACTCCTGGCAATGTTCAGGGGACCATATGGGATGCTAGTAATCGAACCTGGGTCAGCCGTGTGCAAGGCAAATGCCCTACCCGCTGTGCTATCGCTCCAGCCCCACTTGAACTACTCTTAAAGTTGGTTTTTTTGTTTGGTTTGGTTTTGGTTTTGTTTTGCTTTGCTTTGCTTTCTGTCATGCTGAAGCGACGGAAGGGGGAGCAGAGGATCACTGCTATAACTACATTGCCTGTGTTTATTTGTCCATTCAGTAAATAAAAGCCAAGTCAGTCCCAACAGATGCTTGGCTCTGTGCTGCGCAGAGAACTAAGGTCCCTGCCCTCACCCAGCTCCCAGTCTCATGGACAACCAGACAAAGACAGCTGTCAGCTTGGCAGGATCATCAGCCAGACCCATCAGCCCAGGAAGAAACCCCTCCTTTCCCCACTCCCCCAAACATTTTCAGTAAATTGTGCAGGATTAGAGAAGCAGCCGCTGCTTCAGTAATCAAAAGGATCCTGACCAGGTAAGCCAAACAGCTGCTCCGTGGAGAGCCCCCCACCCCTTGCAAATCAGGTGCTTCCTACCTAATAGCCTCCAATCTGATACTTGATAGCCGCTGGTTTCCAGAGTCAAACAAATGTCAGGAACTTTATGAAGGCAGGAAGCAAATAAGGGGGCAAGGATTGGGGTCTAGGCCTCCGGGGAGCTCAATTAGTGGGCCAGATAAAGTTAAACCAAAAGGGCATGCTCCTGGTTTCCCAGAGAGCCAGCTGGAAAAGATGCCAATCCTTAAGCCCCTGTCACTCAAAAGATTAACAGAAGAGACCCAGGGGTGCCCAGGGGAATGCTGCAACAAGCCAGATGTTTCTGCTCTTCCTATGACACTGCCACTCACGAGGGCCATACTTCTGAGGCCACCAATAAGCCGCAGAAGAGAACTGCAATCTAGAGGGAAACTCAGGCAGCACCGTTAGCAACACTGATTCCAAAAAAATTCTATAAATGATGCTTGCTTACAGACTTGCCTGGTGCGACTGGGCTCAGTGTTTTCTCACTGTTCCCTAAAGAAATGGTCAGTCTCTACAGCTGCTTGGCGGAACGTATGTGACCTGTAAATTCACAGAAACTTGGGGTGCAGAGCCTAGAGCCAAATATGCCATGAGAGTTTCCAGCAAACCAGTTCACCTCCTGAGTCCCACTTGCAAAAGTGTTCCTATTCTTCCAAGCAAATATACAAAGTACACCTATCCCAAGGGTTCAAAGCATTGCCTATGAATTTATCCCGCTTACCAGATGCTTCCTCTTAAGTACAAGAGGGACAAAGAAAACGCAGCATGAGCAGACACAAGTCTATTTACCGATCCTACTTACGTTCCATCACTTCTATCAAACTAACAAACTAAAGAAGTTGGAGGGAAACCAAACCAAAGTGCCTTAACTTTCTCCTAAAAAGTTGCTTCCTCCAATTTCAGGAGGCAGGGAAGGAGAGCCATATGTCTTGAGAACACTAGACATGGCCAGCAGCTCGCGAGCCCCCCACCATTTGTCTCCGGGCCTCTCCCATGGGCGGGCATCCAGATTTCAGTCGGGGTGCTCTGGTCTGCATCTCTGTCTTGACTGTTCCTAATTATTGAGGGGGGACGGCAGGGCTCTCCTGACCTCGGAGTTGAAGAACTGCGAGTCCTAATATCGAAGCAAGCCGCTTCGTTTAAAAGGCAGCCTCATCTGCGTCCATAAAAGTCACTCCCTGAGCCCTCGCCTGCCCCGGCTTGGGGAAAGCCTGCTGTCGAGGATTTATGACACGCCCTGGATCTAATCTGCCGCACTTTAACTGCTGCTGTTGCACATCTGGTCATAAAAGCAAGGGGCGGCCCGACATGGGGACAAACACTTTTCTTTCCTAAGTGGCTGCCAATCTGAGCTCACGGTGATAGCTGGCCTGGGATGTAATCAGCCCGCATCTGGGCAGTCTGGAAGCCTTGTCAGGCTTTGCGAGACTTTTCTTCCATACAGGACAGCAATAAGGATCATGCTCTTAGGGCAAATACTATGAATAAAGAACCCATGGCCTGGGCAGGTGGGGATGGGGCTAAGCCAAGGGATACTCGGGAAAGCACAGTGGAGAGCCGAGCCAAGCATGCTTTCACCGAGCTCCTAACTACTCTCTCCTGGACTGCCTGTTGAGGCAAGCCACTCTGCAGACAGACAAGGGCCCTGACATCAACCACTTCTGGGCCAGAGATCTTCGGGATGGAGTTCGGTCAAATAAGCCAATGGTTTCATGTACTATTTTTAAAGGCCGCAGAATCCTTTTATTTCACCAGTTGCAGCAAGGGGGGGGGGGGGGGGGGACGGTTGCAATAATCCAGACCAGAAACGAACACAATGCTGCCGGTTCCAGATTTTACAATGCCCTGGACAGCCTGCCCGGTGCGCAGATTTGGCACGTTGCACATCGTACAGAAACTCCAATCAGACCAAGGTTCAGCAAGTACTTCAACACCCCCCACCCCCAGTGCAGAAGTCGCCGGTAGATACTCTTGTACCTTACTCTGTTGGCCTCCACCAACACTCAGCCCCCTACCACCTCTCCTCCTCCCCCAAGGCTGGGCCCAGCAGGAGGGAGCATTAAAATTATCTGCTGTGGCTTTTATGAGCAGTGATCGCTTTTTAAAACAACAACACAAGGTCCTTGTGTGGCTCTCGGGTAACCTAAAACTCGAGGCAGGGCTGCCCCCACTACCCCCCCCCCACCCCCACCTTGCCGCTTGCCAAGAACGCCAGCGCTGGGGGACTGGACTGAGCGCAGTGTGAGACCACAGAGCAAGCCCGGCTTTGCGCCGGGGAACGCAGGGGCCATCTCTCAGGGTCTTGGAGCAAGACGCGCTGGGAGAAGAGATTGGGAAAGAAAAGTCCATCGGTGACAGCTCCGGAGGGGATTGGGAGGAGTGGGGAGTCGGTGTTGCAAGAAAAGATCCGGAGAAGTGAAGGGGAGCGGTGGGGGCGGGGAAATTGAGGGTGGGGAGGGGGTGGGGGGGGAGACGGACAATGGGAGAAAATGGATTTCATCAACTTGGCCCAGAAGCCCGCGTGGAACTGGGTCTTGGGTGAAGAAGAGGGAATAAGGTCTGACACCCTTCCCTTCCCCCCACCCATCCTCTGTCCCGCGTGCTCCCCACCCACCCCAGAGCTGAGTCCGCAGGTGGGCGCGCGGCCGGGGGCGCACTTACCCGGGGGCCCGTGGTGCGGTGGCCGCGGGCGGGGGGCAGCTGCACCAGCACGAGCAGCAAGTGGGGCGTGAGCAGGCGGGCGCAGCGCGGGGGCAGCATGGTGCCAGGCGGGGCGGCAGCCGGCTGCGGGCAGGGCTCGCGGGCTCGGCGGCGGGGCGCAGCGCCGGGCCGCTCCTTCTGCCTTGCTCGCCGGGGGGCGCAGGCTGCGGGGCTGGCGGAGGCAGCGGTGGGTGTGGGTCGGTGGGGGCGCGCGGTCATGAACCGCGAGGAAGGGAGCAGGAGGGGAGGGTGGCGCGAGCGTGTGCTCCGCGCGGGGCGTTCGCTCGCTTGCTCGCTCGCCCGCTCGCCCGCTCGCCCGCTCGGCACGGCCGCGGCTGCAGCAGGTTGGACGCCCGGAGTCCGGGCCATGGGAATTCCCGTTATAAAGCCCCGGGAGGGGCGGGGCGCGGGCGGCCCTGATTGACGGGCAGCGAGGCCCGTAGCAGCCGACCCTCGGGGAGGGGAAGGCCAATGGGAGAGAGGGGAGGGGGGCGGCTCGCGGTCAGCGCTGCGGAGGAGCGACTCCCTTTTGCTCCGTGCCAGTGCGCACCTCCCGCCCGCCCCCCGGGGAGAGGCTTTCCTAGGGTCCCTCGGTGCGACGTAGCCCAGGGGCGCTCCCCCAGCTCCAGCCTACCAGAATGCCCAGGCGGGTGATGCTGATAATGCCTTTCGCACGATGGAGTTTTCAGCAGAGTCCAGAGTCCTCCCCCACCGCCCGGTGAAATAAGGCAGGGGAAAGCCAGTTTCTCCGTGCAGAGGAGCTGAGAAATCCCGCTTCCCCGGGGCATCCGCACCGGGCACGGCTGGGAGGCCGCTGGGTACCTGGCACAGGACAGGTCTGAGCGGCATTGCGTGGGATGGGGACACCTGTAGGCTTCTTTCCAAGAAGCGTGGGATGGGGAGGTCACTCCCCACCCCCACCCCCCAAAATAAAACCCTGCAGCGACTGCCCCAGACGTGTGGAGGAAACCAGGGGAAGCACGTGGCCAGCAGCTGCGGGCTCTGAGAGGCCCGGTGAGTGGGGCAATGCCCATTCACCGCCCAGCCCCGCTTCCGACTGCAAAGCAAAGGGCAGCCCTTCTGCAACATGGGAGCGCTGGGAGCGAGGTCGGAGGAGCCGTGATCTCCTGGAGGGGGAGGAGAGAGGAAACCACATGGTTTCGGATAATGCCTGTGGGGGGGGGGGGGTCGAACCCCAGGGATGGAGCAGAGATCTTGGCTGCCCATCGCTCTGGTCAAAGCGACAACACAGCGAGCAAGGTGTTCGCTTTGCATGCAACTGACCCTGGTTCCGTGCCTCTGGCACACTGTAATGGTTCCCCAGTACCCGCCAAGAGTAAGCCCAGAGCTCAGAATCAAGAGCAAGCCCTGAGCACCGCCAAGTTAGCAAGTTGGCAGAGAGAGAGAGAGAGAGAGAGAGAGAGAGAGAGAGAGAGAGAGAGAGAGAGAGAGAGGACAAGAAAAGAAAAGAAAAGAAAAGAAAAGAAAAAAGAAAAGAAGCAACACACAAACAAAAAACTGCCTGCCAGATTCATTTGGAGAAGGACTCTGCCCAAAGAAGTTCCTAGATGGCAATTCAGGGTTGGTTGCAAGGGGCACAGCAGCTTCACAGTGAAACATCACCGTCCTGTTCAACTAATAACAGCACAGCCCCTGCTAGGAGCCATTTGGGTTCGCCTGGGACAGAGGGGCTCTCCATTAGATGGGACCCTTGATTCTAGCGGGACAGGAAATGGGCGTGAGCATTTAACACCTCCTGCGTGTGTCTGGGCCTGAACAGCGCCCGACCTCTCCACGCTCTGTTCCCCAGGCCTCCTCCTGCCTTAGGTGAACAAACTTCCAACCTGGCATCTGCTTTGCCCATTCCCCACCAGGCCCCACTTTAGAGCCCGTTCATCCTTCCTAAAAAGCAAGTCTGAGTGCACCTACCGCTCCCCACCTGAAAGACTTCACCTCTACCCTAGTTACCCCCAAAGCCCCGCCTGGACGCTGAGAGGATAACAAAGTACTGGTTGTTCTCCAAGCAAAAAGAAAGAAAAAAAAAAACACCGAACACCTGCCTATCGCCTTGGTTGAGAGCACGCGCGCCGCGCGAAGTGCAGCGCGGCTTGCAAAGCTAGACAGGGTGGGAGCAGATTCTGTGGTATGTGCCACCTAGTGGTATAATGTGGTATGTCACTTTACTTTCCAGGTCCAGCTTTTTTCCCTCTGTAAAATGGGGGTAAAAATAGTGCTCTATTTGATCATTATATAATTGAAACCCAAGCACAAAATTTGTAAGTCTACAACTGTACCTCATCGTGTCTCACTAATAAAAATTTTTAAAAATCCTAAATAAAAATGATTTAAAAAAATACTGCTCTCTTGGGGCTGGAGTGATAGCACAGCGGGTAGGGCGTTTGCCTTGCACACGGCCGACCAGGGTTCGATTCCCAGCATCCCATATGGTTCCCCAAGCACCGCCAGGAGTAACTTCTGAGTGGGTGAGCCAGGAGTAACCCCTGCACATTGCCGGGTATGACCCAAAAAGCAAAAAAAAAAAAAATAGTGTCCTCTTCATGAGCTGTCAGGATTAAGCAACAGGGAGTCAGTGGAGCCCTTGAGAGGGCTAAGTTAGAAATGCCACTATCTGGGATATGAAGAGGGCTCATTTCATGTGATTTTTATATATAGGTAGAACCACTTTTATACAGGTAAATGGGTACTTGGTACTTTAGGGAGTTGTGACTTGACTGGCATCATTTAGTCAATGATGGTTGAGATTTAAGTCCAGATTTCCGAGTCAGATTCTACCTTCAGTGGGTGATGACTTCAATGTCCAGGCTCAACTGTCATGTATAGGGTTAGGTATGTCCTCTGTGGCAGCTGGGAAGGTCCCCAGTGGTCTGGAAGGGGGTGTCATTGTACAGCAGGGGGAGAGAACATTGTAACTGCCAGGTTAAGCCTTTCCTGCAAATAGCCTTGTGGTCTGTCCTCCTGGGAAATTGACCAGCTGGACTCATGACACTTGTCACAAGCACCCCTGTGCCTCATGGTACACTGACATCAATGTCCCAATGCCCGCTGATGTGTTTACTCACCGGGTGCTCGACAGAATAGCAGTTGCCATCTGTCTTAACAGTCTGATCAATATGGTCTCACTCTACCACCTGGCCCCTGGCACCCCAACCAACTGATGCATTTCTTTCTGTTGCTGGAATTATTGAGAAATCTGTTGGAGAAAGTAAATATGCTTGAGATGGCCCCATTATCTGGCAACACAAAATGCCCAGGGAAAAGGTATCGAGGAGTCTTTTCCATCCGTAATACCAAATGCTGCTTTCCAGCCAAAAAAACTGATTTCCAAGTGGTCACTTTGTCCAGAAATCTATATTATTCTGGATTTCGACCATGTAGCTTAGTTTAAAATATGAGCAACGGCTTTCCAATTACTTTCCTCAGCAAGTATTTTCTTTCCCTCTGGTTGGCATGTAGGGCTTGCCATAACCATGGCCATCATTCAAATGATGTATTTACTTCTATTGAATCCTCCCAAGTCCAGAGAAGCTTAGAAATTCCCGAGAACTACCAGTCCTAAGCAGTATCTCTCTGCCAGAATCAATCTTCTGATCCAAGCAAGAAGTGAAATTGACAAGTCCTCCTTTCCCCGGAGGCCAGGCTTGTGATCCAAAAATAAATCTAACTATTCTGGCATCTGGTCTGTCCAGTTTCAGCCATATTCTTAGTCCTCTGGGGCTTCTATTTGCAAGGGGATATTTCTGTAGAAGAAAAATAATACCTTGTATCCCATGTTGAGGTTTGAGGGCTTCAAGCATTTAATATTAACTATGAATGTCTGTTTCAAATATATCTGTGTTTCTGTATGATCCAGAGGAGACTTTCCTCACCTCCTGAACAGAATAGAACCTTTCTACCCATTTTAACCAGCACTCAGATGCATCTCTTTCTACACCCAGAGTAATGCTCATTATTATGCAGGTCCTTTGGAAGCACATCCTACCCTCTGAGAGGTGACTATCTAGAAAGGGACATAGAGCAGATATGCAGAGACCTCTTTTTAAGACCAGTCTGCAGTGTGATCTGGGGAATCAGACCCCCTAGAGATCTAATGGGCAGGGAAGGTATCATTTAAAAGGGCAGGGTTTTATTTTGTTTGGGGGCCAGACATGGCTGTTCTCAGGGCTCAATTCTGCCTCTGTACTCAGGCATCACTCCTGGCAGTGCACATAGGAGCATAAACTGTGTTGGAAATCAAACCCAGGTCAGCTGCTTGCAAGGCAAGCACCTAAGAGGCTGTACTAACTTTCCAGCCTCCCAGAGGGCAAATCTTGAATGAACTTTGGAGGATTGGTTTTATAATATAAATAAATTTTGTTTTATCCTCACTAGGTACTTTTTATCAAGCAGGAAAAGGTAAGTATACCTGAGGTGTAGGACTCCTGAAAAGTTTTATTATTGAATGCAGAATCCTGAGACAAGAACCCCAGGTTCTGTAACACAGAACAATAGTCTGAGGTAGATGGTATATGTCCCATTATACAGATAAGGTTCACCCACAAACACTGCCAAGCTCATTCTTTGGATTTCGAAAACACATGACAATTCACACCTGCATACACACAAAAGGAAATGTGTGAGGTGGTGAATGTTTGTTAACTCACTGTGGAATCTTTCCCCCTTGTATACAAACATTAAATCTTTACGTTGTATGCTTTAAATATCTTATGATTTTATTTTTCAGTTATATTTCAATAAAGCTGAAAATGCATAATTAAAAATGGGTGACTTCAACAATTTAAAAACGTATGTTTTTCGTGTTCTTTCTTGAGTCTAGGGTTGCCCCTCTTCTCAGGTTTCTTCTAGTATTTACCTGTTATTCTTAACAATCTTCTAACTCGTGGTCCAGGATGGCTATCCAACTCTAGTCATCAGATCTGTCCCCTAGTCAGCTGGGAGAAACAAGGAAATGGAAGATCATCCTCCTCTCTTAAAAAGATACCTCCTAGAAATTACATATTATTCTATGTCATTAACTATAACTTAGTCACATGATCACATCCAGCAACAAAGAAGGTTGATATTCAGGGATACTATGCAGCAATATCTGGAAGCTGGAAAGAGAATGAGGGAGAATGAAGGGGGCTCAAGAGAGAGAGAAATAGGAGGGGAATCAGAGGAGGATGCTGGAGCGATAGCACAGTGAGTAAGGCATTAGCCTTGCATGCAGCCAACCCAGGTTCAATTCCTCCGCCCTTCTCGGAGAGCACAGCAAGCTACCGAAAGTATCTCACCTGCATGGAAAGGCCTGGCAAGCTCTTCGTGATGTATTTGATATGCCAAAAACAGTAACAACAAGTCTCACAATTTGTTGTGAGATGTTACTGGTGCCCACTCGAACAAATTGATGAACAACGGGAGGACAGTGCTAGGACAGTGCTATGCAGCAAGTAGAGCACCTGCTTTATTTGCCTGGGTGAAGCCTGAATTCAATCCCCAGTACTTAAAAAAAAATTTAAAAAGGTAGTCTTAACTGAAGATTGACATGTGTTCAGCTAAAATCCAGTGTTTATGTCACAATGAAAAATTCAAATTCAGAAATTCAGGGGCCAGAGAGATAATAAAAAGAATAGGGTACTTGCTTTTCATGTGACTGACACAGGTTCAATATCCAGCATCCCATATGGTCCCCCGCATACCATCAAGAGTGATTCCTGAGCACGGAGCCAAGAGTAGCCTTCTGAGTATTGCCAGGCAAAAGAAAGAAAAAGAAAGAAAGATCTGGACAAGAGCTGAGTACTGAAAAGGTAAAAGGATATACATGATAACTTGTATAAATTCAGTACCTGTGTTGCAAAAACATAGTGCCCAGAAGGAGAAAGAAGAGAAGAGAAGAGAAGACAAGACAAGACAAGACAAGAGAAGACAAGCGAAGACAAGAGAAGACAAGAGAAGACAAGAGAAGACAAGAGAAGACAAGAGAAGACAAGAGAAACATGCCTGCCTTAAGGCGGGCTAGGGCAGGAGAGGGAGGATGGAGGTGCTGGTGGGAGGAAAATTGGAGACATTGATCATGGAAAAATGTACACTGGTGAAGGAAGGGATTGTTGGAAGATTCTATTACTAAAACCCAATCATGAACAACTTTGTGAATGTGTGTCTCACAGTGATTCGAAGGAAAGAAAGAAAGAAAGAAAGAAAGAAAGAAAGAAAGAAAGAAAGAAAGAAAGAAGGAAGGAAGGAAGGAAGGAAGGAAGGAAGGAAGGAAGGAGAGAAAGAGGAAGGAAGGAAGGAAGGAAGGAAGGAAGGAAGGAAGGAAGGAAGGAAGGAAGGAAGGAAGGAAAGAGAGAAAGAGGAAGGAAGGAAGGAAGGAAGGAAGGAAGGAAGGAAGGAAGGAAGGAAGGAAGGAAGAGAAAGACTCAAATTCTGTGCCTGTGATAGAACACATGACTCATAGGTATAAGGCCTTGACTCAATCCCCAGATCCATAAATAAAATACAAAATAAGAATAAAATATTGTAGGACAAGTAGCAGTAGGAGCTGTCGCCATAACAATACCTTGAATTGTTAAACAAATGAACCATGAACAATGCACTGGAATCCATAGTGTTTATCTGTGGCTTCCCCCAACTCTCCATGTCCAGCCCAGTCAAGCTCAATAATATTAATAGTCTTAGAGAGCTGGACACTTAGATTCTTTTTGTTTTGTTTCTGTTTGGGGACCATACCCAGTAGTTCTCAGGACTTATTCTGTGCTCTTTACTCTGGGATCACTCTGGAAGGCTCAGGGGACCATATGGGATGCTGGGGACTAAACCCGGTTCACCACATGCAAGGCAAATGCTCTGCTCACTGTACTTTCTCTCCTGTCCCCTGCACTCAGATTTTTAATGAAAAATTTATTCTACAATGTCCCTCTCAGATACCGTCAAGTGGAAGGAACCCAAAACATAGTGGGATAAAGCTTGTACAAGTGTGGAAAGAGAGAAGTTTCTTAAGAGACTAGTAATCAAGTCTGATGATCAGGAATAATGCACATCTTCATGAAAATATTCTTGGCAATCATCAATACTTTTTTACTATTTCTTTCCACCCCTCTTCTACCTAAAGAGGAATCTCTGTTTATTTACTCACTTTTCTGTAACCTGGTTTTAACATTAATGATAGTAATTATAAAAGTAAAAAAAAAAAGCCAAACATGAAGACTTTAAAATACTCTTGCATATCCTCTTGAGGCAGATTCCATTCTTTCTCCCATTTTGCCAATAAAGAAACTGAAACTTTAGGAGATGGTACAAATTGCCAAGCCAGAAACAAATAGGAAAAATCAAGAAGAACTGAATCTTTTTGCTACGTGATCCCCTGTCCTCAGGTCTTGCCTATTAACTCAGTATTATTATAAGTCCCATTATGCATGAGAAACTGAGAGACAAAGAAGGATTTTTACCAAGAGTGACCCCTAAACTATCCATGCATATTAAAAGTTTAGCACTTGGCTTAGATCTATCAACTTTAAGAGTCAGAAGTACATCTTTATTTTGCATGTGCCATTTAATATACATCGAAAATTAACTCCCATTTCCAAGTATTTGAACTTTATTCCCACTTACCTGATCTTTCATTTTTCAGATTCACTGGTCTGTATTGTTCCCACTGGAGCTCATTGGACTAGACGTTACATGACCAGACAAAGCACTGTTCCAAGAACCCCTTTCAAACTAGGGTTTTAGATTCTTGCAGTATTACCCTTTGTTCCTAATCCATTGGCATAGATGCAAACCAGTCCATCAAAACAACTTTACTACATTCTCATTGTGGGTGAAGCACTGTACCAGGCACTTTTTTACTGAAAGAGAACAAAGAGGAAGGAACTGACCTCAAGGAGCTTAAAATGAAAAGACTCTTATTAGGCAACAAATTGCCAATGATCATTTTGCTGATTACAAGTATCCACAGCATTGCAAAGATATACAGAGTGTTGGGGGGAGTATTTAAAGGGTGCCTAACTCAATCTGGAGGTCAGCTTGACAGAGGACATGTTTAAATTGAACTCTAGGGGCTAGAAAACCCACTTCCATGTCACTTACTTGTTTGTTTGCGGGTCCCCACCAGTCCCCACTAACTGCTGGTGGCATTCTTCCCTACTCACAACAGGGTAACAGACTCCTCCTAAATCAAGTGATTAGAGTAGGAGCCCAAGATGGACACCCAAGTCTTATCACCTAATCTCAGGAGTGATGTACTCTTCCTTCTGACATTTTCTATTGGTCATACAGACCAATCTTGGTACACCTTGGGAAGGTATTACTAAGGACAAGAATACCATCAGTAGGCAGAAGTCAGAGAGATAGTACAGAGGTTAAAGGACTTACCTTGTATGCAATCACCCCTGGTTCGATCCCCAGCTTCATATACAGTCCTCCAAAACCAGGAGTAAGCACAGAGCCAGGAATAAGCCCTGAGAAAATGTGTCCCAAACCCCCTCCAAAAAAAAAAAAGTAATGAAAGGCAGGAATAGGTGGGAGCTGTCTTGGAGACTTTCATTACCAACTATTGGAAAAACAACATGGTTAGAAATGTCAAACGAGGAGAGTAGGAGCAATAATACAAGGGGAGTAGGAGCAATAATATAGGGGCTAAGGAGTTTGCCTTGCATACTGCTGACCCAGCCCAGCCAAGAGTAATCCCCAAGGACAGAGCTAGGAGTAAGCGCTGAGCACCTCCAGGTGTGGCCCCAAAACAAACCCAAGAAAGATAAATGAGAATTTAAATATAATAATTCTAAGGCTATACTCAATTTTCCCTGTTTTGAAAGAAAAATAACTAAAAAGATATCAAACTTTGCCTGGAATACCTGTTTCTAAAATGTCATGAACTTGGAATTCATCTTGTCAATATTGATTCCAGATTTCAAAACAATCTAGCTCATTAGTCCTTATGATTTTTCTGTTTACATCACATAAACAAAACACAACCTTTAATTTGAAGTGTGTTGATTTTCCATTGGTTCACAATACTGTAGAATTTCAGAACCACTTCACAACTCTACATGTGTAGAAGCCTCATGATACCATCTACCAAAGTTCCAAGATCATCCCACTACCAAATGGATCTCTCAACCCATTCTCCCACCATGCTCAGCCCTCCATGACTACTCTCCCTCTAAAAACCACCATAGTTATCACAAAATCTATGAGTTGGTTTTGTTGGGCTTTCCCAATTTATTTGTTTTAGTTGTATAGTTCCACAGAAGGGTGAAACAATCTGGCAATTGTCTTTCCTTTCCTTTCACTTAGAATCCCATTCATTTCATTCAACATAATCATTCACCTTCTATCCACCTTGTTGCAAAAGGGACAAGTTCTTCATTTTCCTAAATATGAAAATTATTTCTGTTAACTTAATTTTATTGTAGGCACTGTGGTTTACACTACTGTCAATGGTAGGGTCTCTTGCATAAATCATTCTAGCACCACACCCTCCTTCATTGTCCCAGTATCCCCACACCATTCTCTTCCTCCCCGACACCTCCCCAAAGTTCCTACTGGAGACCAGCTCTTTTTTTCTGTTGTCTTTATACATTTGTTATATCCCCAACAGAAACTTCCTCAAAGAAGACATAGAGATGGCCAACAGATATATAAAAAAAAATGCTCTACATCACTTATCATTAAAGAAATGCAAATCAAAACATCAATCTCACACTAGTAAGGTTGACAGACATCAAAGAACAAAAAAATCCAGTGTTGGTATAAATTTGGGGGAAAGGGACCCTCATTCACTGCTGGTAAAACCAAAAAAAAGGCTGAAGCAGCATTTTGGGAAAATTACATAGACACACCTGAAAAATTAGGAATGAAGCTCCCTTGTGACCCAGCAATTGGACTTCTTGGCTTCTACTCCAAGGAATAGAAAAGACATTTGCACTCCTATGTTCATTCCAGCTCTATTCACAATAGCCAAACTCTGGAAACAACCCTAATGTCAAGAATAGAAGACTGGATCTTTAAAAACAAAATAAAGAACAACTATGGTACATATATACCCTGGAATGCTACTTGGCTGAAAGAAAAGATGAAATCATGCAGTTTGCTACTACATAGATATGTCATGCTTCATGCTACATGAAATTAGTCAGAAGAGGGGCAAACATAGAATTATCTCTCTCATATATGGAAAAGAATGAAACAACTTTATTTGTTTTAAAAACTCTGAGAAGTTTAACAACAGGGCTTAAGGCAGATGCTTTGCATTCAGCAAACCCAGGTTCAATCTCCAGCACCTTGCTAGGTCCTCTTAGCACTAAGCCAAAAGAGTAGCCCCAAGACTACCAGGTGTGCACCAAAAAACCCAAGTTAAAATAGCTAAATATTATTCCAAGGAGGATTTAAACCATAGTTTCCTTATACCATCATCTATCAATGAGCAATATCATGTTTTGCCCATTGTGAATAATGCTGCTACAAACACAATACTTTCAAACTAGTATTTTTCACATCATTCACAAAAATACCTCAAAGTGATATTTCTAGATCATAAAGTTTTTCCATATTTATTTTCTAGGCACTCTCCATACTGTTTCCCATAGAGGTTGTACTAATTTATATTCCCACCAATATACCAGAATTCTTCCACACTCTCTTCAACTGTCGTTTCCAGTCTTTTTCACATAGTTAATTTTCACCAGCAGTAAAGTCATAACTCGTTGTAGTTTTGATTGCATTTCCCTAGGGATAAGTGACATTGAACTTTTTTTTTCAGGAAAATGCAATACTTGGAAAGATTTGGGGGGCCTCATAATTTTATTTAAAAGAACGTGGTCATCTTCTCTGATCCACAATTGCAAAACATTTTTACTTTCAGATTTATAGATATAATTTAAAATCCTCAAACCAATATTTCTACATCATCTTCTTCCTCTTTGGATACACACCTGCTTTCAGAATTTGTCCTTTTATATACTATGTAAAGGAAATTCTGGAGCCCCAAACTCTAAAATGTTAGAGAATATCTTTTCAGTTAAATAGGAAGCAATGGGCTTTTACCATAAAACCTTGTGTAATAAAGTCTATCTTGTCACATGACTAGCTTGATAAAAATACATTTTCTCTTTGTTCTTAAAAACACATTCTTAATTCATTGATATGGATTTGAGACAAATCACATTGTGTCTCACCTAAAGATTCATAAGTTGATTTCTCTTATATGATTAATTTCACCATAGTCATTTGTGTGTATTCCAGTATGCAACAGCCTCATTGCATTGATCTTCTGGGTCAATGTCATAAATGTGAAACCTTTTCTCTCACAAGGTTTTCTCTCACAAGGTTTCTCTCTTCGCCATTATAAACAGAAAGTAAAAGCTTCAATTAGCAGCTGTATCCAATAAAACCAAAAGGGCGACTCAAAGTATGTTGTCCCCTGTCTTCATTTACATCTTTTTAGAAAATAATATGATCAATTAAACTATGATGCAATCAACTAAGAAAACTAAATGCTGATAAGTACTGATGACTTAAAACAGTCTTTTAGTCAACTCCATCATTATTAAATTTTCTGATTATTTCGACAGGGAGGAGTCAGCTTAACAGAGATAATTGATTATTAATGATGAAATAATTCCCAGGATGGCAAAAATACTTCAAGACATTTGAGGAGAAAATGAGATCACTAATATTTAACCATGTGTTGTACTTTTATTTGTAAGAGAATTCCAATGCAAGAGTATCGTAATTGCAAGATAGGATAACTTTTATTCTATTTTGACAAAATAACTATTATCTTTATACCTAGGAAGCTAAGAAATGATAAAAAAAAATCAGAAAATATCAACCCTTGAAGTACTGAAAAATAATAATAGTGACTAAATTTGAGTTCCAGAGGTCCTGGGTGGTATTAATAAAAATGAGCTAGTAGGTTTTGGAGAAATGGAAGCATTGACAAGTCCTGAAGATAAAGCTGCAGTTGCCTGAGGCAATAGCCTTCTGGCTGAGGAATCTTTTCTTGGCTTTCCTCCCTTCCCCACTGCACTGCTCTCCTCTGACTGCGCTGCCTTGGATCGCCTCCAACTAAACTACTTGCACTGAATTCCTTGTCTCAGTATCTGCCCTTGGGAAAACTTAAACTGAGACACAAGGTGAAACCACATCATGATAACAAGCAGCTGCCAGTCCAAAAAATCTTTAGTGGAGCTATCCTTACTCTGCCTGGAGCCTTCCCCAGGGATACTATCACCCCCCACCCCCCCCCCCACCACCGCCTCCTACTGAGAGAAGGGGGCTGACACAGTAGGTCAAACAGCAAGGAGACTAGTTGATGATGGTAGACTGCAGCTCGTTTCATTTTGAATTTAGTTTGGTTTGGTTTCGTTTGGTGGACCACAGCAGATGATGCTAAGGGTTATTCTCTTCGGGTTTCCCTGAAGTACACAGGGGATCATGTGCCAGGGATGAGATGCATATCTCCCATTTCAGAGCACATGCTCCAGCCCATTGGTCATTTCCCAGACCGAGTAGACTGCAGAAGAGAAATAATGGTTTTAGTGATCATTACAATAAGGACTTCTCTAGAATAATCAAACATGCCTTCTCTGACAAAACGTTGGAATGGCCTCCCTAGAGGCAATGAACACTCTGATCTCATTTAAGAAACAGCCTGGGCAATGGAGTAGCCCTGGGCGTGGAAAAGGGAGTTCAGATCTGGGCCTCTCTGATTTCAATCGCTACCCCTGCCAAACAGACAGTCAAGTTGCTGAAATGATAAGGACGCCACACTGAAGTTTGCAGTGGAATGAATGCTCTGTGGTTCTCATCTTCTTTAGCAAACCAGATCATTTGCCAGCAACTTTGGGGTGTAGGCAGAGATAGGGTCACACCTGGTCCCTAGCCCCTTTCCTCTCCCTTCCCCAGCTTATTTTGGAAATGTCATTTGCATTGTCCCTTTTATTCATGTAAATGAAGAGTCCATAGGCATCATTGTCCTAGGAAGAGGGTCTCTCTCCTGATTCTTTAACCAGCTTTGCTCCTTTAAAGGAAGTTGGCCACTGTGGAAGGAGAGGGTCCCTGGGTCTGGGCAGCGGGAGGTAGGTCTGACACACTGATCTCCTGCAGCAGCTCAGACCCTGGGGCTAAACATGGAGAGCTCAGGGTCAAGAAGGAAGCTTAGACAGGAGGAAGGCACCAGGGCTGCTCAAGGCCATTCGAGGCCACTCAAACTGCTCAAATCACTCACTCAAGGCCACTCCAACAGCGGCAAGACAGCTGCTGCCCGCCTTTGAGGCACCCCTCACCAGTTCACTCAGAGCATGCCCTCCCTCCACTGCCACCGCAGAGACTGTCACAGCCATATCCATGAGCCACCTCCCTGCAGGTCGAGGTCATCAGCGTGGGCAGCAGGACCTGCCTTCCTGTAGTCTAGCGCAGCATCTGGGACCTCCCCTATGAGAGACCTAGAGCTGATTTCCTCACTGAGGTGGGCGCGGGCCTCTGCATATAGCTCACTCCCTGCCAGTCATAGAAGCCAGTGAGATCCCTCTGCCAGCCAGCATAGGCCCCTTCCCTCAAGGACGTCTGCTGTGAGGGAGAAAAAGACAGAACAAAATGGGCCCTGGAATCTCAACTCCATTCTAACAGGTTTGAGCAGCTCAGCCTTAGCCCAGTCCATACTCCAGTGACCCAGACATCCCAGATACCTAGCAAAATTCCTACACTACCAGTGTTCCACATAAGCATCCTCCTTCCTTGTATCAGTTGCCTGTTGCTGCTCTAACACATGGCCACAGACAGGAGTTTGAAAGAACCTAGATTGATATTCCTGCAACCACACAAGTCAGAAGCCCATAATCAGACTCAATGGACTAAAAACAATGTGTTAACTGGGCTGTGCTCCTTCTGGAGGCCCAAAGGAAGAGTATGACTTCTTGTCTTTTTTCTCAAGGTCGCCTCCATTCCTTGGTTTGTGCACCCATCCTCCGCCATGAAAGTAAGTAGCTCAGCACCTTCTCTCCAATGCTGACCCTCCTTCCTCCCTCCTACACGGCCCCTTGTGATGACATGGAGCTCATCTAGAAAATCTAGAATAATCTTACTAAAATATTTAATCACGCTTGCCAAGTCCCTCTTGCCATATAATTTTTCAGGGATTGGGAGATGAATATCTCAGGGTAAGGAGAACATTATTATCCTCAAGCGTCCCTCCACCCCCACTTATATGATTTCCCTTTCTGACTCTCTCCTATATTTTCTTTTTTCTTTTCTTTTATGCTCAGGAGATTCGTGGAGTAGAAGTGGAGGGTAACTCTACAGTTTGTTTCTCTTTGTTTTTTTTTTCTTTCAGGGTCACACCCAGCTATGTTCAGGAGGTGCTCCTGGCTCTGCACTCAGAAATTATTACTGGGAGTGCTTATGGGGACCATACGGGATGCTGGGGATTGAAGTTGGTTAGCCATGTGCAAGATAAGTGCCCTACCCACTGTATTATTATTCCAGCATTTCTCTGCAATTCATTGTGAGGACCCAAGGATAGAGTGTC
Source organism: Sorex fumeus (assembly GCF_029834395.1). Lineage (NCBI taxonomy): Eukaryota > Metazoa > Chordata > Mammalia > Eulipotyphla > Soricidae > Sorex > Sorex fumeus. Next base: position 25,767,659 of record NW_026606155.1, read on the forward strand.
GCTCGGGCCCTACAGCCCCAGGGATACCCAGACAGTGCTCAGGAGACCAAATGGGGCTGCGGATTCAAGCAGAGTTGACACATGGAGGATAAGCAGCCTCCCTGCACATTCTCTCTCTCTCTCTCTCTCTCTCTCTCTCTCTCTCTCTCTCTATGTCTCTCTGTCTCTCTGCTTCTCTATGTCTCTCTGTCTCTGTCTCTCCCTATCTCTCTCTCTTTTTTTTTTTTTGCTTTTTGGGTCACACCCAGTGCTGCACAGGGGTTACTCCTGGCTCTGCACTCAGGAGTCACTCCTGGCAGTGCTCAGGGGACCATATGGGATGCTGGGAATCGAACCCAGGTTGGCCATGTGCAAGATAAGCACCCTACCCTCTGTGCTATCTCTCCAGCCCCTCTCTCCCTCTCTCCCTCTCTCTCTTTCTTTCCCTTCCATGGCCCCCACCTCCAGAAACCCTTCCTTCCATAGCAGTGTCACTGACACAGACCTCCTACTCTCACCTTCTACCATCAGTCCATCTGGCCTATGGTTGATCATAGCCTCAGTGCCACTGGTGATTTCATGATTCCCAAACAAATGTGTTCAGCCTATGGGACTCACCTACTTATCATACAGGAACTGGGTGCATGACCCCAAAGTCTCTCCTCACCCCATGGCCTGGCCACCACCCACAGTGTATCCAGGTGCCTGATCCTCCCATCTCAAACCCCCTCCCACCTTTCTCGTCTTTTTATTTATTTATTTATTTATTTATGTATTCATTGAAACACCATGAGAACAGTTACAAAGCTTTCAGGTTTAAGTCTCGGTCATACAATGATCAAACACCCATCCCTTCACCAGTGCCTATTTTCCACCACCAAGAACCCAATATACCCCCCCCATCCCACCTCTCGCAATGCCTATGAGGCAAATGATTTCCACTTAACTCTGTCTCTCTACTTTGATTACATTCATTATTTTGACAAAAAATGCACCATTATTATTTGGAATTTTTCCCCCAACAATTAGACCTGCTGAAAAGGCATTGTGAAATAATTTGTTTTCTATTGCTTGTTATGAAGACCATATAATCCAGATTTTGGATTTTTGATATTTTACTAATTAAGCCTGGAGGGATTTCTGCCAAAATCTGCACAGTTATGGGATTGGTTTGTGTGCTTTGGGGGCCATGACCGTGCTGGAGAGTCGCTCGTAGGAGGCAACTCTCAGGCTCAGCAGGGCAGGACGGATGTGCCAGTTCTGTTCCCCGTCCCATGAGGCCGCAGTTGCCCCATCACCGCCGGCTCATGCCTGGCTGTCCAATAAACTCTGAGGCGGCAGCCACCGTGCTGCCGGGAGGAGGGGGTGAGGCAGAAGAGACAGACACCTCTTCTGAACCTCTCTTCTTCCCTCCGCTTGACTGTCATCACATGTGTGGTGTCCCCTCTGCCATGTGGTTGTCCTCACTTCCAATGCATTTCCTGAGAGCAAACCACCATACCTTGTCCCTATCTCCTGCTTAAGGACTTCTTGTTACAGATTCACCCCCTACTTGAAAATAGAAGGTTCCTATTTGATAAGCTTGAAGGACAGGGTGAGGGGAGGGAGGAATGGTGAAAAAAAAATGTGTCCATGGGGTCCTTGGGGATGGGAGGTTGTGACGGATGTGGTATTGGAAATATATGCATGAGAAACAATTATTGATAGTATTGTAAACCATGGGCTGGAGTGATAGCACAGCAGGTAGGGCATTTGCCTTGCAAGTGGCCAATATGGCCGACTGAGTTTGATTCCTCTGCCCCTCTCGGAGAGCCCAGCAAGCTGCCATCTCACCCAAACGGCAAAGCCTGGCAAGCTACCTGTGACGTATTGGATATGCCAAACACAGTAACAATTGTCACAATGGAGCGTTACTGGGCCCACTCGAGCAAATCGATGAACAATGGGAGGACAGTGACAGTAATTGTAAACCATATAATCTCAATGTTTAAAAATGTGTCCAGGGGCTGGAGGGATAGCACAGCGGGTAGGGCGTTTGCCTTGCACGCAGCCAACATGGCCGACCCAGGTTTGATTCCCAGCATCCCATATGGTCCCCCGAGCACCGCCAGGAGTAATTCCTGAGTGCATGGGCCAGAAGTATCCCCTGAGCATCGCCGGGTGTGACCCAAAAAGCAAAAAAATAAAATAAAATAAAATAAAAATAAAAATGTGTCCATAACGGTCACGGTCCTCCCGTTGTTCATCAATTTGCTCGAGCGGGCCCAGTAACGTCTCCATCGTGAGACTTGTTGTTACTGTGTTTGGCAAATCGCATACGTCACGGGGAGCTTTCCAGGCTCTGCCATGCGGGCGAGATACTCTAGGTAGCTTGCCGGGCTCTCCGAGAGGGGAGGAGGAATCGAACTCGAGTCGGCCATGTTGGCTGTGTGCAAGGCAAACGCCCTACCGCTGTGCTATCACTCCAGCCCATAATAATAGTTTCTAGTCCCAATAAATAATCTACCAAATAGAAAATGTTTACTTTCAGATAACAGATAAAATCTGCAACAACGCTTTTCATCCTCACTACAGTGAGTATATATTATAGTATGCTAAAAGGAAAGTATTCTTTAAATATAAAAGGAAAAGCTCAAAGCCAGTCTCCTCTATCTTATCACCACACACTAACCCCTAATGCTCCCACAGCTCCCTGCGTGCCTGGCTCCCCACCTGGAACACCCACCCCAATGGAGACATAAACCCACCCAGCATTTAGAAGGAACCACTCTGAGCTGGGCATAACCCCTCAAAATTCAGCCTCCACCCTGACTCAGACCATCCTCTCTCCTCTTCTTCAACTGGTTCCTCCTGCCGCACTGAGGCAGACAAATCGCATCACCACCAAGATGGAATAAATTAAAATTCAGTGAGTTTCTCCCACAAGTCTTTACACACACATGGATTTTAATGATTACTAATCAATGAGCCTTTATAATTTACCCAGCCCATCTCATCCCAGACATCTCATTCCACCTTTTTTTTTTATTAAAAAATTTTTTGATAGTGATACATCATGAGGTACAGTTGCAGACTTGCACATTTTTGTGCTTGGGTTTCAATTATACAGTGATCAAATACCACCTTTTAAAAACTTTATTATCCCTGATTTTATTCCCATTGTTGAGATCAAGAGAGTGATACTCAAAAAGGCCTAGAACCCTTCCTGTGCAGAGTTCTTCAAACACTTCAAGACCAGCCAATCCCAGGGACAGGAGTCAGGCAGTTTCTGTGGGACTAGGTTCAAAGTTAATGGTGAAATCTGCAGTTCTGGCCTTTGGACAGAGCAGCATTGGACCATGGGTCCAAAGTGTGAGAAGCAGAAGAGACCCAGCACAGCCTGACTGAGGAGAGCAGGCTCCCAGCCTTGCCTTCCACCTGACCATTCAAAAAGAATATGTTACAACTCCTGGGCTACTGCTCATTCTTACAGATAGTTTTGAACAATTAGAACACCTACTCAAGGACAGGAAACACTTGCCTTGATTCAAGTTCTATTCCTGAATCTTGCTGGCTGACCACAACTAAGTTACTCTGCCTCTCTAGGTCTCTATTTTCTCATCTGTGAAATAGTAATTAAAAATGTCCTCCCTGTTCACACCCATTAGGTGGCAATGGTTGAATAAATAAATAACAAATGTTAGCATGGAGGTGGAGAATTTAAAACCCTTGTACACTGCTGTAGAGAATGAAAAATGAGGCAACAACTTTGGAAAACAATGGCACTTCCACATAATATTATACAGTTATCACACAGACCAGCAATGTCTCTTCCTGAGTACATAAGCCCAAAAGAACTGAACGTAAAGACTAGAACTGATGTCAAACACCCATGTTCTGGGCAGCCACCAAATTTGATGCATGAAAATTACCAAGAGGTGGAAACAACCCAAGCATCCATCAGCAGATGTATGGCTAAACAACATGTGAACTCCACGTACCCTAGAATATTGTTTAGCCTTAAATAGAGAGATTCTAACATCAGGCTATAGCCTCTAAAACCTTAAAGATACTATGCTAAGAAAAATAAGCAAAACACAAAAGGACAAATGTCATGTTATTCCACTTACTTATAGAAAGAACCTATGGTAGTCAATGCATCAGCACAGAAAAATAGAATGGTGGTTGTCTAAAAGGAGAGGAAATGTAAAGTGGGGAGTTTTTGCTGAAAGGGTGCATAGTTTCCCTTTGGGAAGATGACAAAGCTTAGAAGATAGATGAGAATGGATCACACAATGTAAATATATGTAATGCCCCCTGTATGCCTAAAATATAACTTAAAGGCTCTGTTTTAAGTAATATCTAGCTGACCACAATGTAGAAAAATTGCCTTCTTTGTAGCTTGTTGAGGAATGACTGGGTTAACCTTGATAAGGCGCAGAACAGGGACCACAATATTGTAGATCTCATGACCTTCAGCTTCACTGCTCAGAACCAGTGGCTGGATCTTGAGCAATCTAGGCCTAAAAGTAGGAATGAACAAGGGACAGTTTCTCAGTGGAAATGAGTAAAGGACCCCAGACCAAGAAGTATGGAGATGACAATTAGACAGGAAGGTGGTAGGAACTAAGTCTCAAAAGCATCCCGTGAAGAAAAGAAAAGAGCCCAGACACCAAGGAGAAAGAGATCTCAGGGGTTCCTGTGGAAGAGATTCAGAACAGGATACCAGGACCCCAAAGGAGGCCCCACTATGTGAGATCTCAGAGAAAGAGAACTCATTGGTCAGACTTCATCCCACACACTGCACAAATGCCTGATGGCAGGGTCAAACAGCATCCCAATGTATTTCTTGCTCATCAGACCTTAAGCTTCAACTGGGTATCCAGAACTTTTATTTGCTCAATCTAACAATCCTACGTCAATGACTCATCCATCAGGATTTCACATCCATCAGTCACTTCAGTCTGATTAAAAATTCTAGAATCTCAATCCTAGACTGTCCTAATATCTAAAACTCGATTCTAGAATCTCAATCCTAGACTGTCCGAATATCTAAAACTCAGGACAACACCGTGGTTGGGAAGTGACTCCTTCACTTTGTAAATGTGTTCTTTCTCAGCAGCAGTGCTACGAATTTAATAAAAGAGAAAAATTTCTTTCACCATCTTAACACAGATTCATTTTTAAAACTCACAAGCCCCTCTTGAAGCCCACCTTCCAAGGCATAACAGCATTGCCAGCTGCAGTCCCCAAAGCTGTGTTTCCCCTGGCTTCCATGAGCAGAACCCACAGCAGACAGGGGGACTGACAAAGGGGTCCGGTAGATGAAGGTCCAATGGCCACTCTGCACCCTGAGATTTGGTCTACCCCCACCAAACACCCCCTCCCCAGGCAATGCCTCAGCTCCTCCAGATCCCACCACCACCACCAGACCCTCCTACAAGGGACTGCTTTGGCCTTTCCTATCAAGGGCAGAAGACCACTATGAAAACAGAGACCCAAAAAAGGCTTTGTCTGCATAAAACCAAACACAATCCTCCCGCCTCAGCCCTAAACTGATTAAAAGCTGGAGTGGTTCCTTTTGTTTTGAGAAGTGCCAGGGTTTTATGCTCAGGGTCGGTCCCCCTCTGCCCCCCTCACTATTTCCAGCTGCTGAGGCACATCAGTGTAAAGGACCACACACCAGCAACCCAGCGGTGCGGAGGTCTGGCGGAGATTAAACCCCAGGCGAGGGCCCCCACAGGGCCAGGCCGGGTGCAGAGCGGGGAGCTGAGGGCTGACAGAGAGGAGGCATGCCAGGAGAGAGTTCTCTGAGCCCACCCCAATCCCCCTTCACCCCTGCCTGGGGTCACCCTCCCCTCAGACAGGATGGAATCCAGGATAGAGGTCAAAGGCAAGTGCAAGGGATGGAAGCAGTGCCCTGGATAGGATGTAGCCAAACATGCCCTCCTCAAGACGTTTTGGTTTTTAACTTAGCCATCCAGAAGCACTTACCGCATACCAAGCAAACGTACTTACCACATAACAAGCTGCTCTCAGTGGGGAGAAATCTGGAGCAGACAGTGGGAACCGGGGGAAGAAGAGTTTAGATTTTGACCCCAGCTCTTTGCACTAAATGGGCCACCTTGGACCATTTGCTTTACAGGTCATCTTGCCTCGCTTTCCAGCTTCCTGGCCAGCAGGCAAAGGTCCAGACAGAAAGCAGATAAGGGGAACTAGAGAGCTGGTACAGCAGGTGGAACACTTGCCTTGCACACAGATGACTTGGGTTCGATCCCCAGCATCCCTCATGGTCCCTGGTGCACAACCAGGAGTAATTTCTGAGTGCAGAGCTAAGAATAATCCCTGAGCATCACCAGGTATAGTCCAAAAAATACTCAATTCACACCCCCCTCCAAAAAAGCAGGTAAGACCTGTCATTAGGACCGGTGACCTGGGCAGGACCCTCACAGAAATATCTGCTCTCTCATTTATTGTTTCCACAAAGCTCAGAGCTGAGAATCCTGCGGCTCCCCCAGTGCCAAGTGCCACCGGAGCTCCACAACATTTTCTCTGCTGAAGAAGAAAGTCTGAAAAATGCATTGGTAAAGAAAGCGGATGGAGGCAGAGGGAGGGGAGCTACCCTTTCCCTGAAGCAAACCTTTGCTCTTCCCTCTGACGGGTTGTCTTGGGATTCAAAGGGATGCTTGTGGGTCAACTCCTGGTTCTAAAGCTCAGGTGGGGTGTCATATCCAGAGCAGAGTGCTGATGCCAGAGAAGAGTCCTTTATCCTTTGCCTGGGGGACTCGTTTCCTCTTCAGCTAGGCAGGGTGTGTGGGAACAAGGAGGTGAACTTCAATGAACCCCTCTTTCTGATCATACCTGTTATGTGTCCTTCCAGGAGAATGAAATTGCTGGAGCTGAATAGAAATAAAGCCAGGTAGAAGGTACATGAGGGAAGAGGCAGAGTTTCCCAAGGGAGAGAAGCAGGCATGGGCCCAGGGTCTCAGACATATGTGTCCTGGATAGAACCTGGAGGACTTTCCCTCCAGCCCCATACATGACTCTTGCTCGTCCCCACTCCCTTCCTCCTCTCCACCCACCCCAGCCCCCAGCCATAATGAAAAATTCATGTTAAAAGCTTCACATGAGATCTGATTTTCAACACTTTAATTGGATTAATAGAAGGGAGTGCAGCAAGCCCATGGCCCTTCCTCCCTCGGGGCCCTTTCCCTCACTGCCCCCCACCTCTCCCCATTGCCCCTTTTCCAGGCTTTGCTCTATGCCTCTCCTCTCCCCTCTCTCCTCCCATCCAGAGCTCCTTGCTGACTGTTCTTCCAGCTCACAGACTCTTTCTCTCCCTGTCCACCACTTTCGGACTCCAATAAAATGTTCTCCCTCTTCCTCCGCTAAGGAACAAGCAGTTTGACCACTCCAACCCTTGATGAATGGAAGAGTTCTAAATACCAGGTAAAGGGAACATCCCTTAAAACGTGGAATTACTCGATGTCTCTTTTGCAGGCCACAGCACCCAAAAGGAGAGAGAGAACAAAAGGGAGTGCCATGCCACAGAGGCTGGGTGGGATGGGGGGATGAGGGGGGTGGGAGGGGTACTGGGATCAGTGGTGGTAGAGAATGGGCACTGGTGGAGGGATGGGTACTCGATCATTGTACAACGGAAACCCAAGCACAAAAATCTGTAAGTCTACAACTGTACCTTATGGTGTTTCACTAATAAAAAATTTTTTTAATTAATTTTAAAAAAACATGGAATTGCCTGGAGCTCTAGAATATACACTATCTCCTAAGAGATCTCCAGGAGACCAGCTTTTATACAGATGAGTTAAACGTACATATCATATTGGTTATTAGTCTGCCAGTGTTATCCTTAAAGATCCAATTCTTGAGGTTACATTTACTGGCTATAATCAGGACAATGGCACTGCTATCACCATCACGCCCCCTAAACTGTGGTGAGTGGGACACTATCTGGTTCCCTCTTTGCACAGTGAATGAGCTGGGAAAGATCAGATCCTTAACCACAACAACACAGAGGCACCACTAGATTGTTCCCTGAGTTCCAGTCAGTGGCTACTCAGTGCCCAGTTCAAGTCTGCTGAAATACCTGGCGATCCACCCTCATCCCTGTAACCAGAGGGGCAGTCTGGTGAGTGGCAGTGAACTTTTTCTCAGATTTTGAGCATTCATTTTCACTGTGTGTGTATCTAATAATAAGGTTCTATTTGTCCCAACAGATTGTGTCCATGTGTACACAACATATAGAAAAATGTAAAGGCTAAACTGCATAAAATAATGGTACTTTTTGTTTAACTATGACAATATCTATCACTCATTGGCATTCCAGGATACAGTGTTTATTTAGGGCAAGGCTCTATATTAATGGTCATTGCCATAAATGCATACATTACCAGTAGCCACCAAGAGACTTCCCATTTATTTTTGTTACTGAATTCTTACCAAATCATAGTCATTATTTTCTAATCTAGCTGGAAATAAGAGCTTATAGGAAAAGGTAAAAGATACATCAGCTCAGTCCTGGTAATGCTTGTTTTTGCTCCAAAACAATATTATATTATAATATTCTTTTTTGTTTTTTGTTTTTTTGCTTAAAACCTCTTTTAAGAGTTTTTCAGTAATCTGTTAAAGCTGCTTGTTTACTTTGTGAGTTTAAGTATTAGTTAAAGCTAAAGGATCTACTTTGTAAATTATTAACAGGCCTGATATTCCATAAGGCATCACACCATGCTGGAACTCCAGGAAAGATGAGAGAATGCCTGGAGGCAGGAATTTCCTCTCCCACATTGCACATTTATGAGGAAGGAAGGAAGGAAGGAAGGAAGGAAGGAAGGAAGGAAGGAAGGAAGGGAGGGAGGGAGGGAGGGAGGGAGGGAGGGAGGAAGGAAGGAAGGAAGGAAAGGCTGGCAAGCAACAGGTAAATGGATGGATAATGGAGTGAGGGATTAAAAGTCATTCTGTGATAAAACATTAGTAGCACTTTTGGTTCCTGTTTTTAGGCAGACTAGAAATAGAAATCAAAGTTCTATTCTTCTGTGCCTGCCCACCAGAGGATCATATGGGGCTGCCCTTGGACACACTGTGCAGGATCCCCTTATCTGTCTATAAAGCTCTTTGGCATCCCAAAGTCTCCATAGACAGAATCTTTCCCAGCTCTTCCCTCTACCTGCTAATGACTAGCACTGCCACTTGTGAGTTGAATCCAAGATCCTGACTTGCACTGATGAAGACAGAGATGGACCTGTGCTGCCTGGCGGGGGGGGGGGGGGGGTGACTCTTAATACCCTTGAACATAGAACACAGCCCCAAATCCCATCATCACAGAGCAAACCAGATGAGTAGAATCCTTGTTCCGGGGATCAATTCTCCAGCCCTTCATTTGCACAACCACTCACACCTAGTAGGTCCCTCCTTTCCTCTGAATATGAGTTCTTCGCCCTCTCCTCTCACACAATCCCCAACAGACTGAGAAGTTGAGGGCCCATGGAGCAGGCATTCTGCCTCAGCCACACCCAAGACCAGTTCCTGGTGGCTAATGAGAGAATGAGGCTAATAGTCCAGCAAAATGCAAAGCTAAGGTTCAGACTTCTCTGCTCCTGTCCCTTCTATTTAGTCCCTTTGGCAGAACAGTATTTACTCCGGTCTTACAGCAAAATTCATCCTGATTTGAAAAGGGGTCAGTTGTCTCATGGAGTTATAATGATCCAAACACCATTTAGAGACTGTCTGGAAGTTTGAGGGATAAACTCAAGGAGGAATTTGTGGTCCTTCTGCATCTAAATGACTAGGTGATTGGCAATCAAATACAGTTTCAAGAATAAGAAAGCAGGGGCTGGAGAGGTAGTGCAGTGGATAAAGCACTTGCCTTTCACGAAGCTGACCCAGGTTCCATCTCTGTCACCCAATATGATTCCCTGAGCATGCCAGGAGTGATTCCTGAGCACAGACCCACGTAAGTTCTGAGCGCTAAGTGTGTCTTCCCTCTGAAAAATATAGCAGATGAGTAGAAGCACCAAAAATGGATTTGGCCCACTCTTCAACTAATCCTGAGGTAGGAATTGAAGAGTACTTAATAATGAACACCTACATTCCCTTTTGTCACAGTATCTTGTATAGGTTATTGGGGAAGGTGGGGAAGGGTCAGAATCAAGATAATGAAGATGAGAATGGCCTTGATGATCACTAGCATTTGTCATACCAAGAATCAGCTTAAACACCTTTCAAATGATCTAAATTCACCCCCACAACTCTTCTTCTCTTTGGATAAGGAAACTGAAACTCACAAGGCTGGATCCTAGTGAACCCGAGTTCACATGGTTGTTATGAGGTAGAGCGAATATTTGAATCTAGATCTGTCTGCTTCTAATGCCCATGTTCTTAGCCACAGCTCTAGGAACTCTGGGATGAAAACCAAAGATGAATGACATCCTTCTTTCATTGTTTTTGGTTTTGTTTATGTTCTTGGACCATACCTAGCAGTTCTCAGGGCTTACTCCTTGCTCAGAGCTTAAGGACCACTCCTGGTAGGACTTCTGGAGAACCACATGGAATTTCAAGGATCAAACCCAGATCCATCACTTGCAGGTCTTGCATCTTACCTGGTGTACTGTCTCACCAGTCCCAGAGTACCTCCTCTTATTTATCAAGAAGAAATCTGATCTGACACATATGTAGAGCCAAATATTCTCCTCCTGCGAGGTGATCAGATCATGTCCCCACCCCCTTGTCTATCCATTCATTCACTAATGACTGCTCTCTTATTTCACACACACACACACACACACACACACACACACACACACACACACATACACACACACACAGCAATGCTCAGGCGTCACTTCTGGCTCTGCACTCAGGAATTACTCCTGGTGGTTCTCAGGGGAGCATATGGGTTGTTGGAAATCGAATCTGGGTCGGCAACATGCAAGGCAAACACCCTACCCGCTGTCCTATAACTCCGGCCCCAAGGATGCTCTCTTATGTGTGTGCCAGGCACTGTTCTGATTGCTAGAGGTAGAGCAATCAACAAAACAAGCTCTTTGTTGTCATAAAAGCAGAATAGGGGAAGGTAGATCCAAAATATGTAATATGTCATAAGCTGAAAAGCCCCAGGCAGACTAATACAGCGGGGTTGGTGGGGTTGGCGGGGCAGAGGGGGGTTGCTGTTCGGACAGAGCCTGTGAGGAAGACCACTCTGACACTGACATTTGAGCTGAGAGCTGAGAGCTGAGAGGAAAGCAGGCATAAAGAACTGATCATGAGGATACACTACTGAGCACCCCATCATGCCCCTAGTAGGCTCTCACTCCTGCTATCTATCCTTTTTGGTAATTTGCAGGACTATATTATTCTTCCATTGCAATAAAAAAAAAAAACAGAAGGCTAGATTCAACCCATTTTCCCCCATCACCCGTTTCCTAGAGAGGAAAAGGAAGGAACTCTTGTATTTACTTACAGGAACTTAATTCTCCATATATGGCTCTGAAAAACTTGTAGTTGAAAGTTTTGGTCTATTGGTTCCAAAACCTGAGTCCTGTCCATCATACCCCATAGACGTGAAACATATGACTTCAGGCTGAGAGAATTCCTTCCTTCTTAAGAGCACAGAGCACCTGGAAACCAGAACTTCAGGTCCTCTAACAACATTAGCCGAAGGCCTCCTGTTTGAGTGAGAATACCACACACCCTCGGACCTGTGAGGATCCTGACCTGAGCCAGACTATCTTGGCCCTTCCTCCCAAAGAAAGTTCTAGACACTCTCCAGGGGCATTTCCAAGACACACACTCACAGTGTATCGTGCAAAATCTCATCCACCCTCCACCCCAAACTAGGACCCCGGAGGAATTCGCCCCTGTACCTATTCAGCCTGGCTCTGGCGAGGGAAAAGGAGGCCTGAGCGTCTGCCAACTTGGAGCTGCCAGCTGGGGCTGAGCCTTGCTGCCTGCCCCCACTCGCCCTCCACCCTGCTCCCTGGTGGCCTCCTGCTGAGAGCCAGCCTACAAGTCTCCCCCTCCCTATCTTGACATGGGCTGCGAAGGAGCAAACCAAGGAAGTCAGATTCTGACTTCCCAAGGAATGGGTGAAGAAAGGTGGGTTGAGCATGAGAAGAATCATCAATGGAGCTGAGGATTCAGAGATGGAACCAGCTCCCATTTAATCCATGCGATAAGCTTGACATTAAGCCCACCACACACCCCTACCGCCAAACACAGTTAAGCTCCATCGAGCATTGCCAGGAACCCATCTCTCAATGTCTCCCATAGTTCAAAATAACTCCTAAATCCAGCGGATCAACGATCAGATCCAGGGAGAGCTGACAGATGAGACAGGAGTCCGATTGGGGCCCGTCAGAGCTTATTCTGAAATGGGTCTGTCAGCCCACCACTTCCCTCCATGCAGAAAAACTAAATGGGGGTGCTTAGAAATTAGACAGGGAAGGATGGCAAGAGGGAAGAGTGTTAAATTGCAGCTGAAATCCACCTCCCCCAACCTCAAGGGCTTCCCCTTCCGTGTCAACAAATATGCAACCAATTAATGTAATTGCAGAGTTATTTATGGTGCCCAGCAAAGTGCAGCTGGATCCTAAAAGATGTGGGGGAGGGAGGGGTGGGGAGCAGAGGGGGGAAAAAAAACTCTTTCTCGGTTTTGGGTGTGTGGCTTTGGTGGTTGGATTGCTTTTTAATTTTTTTCCCCTTTTTCTTTCAGATGTTTCAGTCAACTTGTGGTATCCATGTGTCTGCTGACCACGGCTCCTTCCAGTCCGTTTGCAGGTGTTCCTGCCTGCGGGGACCAGAGGAGGGGGAAGCTTGGGGGAAAAGCTAAAGGTCTTCGGATTTCAAACTGTGACCTGACCGAGGAGACTTTTTCAAGGCTCCCCACTCTGACTGCACCCCTGTTTTAATCTTCCGCTGACCCTTTCCATAACAGTCACCACCCCCAAATGGCATCAAGAGAGCCCCCCTTTGTCACCTCCCCCCCCTCCCCGGCCTCATAGATCTGTTTGGAAAGACAGCTGTGTTGCCATTCAGCGCCCCATACAAGGCAGGTTTTAATTAGAGTTATTGAGGGGTTGAATTGGCATAATTAGGGCCCGAATTAATAGAGTCCCCATATGTTCTTTTGAACAGTTCGGTCCTATATTTTGTCCCAGGGCAGGCGGGGGTTGCAGCTAATGAAGTTGGAGGGTGCAAGTTATCTCAGCAAAATGAAGGCAAGTGTGAGCCACCCAGGGGATGCGGCCTGTATTACATATGGTGGAGATATGCCTGAGCCCATGTGACTTCACGCCTTCCCTTTTTTAAACATGATCCTTTTAGAAGGAAGCTGTGGCCACAAAGTACGTATCACTGACAAAGAGAGGAAATAGGAAAGATGCGTCTGCAATCTCAAGCTCAACTCAGCCTGTGCATGCTATGTACGTAGATATTTTGAAACTGGATGCTAAATGCAAATGGGCATATCAAAGGAAGCACGAGCTATAAAGACAAAGCTCAACAATCAAAAGTCCTTTGTTATCTGAGATGTGAATGGCTCTTTACCCCCCCCCCCCCATCTCTCACTTTCTTCCTTTCCAGATATCTGTTCTCTTTCCTTGACAAGGCTCGTGGTTCAAAACAATGAAACTTAGTCCCCAGTCTTTGCAGCTCAGAGTGTAGCGGAGGCAAGCCTGAAGTCTGGGGGGCCCTGATGTCTCAGACTTCCCTACGGGCCTGACACTCTTCCCAGAGGGGTCTTAACAAATGCATTTCCCGTAAAAAGTCAATACGGCCATTTGGAAGGTCAGATCTGAAGAAAACAAATGCATGCAGCTCAGTTATCCATCAACTCTAAGTGAGCCGGAGGCAGTTGAACTGAAACAGGCTTCCATTCCTGGCGGTCTGGTGGCCAGGGCTTGGTCTTCAAGGAGCCTGAGTTGCTCTGGGATCCAGGACCATTCACTCTGTCAGCTAAAGCAGCCGCGGGACCAGACAGAGGAGGAAGGGTTACATGCAAGTTGTGGCTTAAAAATGCTGCAAATAGGGACTACTGGTGCATCTCAGGCTAATGGCCCTTCCCACACCAACTGACTGACTGCCGGCTGTCTCACCTCAAATCTCAGCTCTATTTCGCACAGTGGCATCACCTTCTTGCCAGCTGCTCTCTCTGACGCCGCAGCCCCTCTAGTAGGTGGTAGAAGGAGATGGACTCCTGCCCTGTGTAACTGTCTTGAAACAGCCCTGGGGAGATCAGCTGACTGAACAGGGAGGGCGGGTGAGCCATTCCAGACAGATATTCCCAATTCCAGTTGGAGAGTTCTATTCCCTCCCATTCAAATTCCCGCAGCACCCTATGTAGCTCTGGACTCCTGTGTCCCATGCTTAGGCCTGGTCTGATCCAGCTGACACTTTCTCCGCTTCACCAAACCCAGGGATTCTGCTTAGGAAATGAAGCTCAACTTGCTGTGAGCTTCCCCCAAAGGTGAAATACTGAAGCTGAGGGAAAGCAGCATGCTAACTCATGCTGTGTTCCTAGGCTGCTTGAAAGCTTGCTCAGGGGGTGAATGTGTGTGTGTGTGTGTATGTGTGTGTGTGTGCATGTGTGCGTGCATGTGCGTACACACACACACACACGATTTGGCCATGTCTGGAGACATTTAGGTTGCCACAGCTGGGAAGGGGGTGCTACTGGCATCTAGAAGGTAGAGGGACGCCACTGTGTAGAGGACAATCCCACAACCAAGAGTTATCAAGGCCAGCAGAGTGTAGGTTGGGAAGGCACTGGAAAGCCAAAGAGCCCTCCGATCTGGTACCCATTCCAGCTTTCCCTCTTACCAGCCGTTGATTTTACCAGGCCAATCCATTTGTACACCTATAAAGCCAGGCAGAGCATAGCTCACTCAGTGTGCCTTTCCAAAGCCTTGTAGGGCTGCTTGAGAAATACCCTCTTTCCAAAAACAGGATTTTCGTCTGTTTTGCTTGAACATCAAGAATGTTCTGGGATAGTTTTCCTGGGGTCACTCAAAGAATGTGGCATCCGAGTGATGGGCCGATGCTGGTGTGGCCCAGGTGCCTTTCTGCCCAAGTGGATTTCCACCAGGGAGAGCAGAAGATGAAGCGTCCCTGCCCTTTGGGGAAACACCTCCGGGACCCTTCTTTCCCACCCCAAAGTACCTGGGAAACTACGACACTGAGGTCAGTCACTACGACCCCCAGAGACCCACCCAGGGCTGGTGGTGGGTTGCTCATTTCCGGGGGACACAGACTCGAGTTCCGCTTTGACTTTTGAACCACTGGGCGGCCAACGTCAATGAGCCGAGCCCTGAAAAATGAGTGCAAAAATGAGTGCGTTCCCCTACTCTCTCCCAGGGGAGGGCAGGGCGCCCCCCGGCCCGGCCTGGGGTTGCTGCCCCGTTCCCCCTATTGTGCCTCCAACAAGAGCGTTTTATTGAAAAGAGCTGAGTGCATCTAATGCAGTTATCCGTGTCCGCCCCATCGGGCCGTCGGCTGGGGGCAAGGCGCGCAGCTGCCGCCGCCTCACACGCTCCCAACAAAGGAGCGCGCCGTGGAGAATGTGCTCCCCTTTGAACAGCTCATCTGGTTTCCATTTTTGAAAGGTCCCCAATCTTCGCTTCCACCCAGCCCCCATCCACCTTCTCCCCTCCTCTTTCCCCTCCACCGTGCTCCAGCTATGCCCCGGGGAAGGGGGCCGCCCTGGGCTCCCGCACAGGGATGCCGCTGGCGCCCCTTGTCGCAGGTCCGAGATGCTGGTCCTGAGCCCCACTAGCGCCCCTGGTTGCAGCCTTATCTGACTTTCTGGCCAGCAACGCCCCAACCAACCATGTTCCCCAGCATGGGCCTCAGTTTCCCCACCGTGAAAATGCCACGCCAGGGTTGAGGTCCCCTTGAGGCCTTTCACCTCCAATGTTCTGGGGAGTCAGCAAACTGATTTGTAAAAATACGGGTGAGTCCGTAATAGTCTAATAAAGTTTTTTTTTTTTTCATTTCTCTTTCAGTTTTCACAGCCTGGAGATAACCACTAGCAACATTCCTTCCAGAGTTTTATCTTCTAGGTTCCCTGCTTGCCGCCACCACCATCACCAACCCCCCCACCCCATGTATACTAAGTCATTTATAAAATTATCATTGTTAGTCAGGCTAACCATTGGTTGTTTTGTCTCCTGCCTTTATCTGGCGTGTTTGCCTATGTGAAGAGCCTTGGAAAATATTTTTAAACAGCAGCAAATAGACGCCATGGAGGAAGGGCTTGTGCCATCGTTGATTTAGCTGACCTCCCCATTGTTAGACAGTCAAGTCATCTTCCTTGCTTAGACTTTGTTGTTTGGTTTTTTTGTCCTGCTCTTACAAATTACAAGAGTTAAAAAAAAAATACCAGAATCCTCCTGCGGCTTCCCAAGTTGACAGCTGGGACTAAGCCCCCTGCCCCACTCTACATCAAAGGCACAAGGCAGGCACTTCCACTCCTGCCAGGGAGGCCTGGAGGGGAAAGGTCATCACTGCTGCCTCCTCCCCTCCCTGACACCTCCAGGCACCTGCAAGTTGCAAATTCACATGTGAATCATGGCCCCTGTAAATTATGGCCTTGGGCAAGTTGTATAAACCTCAGAGTCCTCAGCCACACAATGAAGATGCAATCATAGCCATCTCCCAGGGCCGCTGAGAGAGCTCAATGAAACAAGATATGCCAAGAGCTTAACTGGAGCCTGGCACCCAGAACTCCCTCCTTGTTAAGTCAGGCCCGAATTCCTGCCTGATGGGTAGGGAGGGGGGAGCATCTAAGGAGTGGGCTTGTGAGGACCCCCATGACTGTCCAGCTATTCCATTGACTCATGGAGACTTGGGCAAGTTTCCTAACCCTTTCTTTGGTGACTCGGTTTCTCCACCAATAAAATGGGAAGCTGTGACGATGAAATGAAATCACAGGCAAGAAGTTCACAATATCTCACACCTGTTGAGATGACTTACATCAAGGAACCAGAGAGATAGTACAGCAGGTAGGCACTTGCCCTGCATGTGGTGGGCCTGGGGTCATTCCCCAGCATCCCATCTGGTTTCCCCAGCACCGCCAGGCATGATTTCTGAGTGCAGAGCCAGGAGTAATCTCTGAGAATCACCAGGTGTGGGCCAAAAATAAACAAAAAAGATGACTCACATCAAAAATACAAGAGACAACAAGTGGGGGGGTGGAAATATGGAGAAAAGAGAATCCTTAGCACTGCTGGTGGGAATGAAATTAGCTCAGTCACTGTGGAAGACATACTAAGGTGCCTCAAACATATCAAGGTACCTCAAAAAATTAAAAATAGAAACAAAAAATACATGAGAAAATTTAGAGAGATAATACACACACATTTAAAAAAAAAAAAACACAACCCTGGAGCACACGCTATGCATGCAGGAGAATTTAGTTGGATCCCTGGCACCGTATGGTCTCCAGAGCACTGTCAGGGGGAAACCCTCCACCCCACCCAGGCACCAGGCCAGGAGTAGCCCTTGAGCATCCCAGGGTGTGACCCCAAAACAACAACAATAGAAAATTGTATTTGAACCATATTTGGCAGTGCTCAGGGATAACTCCCACCTTGGTGCTCTGTGCAAAATTATGCACTCAGACTGTTGAGTTAAATCTCTGGCCCACCACCCCACATCCACGCCCAAGTTTTGAGAGAACTGCTATCTGCTCTAGCAATTCCACTTCCGGTTATTTTATTGTAAGAAAATGAAAATACTGTCTTGGAGGATGTGTATACCTCATAATTCATTCCAGCATAATTTACAACAGCGCAAAAGTGTGGAAGCAACCTTAGTGTTCATGACAGATGAATGAACAAAATAGTTGTGGCAGTCTGTGTGCCTGAAATAGTATTCAGCCTCAAAAAAAGAAATTCTGTCATTTCTACAAGCATGGGTGGCTCTTGAGAACATTACGCTACAGGAACTGAGTCAGCAGACAGAAAAGTACTATCTGATTGACTTTGTGGAATCCTAAACTCTGAAGTCTGAGATCAGAAAATAGATCAGTGGGTGCTGGGATGGAGAGGTGAAGCGGATCAAAAAGTACAAACTTAGGGGTCAGAGAAATAGCACTTGCCTTGCATAAGACTATCCCGGGTTTGATTTAAAAGTACAAACTTCCAGATATTAGGTAAATAAGTCCTGGGCTGCAATGCATAGTACGGTGGCTATAGTTCACAATATTGTAAATGTATTGGACAATTTCAAAAGAAGTAGACACTAAAAAGTTCTCGTGAAAAGAAAAAAATTATAATTGTATGAGGTGACACTTATTATGACAATCATTTTGCAATATACATACCTATAAAATCCTTGGCAAGCTACCCGTGATGTATTCGATATGCCAAACACAGTAACAACAGGTCTCATGATGGAGACGTTACTGGGCCCGCTCGAGCAAATCGATGAACAACGGAAGGACCGTGACCGTGACCGTATACATTAGACAAATACACCATTATATGTCAATTATATCTCAATAAAACTGAGGTGGAAAGTAACTAAAAAGGTGTTTGAAAGTCACACTGGTTGTGGGACAGATGTTGGAATATTGAATGCCTGCAACAAATGCATCATAAACAACTTTGTAAACCATGGTTTTTAAATAAAGTAGACATTTTGGGACTAGAGTGATAGCACAGCAGGTAGGGCGTTTGCCTTGCACGCGGCCAACCCGGGTTCAATTCCCAGCATCCCATATGATCCCCCGAGCACTGCCAGGAGTAATTCCTGAGTGCAGAGCCAGGAGTAACCCCTATGCATCACTAGGTGTGACCCAGAAAGCAGAAAATAAAAAAAATAAATAAAGTAGACATTTTAAAAATAAATAAAACAGGTTTTGGCACATACTAGGTGCTCAATACATTTAGCTATCATTATTGTGTGCTTGACTATCCTATTTAGGAAAAGGTTGACCTCCCCCAGAAACTAGTTTTCTCTTTCATCACCTGGGACTAGCCCCTTCCAGAACCTTATCAACATAGTGTTCTATCTCCAGCCTCAGGCCCAGCTATACCTGAAGAACCTCAGGCCTGGGCAAGTCAGTCCGGGAGAGGCTACTTCACAAAGTGCCCAGGCTTGATTCTCAGT
Organism: Sorex fumeus; assembly: GCF_029834395.1. Taxonomy (NCBI): domain Eukaryota; kingdom Metazoa; phylum Chordata; class Mammalia; order Eulipotyphla; family Soricidae; genus Sorex; species Sorex fumeus. The sequence continues at coordinate 25,786,736 of NW_026606155.1, forward strand.
ATATGCATGCCCCATCCACAACCCCAGCCTCTCCTTCTGGGGTTTGGCCTTCTCACCGGCTCAGGGAGGACTCAGGTTAGGGGTGAGATGGCTGCCTTGCTGTGACCTTGGGTCTCCTCACTTGCTTTCTCAGAGCTTTCTGTTCTCCCATCAGTTAAGCGTTACGCCCATAGTGGCCACCATGGCACTGAGAGGCCACTGGATGTTGGGCCCATGACTCATACAGGATCCTGTGATGTGTTATAGTGGCACTCAGGAACTAACCGTCCATTGCACAATTGAGAATGGATTCTGAGTTCAACAGTAAAGCGACTCACCTGGAGAGGTGGAGCAGAGGTGGGAACTTTGAAGAGTGGCTCAGGTTCCTCGGGAGGGCTCTAGGGGAAAATTAACTGACTTTATTTGGGGGGCGTTTGCCTTGCACACAGCCAACATGGCCGACCCGAGTTCGATTCCTCTGCCCCTCTCGGAGAGCCCGGCAAGCTACCGAGAGTATCTCGCCCACACGGCAGAGCCTGGCAAGCCACCCGTGATGTATTCGATATGCCAAACACAGTAACAACAAAATCTCCAATGGAGACGTTACTGGGCCCGCTCGAGCAAATCGATGAACAACGGGAGGGCCTTTACCTTTTTACCTTTATTTGGGGGGAAAAGGTCATACCCAGTGATGCTCAGGGATTACTCCTGCCTCTGCACTTAGGAATTACTCCTGGCGGTACTTAGAAGACCATATGGGATGCAACAGGTTGAACCGGGTAGGCCACCTGGAAGGTAGTACCTTACCTCTGTATGATAGCACCCAAGGTTGCAAAACTTAGCAAATGAAAATGAAGGACCCTCAGTTAACTAAATATCATATAAGCAAGAATAAAATTTTAGTATAAATGTGCCCACCTGGGCTGAAAAGATAGTTCAGGAGTAAAGGCAATTGCCTTGCACACAACTGATCTCATTTTGATCTTCGATCCCTGGCACTGAATTATTTCTTGAACACTGACAGGAGTGACCCCCAAGCACTCCTGGGTGTGGGAAGTGAAAGAAAAGAAGGAGGTAGGGAGGTAGGGAGGTAAGGAGGAAGGGAGAGAAGGAGGAGGAGGAAGGGAGAGAAGGAGGGAAGGAGGGAGGGAGGAAGGAAGGGAGGGAGGGAGGGAGGGAGGGAGGGAGGGAGGGACGGAGGGAGGGAGGGACGGAGGGAGGGAGGGAGGGAGGGAATGAATTTATTTGCCCCCATGCAATATTTGGGACATAATATTCTAAAAGACCTTTCTACTTATCTGAAATTCAAAGCTAAAATTGAGGGTCCTCTAGTTTTATCTGGCAGCCTTCCTTTGGGGGTTTCTTTTTTCTCCCCAGCATCTGCTTCTGCAGGAGAGACGCTCTTGACATCCAGATGACATCAGCATGATAGGGTGTCACTCAATCCCCTCTCATCACTGAGTCCCTTTGGAAGTCCAAGGTTACTTGTCTTATCGGAGATCACAAGACTGGAACTTGAACCATACAAACTCTGAAACTCTCGAGCCTCCTGATATTACAGTGCTCGGCAAAGTAGTGCCCATGATCAAAGGGAGCCTCTGTGCTGTTCAGTGTAAAGTTTTCATTAAGTAGCGTAGTCATAAGAAGAATCTGAGGGCATGTAAATTTTTCATTAAATCACGATCACAATCATCCTGTTGTTCGTCGATTTCCTCAAGCAGGCACCAGTAACGTCTCCTTCTTCCTAGCCCTGAGATTTTAAAAGAGCCATTTCAATGCTCTTTCAGGATTAGGAGAATGAAACCCATCATTGTTACTGGTATTTGGCATATTGAATACGACACAGGAAGTTTGCCAGACTCTGCCGTGCGGTCAGGATACTTTTGGTAGCCTGCCAGGTTCTCCAAGGGAAAAATAAGATAATAAGATGTTGCACAGCCGCAAATACAGCCACACGCTTCCAGGAGCTGGGTTTTATAGTCTCTGCGTCTTGGCCATTGATGGGACCAAACTGGCACCGGCAGCAACTGGTGGGTGTGACGCCTACCTACTGGAAGATGGGGGGTCTGGTTGGAGAAGGCCCAGTCCCAATCCGAGTAGGCTTGGAGACCTCAGCCCCGGAACCCGCATGCCTGGGTTCCTCTGCCAGTTGTTTCATGCATGAGGCCCATCTGGACGTGTGAAGAGTGGTCCCAGCATGGCCGTGGCTGGCTCCAGAGGTCCTCAGCTGCTGGGACTCTGCTCAGAGCGGGGGGGCAGGGGTGGAGAGAAACTCAACCCTCCCCACTCCAAGGGGCCTCAGTGAGGACAGCTAGGCACGGGGCCAGGAGACTCTGCGCTGTTCTCCTCCGGGAGCTGGGTTTTATAATCTCTGCATCTTGGCCGTTGATGGGACCAACCTGGCGCTGGCGGCAGCTGGTGGGTGTGACGCCTATCTACTGGAAGATGCATTATTCATTAAATAATGCAACCAAAAAACTTTGTTTGGGAGTGGGGTTCCCAAGCAGTATCAGGGGCCCATATGTTGTTGAGGATCAAAAACACGCCAGGCATGTGATACTTGGAACTATCTCCCAGGCCACTTATACTCTTCTTCTATTCTTTGTGAAGAATCTTTCATTACAAGTGACAAAACATTGATCAACAGTGACTTAGACTAAGAAATTGACAGCTCTCATCAATGTAAAGTCCAAGTGACCCCTAAGAGGGGATGCCCACAGAAAGATCTCCCAAGATGCAAGGCTGGAGAAGAGAAATATAAGTGTCGTGGGGTTATGTCCCAAGTCGGTGAAATAAATATATGAGAGTCTGCTTAAATAAGAGATGATTCTATCAATAGATGCAGAGAAAGCATTTGACAAGATCCAGCACCCCTTTATGATGAAAACCCTAGCCAAAATGGGTATAGAGGGGATTTTCCTCAACATAGTTAAAGCCATCTACCACAAGCCTACAGCAAGCATCATCCTCAATGGGGAAAAACTGAGAGCCTTCCCTCTAAGATCAGGAACGAGACAAGGATGCCCACCATCTCCACTGCTGTTCAATATAGTACTTGAAGTACTTGCAATAGCGATTATGCAAGAAAAAGATATTAAGGGCATTCAGGTAGGAAAGGAAGAAATCAAGCTCTCACTATTCGCAGATGATATGATACTATACTTAGAGAACCCAATAACCTCCACCAAAAAACTCCTAGAAACAATAGACTTGTATAGTAAAGTTGCAGGCTATAAAATCAATACCCAAAAGTCCATGGCTTTCCTATACGCAAACAGTGAGAGAGAAGAAAGCTACATGAAAAAAACAATCCCGTTCACAATTGTTCCCCAGAAAATCAAGTACCTAGGAATCAGCTTAACTAAGGAAGTAAAGGACCTGTACAAAGAAAACTACAAAACGCTACTTCAGGAAATAAAAGAGGACATGAGGAAATGGAAAGATATCCCCTGCTCATGGGTTGGGAGACTTAACATTGTCAAAATGGCAACACTACCGAAAGCATTATATAAATTCAATGCAAACCCTATAAGGATACCCATGACATTCTTCAAAGAAATGGAGCAAACACTCCTGAAATTTATATGGAACAATAAGCCCCCACGAATAGCTAAAGCAATTCTTGGGAAAAAGAAAATGGGAGGAATCAACCTCTCTAACTTCAAATTGTACTACAAAGCAGTAATAATTAAAACAGCATGGTACTGGAACAAAGGCAGAACTGCAGACCAATGGAACAGGGTTGAATACACTGACATCTCCCCTCAATCATATGATCATCTAATCTTTGATAAAGGTGCAAGTAATATGAAGTGGAGTAAGGAAAGTCTCTTTAACAAATTGTGCTGGCACCACTGGACGGCTACATGCAAAAAAGTGGGCTCAGAACTCTGCCTAACACCATGTACAAAAGTAAGATCAAAATGGATTAAAGACCTCAACATCAGACCAGAAACCATAAGGTACATTGAAGACAAAGTTGGCAAAACCCTCCATGACATTGAAGCTAATGGTATCTTCAAAGATGCCACACCACTGGCCGAGCAAGTGAAAACAGAGATAGATAAATGGGACTATCTTAAACTAAGAAGCTTCTGCACCTCCAAAGAAACAGTGACCAAAATACAAAGACAGTCTACAGAATGGGAAAGGATATTCGCCGAACACACATCTGACAAGGGATTGATATCAAGGATATACAAAATACTGGTTGAACTCCACAAGAAGAAAACATCCAACCCCATCCAAAAATGGGGCAATGAAATGAACAGAAAATTTCTCAAAGAAGAAATCCAAATGTCAAAAAAGCACATGAGAAAATGCTCTACATCATTAATTATCAGGGAGATGCCGATCAAAACCACAATGAGATACCATCTCACACCTCAGAGACTGGCCCACATCCAAAAGAACAAAAGCAACCAATGCTGGCGCGGATGTGGCGAAAAAGGGACACTCTTTCACTGTTGATGGGAATGTCGACTGGTTCAGCCTTTCTGGAAAACAGTATGGACGATTCTCAAAAAATTAGAAATTGAGCTCCCATTTGACCCAGCAATACCACTCCTGGGAATATATCCCAGAGAGGCAAAAATGTATAGTCGAAGCGACATCTGCACTTGTCTGTTCATTGCAGCACTCTTTACAATAGCCAGAAACTGGAAGAAACCTGAATGCCCAAGAACAGATGACTAGTTAAAGAAACTTTGGTATATCTACACAATGGAGTACTATGTAGCTGTTAGAAAAGATGAAGTCATGAAATTTATATACAAGTGGTACAACGTGGAAAGTATCATGCTAAGCGAAATGAGTCAGAAAGAAAGGGATAGACATAGAAAGATTGCATTCATCTGGGGAATATAAAGAAAAAAATATGAGATTAATACCCAAGAATAGCTGAGATCAACACTAGGAGGATTACTCCATAGCTTAGAGGCCAGCCGGGCATTCTGGGGGAGGGGGCAGCTCAGATGGATAAGGGAGCACCAAATAAAGGGTGTTTGGAGGATCCTCCGAGGAGGGGAGATGCATGTTGAAAGTAGACTATGGACTGAACATGTTTGCCACTCAAAGCCTCTTTTGCAGACCACAACACCCAAAAGGAGAGAGAGAACACAGGGGATTGCCCTGCCACAGAGGCAGGGTGAGATGGGAGGGATGGGGGTGGGAGGGATATTATCCATGGTGATGGAAAATGGGCACTGGTGGAGGGATGGGTATTTGATCATTGTATAATCGAAACCCAAGCACAAAAAATTGTAAATCTACAACTGTAACTCATGGTGTTTCACTAAAAATAATAATAATAAAAATTTTTTTTTAAAATAAGAGATGATTCAAAGATGGGTTTGTATGCACAGCTCTAGATGTGATCCCTATCACCTCACATCCCCCACACACCACCAGGAGTGGTGCCTCAAAAACAATTAAATAAATAAATAGGGGAGAGGACACTGACCTCCCTCGAAGAAAAACTCCTAAGAATGTCCAGAGCTGCTCCATCCTCAGATACAAGGGAGATAACTCCACATCCTTAAGCAGGGCCCACACATGCTGACTGCCTGCCCGAGAGCAGTGAGAAAGGGAGGTGAAGGGTACCAACCCATCTCACTGTGTGGACCAAATCAACAGTGACTCTCACGCCAACATCAGGTCCCCTTGATAAGAGGGGCATGTCGCTTCTGTGTTTCTCCTCCAGAAATAGAACTCCTATCTAATAGTGAGAAAAACAACAGACAAATCCCAGTGGAGGAGCATTTTACAAAACAAACACCTTGGCCAGCATTGCTGGGAGCAACAAGGTCACCAAAACTAAGGTATGTCTGAGAAACTGTCACAACCTAGCATTGCCTAGGGAAATAAGACAATGAAATGGAAGGTGGTACCCAGGATTGGCTCCTGGAGCAGAAAAGGGGTAGAAAGGAACAAAACATCAATATTCCCCCACCAAAAAAAAAAAAATAGGTGTAAAGAGACTGAACAGATCAGCTGAAGAAAATTCAGGTTCAAGGACCTTAACTTTCTCCTTGGCTGACTGAGACACTTTTTCCGCTTTTTTTTTATGCTTTTTTTTGGGTCACACTCAGCGATGCTCAGGGGTTATTCCTGACTCTGCACTCAGGAATTACTCCTGGCGGTGCTTGGGGGACCATATGGGATGCCAGGGATCAAACCCAGGTCGGCTGCGTGCAAGACAAGCGCCCTACCCACTGTGCTATCGCTCTGGCCCCTAACTGAGACACTTTTGAATCAAGTTGATTTTTGCCCCCTTCTGAACTCATGGCCACTCTGTACATCAGTTCATTCTGCCTGTTCATGGCTCAGACCCTCACACCCAGCAGATATTCAGCATAGATTTGGCACTCACCAGGGTACTCAGTCCTACCCCTCCTCTGCAGGGAAGGTGGAGGGGCAGCATTCAGACTCTCTTTTCAGAAATTCTCAAGAGTGCCCACCACACTCTTATTTGGTGCTCAATTCCTTGTTATTATCAACCTGGATTTTATCCTAAAACTTCAGGAAGAAAATCATGCCAAACCCCCTTCCTGTCTTCCCCTGTGAGCTGCTGTCTGTCTGCTCTCCAGCCAAGGACTTAGATGCTGCCACTGCTAGGGTGGGCGTCAGAGAGAGCCCCGTGCGTCCACTCACCACCCCGAGTCCTGGCTCCTGAGAATTCGGCTCCTCAGTCTCAGCTCTGCCCTCCCTCCCCTAGTTGCACCCCCTCCAGGTTCCCACTATCCACCTAGTTTGGATATCTGGTTTGCTCCAACTCCCTTCAACCCTCCACCTCTGGAACCTTCCTCCATACTCTGCATCTCATGCTGTAGCCTGTGGCCCTGAAACACAGTGACCCTCAGCTACCTAAATTAGCCTAGCAATGACTCCTATGGCTCCCGAGGGCCCAACTTGGTTCCAGGAGTGGTAGGAGAGCAAAGTGAGGAGCATTGCCTTTGTCCCCAGAGCATCACTGCAGCCCTGGCGAGCCACAAAAACACCCCAAACTGTGTAGGAAACCTCCTCAGAGGTTGAGGTAAGAAGGGTCACCAGCAAAGTATCTGGCGCACAGCAAGAGCTTAGTTAGGAGATTCCAGAGGATGAGGTTCCTTATCATTACTCCCAGGTAGTACAGATGCTGTCCCCGGTACCTGCTCTCAGTGCCAGGCTCTCTCTGGGGCCAACAGAAATGCCCAGCACCCACCATCCTGAACACTCAGCCCTCAGCTGCCAGGTGCCAGACAGCTTTTGGAGGCTCCGGGGAAAGATGTCCCAGAATCCAGGATTTCATGAACTAGGCTCCAGCAGGCTCCAACCTCCCCCGCTCCTCCTCACATGCCGCTGCTCCCCCGCCTAGGTAGATTTGGACTCTCCAAGCTGCTTCCCAGCCCAGTACCACCCACCTCCCCCCAGCAGATCTCTGTATACTGCCTGAAGAAAGCCCATGGGGGAGCTCATGCTCTCCAGGACAGAACCCCAAGGGCTCTCTCCAGCCTCTACACCGCAGCTGACTTTCCTTGCCTAGGTGGACAGCAGACCCAAACCTGGCCCATGTGCCACTTGAGTGCTCAAAAGTCCAGCCTTGCTCTCCAGAGAGTAGGTGACTCGGCTGGAGGCAAGGCCAAGAGAGAGGCTGTGAATGTAGGTCTGTGTATCTGTGTTTGTGTATGTATATGTATGTGTGTGTGTGTTGTGTGTGCGTGTGTGTGTGTGTGTGTAGCTCCAAGATCTCTGCCCCTCCGCTCCGCTCTAAGGCACTTTGCCTAAAACTCCAAGACTTTCAACAGTTTCCCAACTGCTACCATGAATCTGGCTCCAGGGAGCAGGTCAGCAGTGAGGGAGCTGTAGCTTGTGTGAAAGTAACGCCTGCCCGCCCCAGCCACTCACACCTGCGCACTCCATTCATCCCCAACTGTTTACACATTGTCATCTGCAATTAATGCTTTCCCAGGCACTGCAGCAGGGCTGATTGCCCCACCGCCACACTGGGACCCCATTCTGAGCCCTTGTGTCTGTTAAATTGAGCATGGGGCCCTGTGATTAAATTAAGGTTTGTGGCTCTGCCATTCTGGCCCCCGACTCTGGCCTCCACTGCCGCCTCCTAATGCCCACCCTCCCCCCTCCCTGGCCTTTCGCTTTGCCTTCCCATTCATCACTGGGCCTCTCCGCAGCTTGATGGGGGCAGGGAACTGGGCAAGGGAGAAATGGTCTAGTCTGTGGACAGGGAGGAAGACTGGTGGCTTCCACTTGAAGCAAGGAAAGGAGGGGACGCATGGCCCCTTAGGGAGAGTGGTTCTGGCAAGATAAGACCGTGCTGGGCCTAGAAGGAAGAAGAAACAGCACAACCTTAGCTAAGTTAATTAATCAGTTCCTAGAACTAGCTTGGCAGAGTGGTTAGGAGTACAGGCTCCATGGGGATAACTAGATAGCCACATACAAAAGCATGAAATTGGGCCACTTTCACACACAATGGACAAAAGTCAACTCAAACTGGATTAAAGACAGATATTAGGAAGTAAAGTGCATTGAAGAGGACATGGCAAAACTCTCCACCACCACAGCTTTAGTGGTGGGTCTACAGTGATTCAATTATATTGGCAAGGGAAAACAGAAATGGGATTATATCAAGCTAAAAAGAAGGTAAAAAGCACAACAAAAGGAAGACATCCTCCTGAATGGAAAAAACGTTCACACATCAGACCTTTAACAGGAGGGTTAATATTCAAGATATAAAAAGAACTCACAAAATTCAACAACAACCCTCCCCCCACAAAAAAAAAACACCTTATTGCCCCAAAATGGGGAGACACTTTTCCATGGAAAACTTACAGATGATCAACAGGCACATGGAAAATGACTCATTATCACAATTATCAAAGAAATGCAAATCAAAATGATAATTAGATATCTTCTCATACTGATTACACACACACACACACACACACACACGCACGCACACACACACATAACAGTAACAACAAATGTTGGTGGGAATGTGGAGAAAAAAAAATTTCATTCATTATTGGTTTAATCTCTATGGAAAAGAGAAAGAATATTTCCCAATAAATTAAAAATAAATCTACTATACGATCAAGTAATTCTACTCCTGTATAACCAAGGAACACAAAATCACTAATCTAAATGTTATATGCAAGCTTATGTTCATAGCAGAAATTTTTACAATAACCAAAATCTGGGGGGAAAAATTCCCAAGAACAAATGAGTGGATAAATAATTTGTGGTACATCTACACAATGGAATATTGCTGTTATGGTTTTTGGGTGGGTTACACCTGGCGATGCACAGGGGTTACGCCTGGCTTTGCACTCAGGAATTACTCCTGGTGGTGTTCAGGGGACTATAAGGGATGCTACGAATCAAACCCAGATCAGCTGCATGCAAGGTAAATAAATGCCTCACCCACTGTACTATTGCTCCAGCCCTAAGTTATTTTTAAAAGTGAAATCTTGCCTTTTGTGGCAGATGGATGAAACTGAAGGGGGTCATGTTAAGTGAAGTAAGTTAGGAGGGAAAATAAAACAAAACAAATACTAGATAATTTCATTTATGAGTGGAATAAAAAGGAAATAGATACACCCGAAGAAAAGAAAAGCCATCTTGAATCCTGGGCACAGAAGCATGATTATCATGAAGAGAGGGGAGAGTGATCCAAGGGTGGAGGGGCCAATAGATAGTAATGGAAAATATTGGCACCTGGGTAGTGGACATGGTGCGGTAACAAATGTTTGACGAAGTACAAAGCTATGTACCTAAAATGCATAAGTATAATAAATGAATATTACCTATAAAAAATCTTAAAATCTTTTTGTAGAGAAAAAAAACAAGTGTTGTCAAGGATATAGAGAAAAGGGAAGCCTCTTAACTGATGGTGTAAATGTAAATTGGTACAATCATCACGGTCACAGTCCTCCCGTTGTTCATCGATTTGCTAGAGCGGGCCCAGTAACGCCTCCATTGGATACCTTGTTGTTACTGTGTCTGGCATATCGAATACCTCACGGGGAGCTTACCAGGCTCTGCCGTGCAGGCGAGATACTCTCGGTAGCTTGCCAGGCTCTCCGAGAGGGGCAGAGGAATCGAACTCGGGTCGGCCATGTTGGCCGCGTGCAAGGCAAAAGCCCTACCGCTATGCTATCGCTCCAGCCCACTGGTACAATCATAATGAGAAATAAAATGGAGGTTCCTCAAGAAATCAAAAAGAAAAATTTCATATGATCCAGTTATCCCACTTGTGGGTATTTATGAGAATAATATAGACACTGATTCAAAGAGATATACACACACCATCTTCATAGCAGCATTGTTCACCATTGCCAAGAATTGGAAGTAACCTGAGTGTTCATTAGAATATAATTGGATGAAGAAGATGTGGTGAACATAGATAAATAATGGAATACTAGCCACATGTTAAAAAAAATGAAAAAGATGAAATCCTGTTATTTGCAACAGCATGGATAGCCCTAAGAAATATTACACTAAGCAAAATAAGAAAAACAAAAGCATACTATTCCAGTCATGTGGAAAATAAACAACAAGCAAAATAAAATGAACTTGGACCAGAAAGAAAGTACAGTAGGTAACGTATTTCCTTGCATGCAGCCAACTTGGGTTTGATCCCTGGCATCTCATATGGTTCCCTAAATATGCCAGAAGTAATTCCTGAGGGTAGAACCAGGAATAAGCCCTGAACACCCCCAGGCATGGCTCAAAAACAAAATAAAAGAAAATAATAAAAATTATCTTGCTTTTAAGGCCTACTGTTGGGGCAGACTTGGGTGGTGTTTGAGAAAATTCAAAATAATGGTGGTGGGAAGGTGTAATGGTGGTGGAATTTTGTTAGAATATTGAGTGTAATAAATTATTGTGAACAATTTTTGTGAACAAAAGTAAAATTTTTTTAAAACTATCTTGCTTCAGAAAAAATATTAAAAACAAGCAAAAATCTCTTAGACTAAAAGAAGAGAACAGTGATCACCATAAGACAAGGGGAAAGAAAGGTGGGCTGCATGCATAGGTACAGTGGTGAGTGGAAAGTAGACTTCCGGTAGGAACATAGGAAGTATACATAGATTTTTATTTATTATTCTATATTATTATAGAATAATTATCATATATTATCTATTAATTATTATATATTCTATATTAATGTGTATTTATTCTTCTATATTATTATAGAATTATTATTATCCTATACACTGGACCTCTATAATACAATAAACCAAATCTACTTAAGTTAAAAATGCTATTTAAAAATAAAGGACACAATTGAAAAAGAGCAAATGTGGGCTAGAGAGAAAGTTTAGGGGATAAGACCCTCCAGATCCTAGCACCACATATGAACCCCCTGAGCATAGATCCAGAAATGATCTCTGAGCACAGAGCAAGAAATAAGTCCTGAGCACCATTGGATGTAACCCAATACCCCCTCAAGAAGAAAGAAAAAAGAGCAATTGAGAGGATGAGAGAGGATCAGGCAAAACCATGAGACCAGAAGGATAGAGAGGCCATCAGTACGGATGCTGAGTCGCTCAGGCAGGTGGGTGAAGTTGCTCAGGTTCATGGGGATGAAGGCTGAGGTTGCTCAGGCAGCCAGTGAGCCATAATCTAGAATGTCTTCAAGAATCAGTGTCCTAACCCTAATGCCCAAAAGTAGAGAAAGAATGGGAGAAATTGTCTGCCACAGAGGCAGGGGGAGGGGTGGGATGGGATTGGGGGATACTTGGGGACATTGGTGGTGGAAAATGTGCACTGGTGGAAGGATGGGTGTTCAATCATCATATGACTGAAACTCAAACATGAAAGTTTTGTAAGTATAGCTCACAATGATTGAAAAAAAAAGAATCAGTGTCCTGCCCACCCAGATGGGACCCTTACCCACTGCTGCCTGGTTCCACTTGGAACCCCAGAATCACACCCACCTCATCTGTTCAGGCTGTTGTAATTGAATATCATGGACTGAGTCCTAATGAGCAACAGAAATGTGTTTCTCACAGCTCTGTGGGCTGCGTGTCTGGGAGCCTGGTGGGAACCATCTTCTTAATTGCAGACCACTGATTCTTGGACCCTCACATGGTGAACACAGAGGATCGGAGAAATGTCTCTCTCATGGCTCTTGAAGGGCCCTAACCCCATTCATGAAGACACCACCCTCTTGAGCGCATTCAAGTAATTCAATGCTAATTACTTCCAACAGATCCCCACCTCTAAAATCTACTAGGGATAGTGTTTGAATATATAGCTTGGCAAGTATGGGGGAGATATAAACAAAGTTTCAGTCTATAATAGACACCAAAGTCCTAAGCAGGGCACACAGGGTGCAGGGTCTTCATCCTCATTGAAAGTCACAAGCCCCAGGAGGTCATAAAGACCACGAGGACCCGTGGATCCTGATGCTTCATTTGTGCACCTGGTTTGCCCCACCCCTCAACTCTGCTAGATGTACCCAGTTTTGTCCAACAACCAGCTGTGGCTACTTGTGCAGAGAGAAGTCAGCTCCAGAGAATAGAGGTGGGAGCCGGTGGAGCAGGAGTTCAATCCTCCCTAATGGGCGCTAATTGAAAACACTGCCTAATGTCTGAGTGCCAAGTTTGGGCTGCTCTCTCTCTTTCTCTCCCTTTCTCTCCCCCCCTCTCTCGCTCTTGCTCTCTCCCTCTCTCTTTCACTTTCTCTCGCTCTCTCTCTTTCTCTCATTCTCATTCTCACTCTTTCATACACACACACACACACACACACACATACACACAGATCAAACATTCACGGACCCATGAAAGACATGGAAAATGAAACAGAAAACAGGCTTACAATGTTACAATCACAGTAAAAACATTGGGAAACTTTTTGTGTGTCATTTATGTCATTCAAATATACTTTTTTTAAAAAAAAGAAAGCAAGAAATAGAACTGAGAAGACATTTTCGTTTACATAAATTTTATGCACCTGTTATGTAAATGCCCCTGAGTGTAGACAATCACAAACCAAATGGGCTTTCCAGAGGCATCTGCCCTCCCTGGACCCTTTCCCTTCGCCAAGCCCTGGGGGGGTTCTTGGCTAGTCTGGGCAGTGCAGACTCAACTCCAGCCATGCAGAAGCACCCCTCGTCGTTGGCAGCCAGCTTGTGACTGGCCAGGGTACGGTAGAGGGTCACTGCAGTGGCACTTTTGCCAACTAGGCTGAGAGGAGACAGAGATGGGTCTGGGCTGTGAAGAAAACCATCGCTTTGTTTTCCTGCCTGACTCCCAGTCAAGCACAACGTCCTGGATTTCTACCCAATTCCAGGGACTAGGAGAAGCAAGTCCTTAAAGAAGGGTCAGCAAGTTTTTGAAAGTGAGGAGAATTGGCTGCAAGGAAGGTCAACTGGATTCTGAACGAGGCTCCCTCAGAAAACCCCCATGCCTCAGGGGTCCCACACTGTGCGTGTGTGGAGGGGTGGGGACCTGACAGGAGACCCTCCTTACTTCACCATCACAACCACCTCTACTGGGTGGCAGTGACAAGTGACCCTTGTATTTATGGGACTCATAGCCCTAGCTTCTAAAAAAATCTATTCCGAAAATTAAGATGCTTCATGGAACATAATTACCAGTTTAATGGATCCTTGGCTTTATTGGGGTGTGATGGCAGTACAGCTTGTAAATGTATGATCTGTCATTCAAGTGTGCTTTTCCAAGGGCTGATTTTAAGTTCAGTGAATTTCACCTTAATTAAAAAGCGGGGGCAGAGAGACAGTACATTGCTTCTTGTGTTGCATGTAGTCAACCCCAGTTCTATGCCTGACAACATAGTTGTCCCTTACAACCTGGTTGGTCCCTTACTCCTTACCAGGACTAAGCTCTGAGCCCCCATGGAATATGGCCCCCCAAAACAACCAAAAATAAATAAATAAAATTGATATCATAGACATATATAAAATTAACTATAAAATGGCTAAATAAAAAATTAAACAAGCACACACAAATTCTTTGGACAGCTTAAATTTTTTAGAAATTGAAAGTATATGTTTTTGGAAAAGATAAAAAGCATTGCAGTGGAAATCTCAGTAGTCAGAGTGGATTTCAACTCTGCAGCTTCGGGTTACAAAGGCAAGACCTTTGCCATGATAAGAAACTCCCCCAAAGTTCAAGAACCTCTGCTGCAGAATGGTATTAACTACTCAGAGCTGAGTCCCTGCAAGAGCTATGCAAATATAGCAAGAATATTCTTATTATGTTCTGAGTGCTAAGCCTAGCACTTCAGATATAGTGAATCCCAGCACTCAGTAAAAGATTATATTTCTATAAATACATAGCAAATACATAACCACTACATGCTTAATGTTCTACTATGGACTGTATTTCTATACATTCGAGTGCCCAGCCTGGCACTTGACTGTGCTCAGTCTGTATTTGTTACATGAAGAACTAAATCTTGGCTCATCTTTTTAAAAGATGGCTCTTCACACGCTACCTGTCTGAATGCAAGGTTCCGTCCCAATGGAAAACCAGCAGGACTGTACTACTGTACAAGAAGGGAGACTTCCATGACATTGGCAACTATCGCCCAATCTTCCTACTGTCTGTCATCTACAAGTTGTTCACTCGAGTCATCCTGAGTAGGATTGGCAGAACACTAGATGAAGGACAACCATGCGAGCAAGCCGGGTTCCGCAAAGGATTCAGCACCATTGACCATATCCACACGATAACCAAGCTCATTGAGGCTTCTCGGGAGTTCAAGATGCCGCTCTGTTTAACGTTCATTGATTTAAAGAAGGCCTTTGATTCTGTTGAGACGGAAGCGGTCATTGAAACCCTAGCCAATCAGGGCATTCAAGCCCAATACATCAAGATCCTCCGTGAGCTGTATTGCGGATTCACTACCAGGATCTCACCATTCTACAAAGAAGTAATCATTGATGTCAAGAGAGGGGTTCGGCAGGGTGATACCATTTCACCGAAACTCTTCAGTGCCACCCTCGAGAACATCATGCGAAAACTGGGATGGGAAGGAATGGGAGTGAAGATAGATGGTCGGCAACTATACCACCTCCACTTTGCTGATGACATTGTTTCAATAACACCAAATATTAGCTAAGCGGCACAAATGCTGGCCGACTTCGACCATGAGTGTGGAAAGGTAGAACTACAGCTGGATCTTACAAAGACAATGTTTATGAGAAGCAGCCTCGTTCCTGACGCTCCATTCACTCTCAACGGAACGATCATCTCCGAATGCAACAGTTATGTGTACCTAGGTCGAGAAGTCAACATGACAAATGACCTGGCACCCGAGCTGCGCAGGAGGAAGAGAGCAGCTTGGAACGCCTTCAAGAACGTCGAAGAAATAGCTAAGAGGACGAAGAACCTCCGGCTCTGGGCACATCTCTTTGATTCCACTGTTATTCCTGCATTAACATACGCCTCAGAGACCTGGGCCCTTTGCAAACAAGATGAGAACACTATTCTAGTCTCCCAAAGAGGAATTGAAAGAGCTATGCTTGGAGTATCACGTTTCACTCAAATGAGAGAAAGAATCTGGAGTTCCGACCTCCGTCCACGATCAAGAATCAGGGATGCTGTCTCGTTTGCCAAGGCATCAAAAATCAGATGGGCTGGTCACGTAATGAGATTTAGAGACAACCACTGGACTAGAGCCGTTATCGACTGGATTCCACAGAATGTCAAAAGACCGCGTGGCTGCCCACCTACCAGATGGTCAGACTTCTTCATCAAGATCATAAACGATCGGTTTGAGGCTCTTCGTGTTCCTAGAACGAAGAGACGCCGTTGTGCTACACTAGCACGCAACAGGGACAAATGGAGATGTTACTGGCACCCGCTCGAGCAAATTGCCGATTAACAGGAAGTCAAGTGATCAAGTGATCTTTTTAAAGCTTGATACAGGTTGCAGTAGTAGCCTTGGTTCCAGCATGGGGTTGCATGCAAAGGGAATAATCACTCCTCCACTGGCAGACAGGCAATGCCTATAATATTCAAAAAACTGAAGGGCCCAGCTTCACAGCTCCATGACAATTCTCATGAGACACAAAGCTGATGAATTATCCCCGTGCCACAGCTCCTGGAGTGTGAGGCCCCATACACAGCCAGGCAACACTTCCTAATTTCACAGTACTGACAGCCCAGAAGGAGCACAGCAAATTTGAAGAGGAAATTGAATAGAAGCCCACTAAGCTCAAAGAGCAAAAATAGTAACACAGAAGGTTCAACTATCACCAAATAGCTCAGTAAATCCTCAAACAATGACTTTAGTAACATCACTGTAAGATAAATGTATAACAAGCAATATAGACTAAATTATTTAGTGCCTGCTAAGGGGGCAGACTTGGGGAGGGGTGGGTTGGAACTGGGGACATTGGTGGAGGGCGATAACACTGGTGGCAATATTGGTGTTGAAACATAAAATATCTGAAACTGTATTATGAACAGCTTTGTAAATCACAGTATTTAAATAAGTTTCAAACTTTTTTTTTAGAAAACAATGAAAATGAGGCAGGAGAGATAGCATAGCCAGTAGAGAACTTACCTTGCACGTGGCCAACCCATGTTTGACCCCTAACACGACAAATATTTCCTGAGCACTACCAGGACTGATCGTGAGACACAGAACCAGGAGTAAGTCTGAGCACCTCTGGGTGTGGTCCTAAAACAAACAAAACTGAAAACAGTGTTTTAGATGCCCATTGAGCAGGAATTAGGAACTTTGACTTCAAGTAGTTCCAAATAAGTTAAACATTTCCACACCTATGGTCATTATAACCATCACTGGAGGTCACTCCAAGGTGAAGGTAGTAAAACTGTGTGATTGGAGCAGGAAGGGCCAACCTTTGCCCCCATGAGGGTGAGCTCTAAAGGAGAAGTTACTGCTCTGCTGGGCTGGACAGTCCCTAAGGGGTTGTCATGTTTCTGCCCAGGTTTCTGTCACTTTGATCCTTGGCTTTTTCCAGGGACAATATGGTGCCCAATTTCTTTATGAGAAATAAAGAAAATGAAGATTTACCTTTAGAAACTGTGATGAAGGAGGGACAAGCCTGCAGCCCTAAGAGCCTTCCTGTGCTGGCAAATATGGGTGGGTCTGAGGTCTTCAAGTCAAAAGAGTGGCACCTACAGCTACTTCTCCTACCAGTCACACAGAGCCATGGTACTGAGGGCAGACCACTCCTTGCTAGTCAAGATGCAAAAGGGGTGAGAGGGGTCCTGCCCAGGATCCAACCCCTCCACCTCTTCCCTGACACCATCCTTCACCAGATGGGCCTGTGTATACATCTGTATCTGACTCCCTCCAGCTCGCAGCCCCTATGTCGACACCCTAAGTAGTGGTGTGTATATACACACACTTCACCTGACTGGTCCACAAAATAGTTTGCCTATTTTCACTCATCCAGGTGTAAAATAGTTGAAAACCAGGGCCCTCGGCCACCAGTAGGTGCCATGGGGGCAGGAGAGTGGCAGAAAGCCTATGTGGAGTAGAAAACAGAATATGGCTCAAAAAAGACGGTGGTGGTGTTGTGTGCACACATGCTCACTCCAGACAGATATGTCTCCTCAGCTAAGTAGGAAAGTGATAGCTGGAAAGAACTAAAGTAAGACCCTGAAGAATCCAGTGCCCAGCAGAGCTGTCTTCCCACTCCATGAGGCTGGCCAAGCTACAGATGCATCACCAGTCCTGGGCTGGGATTGGGCCAGCCCCTCCCCACCTCTGAACACTGAGCAGTGTCTGCTGATGGCTTGAATTGTTGCTGTGGGGAGCAGGGGTGCTCCTGGCATCAAGTAAGTGATAACTAGGGATGCTGCCAGGCATCCTTCAATAGACAGGAAATACCTGGCACGAACAAGGTGGTGATAGTGGCAATGCTGAGATATTTGGTGACATACGAGTGCGTGGAGAGAGAGGGGACCAGGCTTCTGGCCCCGGCTCTGCCACTGACTTGTCATGGGACCAGTCACTTTTCTCTCTGTGCCTCCATTCTCTCTCCTGTGAGAGGAGGTGAAGAGGAGCAATGATTTCCGTGCTTCTGTGGAAGAGAAAGGCAACCGACTCTGAGAGATGCACAGCACAGAGCAGGTCTTCAGGCAGGCGAAGGGCTGAGCGGGAAATGGAGAGGAAACCAACTCTGTTTTCCTCAAGGGCTTCTGAAGAGCCAGGTAGAGTCCAGGGTTTTAGGAGAAAGCATGTGGATCATGCTAGCCAGAGAATGTGAAGTGATTTCAGAACTACTGTGGCTGGAGCGATAGCACAGTGGTAGGGCGTTTGCCTTGCACGCAGTCAACATGGCCGACCCGAGTTCGATTCCTTTGCCCCTCTCGGAGAGCCCGGCAAGCTACCGAGAGTATCTCGCCCACACGGCAGAGCCTGGCAAGCTTACCCGTGATGTATTCGATATGCCAAACACAGTAACAACAAAGTCTCACGATGGAGACGTTACTGGACCCGCTCGAGAAAATCGATGAACAACGGGAGGACAGTGACAGTGACAGTGACAGTGGAGGAACACAAAAAGTCCAAAGTAATCCACCAAGAAGTTGCTTCTACAAAATGCTTTAATGCCATGAGGGATTGGAGCTATAATAGGGCACTTGTCTTGAACATGGCAGACATGGGTTCCATCCCCAGCATCCCTCATGTTCTACTGAGCCCACCAGGGGTGATCCCTGAGTGTGGAACCAAGAGTAAGCACTGAGCACTGCCAGGTGTGGCCCCAAAAAAACAATAAAAGAGATCATGAATTATGTGACGATGAATTGTACTTTCTGCAGGTGTTTCTCTTTCCCACAAAGGAGTCTCCTATCAAAACAGCATCCTTGCCTCTCCCCCTGGCCTCTGTCATGCTTTGATTTACTCCCTGCATGCCTCCCCCGAAGCAAACGTGCTGTATAGGGAACTTCCCTCCAGAGGTGACTTGCTGCCATCTGCTGGCAGAATTGGAAAAGGCGGATCTTGTCCCTTATTTTCATTCTTCTGGGAATATGATCAACCTCACGCAAGGCATTGTTTTAACTGAGATATAACTGACATGTAACTTTGTGTGAATGCAAAATATATAGCATGTTCGCTTGATGCACTTTCGTGCTGTGTTGTTATTTCCATTGTAGCGATATCTAATAGCACTTGGAGCTAAGGCTACAGACCAACCCCGCCCTCCTTGCCAGAATCAAATAGAGACATTTGGTGAGAAGCTCAAAGCTGCTTTAACACATGTGTAACTGGAGTGGGAACTCTCAAATAAAGACATAAACTATTTCCAGTTACACATTGTTCCCAAAACAATCTCCAAATGTGCTTAGCAAGTCTTTGTTCTGAGCACGCCCTGTGCACTCTTGGATCTCAGCATGCTCTCCACTCCCAAGAGACGCTGAACAGGAGCCAACCAGGCACCTTCTGCTCCCGGCACACCATGAGCTCCAAGTATCCACCACACACCTCGAATGTGCTGTGTAATTCTTGTTATAGTTATTGCTGATTCTATGTTCTAATATTTTACTCATAGTTGTCTCTTACTATCTTCTTGATATCTAGAGTCAGGAGGGGTAGCTTGCTTAGTTTCTATTAGAAACTCTTTTCTGTTATCACTTTTTCCAGTTTTGTCTTGGGCAAGACGGGTGCACCCATCAGTGCTGAGGGGTTATTCATGGTTTCAATGCTCTGTTCTCAGGAATGACCCCTGGGTGATGCTCTGGGGACCATGTAAAATGTCAGAGATTCAAAGAAAGGTTGGAGGGATACAAGGCAAGCACCTTAATCCCTGTACTATCTCTTCAGCCTGATATTTGCCAACTTTATTGGTCTTTTCAAAGTGCTCTGGGGGTTTTCTCTATTTTTCTTTTTTTCCCAATTTTATTGATTTGTTATTTCCCCCTTCTAGTTGTGTTAGTCTTCCTTTTCTTTCTTGCTTCTCAAGATGAGATTTTAGATGATTGATTTAAGATTTCCTTTTTTCAAAAGATCACGTTTAATGTTATAAATTTCCTCTACCTCTAAGAAGTAGTAAACCAGGGTCCAGAAAGATAGTACAACAGGCAGGGCACTTGGCTGCCATGCAGCTAACCCGGCACTTCATGTATTCATTGAGCCCTTCCAGGAGTGAACACTGAGAACAGAACCAGGAATGAGCCCTGAATCTCACTGTGTGTGACCCAAAAATCAAAATAAAAAAGAAAAAGGGGAAAAATAGAAGTAGTAAACCAGATTATACCAGATTATAGTATTCCCCTAACAGTTCTCAGAACTGTGGACTTTGCCATGACTCCTAGCAGAACAAACAGCCCTGAGTGCACAGATGCCCTTCCATGCAGTGTAAAGAAGGGGTCAGATTTCTGTCTCAGTTCCAAATAGCTCCACAAGTGGCTAAAAGCAAAACTTTGGGTCATTGACTATCAGTGATTTATCAGATGCTGGATTATGAGCCAGTAAATTCATGGTAAGCCACCTGCTTATAACCAGGCTTAGCAACAGGGCCTGGTGTAGGCCCTCAACTACCAGTAGAAGTTAGCTATTACTGTTATTATTTTAAATCATTCAACAGTAGTTCTTCATTCTAAAACACAGGAATGAGGAAGGCCCTACCTGGCCACACTCCAAAGTGAAGTAAACCTAGACAAATTGAGAGACAAAGCTGAAAACTTAAAGGATACAGTATTTGCCAACTTTTCCTGAATTCACCTCCAGAAAATAAATTTCTATAAACATTTAGAAAAAGGATTCTATTCCAAAAGTCAGTAGTGAATCTATCACAGTCTTATAGATCATAAATTTATATACATGTTGATTTTCAATGATGTACACCCAAAACTTACAATGCATGTGCCTTCTATAAAGATATCTTTGCTCGAGCGGGCCCAGTAACGTCTCCATTGGAGACTTTGTTGTTACTGTGTCTGGCATATCGAATACTCTCGGTAGCTTGCCGGGCTCTCCGAGAGGGGCGGAGGAATCGAACTCGGGTCGGCCATGTTGGCCGCGTGTAAGGCGAACGCCCTACCCGCTGTGCTATCGCTCCAGCCCTAAAGATATCTTAAAACTTGAATTTTAAACTTGAATTTTAAAAAGTTGTTCAAAATTTTAAATGATACAGGGCCAGGAGTAGGTGTTGAAAGGAGGTGAAGTGACATGAACGAATGATACCTTGTCAGTAAAGGTAAAGGTAAAGGCCCTCCCGTTGATCGTCGATTTGCTCGAGCAGGCCCAGTAACGTCTCCATTGGAGACTTTGTTGTTACTGTGTCTGGCATATCGAATACTCTCGGTAGCTTGCCGGGCTCTCCGAGAGGGGCGGAGGAATCGAACTCGGGTCGGCCATGTTGGCCGCGTGTAAGGCGAACGCCCTACCCGCTGTGCTACACAGGAAAAAAAAAAAGTGCCTGCCATAAAGCCAGCCTTGGAGGGGGGAGGAAAACAGGGGACAGTGGTGGAGAGAAATGGACACCAGAGAAGAGAATGGTGTACATCTGAAACTCAAACATGAATAGCTTTGTAACTCTGTATTTCCTAGTGATTTCACTTTTTAAAATGTATCACCAATCGTCAAGGAAATGCCAATCAAAACCACCTCATGACAAAGAGATTGCCACTCATCACAAAGAACAAAAACAACCCGTGTTGGCATGGATGCAAAAAGGAAAGGGACCCTTCCTTCATTGCTGGTAGGAATGTCGACTGGCCCAGCCTTTTTCGAAGGCAATATGGATATTCCTCAAAAAAACTAGGAATTGAGTTTCCGTAGGAAGCAATGCTGCTCCTGGAAATATATAATGCAGAAAAGACATCTGCACTCCTATGTTCATTGCAGCACTATTTACAATTGCCAAAATCTAACAAACAACCCAAGTGTCCAAGAACAGATGACTGGATAAAGAAGCTATTGTATGTCTACACATGGAATATTATGCAGCCATTAGAAAAAAATAAAGTCAAAGTTGTAAAATTTGCGGACACATGGATGGACATGGAGAGTATCATGCTGAGTGAAATGAGTCAGAGAAAGGGACAAAATATAAATGATTGCACTCATTTGTGGAATATTAAAAAAACAGTATGAAAACAATACCCAAGGGTAATAGAAATGGAAGCCAGGGAGACGGATCCTTAATAGGAAGCTTGCCATTTGGTAAGGAGGGAAGTTAGTTCGGAGAAGGGACCACCATGGCAGTGTTAGGGAAGTGGTCACTCTGGACAAGAACTGGATGCTGAAAGGAGGTAAAGTGACATGTATGATACCCTCTCAGTAACAGTATGCAAACCACAGTGCCTAAAAGGGAAAAAAAAAAAGATGTCTGCCATAGAAGCAGGCTGGGAGCCTGAGACAGAAACTGAGGGACATTGGTGGAGCAAAGTGGACACTGCCAAAGTGCTCTAACATTGTACGACTGAAATTCAATGAGGAACAACTTTGTGACTTTGTATATCAATAAATATTATCTCAATGAGGCCTACACTGTAACCTTTCATGAAATTGGAGGTGGGGGGTGCTTAAAAAATATTAGATGATTTTTTTTTCATTCTTTTTTCAAGCTCTATCAAACAACTTTCTTTTCTCTTTTGTTCTTTTTGTTTGGTACAAGAGAGGGTTTGGGGCCACAGGCAGCAGTGCTTGGGGCTCCTCCAGATCCAAGAATTGTTCCCCCTGGTGCTCGGAGGACCATCCAGACAGGCAAGCACCTTAACACCTGCACTCTCTCCAGCCCTTTGGTCTTTAGTAATGTTCCTAATTGGGCAAGTTTCTTGAAAAGTTAATTTAAATTAAGCAATGACATATCATATTGATAATTTTTGAAATAGTCTACATGTTGAAATGATATCTTTGATTATGTATAATATGCAATATCTTCAAAGTATGAGCTCTGACCATTGTATATTATTTCGTTTCTACATGGACCATGTTTTCAAAGATAAAAACACACTTACCTCAATAATAAAAATAAAAGGCAAGAGCTAAAGAAATGACCCATTAGGTACCAGAGTAATAGTAAAGGGGTTAAGGCATTTGCCTTGCATGCTGCTGACCCTGGCTGGATCTCTGGCACCACATATGATTCTCTGAGCACCATGAAGGTCAATCCTGAGCACAGAGCCAGGACTAGCCCCTGAGCATATGAAGGGGAGAGGGAGGGACTCCCCTAAGTATGGAGAACTAACCTCTTGGCTGCCCAGGGTTTCCCAGCAATGCACCTACCAGGCTAATAGACTTCCTTCCATGGGAGAGGCACACTGATAAATTAGAGGAAGCATCCCAGGAAAACAAGAGGGCTTGGGTCAAGACTGGCAGGAAGTACATACATGTTCTCACCTTGGTGATTTTCTGAGGCTGGTACTCCACTGTCCATTTGCTCATTGCAGTTCTTCTACTGCCAAAATCTTGTCTGGGGGACCACACCCAATGGTGTTCAGGGGTCAACAGCCAGGGTACCCCTGACTCGATGCAGGAGGGCCTATGTATGTACTTTGAACTGAACCCAGAACTCCTGCATGCAAAGCGGGTATGTGCTCCAGCCCGTTGAGCCCTCTCTGACCTTCTATACTCAAAATCTTCTAGACTTCTTTGATTAAATTCTAGCCTGCATTTACAGAGCCTTAGAAGAAACTCCCACAGAATCCCAGGACTTTTAGGAGCCCCATTGGGCATCTCCAGCCTCAAATACTAACCTGTGCTTATCTCTGGGCATTAAGGCTTTTGCTTTCTTCTTTGTGTTTATCTTAATTCTGTAAGCATTCTAAACTCCACTTGTACCACTTTGAAAGGGAAAGGAAATCAATGCTATGATAAAGGACTCCGAACCCTGCGGCTCTTTGCCCTGGGGACTTTAGTCTCTCCAGGTCCCTGAATATTTGTTTACCTTAACCAGCAGTAACTGGCGTTTCTGGGGTAAAGGCTACTTCCACTCCCCCGCCAGCCACACCATTCTCAGATGCATGCAGGAACTAGAGAAAATTCCCAAGAGGGACAGAGAAATTCCCTCAGTCCGGGCTGAAAGCCCCCGGAGGGGCTGCCACAGAAGTAGCATAAGTCCTTGATAAGTTTTCCAAAAAGTGGTAGAGAGGGTTCTCAGTGAACTCAGAACTGAGCTCCCATATGAACCTTTTGCTTATCTATCCCCAAGACAGAAAAACAGTCATTTAAAAAAATATATGCATGTTATTATTCATTGCAGCACATAATAGCTAAGATTTGCAATCAACCTAGATGTCCAATGACAGATAAGTGGACCGTGAAGGTGTCAGATATATACACAATGGAATACCATGCAGCAGTGAAGAATAATGAAATTATGCAATTTACAGCAATATGCGTGGAACTAGAAGACACCCTGTTAAATGAAATAAGCCAGAAGAATGATAAACACAGGTTGGTATTATTTATATATGGTATTTAGAATAACTGGATCAAGGAATGCAAAAATTTAAAGGCGGATGCCCAGATCACCCTTGGCTCTAGTCTATAGGGAGAAGGAAAAAAACTAGAGTAAAGGGGAGTGGGAGAAAAGACAGGTGAGGAGCAACCCAGGCAGGTCAGGGAATTCAGACACATTGGTGGTGGTAAGAAACGACAGAGTCAAATATTCAAACCACAGAGTCAACAACACTGAAATCATGACACCCAAAACTTTAACAACCAAACTTAAGGTGCCTGTCAGAAAGGCAGGCTTTAGGAAGGTGGGGATGGGTTGGGGCAGGGGGACAAAGGGACCTGGGAACATT
This sequence comes from Sorex fumeus, assembly GCF_029834395.1. Taxonomy (NCBI): domain Eukaryota; kingdom Metazoa; phylum Chordata; class Mammalia; order Eulipotyphla; family Soricidae; genus Sorex; species Sorex fumeus. Next base: position 25,811,416 of record NW_026606155.1, read on the forward strand.
GGTGGAGGGTAAATGACACTAGTGGGATCCACAGTGCTTTAATAAAAATATATATACGTAATAAATATATCACTAGTATCACTTGTCATCCCGTTGTTCATCAATTTGCTCGAGCGGGCACCAGTAATGTCTTCATTCATCCCTGTTGCATGCTAGTGTAGCCCAATGGCATCTGCTCGCTCCAGGAACACGAAGAGCCTCAAGCCGTTCATTCAGGGTCTTGACAAAGAAGTCTGACCATCTTGTAGGTGGGCGGCCAGGCATTCTTTTGAAGTCCCGTGGAATCCAGTCGGTAACAGCTCTAGTCCAGCGGTCATCTCCAAATCACATTACATGTCTGGCCCATCTGATTTTCAACGTCTTGGCAAACGACGCAGCATCCCTGATCCTCGATCGGATAGACAGATGCAGAAACCAGACTTTAAAAAAATAAAGTGGTACAGAGAGCATAGGGTGAGGGTCTAGAAACCCCACACACCAGAGGGTCATCACAGACACGTGTCAGTAAACCCCTTCTCCCTCGGTTCAGGTCCTGCTCCTGGAGCAGGGCCATCATGGTCCAGCACAGGCCTTAATGACCCCCAGACACTGGTCTCCCCACACAGGCAGCCAGGCTGACCCTGGGACCCACCTTCTGAGCTTTGGTACCAGGTGTACCCAGCTGCAGCCAATCCCAGCAGCACCCCCAGAGCTTCGAGAACTGGAAGTCCACTCCCAGAAGTGCCCCTGGCTCAAGTGTGACCACGGCTGTTCCTTCCACGCTGCACATGAGCGCTGCTTTTCAAGTGTCTCATATGCATGATTAGCAGGGATCTATCCTGCTAAGAGCAAAGCAGTACTCGTTCTTACTGATGAGTAACTGGTTTCCCAACTTGTTAGAACTACGGCCGGCTCCCACATTGCTCTCATCTCAGTAGACAACAACCGAAGAGAGTATGCTTTAGATTCTCTGGGAATCCCTTCTTTCCATCACCCACTTTCTAGCGGGTGACCCCACACACTCTGAGTGGAACCCTAGAATTTCAGGTAGTCCTTTTGTCCAGCTCCCCATTTGACACCCCTGAAAAATGATAAGCACTGCCAAAGCACATTATTTCTTTTTTAGATTTAGAAATTTAAAACTGGGCAGTGGTATGGTGCCGCCAGCAGGTCAATCTGTACCTGTGAGGCGAGTGCATCAGCAGCCTGATGGCACCGTCAGACTTTCAGTTACCCCAAAATAGCTGCTGTGCATTTGGCCAGACCCCAAAAACTTAGGGCAAAGTTTACCAAGAAAGTTAACGGCTAAAAATTAGGTATGTGGGAGACACACCCACAAACCACCTCTGGCTCAGCTATATAATTGGAGGCATGGCCTCTCTGGTTCCTGATCAAACTGCTTAACGGCCATGAACCCAGAGACTCAGAAACGAATCTCAGAACCCAAAGGCTTTTGGCAGAAATGCGTCCTGTTCCTACAGTAGGTTACTGGGGCTGGGCCACTCCAGGTGGGAATAGGTTTCATGCCTTGGCCTGCTCCCCCTGATGGCCCGGTGACAGCCATCCTCCAGAGGCCACTGGACAGTCAGGTTTGGGCCTGCAGTGACAAGACACGCGGGGCCTCACCAGATGGGGTGGAACCGGCCCTTTCCTCCCGATCCCAGCAAGACCCCGAGTTGCCGCCTACAAAAGGCTTCTCTGGCTCCTGATCAAGCTGATTTACAGCCATGATCCCAGAGATTCGGAAACAAATCTTGAAACCCAGCGGCTTTTGGCAGAAATGCATCTGGACCACATACAAGGTGGCCACCACCTCAGAGCTTATTGGAAAGCCAGGTATGAACCAGCGGTGATAGGGCAACTGCAGTCTCATGGGAAGGGGGGCAGTGGCAGTACCGGCTGGTCCTTCACGCCCTACCGAGGTCACGAGTTGCCCCCCCCACGAGTGGCTCTCCAGCACAGCCATAACACCAGACACACAGAAACCAATCTCGTAATTATTTGGCTCTTTGCAAAAATCCAAAATCATTATATGACATTATATGATTCTCATACCAGCTATAGAAAACAAAGTATTTCACAATGCCTTTTCAGCAATTCTGATTGTTGGGGGGAAAATTCTAAACAATAATGGTGCATCTTTTGTCGAAATAATGAATGTAATCAATGCAGGGAAGAGTTAAGTAGAAATCATCTGCCTCCACAGGCATTGGGAGGGGTGGGAGGAGGGTATATTGGGGTTTTTGGTGTTGAAAAATGAGTACTGGTGAAGGGAAAGGTGTTTGATCATTGTATGACCAAGACTTAAACCTGAAAGCTTTGTAACTTTTCCCACAGTGATTCAATAAATAAATATAAGGGGGGGAAAAGAAATTTAAAACTAGGGCTGGAGCGATAGCACAGCGGGTAGGGCGTTTGCCTTGCACATGTGGCCAACCCAGGTTTGATTCCCAACATCCCATATGGTCCCCTGCGCACCGCCAGGAGTAATTCCTGAGTGCCGAGCCAGGAGTAACGCCTATGCGTTGCCGGGTGTGACCCAAAAAGAAAAAAAAAAAAAAAAAAAAAAAAAACAGAAAAAAAAATTTAAAACTGCCTTCGTGTGGAATCCAAAGACAAAGTCATTTTGCCAACTCGGCAAGTTCCATTTTGTTTGGAGAGGTTTTTGGTAACTCTGTTAATGAAGTTTTATTTTAATCCAGATTCCTTTTAATATATATTAATTTAGTTATGCTTAGTTTTTAAAAATTGATATAAATTGTATGTATTTCTTGATCTGTTTAATCTATATTAATTAAATCAATCATATGGCCATCAGTATAAGATATATAGTGATACATTTACCACTTTAAGAACATCTTGTTCCTGAACACACTTCACCCAAAGATTTGGCACCAGTTGACGATCTGAATCAGCTATTATATTAGAGGTCCCAGAATGATGACTTAAAATTTTTGTGTGTGAAAGGGAAATGCCCTGCCACAGAGGCAGGGTGAGATGGAGGGGACAGGGGGTGGGAGGGATACTGGGATCAGTGGTGGTGGAGAATGGGCACTGGTGGAGGGATGGGTATTCGATCACTGTATAACTGAAACCCAAGCACAAAAATTTGTAAACCTACAACTGTACCTCATGGTGTTTCACTAATAAAAATCTAAAAAAAAAAAAAGAAAAAAGAAAGAAAATGAAATAAAATAAAATTTTTTGTGTGTGTTCTTGTAGTTCTGGTTTGTGGATTTCTTTCATGGAAGTGATTGTTGCATTCGTTTTTGTTTTGTTTGGGCAGCCACACCCAGCACAGTCTCTCCCAGTTATTCCTGGGGGACCATGCAGTACTGGGGATTTTACTTGTAGAGTATTGTCATGCAAGGCATGTACCCCAACGCTTGAGCCATCTCCCCAGCCCTACTGTGTTCAGTTGTGTTTTTTTTTTTAAGTTTTCTTGTCATGAAATCTGGGCAGTTTCTATCTGCTTGGTAGCAACGTTTTCCCAGTGAATATTCTTCAGCTGTTGGAAGCTTTTGCTCTTTGACATTTTCATTGTACTCTGGACTTAATCTGGTACCGGTTACTGCTCCTCATTGAATGGGCCATTACCTGCAGGAACTCCTGCAGAGGGGGCAGGAAGGGTCTGGATTTAGCATGTTTCACTCACCACCAGCAACCACATTCCTATTCTGCTTATTAGGACACTGCCCATCCGTGCAATGCTATATAATCCACATGCATTAAACAGGGCCGAAAGTTCTCTGTTGCTTTTCCCTTTGGCGGGGAGGTGGACTATATTTCCACCTAGAATCTGGGACTTCTCAACACCTTGTCAGACAAAGAGAATATTTGAAAGTGAGATTGCTGGGGCTTCCAAACCAAGGCCTTGGCGTAATCCCTTTGGGGGGAGGTCATCAGCAGAAGGGAAGTGTGAGCATCCGAGATCACACTGCTCTGAGGACACAGAAAGGCTGCATGGGGGAATAGCTGACAACTGGAGGCACTGGGCATGTCAGTGAAGAAGCTTCCTGTGACTCATCCCCAGCCCCTAACTGATAGCAATTGCATGAGGAACCCAAAGCCAAAGCCATCTGCTGAGCCTGCCACATCCCAGAAATGTCCACAGTGACAGGAAGCTACTGTGGCTGAAGTAGCTTCTATTTCTACTGCTTGAAGAAATTTATGCTAGCAGCCTCACTCAGCCCAGATCCTTTGCTGTAACTGGGAAAGGAGGGACATCATTGTTGAGGTTGCACCATTGCATTTCCCTTTGTGACTGTGTGCAGTGCACAAAAGCTTGTCCTCAAGTGGCCAAAATTGAAAGCAAGGAACCAGAGATGAAATGGCCAAATTCATAAAGATAGTTTTTTTGTCTGCTTGTTTTTTTATTTTTGTTTTGGAGGGTGGAGCACATCCATTGGTGTCCAGGGCTTACTCCCGGCTCTACACTAAGAAGAGATCACTTAAAAAGACCAATTAGGGACTGGAGTGATAGCACAGTGGGTAGGACGTTTGCCTTGCACGCGGCTAACCCAGGTTCAATTCCCAGCATCTCATATGATCCCCCGAGCACCATCAGGAGTAATTCCTGAGTGCATGATCCAGGAGTAACCCCTGTGCATCACCGGGTGTGACCCCCCCCCCCAAAAAAAAGACCAATTAATGTCTTCCCTGGGCTTCAGTACTCCAAGTATGTTTGCAAACATGTTTGTGAGGGTGCTGTCCCTAGTACTGTGCAGTGTGCAACTTATATTACTGTACATGGTGGCCCCATGGGCATGCCATACTCACATGCTTCTGCTTTCTACTGTGGACCTAGTGGACTCACTAGTGATCTCCTAGAGCCCACAAGGGTACTGCGGTCAGCACCAAGGATACTGTCATTTCCCATCATTCAGGACTGATGAAAGAAAGAAAGAAAGAAAGAAAGAAAGAAAGAAAGAAAGAAAGAAAGAAAGAAAGAAACTCTCTCCTAGGATTCTGTGCCCTGCATTCTGCCAGCCCTGCCCTTAAGACCAGATCAACTCAAATACCAAAAAAATCATTTCAGGCAGAATGCTCTCAGGAGCCAGCAAGTGAGCTCAGGTGGCAGAACAAGTGAGTTAGCATATGCAAGACCCTCAGTTCTATGCTCCAAATTACCTCCCCTCCAACCACCTCAGCTCCTCCAGGTGTAGCCCTTATCTTTAAAGGTCTCAAAAGGAAAAGGGCTTCAGAACCAGAGAGATAGTACGGCAAGGAGGGGGAGTTGCTTTGTCCACAGTCAACCCAGGTTTGATTCCATTCCATATGGTGCCCCAGAGCACTGCTAAGAGTGATCCCTGAGTTCAGAGCCAAGGGGAAACCCTAACTAAGCATTGCCATGTGTGGCCCAGAAACAAACAAAACATTAAAAAAAATGATGGGGACTTCGGGTCACTTGGGGATGTAGTTCACAGTCCCAGCAGCTCAGCATAGCCCTGGGGGCAGTCTTCTGGCAAGTACCACATATGGTCCAATGAGAACCATTAGGGGTCACTCACGAACACAGAACCAAGACTAGCCCCTGAGTATAGCCATTTGTGCTACCCCCCAGCACACCCCCAACCCCCTCAAAAAAAGAAATAGAAGAATGTTCTTTTGGGTAGGAATCACCACTCCAATTGAGACCTAAGAGAGTGCGTGGGAATTCAATCAGGAAACTGAAATCATTCAGGGTGGCCTGTAGGGGGAGCTCTCACAGGGCCACTGCACTGCCCACTTTTCACCTATAAGAGCAAGCCTCTCTCCCATGCTTGTGGATCTGCCTCTGGTCTGCCTTAGCAGAAATTTCCTGAATTGCATGTCCTCTCTTTTAAATAAACGTGTTGCACTGGTCAAAAGAATTGGGGGTTTTTACGGCCTGAGATAGTAGAGAGGGCAGGATGTTTGCCTTGCATGCAGGCTTTGATCCCCAGCACCCCATTTAGTCCCCTTAGCCCACCAGGCATGAACTGGTGTGGCCCAAAACAGTGAAAAATGAACTGGGGATTTTCACTCTAGATCAAGTCCTGTTACCAGTCTTATCCATGCAAGAGTCTAAAGGCCTCCAGGGTCCTGCTTAGGAAAAGCCCACTCAAAGCCCAGATCTATCTCTCTCTCACACACACACACTGTATCAGTGGTCACCTGTGCCCCTAATCATGTCCTGCCCTTTCAGTTTCTGTACAGAAATTACCTGTTTCGGCAAATGTGCAACTCTGAGACTTCACCCCAGGCTCGGGGGCTCCAAACTAGTTAGTCTAGGGGCCTTTCTGTGGGAGACTAATGTGACCATACTGAGATAGAGAAACGGACATGTAAGAGTGATTAAAACCAAAGTTCTAAGATTAGAGAAAGTTACCTTCTTGGTATAAGAATATTCTCTTGGGCTGGAGAGATAGCACAGGGGATAAGACACCAATTCAAATTCCCTGCACCACATCCCGCCCAGAAAGGACTGTTAGGAGTCACTCCTGAAGACAGAACCAGGAATATTCTCTGATCGTGGCCAGCTGTGCTACCCCCTCACACACACAGAACCCTCCCCCCACACACACACAAAAAATAGAAGAATGTTCTCTTGGGTAGGAACTACCACTCCTTTAAAACCTAAAATGATTTTGTAGAAAATGTATGCTATGGATGTCAAACATTTCAAAAGGCAAGAACAGTGAAGACCAAAACTCACTGGAGGGGCTGGAGCAATAGCACAGCGGGTAGGGCATTTGCCTTGCACGCAGCCAACCCAGGTTCGATTCCCAGCATCCCATATGGTCCCCCGAGCACTGCCAGAAGTGATTCCTGAGTGTCAAGCCAGGAGTAACCCCTGAGTATCGCCAGGTGTGACCCAAAAAACAAAACAAAACAAAACAAAAACCTCACTGGAATCTAAGATCAGTTGGAGCCAAGAAAATCCAAATAGGAGCCTGGGGGTTATAGTACAGCAGGTAGGGCATTTGCCTTGCATGTGGCCGACCTGGGTTCGATCACCAGCATCTCCCTCAAGCACCACCAGGAGTAATTCCTGAGTGCAGAGCCAGGAGTAACCCTTGAGCATCGCTGGGTGTGACCCAAAAGACAAAAATAAATAATTTTGTAAGAATCCAAGATGGCAGGCAGGAGGGGGTGGGAGGCAGAAGGAAGACACATGGGGGACCAAGTGAGCAATGGATGACTGAATACTACTGCATAGGAAAAACACTCACCTGCTCTGGGACAGTTTACAACAACCCCCAGATATGACCAAGCACAATCTGAATCTGGATGGACCTTAACTGCAGGGAATCAAACCCCGAGTCCTCCCTGCTCCCCAAAATATCATGACTATCCCACCTCCAATGAATATTCTATTGTTGCTCTAGCTACATAAAAAAGAAATTTGGTGGGAACAGTGCTGCTGTCCTGGGCAGACCGCCACGCGACCCCTGGGAATGTGCCGCCTCACTTTTAGAACCATCTTGCTTAGCACAAGGCTGTCAACCACCCTCTGAGGACACCCGTGCCCACATTCCTGAGTGCACACTCGCCCTCAATCAACTTTTCCTACTCTGTTTGTCTGTAGTGTGCTTGAATTCATCCCTGGAGGGTCATACAAGCCTGGCACCCGAGTCAGGGCCTACGGACCGTGCCCTCCCCGAACTCCTGCTGCTGCCGTGGCAGGAGACAGGCACAGAATGACCTCACACCCTGGTGTGACCACTCTCTGCCGCAGCTACTCCCACAGAGCACAGTCCTCCCGGGGACAGACACACACACACACACACACACACACACACACACACACACATACACACACACACACACACATCCAGCCTGGGTGATGGGTTGCAAGGCAAAGGTAGAGAGTGAGAGAATCGAAGGACAGATCTTGCGTTCTGCTTCCTTCTCTGCAAGCCACAGACTCCTAGACTCCTAGGCTGCTGGCACAGGCACAGGCACTAGCAAAGCTGCAAGGCCAGGGGCCCCTCAGGACCACTTTTTGGAGGGAAGAGATTAACAAAGACTTTACATGTCCTTGGGGAGCAGAAGGAGGTGGCCCTCTAGGTTTGAGAAACTGAGGCATCAGGAACTGGACTGAAGAGACCCCTAGTAGTCCCCAGGCACAGAAGGCCTGGAAAC